>NC_082710.1:66286778-67486778 GCF_030144855.1 Hypanus sabinus
CTTTCACACATTCCCACTCTCTCTCATACTCTGTCTCACTCTCTCTCACACACACTCACTCTCACGCTCTCTCTCACACACTCTCACTCTCTCTCTCTCCTCTCTCACTCTCTTCTCTCTCTCTCTCCTCTCTCTCACTCACTCTCTCCTCTATCTCACACACGCTTTCTCTCACACTCTTTCCCTCTCCCTCTCTCTCACACACTCTCTCACTCTCACACACACTCTCCCTCTCACACTCTCTCTCACTCTCTTCTCTCTCTCCTCTCTCTCACTCACTCTCTTCTCTCTCTCACACACTTTCTCCTCTCTCACACTCTCTCACTCACACTCTCACTTTTTCTCTCACACTCTCTCTATCTCTCTCACTCTCTTCTCTCTCCTCTCTCTCTCACTCTCTTTCTCTCACACTCTCTCTCACTCTCTCAGACACTCTCTCTCTCCTCTCTCACACACTCTCTCTCTCACTCTCAGACACTCTCTCTCCTCTCTCTCCAACTCTATCCTCTCTCACACACTCTCTCACACTCTCTCTCTCACTCTTTTTCTATCTCTCTCTGTCTTCTCTCTCACTCCCACACTCTCTCTTCTCTCCCACTCTATCCTCTCTCACACACGCTCTCTCTCTCACACTCTCTCTCTATCTCTCTCTCCTCTCTCTCACACACTCTCCTCTCTCTCACACACTCTCTCTCACACACGCTCTCTCACTCTCCCTCTCTCTTTCCCACACGCTCTCTCTCACTCTCACGCTCTCTCTCACGCACTCTCACTTTCACACTCTCTCTCCTCTCTCTCTGTCTCTCTCTCACTCTCTCCTCTCACACTCTCTCTCTCACTCTCATTCTATCTCTCTCACTGTCTTCTCTCTCTCTCACTCTCTCTCTTCTCTCCCACCCTATCCTCTCTCATACACTCTCTCTCACACTCTCTCTCTCTCGCTCTCTCTCTCACACTCTCTCCCGCTCACTCTCTCTCTCTCTCACTCTCTCTCTTCTCTCCCACCCTATCCTCTCTCATACACACTCTCTCTCACACTCTCTCTCCCGCTCACTCTCTCTCACACACACACTCTCTCTCACACTCTCTCTATATCTCCCTCACTCTCTTCTCTCTCTCTCCTCTCTCTCACTCACTCTCTCCTCTATCTCACACATGCTTTCTCTCACACTCTTTCCCTCTCCCTCTCTCTCACACACTCTCTCACTCTCACACACACTCTCTCCTCTCTTCTGTCTTTTCTCTCTCTCACTCACTCTCTCCTCTCTCACACACACTCTCTCCCTCTCACTCACACACTCTCTCTCTCACACATTCTCTCACTCACACTCTTCTCTCACTTTCTCTCTCACACTCTCTCTATCTCACTCACTTCTCTCTTTTCTCTCACTCACTCTCTCCCTCTCACTCACACACACTCTCTCTCACACACTCTCTCTCTCACTCTCTTCTCTCTTTTCTCTCTCTCACTCACTCTCTCTCTCCCTCACACTGTCTCACGCTCTCTCTCACACACTCTCTCTCATACTCTGTCTCACTCTCTCTCACACACTCTCACTCTCTCTCTCACGCTCTTTCTCATGCTCTCTCTCTCTCACTCACACTCTCACTTTCTCTCTCACACTCTCTCTATCTCTCTCACTCTCTTCTCTCTCCTCTCTCTCTCTCACTCTCTTTCTCTCACACTCTCTCAGACACTCTCTCTCTCCTCTCTCACACACTCTCTCTCTCTCATTCTATCTCTCTCACTCTCTCTCTTCTCTCCCACCCTATCCTCTCTCATACACACTCTCTCTCTCACTCTCTCTCACACACACTGTCTCTCTCACACTGTCTCACACTCTCTCTCATACTCTGTCTCACTCTCTCTCACACACACTCACTCTCACACTCTCTCTCACACACTCTCACTCTCTCTCTCACGCTCTTTCTCATGCTCTCTCTCACTCACACTCTCTCTCTCACACTCTCCTCTCTCTCTTACTCTCTCCTCTCTCACACACACTCACTCTCACGCTCTCTCTCTCACTTACGCTCTCTCTCTCTCCTCTCCCCTCTCTCTCTCACTCTCTCTCTCCCTCACACACTCTCTCTCTCACAGTCTCTCTCTCACTCTCTCTCCTCTCTCTCCAACTCTATCCTCTCTCACACACTCTCTCTCTCTCACTCTTTTTCTATCTCTCTCTGTCTTCTCTCTCACTCCCACACTCTCTCTCTTCTCTCCCACTCTATCCTCTCTCACACACGCTCTCTCTCTCACACTCTCTCTCTATCTCTCTCTCCTCTCTCTCACACACTCTCCTCTCTCTCACACACGCTCTCTCACTCTCCCTCTCTCTTTCCCACACGCTCTCTCTCACTCTCACGCTCTCTCTCACGCACTCTCACTTTCACACTCTCTCTCCTCTCTCTCTGTCTCTCTCTCACTCTCACACTCTCTCTCTCACTCTCATTCTATCTCTCTCACTGTCTTCTCTCTCTCTCACTCTCTCTCTTCTCTCCCACCCTATCCTCTCTCACACTCTCTCTCTCGCTCTCTCTCTCACACTCTCTCCCGCTCACTCTCTCTCACACACACTCTCTCTCTCACACTCTCTCACACACTCTCTCACTCTCTCTATATCTCCCTCACTCTCTTCTCTCTCTCTCTCCTCTCTCTCACTCACTCTCTCCTCTATCTCACACACGCTTTCTCTCACACTCTTTCCCTCTCCCTCTCTCTCACACACTCTCTCTCAATCTCTCTCTCACTCTCACACACACTGTCTCTCACACTGTCTCACACACTCCCACTCCCTCTCCCTCACACACACTCTCACACTGTCTCACACTCTCTCTCACACACTCTCTCTCATACTCTGTCTCACTCTCTCACACACACTCACTCTCACACTCTCTCTCACACACTCTCACTTTCTCTCTCACTCTCTCTCTCTCACGCTCGCTCTATCTCTGTCTCTCTCTCTCACTCACTCTCTCCTCTCTCGCACACACTCTCTCTCTCTCTCTCTCTCTCTCACACACATGCTCTCTCTCACACTGTCTCACACACACTCCCACTCTCTCTCTCTCACACACGCTCTCTCACTCTCCCTCTCTCTTTCCCACACGCTCTCTCTCACTCTCACGCTCTCTCTCACGCACTCTCACTTTCACACTCTCTCTCCTCTCTCTCTGTCTCTCTCTCACTCTCACACTCTCTCTCTCACTCTCATTCTATCTCTCTCACTGTCTTCTCTCTCTCTCACTCTCTCTCTTCTCTCCCACCCTATCCTCTCTCACACTCTCTCTCTCGCTCTCTCTCTCACACTCTCTCCCGCTCACTCTCTCTCACACACACTCTCTCTCTCCTCTCTCTCACACACTCTCCTCTCTCTCACACACGCTCTCTCACTCTCCCTCTCTCTTCCCACACGCTCTCTCTCACTCTCACGCTCTCTCTCACGCACTCTCACTTTCACACTCTCTCTCCTCTCTCTCTGTCTCTCTCTCACTCTCACACTCTCTCTCTCACTCTCATTCTATCTCTCTCACTGTCTTCTCTCTCTCTCACTCTCTCTCTTCTCTCCCACCCTATCCTCTCTCACACTCTCTCTCTCGCTCTCTCTCTCACACTCTCTCCCGCTCACTCTCTCTCACACACACTCTCTCTCTCACACTCTCTCACACACTCTCTCACTCTCTCTATATCTCCCTCACTCTCTTCTCTCTCTCTCTCCTCTCTCTCACTCACTCTCTCCTCTATCTCACACACGCTTTCTCTCACACTCTTTCCCTCTCCCTCTCTCTCACACACTCTCTCTCAATCTCTCTCTCACTCTCACACACACTGTCTCTCACACTGTCTCACACACTCCCACTCCCTCTCCCTCACACACACTCTCACACTGTCTCACACTCTCTCTCACACACTCTCTCTCATACTCTGTCTCACTCTCTCACACACACTCACTCTCACACTCTCTCTCACACACTCTCACTTTCTCTCTCACTCTCTCTCTCTCACGCTCGCTCTATCTCTGTCTCTCTCTCTCACTCACTCTCTCCTCTCTCGCACACACTCTCTCTCTCTCTCTCTCACACACATGCTCTCTCTCACACTGTCTCACACACACTCCCACTCTCTCTCTCTCACACACTCTCACTCTCTCTCTCACGCTCTCTCTCCTCTCTCTCTGTCTCTCTCTCTCACTCTCTCCTCTCTCACACACGCTCACTCTCACACTCTCTCTCTCACGCTCTCTCTCTCACGCTCTCTCTCTCACTCTCTCTCTCACACATGCTCTATCTGTCTCACACACACTCTCTCTCTCACTCTCTTCTCTCTTTTCTCTCTCTCACTCACTCTCTCACACACACTCTCTCTTTCACACATTCCCACTCTCTCTCATACTCTGTCTCACTCTCTCTCACACACACTCACTCTCACGCTCTCTCTCACACACTCTCACTCTCTCTCTCTCACTCTCTTCTCTCTCTCTCTCCTCTCTCTCACTCACTCTCTCCTCTATCTCACACACGCTTTCTCTCACACTCTTTCCCTCTCCCTCTCTCTCACACACTCTCTCACTCTCACACACACTCTCCCTCTCACACTCTCTCTCACTCTCTTCTCTCTCTCCTCTCTCTCACTCACTCTCTTCTCTCTCTCACACACTTTCTCCTCTCTCACACTCTCTCACTCACACTCTCACTTTTTCTCTCACACTCTCTCTATCTCTCTCACTCTCTTCTCTCTCCTCTCTTTCTCTCACACTCTCTCTCACTCTCTCAGACACTCTCTCTCTCCTCTCTCACACACTCTCTCTCTCACTCTCATTCTATCTCTCTCACTGTCTTCTCTCTCTCTCTTCTCTCCCACCCTATCCTCTCTCATACACACTCTCTCTCTCACTCTCTCTCACACACACTGTCTCTCTCACACTCTCTCACTCACTCTCTCTCATACTCTGTCTCACTCTCTCTCACACACACTCACTCTCACACTCTCTCTCACACACTCTCACTCTCTCTCTCACGCTCTTTCTCATGCTCTCTCTCACTCACACTCTCTCTCTCACACTCTCTCTCACTCTCTCTCTCTCACTCTCATGCTCTCCTCTCTCTCTGTCTCTCTCTCTTACTCTCTCCTCTCTCTCTCACTCTCTCTCTCCCTCACATACTCTCTCTCTCTCACTCTCAGACACTCTCTCTCCTCTCTCTCCAACTCTATCCTCTCTCACACACTCTCTCACTCTCTCTCTCACTCTTTTTCTATCTCTCTCTGTCTTCTCTCTCACTCCCACACTCTCTCTCTTCACTCCCACTCTATCCTCTCTCACACACGCTCTCTCTCTCACACTCTCTCTCTATCTCTCTCCTCTCTCTCACACACGCTCTCTCACTCTCCCTCTCTTTCCCACACGCTCTCTCTCACTCTCACGCTCTCTCTCACGCACTCTCACTTTCACACTCTCTCTCCTCTCTCTCTGTCTCTCTCTCACTCTCTCCTCTCACACTCTCTCTCTCACTCTCATTCTATCTCTCTCACTGTCTTCTCTCTCTCTCACTCTCTCTCTTCTCTCCCACCCTATCCTCTCTCATACACTCTCTCTCACACTCTCTCTCTCTCGCTCTCCCGCTCACTCTCTCTCTCACTCTCTCTCTTCTCTCCCACCCTATCCTCTCTCATACACACTCTCTCTCACACTCTCTCTCCCGCTCACTCTCTCTCCCGCTCACTCTCTCTCACACACACACTCTCTCTCACACTCTCTCTATATCTCCCTCACTCTCTTCTCTCTCTCTCCTCTCTCTCACTCACTCTCTCCTCTATCTCACACATGCTTTCTCTCACACTCTTTCCCTCTCCCTCTCTCTCACACACTCTCTCTCACTCTCACACACACTCTCTCCTCTCTTCTGTCTTTTCTCTCTCTCACTCACTCTCTCCTCTCTCACACACACTCTCTCCCTCTCACTCACACACTCTCTCTCTCACACACTCTCTCACTCACACTCTTCTCTCACTTTCTCTCTCACACTCTCTCTATCTCACTCACTTCTCTCTTTTCTCTCACTCACTCTCTCACTCACACACACTCTCTCTCACACACTCTCTCTCTCACTCTCTTCTCTCTTTTCTCTCTCTCACTCACTCTCTCTCTCCCTCACACACAATCTCACACTGTCTCACGCTCTCTCTCACACACTCTCACACTCTCTCTCACACACTCTCACTCTCTCTCACGCTCTTTCTCATGCTCTCTCTCTCTCACTCACACTCTCTCTCTCACGCTCTACTCTCTCTCTGTCTCTCTCTCTTACTCTCTCCTCTCTCACACACACTCACTCTCACGCTCTCTCTCTCTCCTCTCCCCTCTCTCTCTCACTCTCTCTCTCCCTCACACACTCTCTCTCTCTCACAGTCTCTCTCTCACTCTCAGACACTCTCTCTCCAACTCTATCCTCTCTCACACACTCTCTCACTCTTTTTCTATCTCTCTCTGTCTTCTCTCTCACTCCCACACTCTCTCTCTTCTCTCCCACTCTATCCTCTCTCACACACTCTCACACACGCTCTCTCTCTCACACTCTCTCTCTATCTCTCTCTCCTCTCTCTCACACACTCTCCTCTCTCTCACACACTCTCTCACACACGCTCTCTCTCACACTCTCTCTCTATCTCTCTCTCCTCTCTCTCCCACTCTATCCTCTCTCACACACGCTCTCCCTCACACTCTCTCACACACTCTCTCTCACGCTCTCTCTCACACACTCTCACACTCTCTCTCATACTCTGTCTCACTCTCTCTCACACACACTCACTCGCACACTCTCTCTCACACATGTTCTCTCTCACTCTCTCTCTCACGCTCTCTCTCTCTCCTCTCTCTCTCTGTCTCTCTCACTGTCTCCTCTCTCACACACACTCTCACTCTCTCTCTATCTCTCTCACTCTCTTCTCGCTCTCTCACTCTCTTCTCTCTCTCTCACTCACTCTCTCCTCTCTCACACACACTCTCTCACTCTCACACACACTCTCTCTGTCTCACACACACTCTTTCACTCTCACACACACTCTCTCCCTCTCACTCACACACTCTCTCACTCTCACACACACTCTCTCTGTCTCACACACACTCTTTCACTCTCACACACACTCTCTCTCACGCTCTCCCTCTCACACACTCTCTCACTCTCTCTCTCACACACTCTGTCTCACACACACTCTCTCTCTCACACTCTCTCTCTCACTCTCACGCTCTCCTCTCTCTCTCTCTTACTCTCTCCTCTCTCACACACACTCACTCTCACGCTCTCTCTCTCCTCTCCCCTCTCCCTCACACACTCTCTCTCTCTCACAGTCACTCTCTCACTCTCAGACACTCTCTCTCCTCTCTCTCCAACTCTATCCTCTCTCACACTCTCTCACTCTTTTTCTATCTCTCTCTGTCTTCTCTCTCACTCCCACACTCTCTCTCTTCTCTCCCACTCTATCCTCTCTCACACACTCTCTCTCTCACACTCTCTCTCTCCTCTCTCCCGCTCACTCTCTCTCACACACACTCTCTCTCTCACACTCTCTCACTCTCTCTATATCTCCCCCACTCTCTTCTCTCTCTCTCCTCTCTCTCACTCACTCTCTCCTCTATCTCACACATGCTTTCTCTCACACTCTTTCCCTCTCCCTCTCTCTCACACACTCTCTCTCAATCTCTCTCTCACTCTCACATACACTCTCTCTCACACTGTCTCACACACTCCCACTCCCTCTCCCTCACACACACTCTCACACTCTCTCTCACACACTCTCTCTCATACTCTGTCTCACTCTCTCTCACACACACTCACTCTCACACTCTCTCTCACACACTCTCACTCTCTCTCTCACGCTCTTTCTCATGCTCTCTCTCACTCACACTCTCTCTCTCACGCTCTCTCTCACTCTCTCTCTCACTCTCTCCTCTCTCTCTGTCTCTCTCTCTTACTCTCTCCTCTCTCACACACACTCACTCTCACGCTCTCTCTCTCACTCACGCTCTCTCTCTCCTCTCCCCTCTCTCTCACTCTCTCTCTCCCTCACACACTCTCTCTCTCTCACTCACACACACTCTCTCTCTCTCACTCTCTCTCCTCTCTCACACACACTCTCTTTCACACGTTCCCACTCTCTATCCCTCACACACACTCTCACACTGTCTCACGCTCTCTCTCACACACTCTCACACTCTCTCTCATACTCTGTCTCACTCACTCTCACACTCTCTTTCACACACTCTCACTCTCTCTCTCATGCTCTCTCCCTCATTCTCACACTCTCTCTCACTCTCTCCTCTCTCACAAACACTCTCTCTCACACTCTCTCTCACTCACCCTCTCCTCTCTCTCACTCTCTCTCACACACTCTCTCACTCTCACACACACTCTCTCTCTCAGACACTCTCTCTCACGCTCTCCCTCTCACACACTCTCTCACTCTCTTCTCTCTCACTCACTCTCTCCTCTCTCACACACTCTCCCTCTTTCACATACTCCCACTCTCTCTCACACACTCTCTCACTCTCTTCTCTCTCTCTCTCACACACGCTCTCACACACTCTCTCCTTTCTCTCTCACACTCTGTCCTCTCTCACACACACTCTCCCTTTCACTGTCTCTCACACACTCTCTCACTCTCTTCTCTCTCTCCTCTCTCTCTCACTCACTCTCTCCTCTCCCACACACACTGTCCCTCTCACTCTCTCTCATACTCTCTCTCTCTCTATCTCTCTCACTCTCTTCTCTTTTCTCTCTCACTCACTCTCTCCTCTCTCTCACACACTCTCTCTTTCACACTCTCTCCCTCTCACTCTCACACACATGCTCTCTCTCACTCTCTCACACACACTCTCTCCCTCTCACTCTCTCTCACACACTCTCTCTCTCTCACACACATGCTCTCTCTCTCTCACACATGCTCTCTCTCACTCTCTCACACACTCCCACTCTCTCTCTCCCTCACACACACTCTCACACTGTCTCACGCTCTCTCTCACACACTCTCACTTTCACACTCTCTCTCTCACACTCACTCTCTCTCCTCTCTGTCTCTCTCTCACTCTCTCCTCTCTCACACACACTCTGTCTCACACATGCTCTCTCACACACTCTCTCACTCTATCTCGTTCACTCTCACTCTCTTCTCTCTTTTCTCTCTCACACACCCTCACTCTCTATCTCGCTCACTCTCTCTCACTCACTCATTCTCTCCTCTCTCACACACACACTCTCTCACTCACTCTCTCTCTCTCTCACTCTCTTCTCTCTTTTCTCTAACCTAACCATTGAAAAAGTAGATCAAAATCACCCAAACACTAATCCCTCCTACCTACACAATGTCCACATCCCTCCGTCTTCTTCACAGAGAGAGCAGAGGAGATTTACAAGGATGTTGCCTGGTTTGGGGAGCATGCCTTATGAGAATAGGTTGAGTGAACTCGGCCTTTTCGCCTTGAAGCGACGGAGGATGAGGGGTGACCTGACACAGGTGTATAAGATAATGAGAGGCAATGATCGTGCAGACAGTCAGAGTCTTTTCCCCAGGGCTGGAATGACTAACAGTTGGGGGCATAGCTTTAAGGTGCTTGGAAGTAGGTACCGAAGGGATGTCAGGGGTAAGTTTTTCACACAGAGAGTGGTGGATGCGTGGAATGCACTGCCGGTGGCAGCAGTGGAAGCAGATACAATAGGGTCTTAGAAAAATGGAGAGCTATGCCATAGGGTAATTCCAGACAGTCTCTAGAGTAGGTTACATGGTCGGCATAACATTGTGGGCCGAACAGCCTGTAATGTGCTGTAGATTTTTATGTTCTGTGTTCTATCTCTCTGCTCAGCAAAATTGTTAAAGATCTTACCATTACCAGCATACTGTCTCCTTTCATTTGCCATACCTCACATTTATCTGTGTTAAACTCCAACTGCCATTTCCCTGCCCAGATTAGTAACTGATCTATATCATGCTGTATTCTTTGCCTGTCATCTACACTATCTACAACTCCACTAATCTTGGTACCTTCTGCAAACTTACCAACCCACCTATCTACATTTTCATCCAGGTCATTTATATACATTACAAACAGCAGAGGTCCTGGTCCAGATCCCTGTGGATCACCTCCAGCTCAAATAAATCCTTTCAGCCTCTACACTCTATCCTCATTGACCGCAACTCCAACAATTGTTGTGTTGTCTGCAAACTAACTAACCCACTCATCTACACTTCTGTCAAAATAGTTTATCTGTTTACAACAAATACATTCTAGCAAGGATCTGAGTGAAACACCACTAGTTGTGGACCTCCAGCACCCTTCCACCACTACCCTCCATCTTCCATGGTCAAATTAATTCTAAATCTAAATGACCAAGCCACCATGCATCTTAATCTTAGCTATACTACCCACCACCTTGCAGCTCCAATTTAAACCCTCCTAGCTCCCTCTAAGCACTTTGAAGGATCTCATGTCCCTTCCTGCGTCTGTCATTGGGACCAACATGGAACCTGACCTCCACTCTCAGAATGTCCTGTGCTTACTCAGAGTCTTCAGCCTGGTACCACAAAGGCAGCACACTATCCTCCAGTCATCTGTGGTCTCTGATTCTCTGCCACTCTTCCTGACTCCACGTTTCCTGCCAAGGCTTAGAGCTGGTCATGCTGCTCCTACTACCCCAGAAACTTGAGACCATAATCCAGTCTGACGTTTAAGTGGAGAACTGAAGGAATGCTTTGCCACGTGTTTTGACTGCAGAATAGGTCATGCACTGTATATAGTAAAAGTGTGGCCATGTGTGATTAGTGGGTATCAGTGCACGATATAATGTGTAAATAACTAAATTCAGTCTGATCATCTTTCTTTATATTTTCCCATTTTATTTTTTAATTAACTTTGTCCCTTTAAAAGTAAGTAATTTGTTACATGGTATTGGAATTTATCCATTTGTCTATTTTACTATTCAATTAAAAGAGTTAATTATGTTCAGAGTACATTGCTCATTTCCATGTGCATGCTATTCCTGGGTTAAGAATGCCTGACTTACGGACAGACCTACTGTACGTATGAATAAACTCCCATAATATTATTAAATTCAAAAGTCTGATGCACTGTACATACATACAGAACTAGCTTCCTCTTTCTCTCCACTTTTAGTTAATTGCTCTTTCTTATCATTCTTATGTGCTTTTAATGCCATTATTCGGAGATGCTGTTACCACAGTGAATGATTCTTGTCTATTTTCCACCCTGCAGACAAACGCTACAAAGATGTGCTGGATATAGGAAGAATATACACCCTTGGAAGGGTGAAGTACAGCTTAAAATTATGTTACTAGGGGTTAGAAGAATTAAATGAAAAGGAAACTCAGCCAAGCTTGGTCATTTTTGACTTTGTCTGTAGGCACAGTCCTCCTACAGCACAGTTTGGAGTCCAAACTCCCTCTCTCAGGTGATTCCTTCAGTGGTGTGTACAAGGATAACTAAACATCCACAAGGCAATTAGCCCTCCGCAAGTGGCAACCTCTGAGAAGGTAAAGATCCATGATAACAGTCTCCCATTATCACCATTATGCCCCTTCTCAGTAAAATCTTTAATTAACAATCGGTACTGACGTTCTTTATAATTTGATTAATCTTAACCCATATGCTTATATTTGATTTTAACATTTTAATCCTCCCACCAGCTCTGCTTTGAAAACTGATATCCCTCAACTCATCCCTTGAACTGCCCAACTTTAATCCTACTTCACCTCTCGCAAAACCGTGGACTCGTCTCCAATTGTTTCTCTCTTGTGTTGCACAATTGTTTTATTTCTTCACCTAATATCATCCAAGGGGTCCCGATGAAGAGTCTTGGCCCGAAAGGTCGACTCTCCACAGATGCTGCCTGACCTGCTGAGTTCCTCCAGCATTTTGTGTGTGTTGCTCTACCTGCAGAACCCCTTGCATTTGGACACTGATCCCTTTAGTATCTACAAGAACAATGCACAGAAACCATATTCAAGGAGCGCACAGTCTTCCAAGCGTTCCACCGTCCCATGGAGCATCTCCAAACCACTTGTGGTGACACTCGGAGTGGGTGCAAACTCTCTTTGATTCCTGAGTCAGTCTCAATACCGAAGGTGGATTGAGAGTGGAACTACTTGAAATAAATAGATAAGAATTTAGCAGATAGACATAAACCTTTTTTCTCTGAGTAAGAATGTAATGTACAGCAGCCCAAAGATCAATTGAATATTCCAAACTTACCATGGATAGCTTAATAAATTATCTTCCTTTATAAACAAATCACATATTTTCCTGATCACTGAGGATTCAGCACGATTTAGTTAATCTAAAAGATAACTAAACAAAAAAAATCAGGACCAGACAGGAACAAAAGAAACCTTTCTACTATAATCAATTTCTGCCAGACTCGCTCCATCCTGCTCCTCCCACCATTCACTCTAACCACCAGGCAAATCGGTGCTGCCGCATTGTATTTCACCAGAGCCACCGAGTAAGGCCACAAAAGAGCCGGCACCCAAGGGTGCGGCTCTTTTCATGCACCAAACTGCAAACTGACCACCCTGAAGCTTCGCCGCCGACAGCATCACCCAAACTGGGGACTCGCTCGTTCTTTGTCTCCATCAGCGTCAACCAATCAGCCCGAAACCCTCAACTTCCGATCCAATCGGAGCGCAGGAGGGGCGGGGCCATGCGGCGGGGGGGCGGTGCTGGGCGGTGGTCGCTATAAAGAGGCCAGGCGGCGGCCGCGGCTATTGTTCGTGGTGGCAGCGCTGGAGGAACGGACGAGCAAGCCGTGTCTGTGAAGGTAAGGCGGGGGTGCCGGCGCTTCCACTTAATCACGCTTATAGACTACAGGGCGACAAAAGAGAGAAGGAAAAGTGAGGGCGTTCATTCATAATTTTCCCGTTACCCCTTCTGGTGGGGGAGGACGATAAGGGGCGAGTGGGTGCGGTTGTCGACCGGGGAGGGGGAGAAAATGGGGACGGGGAGAGGTAAGAGATTATCATGGTGAGAATCATGGGGGCTGATGGCTTGGGAGAGGACACAGGAGTGATTGTGTAGCGGAGTGAATGGGGCTGCAGTTCATATTGTAAGTAGTGCTTGGGAACTTGAAGTGCTGCACATGGTTTGGGGAGGGCTGTGTAGTAGAAAGCGTGTGGGGGGGGGGGTGAGTGGAGGAAATATTCTTTTATGCATTGCCGGAGAGTAGTCGGAATGGCGCACGTTTTCCGTCCGTTCTCTATTGTAGAAGAATTGACTGCTTTCTCTTTGATAGATTGAACTGAAATGGCAGAGAAACCAGACTTCAGGGAGGTTGCTTCCTTTGACAAGAGCAAGTTGAGGAAAACCGACACAGAAGTGAAGAACACTCTTCCCACAAAAGAGAGTAAGGGGTCTTCAGGCTAACTGCATCTTGGTATTCCCTACCTCCTTATCCTAAATTGGGTTAAAGTTTTTCTGATGTGATCTTTTATCTGTTTTCCAGCTATTGATCAGGAGAAGAAGGCAGAAAGCAGCTAGTTTCTGGAATCATGCTTTGTCCACGGAGGAGGGAATCTTTCAGGCCTTTTCCTGACTGAAATAGATCTCTGATTCTTACTGTGAACTTGACTACTGAAGGGACAGAACATTGACCAAGTGGCTGCTGGTTCTGAGACCTTTTGGACCATGCTGTGAATTCTCCAGTGTTATGAAGACAATTAATAAAAAATCAATTTGTGCATAATATTGCCTTGTCTTTACTTTAAGTCATAATCCAAGATTAAATAATTTTAAACATTTTGCAACTTGAAAGTGTGCAGGAATATAAAATAACACAAGATGAAACTTGGCTTTTGTACATGTTTGGATTAACTGACAAAGATCACTTCATTTAAAAAAAAATAATTTTTGGGTCTTGTCTTGAAATGAATTGCTTGATTTGGCTGTTACTTTTGCGTGCAGTGGTTTCCCTGTCCATCCCAGGCCTGGTCACAGTGAGAGTTGGGAGGAAACAATTGTTTTGACAGGATGTGTCCTCGGCACAGGAGGAGTGAAGGGAAGCTAATCTTGAGGAATAAGATTGACAAAAGAATTTCTGTGACTGGGGTATAGATCGAAGTTTTTGCTTCATAAAACAGCAGTTGGTAAAAATGAACGTGGGTAATGGCGCACCCACGTGTGTAGGGGTAAAGTGGGGGAGGAAGAGGTGAGGTTAAACTCATGAATCAGAATGGGATGGAGAATTTGTAGATGTTGTGGACAGATGTTCTACAGTGGTCACCCTATGTGTTCACTACTCCCCCGCTCCATGCAGAAGAGACCCTTTGAGCACTGAATGTTCAATATGCAGGTAGAAATGTCAGTGGTTAACTGCCATATGAATGACTGGATAATTAAAAGTGATTGTGGAGGAATGGGAAGTGCAAAGCTCAGAATGCTAAAGGGGATGGGATGATTTCCATCTGCTAGCACCCCCTGCCCCCGCTCTACTTGCTTTATACTTGGGACTGAGGCTGAGCACAGCTCTGATGCTTCACTAAAGATTGCTGATGACGCCAGTGTTGGCAGAATCAAAGGTGGTGATGAGTCAGCATACAGGAGGAAGACAAATTCTGGCTGAGTGGTGCCACGGCAACCACTTCTCACTTGGTATCGGCAGGACCAAGGAGCTGGTTATTGACCTGAGTAGGAGGAGGAAACTGAAAATCAATTCTCACCGAGGGATCAGTGGCTACAAATTCCTTGGTGTTGCTATTTTGGAGGATCAGTTCTGGGTTCAGCATGCAATTGCCATTATGAAAAAAGCACAGCAGTGCCTCTACTTTCTTGAAAGCTTGTGAAGATTTGGCAGGTCACAGACTTGTATAGATGTGGTGGAGACTATATTGACTAACCACATCACGGCCTGGTATGGAAACACCAATGCCCTTGAATGGAAAAGCCTGCACAAAGTAGTGAATATGGCTGCTTCAGGCTCCTGAACCAGAGTGCTAACTTCACTCACCTCTACACTCACTGATTCCACAACCGGGGAATTCATTTTCAAGGACTCTTCATCTCATGTTCTCCATATTTATTGCTTAATTATTATTATTTTTGAACTTGGGCCCTAAAACTGTTCATCAGCTTCCATCTGTACCTACCTGTTATTGGATATGTTCTCCCATTGCTTGATCACACTGTTCATCAGCAAGTGTGTTAAGGACTTAATACCAAAGGAATCAATGCAAAAGTACCTTCACTAGAAACCACAGATGAACTGAGAGATATTGGCATCCAGGTGTGAGGCATTCAAAGAGATGGCTTTGACCTATACAGGAAATATAGACTTCAAATGCATCTAGACAGCCCTCTGTAGGACTAAAGGATAGCTAATGTTCCAAAGCAAGAATAATTATAGTCTAGTGAGCCTGATGTCACTATGGGGTAAATTACTAGAAATAATTCTAGGGGACATGCTATATAAGTATTTGGATAGAAAGGGTTATGTAGGTCATGTCTAACCAATCTTAGAAACATAGAAAACCTACAGCACAATGCAGGCCCGTTTGGCCCACAATGTTGTGTCAAACATGTCCCTAACTTAGAAATTACTAGGCTTACCCGTAGCCCTCTATTTTCTAAGCTCCATGTACCCATCCAGGAGTCTCTTAAAAGACCCTATTGTATCCGCCTCCACCACCGTTGCTGGCAGCCCATTCCACGCACTCACCACTCTCTATGTGGGAAAAAAAACTTACCCCTGACATCTCCTCTTTACCTACTTCCAAGCACCCTAAAACTATGCCCTCTCATTCTAGCCATTTCAGCCCTGGGAGAAAGCCTCTGACTATCCACACAATCAATGCCTCTTATTGTCTTGTACACGTCTGTCCGGTTACCTCTCATCCTCCTCGTTCCAAGGGGAAAAAGCTGCGTTCACTCAACCTATTCTCATAAGGCATGCTCCCCAATCCAGGCAACATCCTTGTAAATCTCCTCTGCACCTTTTCTGTGGTTTCCACGTCCTTCCTATAGTGAGGTGACACCAGGTGGAGTCTGACCAGGGTCCTATTTAGCTGCAACATTACTTCTCGCTCTTAAACTCAATCCCATGATTGATGAAGGTCAATGCACTGTATGCCTTCGTAACCACAGAGTCAACCTGTGCAGCAGCTTTGAGTGTCCTATGGACTCGGATCCCAAGATCCCTCTGATCCTCCACACTGCCAAGAGTCTTACCATCAATGCAAAATTCTGCCATCATATTTGACCTACCAAAATGAACCATCTCACACTTATCTGGGTTGAACTCCATCTGCCATTTCTCAGCCCAGTTTTACATCCTATCAATGTCCCTCTGTAACCTCTGATAGCCCTCCACACTATCCACAACACCCCCAACCTTTGTGCCATGGGCAAATTTACTAACCATCCCTTCACTTCTTCATCCAGATCATTTTAAAAAATCACAAAGATTAGGGGTCCCAGAACAGATCCCTGAGGCACTCCACTGGTCACCGGCCTCCATGCAGAATATGACTCTTCTACAACCACTCTTTGCCTTCTGTGATCCACAAAGCAATGTCCCCTTGGATCCCATGCCTCTTTACTTTCTCAATAAGTAAATAAGTATTTACTTTCTCATGGGGTACCTGATCAAATACCTTGCTAAAATCCATATATGCTACATCTACTGCTCTATCTTCATCAATGTGTTTAGTCACATCCTCAAAAAATTCGATCAGGCTAGTAAAGCATGACCTGCCTTTGACAAAGCCATGTTGACTATTCCTAATCATATTATGCTTCTCCAAATGTTCATAAATTCTGCCTCTCAGGATCTTCTCCATCAACTTACCAACCACTGAAGTAAGACTCACTGGTCTATAATTTCCTAGGCTATCCCTACTCCCTTTCTTGAATAAGGGAACCTTATTCGCAACCCTTCAATCCTTCAGAACCTCTCTCGTCCTCATTGATGATGCAAAGATCATTGCCAGAGGCTCAGCAATCTCCTCCCTCACTTCCCACAGTAGCCTGGGGTACACCTCATCCAATCCCAGTGACTTATCCAACTTGATGCTTTTCAAAACTCCAGCACATCCTCTTCCTTAATATCTACAATGTCAAGCTTTTCAGTCTGCTGCAAGTCATCCCTACAATCACCAAGATCCTTTTCTGTAGTGAATACTGAAGCAAAGTACTCATTAAGTATATTTGTCTCTCCTCCAGTTCCATACACACTTTTTCATTTCACACTTGATTGGTCCTATTCTCTCACGTCTTATCCTCTTGCTCTTCACATAATGCCTTGGGGTTTTCCTTAATCCTGTCCTCCAAGGCCTTCTCATGGCCCCTTCTGGCTCTCCTAATTTTATTCTTAAGATCCTTCCTGCTAGCCTTATAATCTTCCATATTTCTATCAGTGCCTAGTTTTTATTTAACCTTTTGTAAGCTCTTCTTTTCTTCTTGACTGGATTTACAACAGCCTTTGTACATCATGGTTCCTGTACCCTACCATCCTTTCCATGTCTCACTGGAACATACCTACACAGAACCCCACACAACTATCCCCTGAACATTTGCCATATTTCTTCTGTACATTTCCGAGAACATCTATTTCCAGTTTATGCTTCCAAGTTCCTGCCTGATAGCCTCATGTTTCCTCTTACTCCAAATAAATATTTCCTTAATTTGTCTATTCCTATCCCTCTCCAATGCAATGGTAAAGAAGATAGAATTGTGATCACTATCTCCAAAATGCTCTCCCACTGACAGACCTGACACTGTTATAAAGTTTTTCAAGGAGGCTGCCAGGAAAATTGATGGAAAGGCAGTGGACATTGTCTACATGGTCTTCAGCAATGCCTTTGCCTGTTTGGTCAAGAAGGTTTATTTGCTTGGCATTCAGGGTGAGATAGTAAATTGTGTTCAACATTGGCTCACAGGAGAAGCAAGAGAGTGGTGGTAGATCTTGTCTCTATGTGCAACAGGGATCAGTGCTGGGTCCACTGCTGCTTGTCTTCTATATCAAGTATCTGGATGATAATATGGTAAACTGGATCAGCAACTTTGGCGGATGACACCAAGACTGGTGGCATATTGGAAAGCAAGGAAGGCTATTAAAGCATGCAGTGGGATCAGGACCAGCTGGAAAAATGGGTTGTAAACTGGCAGATGGAATTGAATGCAGACAAATGTGAGGTGTTGCACTTTTGGTGGACAATCCAGGGTAGGACTTACACAGACCGTGAAAGCACTTAGGAGAACAGAAGTATCTGGGAATAGGGATTCATAATTCCTAGAAAGTGGTGCCACATGTATATAGCATCATATAGAGAGCTTTGCACATTGACTTTCATAAAACAAAGTACTCAGAGTGAGAATTAGGATGTTATGTGGAAGTTGCATAAGATATTCTGGAAAACTGCCAATGTCATTCCACTCTTAGAGAGCACAGGAAGGCAGAAAAATGAAACTATAGGCCAGTTAGCCTGACTTCAGTGATTGGGAAGATGTTGGAATTAATTATTAAGGATGTTGTTTTGGGGTTCATGGCACTGTCCTTGGAGAAAGATCGTGGCTGTCAAATCTGTTAGAATTCTTTGAGGAAATAAGCAGTGCAGACAAAGGAGAATCAGTGGATGTTGTGTACTTGGATTTTCAGAAGACCTTTGGCAAGGGCACTTAACAAGATAAGAGCCCATGGTATTAAAGGAAAGGTACCAGCATGGATAGAGCAGAGGCTGATTGCAGGAAGCAGCGAGTGGGAGTAAAAGGAACCTTTCCTGATTGGCTGGCAATGACTGGTGGTGTTCTGCAGGGGTCTGTGTTGCAACTGTTTCTTTTTAGATTATATGTCAATGATTTGGATGATGAAGTTGATGGCTTTGTGGTCAAGTTTGCAGATGACGTGAAGATAGATGGAGGGGCAGACAGTGCTGAAGAAACAGGGAGTCTGCAGAAGGATTTGGACAGATTGGGAGAATGGGCAAAGAAGTGGCAAATGGAAAGCAGTGTCAGCAAGTGTATGGTCAAACACTTTGGTAGGTGGAATAAAAGCATAGTATTTTCAAAGCAGGGAGAAAATTCAAAGGTCCGAGGTGCAAAGGGAGGAGGGAGTCCTCATGCAGACTTCCCTAAAGATTAATTTTCAGGTTGAGTCAGTGGTGAGGAAGGCCAATGTAAGCATTCACCTTGAGAGGACTGGTAATTGAGAGGACTCACTTGGAGATTTGGGAGCTGTTTTTCTCCTTATTTAAGAAAGAACGTGCTGACATTGGTGAGGTTTCAGAGATATTTCACGAGGACGACTCTGGGAATGAAAGGCGATTGATGGTTCTGGGTTTGTACTCACTGGAATTCAGAAGAATGAGGGGGGATCTCATTGAAATCTGTTGAATGTTGTAAGGTCTCGACAGAGTGGATGTGGAGAGGACGTTTCCTTTGGTGGGGGTATCTAAGAGCAGAGGACACAGCCTCAGAATAGAGGGACATGCATTTAGAATGGAGATGAGGACATTACGGGGAGAAGGTATGTGAATGGTGTTGAAAAAGAAATGGGTCAGCCAAGATGAAATGGTGGAGCAGACTTGATGGGCCAAATTGCCTAATTTTGCTCCTATATCTTACATTGGTAAGGCCAAATTTGGAGTATTGTGTGTAGTTCTGGCCCTGGGGATTTATTCACCCTTATATATTCCAAGACAGCTAACACGTAATACTAAGCTCCAAACTATTAACATATCCCTCCTTTAACTCATTATTGTCCATATCCTCCTTCTTGGTGAATACAAATGAAAATACTTATTTAGATCCTTACCCACATGCCCTGCCTTCACAACTAAATTACCCCTCTGGTTTCAAAGAAGTCCCTCCTTTTGCCTAGTTACTGTCTTGCTTTCTAATGTACTGTTAGAATGACTTGGGATTCTCCTTAACCTTACCTGTCAAGGGTATTTCAGATGTCGTTTCTCCTCCTAATATGTTAACTATTCTCCTACACTTTCTATTTTCACTGAGAGATTTGCTTGATTATAATTGATTAAACCAATCATAGTTTCCTTGCTCTGCCTGATTGAACCTTCAATAACTTTTATCATTCAAGGCTCTTAGATCCTTTAACCCCTACTGGAACATGAACTTTTGCTAACTCTCTTTTAAGAGACTCACACTTGTCCAATGTTGCTTTACCTGCAAGCACCATCCAAATTAGCCTTCCCCAATTTAGAATCTTAACAGAGAACTGGCAATCCATTCAAAGCATCTTAAAACTTATGGTTTAAAATAATCCCCAACCAGTCAATGGCCCAGTTTCATTTCCTAACACAAGATGAAGTACAGTCCCTTCTTTGGGGTACTATCTACATATTGCCTCAGAAATCTATTTTGGATGCGCATAAATTCCACCCCATCTCATCTCCCGACACTAAGGTAATCCAAATCACCATCAGGAGTTAAAATTCCCCACAGTTCTACCAAGTCCCCCACCCCACCAAAATAGTTTTTAACTAAGTCATTTAGTGCATGTAAACCACTCTGCAGATATTTTGGTCCCCTTCCAGTCTAGGTGTAACCCATTTCTATATACCATTGCCCCAGAAGTGATCCCAATGATTCAAGTATCTAAACCTTTCCCACCTTTAAGACTCGCCACATCCCAGATACTTGAAGCAAGTCCTGTTGCTGTTGGAAAATACTTCCAATGCCTTTGGAAATAGTATGTGCAAGAATCCCAGACCTCCCACCCACTTCCCTAGCTTTTATATGTGTTGTTAAATTTACCTGTTCACCCTCACCACTTTGATTTCAACAGCCCCCCTTAAAATGGTTACTCTACCAGACACATCTTCTGTTCTTTTTTCTCGACAATGCTGCAGTGCTGCTGCCTCAAGGTCTTCAAGATATTGAAATGCGAAATACATTCACCCCGTTCATTGTAATATCTACTCTGGTGACAAGATTTTCCACATCTGTGCCTTCCTTTTTCATTAACTATGGCTTTAACGCACTATACATGACAAGACTCTCAATTGCTTCCACCTTTCACATTGATATTTTTAAGGCCTGTCTTACCAGCTAGAATAAGAGCATCCCTCATGCTACCTCCTACCTCCCCCAATAGAATTCAGACAGATAGACATACTTTATTGATCCCGAGGGAAACTGGGTTTTGTTATAGTTGCACCAACCAAGAACAGTGTAGAAATATAGCAATATAAAACCATAAATAATTCAATCATAATACGTAAATGATGCCAAGTGGAAATTAGTCCAGGACCAGCCTATTGGCTCAGGGTGTCTGACACTCCGAGGGAGGAGTTGTAAAGTTTGATGGCCACAGGCAGAATTGACTTCCTATGACACTCAGTGTTGCATCTCGGTGGAATGCGTCTCTGGCTGAATGTACTCCTACATCTAACCAGTATATTATGGAGTGGATGGGAGTCATTGTCCAGGATGGCATGCAACTTGGACAGCATCCTCTTTTCAGACACCACCGTCGGAGAGTCCTGTTCCATCTCCACAACAACACTGGCCTTACGAATGAGTTTCTTGATTCTGTTGGTGTCTGCTACCCTCAGCCTGCTGCCCCAGCACACAACAGCAAACATGATAGCACTGGCCACCACAGCCTCATAGAACATCCTCAGCTTCGAAGTACATATTTGTCACTATCTGCAACCCTGGGATTAATTTTCTTGTGGGCATTCACAGTAAATACAAGAAACACAATAGAATCAATGAACACCCACCCCCAACTCCAACGGACAAACAATTGATGTAAAAAAAGACCATGAGCTGTGCAAATACAAAAAGAAAAACAGAAATAGTGCTCCATGCAGGTGTGATCAATGGTGGGGACAGCTTTACCCATGATGTATACACTACTTTTGTAGGCTTTTTGTGGTGGAGGAGAGGTCACTAAAGAAACTGCTATCCATTATGGACAATCTGGCAGATCCTCTCCATGACCTACTGAGTAAGCAGAGAAGCACCCTTCCAAACAGATTCATTCAGCTCCGCTGTCACAAGTACTTTCCACCAAATACAATAAGCAGATACAACAGTTCATCTCTGTGCGATAGGAGAACACACAACATAGTACAATAGTCTCTGTTTTATTGTTTTGTACAATATTACTGCACATCAGTACACTATTTTTATATTGTTACTATTTTACACTATTATTATTCTGTATTTATAATTAGTTAAGTTTGCACACTGCTAAGCGTGTTTTTAAATGTTGCTGCTGTAAGAAAAGAATTTCCCACTTGGGATCAATTAAGTATTTATTATCATCATTATTATTTTTTTCTGTACAAGGGCATTGGTGTTTCCATACCAGGCCCTGATGCAACCAGTCAATATACTCTCCACTGTACATCAGTAGAAGTTTGTCACGGCTTTAGATGACATGTTGAATCTTTGCAAACTTCTAAGAAAGTAGAGGTGCTGCCATGATTTCTTCATTATGGCACTTACGTGTGGGACCCAGGACACCATTTAAATGCTGATACCAAAGGTGTTGCAATGAATAGAACACTGCTCTCATTGGCTTTCCTACCAAACCACCTACGATTGATCATGTTTTTGCTCTCTGACTCCAAACCATTTGCTTCTGAAATGCTTATGTCTGTCATCTCATCGCACAAACTGCGATGAATTATTTCCCTTTGTTCTCGGCAATGAATCATTCGAATGGATATATCATCCTTTCCATCACCAGACCTGGGTCTCTGACTCTGTGGTTCTGTTGTTGTTTCATTGAAGCTATTAAGTAGAAATCTTGTCTTCCCATCCGCCAGTCATCTTGAATCCACAAGGTAAGCAAAAAGGCATATTCAGGACTGGTAAATTAGCTTAATTCATGATTTTACAGCTGTCAACTAAAAGTCACAAATGGAAACAGATTAGTAACAACATTTTGCATGTGTCAGTGATATTAAATCTGTTTCTGATCTTCAATGTGCACCTGTCGTCACAGCACATACTAGAGTAATTAAACTGAAGTTGTAAAACAGTATGGGGTTCAGTTCAATGAGACAGGGAGCATGGTGGGGCAGGAACGTGCATTTACACTTTATTAGGTACCTCCTGTACATAAGGAATGGCCACTGAGTGTACACTCATGGTCTTCTACTACTGTTTTTGCCCATGGAACTGCCACTCACTGGATGTTTTTTGTTTTTTTTTTGTCCCATTCTCTGCAAACACTAGAGAATGTAATACATGAAGATCCCAGGATATCAGTAGTTTCTGAGATACTCAAACCACCCCATCTGGCACCAACAATCATTCTACAGTTAAAGTTACTTAGATCACATTTCTTCCCCATTCTGATGTTTGGTCTGAACAACAAGTGAATTTCTTGACTATGTTTGCATACTTTAATGCAGAGTTGCTGCTCCATGACTGGCCAATTAGAAATTTGCAGGTGCACAGGTGCAGCTAATAAAATGCTCACTGACAGTAGACAGTGCCAGTAGGAGCATTGTTGCCAATTTCTGAAAACTCCATGAATACAAAAGATCGACTGTGAAATCCAACCGCAGTACTCCAGGAACTGTGCAAGCCAACGTGCCTATTTATTGATGCAACATTGATTTGATATAAAAGATCAGGAACACTTGTGAGGTTTTACTCAGCAATAGCTGCAAGTTAAAATATTCAAGATGTCCTGTCTGCACATCTTTCCACAAGATAATTTGTTGGTTGAGAAATAAATTAGGAACGGTGAAAGAAAAGGGAAAGAATGGAGTGATCCAGAATGACATTGCATCAGAGATTGGTTCATTATGAGAGGAATGATGAGACTATAAGCTACTAAAATCTATCTGGAGTTAGTCAATTTTATTTATAATAAATCCAAGGGAACATGGCACAGCTCCTATATTATTCATTCATCTCAATCAAGTCACAATATCTGACCAAACATAATGAATCCAATTAATGCCGAGAAAGGCTGCAATTTATTATAATGCAGTCAATGTTCAACATTCTGCAAACTGAATTATTGATTATTTGAATATTACAGGATTTCTCTTTCCTTCTTCAGGATAAAGCTGTTAGAGAACGTGTACTCACAACCTCATGATCAATCTGACTGTGTGATTCCGGTCTCTTCCCATCCACTGGGGTTCTGGGATCTGCTAGTGGCCACACATTTCTATTCTACTTCCCATTCCCATTCCGATATGTCAATCCATGGCTCCTCGACTGACGAGATGAAGCCACACTCAGGTTGGAGGAGCAAAACATTATATTCCTTCTCTGTGACCACCAACCAATGGCATGAACAACGAATTCTCAAACTTCTGGTACAGCCCCTGCCCATGTCTTCCTCTATTCTTCATTCCCTTTTAACCTTTCCCTCATCACCTTACCTCGTTACCGGCCCATCGCCTCCCTTTGGAGCTACTCCCCTTTATTCTTTCTTCCATGGCCTTCTGTCCTCTCCGGCGATGTGAATTTTTACCAAACAATATCCCAGCTCTTCAAATCACCGCTCCACCTCGCAGTTTCAACTGTCACCTAGAGATACTCCGTACCCTCGCTGAATCTTTAACATCTACTCCTCACATTTTCATCTCCGGTCCTGCTGAAGGGTCTTGGTCCGAAATGTCAAGTGTATACTTTTCAAAAGATGCTGCCCAGCCTGCTGAGTTCATCCAGCATTTTGTGCCTGTTGCTGTGTAATTGGGGACTTATCACACTATGTGTAGTTTTGGCCCCGCCCACCTTGTGATATTCTGATCCTGTCCCATCCCGTGTGATTCTGGTCCTCTCCCTTCCCGTGTGATTCTGGTCCTGTCCCATCCCGTGTGATTCTGGTCCTGTCCCATCCCGTGTGATTCTGGTCCTGTCCCATTCCGTGTGATTCTGGTCCTGTCCCATCCCGTGTGATTCTGGTCCTGTCTCATCCCGTGTGATTCTGATCCTGTCCCATCCCGTGTGATTCTGGTCCTGTCCCATTCTGTGTGATTCTTGTCCTGTCCCATTCCGTGTGATTCTGGTCCTGACACATCCCGTGTGATTCTGGTCCTGTCCCATTCTGTGTGATTCTTGTCCTGTCCCATTCCGTGTGATTCTGGTCCTGACACATCCCGTGTGATTCTGGTCCTCTCGCATCCCATGTGATTCTGGTCCTGTCACATTCAGTGTGATTCTGGTCCTGTCAGATCCCGAGTGATTCTGGTCATGGCCAATTCCTTATGATTCTGGTCCTGTCCCATTCTGTGTGATTCTGGTCCTGTTCCATTCCCGTGTGATTCTCGTCCTGCCCCATTCCGTGTGATTCTGGTCCTGTCGCATCCCCTGTGATTCTGGACCTCTCCCATCCCGTGTGATTCTGGTCTTGTCACATCACATGTGATTCTGGTCCTGTCTCATCCCGTGTGATTCTTGTCCTCTCCCATCCCGTGTGATTCTGGTCCTGTCATATCCCCGGTGATTCTGTTCCTGTCGCATCCCGTGTGATTCTGGTCCTGTCCCATCCCGTGTGATTCTGGTCCTGTCACATCCCGTGTGATTCTGTTCCTGTCGCATCCCGTGTGATTCTGGTCCTGTCCCATCCCGTGTGATTCTGGTCCTGTCACATCCCCTGTGATTCTGGTCCTATCGCAAACCGTGTGATTCTGGTCCTGTCCCATCCCGTTTGATTCTTGTCCTGTCCCATCCCGTGTGATTCTGGTCCTCTCCCATCTCATGTGATTCTGGTCCTGTCCCATCCCCTGTGATTCTGGTCCTCTCCCATCCTCTGTGATTCTGGTCCTCTCCCATCCCGTGTGATTCTGGTCCTGTCACGAGCCATGTGATTCTGGTCCTGTCTCATCCCGTGTGATTCTTGTCCTCTCCCATCCCGTGTGATTCTGGTCCTGTCACATCCCGTGTGATTCTGGTCCTGTCACATCCCGTGTGATTCTAGTCCTGTCTCATCCCCTGTGATTCTGGACCTCTCCCATCCCGTGTGATTCTTGTCCTGTCCCATCCCGTGTGATTCTGGTCCTGTCACATCCCATGTGATTCTGGACCTGTCACATCCCGTGTGATTCTTGCCCTGTCCCATCCCGTGTGATTCTGGTCCTCTCCCATCCCGTGAGATTCTGGTCCTGTCCAATCCTCTGTGATTCTGGTCCTCTCCCATCCTCTGTGATTCTGTTCCTGTCCCATCCCGTGTGATTCTGGTCCTGTCCCATCCCGTTTGATTCTGGTCCTGTCTCATCCCGTGTGATTCTGGTCCTCTCCCATGTCGTGTGATTCTGGTCCTGTCCCATCCCCTGTGATTCTGGACCTCTCCCATCCCGTGTGATTCTGGTCCTGTCACATCCCATGTGATTCTGATCCTGTCACATCCCGTGTGATTCTGGTCCTGTCCCATTCTGTGTGATTCTGGTCCTCTCGCATCCCGTGTGATTCAGGTCCTGTCCCATTCCGTGTGATTCTGATCCTGTCACATCCCGTGTGATTCTGGTCCTGTCCCATTCTGTGTGATTCTGGTCCTCTCGCATCCCTTGTGATTATGGTCCTGTCCCATTCTGTGTGATTCTGGTCCTGTCGCATCCCGTGTGATTCTGTTCCTGTCTCATCCCGTGTGATTCATGTCCTGTCCCATCCCATGTGATTCTGTTCATGTACCATCTGTGTGATTCAGGTCCTGTCCCATTCCGTGTGATTCTGGTTCTGTCACATTCCTTGTGATTCTGGTCCTCTCGCATACGGTGTGATTCTGATCCTGTCCCGTCCCGTATGATTCTGGTCCTGTCCCATCCTGTGTGATTCTGGTCCTATCGCATCCCGTGTGATTCTGGTCCTGTCGCATCCCGTGTGATTTTGGTCCTATCGCATCCTCTGTGATTCTGGTCCTCTCCCATCCCGTGTGATTCTGATCCTGTCCCATCCCGTTTGATTCTGGTCCTGTCTCATCCCGTGTGATTCTGGTCCTCTCCCATGTCGTGTGATTCTGGTCCTGTCCCATCCCCTGTGATTCTGGACCTCTCCCATCCCGTGTGATTCTGGTCCTGTCACATCCCATGTGATTCTGGTCCTGTCTCAGCCGGTGTGATTCTTGTCCTCTCTCATCCCATGTGATTCTGGACCTGTCACATACCGCGTGATGCTAGTCCTGTCACATCCCGTGTGATTCTGGTCCTGTCACGTCCCGTGTGATTCTGGTCCTCTCCCATTCTGTGTGATTCTGGTCCTGTCCCATTCCGTGTGATTCTGGTCCTTTCACATTCCGTGTGATTCTGGTTCAGTCACATTCCTTGTGATCTGGTCCTGTCTCATCCAGTGTGATTCTGTTCCTGTCCCATTCCGTGTGATTCTGGTCCTGTCCCATTCTGTGTGATTCTGGTCCTCTCGCATCCCGTGTGATTCAGGTCCTGTCCCATTCCGTGTGATTCTGGTCCTGTCACATCCCGTGTGATTCTGGTCCTGTCCCATTCTGTGTGATTCTGGTCCTCTCGCATCCCTTGTGATTATGGTCCTGTCCCATTCTGTGTGATTCTGGTCCTGTCCCATCCCCTGTGATTCTGTTCCTGTCTCATCCCGTGTGATTCATGTCCTGTCCCATCCCATGTGATTCTGTTCATGTACCATCTGTGTGATTCAGGTCCTGTCCCATTCCGTGTGATTCTGGTTCTGTCACATTCCTTGTGATTCTGGTCCTCTCGCATCCGGTGTGATTCTGATCCTGTCCCGTCCCGTATGATTCTGGTCCTGTCCCATCCTGTGTGATTCTGGTCCTATCGCAACCCGTGTGATTCTGGTCCTGTCGCATCCCGTGTGATTTTGGTCCTATCGCATCCCGTGTGATTCTGGTCCTATCGCATCCCGTCTGATTCTGGTCCTATCGCATCCCGTGTGATTCTGGTCCTGTCCCATCCCGTGTGATTCTGGTCCTCTCCCATCTCGTGTGATTCTGCTCCTGTCGCATCCCCTGTGATTCTGGACCTCTCCCATCCCGTGTGATTCTGGTCCTGTCACATCCCATGTGATTCTGGTCCTGTCTCATCCCGTGTGATTCTTGTCCTCTCCCATCCCGTGTGATTCTGGTCCTGTCATATCCCCTGTGATTCTGTTCCTGTTCCATCCCGTGTGATTCTGGTCCTGTCCCATCCCGTGTGATCCTCGTCCTTTCACATCCCGTGTGATTCTGTTCCTGTCGCATCCCGTGTGACTCTGGTCCTGTCCCATCCCGTGTGATTCTAGTCCTGTCCCATCCTGTGTGATTCTCGTCCTGTCACATCCGGTGTGATTCTGTTCCTGTCGCATCCCGTGTGATTCTGGTCCTGTCACATCCCGTGTGATTCTGGTCCTCTCGCATCCCGTGTGATTCAGGTCCTGTCCCATTCCGTGTGATTCTGGACCTCTCCCATCCCGTGTGATTCTGGATCTGTCACATTCCTTGTGATTCTGGTCCTGTCACATCCCGTGTGATTCTCGTCCTGTCACATCCCATGTGATTCTGGACCTGTCACATCCCGTGTGATTCTTGCCCTGTCCCATCCCGTGTGATTCTGGTCCTCTCCCATCCCGTGAGATTCTGGTCCGGTCCCATCCTCTGTGATTCTGGTCCTCTCCCATCCTCTGTGATTCTGGTCCTCTCCCATCCCGTGTGATTCTGGTCCTGTCACATGCCATGTGATTCTGGTCCTGTCTCATCCCGTGTGATTCTTGTCCTCTCCCATCCCGTGTGATTCTGGTCCTGTCACATCCAGTGTGATTCTGGTCCTGTCACATCCCGTGTGATTCTAGTCCTCTCCCATCCTCTGTGATTCTGGTCCTCTCCCATCCCGTGTGATTCTGGTCCTGTCACATCCCATGTGATTCTGGTCCTGTCTCATCCCGTGTGATTCTTGTCCTCTCCCATCCCGTGTGATTCTGGTACTGTCCCATCCTGTGTGATTCTGGTCCTGTCATATCCCCTGTGATTCTGTTCCTGTCGCATCCCGTGTGATTCTGGTCCTGTCCCATCCCGTGTGATTCTGGTCCTGTCACATCCCTTGTGATTCTAGTGCTGTCTCAGCCCGTGTGATTCTGGTCCTGTCCCATCCGTTGTGATTGTCGTCCTGACCCATCCAGTGTGATTCTGGTCCTCTCCCATTCTGTGTGATTCTGGTCCTGTCCCATTCCGTGTGATTCTGGTCCTTTCACATCCCGTGTGATTCCGGTCCTGTCGCATTCCGTGTGATTCTGGTCCTGTCCCATTCCGTGTGATTCTGGTTCTGTCACATTCCTTGTGATTCTGGTCCTGTCACATCCAGTGTGATTCTGGTCCTGTCCCATTCTGTGTGATTCTCGTCCTCTCGCATCCCGTGTGATTCAGGTCCTGTTCCATTCCGTGTGATTCTGGTCCTGTCCCATTCCGTGTGATTCTGGTCCTGACACATCCCGTGTGATTCTGGTCCTCTCGCATCCCATGTGATTCTGGTCCTGTCACATTCAGTGTGATTCTGGTCCTGTCAGATCCCGAGTGATTCTGGTCATGGCCCATTCCTTATGATTCTGGTCCTGTCCCATTCTGTGTGATTCTGGTTCTGTTCCATTCCCGTGTGATTCTCGTCCTGCCCCATTCCGTGTGATTCTAGTCCTGTCATATCCCATGTGATTCTGGTCCTGTCTTGTCCCGTGTGATTCTCGTCCTGTCCCATCCCATGTGATTCTGGTCCTGTCACTTCCCGTGTGATTCTGGTTCTGTCACATCCCGTGTGATTCCGGTCCTGTCCCATCCCGTGTGATTCAGGCCCTGTCCAATCCCGTGCGATTCTGGTCCTGTCCCATACCACGTGATTCAGATCCTGTCCCATTCTGTGTGATTCTGGTCCCGTCCCATTCCCGTGTGATTCTCGTCCCATCTCATCCCGTGTGATTCTGGTTCTGTCACATCCCGTGTGATTCTTGTCCTCTCCCATCCCGTGTGATTCTGGTCCTGTCACTTCCCGTGTGATTCTGGTCCTGTCCCACCCTGTGTGATTCTGGCTCCGTCACATCCGGTGTGATTCAGGTCCTGTCCCATTCCGTGTCATTCTGGTCCTGTCCAAAGCCGTGTGATTCTGGTCCTGTCACATCCCGTGTGATTCTGGTCCTGTCCCATCCCGTGTGATTCTGGTCCGATTCCATCCGTTGTGATTGTCGTCCTGACCCATCCAGTGTGATTCTGGTCCTCTCCCATTCTGTGTGATTCTGGTCCTGTCCCATTCCGTGTGATTCTGGTCCTTTCACATCCCGTGTGATTCCGGTCCTGTCGCATTCCTCTGTGATTTTGGTCCTCTCCCATCCTCTGTGATTCTGGTCCTCTCCCATCCCGTGTGATTCTGGTCCTGTCACATCCCATGTGATTCTGGTCCTGTCTCATCCCGTGTGATTCTTGTCCTCTCCCATCCCGTGTGATTCTGGTACTGTCCCATCCTGTGTGATTCTGGTCCTGTCATATCCCCTGTGATTCTGTTCCTGTCGCATCCCGTGTGATTCTGGTCCTGTCCCATCCCGTGTGATTCTGGTCCTGTCACATCCCTTGTGATTCTAGTGCTGTCTCAGCCCGTGTGATTCTGGTCCTGTCCCATCCGTTGTGATTGTCGTCCTGACCCATCCAGTGTGATTCTGGTCCTCTCCCATTCTGTGTGATTCTGGTCCTGTCCCATTCCGTGTGATTCTGGTCCTTTCACATCCCGTGTGATTCCGGTCCTGTCGCATTCCGTGTGATTCTGGTCCTGTCCCATTCCGTGTGATTCTGGTTCTGTCACATTCCTTGTGATTCTGGTCCTGTCACATCCAGTGTGATTCTGGTCCTGTCCCATTCTGTGTGATTCTCGTCCTCTCGCATCCCGTGTGATTCAGGTCCTGTCCCATTCCGTGTGATTCTGGTCCTGTCCCATTCCGTGTGATTCTGGTCCTGACACATCCCGTGTGATTCTGGTCCTCTCGCATCCCATGTGATTCTGGTCCTGTCACATTCAGTGTGATTCTGGTCCTGTCAGATCCCGAGTGATTCTGGTCATGGCCCATTCCTTATGATTCTGGTCCTGTCCCATTCTGTGTGATTCTGGTTCTGTTCCATTCCCGTGTGATTCTCGTCCTGCCCCATTCCGTGTGATTCTAGTCCTGTCATATCCCATGTGATTCTGGTCCTGTCACTTCCCGTGTGATTCTGGTTCTGTCACATCCCGTGTGATTCCGGTCCTGTCCCATCCCGTGTGATTCAGGTCCTGTCCAATCCCGTGCGATTCTGGTCCTGTCCCATACCACGTGATTCAGATCCTGTCCCATTCTGTGTGATTCTGGTCCCGTCCCATTCCCGTGTGATTCTCGTCCCATCTCATCCCGTGTGATTCTGGTTCTGTCACATCCCGTGTGATTCTTGTCCTCTCCCATCCCGTGTGATTCTGGTCCTGTCACTTCCCGTGTGATTCTGGTCCTGTCCCACCCTGTGTGATTCTGGCTCCGTCACATCCGGTGTGATTCAGGTCCTGTCCCATTCCGTGTCATTCTGGTCCTGTCCAAAGCCGTGTGATTCTGGTCCTGTCACATCCCGTGTGATTCTGGTCCTGTCCCATCCCGTGTGATTCTGGTCCGATCCCATCCGTTGTGATTCTCGTCCTGTCCCATCCCGTGTGATTATGGTCCTGTCACATCCCATGTGATTCTCGTCCCGTCTCATCCCGTGTGATTCTGGTTCTGTCCATTCCCGTGTGATTCTTGTCCTGTCCCATCCCGTGGGACTCTGGTCCTCTCCCATCCCGTGTGATTCTGGATCTGTCACATTCCTTGTGATTCTGGTCCTGTCACATCCCGTGTGATTCTCGTCCTGTCACATCCCATGTGATTCTGGTCCTCTCGCATCCGGTGTGATTCTGATCCTGTCCCGTCCCGTATGATTCTGGTCCTGTCCCATCCTGTGTGATTCTGGTCCTATCGCATCCCGTGTGATTCTGGTCCTGTCGCATCCCGTGTGATTTTGGTCCTATCGCATCCCGTGTGATTCTGGTCCTATCGCATCCCGTGTGATTCTGGTCCTATCGCATCCCGTGTGATTCTGGTCCTCTCCCATCTCGTGTGATTCTGGTCCTGTCGCATCCCCTGTGATTCTGGACCTCTCCCATCCCATGTGATTCTGGTCTTGTCACATCCCATCTGATTCTGGTCCTGTCTCATCCCGTGTGATTCTTGTCCTCTCCCATCCCGTGTGATTCTGGTCCTGTCATATCCCCTGTGATTCTGTTCCTGTCGCATCCCGTGTGATTCTGGTCCTGTCCCATCCCGTGTGATTCTGGTCCTGTCACATCCCGTGTGATTCTGTTCCTGTCGCATCCCGTGTGATTCTGGTCCTGTCCCATCCCGTGTGATTCTGGTCCTGTCACATCCCCTGTGATTCTGGTCCTATCGCAACCCCTGTGATTCTGGTCCTGTCCCATCCCGTTTGATTCTTGTCCTGTCCCATCCCGTGTGATTCTGGTCCTCTCCCATGTCGTGTGATTCTGGTCCTGTCCCATCCCCTGTGATTCTGGACCTCTCCCATCCCATGTGATTCTGGTCCTGTCACATCCCATGTGATTCTGGTCCTGTCTCAGCCGGTGTGATTCTTGTCCTCTCCCATCCCATGTGATTCTTGTCCTGTCACATCCCGTGTGATTCTGGACCTGTCACATACCGCGTGATGCTAGTCCTGTCACATCCCGTGTGATTCTTGTCCTGTCACATCCCGTGTGATTCTGGTCCTCTCCCATTCTGTGTGATTCTGGTCCGGTCCCATTCCGTGTGATTCTGGTCCTTTCACATTCCGTGTGATTCTGGTTCTGTCACATTCCTTGTGATTCTGGTCCTGTCTCATCCAGTGTGATTCTGTTCCTGTCCCATTCCGTGTGATTCTGGTCCTGTCCCATTCTGTGTGATTCTGGTCCTCTCGCATCCCGTGTGATTCAGGTCCTGTCCCATTCCGTGTGATTCTGGTCCTGTCACAACCCGTGTGATTCTAGTCCTGTCTCATCCCCTGTGATTCTGGACCTCTCCCATCCCGTGTGATTCTGGATCTGTCACATTCCTTGTGATTCTGGTCCTGTCACATCCCGTGTGATTCTCGTCCTGTCACATCCCATGTGATTCTGGACCTGTCACATCCCGTGTGATTCTTGCCCTGTCCCATCCCGTGTGATTCTGGTCCTCTCCCATCCCGTGAGATTCTGGTCCTGTCCCATCCTCTGTGATTCTGGTCCTCTCCCATCCTCTGTGATTCTGGTCCTCTCCCATCCCGTGTGATTCTGGTCCTGTCACATGCCATGTGATTCTGGTCCTGTCTCATCCCGTGTGATTCTTGTCCTCTCCCATCCCGTGTGATTCTGGTCCTGTCACATCCCGTGTGATTCTGGTCCTGTCACATCCCGTGTGATTCTAGTCCTGTCTCATCCCCTGTGATTCTGGACCTCTCCCATCCCGTGTGATTCTTGTCCTGTCCCATCCCGTGTGATTCTGGTCCTGTCACATCCCATGTGATCCTGGACCTGTCACATCCCGTGTGATTCTTGCCCTGTCCCATCCCGTGTGATTCTGGTCCTCTCCCATCCCGTGAGATTCTGGTCCTGTCCCATCCTCTGTGATTCTGGTCCTCTCCCATCCTATGTGATTCTGGTCCTCTCCCATCCCGTGTGATTCTGGTACTGTCACATCCCATGTGATTCTGGTCCTGTCTCATCCCGTGTGATTCTTGTCCTCTCCCATCCCGTGTGATTCTTGTCCTGTCCCATCCCGTGTGATTCTGGTCCTCTCCCATGTCGTGTGATTCTGGTCCTGTCCCATCCCCTGTGATTCTGGACCTCTCCCATCCCATGTGATTCTGGTCCTGTCACATCCCATGTGATTCTGGTCCTGTCTCAGCCGGTGTGATTCTTGTCCTCTCCCATCCCATGTGATTCTTGTCCTGTCACATCCCGTGTGATTCTGGACCTGTCACATACCGCGTGATGCTAGTCCTGTCACATCCCGTGTGATTCTTGTCCTGTCACATCCCGTGTGATTCTGGTCCTCTCCCATTCTGTGTGATTCTGGTCCGGTCCCATTCCGTGTGATTCTGGTCCTTTCACATTCCGTGTGATTCTGGTTCTGTCACATTCCTTGTGATTCTGGTCCTGTCTCATCCAGTGTGATTCTGTTCCTGTCCCATTCCGTGTGATTCTGGTCCTGTCCCATTCTGTGTGATTCTGGTCCTCTCGCATCCCGTGTGATTCAGGTCCTGTCCCATTCCGTGTGATTCTGGTCCTGTCACAACCCGTGTGATTCTAGTCCTGTCTCATCCCCTGTGATTCTGGACCTCTCCCATCCCGTGTGATTCTGGATCTGTCACATTCCTTGTGATTCTGGTCCTGTCACATCCCGTGTGATTCTCGTCCTGTCACATCCCATGTGATTCTGGACCTGTCACATCCCGTGTGATTCTTGCCCTGTCCCATCCCGTGTGATTCTGGTCCTCTCCCATCCCGTGAGATTCTGGTCCTGTCCCATCCTCTGTGATTCTGGTCCTCTCCCATCCTCTGTGATTCTGGTCCTCTCCCATCCCGTGTGATTCTGGTCCTGTCACATGCCATGTGATTCTGGTCCTGTCTCATCCCGTGTGATTCTTGTCCTCTCCCATCCCGTGTGATTCTGGTCCTGTCACATCCCGTGTGATTCTGGTCCTGTCACATCCCGTGTGATTCTAGTCCTGTCTCATCCCCTGTGATTCTGGACCTCTCCCATCCCGTGTGATTCTTGTCCTGTCCCATCCCGTGTGATTCTGGTCCTGTCACATCCCATGTGATCCTGGACCTGTCACATCCCGTGTGATTCTTGCCCTGTCCCATCCCGTGTGATTCTGGTCCTCTCCCATCCCGTGAGATTCTGGTCCTGTCCCATCCTCTGTGATTCTGGTCCTCTCCCATCCTATGTGATTCTGGTCCTCTCCCATCCCGTGTGATTCTGGTACTGTCACATCCCATGTGATTCTGGTCCTGTCTCATCCCGTGTGATTCTTGTCCTCTCCCATCCCGTGTGATTCTGGTACTGTCCCATCCTGTGTGATTCTGGTCCTGTCATATCCCCTGTGATTCTGTTCCTGTCGCATCCCGTGTGATTCTGGTCCTGTCCCATCCCGTGTGATTCTGGTCCTGTCACATCCCTTGTGATTCTAGTGCTGTCTCAGCCCGTGTGATTCTGGTCCTGTCCCATCCGTTGTGATTGTCGTCCTGACCCATCCAGTGTGATTCTGGTCCTCTCCCATTCTGTGTGATTCTGGTCCTGTCCCATTCCGTGTGATTCTGGTCCTTTCACATCCCGTGTGATTCCGGTCCTGTCGCATTCCGTGTGATTCTGGTCCTGTCCCATTCCGTGTGATTCTGGTTCTGTCACATTCCTTGTGATTCTGGTCCTGTCACATCCAGTGTGATTCTGGTCCTGTCCCATTCTGTGTGATTCTCGTCCTCTCGCATCCCGTGTGATTCAGGTCCTGTCCCATTCCGTGTGATTCTGGTCCTGTCCCATTCCGTGTGATTCTGGTCCTGACACATCCCGTGTGATTCTGGTCCTCTCGCATCCCATGTGATTCTGGTCCTGTCACATTCAGTGTGATTCTGGTCCTGTCAGATCCCGAGTGATTCTGGTCATGGCCCATTCCTTTTGATTCTGGTCCTGTCCCATTCTGTGTGATTCTGGTCCTGTTCCATTCCCGTGTGATTCTCGTCCTGCCCCATTCCGTGTGATTCTAGTCCTGTCATATCCCATGTGATTCTGGTCCTGTCTTGTCCCGTGTGATTCTCGTCCTGTCCCATCCCATGTGATTCTGGTCCTGTCACTTCCCGTGTGATTCTGGTTCTGTCACATCCCGTGTGATTCCGGTCCTGTCCCATCCCGTGTGATTCAGGTCCTGTCCAATCCCGTGCGATTCTGGTCCTGTCCCATACCACGTGATTCAGATCCTGTCCCATTCTGTGTGATTCTGGTCCCGTCCCATTCCCGTGTGATTCTCGTCCCATCTCATCCCGTGTGATTCTGGTTCTGTCACATCCCGTGTGATTCTTGTCCTCTCCCATCCCGTGTGATTCTGGTCCTGTCACTTCCCGTGTGATTCTGGTCCTGTCCCACCCTGTGTGATTCTGGCTCCGTCACATCCGGTGTGATTCAGGTCCTGTCCCATTCCGTGTCATTCTGGTCCTGTCCAAAGCCGTGTGATTCTGGTCCTGTCACATCCCGTGTGATTCTGGTCCTGTCCCATCCCGTGTGATTCTGGTCCGATCCCATCCGTTGTGATTCTCGTCCTGTCCCATCCCGTGTGATTATGGTCCTGTCACATCCCATGTGATTCTCGTCCCGTCTCATCCCGTGTGATTCTGGTTCTGTCCATTCCCGTGTGATTCTTGTCCTGTCCCATCCCGTGGGACTCTGGTCCTCTCCCATCCCGTGTGATTCTGGATCTGTCACATTCCTTGTGATTCTGGTCCTGTCACATCCCGTGTGATTCTCGTCCTGTCACATCCCATGTGATTCTGGTCCTCTCGCATCCGGTGTGATTCTGATCCTGTCCCGTCCCGTATGATTCTGGTCCTGTCCCATCCTGTGTGATTCTGGTCCTATCGCATCCCGTGTGATTCTGGTCCTGTCGCATCCCGTGTGATTTTGGTCCTATCGCATCCCGTGTGATTCTGGTCCTATCGCATCCCGTGTGATTCTGGTCCTATCGCATCCCGTGTGATTCTGGTCCTCTCCCATCTCGTGTGATTCTGGTCCTGTCGCATCCCCTGTGATTCTGGACCTCTCCCATCCCATGTGATTCTGGTCTTGTCACATCCCATCTGATTCTGGTCCTGTCTCATCCCGTGTGATTCTTGTCCTCTCCCATCCCGTGTGATTCTGGTCCTGTCATATCCCCTGTGATTCTGTTCCTGTCGCATCCCGTGTGATTCTGGTCCTGTCCCATCAAGTGTGATTCTGGTCCTGTCACATCCCGTGTGATTCTGTTCCTGTCGCATCCCGTGTGATTCTGGTCCTGTCCCATCCCGTGTGATTCTGGTCCTGTCACATCCCCTGTGATTCTGGTCCTATCGCAACCCGTGTGATTCTGGTCCTGTCCCATCCCGTTTGATTCTTGTCCTGTCCCATCCCGTGTGATTCTGGTCCTCTCCCATGTCGTGTGATTCTGGTCCTGTCCCATCCCCTGTGATTCTGGACCTCTCCCATCCCGTGTGATTCTGGTCCTGACACATCCCATGTGATTCTGGTCCTGTCTCAGCCGGTGTGATTCTTGTCCTCTCCCATCCCATGTGATTCTTGTCCTGTCACATCCCGTGTGATTCTGGACCTGTCACATACCGCGTGATGCTAGTCCTGTCACATCCCGTGTGATTCTTGTCCTGTCACATCCCGTGTGATTCTGGTCCTCTCCCATTCTGTGTGATTCTGGTCCTGTCGCATTCCGTGTGATTCTGGTCCTTTCACATTCCGTGTGATTCTGGTTCTGTCACATTCCTTGTGATTCTGGTCCTGTCTCATCCAGTGTGATTCTGTTCCTGTCCCATTCCGTGTGATTCTGGTCCTGTCCCATTCTGTGTGATTCTGGTCCTCTCGCATCCCGTGTGATTCAGGTCCTGTCCCATTCCGTGTGATTCTGGTCCTGTCAAATCCCGTGTGATTCTGGTCCTGTCCCATTCTGTGTGATTCTGGTCCTCTCGCATCCCTTGTGATTATGGTCCTGTCCCATTCTGTGTGATTCTGGTCCTGTCGCATCCCGTGTGATTCTGTTCCTGTTACATCCCGTGTGATTCATGTCCTGTCCCATCCCATGTGATTCTGTTCATGTACCATCTGTGTGATTCAGGTCCTGTCCCATTCCGTGTGATTCTGGTTCTGTCACATTCCTTGTGATTCTGGTCCTCTCGCATCCGGTGTGATTCTGATCCTGTCCCGTCCCGTATGATTCTGGTCCTGTCCCATCCTGTGTGATTCTGGTCCTATCGCATCCCGTGTGATTCTGGTCCTGTCGCATCCCGTGTGATTTTGGTCCTATGGCATCCCGTGTGATTCTGGTCCTATCGCATCCCGTCTGATTCTGGTCCTATCGCATCCCGTGTGATTCTGGTCCTATCGCATCCCGTGTGATTCTGCTCCTCTCCCATCTCGTGTGATTCTGGTCCTGTCGCATCCCCTGTGATTCTGGACCTCTCCCATCCCGTGTGATTCTGGTCTTGTCACATCCCATGTGATTCTGGTCCTGTCTCATCCCGTGTGATTCTTGTCCTCTCCCATCCCGTGTGATTCTGGTCCTGTCATATCCCCGGTGATTCTGTTCCTGTCGCATCCCGTGTGATTCTGGTCCTGTCCCATCCCGTGTGATTCTGGTCCTGTCACATCCCGTGTGATTCTGTTCCTGTCGCATCCCGTGTGATTCTGGTCCTGTCCCATCCCGTGTGATTCTGGTCCTGTCACATCCCCTGTGATTCTGGTCCTATCGCAACCCGTGTGATTCTGGTCCTGTCCCATCCCGTTTGATTCTTGTCCTGTCCCATCCCGTGTGATTCTGGTCCTCTCCCATCTCGTGTGATTCTGGTCCTGTCCCATCCCCTGTGATTCTGGTCCTCTCCCATCCTCTGTGATTCTGGTCCTCTCCCATCCCGTGTGATTCTGGTCCTGTCACGAGCCATGTGATTCTGGTCCTGTCTCATCCCGTGTGATTCTTGTCCTCTCCCATCCCGTGTGATTCTGGTCCTGTCACATCCCGTGTGATTCTGGTCCTGTCACATCCCGTGTGATTCTAGTCCTGTCTCATCCCCTGTGATTCTGGACCTCTCCCATCCCGTGTGATTCTTGTCCTGTCCCATCCCGTGTGATTCTGGTCCTGTCACATCCCATGTGATTCTGGACCTGTCACATCCCGTGTGATTCTTGCCCTGTCCCATCCCGTGTGATTCTGGTCCTCTCCCATCCCGTGAGATTCTGGTCCTGTCCAATCCTCTGTGATTCTGGTCCTCTCCCATGTCGTGTGATTCTGTTCCTGTCCCATCCCGTGTGATTCTGGTCCTGTCCCATCCCGTTTGATTCTGGTCCTGTCTCATCCCGTGTGATTCTGGTCCTCTCCCATGTCGTGTGATTCTGGTCCTGTCCCATCCCCTGTGATTCTGGACCTCTCCCATCCCGTGTGATTCTGGTCCTGTCACATCCCATGTGATTCTGGTCCTGTCTCAGCCGGTGTGATTCTTGTCCTCTCCCATCCCATGTGATTCTTGTCCTGTCACATCCCGTGTGATTCTGGACCTGTCACATACCGCGTGATGCTAGTCCTGTCACATCCCGTGTGATTCTTGTCCTGTCACATCCCGTGTGATTCTGGTCCTCTCCCATTCTGTGTGATTCCGGTCCTGTCCCATTCCGTGTGATTCTGGTCCTTTCACATTCCGTGTGATTCTGGTTCTGTCACATTCCTTGTGATTCTGGTCCTGTCTCATCCAGTGTGATTCTGTTCCTGTCCCATTCCGTGTGATTCTGGTCCTGTCCCAATCTGTGTGATTCTGGTCCTGTCACATCCCGTGTGATTCTGGTCCTGTCCCATTCTGTGTGATTCTGGTCCTCTCGCATCCCTTGTGATTATGGTCCTTTCTCATCCCGTGTGATTCTTGTCCTCTCCCATCCCGTGTGATTCTGGTCCTGTCACATCCCGTGTGATACTGGTCCTGTCACATCCCGTGTGATTCTAGTCCTGTCTCATCCCCTGTGATTCTGGACCTCTCCATCCCGTGTGATTCTTGTCCTGTCCCATCCTGTGTGATTCTGGTCCTGTCACATCCCATGTGATTCTGGACCTGTCACATCCCGTGTGATTCTTGCCCTGTCCCATCCCGTGTGATTCTGGTCCTCTCCCATCCCGTGAGATTCTGGTCCTGTCCCATCCTCTGTGATTCTGGTCCTCTCCCATCCTCTGTGATTCTGGTCCTCTCCCATCCCGTGTGATTCTGGTCCTGTCCCATCCCGTTTGATTCTGGTCCTGTCTCATCCCGTGTGATTCTGGTGCTCTCCCATGTCGTGTGATTCTGGTCCTGTCCCATCCCCTGTGATTCTGGACCTCTCCCATCCCGTGTGATTCTGGTCCTGTCACATCCCATGTGATTCTGGTCCTGTCTCAGCCGGTGTGATTCTTGTCCTCTCCCATCCCATGTGATTCTTGTCCTGTCACATCCCGTGTGATTCTGGACCTGTCACATACCGCGTGATGCTAGTCCTGTCACATCCCGTGTGATTCTTGTCCTGTCACATCCCGTGTGATTCTGGTCCTCTCCCATTCTGTGTGATTCTGGTTCTGTCCCATTCCGTGTGATTCTGGTCCTTTCACATTCCGTGTGATTCTGGTTCTGTCACATTCCTTGTGATTCTGGTCCTGTCTCATCCAGTGTGATTCTGTTCCTGTCCCATTCCGTGTGATTCTGGTCCTGTCCCATTCTGTGTGATTCTGGTCCTCTCGCATCCCGTGTGATTCAGGTCCTGTCCCAGTCCGTGTGATTCTGGTCCTGTCACATCCCGTGTGATTCTGGTCCTGTCCCATTCTGTGTGATTCTGGTCCTCTCGCATCCCTTGTGATTATGGTCCTGTCCCATTCTGTGTGATTCTGGTCCTGTCGCATCCCGTGTGATTCTGTTCCTGTCTCATCCCGTGTGATTCATGTCCTGTCCCATCCCATGTGATTCTGTTCATGTACCATCTGTGTGATTCAGGTCCTGTCCCATTCCGTGTGATTCTGGTTCTGTCACATTCCTTGTGATTCTGGTCCTCTCGCATCCGGTGTGATTCTGATCCTGTCCCGTCCCGTATGATTCTGGTCCTGTCCCATCCTGTGTGATTCTGGTCCTATCGCATCCCGTGTGATTCTGGTCCTGTCGCATCCCGAGTGATTTTGGTCCTATGGCATCCCGTGTGATTCTGGTCCTATCGCATCCCGTCTGATTCTGGTCCTATCGCATCCCGTGTGATTCTGGTCCTGTCCCATCCCGTGTGATTCTGGTCCTCTCCCATCCCGTGTGATTCTGGTCCTGTCGCATCCCCTGTGATTCTGGACCTCTCCCATCCCGTGTGATTCTGGTCCTGTCACATCCCATGTGATTCTGGTCCTGTCTCATCCAGTGTGATTCTTGTCCTCTCCCATCCCGTGTGATTCTGGTCCTGTCATATCCCCTGTGATTCTGTTCCTGTTCCATCCCGTGTGATTCTGGTCCTGTCCCATCCCGTGTGATTCTCGTCCTTTCACATCCCGTGTGATTCTGTTCCTGTCGCATCCCGTGTGATTCTGGTCCTGTCCCATCCCGTGTGATTCTGGTCCTGTCCCATCCTGTGTGATTCTCGTCCTGTCACATCCCGTGTGATTCTGTTCCTGTCGCATCCCGTGTGATTCTGGTCCTGTCACATCCCGTGTGATTCTGGTCCTGTCACATCCCGTGTGATTCTAGTCCTGTCTCATCCCCTGTGATTCTGGACCTCTCCTATCCCGTGTGATTCTGGTCCTCTCCCATCCCGTGTGATTCTGGATCTGTCACATTCCTTGTGATTCTGGTCCTGTCACATCCCGTGTGATTCTCGTCCCATCTCATCCCGTGTGATTCTGGTCCTGTCACATCCCGAGTGATTCTTGTCCTCTCCCATCCCGTGTGATTCTGGTCCTGTCACTTCCCGTGTGATTCTGGTCCTGTCCCACCCTGTGTGATTCTGGCTCCGTCACATCCGGTGTGATTCAGGTCCTGTCCCATTCCATGTCATTCTGGTCCTGTCCAAAGCCGTGTGATTCTGGTCCTGTCACATCCCGTGTGATTTTGGTCCTGTCCCATCCCGTGTGATTCTGGTCCGATCCCATCCGTTGTGATTCTCGTCCTGTCCCATCGCGTGTGATTATGGTCCTGTCACATCCCATGTGATTCTCGTCCCGTCTCATCCCGTGTGATTCTGCTTCTGTCCATTCCCGTGTGATTCTTGTCCTGTCCCATCCCGTGGGACTCTGGTCCTCTCCCATCCCGTGTGATTCTGGATCTGTCACATTCCTTGTGATTCTGGTCCTGTCACATCCCGTGTGATTCTCGTCCTGTCACATCCCATGTGATTCTGGTCCTCTCGCATCCGGTGTGATTCTGATCCTGTCCCGTCCCGTATGATTCTGGTCCTGTCCCATCCTGTGTGATTCTGGTCCTATCGCATCCCGTGTGATTCTGGTCCTGTCGCATCCCGTGTGATTTTGGTCCTATCGCATCCCGTGTGATTCTGGTCCTATCGCATCCCGTGTGATTCTGGTCCTATCGCATCCCGTGTGATTCTGGTCCTATCGCATCCCGTGTGATTCTGGTCCTCTCCCATCTCGTGTGATTCTGGTCCTGTCGCATCCCCTGTGATTCTGGACCTCTCCCATCCCATGTGATTCTGGTCTTGTCACATCCCATCTGATTCTGGTCCTGTCTCATCCCGTGTGATTCTTGTCCTCTCCCATCCCGTGTGATTCTGGACCTGTCATATCCCCTGTGATTCTGTTCCTGTCGCATCCCGTGTGATTCTGGTCCTGTCCCATCCCGTGTGATTCTGGTCCTGTCACATCCCGTGTGATTCTGTTCCTGTCGCATCCCGTGTGATTCTGGTCCTGTCCCATCCCGTGTGATTCTGGTCCTGTCACATCCCCTGTGATTCTGGTCCTATCGCAACCCGTGTGATTCTGGTCCTGTCCCATCCCGTTTGATTCTTGTCCTGTCACATCCCCTGTGATTCTGGTCCTATCGCAACCCGTGTGATTCTGGTCCTCTCCCATGTCGTGTGATTCTGGTCCTGTCCCATCCCCTGTGATTCTGGACCTCTCCCATCCCGTGTGATTCTGGTCCTGTCACATCCCATGTGATTCTGGTCCTGTCTCAGCCGGTGTGATTCTTGTCCTCTCCCATCCCATGTGATTCTTGTCCTGTCACATCCCGTGTGATTCTGGACCTGTCACATACCGCGTGATGCTAGTCCTGTCACATCCCGTGTGATTCTTGTCCTGTCACATCCCGTGTGATTCTGGTCCTCTCCCATTCTGTGTGATTCTGGTCCTGTCCCATTCCGTGTGATTCTGGTCCTTTCACATTCCGTGTGATTCTGGTTCTGTCACATTCCTTGTGATTCTGGTCCTGTCTCATCCAGTGTGATTCTGTTCCTGTCCCATTCCGTGTGATTCTGGTCCTGTCCCATTCTGTGTGATTCTGGTCCTCTCGCATCCCGTGTGATTCAGGTCCTGTCCCATTCCGTGTGATTCTGGTCCTGTCACATCCCGTGTGATTCTGGTCCTGTCCCATTCTGTGTGATTCTGGTCCTCTCGCATCCCTTGTGATTATGGTCCTGTCCCATTCTGTGTGATTCTGGTCCTGTCGCATCCCGTGTGATTCTGTTCCTGTCTCATCCCGTGTGATTCATGTCCTGTCCCATCCCATGTGATTCTGGTCATGGCCCATTCCTTATGATTCTGGTCCTGTCACATTCTGTGTGATTCCGGTCCTGTTCCATTCCCGTGTGATTCTCGTCCTGCCCCATTCCGTGTGATTCTAGTCCTGTCACATCCCATGTGATTCTGGTCCTGTCTTGTCCCGTGTGATTCTCGTCCTGTCCCATCCCATGTGATTCTGGTCCTGTCACTTCCCGTGTGATTCTGGTTCTGTCACATCCCGTGTGATTCCGGTCCTGTCCCATCCCGTGTGATTCAGGTCCTGTCCAATCCCGTGCGATTCTGGTCCTGTCCCATACCACGTGATTCAGATCCTGTCCCATTCTGTGTGATTCTGGTCCCGTCCCATTCCCGTGTGATTCTAGTCCCATCTCATCCCGTGTGATTCTGGTCCTGTCACATCCCATGTGATTCTGGTCCTGTCTCATCCCGTGTGATTCTTGTCCTCTCCCATCCCGTGTGATTCTGGTACTGTCCCATCCTGTGTGATTCTGGTCCTGTCATATCCCCTGTGATTCTGTTCCTGTCGCATCCCGTGTGATTCTGGTCCTGTCCCATCCCGTGTGATTCTGGTCCTGTCACATCCCATGTGATTCTAGTGCTGTCTCATCCCGTGTGATTCTGGTCCTGTCCCATCCGTTGTGATTGTCGTCCTGACCCATCCAGTGTGATTCTGGTCCTCTCCCATTCTGTGTGATTCTGGTCCTGTCCCATTCCGTGTGATTCTGGTCCTTTCACATCCCGTGTGATTCCGGTCCTGTCGCATTCCGTGTGATTCTGGTCCTGTCCCATTCCGTGTGATTCTGGTTCTGTCACATTCCTTGTGATTCTGCTCCTGTCACATCCAGTGTGATTCTGGTCCTGTCCCATTCTGTGTGATTCTCGTCCTCTCGCATCCCGTGTGATTCAGGTCCTGTCCCATTCCGTGTGATTCTGGTCCTGTCCCATTCCGTGTGATTCTGGTCCTGACACATCCCGTGTGATTCTGGTCCTCTCGCATCCCATGTGATTCTGGTCCTGTCACATTCAGTGTAATTCTGGTCCTGTCAGATCCCGAGTGATTCTGGTCATGGCCCATTCCTTATGATTCTGGTCCTGTCACATTCTGTGTGATTCTGGTCCTGTTCCATTCCCGTGTGATTCTCGTCCTGCCCCATTCCGTGTGATTCTAGTCCTGTCACATCCCATGTGATTCTGGTCCTGTCTTGTCCCGTGTGATTCTCGTCCTGTCCCATCCCATGTGATTCTGGTCCTGTCCCATCCCGTGTGATTCTGGTCCTGTCACATCCCATGTGATTCTAGTGCTGTCTCATCCCGTGTGATTCTGGTCCTGTCCCATCCGTTGTGATTGTCGTCCTGACCCATCCAGTGCGATTCTGGTCCTCTCCCATTCTGTGTGATTCTGGTCCTGTCCCATTCCGTGTGATTCTGGTCCTTTCACATCCCGTGTGATTCCGGTCCTGTCGCATTCCGTGTGATTCTGGTCCTGTCCCATTCCGTGTGATTCTGGTTCTGTCACATTCCTTGTGATTCTGCTCCTGTCACATCCAGTGTGATTCTGGTCCTGTCCCATTCTGTGTGATTCTCGTCCTCTCGCATCCCGTGTGATTCAGGTCCTGTCCCATTCCGTGTGATTCTGGTCCTGTCGCATTCCGTGTGATTCTGGTCCTGACACATCCCGTGTGATTCTGGTCCTCTCGCATCCCATGTGATTCTGGTCCTGTCACATTCAGTGTAATTCTGGTCCTGTCAGATCCCGAGTGATTCTGGTCATGGCCCATTCCTTATGATTCTGGTCCTGTCACATTCTGTGTGATTCTGGTCCTGTTCCATTCCCGTGTGATTCTCGTCCTGCCCCATTCCGTGTGATTCTAGTCCTGTCACATCCCATGTGATTCTGGTCCTGTCTTGTCCCGTGTGATTCTCGTCCTGTCCCATCCCATGTGATTCTGGTCCTGTCACTTCCCGTGTGATTCTAGTCCCATCTCATCCCGTGTGATTCTGGTCCTGTCACATCCCGTGTGATTCTTGTCCTCTCCCATCCCGTGTGATTCTGGTCCTGTCACTTCCCGTGTGATTCTGGTCCTGTCCCACCCTGTGTGATTCTGGCTCCGTCACATCCGGTGTGATTCAGGTCCTGTCCCATTCCGTGTCATTCTGGTCCTGTCCAAAGCCGTGAGATTCTCGTCCTGCCCCATTCCGTGTGATTCTAGTCCTGTCACATCCCATGTGATTCTGGTCCTGTCTTGTCCCGTGTGATTCTGGTCCGATCCCATCCGTTGTGATTCTCGTCCTGTCCCATCCCGTGTGATTATGGTCCTGTCAGATCCCATGTGATTCTCGTCCCGTCTCATCCCGTGTGATTCTGGTTCTGTCCATTCCCGTGTGATTCTTGTCCTGTCCCATCCCGTGGGACTCTGGTCCTCTCCCATCCCGTGTGATTCTGGATCTGTCACATTCCTTGTGATTCTGGTCCTGTCACATCCCGTGTGATTCTCGTCCTGTAACATCCCATGTGATTCTGGTCCTCTCGCATCCGGTGTGATTCTGATATTGTCCCGTCCCGTATGATTCTGGTCCTGTCCCATCCTGTGTGATTCTGGTCCTATCGCATGCCGTGTGATTCTGGTCCTGTCGCATCCCGTGTGATTCTGGTCCTATCGCATCCCGTGTGATTCTGGTCCTATCGCATCCCGTGTGATTCTGGTCCTCTCCCATCTCGTGTGATTCTGGTCCTGTCGCATCCCCTGTGATTCTGGACCTCTCCCATCCCATGTGATTCTGGTCTTGTCACATCCCTTCTGATTCTGGTCCTGTCTCATCCCGTGTGATTCTTGTCCTCTCCCATCCCGTGTGATTCTGGTCCTGTCATATCCCCTGTGATTCTGTTCCTGTCGCATCCCGTGTGATTCTGGTCCTGTCCCATCCCGTGTAATTCTGGTCCTGTCACATCCCGTGTGATTCTGTTCCTGTCGCATCCCGTGTGATTCTGGTCCTGTCCCATCCCGTGTGATTCTGGTCCTGTCACATCCCCTGTGATTCTGGTCCTATCGCAACCCGTGTGATTCTGGTCCTGTCCCATCCCGTTTGATTCTTGTCCTGTCCCATCCCGTGTGATTCTGGTCCTCTCCCATGTCGTGTGATTCTGGTCCTGTCCCATCCCCTGTGATTCTGGACCTCTCCCATCCCGTGTGATTCTGGTCCTGTCACATCCCATGTGATTCTGGTCCTGTCTCAGCCGGTGTGATTCTTGTCCTCTCCCATCCCATGTGATTCTTGTCCTGTCACATCCCGTGTGATTCTGGTCCTTTCACATTCCGTGTGATTCTGGTTCTGTCACATTCCTTGTGATTCTGGTCCTGTCTCATCCAGTGTGATTCTGTTCCTGTCCCATTCCGTGTGATTCTGGTCCTGTCCCATTCTGTGTGATTCTGGTCCTCTCGCATCCCGTGTGATTCAGGTCCTGTCCCATTCCGTGTGATTCTGGTCCTGTCACATCCCGTGTGATTCTGGTCCTGTCCCATTCTGTGTGATTCTGGTCCTGTCGCATCCCGTGTGATTCTGTTCCTGTCTCATCCCGTGTGATTCAGGTCCTGTCCTATTCCGTGTGATTCTGGTTCTGTCACATTCCTTGTGATTCTGGTCCTCTCGCATCCGGTGTGATTCTGATCCTGTCCCGTCCCGTATGATTCTGGTCCTGTCCCATCCTGTGTGATTCTGGTCCTATCGCATCCCGTGTGATTCTGGTCCTGTCGCATCCCGTGTGATTTTGGTCCTATCGCATCCCGTGTGATTCTGGTCCTATCGCATCCCGTGTGATTCTGGTCCTCTCGCATCCCGTGTGATTCTGGTCCTATCGCATCCCGTGTGATTCTGGTCCTCTCCCATCTCGTGTGATTCTGGTCCTGTCGCATCCCCTGTGATTCTGGACCTCTCCCATCCCGTGTGATTCTGGTCCTGTCTCATCCCGTGTGATTCTTGTCCTCTCCCATCCCGTGTGATTCTGGTCCTGTCATATCCCCTGTGATTCTGTTCCTGTCGCATCCCGTGTGATTCTGGTCCTGTCCCATCCCGTGTGATTCTGGTCCTGTCACATCCCGTGTGATTCTGTTCCTGTCGCATCCCGTGTGATTCTGGTCCTGTCCCATCCCGTGTGATTCTGGTCCTGTCACATCCCCTGTGAATCTGGTCCTATCGCAACCCGTGTGATTCTGGTCCTGTCCCATCCCGTTTGATTCTTGTCCTGTCCCATCCCGTGTGATTCTGGTCCTCTCCCATGTCGTGTGATTCTGGTCCTGTCCCATCCCCTGTGATTCTGGACCTCTCCCATCCCGTGTGATTCTGGTCCTGTCACATCCCATGTGATTCTGGTCCTGTCTCAGCCGGTGTGATTCTTGTCCTCTCCCATCCCATGTGATTCTTGTCCTGTCACATCCCGTGTGATTCTGGACCTGTCACATACCGCGTGATGCTAGTCCTGTCACATCCCGTGTGATTCTTGTCCTGTCACATCCCGTGTGATTCTGGTCCTCTCCCATTCTGTGTGATTCTGGTTCTGTCCCATTCCGTGTGATTCTGGTCCTTTCACATTCCGTGTGATTCTGGTTCTGTCACATTCCTTGTGATTCTGGTCCTGTCTCATCCAGTGTGATTCTGTTCCTGTCCCATTCCGTGTGATTCTGGTCCTGTCCCATTCTGTGTGATTCTGGTCCTCTCGCATCCCGTGTGATTCAGGTCCTGTCCCAGTCCGTGTGATTCTGGTCCTGTCACATCCCGTGTGATTCTGGTCCTGTCCCATTCTGTGTGATTCTGGTCCTCTCGCATCCCTTGTGATTATGGTCCTGTCCCATTCTGTGTGATTCTGGTCCTGTCGCATCCCGTGTGATTCTGTTCCTGTCTCATCCCGTGTGATTCATGTCCTGTCCCATCCCATGTGATTCTGTTCATGTACCATCTGTGTGATTCAGGTCCTGTCCCATTCCGTGTGATTCTGGTTCTGTCACATTCCTTGTGATTCTGGTCCTCTCGCATCCGGTGTGATTCTGATCCTGTCCCGTCCCGTATGATTCTGGTCCTGTCCCATCCTGTGTGATTCTGGTCCTATCGCATCCCGTGTGATTCTGGTCCTGTCGCATCCCGAGTGATTTTGGTCCTATGGCATCCCGTGTGATTCTGGTCCTATCGCATCCCGTCTGATTCTGGTCCTATCGCATCCCGTGTGATTCTGGTCCTGTCCCATCCCGTGTGATTCTGGTCCTCTCCCATCCCGTGTGATTCTGGTCCTGTCGCATCCCCTGTGATTCTGGACCTCTCCCATCCCGTGTGATTCTGGTCCTGTCACATCCCATGTGATTCTGGTCCTGTCTCATCCAGTGTGATTCTTGTCCTCTCCCATCCCGTGTGATTCTGGTCCTGTCATATCCCCTGTGATTCTGTTCCTGTTCCATCCCGTGTGATTCTGGTCCTGTCCCATCCCGTGTGATTCTCGTCCTTTCACATCCCGTGTGATTCTGTTCCTGTCGCATCCCGTGTGATTCTGGTCCTGTCCCATCCCGTGTGATTCTGGTCCTGTCCCATCCTGTGTGATTCTCGTCCTGTCACATCCCGTGTGATTCTGTTCCTGTCGCATCCCGTGTGATTCTGGTCCTGTCACATCCCGTGTGATTCTGGTCCTGTCACATCCCGTGTGATTCTAGTCCTGTCTCATCCCCTGTGATTCTGGACCTCTCCTATCCCGTGTGATTCTGGTCCTCTCCCATCCCGTGTGATTCTGGATCTGTCACATTCCTTGTGATTCTGGTCCTGTCACATCCCGTGTGATTCTCGTCCCATCTCATCCCGTGTGATTCTGGTCCTGTCACATCCCGAGTGATTCTTGTCCTCTCCCATCCCGTGTGATTCTGGTCCTGTCACTTCCCGTGTGATTCTGGTCCTGTCCCACCCTGTGTGATTCTGGCTCCGTCACATCCGGTGTGATTCAGGTCCTGTCCCATTCCATGTCATTCTGGTCCTGTCCAAAGCCGTGTGATTCTGGTCCTGTCACATCCCGTGTGATTTTGGTCCTGTCCCATCCCGTGTGATTCTGGTCCGATCCCATCCGTTGTGATTCTCGTCCTGTCCCATCCCGTGTGATTATGGTCCTGTCACATCCCATGTGATTCTCGTCCCGTCTCATCCCGTGTGATTCTGCTTCTGTCCATTCCCGTGTGATTCTTGTCCTGTCCCATCCCGTGGGACTCTGGTCCTCTCCCATCCCGTGTGATTCTGGATCTGTCACATTCCTTGTGATTCTGGTCCTGTCACATCCCGTGTGATTCTCGTCCTGTCACATCCCATGTGATTCTGGTCCTCTCGCATCCGGTGTGATTCTGATCCTGTCCCGTCCCGTATGATTCTGGTCCTGTCCCATCCTGTGTGATTCTGGTCCTATCGCATCCCGTGTGATTCTGGTCCTGTCGCATCCCGTGTGATTTTGGTCCTATCGCATCCCGTGTGATTCTGGTCCTATCGCATCCCGTGTGATTCTGGTCCTATCGCATCCCGTGTGATTCTGGTCCTATCGCATCCCGTGTGATTCTGGTCCTCTCCCATCTCGTGTGATTCTGGTCCTGTCGCATCCCCTGTGATTCTGGACCTCTCCCATCCCATGTGATTCTGGTCTTGTCACATCCCATCTGATTCTGGTCCTGTCTCATCCCGTGTGATTCTTGTCCTCTCCCATCCCGTGTGATTCTGGACCTGTCATATCCCCTGTGATTCTGTTCCTGTCGCATCCCGTGTGATTCTGGTCCTGTCCCATCCCGTGTGATTCTGGTCCTGTCACATCCCGTGTGATTCTGTTCCTGTCGCATCCCGTGTGATTCTGGTCCTGTCCCATCCCGTGTGATTCTGGTCCTGTCACATCCCCTGTGATTCTGGTCCTATCGCAACCCGTGTGATTCTGGTCCTGTCCCATCCCGTTTGATTCTTGTCCTGTCCCATCCCGTGTGATTCTGGTCCTCTCCCATGTCGTGTGATTCTGGTCCTGTCCCATCCCCTGTGATTCTGGACCTCTCCCATCCCGTGTGATTCTGGTCCTGTCACATCCCATGTGATTCTGGTCCTGTCTCAGCCGGTGTGATTCTTGTCCTCTCCCATCCCATGTGATTCTTGTCCTGTCACATCCCGTGTGATTCTGGACCTGTCACATACCGTGTGATTCTGGTCCTGTCCCATCCCGTGTGATTCTTGTCCTGTCACATCCCGTGTGATTCTGGTCCTCTCCCATTCTGTGTGATTCTGGTCCTGTCCCATTCCGTGTGATTCTGGTCCTTTCACATTCCGTGTGATTCTGGTTCTGTCACATTCCTTGTGATTCTGGTCCTGTCTCATCCAGTGTGATTCTGTTCCTGTCCCATTCCGTGTGATTCTGGTCCTGTCCCATTCTGTGTGATTCTGGTCCTCTCGCATCCCGTGTGATTCAGGTCCTGTCCCATTCCGTGTGATTCTGGTCCTGTCACATCCCGTGTGATTCTGGTCCTGTCCCATTCTGTGTGATTCTGGTCCTCTCGCATCCCTTGTGATTATGGTCCTGTCCCATTCTGTGTGATTCTGGTCCTGTCGCATCCCGTGTGATTCTGTTCCTGTCTCATCCCGTGTGATTCATGTCCTGTCCCATCCCATGTGATTCTGGTCATGGCCCATTCCTTATGATTCTGGTCCTGTCACATTCTGTGTGATTCCGGTCCTGTTCCATTCCCGTGTGATTCTCGTCCTGCCCCATTCCGTGTGATTCTAGTCCTGTCACATCCCATGTGATTCTGGTCCTGTCTTGTCCCGTGTGATTCTCGTCCTGTCCCATCCCATGTGATTCTGGTCCTGTCACTTCCCGTGTGATTCTGGTTCTGTCACATCCCGTGTGATTCCGGTCCTGTCCCATCCCGTGTGATTCAGGTCCTGTCCAATCCCGTGCGATTCTGGTCCTGTCCCATACCACGTGATTCAGATCCTGTCCCATTCTGTGTGATTCTGGTCCCGTCCCATTCCCGTGTGATTCTAGTCCCATCTCATCCCGTGTGATTCTGGTCCTGTCACATCCCATGTGATTCTGGTCCTGTCTCATCCCGTGTGATTCTTGTCCTCTCCCATCCCGTGTGATTCTGGTACTGTCCCATCCTGTGTGATTCTGGTCCTGTCATATCCCCTGTGATTCTGTTCCTGTCGCATCCCGTGTGATTCTGGTCCTGTCCCATCCCGTGTGATTCTGGTCCTGTCACATCCCATGTGATTCTAGTGCTGTCTCATCCCGTGTGATTCTGGTCCTGTCCCATCCGTTGTGATTGTCGTCCTGACCCATCCAGTGTGATTCTGGTCCTCTCCCATTCTGTGTGATTCTGGTCCTGTCCCATTCCGTGTGATTCTGGTCCTTTCACATCCCGTGTGATTCCGGTCCTGTCGCATTCCGTGTGATTCTGGTCCTGTCCCATTCCGTGTGATTCTGGTTCTGTCACATTCCTTGTGATTCTGCTCCTGTCACATCCAGTGTGATTCTGGTCCTGTCCCATTCTGTGTGATTCTCGTCCTCTCGCATCCCGTGTGATTCAGGTCCTGTCCCATTCCGTGTGATTCTGGTCCTGTCCCATTCCGTGTGATTCTGGTCCTGACACATCCCGTGTGATTCTGGTCCTCTCGCATCCCATGTGATTCTGGTCCTGTCACATTCAGTGTAATTCTGGTCCTGTCAGATCCCGAGTGATTCTGGTCATGGCCCATTCCTTATGATTCTGGTCCTGTCACATTCTGTGTGATTCTGGTCCTGTTCCATTCCCGTGTGATTCTCGTCCTGCCCCATTCCGTGTGATTCTAGTCCTGTCACATCCCATGTGATTCTGGTCCTGTCTTGTCCCGTGTGATTCTCGTCCTGTCCCATCCCATGTGATTCTGGTCCTGTCCCATCCCGTGTGATTCTGGTCCTGTCACATCCCATGTGATTCTAGTGCTGTCTCATCCCGTGTGATTCTGGTCCTGTCCCATCCGTTGTGATTGTCGTCCTGACCCATCCAGTGCGATTCTGGTCCTCTCCCATTCTGTGTGATTCTGGTCCTGTCCCATTCCGTGTGATTCTGGTCCTTTCACATCCCGTGTGATTCCGGTCCTGTCGCATTCCGTGTGATTCTGGTCCTGTCCCATTCCGTGTGATTCTGGTTCTGTCACATTCCTTGTGATTCTGCTCCTGTCACATCCAGTGTGATTCTGGTCCTGTCCCATTCTGTGTGATTCTCGTCCTCTCGCATCCCGTGTGATTCAGGTCCTGTCCCATTCCGTGTGATTCTGGTCCTGTCGCATTCCGTGTGATTCTGGTCCTGACACATCCCGTGTGATTCTGGTCCTCTCGCATCCCATGTGATTCTGGTCCTGTCACATTCAGTGTAATTCTGGTCCTGTCAGATCCCGAGTGATTCTGGTCATGGCCCATTCCTTATGATTCTGGTCCTGTCACATTCTGTGTGATTCTGGTCCTGTTCCATTCCCGTGTGATTCTCGTCCTGCCCCATTCCGTGTGATTCTAGTCCTGTCACATCCCATGTGATTCTGGTCCTGTCTTGTCCCGTGTGATTCTCGTCCTGTCCCATCCCATGTGATTCTGGTCCTGTCACTTCCCGTGTGATTCTGGTTCTGTCACATCCCGTGTGATTCCGGTCCTGTCCCATCCCGTGTGATTCAGGTCCTGTCCAATCCCGTGCGATTCTGGTCCTGTCCCATACCACGTGATTCAGATCCTGTCCCATTCTGTGTGATTCTGGTCCCGACCCATTCCCGTGTGATTCTAGTCCCATCTCATCCCGTGTGATTCTGGTCCTGTCACATCCCGTGTGATTCTTGTCCTCTCCCATCCCGTGTGATTCTGGTCCTGTCACTTCCCGTGTGATTCTGGTCCTGTCCCACCCTGTGTGATTCTGGCTCCGTCACATCCGGTGTGATTCAGGTCCTGTCCCATTCCGTGTCATTCTGGTCCTGTCCAAAGCCGTGAGATTCTCGTCCTGCCCCATTCCGTGTGATTCTAGTCCTGTCACATCCCATGTGATTCTGGTCCTGTCTTGTCCCGTGTGATTCTGGTCCGATCCCATCCGTTGTGATTCTCGTCCTGTCCCATCCCGTGTGATTATGGTCCTGTCAGATCCCATGTGATTCTCGTCCCGTCTCATCCCGTGTGATTCTGGTTCTGTCCATTCCCGTGTGATTCTTGTCCTGTCCCATCCCGTGGGACTCTGGTCCTCTCCCATCCCGTGTGATTCTGGATCTGTCACATTCCTTGTGATTCTGGTCCTGTCACATCCCGTGTGATTCTCGTCCTGTAACATCCCATGTGATTCTGGTCCTCTCGCATCCGGTGTGATTCTGATATTGTCCCGTCCCGTATGATTCTGGTCCTGTCCCATCCTGTGTGATTCTGGTCCTATCGCATGCCGTGTGATTCTGGTCCTGTCGCATCCCGTGTGATTCTGGTCCTATCGCATCCCGTGTGATTCTGGTCCTATCGCATCCCGTGTGATTCTGGTCCTCTCCCATCTCGTGTGATTCTGGTCCTGTCGCATCCCCTGTGATTCTGGACCTCTCCCATCCCATGTGATTCTGGTCTTGTCACATCCCTTCTGATTCTGGTCCTGTCTCATCCCGTGTGATTCTTGTCCTCTCCCATCCCGTGTGATTCTGGTCCTGTCATATCCCCTGTGATTCTGTTCCTGTCGCATCCCGTGTGATTCTGGTCCTGTCCCATCCCGTGTAATTCTGGTCCTGTCACATCCCGTGTGATTCTGTTCCTGTCGCATCCCGTGTGATTCTGGTCCTGTCCCATCCCGTGTGATTCTGGTCCTGTCACATCCCCTGTGATTCTGGTCCTATCGCAACCCGTGTGATTCTGGTCCTGTCCCATCCCGTTTGATTCTTGTCCTGTCCCATCCCGTGTGATTCTGGTCCTCTCCCATGTCGTGTGATTCTGGTCCTGTCCCATCCCCTGTGATTCTGGACCTCTCCCATCCCGTGTGATTCTGGTCCTGTCACATCCCATGTGATTCTGGTCCTGTCTCAGCCGGTGTGATTCTTGTCCTCTCCCATCCCATGTGATTCTTGTCCTGTCACATCCCGTGTGATTCTGGACCTGTCACATACCGCGTGATGCTAGTCCTGTCACATCCCGTGTGATTCTTGTCCTGTCACATCCCGTGTGATTCTGGTCCTCTCCCATTCTGTGTGATTCTGGTCCTGTCCCATTCCGTGTGATTCTGGTCCTTTCACATTCCGTGTGATTCTGGTTCTGTCACATTCCTTGTGATTCTGGTCCTGTCTCATCCAGTGTGATTCTGTTCCTGTCCCATTCCGTGTGATTCTGGTCCTGTCCCATTCTGTGTGATTCTGGTCCTCTCGCATCCCGTGTGATTCAGGTCCTGTCCCATTCCGTGTGATTCTGGTCCTGTCACATCCCGTGTGATTCTGGTCCTGTCCCATTCTGTGTGATTCTGGTCCTGTCGCATCCCGTGTGATTCTGTTCCTGTCTCATCCCGTGTGATTCAGGTCCTGTCCTATTCCGTGTGATTCTGGTTCTGTCACATTCCTTGTGATTCTGGTCCTCTCGCATCCGGTGTGATTCTGATCCTGCCCCTCCCGTATGATTCTGGTCCTGTCCCATCCTGTGTGATTCTGGTCCTATCGCATCCCGTGTGATTCTGGTCCTGTCGCATCCCGTGTGATTTTGGTCCTATCGCATCCCGTGTGATTCTGGTCCTATCGCATCCCGTGTGATTCTGGTCCTCTCGCATCCCGTGTGATTCTGGTCCTATCGCATCCCGTGTGATTCTGGTCCTATCGCATCCCGTGTGATTCTGGTCCTCTCCCATCTCGTGTGATTCTGGTCCTGTCGCATCCCCTGTGATTCTGGACCTCTCCCATCCCATGTGATTCTGGTCTTGTCACATCCCTTCTGATTCTGGTCCTGTCTCATCCCGTGTGATTCTTGTCCTCTCCCATCCCGTGTGATTCTGGTCCTGTCATATCCCCTGTGATTCTGTTCCTGTCGCATCCCGTGTGATTCTGGTCCTGTCCCATCCCGTGTAATTCTGGTCCTGTCACATCCCGTGTGATTCTGTTCCTGTCGCATCCCGTGTGATTCTGGTCCTGTCCCATCCCGTGTGATTCTGGTCCTGTCACATCCCCTGTGATTCTGGTCCTATCGCAACCCGTGTGATTCTGGTCCTGTCCCATCCCGTTTGATTCTTGTCCTGTCCCATCCCGTGTGATTCTGGTCCTCTCCCATGTCGTGTGATTCTGGTCCTGTCCCATCCCCTGTGATTCTGGACCTCTCCCATCCCGTGTGATTCTGGTCCTGTCACATCCCATGTGATTCTGGTCCTGTCTCAGCCGGTGTGATTCTTGTCCTCTCCCATCCCATGTGATTCTTGTCCTGTCACATCCCGTGTGATTCTGGACCTGTCACATACCGCGTGATGCTAGTCCTGTCACATCCCGTGTGATTCTTGTCCTGTCACATCCCGTGTGATTCTGGTCCTCTCCCATTCTGTGTGATTCTGGTCCTGTCCCATTCCGTGTGATTCTGGTCCTTTCACATTCCGTGTGATTCTGGTTCTGTCACATTCCTTGTGATTCTGGTCCTGTCTCATCCAGTGTGATTCTGTTCCTGTCCCATTCCGTGTGATTCTGGTCCTGTCCCATTCTGTGTGATTCTGGTCCTCTCGCATCCCGTGTGATTCAGGTCCTGTCCCATTCCGTGTGATTCTGGTCCTGTCACATCCCGTGTGATTCTGGTCCTGTCCCATTCTGTGTGATTCTGGTCCTGTCGCATCCCGTGTGATTCTGTTCCTGTCTCATCCCGTGTGATTCAGGTCCTGTCCTATTCCGTGTGATTCTGGTTCTGTCACATTCCTTGTGATTCTGGTCCTCTCGCATCCGGTGTGATTCTGATCCTGCCCCTCCCGTATGATTCTGGTCCTGTCCCATCCTGTGTGATTCTGGTCCTATCGCATCCCGTGTGATTCTGGTCCTGTCGCATCCCGTGTGATTTTGGTCCTATCGCATCCCGTGTGATTCTGGTCCTATCGCATCCCGTGTGATTCTGGTCCTCTCGCATCCCGTGTGATTCTGGTCCTATCGCATCCCGTGTGATTCTGGTCCTCTCCCATCTCGTGTGATTCTGGTCCTGTCGCATCCCCTGTGATTCTGGACCTCTCCCATCCCGTGTGATTCTGGTCCTGTCTCATCCCGTGTGATTCTTGTCCTCTCCCATCCCGTGTGATTCTGGTCCTGTCATATCCCCTGTGATTCTGTTCCTGTCGCATCCCGTGTGATTCTGGTCCTGTCCCATCCCGTGTGATTCTGGTCCTGTCACATCCCGTGTGATTCTGTTCCTGTCGCATCCCGTGTGATTCTGGTCCTGTCCCATCCCGTGTGATTCTGGTCCTGTCACATCCCCTGTGAATCTGGTCCTATCGCAACCCGTGTGATTCTGGTCCTGTCCCATCCCGTTTGATTCTTGTCCTGTCCCATCCCGTGTGATTCTGGTCCTCTCCCATGTCGTGTGATTCTGGTCCTGTCCCATCCCCTGTGATTCTGGACCTCTCCCATCCCGTGTGATTCTGGTCCTGTCACATCCCATGTGATTCTGGTCCTGTCTCAGCCGGTGTGATTCTTGTCCTCTCCCATCCCATGTGATTCTTGTCCTGTCACATCCCGTGTGATTCTGGACCTGTCACATACCGCGTGATGCTAGTCCTGTCACATCCCGTGTGATTCTTGTCCTGTCACATCCCGTGTGATTCTGGTCCTCTCCCATTCTGTGTGATTCTGGTCCTGTCCCATTCCGTGTGATTCTGGTCCTTTCACATTCCGTGTGATTCTGGTTCTGTCACATTCCTTGTGATTCTGGTCCTGTCTCATCCAGTGTGATTCTGTTCCTGTCCCATTCCGTGTGATTCTGGTCCTGTCCCATTCTGTATGATTCTGGTCCTCTCGCATCCCGTGTGATTCAGGTCCTGTCCCATTCCGTGTGATTCTGGTCCTGTCAAATCCCGTGTGATTCTGGTCCTGTCCCATTCTGTGTGATTCTGGTCCTCTCGCATCCCTTGTGATTATGGTCCTGTCCCATTCTCTGTGATTCTGGTCCTGTCGCTTCCCGTGTGATTCTGTTCCTGTCTCATCCCGTGTGATTCATGTCCTGTCCCATCCCATGTGATTCTGTTCATGTACCATCCTGTGTGATTCAGGTCCTGTCCCATTCCGTGTGATTCTGGTTCTGTCACATTCCTTGTGATTCTGGTCCTGATACATCCCGTGTGATTCTGGTCCTCTCCCATCTCGTGTGATTCTGGTCCTGTCGCATCCCCTGTGATTCTGGACCTCTCCCATCCCATGTGATTCTGGTCTTGTCACATCCCATCTGATTCTGGTCCTGTCTCATCCCGTGTGATTCTTGTCCTCTCCCATCCCGTGTGTTTCTGGTCCTGTCATATCCCCTGTGATTCTGTTCCTGTCGCATCCCGTGTGATTGTGGTCCTGTCCCATCCCGTGTGATTCTGGTCCTGTCACATCCCGTGTGATTCTGTTCCTGTCGCATCCCGTGTGATTCTGGTCCTGTCCCATCCCGTGTGATTCTGGTCCTGTCACATCCCCTGTGATTCTGGTCCTATCGCAACCCGTGTGAATCTGGTCCTGTCCCATCCCGTTTGATTCTTGTCCTGTCCCATCCCGTGTGATTCTGGTCCTCTCCCATCTCGTGTGATTCTGGTCCTGTCCCATCCCCTGTGATTCTGGACCTCTCCCATCCCGTGTGATTCTCTTCCTGTCACATCCCATGTGATTCTGGTCCTGTCTCAGCCGGTGTGATTCTTGTCCTCTCCCATCCCATGTGATTCTTGTCCTGTCACATCCCGTGTGATTCTGGACCTGTCACATACCGCGTGATGCTAGTCCTGTCACATCCCGTGTGATTCTTGTCCTGTCACATCCCGTGTGATTCTGGTCCTCTCCCATTCTGTGTGATTCTGGTCCTGTCCCATTCCGTGTGATTCTGGTCCTGTCACATCCAGTGTGATTCTGTTCCTGTCCCATTCCGTGTGATTCTGGTCCTGTCCCATTCTGTGTGATTCTGGTCCTGTCCCATTCTGTGTGATTCTGGTCCTGTCACATCCCATGTGATTCTGGTCCTCTCGCATCCCGTGTGATTCAGGTCCTGTCCCATTCCGTGTGATTCTGGTCCTGTCACATCCCGTGTGATTCTGGTCCTGTCCCATTCTGTGTGATTCTGGTCCTCTCGCATCCCTTGTGATTATGGTCCTGTCCCATTCTGTGTGATTCTGGTCCTGTCGCATCCCGTGTGATTCTGTTCCTGTCTCATCCCGTGTGATTCATGTCCTGTCCCATCCCATGTGATTCTGTTCATGTACCATCCTGTGTGTTTCAGGTCCTGTCCCATTCCGTGTGATTCTCGTTCTTTCACATTCCTTGTGATTCTGGTCCTCTCGCATCCGGTGTGATTCTGATCCTGTCCCGTCCCGTATGATTCTGGTCCTGTCCCATCCTGTGTGATTCTGGTCCTATCGCAACCCGTGTGATTCTGGTCCTGTCGGATCCCGTGTGATTTTGGTCCTATCGCATCCCGTGTGATTCTGGTCCTATCGCATCCCGTGTGATTCTGGTCCTATCGCATCCCGTGTGATTCTGGTCCTATCGCATCCCGTGTGATTCTGGTCCTCTCCCATCTCGTGTGATTCTGGTCCTGTCGCATCCCCTGTGATTCTGGACCTCTCCCATCCCGTGTGATTCTGGTCTTGTCACATCCCATGTGATTCTGGTCCTGTCCCATCCCGTGTGATTCTGGTCCTGTCACATCCCCTGTGATTCTGGTCCTATCGCAACCCGTGCGATTCTGGTCCTGTCCAATCCCGTTTGATTCTTGTCCTTTCCCATCCCGTGTGATTCTGGTCCTCTCCCATGTCGTGTGATTCTGGTCCTGTCCCATCCCCTGTGATTCTGGACCTCTCCCATCCCGTGTGATTCTGGTCCTGTCACATCCCATGTGATTCTGGTCCTGTCTCAGCCGGTGTGATTCTTGTCCTCTCCCATCCCATGTGATTCTTGTCCTGTCACATCCCGTGTGATTCTGGACCTGTCACATACCGCGTGATGCTAGTCCTGTCACATCCCGTGTGATTCTTGTCCTGTCACATCCCGTGTGATTCTGGTCCTCTCCCATTCTGTGTGATTCTGGTCCTGTCCCATTCCGTGTGATTCTGGTCCTTTCACATTCCGTGTGATTCTGGTTCTGTCACATTCCTTGTGATTCTGGTCCTGTCTCATCCAGTGTGATTCTGTTCCTGTCCCATTCCGTGTGATTCTGGTCCTGTCCCATTCTGTATGATTCTGGTCATCTCGCATCCCGTGTGATTCAGGTCCTGTCCCATTCCGTGTGATTCTGGTCCTGTCACATCCCGTGTGATTCTGGTCCTGTCCCATTCTGTGTGATTCTGGTCCTCTCGCATCCCTTGTGATTATGGTCCTGTCCCATTCTGTGTGATTCTGGTCCTGTCGCATCCCGTGTGATTCTGTTCCTGTCTCATCCCGTGTGATTCATGTCCTGTCCCATCCCATGTGATTCTGTTCATGTACCATCCTGTGTGATTCAGGTCCTGTCCCATTCCGTGTGATTCTGGTTCTGTCACATTCCTTGTGATTCTGGTCCTCTCGCATCCGGTGTGATTCTGATCCTGTCCCGTCCCGTATGATTCTGCTCCTGTCCCATCCTGTGTGATTCTGGTCCTATCGCATCCCGTGTGATTCTGGTCCTGTCGCATCCCGTGTGATTTTGGTCCTATCGCATCCCGTGTGATTCTGGTCCTATCGCATCCCGTGTGATTCTGGTCCTATCGCATCCCGTGTGATTCTGGTCCTATCGCGTCCCGTGTGATTCTGGTCCTCTCCCATCTCGTGTGATTCTGGTCCTGTCGCATCCCCTGTGATTCTGGACCTCTCCCATCCCGTGTGATTCTGGTCTTGTCACATCCCATGTGATTCTGGTCCTGTCTCATCCCGTGTGATTCTTGTCCTCTCCCATCCCGTGTGATTCTGGTCCTGTCATATCCCCTGTGATTCTGTTCCTGTCGCATCCCGTGTGATTCTGGTCCTGTCCCATCCCGTGTGATTCTGGTCCTGTCACATCCCGTGTGATTCTGTTCCTGTCGCATCCCGTGTGATTCTGATCCTGTCCCATCCCGTGTGATTCTGGTCCTGTCACATCCCCTGTGATTCTGGTCCTATCGCAACCCGTGTGATTCTGGTCCTGTCCCATCCCGTTTGATTCTTGTCCTGTCCCATCCCGTGTGATTCTGGTCCTCTCCCATGTCGTGTGATTCTGGTCCTGTCCCATCCCCTGTGATTCTGGACCTCTCCCATCCGGTGTGATTCTGGTCCTGTCACATCCCATGTGATTCTGGTCCTGTCTCAGCCGGTGTGATTCTTGTCCTCTCCCATCCCATGTGATTCTTGTCCTGTCACATCCCGTGTGATTCTGGACCTGTCACATACCGCGTGATGCTAGTCCTGTCACATCCCGTGTGATTCTTGTCCTGTCACATCCCGTGTGATTCTGGTCCTCTCCCATTCTGTGTGATTCTGGTCCTGTCCCATTCCGTGTGATTCTGGTCCTTTCACATTCCGTGTGATTCTGGTTCTGTCACATTCCTTGTGATTCTGGTCCTGTCTCATCCAGTGTGATTCTGTTCCTGTCCCCTTCCGTGTGATTCTGGTCCTGTCCCATTCTGTATGATTCTGGTCCTCTCGCATCCCGTGTGATTCAGGTCCTGTCCCATTCCGTGTGATTCTGGTCCTGTCAAATCCCGTGTGATTCTGGTCCTGTCCCATTCTGTGTGATTCTGGTCCTCTCGCATCCCTTGTGATTATGGTCCTGTCCCATTCTGTGTGATTCTGGTCCTGTCGCTTCCCGTGTGATTCTGTTCCTGTCTCATCCCGTGTGATTCATGTCCTGTCCCATCCCATGTGATTCTGTTCATGTACCATCCTGTGTGATTCAGGTCCTGTCCCATTCCGTGTGATTCTGGTTCTGTCACATTCCTTGTGATTCTGGTCCTGTCACATCCCGTGTGATTCTGGTCCTGTCCCATTCTGTATGATTCTGGTCCTCTCGCATCCCGTGTGATTCAGGTCCTGTCCCATTCCGTGTGATTCTGATCCTGTCCCATCCCGTCTGATTCTGGTCCTGTCACATCCCCTGTGATTCTGGTCCTATCGCAACCCGTGTGATTCTGGTCCTGTCCCATCCCGTTTGATTCTTGTCCTGTCCCATCCCGTGTGATTCTGGTCCTCTCCCATGTCGTGTGATTCTGGTCCTGTCCCATCCCCTGTGATTCTGGACCTCTCCCATCCGGTGTGATTCTGGTCCTGTCACATCCCATGTGATTCTGGTCCTGTCTCAGCCGGTGTGATTCTTGTCCTCTCCCATCCCATGTGATTCTTGTCCTGTCACATCCCGTGTGATTCTGGACCTGTCACATACCGCGTGATGCTAGTCCTGTCACATCCCGTGTGATTCTTGTCCTGTCACATCCCGTGTGATTCTGGTCCTCTCCCATTCTGTGTGATTCTGGTCCTGTCCCATTCCGTGTGATTCTGGTCCTTTCACATTCCGTGTGATTCTGGTTCTGTCACATTCCTTGTGATTCTGGTCCTGTCTCATCCAGTGTGATTCTGTTCCTGTCCCCTTCCGTGTGATTCTGGTCCTGTCCCATTCTGTATGATTCTGGTCCTCTCGCATCCCGTGTGATTCAGGTCCTGTCCCATTCCGTGTGATTCTGGTCCTGTCAAATCCCGTGTGATTCTGGTCCTGTCCCATTCTGTGTGATTCTGGTCCTCTCGCATCCCTTGTGATTATGGTCCTGTCCCATTCTGTGTGATTCTGGTCCTGTCGCTTCCCGTGTGATTCTGTTCCTGTCTCATCCCGTGTGATTCATGTCCTGTCCCATCCCATGTGATTCTGTTCATGTGCCATCCTGTGTGATTCAGGTCCTGTCCCATTCCGTGTGATTCTGGTTCTGTCACATTCCTTGTGATTCTGGTCCTGTCACATCCCGTGTGATTCTGGTCCTGTCCGATTCCGTGTGATTCTCGTCATCTCGCATCCCATGTGATTCTGGTTCTGTCACATTCAGTGTGATTCTGGTCCTGTCAGATCCCGAGTGATTCTGGTCATGGCCCATTCCTTATGATTCTGGTCCTGTCTTATCCCGTGTGATTCTCGTCCTGTCCCATCACATGTGATTCAGGTCCTGTCCAATCCCGTGTGATTCTGGTCCTTTCCTATACCTCGTGATTCAGTTCCTGTCCCATTCTGTGTGATTCTGGTCCCGTCCCATTCCCCTGTGATTCTCATCCTGTCCCATACCGCGTGATTCAGTTCCTGTCCCATTCTGTGTGATTCTGGTCCCGTCCCATTCCCGTGTGATTCTCGTCCCGTCTCATCCCGTGTGATTCTGGTCCTGTCACATCCCGTGTGATTCTCGTCCTCTCCCATCCCGTGTGATTCTGGTCCTCTCCCATCCCGTGTGATTCTGGATCTGTCACATTCCTTGTGATTCTGGTACTGTCACATCCCGTGTGATTCTCGTCCTGTCACATCCCATTTGATTCTGGTCCTCTCGCATCCGGTGTGATTCTGATCCTGTCCCGTCCCGTAGGATTCTGGTCCTGTCCCATCTTGTGTGATTCTGGTCCTATCGCATCCCGTGTGATTCTTGTCCTGTCACATCCCGTGTGATTCTGGTCCTCTCCCATTCTGTGTGATTCTGGTCCTGTCCCATTCCGTGTGATTCTGGTCCTTTCACATTCCGTGTGATTCTGGTTCTGTCACATTCCTTGTGATTCTGGTCCTGTCTCATCCAGTGTGATTCTGTTCCTGTCCCATTCCGTGTGATTCTGGTCCTGTCCCATTCTGTATGATTCTGGTCCTCTCGCATCCCGTGTGATTCAGGTCCTGCCCCATTCCGTGTGATTCTGGTCCTGTCAAATCCCGTGTGATTCTGGTCCTGTCCCATTCTGTGTGATTCTGGTCCTCTCGCATCCCTTGTGATTATGGTCCTGTCCCATTCTCTGTGATTCTGGTCCTGTCGCTTCCCGTGTGATTCTGTTCCTGTCTCATCCCGTGTGATTCATGTCCTGTCCCATCCCATGTGATTCTGTTCATGTACCATCCTGTGTGATTCAGGTCCTGTCCCATTCCGTGTGATTCTGGTTCTGTCACATTCCTTGTGATTCTGGTCCTGTCACATCCCGTGTGATTCTGGTCCTCTCCCATCTCGTGTGATTCTGGTCCTGTTGCATCCCCTGTGATTCTGGACCTCTCCCATCCCATGTGATTCTGGTCTTGTCACATCCCATCTGATTCTGGTCCTGTCTCATCCCGTGTGATTCTTGTCCTCTCCCATCCCGTGTGATTCTGGTCCTGTCATATCCCCTGTGATTCTGTTCCTGTCGCATCCCGTGTGATTCTGGTCCTGTCCCATCCCGTGTGATTCTGGTCCTGTCACATCCCGTGTGATTCTGGTCCTCTCCCATCTCGTGTGATTCTGGTCCTGTCATATCCCCTGTGATTCTGTTCCTGTCGCATCCCGTGTGATTCTGGTCCTGTCCCATCCCGTGTGATTCTGGTCCTGTCACATCCCGTGTGATTCTGGTCCTCTCCCATCTCGTGTGATTCTGGTCCTGTCCCATCCCCTGTGATTCTGGACCTCTCCCATCCCGTGTGATTCTGGTCCTGTCACATCCCATGTGATTCTGGTCCTATCTCAGCCGGTGTGATTCTTGTCCTCTCCCATCCCATGTGATTCTTGTCCTGTCACATCCCGTGTGATTCTGGACCTGTCACATACCGCGTGATGCTAGTCCTGTCACATCCCGTGTGATTCTTGTCCTGTCACATCCCGTGTGATTCTGGTCCTCTCCCATTCTGTGTGATTCTGGTCCTGTCCCATTCCGTGTGATTCTGGTCCTTTCACATTCCGTGTGATTCTGGTTCTGTCACATTCCTTGTGATTCTGGTCCTGTCTCATCCAGTGTGATTCTGTTCCTGTCCCATTCCATGTGATTCTGGTCCTGTCCCATTCTGTGTGATTCTGGTCCTCTCGCATCCCGTGTGATTCAGGTCCTGTCCCATTCCGTGTGATTCTGGTCCTGTCACATCCCGTGTGATTCTGGTCCTGTCCCATCCTGTGTGATTCTGGTCCTATCGCAACCCGTGTGATTCTGTTCCTGTCGCATCCCGAGTGATTCTGGTCCTGTCCCATCCTGTGTGATTCTTGTCCTGTCCCATCCCGTGTGATTCTGGTCCTCTCCCATCCCGTGTGATTCTGGTCCTGTCCCATCCCCTGTGATTCTGGACCTCTCCCATCCCGTGTGTTTCTGGTCCTGTCACATCCCATGTGATTCTGGTCCTGTCTCAGCCGGTGTGATTCTTGTCCTCTCCCATCCCATGTGATTCTTGTCCTGTCACATCCCGTGTGATTCTGGACCTGTCACATACCGCGTGATGCTAGTCCTGTCACATCCCGTGTGATTCTTGTCCTGTCACATCCCGTGTGATTCTGGTCCTCTCCCATTCTGTGTGATTCTGGTCCTGTCCCATTCCGTGTGATTCTGGTCCTTTCACATTCCGTGTGATTCTGGTTCTGTCACATTCCTTGTGATTCTGGTCCTGTCTCATCCAGTGTGATTCTGTTCCTGTCCCATTCCGTGTGATTCTGGTCCTGTCCCATTCTGTATGATTCTGGTCATCTCGCATCCCGTGTGATTCAGGTCCTGTCCCATTCCGTGTGATTCTGGTCCTGTCACATCCCGTGTGATTCTGGTCCTGTCCCATTCTGTGTGATTCTGGTCCTCTCGCATCCCTTGTGATTATGGTCCTGTCCCATTCTGTGTGATTCTGGTCCTGTCGCATCCCGTGTGATTCTGTTCCTGTCTCATCCCGTGTGATTCATGTCCTGTCCCATCCCATGTGATTCTGTTCATGTACCATCCTGTGTGATTCAGGTCCTGTCCCATTCCGTGTGATTCTGGTTCTGTCACATTCCTTGTGATTCTGGTCCTCTCGCATCCGGTGTGATTCTGATCCTGTCCCGTCCCGTATGATTCTGCTCCTGTCCCATCCTGTGTGATTCTGGTCCTATCGCATCCCGTGTGATTCTGGTCCTGTCGCATCCCGTGTGATTTTGGTCCTATCGCATCCCGTGTGATTCTGGTCCTATCGCATCCCGTGTGATTCTGGTCCTATCGCATCCCGTGTGATTCTGGTCCTATCGCGTCCCGTGTGATTCTGGTCCTCTCCCATCTCGTGTGATTCTGGTCCTGTCGCATCCCCTGTGATTCTGGACCTCTCCCATCCCGTGTGATTCTGGTCTTGTCACATCCCATGTGATTCTGGTCCTGTCTCATCCCGTGTGATTCTTGTCCTCTCCCATCCCGTGTGATTCTGGTCCTGTCATATCCCCTGTGATTCTGTTCCTGTCGCATCCCGTGTGATTCTGGTCCTGTCCCATCCCGTGTGATTCTGGTCCTGTCACATCCCGTGTGATTCTGTTCCTGTCGCATCCCGTGTGATTCTGATCCTGTCCCATCCCGTGTGATTCTGGTCCTGTCACATCCCCTGTGATTCTGGTCCTATCGCAACCCGTGTGATTCTGGTCCTGTCCCATCCCGTTTGATTCTTGTCCTGTCCCATCCCGTGTGATTCTGGTCCTCTCCCATGTCGTGTGATTCTGGTCCTGTCCCATCCCCTGTGATTCTGGACCTCTCCCATCCGGTGTGATTCTGGTCCTGTCACATCCCATGTGATTCTGGTCCTGTCTCAGCCGGTGTGATTCTTGTCCTCTCCCATCCCATGTGATTCTTGTCCTGTCACATCCCGTGTGATTCTGGACCTGTCACATACCGCGTGATGCTAGTCCTGTCACATCCCGTGTGATTCTTGTCCTGTCACATCCCGTGTGATTCTGGTCCTCTCCCATTCTGTGTGATTCTGGTCCTGTCCCATTCCGTGTGATTCTGGTCCTTTCACATTCCGTGTGATTCTGGTTCTGTCACATTCCTTGTGATTCTGGTCCTGTCTCATCCAGTGTGATTCTGTTCCTGTCCCCTTCCGTGTGATTCTGGTCCTGTCCCATTCTGTATGATTCTGGTCCTCTCGCATCCCGTGTGATTCAGGTCCTGTCCCATTCCGTGTGATTCTGGTCCTGTCAAATCCCGTGTGATTCTGGTCCTGTCCCATTCTGTGTGATTCTGGTCCTCTCGCATCCCTTGTGATTATGGTCCTGTCCCATTCTGTGTGATTCTGGTCCTGTCGCTTCCCGTGTGATTCTGTTCCTGTCTCATCCCGTGTGATTCATGTCCTGTCCCATCCCATGTGATTCTGTTCATGTACCATCCTGTGTGATTCAGGTCCTGTCCCATTCCGTGTGATTCTGGTTCTGTCACATTCCTTGTGATTCTGGTCCTGTCACATCCCGTGTGATTCTGGTCCTGTCCCATTCTGTATGATTCTGGTCCTCTCGCATCCCGTGTGATTCAGGTCCTGTCCCATTCCGTGTGATTCTGATCCTGTCCCATCCCGTCTGATTCTGGTCCTGTCACATCCCCTGTGATTCTGGTCCTATCGCAACCCGTGTGATTCTGGTCCTGTCCCATCCCGTTTGATTCTTGTCCTGTCCCATCCCGTGTGATTCTGGTCCTCTCCCATGTCGTGTGATTCTGGTCCTGTCCCATCCCCTGTGATTCTGGACCTCTCCCATCCGGTGTGATTCTGGTCCTGTCACATCCCATGTGATTCTGGTCCTGTCTCAGCCGGTGTGATTCTTGTCCTCTCCCATCCCATGTGATTCTGGTTCTGTCACATTCAGTGTGATTCTGGTCCTGTCAGATCCCGAGTGATTCTGGTCATGGCCCATTCCTTATAATTCTGGTCCTGTCCCATTCTGTGTGATTCTGGTCCTGTTCCATTCCCGTGTGATTCTCGTCCTGCCCCATTCCATGTGATTCTAGTCCTGTCACATCCCATGTGATTCTGGTCCTGTCTTATCCCGTGTGATTCTCGTCCTGTCCCATCACATGTGATTCAGGTCCTGTCCAATCCCGTGTGATTCTGGTCCTTTCCTATACCTCGTGATTCAGTTCCTGTCCCATTCTGTGTGATTCTGGTCCCGTCCCATTCCCCTGTGATTCTCATCCTGTCCCATACCGCGTGATTCAGTTCCTGTCCCATTCTGTGTGATTCTGGTCCCGTCCCATTCCCGTGTGATTCTCGTCCCGTCTCATCCCGTGTGATTCTGGTCCTGTCACATCCCGTGTGATTCTCGTCCTCTCCCATCCCGTGTGATTCTGGTCCTCTCCGATCCCGTGTGATTCTGGATCTGTCACATTCCTTGTGATTCTGGTACTGTCACATCCCGTGTGATTCTCGTCCTGTCACATCCCATTTGATTCTGGTCCTCTCGCATCCGGTGTGATTCTGATCCTGTCCCGTCCCGTAGGATTCTGGTCCTGTCCCATCTTGTGTGATTCTGGTCCTATCGCATCCCGTGTGATTCTTGTCCTGTCACATCCCGTGTGATTCTGGTCCTCTCCCATTCTGTGTGATTCTGGTCCTGTCCCATTCCGTGTGATTCTGGTCCTTTCACATTCCGTGTGATTCTGGTTCTGTCACATTCCTTGTGATTCTGGTCCTGTCTCATCCAGTGTGATTCTGTTCCTGTCCCATTCCGTGTGATTCTGGTCCTGTCCCATTCTGTATGATTCTGGTCCTCTCGCATCCCGTGTGATTCAGGTCCTGTCCCATTCCGTGTGATTCTGGTCCTGTCAAATCCCGTGTGATTCTGGTCCTGTCCCATTCTGTGTGATTCTGGTCCTCTCGCATCCCTTGTGATTATGGTCCTGTCCCATTCTCTGTGATTCTGGTCCTGTCGCTTCCCGTGTGATTCTGTTCCTGTCTCATCCCGTGTGATTCATGTCCTGTCCCATCCCATGTGATTCTGTTCATGTACCATCCTGTGTGATTCAGGTCCTGTCCCATTCCGTGTGATTCTGGTTCTGTCACATTCCTTGTGATTCTGGTCCTGTCACATCCCGTGTGATTCTGGTCCTCTCCCATCTCGTGTGATTCTGGTCCTGTCGCATCCCCTGTGATTCTGGACCTCTCCCATCCCATGTGATTCTGGTCTTGTCACATCCCATCTGATTCTGGTCCTGTCTCATCCCGTGTGATTCTTGTCCTCTCCCATCCCGTGTGATTCTGGTCCTGTCATATCCCCTGTGATTCTGTTCCTGTCGCATCCCGTGTGATTCTGGTCCTGTCCCATCCCGTGTGATTCTGGTCCTGTCACATCCCGTGTGATTCTGGTCCTCTCCCATCTCGTGTGATTCTGGTCCTGTCATATCCCCTGTGATTCTGTTCCTGTCGCATCCCGTGTGATTCTGGTCCTGTCCCATCCCGTGTGATTCTGGTCCTGTCACATCCCGTGTGATTCTGGTCCTCTCCCATCTCGTGTGATTCTGGTCCTGTCCCATCCCCTGTGATTCTGGACCTCTCCCATCCCGTGTGATTCTGGTCCTGTCACATCCCATGTGATTCTGGTCCTATCTCAGCCGGTGTGATTCTTGTCCTCTCCCATCCCATGTGATTCTTGTCCTGTCACATCCCGTGTGATTCTGGACCTGTCACATACCGCGTGATGCTAGTCCTGTCACATCCCGTGTGATTCTTGTCCTGTCACATCCCGTGTGATTCTGGTCCTCTCCCATTCTGTGTGATTCTGGTCCTGTCCCATTCCGTGTGATTCTGGTCCTTTCACATTCCGTGTGATTCTGGTTCTGTCACATTCCTTGTGATTCTGGTCCTGTCTCATCCAGTGTGATTCTGTTCCTGTCCCATTCCGTGTGATTCTGGTCCTGTCCCATTCTGTGTGATTCTGGTCCTCTCGCATCCCGTGTAATTCAGGTCCTGTCCCATTCCGTGTGATTCTGGTCCTGTCACATCCCGTGTGATTCTGGTCCTGTCCCATCCTGTGTGATTCTGGTCCTATCGCAACCCGTGTGATTCTGTTCCTGTCGCATCCCGAGTGATTCTGGTCCTGTCCCATCCTGTGTGATTCTTGTCCTGTCCCATCCCGTGTGATTCTGGTCCTCTCCCATCCCGTGTGATTCTGGTCCTGTCCCATCCCCTGTGATTCTGGACCTCTCCCATCCCGTGTGATTCTGGTCCTGTCACATCCCATGTGATTCTGGTCCTGTCTCAGCCGGTGTGATTCTTGTCCTCTCCCATCCCATGTGATTCTTGTCCTGTCACATCCCGTGTGATTCTGGACCTGTCACATACCGCGTGATGCTAGTCCTGTCACATCCCGTGTGATTCTTGTCCTGTCACATCCCGTGTGATTCTGGTCCTCTCCCATTCTGTGTAATTCTGGTCCTGTCCCATTCCGTGTGATTCTGGTCCTTTCACATTCCGTGTGATTCTGGTTCTGTCACATTCCTTGTGATTCTGGTCCTGTCTCATCCAGTGTGATTCTGTTCCTGTCCCATTCCGTGTGATTCTGGTCCTGTCCCATTCTGTATGATTCTGGTCATCTCGCATCCCGTGTGATTCAGGTCCTGTCCCATTCCGTGTGATTCTGGTCCTGTCACATCCCGTGTGATTCTGGTCCTGTCCCATTCTGTGTGATTCTGGTCCTCTCGCATCCCTTGTGATTATGGTCCTGTCCCATTCTGTGTGATTCTGGTCCTGTCGCATCCCGTGTGATTCTGTTCCTGTCTCATCCCGTGTGATTCATGTCCTGTCCCATCCCATGTGATTCTGTTCATGTACCATCCTGTGTGATTCAGGTCCTGTCCCATTCCGTGTGATTCTGGTTCTGTCACATTCCTTGTGATTCTGGTCCTCTCGCATCCGGGGTGATTCTGATCCTGTCCCGTCCCGTATGATTCTGCTCCTGTCCCATCCTGTGTGATTCTGGTCCTATCGCATCCCGTGTGATTCTGGTCCTGTCGCATCCCGTGTGATTTTGGTCCTATCGCATCCCGTGTGATTCTGGTCCTATCGCATCCCGTGTGATTCTGGTCCTATCGCATCCCGTGTGATTCTGGTCCTATCGCGTCCCGTGTGATTCTGGTCCTCTCCCATCTCGTGTGATTCTGGTCCTGTCGCATCCCCTGTGATTCTGGACCTCTCCCATCCCGTGTGATTCTGGTCTTGTCACATCCCATGTGATTCTGGTCCTGTCTCATCCCGTGTGATTCTTGTCCTCTCCCAACCCGTGTGATTCTGGTCCTGTCATATCCCCTGTGATTCTGTTCCTGTCGCATCCCGTGTGATTCTGGTCCTGTCCCATCCCGTGTGATTCTGGTCCTGTCACATCCCGTGTGATTCTGTTCCTGTCGCATCCCGTGTGATTCTGATCCTGTCCCATCCCGTGTGATTCTGGTCCTGTCACATCCCCTGTGATTCTGGTCCTATCGCAACCCGTGTGATTCTGGTCCTGTCCCATCCCGTTTGATTCTTGTCCTGTCCCATCCCGTGTGATTCTGGTCCTCTCCCATGTCGTGTGATTCTGGTCCTGTCCCATCCCCTGTGATTCTGGACCTCTCCCATCCGGTGTGATTCTGGTCCTGTCACATCCCATGTGATTCTGGTCCTGTCTCAGCCGGTGTGATTCTTGTCCTCTCCCATCCCATGTGATTCTTGTCCTGTCACATCCCGTGTGATTCTGGACCTGTCACATACCGCGTGATGCTAGTCCTGTCACATCCCGTGTGATTCTTGTCCTGTCACATCCCGTGTGATTCTGGTCCTCTCCCAATCTGTGTGATTCTGGTCCTGTCCCATTCCGTGTGATTCTGGTCCTTTCACATTCCGTGTGATTCTGGTTCTGTCACATTCCTTGTGATTCTGGTCCTGTCTCATCCAGTGTGATTCTGTTCCTGTCCCCTTCCGTGTGATTCTGGTCCTGTCCCATTCTGTATGATTCTGGTCCTCTCGCATCCCGTGTGATTCAGGTCCTGTCCCATTCCGTGTGATTCTGGTCCTGTCAAATCCCGTGTGATTCTGGTCCTGTCCCATTCTGTGTGATTCTGGTCCTCTCGCATCCCTTGTGATTATGGTCCTGTCCCATTCTGTGTGATTCTGGTCCTGTCGCTTCCCGTGTGATTCTGTTCCTGTCTCATCCCGTGTGATTCATGTCCTGTCCCATCCCATGTGATTCTGTTCATGTACCATCCTGTGTGATTCAGGTCCTGTCCCATTCCGTGTGATTCTGGTTCTGTTACATTCCTTGTGATTCTGGTCCTGTCACATCCCGTGTGATTCTGGTCCTGTCCGATTCCGTGTGATTCTCGTCATCTCGCATCCCATGTGATTCTGGTTCTGTCACATTCAGTGTGATTCTGGTCCTGTCAGATCCCGAGTGATTCTGGTCCTTTCCTATACCTCGTGATTCAGTTCCTGTCCCATTCTGTGTGATTCTGGTCCCGTCCCATTCCCCTGTGATTCTCATCCTGTCCCATACCGCGTGATTCAGTTCCTGTCCCATTCTGTGTGATTCTGGTCCCGTCCCATTCCCGTGTGATTCTCGTCCCGTCTCATCCCGTGTGATTCTGGTCCTGTCACATCCCGTGTGATTCTCGTCCTCTCCCATCCCGTGTGATTCTGGTCCTCTCCCATCCCGTGTGATTCTGGATCTGTCACATTCCTTGTGATTCTGGTACTGTCACATCCCGTGTGATTCTCGTCCTGTCACATCCCATTTTATTCTGGTCCTCTCGCATCCGGTGTGATTCTGATCCTGTCCCGTCCCGTAGGATTCTGGTCCTGTCCCATCTTGTGTGATTCTGGTCCTATCGCATCCCGTGTGATTCTTGTCCTGTCACATCCCGTGTGATTCTGGTCCTCTCCCATTCTGTGTGATTCTGGTCCTGTCCCATTCCGTGTGATTCTGGTCCTTTCACATTCCGTGTGATTCTGGTTCTGTCACATTCCTTGTGATTCTGGTCCTGTCTCATCCAGTGTGATTCTGTTCCTGTCCCATTCCGTGTGATTCTGGTCCTGTCCCATTCTGTATGATTCTGGTCCTCTCGCATCCCGTGTGATTCAGGTCCTGTCCCATTCCGTGTGATTCTGGTCCTGTCAAATCCCGTGTGATTCTGGTCCTGTCCCATTCTGTGTGATTCTGGTCCTCTCGCATCCCTTGTGATTATGGTCCTGTCCCATTCTCTGTGATTCTGGTCCTGTCGCTTCCCGTGTGATTCTGTTCCTGTCTCATCCCGTGTGATTCATGTCCTGTCCCATCCCATGTGATTCTGTTCATGTACCATCCTGTGTGATTCAGGTCCTGTCCCATTCCGTGTGATTCTGGTTCTGTCACATTCCTTGTGATTCTGGTCCTGTCACATCCCGTGTGATTCTGGTCCTCTCCCATCTCGTGTGATTCTGGTCCTGTCGCATCCCCTGTGATTCTGGACCTCTCCCATCCCATGTGATTCTGGTCTTGTCACATCCCATCTGATTCTGGTCCTGTCTCATCCCGTGTGATTCTTGTCCTCTCCCATCCCGTGTGATTCTGGTCCTGTCATATCCCCTGTGATTCTGTTCCTGTCGCATCCCGTGTGATTCTGGTCCTGTCCCATCCCGTGTGATTCTGGTCCTGTCACATCCCGTGTGATTCTGGTCCTCTCCCATCTCGTGTGATTCTGGTCCTGTCATATCCCCTGTGATTCTGTTCCTGTCGCATCCCGTGTGATTCTGGTCCTGTCCCATCCCGTGTGATTCTGGTCCTGTCACATCCCGTGTGATTCTGGTCCTCTCCCATCTCGTGTGATTCTGGTCCTGTCCCATCCCCTGTGATTCTGGACCTCTCCCATCCCGTGTGATTCTGGTCCTGTCACATCCCATGTGATTCTGGTCCTATCTCAGCCGGTGTGATTCTTGTCCTCTCCCATCCCATGTGATTCTTGTCCTGTCACATCCCGTGTGATTCTGGACCTGTCACATACCGCGTGATGCTAGTCCTGTCACATCCCGTGTGATTCTTGTCCTGTCACATCCCGTGTGATTCTGGTCCTCTCCCATTCTGTGTGATTCTGGTCCTGTCCCATTCCGTGTGATTCTGGTCCTTTCACATTCCGTGTGATTCTGGTTCTGTCACATTCCTTGTGATTCTGGTCCTGTCTCATCCAGTGTGATTCTGTTCCTGTCCCATTCCGTGTGATTCTGGTCCTGTCCCATTCTGTGTGATTCTGGTCCTCTCGCATCCCGTGTGATTCAGGTCCTGTCCCATTCCGTGTGATTCTGGTCCTGTCACATCCCGTGTGATTCTGGTCCTGTCCCATTCTGTGTGATTCTGGTCCTCTCGCATCCCTTGTGATTATGGTCCTGTCCCATTCTGTGTGATTCTGGTCCTGTCGCATCCCGTGTGATTCTGTTCCTGTCTCATCCCGTGTGATTCATGTCCTGTCCCATCCCATGTGATTCTGTTCATGTACCATCCTGTGTGATTCAGGTCCTGTCCCATTCCGTGTGATTCTCGTTCTGTCACATTCCTTGTGATTCTGGTCCTCTCGCATCCGGTGTGATTCTGATCCTGTCCCGTCCCGTATGATTCTGGTCCTGTCCCATCCTGTGTGATTCTGGTCCTATCGCATCCCGTGTGATTCTGGTCCTGTCGCATCCCGTGTGATTTTGGTCCTATCGCATCCCGTGTGATTCTGGTCTTATCGCATCCCGTGTGATTCTGGTCCTATCGCATCCCGTGTGATTCTGGTCCTATCGCATCCCGTGTGATTCTGGTCCTCTCCCATCTCGTGTGATTCTGGTCCTGTCGCATCCCCTGTGATTCTGGACCTCTCCCATCCCGTGTGATTCTGGTCTTGTCACATCCCATGTGATTCTGGTCCTGTCCCATCCCGTGTGATTCTGGTCCTGTCACATCCCCTGTGATTCTGGTCCTATCGCAACCCGTGTGATTCTGCTCCTGTCCCATCCCGTTTGATTCTTGTCCTTTCCCATCCCGTGTGATTCTGGTCCTCTCCCATGTCGTGTGATTCTGGTCCTGTCCCATCCCCTGTGATTCTGGACCTCTCCCATCCCGTGTGATTCTGGTCCTGTCCCATCCCCTGTGATTCTGGACCTCTCCCATCCCGTGTGATTCTTGTCCTGTCACATCCCGTGTGATTCTGGTCCTCTCCCATTCTGTGTGATTCTGGTTCTGTCACATTCCTTGTGATTCTGGTCCTGTCTCATCCAGTGTGATTCTGTTCCTGTCCCATTCCGCGTGATTCTGGTCCTGTCCCATTCTGTATGATTCTGGTCCTCTCGCATCCCGTGTGATTCAGGTCCTGTCCCATTCCGTGTGATTCTGGTCCTGTCACATCCCGTGTGATTCTGGTCCTGTCCCATTCTGTGTGATTCTGGTCCTCTCGCATCCCTTGTGATTATGGTCCTGTCCCATTCTGTGTGATTCTGGTCCTGTCGCATCCCGTGTGATTCATGTCCTGTCCCATCCCATGTGATTCTGTTCATGTACCATCCTGTGTGATTCAGGTCCTGTCCCATTCCATGTGATTCTGGTTCTGTCACATTCCTTGTGATTCTGGTCCTCTCGCATCCGGTGTGATTCTGATCCTGTCCCGTCCCGTATGATTCTGCTCCTGTCCCATCCTGTGTGATTCTGGTCCTATCGCATCCCGTGTGATTCTGGTCCTGTCGCATCCCGTGTGATTTTGGTCCTATCGCATCCCGTGTGATTCTGGTCCTATCGCATCCCGTGTGATTCTGGTCCTATCGCATCCCGTGTGATTCTGGTCCTATCGCATCCCGTGTGATTCTGGTCCTCTCCCATCTCGTGTGATTCTGGTCCTGTCGCATCCCCTGTGATTCTGGACCTCTCCCATCCCGTGTGATTCTGGTCTTGTCACATCCCATGTGATTCTGGTCCTGTCTCATCCCGTGTGATTCTTGTCCTCTCCCATCCCGTGTGATTCTGGTCCTGTCATATCCCCTGTGATTCTGTTCCTGTCGCATCCCGTGTGACTCTGGTCCTGTCCCATCCCGTGTGATTCTGGTCCTGTCACATCCCGTGTGATTCTGTTCCTGTCGCATCCCGTGTGATTCTGGTCCTGTCCCATCCCGTGTGATTCTGGTCCTGTCACATCCCCTGTGATTCTGGTCCTATCGCAACCCGTGTGATTCTGGTCCTGTCCCATCCCGTTTGATTCTTGTCCTGTCCCATCCCGTGTGATTCTGGTCCTCTCCCATGTCGTGTGATTCTGGTCCTGTCCCATCCCCTGTGATTCTGGACCTCTCCCATCCGGTGTAATTCTGGTCCTGTCACATCCCATGTGATTCTGGTCCTGTCTCAGCCGGTGTGATTCTTGTCCTCTCCCATCCCATGTGATTCTTGTCCTGTCACATCCCGTGTGATTCTGGACCTGTCACATACCGCGTGATGCTAGTCCTGTCACATCCCGTGTGATTCTTGTCCTGTCACATCCCGTGTGATTCTGGTCCTCTCCCATTCTGTGTGATTCTGGACCTGTCCCATTCCGTGTGATTCTGGTCCTTTCACATTCCGTGTGATTCTGGTTCTGTCACATTCCTTGTGATTCTGGTCCTGTCTCATCCAGTGTGATTCTGTTTCTGTTCTCTTCCGTGTGATTCTGGTCCTGTCCCATTCTGTATGATTCTGGTCCTCTCGCATCACGTGTGATTCAGGTCCTGTCCCATTCCTTGTGATTCTGGTCCTGTCAAATCCCGTGTGATTCTGGTCCTGTCCCATTCTGTGTGATTCTGGTCCTCTCGCATCCCTTGTGATTATGGTCCTGTCCCATTCTGTGTGATTCTGGTCCTGTCGCTTCCCGTGTGATTCTTTTCCTGTCTCATCCCGTGTGATTCATGTCCTGTCCCATCCCATGTGATTCTGTTCATGTACCATCCTGTGTGATTCAGGTCCTGTCCCATTCCGTGTGATTCTGGTTCTGTCACATTCCTTGTGATTCTGGTCCTGTCACATCCCGTGTGATTCTGGTCCTGTCCGATTCCGTGTGATTCTGGCCCTGTCCCATTCCGTGTGATTCTCGTCATCTCGCATCCCATGTGATTCTGGTCCTGTCACATTCAGTGTGATACTGGTCCTGTCAGATCCCGAGTGATTCTGGTCATGGCCCATTCCTTATGATTCTGGTCCTGTCCCATTCTGTGTGATTCTGGTCCTGTTCCATTCCCGTGTGATTCTCGTCCTGCCCCATTCCGTGTGATTCTAGTCCTGTCACATCCCATGTGATTCTGGTCCTGTCTTATCCCGTGTGATTCTCGTCCTGTCCCATCCCATGTGATTCAGGTCCTGTCCAATCCCGTGTGATTCTGGTCCTTTCCCATACCGCGTGATTCAGTTCCTGTCCCATTCTGTGTGATTCTGGTCCCGTCCCATTCCCCTGTGATTCTCATCCTGTCCCATACCGCGTGATTCAGTTCCTGTCCCATTCTGTGTGATTCTGGTCCCGTCCCATTCCCGTGTGATTCTCGTCCCATCTCATCCCGTGTGATTCTGGTCCTGTCACATCCCGTGTGATTCTTGTCCTCTCCCATCCCGTGTGATTCTGGTCCTCTCCCATCCCGTGTGATTCTGGATCTGTCACATTCCTTGTGATTCTGGTACTGTCACATCCCGTGTGATTCTCGTCCTGTCACATCCCATGTGATTCTGGTCCTCTCGCATCCGGTGTGATTCTGATCCTGTCCCGTCCCGTAGGATTCTTGTCCTGTCCCATCCTGTGTGATTCTGGTCCTGTCCCATTCCGTGTGATTCTGGTCCTGTCCCATCTTGTGTGATTCTGGTCCTATCGCATCCCGTGTGATTCTTGTCCTGTCACATCCCGTGTGATTCTGGAGCTGTCACATCCCGTGTGATTCTTGTCCTGTCCCATCCCGTGTGATTCTGGTCCTCTCCCATCTCGTGTGATTCTGGTCCTGTCGCATCCCCTGTGATTCTGGACCTCTCCCATCCCGTGTGATTCTGGTCCTGTCACATCCTATGTGATTCTGGTCCTGTCTCATCCCGTGTGATTCTTGTCCTCTCCCATCCCGTGTGATTCTGGTCCTGTCATATCCCCTGTGATTCTGTTCTTGTTCCATCCCGTGTGATTCTGGTCCTGTCCCATCCCGTGTGATTCTCGTCCTGTCAAATCCCGTGTGATTCTGTTCCTGTCGCATCCCGTGTGATTCTGGTCCTGTCCCATCCCGTGTGATTCTGGTCCTGTCACATCCCGTTTGATTCTGGTCCTGTCAGATCCCGTGTGATTCTAGTCCTGTCTCATCCCCTGTGATTCTGGACCTCTCCCATCCCGTGTGATTCTTGTCCTGTCCCATCCCGTGTGATTCTGGTCCTCTCCCATCCCGTGTGATTCTGGATCTGTCACATTCCTTGTGATTCTGGTCCTGTCACATCCCGTGTGATTCTCGTCCTGTCACATCCCATGTGATTCTGGACCTGTCACATCCCGTGTGATTCTTGCCCTGTCCCATCCCGTGTGATTCTGGTCCTCTCCCATCCCGTGAGATTCTGGTCCTGTCCCATCCTCTGTGATTCTGGTCCTCTCCCATCCTCTGTGATTCTGGTCCTCTCCCATCCCGTGTGATTCTGGTCCTGTCACATCCCATGTGATTCTGGTCCTGTCCCATCCCGTGTGATTCTGGTCCTTTCCCATACCGCGTGATTCAGTTCCTGTCCCATTCTGTGTGATTCTGGTCCCGTCCCATTCCCCTGTGATTCTCATCCTGTCCCATACCGCGTGATTCAGTTCCTGTCCCATTCTGTGTGATTCTGGTCCCGTCCCATTCCCGTGTGATTCTCGTCCCGTCTCATCCCGTGTGATTCTGGTCCTATCGCATCCCGTGTGATTCTGGTCCTGTCGCATCCCGTGTGATTTTGGTCCTATCGCATCCCGTGTGATTCTGGTCCTATCGCATCCCGTGTGATTCTGGTCCTATCGCATCCCGTGTGATTCTGGTCCTATCGCATCCCGTGTGATTCTGGTCCTCTCCCATCTCGTGTGATTCTGGTCCTGTCGCATCCCCTGTGATTCTGGACCTCTCCCATCCCGTGTGATTCTGGTCTTGTCACATCCCATGTGATTCTGGTCCTGTCCCATCCCGTGTGATTCTGGTCCTGTCACATCCCCTGTGATTCTGGTCCTATCGCAACCCGTGTGATTCTGCTCCTGTCCCATCCCGTTTGATTCTTGTCCTTTCCCATCCCGTGTGATTCTGGTCCTATCCCATGTCGTGTGATTCTGGTCCTGTCCCATCCCCTGTGATTCTGGACCTCTCCCATCCCGTGTGATTCTGGTCCTGTCACATCCCATGTGATTCTGGTCCTGTCTCAGCCGGTGTGATTCTTGTCCTCTCCCATCCCATGTGATTCTTGTCCTGTCACATCCCGTGTGATTCTGGACCTGTCACATACCGCGTGATGCTAGTCCTGTCACATCCCGTGTGATTCTTGTCCTGTCACATCCCGTGTGATTCTGGTCCTCTCCCATTCTGTGTGATTCTGGTCCTGTCCCATTCCGTGTGATTCTGGTCCTTTCACATTCCGTGTGATTCTGGTTCTGTCACATTCCTTGTGATTCTGGTCCTGTCCCATCCCGTGTGATTCTGGTCCTGTCATATCCCCTGTGATTCTGTTCCTGTCGCATCCCGTGTGATTCTGGTCCTGTCCCATCCCGTGTGATTCTGGTCCTGTCACATCCCGTGTGATTCTGGTCCTCTCCCATCTCGTGTGATTCTGGTCCTGTCATATCCCCTGTGATTCTGTTCCTGTCGCATCCCGTGTGATTCTGGTCCTGTCCCATCCCGTGTGATTCTGGTCCTGTCACATCCCGTGTGATTCTGGTCCTCTCCCATCTCGTGTGATTCTGGTCCTGTCCCATCCCCTGTGATTCTGGACCTCTCCCATCCCGTGTGATTCTGGTCCTGTCACATCCCATGTGATTCTGGTCCTATCTCAGCCGGTGTGATTCTTGTCCTCTCCCATCCCATGTGATTCTTGTCCTGTCACATCCCGTGTGATTCTGGACCTGTCACATACCGCGTGATGCTAGTCCTGTCACATCCCGTGTGATTCTTGTCCTGTCACATCCCGTGTGATTCTGGTCCTCTCCCATTCTGTGTGATTCTGGTCCTGTCCCATTCCGTGTGATTCTGGTCCTTTCACATTCCGTGTGATTCTGGTTCTGTCACATTCCTTGTGATTCTGGTCCTGTCTCATCCAGTGTGATTCTGTTCCTGTCCCATTCCGTGTGATTCTGGTCCTGTCCCATTCTGTGTGATTCTGGTCCTCTCGCATCCCGTGTGATTCAGGTCCTGTCCCATTCCGTGTGATTCTGGTCCTGTCACATCCCGTGTGATTCTGGTCCTGTCCCATTCTGTGTGATTCTGGTCCTCTCGCATCCCTTGTGATTATGGTCCTGTCCCATTCTGTGTGATTCTGGTCCTGTCGCATCCCGTGTGATTCTGTTCCTGTCTCATCCCGTGTGATTCATGTCCTGTCCCATCCCATGTGATTCTGTTCATGTACCATCCTGTGTGATTCAGGTCCTGTCCCATTCCGTGTGATTCTCGTTCTGTCACATTCCTTGTGATTCTGGTCCTCTCGCATCCGGTGTGATTCTGATCCTGTCCCGTCCCGTATGATTCTGGTCCTGTCCCATCCTGTGTGATTCTGGTCCTATCGCATCCCGTGTGATTCTGGTCCTGTCGCATCCCGTGTGATTTTGGTCCTATCGCATCCCGTGTGATTCTGGTCCTATCGCATCCCGTGTGATTCTGGTCCTATCGCATCCCGTGTGATTCTGGTCCTATCGCATCCCGTGTGATTCTGGTCCTCTCCCATCTCGTGTGATTCTGGTCCTGTCGCATCCCCTGTGATTCTGGACCTCTCCCATCCCGTGTGATTCTGGTCTTGTCACATCCCATGTGATTCTGGTCCTGTCCCATCCCGTGTGATTCTGGTCCTGTCACATCCCCTGTGATTCTGGTCCTATCGCAACCCGTGTGATTCTGCTCCTGTCCCATCCCGTTTGATTCTTGTCCTTTCCCATCCCGTGTGATTCTGGTCCTCTCCCATGTCGTGTGATTCTGGTCCTGTCCCATCCCCTGTGATTCTGGACCTCTCCCATCCCGTGTGATTCTGGTCCTGTCACATCCCATGTGATTCTGGTCCTGTCTCAGCCGGTGTGATTCTTGTCCTCTCCCATCCCATGTGATTCTTGTCCTGTCACATCCCGTGTGATTCTGGACCTGTCACATACCGCGTGATGCTAGTCCTGTCACATCCCGTGTGATTCTTGTCCTGTCACATCCCGTGTGATTCTGGTCCTCTCCCATTCTGTGTGATTCTGGTCCTGTCCCATTCCGTGTGATTCTGGTCCTTTCACATTCCGTGTGATTCTGGTTCTGTCACATTCCTTGTGATTCTGGTCCTGTCTCATCCAGTGTGATTCTGTTCCTGTCCCATTCCGTGTGATTCTGGTCCTGTCCCATTCTGTATGATTCTGGTCCTCTCGCATCCCGTGTGATTCAGGTCCTGTCCCATTCCGTGTGATTCTGGTCCTGTCACATCCCGTGTGATTCTGGTCCTGTCCCATTCTGTGTGATTCTGGTCCTCTCGCATCCCTTGTGATTATGGTCCTGTCCCATTCTGTGTGATTCTGGTCCTGTCGCATCCCGTGTGATTCATGTCCTGTCCCATCCCATGTGATTCTGTTCATGTACCATCCTGTGTGATTCAGGTCCTGTCCCATTCCGTGTGATTCTGGTTCTGTCACATTCCTTGTGATTCTGGTCCTCTCGCATCCGGTGTGATTCTGATCCTGTCCCGTCCCGTATGATTCTGCTCCTGTCCCATCCTGTGTGATTCTGGTCCTATCGCATCCCGTGTGATTCTGGTCCTGTCGCATCCCGTGTGATTTTGGTCCTATCGCATCCCGTGTGATTCTGGTCCTATCGCATCCCGTGTGATTCTGGTCCTATCGCATCCCGTGTGATTCTGGTCCTATCGCATCCCGTGTGATTCTGGTCCTCTCCCATCTCGTGTGATTCTGGTCCTGTCGCATCCCCTGTGATTCTGGACCTCTCCCATCCCGTGTGATTCTGGTCTTGTCACATCCCATGTGATTCTGGTCCTGTCTCATCCCGTGTGATTCTTGTCCTCTCCCATCCCGTGTGATTCTGGTCCTGTCATATCCCCTGTGATTCTGTTCCTGTCGCATCCCGTGTGATTCTGGTCCTGTCCCATCCCGTGTGATTCTGGTCCTGTCACATCCCGTGTGATTCTGTTCCTGTCGCATCCCGTGTGATTCTGGTCCTGTCCCATCCCGTGTGATTCTGGTCCTGTCACATCCCCTGTGATTCTGGTCCTATCGCAACCCGTGTGATTCTGGTCCTGTCCCATCCCGTTTGATTCTTGTCCTGTCCCATCCCGTGTGATTCTGGTCCTCTCCCATGTCATGTGATTCTGGTCCTGTCCCATCCCCTGTGATTCTGGACCTCTCCCATCCGGTGTAATTCTGGTCCTGTCACATCCCATGTGATTCTGGTCCTGTCTCAGCCGGTGTGATTCTTGTCCTCTCCCATCCCATGTGATTCTTGTCCTGTCACATCCCGTGTGATTCTGGACCTGTCACATACCGCGTGATGCTAGTCCTGTCACATCCCGTATGATTCTTGTCCTGTCACATTCCTTGTGATTCTGGTTCTGTCACATTCCTTGTGATTCTGGTCCTGTCTCATCCAGTGTGATTCTGTTCCTGTTCTCTTCCGTGTGATTCTGGTCCTGTCCCATTCTGTATGATTCTGGTCCTCTCGCATCCCGTGTGATTCAGGTCCTGTCCCATTCCGTGTGATTCTGGTCCTGTCAAATCCCGTGTGATTCTGGTCCTGTCCCATTCTGTGTGATTCTGGTCCTCTCGCATCCCTTGTGATTATGGTCCTGTCCCATTCTGTGTGATTCTGGTCCTGTCGCTTCCCGTGTGATTCTTTTCCTGTCTCATCCCGTGTGATTCATGTCCTGTCCCATCCCATGTGATTCTGTTCATGTACCATCCTGTGTGATTCAGGTCCTGTCCCATTCCGTGTGATTCTGGTTCTGTCACATTCCTTGTGATTCTGGTCCTGTCACATCCCGTGTGATTCTGGTCCTGTCCGATTCCGTGTGATTCTGGCCCTGTCCCATTCCGTGTGATTCTCGTCATCTCGCATCCCATGTGATTCTGGTCCTGTCACATTCAGTGTGATTCTGGTCCTGTCAGATCCCGAGTGATTCTGGTCATGGCCCATTCCTTATGATTCTGGTCCTGTCCCATTCTGTGTGATTCTGGTCCTGTTCCATTCCCGTGTGATTCTCGTCCTGCCCCATTCCGTGTGATTCTAGTCCTGTCACATCCCATGTGATTCTGGTCCTGTCTTATCCCGTGTGATTCTCGTCCTGTCCCATCCCATGTGATTCAGGTCCTGTCCAATCCCGTGTGATTCTGGTCCTTTCCCATACCGCGTGATTCAGTTCCTGTCCCATTCTGTGTGATTCTGGTCCCGTCCCATTCCCGTGTGATTCTCGTCCCATCTCATCCCGTGTGATTCTGGTCCTGTCACATCCCGTGTGATTCTTGTCCTCTCCCATCCCGTGTGATTCTGGTCCTCTCCCATCCCGTGTGATTCTGGATCTGTCACATTCCTTGTGATTCTGGTACTGTCACATCCCGTGTGATTCTCGTCCTGTCACATCCCATGTGATTCTGGTCCTCTCGCATCCGGTGTGATTCTGATCCTGTCCCGTCCCGTAGGATTCTTGTCCTGTCCCATCCTGTGTGATTCTGGTCCTGTCCCATTCCGTGTGATTCTGGTCCTGTCCCATCTTGTGTGATTCTGGTCCTATCGCATCCCGTGTGATTCTTGTCCTGTCACATCCCGTGTGATTCTGGAGCTGTCACATCCCGTGTGATTCTTGTCCTGTCCCATCCCGTGTGATTCTGGTCCTCTCCCATCTCGTGTGATTCTGGTCCTGTCGCATCCCCTGTGATTCTGGACCTCTCCCATCCCGTGTGATTCTGGTCCTGTCACATCCTATGTGATTCTGGTCCTGTCTCATCCCGTGTGATTCTTGTCCTCTCCCATCCCGTGTGATTCTGGTCCTGTCATATCCCCTGTGATTCTGTTCTTGTTCCATCCCGTGTGATTCTGGTACTGTCCCATCCCGTGTGATTCTCGTCCTGTCAAATCCCGTGTGATTCTGTTCCTGTCGCATCCCGTGTGATTCTGGTCCTGTCCCATCCCGTGTGATTCTGGTCCTGTCACATCCCGTTTGATTCTGGTCCTGTCAGATCCCGTGTGATTCTAGTCCTGTCTCATCCCCTGTGATTCTGGACCTCTCCCATCCCGTGTGATTCTTGTCCTGTCCCATCCCGTGTGATTCTGGTCCTCTCCCATCCCGTGTGATTCTGGATCTGTCACATTCCTTGTGATTCTGGTCCTGTCACATCCCGTGTGATTCTCGTCCTGTCACATCCCATGTGATTCTGGACCTGTCACATCCCGTGTGATTCTTGCCCTGTCCCATCCCGTGTGATTCTGGTCCTCTCCCATCCCGTGAGATTCTGGTCCTGTCCCATCCTCTGTGATTCTGGTCCTCTCCCATCCTCTGTGATTCTGGTCCTCTCCCATCCCGTGTGATTCTGGTCCTGTCACATCCCATGTGATTCTGGTCCTGTCCCATCCCGTGTGATTCAGTTCCTGTCCCATTCTGTGTGATTCTGGTCCCGTCCCATTCCCGTGTGATTCTCGTCCCGTCTCATCCCGTGTGATTCTGGTCCTATCGCATCCCGTGTGATTCTGGTCCTGTCGCATCCCGTGTGATTTTGGTCCTATCGCATCCCGTGTGATTCTGGTCCTATCGCATCCCGTGTGATTCTGGTCCTATCGCATCCCGTGTGATTCTGGTCCTATCGCATCCCGTGTGATTCTGGTCCTCTCCCATCTCGTGTGATTCTGGTCCTGTCGCATCCCCTGTGATTCTGGACCTCTCCCATCCCGTGTGATTCTGGTCTTGTCACATCCCATGTGATTCTGGTCCTGTCCCATCCCGTGTGATTCTGGTCCTGTCACATCCCCTGTGATTCTGGTCCTATAGCAACCCGTGTGATTCTGCTCCTGTCCCATCCCGTTTGATTCTTGTCCTTTCCCATCCCGTGTGATTCTGGTCCTCTCCCATGTCGTGTGATTCTGGTCCTGTCCCATCCCCTGTGATTCTGGACCTCTCCCATCCCGTGTGATTCTGGTCCTGTCACATCCCATGTGATTCTGGTCCTGTCTCAGCCGGTGTGATTCTTGTCCTCTCCCATCCCATGTGATACTTGTCCTGTCACATCCCGTGTGATTCTGGACCTGTCACATACCGCGTGATGCTAGTCCTGTCACATCCCGTGTGATTCTTGTCCTGTCACATCCCGTGTGATTCTGGTCCTCTCCCATTCTGTGTGATTCTGGTCCTGTCCCATTCCGTGTGATTCTGGTCCTTTCACATTCCGTGTGATTCTGGTTCTGTCACATTCCTTGTGATTCTGGTCCTGTCTCATCCAGTGTGATTCTGTTCCTGTCCCATTCCGTGTGATTCTGGTCCTGTCCCATTCTGTATGATTCTGGTCCTCTCGCATCCCGTGTGATTCAGGTCCTGTCCCATTCCGTGTGATTCTGGTCCTGTCACATCCCGTGTGATTCTGGTCCTGTCCCATTCTGTGTGATTCTGGTCCTGTCGCATCCCTTGTGATTATGGTCCTGTCACATTCCTTGTGATTCTGGTCCTATCGCATCCCGTGTGATTCTGGTCCTATCGCATCCCGTGTGATTCTGGTCCTATCGCATCCCGTGTGATTCTGGTCCTATCGCATCCCGTGTGATTCTGGTCCTCTCCCATCTCGTGTGATTCTGGTCCTGTCGCATCCCCTGTGATTCTGGACCTCTCCCATCCCGTGTGATTCTGGTCTTGTCACATCCCATGTGATTCTGGTCCTGTCTCATCCCGTGTGATTCTTGTCCTCTCCCATCCCGTGTGATTCTGGTCCTGTCATATCCCCTGTGATTCTGTTCCTGTCGCATCCCGTGTGATTCTGGTCCTGTCCCATCCCGTGTGATTCTGGTCCTGTCACATCCCGTGTGATTCTGTTCCTGTCGCATCCCGTGTGATTCTGGTCCTGTCCCATCCCGTGTGATTCTGGTCCTGTCACATCCCCTGTGATTCTGGTCCTATCGCAACCCGTGTGATTCTGGTCCTGTCCCATCCCGTTTGATTCTTGTCCTGTCCCATCCCGTGTGATTCTGGTCCTCTCCCATGTCGTGTGATTCTGGTCCTGTCCCATCCCCTGTGATTCTGGACCTCTCCCATCCGGTGTAATTCTGGTCCTGTCACATCCCATGTGATTCTGGTCCTGTCTCAGCCGGTGTGATTCTTGTCCTCTCCCATCCCATGTGATTCTTGTCCTGTCACATCCCGTGTGATTCTGGACCTGTCACATACCGCGTGATGCTAGTCCTGTCACATCCCGTGTGATTCTTGTCCTGTCACATCCCGTGTGATTCTGGTCCTCTCCCATTCTGTGTGATTCTGGACCTGTCCCATTCCGTGTGATTCTGGTCCTTTCACATTCCGTGTGATTCTGGTTCTGTCACATTCCTTGTGATTCTGGTCCTGTCTCATCCAGTGTGATTCTGTTCCTGTTCTCTTCCGTGTGATTCTGGTCCTGTCCCATTCTGTATGATTCTGGTCCTCTCGCATCCCGTGTGATTCAGGTCCTGTCCCATTCCGTGTGATTCTGGTCCTGTCAAATCCCGTGTGATTCTGGTCCTGACCCATTCTGTGTGATTCTGGTCCTCTCGCATCCCTTGAGATTATGGTCCTGTCCCATTCTGTGTGATTCTGGTCCTGTCGCTTCCCGTGTGATTCTTTTCCTGTCTCATCCCGTGTGATTCATGTCCTGTCCCATCCCATGTGATTCTGTTCATGTACCATCCTGTGTGATTCAGGTCCTGTCCCATTCCGTGTGATTCTGGTTCTGTCACATTCCTTGTGATTCTGGTCCTGTCACATCCCGTGTGATTCTGGTCCTGTCCGATTCCGTGTGATTCTGGCCCTGTCCCATTCCGTGTGATTCTCGTCATCTCGCATCCCATGTGATTCTGGTCCTGTCACATTCAGTGTGATTCTGGTCCTGTCAGATCCCGAGTGATTCTGGTCATGGCCCATTCCTTATGATTCTGGTCCTGTCCCATTCTGTGTGATTCTGGTCCTGTTCCATTCCCGTGTGATTCTCGTCCTGCCCCATTCCGTGTGATTCTAGTCCTGTCACATCCCATGTGATTCTGGTCCTGTCTTATCCCGTGTGATTCTCGTCCTGTCCCATCCCATGTGATTCAGGTCCTGTCCAATCCCGTGTGATTCTGGTCCTTTCCCATACCGCGTGATTCAGTTCCTGTCCCATTCTGTGTGATTCTGGTCCCGTCCCATTCCCCTGTGATTCTCATCCTGTCCCATACCGCGTGATTCAGTTCCTGTCCCATTCTGTGTGATTCTGGTCCCGTCCCATTCCCGTGTGATTCTCGTCCCATCTCATCCCGTGTGATTCTGGTCCTGTCACATCCCGTGTGATTCTTGTCCTCTCCCATCCCGTGTGATTCTGGTCCTCTCCCATCCCGTGTGATTCTGGATCTGTCACATTCCTTGTGATTCTGGTACTGTCACATCCCGTGTGATTCTCGTCCTGTCACATCCCATGTGATTCTGGTCCTCTCGCATCCGGTGTGATTCTGATCCTGTCCCGTCCCGTAGGATTCTTGTCCTGTCCCATCCTGTGTGATTCTGGTCCTGTCCCATTCCGTGTGATTCTGGTCCTGTCCCATCTTGTGTGATTCTGGTCCTATCGCATCCCGTGTGATTCTTGTCCTGTCACATCCCGTGTGATTCTGGAGCTGTCACATCCCGTGTGATTCTTGTCCTGTCCCATCCCGTGTGATTCTGGTCCTCTCCCATCTCGTGTGATTCTGGTCCTGTCGCATCCCCTGTGATTCTGGACCTCTCCCATCCCGTGTGATTCTGGTCCTGTCACATCCTATGTGATTCTGGTCCTGTCTCATCCCGAGTGATTCTTGTCCTCTCCCATCCCGTGTGATTCTGGTCCTGTCATATCCCCTGTGATTCTGTTCTTGTTCCATCCCGTGTGATTCTGGTCCTGTCCCATCCCGTGTGATTCTCGTCCTGTCAAATCCCGTGTGATTCTGTTCCTGTCGCATCCCGTGTGATTCTTGTCCTGTCCCATCCCGTGTGATTCTGGTCCTGTCACATCCCGTTTGATTCTGGTCCTGTCCGATCCCGTGTGATTCTAGTCCTGTCTCATCCCCTGTGATTCTGGACCTCTCCCATCCCGTGTGATTCTTGTCCTGTCCCATCCCGTGTGATTCTGGTCCTCTCCCATCCCGTGTGATTCTGGATCTGTCACATTCCTTGTGATTCTGGTCCTGTCACATCCCGTGTGATTCTCGTCCTGTCACATCCCATGTGATTCTGGACCTGTCACATCCCGTGTGATTCTTGCCCTGTCCCATCCCGTGTGATTCTGGTCCTCTCCCATCCCGTGAGATTCTGGTCCTGTCCCATCCTCTGTGATTCTGGTCCTCTCCCATCCTCTGTGATTCTGGTCCTCTCCCATCCCGTGTGATTCTGGTCCTGTCACATCCCATGTGATTCTGGTCCTGTCCCATCCCGTGTGATTCTGGTCCTTTCCCATACCGCGTGATTCAGTTCCTGTCCCATTCTGTGTGATTCTGGTCCCGTCCCATTCCCCTGTGATTCTCATCCTGTCCCATACCGCGTGATTCAGTTCCTGTCCCATTCTGTGTGATTCTGGTCCCGTCCCATTCCCGTGTGATTCTCGTCCCGTCTCATCCCGTGTGATTCTGGTCCTGTCACATCCCGTGTGATTCTTGTCCTCTCCCATCCCGTGTGATTCTGGTCCTCTCCCATCCCGTGTGATTCTGGATCTGTCACATTCCTTGTGATTCTGGTACTGTCACATCCCGTGTGATTCTCGTCCTGTCACATCCCATGTGATTCTGGTCCTCTCGCATCCGGTGTGATTCTGATCCTGTCCCGTCCCGTAGGATTCTTGTCCTGTCCCATCCTGTGTGATTCTGGTCCTGTCCCATTCCGTGTGATTCTGGTCCTGTCCCATCTTGTGTGATTCTGGTCCTATCGCATCCCGTGTGATTCTTGTCCTGTCACATCCCGTGTGATTCTGGAGCTGTCAAATCCCGTGTGATTCTTGTCCTGTCCCATCCCGTGTGATTCTGGTACTCTCCCATCTCGTGTGATTCTGGTCCAGTCGCATCCCCTGTGATTCTGGACCTCTCCCATCCCGTGTGATTCTGGTCCTGTCACATCCTATGTGATTCTGGTCCTGTCTCATCCCGTGTGATTCTTGTCCTCTCCCATCCCGTGTGATTCTGGTCCTGTCATATCCCCTGTGATTCTGTTCTTGTTCCATCCCGTGTGATTCTGGTCCTGTCCCATCCCGTGTGATTCTCGTCCTGTCAAATCCCGTGTGATTCTGTTCCTGTCGCATCCCGTGTGATTCTGGTCCTGTCCCATCCCGTGTGATTCTGGTCCTGTCACATCCCGTTTGATTCTGGTCCTGTCAGATCCCGTGTGATTCTAGTCCTGTCTCATCCCCTGTGATTCTGGACCTCTCCCATCCCGTGTGATTCTTGTCCTGTCCGATCCCGTGTGATTCTGGTCCTCTCCTATCCCGTGTGATTCTGGATCTGTCACATTCCTTGTGATTCTGGTCCTGTCACATCCCGTGTGATTCTCGTCCTGTCACATCCCATGTGATTCTGGACCTGTCACATCCCGTGTGATTCTTGCCCTGTCCCATCCCGTGTGATTCTGGTCCTCTCCCATCCCGTGAGATTCTGGTACTGTCCCATCCTCTGTGATTCTGGTCCTCTCCCATCCTCTGTGATTCTGGTCCTCTCCCATCCTCTGTGATTCTGGTCCTCTCCCATACCGTGTGATTCTGGTCCTGTCACATCCCATGTGATTCTGGTCCTCTCGCATCCCGTGTGATTCAGGTCCTGTCCCATTCCGTGTGATTCTGGTCCTGGCAAATCCCGTGTGATTCTGGTCCTGTCCCATTCTGTGTGATTCTGGTCCTCTCGCATCCCTTGTGATTTTGGTCCTGTCCCATTCTGTGTGATTCTGGTCCTGTCGCATCCCGTGTGATTCTGTTCCTGTCTCATCCCGTGTGATTCATGTCCTGTCCCATCCCCTGTGATTCTGTTCATGTACCATCCTGTGTGATTCAGGTCCTGTCCCATTCCGTGTGATTCTGGTTCTGTCACATTCCTTGTGATTCTGGTCCTGTCACATCCCGTGTGATTCTGGTCCTGTCCGATTCCCTGTGATTCTGGCCCTGTCACATTCCGTGTGATTCTCGTCCTCTCGCGTCCCATGTGATTCTGGTCCTGTCACATTCAGTGTGATTCTGGTCCTGTCAGATCCCGAGTGATTCTGGTCATGGCCCATTCCTTATGATTCTGGTCCTGTCCCATTCTGTGTGATTCTGGTCCTGTTCCATTCCCGTGTGATTCTCGTCCTGCCCCATTCCGTGTGATTCTAGTCCTGTCACATCCCATGTGATTCTGGTCCTGTCTTATCCCTTGTGTTTCTCGTCCTGTCCCATCCCATGTGATTCAGGTCCTGTCCAATCCCGTGTGATTCTGGTCCTTTCCCATACCGCGTGATTCAGTTCCTGTCCCATTCTGTGTGATTCTGGTCCCGTCCCATTCCCCTGTGATTCTCATCCTGTCCCATACCGCGTGATTCAGTTCCTGTCCCATTCTGTGTGATTCTGGTCCCGTCCCATTCCCGTGTGATTCTCGTCCCGTCTCATCCCGTGTGATTCTGGTACTGTCACATCCCGTGTGATTCTTGTCCTCTCCCATCCCGTGTGATTCTGGTCCTCTCCCATCCCGTGTGATTCTGGATCTGTCACATTCCTTGTGATTCTGGTACTGTCACATCCCGTGTGATTCTCGTCCTGTCACATCCCATATGATTCTGGTCCTCTCGCATCCGGTGTGATTCTGATCCTGTCCCATTCCGTGTGATTCTGGTCTTGTCCCATCTTGTGTGATTCTGGTCCTATCGCATCCCGTGTGATTCTTGTCCTGTCACATCCCGTGTGATTCTGGAGCTGTCACATCCCGTGTGATTCTTGTCCTGTCCCATCCCGTGTGATTCTGGTCCTCTCCCATCTCGTGTGATTCTGGTCCTGTCGCATCCCCTGTGATTCTGGACCTCTCCCATCCCGTGTGATTCTGGTCCTGTCACATCCTATGTGATTCTGGTCCTGTCTCATCCTCGTGTGATTCTTGTCCTCTCCCATCCCGTGTGATTCTGGTCCTGTCATATCCCCTGTGATTCTGTTCCTGTTCCATCCCGTGTGATTCTGGTCCTGTCCCATCCCGTGTGATTCTCGTCCTGTCACATCCCGTGTGATTCTGTTCCTGTCGCATCCCGTGTGATTCTGGTCCTGTCCCATCCCGTGTGATTCTGGTCCTGTCACATCCCGTGTGATTCTGGTCCTGTCACATCCCGTGTGATTCTAGTCCTGTCTCATCCCCTGTGATTCTGGACCTCTCCCATCCCGTGTGATTCTTGTCCTGTCCCATCCCGCGTGATTCTGGTCCTCTCCCATCCCGTGTGATTCTGGATCTGTCACATTCCTTGTGATTCTGGTCCTGTCACATCCCGTGTGATTCTCGTCCTGTCACATCCCATGTGATTCTGAACCTGTCACATCCCGTGTGATTCTTGCCCTGTCCCATCCCGTGTGATTCTGGTCCTCTCCCATCCCGTGAGATTCTGGTCCTGTCCCATCTTCTGTGATTCTGGACCTCTCCCATCCTCTGTGATTCTGGTCCTCTCCCATCCCGTGTGATTCTGGTCCTTTCCCATACCGCGTGATTCAGTTCCTGTCCCATTCTGTGTGATTCTGGTCCCGTCCCATTCCCCTGTGATTCTCCTCCTGTCCCATACCGCGTGATTCAGTTCCTGTCCCATTCTGTGTGATTCTGGTCCCGTCCCATTCCCGTGTGATTCTCGTCCCGTCTCATCCCGTGTGATTCTGGTCCTGTCACATCCCGTGTGATTCTTGTCCTCTCCCATCCCGTGTGATTCTGGTCCTTTCCCATCCCGTGTGATTCTGGATCTGTCACATTCCTTGTGATTCTGGTACTGTCACATCCCGTGTGATTCTCGTCCTGTCACATCCCATGTGATTCTGGTCCTCTCGCATCCGGTGTGATTCTGATCCTGTCCCATTCCGTGTGATTCTGGTCCTGTCCCGTACTGTGTGATTCTGGTCCTATCGCATCCCGTGTGATTCTTGTCCTCTCCCATCCCGTGTGATTCTGGTCCTGTCATATCCCCTGTGATTCTGTTCCTGTTCCATCCCGTGTGATTCTGGTCCTGTCCCATCCCGTGTGATTCTCGTCCTGTCACATCCCGTGTGATTCTGTTCCTGTCGCATCCCGTGTGATTCTGGTCCTGTCCCATCCCGTGTGATTCTGGTCCTGTCACATCCCGTGTGATTCTGGTCCTGTCGCATCCCGTGTGATTCTAGTCCTGTCTCATCCCCTGTGATTCTGGACCTCTCCCATCCCGTGTGATTCTTGTCCTGTCCCATCCCGTGTGATTCTGTTCCTCTCCCATCCCGTGTGATTCTGGATCTGTCACATTCCTTGTGATTCTGGTCCTGTCACATCCCGTGTGATTCTCGTCCTGTCACATCCCATGTGATTCTGGACCTGTCACATCCCGTGTGATTCTTGCCCTGTCCCATCCCGTGTGATTCTGGTCCTCTCCTATCCCGTGAGATTCTGGTCCTGTCCCATCCTCTGTGATTCTGGTCCTCTCCCATCCTCTGTGATTCTGGTCCTCTCCCATCCCGTGTGATTCTGGTCCTGTCACATCCCATGTGATTCTGGTCCTGTCCCATCCCCTGTGATTCTTGTCCTCTCCCATCCCGTGTGATTCTGGTCCTGTCACATCCCGTGTGATTCTGGTCCTGTCACATCCCGTGTGATTCTAGTCCTGTCTCAACCCCTGTGATTCTGGACCTCTCCCATCCCGTGTGATTCTTGTCCTGTCCCATCCCGTGTGATTCTGGTCCTGTCACATCCCATGTGATTCTGGACCTGTCACATCCCGTGTGATTCTTGCCCTGTCCCATCCCGTGTGATTCTGGTCCTCTCCAATCCCGTGAGATTCTGGCCCTGTCCCATCCTCTGTGATTCTGCTCCTCTCCCATCCTCTGTGATTCTGGTCCTCTCCCATCCCGTGTGATTCTGGTCCTGTCACATCCGATGTGATTCTGGTACTGTCTCATCCCGTGTGATTCTTGTCCTCTCCCATCCTGTGTGATTCTGGTACTGTCCCATCCTGTGTGATTCTGGTCCTGTCATATCCCCTGTGATTCTGTTCCTGTCGCATCCCGTGTGATTCTGGTCCTGTCCCATCCCGTGTGATTCTGGTCCTGTCACATCCCATGTGATTCTAGTGCTGTCTCATCCCGTGTGATTCTGGTCCTGTCCAATCCGTTGTGATTGTCGTCCTGACCCATCCCATGCGATTCTGGTCCTCTCCCATTCTGTGTGATTCTGTTCCTGTCCCATTCCGTGTGATTCTGGTTCTGTCACATTCCTTGTGATTCTGGTCCTGTCACATCCCGTGTGATTCCGGTCCTGTCGCATTCCGTGTGATTCTGGTCCTGTCCCATTCCGTTTGATTCTGGTTCTGTCACATTCCTTGTGATTCTGGTCCTGTCACATCCAGTGTGATTCTGGTCCTGTCCCATTCTGTGTGATTCTCGTCCTCTCGCATCCCGTGTGATTCAGGTCCTGTCCCATTCCGTGTGATTCTGGTCCTGTCCAATTCCGTGTGATTCTGGTCCTGACACATCCCATGTGATTCTGGTCCTGTCTTGTCCCGTGTGATTCTCGTCCTGTCCCATCCCATGTGATTCTGGTCCTGTCACTTCCCGTGTGATTCTGGTTCTGTCACATCCCGTGTGATTCCGGTCCTGTCCGATCCCGTGTGATTCAGGTCCTGTCCAATCCCGTGCGATTTTGGTCCTGTCCCATACCGCGTGATTCAGTTCCTGTCCCATTCTGTGTTATTCTGGTCCCGTCCCATTCCCGTGTGATTCTCGTCCCATCTCATCCCGTGTGATTCTGGTCCTGTCACATCCCGTGTGATTCTTGTCCTCTCCCATCCCGTGTGATTCTGGTCCTGTCACTTCCCGTGTGATTCTGGTTCTGTCCCACCCTGTGTGATTCTGGCTCCGTCACATCCCGTGTGATTCAGATCCTGTCCCATTCCCTGTCATTCTGGTCCTGTCCAAACCCGTGTGATTCTGGTCCTGTCACATCCCGTGTGATTCTGGTCCTGTCCCATCCCGTGTGATTCTGGTCCGATCCCATCCGTTGTGATTCTCGTCCTGTCCCATCCCGTGTGATTATGGTCCTGTCACATCCCATGTGATTCTCGTCCCGTCTCATCCCGTGTGATTCTGGTTCTGTCCATTCCCGTGTGATTCTTGTCCTGTCCCATCCCGTGTGACTCTGGTCCTCTCCCATCCCGTGTGATTCTGGATCAGTCACATTCCTTGTGATTCTGGTCCTGTCACATCCCGTGTGATTCTCGTCCTGTCACATCCCATGTGTTTCTGGTCCTCTCGCATCCGGTGTGATTCTGATACTGTCCCGTCCGGTATGATTCTGGTCCTGTCCCATCCTGTGTGATTCTGGTCCTATCGCATCCTGTATGATTCTGGTCCTGTCGCATTCCGTATGATTCTGGTCCTGTCGCATCCCGTGTGATTCTGGTCCTCTCCCATCCCGTGTGATTCTGGTCCTGTCACATCCCATGTGATTCTGGTCGTGTCTCATCCCGTGTGATTCTAGTCCTGTTTCATCTCGTGTGATTCTGGTCTTGTCCCATCCCGTGTGTTTCTGGTCCTGTCACATCCCGTGTGATTCTGGTCCTGTCACTTCCCGTGTGATGCTGGTCCTGTCCCACCCTGTGTGATTCTGGTTCAGTCACATCCCGTGTGATTATGGTCCTGTCCCATTCCGTGTGATTCTGGCCCTGTCCCATCCTGTGTGATTCTGGTCCTATCGCAACCCGTGTGATTCTGTTCCTGTCGCATCCCGAGTGATTCTGGTCCTGTCCCATCCTGTGTGATTCTTGTCCTGTCCCATCCCGTGTGATTCTGGTCCTCTCCCATCCCGTGTGATTCTGGTCCTGTCCCATCCCCTGTGATTCTGGACCTCTCCCATCCCGTGTGATTCTGGTCCTGTCACATCCCATGTGATTCTGGTCCTCTCCCATCCCGTGTGATTCTGGATCTGTCACATTCCTTGTGATTCTGGTCCTGTCACATCCCGTGTGATTCTCGTCCTGTCACATCCCATGTGATTCTGGACCTGTCACATCCCGTGTGATTCTTGCCCTGTCCCATCCCGTGTGATTCTGGTCCTCTCCTATCCCGTGAGATTCTGGTCCTGTCCCATCCTCTGTGATTCTGGTCCTCTCCCATCCTTTGTGATTCTGGTCCTCTCCCATCCCGTGTGATTCTGGTCCTGTCACATCCCATGTGATTCTGGTCCTGTCCCATCCCCTGTGATTCTTGTCCTCTCCCATCCCGTGTGATTCTGGTCCTGTCACATCCCGTGTGATTCTGGTCCTGTCACATCCCGTGTGATTCTAGTCCTGTCTCAACCCCTGTGATTCTGGACCTCTCCCATCCCGTGTGATTCTTGTCCTGTCCCATCCCGTGTGATTCTGGTCCTGTCACATCCCATGTGATTCTGGACCTGTCACATCCCGTGTGATTCTTGCCCTGTCCCATCCCGTGTGATTCTGGTCCTCTCCAATCCCGTGAGATTCTGGCCCTGTCCCATCCTCTGTGATTCTGCTCCTCTCCCATCCTCTGTGATTCTGGTCCTCTCCCATCCCGTGTGATTCTGGTCCTGTCACATCCGATGTGATTCTGGTCCTGTCTCATCCCGTGTGATTCTTGTCCTCTCCCATCCTGTGTGATTCTGGTACTGTCCCATCCTGTGTGATTCTGGTCCTGTCATATCCCCTGTGATTCTGTTCCTGTCGCATCCCGTGTGATTCTGGTCCTGTCCCATCCCGTGTGATTCTGGTCCTGTCACATCCCATGTGATTCTAGTGCTGTCTCATCCCGTGTGATTCTGGTCCTGTCCCATCCGTTGTGATTGTCGTCCTGACCCATCCCGTGCGATTCTGGTCCTCTCCCATTCTGTGTGATTCTGTTCCAGTCCCATTCCGTGTGATTCTGGTTCTGTCACATTCCTTGTGATTCTGGTCCTGTCACATCCTGTGTGATTCCGGTCCTGTCGCATTCCGTGTGATTCTGGTCCTGTCCCATTCCGTTTGATTCTGGTTCTGTCACATTCCTTGTGATTCTGGTCCTGTCACATCCAGTGTGATTCTGGTCCTGTCCCATTCTGTGTGATTCTCGTCCTCTCGCATCCCGTGTGATTCAGGTCCTGTCCCATTCCGTGTGATTCTGGTCCTGTCCCATTCCGTGTGATTCTGGTCCTGACACATCCCATGTGATTCTGGTCCTGTCTTGTCCCATGTGATTCTCGTCCTGTCCCATCCCATGTGATTCTGGTCCTGTCACTTCCCGTGTGATTCTGGTTCTGTCACATCCCGTGTGATTCCGGTCCAGTCCGATCCCGTGTGATTCAGGTCCTGTCCAATCCCGTGCGATTTTGGTCCTGTCCCATACCGCGTGATTCAGTTCCTGTCCCATTCTGTGTGATTCTGGTCCCGTCCCATTCCCGTGTGATTCTCGTCCCATCTCATCCCGTGTGATTCTGGTCCTGTCACATCCCGTGTGATTCTTGTCCTCTCCCATCCCGTGTGATTCTGGTCCTGTCACTTCCCGTGTGATTCTGGTTCTGTCCCACCCTGTGTGATTCTGGCTCCGTCACATCCCGTGTGATTCAGATCCTGTCCCATTCCCTGTCATTCTGGTCCTGTCCAAACCCGTGTGATTCTGGTCCTGTCACATCCCGTGTGATTCTGGTCCTGTCCCATCCCGTGTGATTCTGGTCCGATCCCATCCGTTGTGATTCTCGTCCTGTCCCATCCCGTGTGATTATGGTCCTGTCACATCCCATGTGATTCTCGTCCCGTCTCATCCCGTGTGATTCTGGTTCTGTCCATTCCCGTGTGATTCTTGTCCTGTCCCATCCCGTGTGACTCTGGTCCTCTCCCATCCCGTGTGATTCTGGATCAGTCACATTCCTTGTGATTCTGGTCCTGTCACATCCCGTGTGATTCTCGTCCTGTCACATCCCATGTGATTCTGGTCCTCTCGCATCCGGTGTGATTCTGATCCTGTCCCGTCCGGTATGATTCTGGTCCTGTCCCATCCTGTGTGATTCTGGTCCTATCGCATCCTGTATGATTCTGGTCCTGTCGCATTCCGTATGATTCTGGTCCTGTCGCATCCCGTGTGATTCTGGTCCTCTCCCATCCCGTGTGATTCTGGTCCTGTCACATCCCATGTGATTCTGGTCGTGTCTCATCCCGTGTGATTCTAGTCCTGTTTCATCTCGTGTGATTCTGGTCTTGTCCCATCCCGTGTGTTTCTGGTCCTGTCACATCCCGTGTGATTCTGGTCCTGTCACTTCCCGTGTGATGCTGGTCCTGTCCCACCCTGTGTGATTCTGGTTCAGTCACATCCCGTGTGATTATGGTCCTGTCCCATTCCGTGTGATTCTGGCCCTGTCCCATCCTGTGTGATTCTGGTCCTATCGCAACCCGTGTGATTCTGTTCCTGTCGCATCCCGAGTGATTCTGGTCCTGTCCCATCCTGTGTGATTCTTGTCCTGTCCCATCCCGTGTGATTCTGGTCCTCTCCCATCCCGTGTGATTCTGGTCCTGTCCCATCCCCTGTGATTCTGGACCTCTCCCATCCCGTGTGATTCTGGTCCTGTCACATCCCATGTGATTCTGGTCCTCTCCCATCCCGTGTGATTCTGGATCTGTCACATTCCTTGTGATTCTGGTCCTGTCACATCCCGTGTGATTCTCGTCCTGTCACATCCCATGTGATTCTGGACCTGTCACATCCCGTGTGATTCTTGCCCTGTCCCATCCCGTGTGATTCTGGTCCTCTCCTATCCCGTGAGATTCTGGTCCTGTCCCATCCTCTGTGATTCTGGTCCTCTCCCATCCTTTGTGATTCTGGTCCTCTCCCATCCCGTGTGATTCTGGTCCTGTCACATCCCATGTGATTCTGGTCCTGTCCCATCCCCTGTGATTCTTGTCCTCTCCCATCCCGTGTGATTCTGGTCCTGTCACATCCCCTGTGATTCTGGTCCTGTCACATCCCGTGTGATTCTAGTCCTGTCTCAACCCCTGTGATTCTGGACCTCTCCCATCCCGTGTGATTCTTGTCCTGTCCCATCCCGTGTGATTCTGGTCCTGTCACATCCCATGTGATTCTGGACCTGTCACATCCCGTGTGATTCTTGCCCTGTCCCATCCCGTGTGATTCTGGTCCTCTCCAATCCCGTGAGATTCTGGCCCTGTCCCATCCTCTGTGATTCTGCTCCTCTCCCATCCTCTGTGATTCTGGTCCTCTCCCATCCCGTGTGATTCTGGTCCTGTCACATCCGATGTGATTCTGGTCCTGTCTCATCCCGTGTGATTCTTGTCCTCTCCCATCCTGTGTGATTCTGGTACTGTCCCATCCTGTGTGATTCTGGTCCTGTCATATCCCCTGTGATTCTGTTCCTGTCGCATCCCGTGTGATTCTGGTCCTGTCCCATCCCGTGTGATTCTGGTCCTGTCACATCCCATGTGATTCTAGTGCTGTCTCATCCCGTGTGATTCTGGTCCTGTCCCATCCGTTGTGATTGTCGTCCTGACCCATCCCGTGCGATTCTGGTCCTCTCACATTCTGTGTGATTCTGTTCCTGTCCCATTCCGTGTGATTCTGGTTCTGTCACATTCCTTGTGATTCTGGTCCTGTCACATCCTGTGTGATTCCGGTCCTGTCGCATTCCGTGTGATTCTGGTCCTGTCCCATTCCGTTTGATTCTGGTTCTGTCACATTCCTTGTGATTCTGGTCCTGTCACATCCAGTGTGATTCTGGTCCTGTCCCATTCTGTATGATTCTCGTCCTCTCGCATCCCGTGTGATTCAGGTCCTGTCCCATTCCGTGTGATTCTGGTCCTGTCCCATTCCGTGTGATTCTGGTCCTGACACATCCCATGTGATTCTGGTCCTGTCTTGTCCCATGTGATTCTCGTCCTGTCCCATCCCATGTGATTCTGGTCCTGTCACTTCCCGTGTGATTCTGGTTCTGTCACATCCCGTGTGATTCCGGTCCTGTCCGATCCCGTGTGATTCAGGTCCTGTCCAATCCCGTGCGATTTTGGTCCTGTCCCATACCGCGTGATTCAGTTCCTGTCCCATTCTGTGTGATTCTGGTCCCGTCCCATTCCCGTGTGATTCTCGTCCCATCTCATCCCGTGTGATTCTGGTCCTGTCACATCCCGTGTGATTCTTGTCCTCTCCCATCCCGTGTGATTCTGGTCCTGTCACTTCCCGTGTGATTCTGGTTCTGTCCCACCCTGTGTGATTCTGGCTCCGTCACATCCCGTGTGATTCAGATCCTGTCCCATTCCCTGTCATTCTGGTCCTGTCCAAACCCGTGTGATTCTGGTCCTGTCACATCCCGTGTGATTCTGGTCCTGTCCCATCCCGTGTGATTCTGGTCCGATCCCATCCGTTGTGATTCTCGTCCTGTCCCATCCCGTGTGATTATGGTCCTGTCACATCCCATGTGATTCTCGTCCCGTCTCATCCCGTGTGATTCTGGTTCTGTCCATTCCCGTGTGATTCTTGTCCTGTCCCATCCCGTGTGACTCTGGTCCTCTCCCATCCCGTGTGATTCTGGATCAGTCACATTCCTTGTGATTCTGGTCCTGTCACATCCTGTGTGATTCTCGTCCTGTCACATCCCATGTGATTCTGGTCCTCTCGCATCCGGTGTGATTCTGATCCTGTCCCGTCCGGTATGATTCTGGTCCTGTCCCATCCTGTGTGATTCTGGTCCTATCGCATCCTGTATGATTCTGGTCCTGTCGCATTCCGTATGATTCTGGTCCTGTCGCATCCCGTGTGATTCTGGTCCTCTCCCATCCCGTGTGATTCTGGTCCTGTCACATCCCATGTGATTCTGGTCGTGTCTCATCCCGTGTGATTCTAGTCCTGTTTCATCTCGTGTGATTCTGGTCTTGTCCCATCCCGTGTGTTTCTGGTCCTGTCACATCCCGTGTGATTCTGGTCCTGTCACTTCCCGTGTGATGCTGGTCCTGTCCCACCCTGTGTGATTCTGGTTCAGTCACATCCCGTGTGATTATGGTCCTGTCCCATTCCGTGTGATTCTGGCCCTGTCCCATCCTGTGTGATTCTGGTCCTATCGCAACCCGTGTGATTCTGTTCCTGTCGCATCCCGAGTGATTCTGGTCCTGTCCCATCCTGTGTGATTCTTGTCCTGTCCCATCCCGTGTGATTCTGGTCCTCTCCCATCCCGTGTGATTCTGGTCCTGTCCCATCCCCTGTGATTCTGGACCTCTCCCATCCCGTGTGATTCTGGTCCTGTCACATCCCATGTGATTCTGGTCCTCTCCCATCCCGTGTGATTCTGGATCTGTCACATTCCTTGTGATTCTCGTCCTGTCACATCCCATGTGATTCTGGACCTGTCACATCCCGTGTGATTCTTGCCCTGTCCCATCCCGTGTGATTCTAGTCCTCTCCTATCCCGTGAGATTCTGGTCCTGTCCCATCCTCTGTGATTCTGGTCCTCTCCCATCCTTTGTGATTCTGGTCCTCTCCCATCCCGTGTGATTCTGGTCCTGTCACATCCCATGTGATTCTGGTCCTGTCCCATCCCCTGTGATTCTTGTCCTCTCCCATCCCGTGTGATTCTGGTCCTGTCACATCCCGTGTGATTCTGGTCCTGTCACATCCCGTGTGATTCTAGTCCTGTCTCAACCCCTGTGATTCTGGACCTCTCCCATCCCGTGTGATTCTTGTCCTGTCCCATCCCGTGTGATTCTGGTCCTGTCACATCCCATGCGATTCTGGACCTGTCACATCCCGTGTGATTCTTGCCCTGTCCCATCCCGTGTGATTCTGGTCCTCTCCAATCCCGTGAGATTCTGGCCCTGTCCCATCCTCTGTGATTCTGCTCCTCTCCCATCCTCTGTGATTCTGGTCCTCTCCCATCCCGTGTGATTCTGGTCCTGTCACATCCGATGTGATTCTGGTCCTGTCTCATCCCGTGTGATTCTTGTCCTCTCCCATCCTGTGTGATTCTGGTACTGTCCCATCCTGTGTGATTCTGGTCCTGTCATATCCCCTGTGATTCTGTTCCTGTCGCATCCCGTGTGATTCTGGTCCTGTCCCATCCCGTGTGATTCTGGTCCTGTCACATCCCATGTGATTCTAGTGCTGTCTCATCCCGTGTGATTCTGGTCCTGTCCCATCCGTTGTGATTGTCGTCCTGACCCATCCCGTGCGATTCTGGTCCTCTCACATTCTGTGTGATTCTGTTCCTGTCCCATTCCGTGTGATTCTGGTTCTGTCACATTCCTTGTGATTCTGGTCCTGTCACATCCTGTGTGATTCCGGTCCTGTCGCATTCCGTGTGATTCTGGTCCTGTCCCATTCCGTTTGATTCTGGTTCTGTCACATTCCTTGTGATTCTGGTCCTGTCACATCCAGTGTGATTCTGGTCCTGTCCCATTCTGTGTGATTCTCGTCCTCTCGCATCCCGTGTGATTCAGGTCCTGTCCCATTCCGTGTGATTCTGGTCCTGTCCCATTCCGTGTGATTCTGGTCCTGACACATCCCATGTGATTCTGGTCCTGTCTTGTCCCATGTGATTCTCGTCCTGTCCCATCCCATGTGATTCTGGTCCTGTCACTTCCCGTGTGATTCTGGTTCTGTCACATCCCGTGTGATTCCGGTCCTGTCCGATCCCGTGTGATTCAGGTCCTGTCCAATCCCTTGCGATTTTGGTCCTGTCCCATACCGCGTGATTCAGTTCCTGTCCCATTCTGTGTGATTCTGGTCCCGTCCCATTCCCGTGTGATTCTCGTCCCATCTCATCCCGTGTGATTCTGGTCCTGTCACATCCCGTGTGATTCTTGTCCTCTCCCATCCCGTGTGATTCTGGTCCTGTCACTTCCCGTGTGATTCTGGTTCTGTCCCACCCTGTGTGATTCTGGCTCCGTCACATCCCGTGTGATTCAGATCCTGTCCCATTCCCTGTCATTCTGGTCCTGTCCAAACCCGTGTGATTCTGGTCCTGTCACATCCCGTGTGATTCTGGTCCTGTCCCATCCCGTGTGATTCTGGTCCGATCCCATCCGTTGTGATTCTCGTCCTGTCCCATCCCGTGTGATTATGGTCCTGTCACATCCCATGTGATTCTCGTCCCGTCTCATCCCGTGTGATTCTGGTTCTGTCCATTCCCGTGTGATTCTTGTCCTGTCCCATCCCGTGTGACTCTGGTCCTCTCCCATCCCGTGTGATTCTGGATCAGTCACATTCCTTGTGATTCTGGTCCTGTCACATCCCGTGTGATTCTCGTCCTGTCAGATCCCATGTGATTCTGGTCCTCTCGCATCCGGTGTGATTCTGATCCTGTTCCGTCCGGTATGATTCTGGTCCTGTCCCATCCTGTGTGATTCTGGTCCTATCGCATCCTGTATGATTCTGGTCCTGTCGCATCCCGTATGATTCTGGTCCTGTCGCATCCCGTGTGATTCTGGTCCTCTCCCATCCCGTGTGATTCTGGTCCTGTCACATCCCATGTGATTCTGGTCGTGTCTCATCCCGTGTGATTCTAGTCCTGTTTCATCTCGTGTGATTCTGGTCTTGTCCCATCCCGTGTGTTTCTGGTCCTGTCACATCCCGTGTGATTCTGGTCCTGTCACTTCCCGTGTGATGCTGGTCCTGTCCCACCCTGTGTGATTCTGGTTCAGTCACATCCCGTGTGATTATGGTCCTGTCCCATTCCGTGTGATTCTGGCCCTGTCCCATCCTGTGTGATTCTGGTCCTATCGCAACCCGTGTGATTCTGTTCCTGTCGCATCCCGAGTGATTCTGGTCCTGTCCCATCCTGTGTGATTCTTGTCCTGTCCCATCCCGTGTGATTCTGGTCCTCTCCCATCCCGTGTGATTCTGGTCCTGTCCCATCCCCTGTGATTCTGGACCTCTCCCATCCCGTGTGATTCTGGTCCTGTCACATCCCATGTGATTCTGGTCCTGTTCCATTCCCGTGTGATTCTCGTCCTGACCCATTCCGTGTGATGCTAGTCCTGTCACATTCCATGTGATTCTGGTCCTGTCTTATCCTGTGTGATTCTCGTCCTGACCCATCCCATGTGATTCTCGTAGTGTCCCATACCATGTGATTCTGGTTCTGTCACATCCCGTGTGATTCAGGTCCTGTCCAATCCCGTGCGATTCTGGTCCTGTCCCATACCGCGTGATTCAGTTCCTGTCCCATTCTGTGTGATTCTGGTCCCGTCCCATTCCCGTGTGATTCTCGTCCCGTCTCATCCCGTGTGATTCTGGTCCTGTCACATCCCGTGTGATTCTTGTCCTCTCCCATCCCGTGTGATTCTGGTCCTCTCCCATCCCGTGTGATTCTGGGTCTGTCACATTCCTTGTGATTCTGGTCCTGTCACTTCCCGTGTGATTCTCGTCCTGTCACATCCCATGTGATTCTGGTCCTCTCGCATCCGGTGTGATTCTGATCCTGTCCCGTCCCGTAGGATTCTGGTCCTGTCCCATCTTGTGTGATTCTGGTCCTATCGCATCCCGTGTGATTCTTGTCCTGTCACATCCCGTGTTATTCATGTCCTGTCACATCCCGTGTGATTCTTGTCCTGTCACATCCCGTGTGATTCTGGTCCTCTCCCATTCAGTGTGATTCTGGTCCTGTCCCATTCCGTGTGATTCTGGTCCTGTCCCATTCTGTGTGATTCAGGTCCTGTCCCATTCCGTGTGATTCTGGTCCTGTCACATCCCGTGTGATTCTGGTCCTGTCCCATTCTGTGTGATTCTGGTCCTCTCGCATCCCTTGTGATTATGGTCCTGTCCCATTCTGTGTGATTCTGGTCCTGTCGCATCCCGTGTGATTATTTTCCTGTCTCATCCCGTGTGATTCATGTCCTGTCCCATCCCGTGTGATTCTGTTCATGTACCATCCTGTGTGATTCAGGTCCTGTCCCATTCCGTGTGATTCTGGCTCTGTCACATTCCTTGTGTATCTGGTCCTGTCACATCCTGTGTGATTCTGGTCCTGTCCCATTCCGTGTGATTCTGGCCCTGTCCCATTCCGTGTGATTCTGGTCCTGTCCCATTCCGTGTGATTCTGGTCCTGACACATCCCGTGTGATTCTGGTCCTCTCGCATCCAATGTGATTCTGGTCCTGTCACATTCTGTGTGATTCTGGTCCTGTCAGATCCCGAGTGATTCTGGTCATGGCCCATTCCTTTTGATTCTGGTCCTGTCCCATTCTGTGTGATTCTGGTCATGGCCCATTCCTTATGATTCTGGTCCTGTCCCATTCTGTGTGATTCTGGTCCCGTCCCATTCCCGTGTGATTCTCGTCCTGTCACATCCCATGTGATTCTGGACCTGTCACATCCCGTGTGATTCTTGCCCTGTCCCATCCCGTGTGATTCTGGTCCTGTCCCATCCTCTGTGATTCTGGTCCTCTCCCATCCTCTGTGATTCTGGTCCTCTCCCATCCCGTGTGATTCTGGTCCTGTCACATCCCATGTGATTCTGGTCCTGCTCATCCCGTGTGATTCTTTTCCTCTCCCATCCCGTGTGATTCTGGTACTGTCCCATCCTGTGTGATTCTGGTCCTGTCATATCCCCTGTGATTCTGTTCCTGTCGCATCCCGTGTGATTCTGGTCCTGTCCCATCCCGTGTGATTCTGGTCCTGTCACATCCCATGTGATTCTAGTGCTGTCTCATCCCGTGTGATTCTGGTCGTGTCCCATCCGTTGTGATTGTCGTCCTGACCCATCCCGTGTGATTCTGGTCCTCTCCCATTCTGTGTGATTCTGGTCCTGTCCCATTCCGTGAGATTCTGGTCCTTTCACATCCCGTGTGATTCCGGTCCTGTCGCATTCCGTGTGATTCTGGTCCTGTCCCATTCCGTGTGATTCTGGTTCTGTCACATTCCTTGTGATTCTGTTCCTGTCACATCCAGTGTGATTCTGGTCCTGTCCCATTCTGTGTGATTCTGGTCCTCTCGCATCCCGTGTGATTCAGGTCATGTCCCATTCCGTGTGATTCTGGTCCTGTCCCATTCCGTGTGATTCTGGTCCTGACACATCCCGTGTGATTCTGGTCCTGACACATCCCATGTGATTCTGGTCCTGTCACATTCAGTGTGATTATGTTCCTGTCAGATCCCGAGTGATTCTGGTCATGGCCCATTCCTTATGATTCTGGTCCTGTCCCATTCTGTGTGATTCTGGTCCTGTCGCATCCCGTGTGATTCTGTTCCTGTCTCATCCCGTGTGATTCATGTCCTGTCCCATCCCCTGTGATTCTGTTCATGTACCATCCTGTGTGATTCAGGTCCTGTCCCATTCCGTGTGATTCTGGTTCTGTCACATTCCTTGTGATTCTGGTCCTGTCACATCCCGTGTGATTCTGGTCCTGTCCGATTCCCTGTGATTCTGGCCCTGTCACATTCCGTGTGATTCTCGTCCTCTCGCGTCCCATGTGATTCTGGTCCTGTCACATTCAGTGTGATTCTGGTCCTGTCAGATCCCGAGTGATTCTGGTCATGGCCCATTCCTTATGATTCTGGTCCTGTCCCATTCTGTGTTATTCTGGTCCTGTTCTATTCCCGTGTGATTCTCGTCCTGCCCCATTCCGTGTGATTCTAGTCCTGTCACATCCCATGTGATTCTGGTCCTGTCTTGTCTCGTGTGATTCTCGTCCTGTCCCATCCCATGTGATTCTGGTCCTGTCACATCCCGTGTGATTCTGGTTCTGTCACATCCCGTGTGATTCCGGTCCTGTCCCATCCCGTGTGATTCAGGTCCTGTCCAATCCCGTGCGATTCTGGTCCTGTCCCATACCTCGTGATTCAGTTCCTGTCCCATTCTGTGTGATTCTGGTCCCGTCCCATTCCCGTGTGATTCTCGTCCCATCTCATCCCGTGTGATTCTGGTCCTGTCACATCCCGTGTGAATCTTGTCCTCTCCCATCACGAGTGATTCTGGTCCTGTCACTTCCCGTGTGATTCTGGTCCTGTCCCATCCCGTGTGATTCTGGTCCAATCCCATCCGTTGTGATTCTCGTCCTGTCCCATCCCGTGTGATTATGGTCCTGTCACATCCCATGTGATTCTCGTCCCGTCTCATCCCGTGTGATTCTGGTTCTGTCCCATCCCGTGTGGCTCTGGTCCTCTCCCATCCCGTGTGATTCTGGATCTGTCACATTCCTTGTGATTCTGGTCCTGTCACATCCCGTGTGATACTCGTCCTGTCACATCCCATGTGATTCTGGTCCTCTCGCATCCGGTGTGATTCTGATCCTGTCCCGTCCCGTATGATTCTGGTCCTTTCTCATCCCGTGTGATTCTTGTCCTGTCACATCTCATGTGATTCTGGTCCTGTCCCATCCCGTGTGGTTCTGGTCCTGTCTCATCCCGTGTGATTCTGGTCATGTCCCATCCTGTGTGATTCTCGTCCTGTCCCATTCCGTGTGATTCTGGTTCTGTCACATCCTGTGTGATTCTGGTCCTGTCGCATCCCGTATGATTCTGGTCCTGTCTCATCCCGTGTGATTCTTGTCCTGTCACATCTCATGTGACTCTGGTCCTGTCCCGTCCCGTGTGATTTTGGTCCTGTCGCATCCCGTGTGATTCTTGTCCTCTCGCATCCCGTTTGATTCTGATCCTGTACCGTCCCGTATGAATCTGGTCCTGTCCCATCCTGTGTGATTCTGGTCCTGTCGCATCCGGTATGATTCTGGTCCTGTCGCATCCCGTGTGATTTTGGTCCTGTCCCATCCCGTGTGATTCTGGTCCTGTCACATCCCTTGTGATTCTGGTCCTGTCCCATCCCTTGTGATTCTGGTCCTATCCCATCCCGTGTGATTCTTATTCTGTCCCATCCCGTGTGATTCTGGTCCTGTCCCATCCTGTGTGATTCTGGTCCGATCCCATCCGTTGTGATTATCGTCCTGTCCCATCCCGTGTGATTTTGGTCCTGTCCCATCCCGTGTGATTCTGGTCCTGTCACATCCCTTGTGATTCTGGTCCTGTCCCATCCCTTGTGATTCTGGTCCTATCCCATCCCGTGTGATTCTGATCCTGTCCCATCCCGTGTGATTCTGGTCCTGTCCCATCCCGTGTGATTCTGGTCCGATCCCATCCGTTGTGATTATCGTCCTGTCCCATCCCGTGTGATTATGGTCCTGTCACATCCCATGTGATTCTCGTCCCGTCTCATCCCGTGTGATTCTGGTTCTGTCCATTCCCGTGTGATTCTTGTCCTGTCCCATCCCGTGTGATTCTGGTCCTCTCCCATCCCGTGTGATTCTGGTCCTCTCGCATCCCATGTGATTCTGGTCCTGTCACATTCTGTGTGATTCTGGTCCTGACAGATCCCGAGTGATTCTGGTCATGGCCCATTCCTTTTGATTCTGGTCCTGTCCCATCCTGTGTGATTCTGGTCATGGCCCATTCCTTATGATTCTGGTCCTGTCCCATCCCGTGTGATTCTGGTCCTCTCCCATCCCGTGTGATTCTGGATCTGTCACATTCCTTGTGATTCTGGTACTGTCACATCCCGTGTGATTCTCGTCCTGTCACATCCCATGTGATTCTGGTCCTCTCGCATCCGGTGTGATTCTGATCCTGTCCCATTCAGTGTGATTCTGGTCCTGTCCCATCTTGTGTGATTCTGGTCCTATCGCATCCCGTGTGATTCTTGTCCTCTCCCATCCCGTGTGATTCTGGTCCTGTCATATCCCCTGTGATTCTGTTCCTGTTCCATCCCGTGTGATTCTGGTCCTGTCCCATCCCGTGTGATTCTCGTCCTGTCACATCCCGTGTGATTCTGTTCCTGTCGCATCCCGTGTGATTCTGGTCCTGTCCCATCCCGTGTGATTCTGGTCCTGTCACATCCCGTGTGATTCTGGTCCTGTCGCATCCCGTGTGATTCTAGTCCTGTCTCATCCCCTGTGATTCTGGACCTCTCCCATCCCGTGTGATTCTTGTCCTGTCCCATCCCGTGTGATTCTGGTCCTCTCCCATCCCGTGTGATTCTGGATCTGTCACATTCCTTGTGATTCTGGTCCTGTCACATCCCGTGTGATTCTCGTCCTGTCACATCCCATGTGATTCTGGACCTGTCACATCCCGTGTGATTCTTGCCCTGTCCCATCCCGTGTGATTCTGGTCCTCTCCCATCCCGTGAGATTCTGGTCCTGTCCCATCCTCTGTGATTCTGGTCCTCTCCCATCCTCTGTGATTCTGGTCCTCTCCCATCTCGTGTGATTCTGGTCCTGTCGCATCCCCTGTGATTCTGGACCTCTCCCATCCCGTGTGATTCTGGTCCTGTCACATCCCGTGTGATTCTGGTCCTGTCGCATCCCGTATGATTCTGGTCCTGTCTCATCCCGTGTGATTCTTGTCCTGTCACATCTCATGTGACTCTGGTCCTGTCCCGTCCCGTGTGATTTTGGTCCTGTCGCATCCCGTGTGATTCTTGTCCTCTCGCATCCCGTTTGATTCTGATCCTGTACCGTCCCGTATGAATCTGGTCCTGTCCCATCCTGTGTGATTCTGGTCCTGTCGCATCCGGTATGATTCTGGTCCTGTCGCATCCCGTGTGATTTTGGTCCTGTCCCATCCCGTGTGATTCTGGTCCTGTCACATCCCTTGTGATTCTGGTCCTGTCCCATCCCTTGTGATTCTGGTCCTATCCCATCCCGTGTGATTCTTATTCTGTCCCATCCCGTGTGATTCTGGTCCTGTCCCATCCTGTGTGATTCTGGTCCGATCCCATCCGTTGTGATTATCGTCCTGTCCCATCCCGTGTGATTTTGGTCCTGTCCCATCCCGTGTGATTCTGGTCCTGTCACATCCCTTGTGATTCTGGTCCTGTCCCATCCCTTGTGATTCTGGTCCTATCCCATCCCGTGTGATTCTGATCCTGTCCCATCCCGTGTGATTCTGGTCCTGTCCCATCCCGTGTGATTCTGGTCCGATCCCATCCGTTGTGATTATCGTCCTGTCCCATCCCGTGTGATTATGGTCCTGTCACATCCCATGTGATTCTCGTCCCGTCTCATCCCGTGTGATTCTGGTTCTGTCCATTCCCGTGTGATTCTTGTCCTGTCCCATCCCGTGTGATTCTGGTCCTCTCCCATCCCGTGTGATTCTGGTCCTCTCGCATCCCATGTGATTCTGGTCCTGTCACATTCTGTGTGATTCTGGTCCTGACAGATCCCGAGTGATTCTGGTCATGGCCCATTCCTTTTGATTCTGGTCCTGTCCCATCCTGTGTGATTCTGGTCATGGCCCATTCCTTATGATTCTGGTCCTGTCCCATCCCGTGTGATTCTGGTCCTCTCCCATCCCGTGTGATTCTGGATCTGTCACATTCCTTGTGATTCTGGTACTGTCACATCCCGTGTGATTCTCGTCCTGTCACATCCCATGTGATTCTGGTCCTCTCGCATCCGGTGTGATTCTGATCCTGTCCCATTCAGTGTGATTCTGGTCCTGTCCCATCTTGTGTGATTCTGGTCCTATCGCATCCCGTGTGATTCTTGTCCTCTCCCATCCCGTGTGATTCTGGTCCTGTCATATCCCCTGTGATTCTGTTCCTGTTCCATCCCGTGTGATTCTGGTCCTGTCCCATCCCGTGTGATTCTCGTCCTGTCACATCCCGTGTGATTCTGTTCCTGTCGCATCCCGTGTGATTCTGGTCCTGTCCCATCCCGTGTGATTCTGGTCCTGTCACATCCCGTGTGATTCTGGTCCTGTCGCATCCCGTGTGATTCTAGTCCTGTCTCATCCCCTGTGATTCTGGACCTCTCCCATCCCGTGTGATTCTTGTCCTGTCCCATCCCGTGTGATTCTGGTCCTCTCCCATCCCGTGTGATTCTGGATCTGTCACATTCCTTGTGATTCTGGTCCTGTCACATCCCGTGTGATTCTCGTCCTGTCACATCCCATGTGATTCTGGACCTGTCACATCCCGTGTGATTCTTGCCCTGTCCCATCCCGTGTGATTCTGGTCCTCTCCCATCCCGTGAGATTCTGGTCCTGTCCCATCCTCTGTGATTCTGGTCCTCTCCCATCCTCTGTGATTCTGGTCCTCTCCCATCTCGTGTGATTCTGGTCCTGTCGCATCCCCTGTGATTCTGGACCTCTCCCATCCCGTGTGATTCTGGTCCTGTCACATCCCGTGTGATTCTTGTCCTGTCCCATCCCGTGTGATTCTGGTCCTCTCCCATCTCGTGTGATTCTGGTCCTGTCGCATCCCCTGTGATTCTGGACCTCTCCCATCCCGTGTGATTCCGGTCCTGTCACATCCCATGTGATTCTGGTCCTGTCTCATCCCGTGTGATTCTTGTCCTCTCCCATCCTGTGTGATTCTAGTCCTGTCATATCCCCTGTGATTCTGTTCCTGTCGCATCCCGTGTGATTCTTGTCCTCTCCCATCCCGTGTGATTCTGGTCCTCTCCCATCCCGCGTGATTCTGGATCTGTCACATTCCTTGTGAATCTGGTCCTGTCCCATCCCGTGTGATTCTCGTCCTGTCACTTCCCGTGTGATTCTGTTCCTGTCGCATCCCGTGTGATTCTGGTCCTGTCACATCCCGTGTGATTCTGGTCCTGTCAAATCCCGTGTGATTCTAGTCCTGTCTCATCCCCTGTGATTCTGGACCTCTCCCATCCCGTGTGATTCTTGTCCTGTCCCATCCCGTGTGATTCTGGTCCTCTCCCATCCCGTGTGATTCTGGATTTGTCACATTCCTTGTGATTCTGGTCCTGTCACATCCCGTGTGATTCTCGTCCTGTCACATCCCATGTGATTCTGGACCTGTCACATCCCGTGTGATTCTTGCCCTGTCCCATCCCGTGTGATTCTGGTCCTGTCCCATCCTCTGTGATTCTGGTCCTCTCCCATCCTCTGTGATTCTGGTCCTCTCCCATCCCGTGAGATTCTGGTCCTGTCCCATCCTCTGTGATTCTGGTCCTCTCCCATCCTCTGTGATTCTGGTCCTCTCCCATCTCGTGTGATTCTGGTCCTGTCGCATCCCCTGTGATTCTGGACCTCTCCCATCCCGTGTGATTCTGGTCCTGTCACATCCCGTGTGATTCTTGTCCTGTCCCATCCCGTGTGATTCTGGTCCTCTCCCATCTCGTGTGATTCTGGTCCTGTCGCATCCCCTGTGATTCTGGACCTCTCCCATCCCGTGTGATTCTGGTCCTGTCACATCCCATGTGATTCTGGTCCTGTCTCATCCCGTGTGATTCTTGTCCTCTCCCATCCTGTGTGATTCTAGTCCTGTCATATCCCCTGTGATTCTGTTCCTGTCGCATCCCGTGTGATTCTTGTCCTCTCCCATCCCGTGTGATTCTGGTCCTCTCCCATCCCGCGTGATTCTGGATCTGTCACATTCCTTGTGAATCTGGTCCTGTCCCATCCCGTGTGATTCTCGTCCTGTCACTTCCCGTGTGATTCTGTTCCTGTCGCATCCCGTGTGATTCTGGTCCTGTCACATCCCGTGTGATTCTGGTCCTGTCAAATCCCGTGTGATTCTAGTCCTGTCTCATCCCCTGTGATTCTGGACCTCTCCCATCCCGTGTGATTCTTGTCCTGTCCCATCCCGTGTGATTCTGGTCCTCTCCCATCCCGTGTGATTCTGGATTTGTCACATTCCTTGTGATTCTGGTCCTGTCACATCCCGTGTGATTCTCGTCCTGTCACATCCCATGTGATTCTGGACCTGTCACATCCCGTGTGATTCTTGCCCTGTCCCATCCCGTGTGATTCTGGTCCTGTCCCATCCTCTGTGATTCTGGTCCTCTCCCATCCTCTGTGATTCTGGTCCTCTCCCATCCCGTGTGATTCTGGTGCTGTCACATCCCATGTGATTCTGGTCCTGCTCATCCCGTGTGATTCTTTTCCTCTCCCATCCCGTGTGATTCTGGTACTGTCCCATCCTGTGTGATTCTGGTCCTGTCATATCCCCTGTGATTCTGTTCCTGTCGCATCCCGTGTGATTCTGGTCCTGTCCCATCCCGTGTGATTCTGGTCCTGTCACATCCCATGTGATTCTAGTGCTGTCTCATCCCGTGTGATTCTGGTCGTGTCCCATCCGTTGTGATTGTCGTCCTGACCCATCCCGTGTGATTCTGGTCCTCTCCCATTCTGTGTGATTCTGGTCCTGTCCCATTCCGTGAGATTCTGGTCCTTTCACATCCCGTGTGATTCCGGTCCTGTCGCATTCCGTGTGATTCTGGTCCTGTCCCATTCCGTGTGATTCTGGTTCTGTCACATTCCTTGTGATTCTGTTCCTGTCACATCCAGTGTGATTCTGGTCCTGTCCCATTCTGTGTGATTCTGGTCCTCTCGCATCCCGTGTGATTCAGGTCATGTCCCATTCCGTGTGATTCTGGTCCTGTCCCATTCCGTGTGATTCTGGTCCTGACACATCCCGTGTGATTCTGGTCCTGACACATCCCATGTGATTCTGGTCCTGTCACATTCAGTGTGATTATGTTCCTGTCAGATCCCGAGTGATTCTGGTCATGGCCCATTCCTTATGATTCTGGTCCTGTCCCATTCTGTGTGATTCTGGTCCTGTCGCATCCCGTGTGATTCTGTTCCTGTCTCATCCCGTGTGATTCATGTCCTGTCCCATCCCCTGTGATTCTGTTCATGTACCATCCTGTGTGATTCAGGTCCTGTCCCATTCCGTGTGATTCTGGTTCTGTCACATTCCTTGTGATTCTGGTCCTGTCACATCCCGTGTGATTCTGGTCCTGTCCGATTCCCTGTGATTCTGGCCCTGTCACATTCCGTGTGATTCTCGTCCTCTCGCGTCCCATGTGATTCTGGTCCTGTCACATTCAGTGTGATTCTGGTCCTGTCAGATCCCGAGTGATTCTGGTCATGGCCCATTCCTTATGATTCTGGTCCTGTCCCATTCTGTGTTATTCTGGTCCTGTTCTATTCCCGTGTGATTCTCGTCCTGCCCCATTCCGTGTGATTCTAGTCCTGTCACATCCCATGTGATTCTGGTCCTGTCTTGTCCCGTGTGATTCTCGTCCTGTCCCATCCCATGTGATTCTGGTCCTGTCACATCCCGTGTGATTCTGGTTCTGTCACATCCCGTGTGATTCCGGTCCTGTCCCATCCCGTGTGATTCAGGTCCTGTCCAATCCCGTGCGATTCTGGTCCTGTCCCATACCTCGTGATTCAGTTCCTGTCCCATTCTGTGTGATTCTGGTCCCGTCCCATTCCCGTGTGATTCTCGTCCCATCTCATCCCGTGTGATTCTGGTCCTGTCACATCCCGTGTGAATCTTGTCCTCTCCCATCACGTGTGATTCTGGTCCTGTCACTTCCCGTGTGATTCTGGTCCTGTCCCATCCCGTGTGATTCTGGTCCAATCCCATCCGTTGTGATTCTCGTCCTGTCCCATCCCGTGTGATTATGGTCCTGTCACATCCCATGTGATTCTCGTCCCGTCTCATCCCGTGTGATTCTGGTTCTGTCCCATCCCGTGTGGCTCTGGTCCTCTCCCATCCCGTGTGATTCTGGATCTGTCACATTCCTTGTGATTCTGGTCCTGTCACATCCCGTGTGATACTCGTCCTGTCACATCCCATGTGATTCTGGTCCTCTCGCATCCGGTGTGATTCTGATCCTGTCCCGTCCCGTATGATTCTGGTCCTTTCTCATCCCGTGTGATTCTTGTCCTGTCACATCTCATGTGATTCTGGTCCTGTCCCATCCCGTGTGGTTCTGGTCCTGTCTCATCCCGTGTGATTCTGGTCATGTCCCATCCTGTGTGATTCTCGTCCTGTCCCATTCCGTGTGATTCTGGTTCTGTCACATCCTGTGTGATTCTGGTCCTGTCGCATCCCGTATGATTCTGGTCCTGTCTCATCCCGTGTGATTCTTGTCCTGTCACATCTCATGTGACTCTGGTCCTGTCCCGTCCCGTGTGATTTTGGTCCTGTCGCATCCCGTGTGATTCTTGTCCTCTCGCATCCCGTTTGATTCTGATCCTGTACCGTCCCGTATGAATCTGGTCCTGTCCCATCCTGTGTGATTCTGGTCCTGTCGCATCCGGTATGATTCTGGTCCTGTCGCATCCCGTGTGATTTTGGTCCTGTCCCATCCCGTGTGATTCTGGTCCTGTCACATCCCTTGTGATTCTGGTCCTGTCCCATCCCTTGTGATTCTGGTCCTATCCCATCCCGTGTGATTCTTATTCTGTCCCATCCCGTGTGATTCTGGTCCTGTCCCATCCTGTGTGATTCTGGTCCGATCCCATCCGTTGTGATTATCGTCCTGTCCCATCCCGTGTGATTTTGGTCCTGTCCCATCCCGTGTGATTCTGGTCCTGTCACATCCCTTGTGATTCTGGTCCTGTCCCATCCCTTGTGATTCTGGTCCTATCCCATCCCGTGTGATTCTGATCCTGTCCCATCCCGTGTGATTCTGGTCCTGTCCCATCCCGTGTGATTCTGGTCCGATCCCATCCGTTGTGATTATCGTCCTGTCCCATCCCGTGTGATTATGGTCCTGTCACATCCCATGTGATTCTCGTCCCGTCTCATCCCGTGTGATTCTGGTTCTGTCCATTCCCGTGTGATTCTTGTCCTGTCCCATCCCGTGTGATTCTGGTCCTCTCGCATCCCATGTGATTCTGGTCCTGTCACATTCTGTGTGATTCTGGTCCTGACAGATCCCGAGTGATTCTGGTCATGGCCCATTCCTTTTGATTCTGGTCCTGTCCCATCCTGTGTGATTCTGGTCATGGCCCATTCCTTATGATTCTGGTCCTGTCCCATCCCGTGTGATTCTGGTCCTCTCCCATCCCGTGTGATTCTGGATCTGTCACATTCCTTGTGATTCTGGTACTGTCACATCCCGTGTGATTCTCGTCCTGTCACATCCCATGTGATTCTGGTCCTCTCGCATCCGGTGTGATTCTGATCCTGTCCCATTCAGTGTGATTCTGGTCCTGTCCCATCTTGTGTGATTCTGGTCCTATCGCATCCCGTGTGATTCTTGTCCTCTCCCATCCCGTGTGATTCTGGTCCTGTCATATCCCCTGTGATTCTGTTCCTGTTCCATCCCGTGTGATTCTGGTCCTGTCCCATCCCGTGTGATTCTCGTCCTGTCACATCCCGTGTGATTCTGTTCCTGTCGCATCCCGTGTGATTCTGGTCCTGTCCCATCCCGTGTGATTCTGGTCCTGTCACATCCCGTGTGATTCTGGTCCTGTCGCATCCCGTGTGATTCTAGTCCTGTCTCATCCCCTGTGATTCTGGACCTCTCCCATCCCGTGTGATTCTTTTCCTGTCCCATCCCGTGTGATTCTGGTCCTCTCCCATCCCGTGTGATTCTGGATCTGTCACATTCCTTGTGATTCTGGTCCTGTCACATCCCGTGTGATTCTCGTCCTGTCACATCCCATGTGATTCTGGACCTGTCACATCCCGTGTGATTCTTGCCCTGTCCCATCCCGTGTGATTCTGGTCCTCTCCCATCCCGTGAGATTCTGGTCCTGTCCCATCCTCTGTGATTCTGGTCCTCTCCCATCCTCTGTGATTCTGGTCCTCTCCCATCTCGTGTGATTCTGGTCCTGTCGCATCCCCTGTGATTCTGGACCTCTCCCATCCCGTGTGATTCTGGTCCTGTCACATCCCGTGTGATTCTTGTCCTGTCCCATCCCGTGTGATTCTGGTCCTCTCCCATCTCGTGTGATTCTGGTCCTGTCGCATCCCCTGTGATTCTGGACCTCTCCCATCCCGTGTGATTCTGGTCCTGTCACATCCCATGTGATTCTGGTCCTGTCTCATCCCGTGTGATTCTTGTCCTCTCCCATCCTGTGTGATTCTAGTCCTGTCATATCCCCTGTGATTCTGTTCCTGTCGCATCCCGTGTGATTCTTGTCCTCTCCCATCCCGTGTGATTCTGGTCCTCTCCCATCCCGCGTGATTCTGGATCTGTCACATTCCTTGTGAATCTGGTCCTGTCCCATCCCGTGTGATTCTCGTCCTGTCACTTCCCGTGTGATTCTGTTCCTGTCGCATCCCGTGTGATTCTGGTCCTGTCACATCCCGTGTGATTCTGGTCCTGTCAAATCCCGTGTGATTCTAGTCCTGTCTCATCCCCTGTGATTCTGGACCTCTCCCATCCCGTGTGATTCTTGTCCTGTCCCATCCCGTGTGATTCTGGTCCTCTCCCATCCCGTGTGATTCTGGATTTGTCACATTCCTTGTGATTCTGGTCCTGTCACATCCCGTGTGATTCTCGTCCTGTCACATCCCATGTGATTCTGGACCTGTCACATCCCGTGTGATTCTTGCCCTGTCCCATCCCGTGTGATTCTGGTCCTGTCCCATCCTCTGTGATTCTGGTCCTCTCCCATCCTCTGTGATTCTGGTCCTCTCCCATCCCGTGAGATTCTGGTCCTGTCCCATCCTCTGTGATTCTGGTCCTCTCCCATCCTCTGTGATTCTGGTCCTCTCCCATCTCGTGTGATTCTGGTCCTGTCGCATCCCCTGTGATTCTGGACCTCTCCCATCCCGTGTGATTCTGGTCCTGTCACATCCCGTGTGATTCTTGTCCTGTCCCATCCCGTGTGATTCTGGTCCTCTCCCATCTCGTGTGATTCTGGTCCTGTCGCATCCCCTGTGATTCTGGACCTCTCCCATCCCGTGTGATTCTGGTCCTGTCACATCCCATGTGATTCTGGTCCTGTCTCATCCCGTGTGATTCTTGTCCTCTCCCATCCTGTGTGATTCTAGTCCTGTCATATCCCCTGTGATTCTGTTCCTGTCGCATCCCGTGTGATTCTTGTCCTCTCCCATCCCGTGTGATTCTGGTCCTCTCCCATCCCGCGTGATTCTGGATCTGTCACATTCCTTGTGAATCTGGTCCTGTCCCATCCCGTGTGATTCTCGTCCTGTCACTTCCCGTGTGATTCTGTTCCTGTCGCATCCCGTGTGATTCTGGTCCTGTCACATCCCGTGTGATTCTGGTCCTGTCAAATCCCGTGTGATTCTAGTCCTGTCTCATCCCCTGTGATTCTGGACCTCTCCCATCCCGTGTGATTCTTGTCCTGTCCCATCCCGTGTGATTCTGGTCCTCTCCCATCCCGTGTGATTCTGGATTTGTCACATTCCTTGTGATTCTGGTCCTGTCACATCCCGTGTGATTCTCGTCCTGTCACATCCCATGTGATTCTGGACCTGTCACATCCCGTGTGATTCTTGCCCTGTCCCATCCCGTGTGATTCTGGTCCTGTCCCATCCTCTGTGATTCTGGTCCTCTCCCATCCTCTGTGATTCTGGTCCTCTCCCATCCCGTGTGATTCTGGTCCTGTCACATCCCATGTGATTCTGGTCCTGCTCATCCCGTGTGATTCTTTTCCTCTCCCATCCCGTGTGATTCTGGTACTGTCCCATCCTGTGTGATTCTGGTCCTGTCATATCCCCTGTGATTCTGTTCCTGTCGCATCCCGTGTGATTCTGGTCCTGTCCCATCCCGTGTGATTCTGGTCCTGTCACATCCCATGTGATTCTAGTGCTGTCTCATCCCGTGTGATTCTGGTCCTGTCCCATCTGTTGTGATTGTCGTCCTGACCCATCTCGTGTGATTCTGGTCCTCTCCCATTCTGTGTGATTCTGGTCCTATCCCATTCCGTGAGATTCTGGTCCTTTCACATCCCGTGTGATTCCGGTCCTGTCGCATTCCGTGTGATTCTGGTCCTGTCCCATTCCGTGTGATTCTGGTTCTGTCACATTCCTTGTGATTCTGTTCCTGTCACATCCAGTGTGATTCTGGTCCTGTCCCATTCTGTGTGATTCTGGTCCTCTCGCATCCCGTGTGATTCAGGTCCTGTCCCATTCCGTGTGATTCTGGTCCTGTCCCATTCCGTGTGATTCTGGTCCTGACACATCCCGTGTGATTCTGGTCCTGACACATCCCATGTGATTCTGGTCCTGTCACATTCAGTGTGATTCTGTTCCTGTCAGATCCCGAGTGATTCTGGTCATGGCCCATTCCTTATGATTCTGCTCCTGTCCCATTCTGTGTGATTCTGGTCCTGTTCCATTCCCGTGTGATTCTCGTCCTGCCCCATTCCGTGTGATTCTAGTCCTGTCACATCCCATGTGATTCTGGTCCTGTCTTGTCCCGTGTGATTCTCGTCCTGTCCCATCCCATGTGATTCTGGTCCTGTCACATCCCGTGTGATTCTGGTTCTTTCACAAACCGTGTGATTCCGGTCCTGTCCCATCCCGTGTGATTCAGGTCCTGTCCAATCCCGTGCGATTCTGGTCCTGTCCCATACCTCGTGATTCAGTTCCTGTCCCATTCTGTGTGATTCTGGTCCCGTCCCATTCCCGTGTGATTCTTGTCCTCTCCCATCCCGTGTGATTCTGGTCCTCTCCCATCCCGCGTGATTCTGGATCTGTCACATTCCTTGTGAATCTGGTCCTGTCCCATCCCGTGTGATTCTCGTCCTGTCACTTCCCGTGTGATTCTGTTCCTGTCGCATCCCGTGTGATTCTGGTCCTGTCACATCCCGTGTGATTCTGTTCCTGTCAAATCCCGTGTGATTCTAGTCCTGTCTCATCCCCTGTGATTCTGGACCTCTCCCATCCCGTGTGATTCTTGTCCTGTCCCATCCCGTGTGATTCTGGTCCTCTCCCATCCCGTGTGATTCTGGATTTGTCACATTCCTTGTGATTCTGGTCCTGTCACATCCCGTGTGATTCTCGTCCTGTCACATCCCATGTGATTCTGGACCTGTCACATCCCGTGTGATTCTTGCCCTGTCCCATCCCGTGTGATTCTGGTCCTGTCCCATCCTCTGTGATTCTGGTCCTCTCCCATCCTCTGTGATTCTGGTCCTCTCCCATCCCGTGTGATTCTGGTCCTGTCACATCCCATGTGATTCTGGTCCTGCTCATCCCGTGTGATTCTTTTCCTCTCCCATCCCGTGTGATTCTGGTACTGTCCCATCCTGTGTGATTCTGGTCCTGTCATATCCCCTGTGATTCTGTTCCTGTCGCATCCCGTGTGATTCTGGTCCTGTCCCATCCCGTGTGATTCTGGTCCTGTCACATCCCATGTGATTCTAGTGCTGTCTCATCCCGTGTGATTCTGGTCCTGTCCCATCTGTTGTGATTGTCGTCCTGACCCATCTCGTGTGATTCTGGTCCTCTCCCATTCTGTGTGATTCTGGTCCTGTCCCATTCCGTGAGATTCTGGTCCTTTCACATCCCGTGTGATTCCGGTCCTGTCGCATTCCGTGTGATTCTGGTCCTGTCCCATTCCGTGTGATTCTGGTTCTGTCACATTCCTTGTGATTCTGTTCCTGTCACATCCAGTGTGATTCTGGTCCTGTCCCATTCTGTGTGATTCTGGTCCTCTCGCATCCCGTGTGATTCAGGTCCTGTCCCATTCCGTGTGATTCTGGTCCTGTCCCATTCCGTGTGATTCTGGTCCTGACACATCCCGTGTGATTCTGGTCCTGACACATCCCATGTGATTCTGGTCCTGTCACATTCAATGTGATTCTGTTCCTGTCAGATCCCGAGTGATTCTGGTCATGGCCCATTCCTTATGATTCTGGTCCTGTCCCATTCTGTGTGATTCTGGTCCTGTTCCATTCCCGTGTGATTCTCGTCCTGCCCCATTCCGTGTGATTCTAGTCCTGTCACATCCCATGTGATTCTGGTCCTGTCTTGTCCCGTGTGATTCTCGTCCTGTCCCATCCCATGTGATTCTGGTCCTGTCACATCCCGTGTGATTCTGGTTCTTTCACATCCCGTGTGATTCCGATCCTGTCCCATCCCGTGTGATTCAGGTCCTGTCCAATCCCGTGCGATTCTGGTCCTGTCCCATACCTCGTGATTCAGTTCCTGTCCCATTCTGTGTGATTCTGGTCCCGTCCCATTCCCGTGTGATTCTCGTCCCATCTCATCCCGTGTGATTCTGGTCCTGTCACATCCCGTGTGATTCTTGTCCTCTCCCATCACGTGTGATTCTGTTCCTGTCAGATCCCGAGTGATTCTGGTCATGGCCCATTCCTTATGATTCTGGTCCTGTCCCTTTCTGTGTGATTCTGGTCCTGTTCCATTCCCGTGTGATTCTCGTCCTGCCCCATTCCGTGTGATTCTAGTCCTGTCACATCCCATGTGATTCTGGTCCTGTCTTGTCCCGTGTGATTCTCGTCCTGTCCCATCCCATGTGATTCTGGTCCTGTCACATCCCGTGTGATTCTGGTTCTTTCACATCCCGTGTGATTCCGGTCCTGTCCCATCCCGTGTGATTCAGGTCCTGTCCAATCCCGTGCGATTCTGGTCCTGTCCCATACCTCGTGATTCAGTTCCTGTCCCATTCTGTGTGATTCTGGTCCCGTCCCATTCCCGTGTGATTCTCGTCCCATCTCATCCCGTGTGATTCTGGTCCTGTCGCATCCCGTGTGATTCTTGTCCTCTCGCATCCCGTTTGATTCTGATCCTGTCCCGTCCCGTATGAATCTGGTCCTGTCCCATCCTGTGTGATTCTGGTCCTGTCGCATCCGGTATGATTCTGGTCCTGTCGCATCCCGTGTGATTTTGGTCCTGTCCCATCCCGTGTGATTCTGGTCCTGTCACATCCCTTGTGATTCTGGTCCTGTCCCATCCCTTGTGATTCTGGTCCTATCCCATCCCGTGTGATTCTTATTCTGTCCCATCCCGTGTGATTCTGGTCCTGTCCCATCCTGTGTGATTCTGGTCCGATCCCATCCGTTGTGATTATCGTCCTGTCCCATCCCGTGTGATTTTGGTCCTGTCCCATCCCGTGTGATTCTGGTCCTGTCACATCCCTTGTGATTCTGGTCCTGTCCCATCCCTTGTGATTCTGGTCCTATCCCATCCCGTGTGATTCTGATCCTGTCCCATCCCGTGTGATTCTGGTCCTGTCCCATCCCGTGTGATTCTGGTCCGATCCCATCCGTTGTGATTATCGTCCTGTCCCATCCCGTGTGATTATGGTCCTGTCACATCCCATGTGATTCTCGTCCCGTCTCATCCCGTGTGATTCTGGTTCTGTCCATTCCCGTGTGATTCTTGTCCTGTCCCATCCCGTGTGATTCTGGTCCTCTCCCATCCCGTGTGATTCTGGTCCTGACACATCCCGTGTGATTCTGGTCCTCTCGCATCCCATGTGATTCTGGTCCTGTCACATTCTGTGTGATTCTGGTCCTGTCAGATCCCGAGTGATTCAGGTCATGGCCCATTCCTTTTGATTCTGGTCCTGTCCCATTCTGTGTGATTCTGGTCATGGCCCATTCCTTATGATTCTGGTCCTGTCCCATCCCGTGTGATTCTGGTCCTCTCCCATCCCGTGTGATTCTGGATCTGTCACATTCCTTGTGATTCTGGTACTGTCACATCCCGTGTGATTCTCGTCCTGTCACATCCCATGTGATTCTGGTCCTCTCGCATCCGGTGTGATTCTGATCCTGTCCCATTCCGTGTGATTCTGGTCCTGTCCCGTACTGTGTGATTCTGGTCCTATCGCATCCCGTGTGATTCTTGTCCTCTCCCATCCCGTGTGATTCTGGTCCTGTCATATCCCCTGTGATTCTGTTCCTGTTCCATCCCGTGTGATTCTGGTCCTGTCCCATCCCGTGTGATTCTCGTCCTGTCACATCCCGTGTGATTCTGTTCCTGTCGCATCCCGTGTGATTCTGGTCCTGTCCCATCCCGTGTGATTCTGGTCCTGTCACATCCCGTGTGATTCTGGTCCTGTCGCATCCCGTGTGATTCTAGTCCTGTCTCATCCCCTGTGATTCTGGACCTCTCCCATCCCGTGTGATTCTTGTCCTGTCCCATCCCGTGTGATTCTGGTCCTCTCCCATCCCGTTTGATTCTGGATCTGTCACATTCCTTGTGATTCTGGTCCTGTCACATCCCGTGTGATTCTCGTCCTGTCACATCCCATGTGATTCTGGACCTGTCACATCCCGTGTGATTCTTGCCCTGTCCCATCCCGTGTGATTCTGGTCCTCTCCCATCCCGTGAGATTCTGGTCCTGTCCCATCCTCTGTGATTCTGGTCCTCTCCCATCCTCTGTGATTCTGGTCCTCTCCCATCTCGTGTGATTCTGGTCCTGTCGCATCCCCTGTGATTCTGGACCTCTCCCATCCCGTGTGATTCTGGTCCTGTCACATCCCGTGTGATTCTTGTCCTGTCCCATCCCGTGTGATTCTGGTCCTCTCCCATCACGTGTGATTCTGGTCCTGTCGCATCCCCTGTGATTCTGGACCTCTCCCATCCTGTGTGATTCTAGTCCTGTCATATCCCCTGTGATTCTGTTCCTGTCGCATCCCGTGTGATTCTTGTCCTCTCCCATCCCGTGTGATTCTGGTCCTCTCCCATCCCGCGTGATTCTGGATCTGTCACATTCCTTGTGAATCTGGTCCTGTCCCATCCCGTGTGATTCTCGTCCTGTCACTTCCCGTGTGATTCTGTTCCTGTCGCATCCCGTGTGATTCTGGTCCTGTCCCATCCCGTGTGATTCTGGTCCTGTCACATCCCGTGTGATTCTGGCCCTGTCAAATCCCGTGTGATTCTAGTCCTGTCTCATCCCCTGTGATTCTGGACCTCTCCCATCCCGTGTGATTCTTGTCCTGTCCCATCCCGTGTGATTCTGGTCCTCTCCCATCCCGTGTGATTCAGGATTTGTCACATTCCTTGTGATTCTGGTCCTGTCACATCCCGTGTGATTCTCGTCCTGTCACATCCCATGTGATTCTGGACCTGTCACATCCCGTGTGATTCTTGCCCTGTCCCATCCCGTGTGATTCTGGTCCTGTCCCATCCTCTGTGATTCTGGTCCTCTCCCATCCTCTGTGATTCTGGTCCTCTCCCATCCCGTGTGATTCTGGTCCTGTCACATCCCATGTGATTCTGGTCCTGCTCATCCCGTGTGATTCTTTTCCTCTCCCATCCCGTGTGATTCTGGTACTGTCCCATCCTGTGTGATTCTGGTCCTGTCATATCCCCTGTGATTCTGTTCCTGTCGCATCCCGTGTGATTCTGGTCCTGTCCCATCCCGTGTGATTCTGGTCCTGTCACATCCCATGTGATTCTAGTGCTGTCTCATCCCGTGTGATTCTGGTCCTGTCCCATCTGTTGTGATTGTCGTCCTGACCCATCCCGTGTGATTCTGGTCCTCTCCCATTCTGTGTGATTCTGGTCCTGTCCCATTCCGTGAGATTCTGGTCCTTTCACATCCCGTGTGATTCCGGTCCTGTCGCATTCCGTGTGATTCTGGTCCTGTCCCATTCCGTGTGATTCTGGTTCTGTCACATTCCTTGTGATTCTGTTCCTGTCACATCCAGTGTGATTCTGGTCCTGTCCCATTCTGTGTGATTCTGGTCCTCTCGCATCCCGTGTGATGCAGGTCCTGTCCCATTCCGTGTGATTCTGGTCCTGTCCCATTCCGTGTGATTCTGGTCCTGACACATCCCGTGTGATTCTGGTCCTGACACATCCCATGTGATTCTGGTCCTGTCACATTCAGTGTGATTCTGTTCCTGTCAGATCCCGAGTGATTCTGGTCATGGCCCATTCCTTATGATTCTGGTCCTGTCCCATTCTGTGTGATTCTGGTCCTGTTCCATTCCCGTGTGATTCTCGTCCTGCCCCATTCCGTGTGATTCTAGTCCTGTCACATCCCATGTGATTCTGGTCCTGTCTTGTCCCGTGTGATTCTCGTCCTGTCCCATCCCATGTGATTCTGGTCCTGTCACATCCCGTGTGATTCTGGTTCTTTCACATCCCGTGTGATTCCGGTCCTGTCCCATCCCGTGTGATTCAGGTCCTGTCCAATCCCGTGCGATTCTGGCCCTGTCCCATACCTCGTGATTCAGTTCCTGTCCCATTCTGTGTGATTCTGGTCCCGTCCCATTCCCGTGTGATTCTCGTCCCATCTCATCCCGTGTGATTCTGGTCCTGTCACATCCCGTGTGATTCTTGTCCTCTCCCATCCCGTGTGATTCTGGTCGTGTCCCATCCCGTGTGATTCTGGTCCTGTCACTTCCCGTGTGATTCTGGTCCTGTCCCACCCTGTGTGATTCTGGCTCCGTCACATCCCGTGTGATTCAGGTCCTTTCCCATTCCGTGTCATTCTGGTCCTGTCCAAACCCGTGTGATTCTGGTCCTGTCACATCCCATGTGATTCTAGTCCTCTCGCATCCGGTGTGATTCTGATCCTGTCCCGTCCCGTATGATTCTGGTCCTGTCCCATCCTGTGTGATTCTGGTCCTATCGCATCCCGTGTGATTCTGGTCCTGTCGCATCCCGTATGATTCTGGTCCTTTCTCATCCCGTGTGATTCTTGTCCTGTGACATCTCATGTGATTCTGGTCCTGTCCCATCCCGTGTGGTTCTGGTCCTGTCTCATCCCGTGTGATTCTGGTCATGTCCCATCCTGTGTGATTCTCGTCCTGTCCCATTCCGTGTGATTCTGGTTCTGTCACATCCTGTGTGATTCTGGTCCTGTCGCATCCCGTATGATTCTGGTCCTGTCTCATCCCGTGTGATTCTTGTCCTGTCACATCTCATGTGACTCTGGTCCTGTCCCATCCCGTGTGGTTCTGGTCCTGTCTCATCCCGTGTGATTCTGGTCATGTCCCATCCTGTGTGATTCTCGTCCTGTCCCATTCCGTGTGATTCTGGTTCTGTCACATCCCGTGTGCTTCTGGTCATGTCCCATCCTGTGCGATTCTGGTCCTGACCCATCCCTTGTGATTCTGGTCCTGTCCCATCCTGTGTGATTCTGGTCCTGTCGTATCCCGTGTGATTTTGGTCCTGTCGCATCCCGTGTGATTCTTGTCCTCTCGCATCCCGTTTGATTCTGATCCTGTCCCGTCCCGTATGAATCTGGTCCTGTCCCATCCTGTGTGATTCTGGTCCTGTCGCATCCGGTATGATTCTGGTCCTGTCGCATCCCGTGTAATTTTGGTCCTGTCCCATCCCGTGTGATTCTGGTCCTGTCACATCCCTTGTGATTCTGGTCCTGTCCCATCCCTTGTGATTCTGGTCCGATCTCATCCCGTGTGATTCTGATCCTGTCCCATCCCGTGTGATTCTGGTCCTGTCCCATCCCGTGTGATTCTGGTCCGATCCCATCCGTTGTGATTATCGTCCTGTCCCATTCCGTGTGATTCTGGTCCTGACACATCCCGTGTGATTCTGGTCCTGTCCCATCCCGTGTGATTCTGGTCCTGTCACATCCCATGTGATTCTAGTGCTGTCTCATCCCGTGTGATTCTGGTCCTGTCCCATCTGTTGTGATTGTCGTCCTGACCCATCCCGTGTGATTCTGGTCCTCTCCCATTCTGTGTGATTCTGGTCCTGTCCCATTCCGTGAGATTCTGGTCCTTTCACATCCCGTGTGATTCCGGTCCTGTCGCATTCCGTGTGATTCTGGTCCTGTCCCATTCCGTGTGATTCTGGTTCTGTCACATTCCTTGTGATTCTGTTCCTGTCACATCCAGTGTGATTCTGGTCCTGTCCCATTCTGTGTGATTCTGGTCCTCTCGCATCCCGTGTGATTCAGGTCCTGTCCCATTCCGTGTGATTCTGGTCCTGTCCCATTCCGTGTGATTCTGGTCCTGACACATCCCGTGTGATTCTGGTCCTGACACATCCCATGTGATTCTGGTCCTGTCACATTCAGTGTGATTCTGTTCCTGTCAGATCCCGAGTGATTCTGGTCATGGCCCATTCCTTATGATTCTGGTCCTGTCCCTTTCTGTGTGATTCTGGTCCTGTTCCATTCCCGTGTGATTCTCGTCCTGCCCCATTCCGTGTGATTCTAGTCCTGTCACATCCCATGTGATTCTGGTCCTGTCTTGTCCCGTGTGATTCTCGTCCTGTCCCATCCCATGTGATTCTGGTCCTGTCACATCCCGTGTGATTCTGGTTCTTTCACATCCCGTGTGATTCCGGTCCTGTCCCATCCCGTGTGATTCAGGTCCTGTCCAATCCCGTGCGATTCTGGTCCTGTCCCATACCTCGTGATTCAGTTCCTGTCCCATTCTGTGTGATTCTGGTCCCGTCCCATTCCCGTGTGATTCTCGTCCCATCTCATCCCGTGTGATTCTGGTCCTGTCACATCCCGTGTGATTCTTGTCCTCTCCCATCCCGTGTGATTCTGGTCCTGTCACTTCCCGTGTGATTCTGGTCCTGTCCCACCCTGTGTGATTCTGGCTCCGTCACATCCCGTGTGATTCAGGTCCTTTCCCATTCCGTGTCATTCTGGTCCTGTCCAAACCCGTGTGATTCTGGTCCTGTCACATCCCATGTGATTCTGGTCCTCTCGCATCCGGTGTGATTCTGATCCTGTCCCGTCCCGTATGATTCTGGTCCTGTCCCATCCTGTGTGATTCTGGTCCTATCGCATCCCGTGTGATTCTGGTCCTGTCGCATCCCGTATGATTCTGGTCCTTTCTCATCCCGTGTGATTCTTGTCCTGTGACATCTCATGTGATTCTGGTCCTGTCCCATCCCGTGTGGTTCTGGTCCTGTCTCATCCCGTGTGATTCTGGTCATGTCCCATCCTGTGTGATTCTCGTCCTGTCCCATTCCGTGTGATTCTGGTTCTGTCACATCCCGTGTGCTTCTGGTCATGTCCCATCCTGTGCGATTCTGGTCCTGACCCATCCCTTGTGATTCTGGTCCTGTCCCATCCTGTGTGATTCTGGTCCTGTCGTATCCCGTGTGATTTTGGTCCTGTCGCATCCCGTGTGATTCTTGTCCTCTCGCATCCCGTTTGATTCTGATCCTGTCCCGTCCCGTATGAATCTGGTCCTGTCCCATCCTGTGTGATTCTGGTCCTGTCGCATCCGGTATGATTCTGGTCCTGTCGCATCCCGTGTGATTTTGGTGCTGTCCCATCCCGTGTGATTCTGGTCCTGTCACATCCCTTGTGATTCTGGTCCTGTCCTATCCCTTGTGATTCTGGTCCTATCTCATCCCGTGTGATTCTGATCCTGTCCCATCCCGTGTGATTCTGGTCCTGTCCCATCCCGTGTGATTCTGGTCCGATCCCATCCGTTGTGATTATCGTCCTGTCCCATCCCGTGTGATTATGGTCCTGTCACATCCCATGTGATTCTCGTCCCGTCTCATCCCGTGTGATTCTGGTTCTGTCCATTCCCGTGTGATTCTTGTCCTGTCCCATCCCGTGTGACTCTGGTCCTCTCCCATCCCGTGTGATTCTGGTCCTGACACATCCCGTGTGATTCTGGTCCTCTCGCATCCCATGTGATTCTGGTCCTGTCACATTCTGTGTGATTCTGGTCCTGACAGATCCCGAGTGATTCTGGTCATGGCCCATTCCTTTTGATTCTGGTCCTGTCCCATCCTGTGTGATTCTGGTCATGGCCCATTCCTTATGATTCTGGTCCTGTCCCATCCCGTGTGATTCTGGTCCTCTCCCATCCCGTGTGATTCTGGATCTGTCACATTCCTTGTGATTCTGGTACTGTCACATCCCGTGTGATTCTCGTCCTGTCACATCCCATGTGATTCTGGTCCTCTCGCATCCGGTGTGATTCTGATCCTGTCCCATTCAGTGTGATTCTGGTCCTGTCCCATCTTGTGTGATTCTGGTCCTATCGCATCCCGTGTGATTCTTGTCCTCTCCCATCCCGTGTGATTCTGGTCCTGTCATATCCCCTGTGATTCTGTTCCTGTTCCATCCCGTGTGATTCTGGTCCTGTCCCATCCCGTGTGATTCTCGTCCTGTCACATCCCGTGTGATTCTGTTCCTGTCGCATCCCGTGTGATTCTGGTCCTGTCCCATCCCGTGTGATTCAGGTCCTTTCCCATTCCGTGTCATTCTGGTCCTGTCCAAACCCGTGTGATTCTGGTCCTGTCACATCCCATGTGATTCTGGTCCTCTCGCATCCGGTGTGATTCTGATCCTGTCCCGTCCCGTATGATTCTGGTCCTGTCCCATCCTGTGTGATTCTGGTCCTATCGCATCCCGTGTGATTCTGGTCCTGTCGCATCCCGTATGATTCTGGTCCTTTCTCATCCCGTGTGATTCTTGTCCTGTGACATCTCATGTGATTCTGGTCCTGTCCCATCCCGTGTGGTTCTGGTCCTGTCTCATCCCGTGTGATTCTGGTCATGTCCCATCCTGTGTGATTCTCGTCCTGTCCCATTCCGTGTGATTCTGGTTCTGTCACATCCTGTGTGATTCTGGTCCTGTCGCATCCCGTATGATTCTGGTCCTGTCTCATCCCGTGTGATTCTTGTCCTGTCACATCTCCTGTGACTCTGGTCCTGTCCCATCCCGTGTGGTTCTGGTCCTGTCTCATCCCGTGTGATTCTGGTCATGTCCCATCCTGTGTGATTCTCGTCCTGTCCCATTCCGTGTGATTCTGGTTCTGTCACATCCCATGTGATTCTGGTCCTCTCGCATCCGGTGTGATTCTGATCCTGTCCCGTCCCGTATGATTCTGGTCCTGTCCCATCCTGTGTGATTCTGGTCCTATCGCATCCCGTGTGATTCTGGTCCTGTCGCATCCCGTATGATTCTGGTCCTTTCTCATCCCGTGTGATTCTTGTCCTGTGACATCTCATGTGATTCTGGTCCTGTCCCATCCCGTGTGGTTCTGGTCCTGTCTCATCCCGTGTGATTCTGGTCATGTCCCATCCTGTGTGATTCTCGTCCTGTCCCATTCCGTGTGATTCTGGTTCTGTCACATCCTGTGTGATTCTGGTCCTGTCGCATCCCGTATGATTCTGGTCCTGTCTCATCCCGTGTGATTCTTGTCCTGTCACATCTCATGTGACTCTGGTCCTGTCCCATCCCGTGTGGTTCTGGTCCTGTCTCATCCCGTGTGATTCTGGTCATGTCCCATCCTGTGTGATTCTCGTCCTGTCCCATTCCGTGTGATTCTGGTTCTGTCACATCCCGTGTGCTTCTGGTCATGTCCCATCCTGTGCGATTCTGGTCCTGACCCATCCCTTGTGATTCTGGTCCTGTCCCATCCTGTGTGATTCTGGTCCTGTCGTATCCCGTGTGATTTTGGTCCTGTCGCATCCCGTGTGATTCTTGTCCTCTCGCATCCCGTTTGATTCTGATCCTGTCCCGTCCCGTATGAATCTGGTCCTGTCCCATCCTGTGTGATTCTGGTCCTGTCGCATCCGGTATGATTCTGGTCCTGTCGCATCCCGTGTGATTTTGGTGCTGTCCCATCCCGTGTGATTCTGGTCCTGTCACATCCCTTGTGATTCTGGTCCTGTCCTATCCCTTGTGATTCTGGTCCTATCTCATCCCGTGTGATTCTGATCCTGTCCCATCCCGTGTGATTCTGGTCCTGTCCCATCCCGTGTGATTCTGGTCCGATCCCATCCGTTGTGATTATCGTCCTGTCCCATCCCGTGTGATTATGGTCCTGTCACATCCCATGTGATTCTCGTCCCGTCTCATCCCGTGTGATTCTGGTTCTGTCCATTCCCGTGTGATTCTTGTCCTGTCCCATCCCGTGTGACTCTGGTCCTCTCCCATCCCGTGTGATTCTGGTCCTGACACATCCCGTGTGATTCTGGTCCTCTCGCATCCCATGTGATTCTGGTCCTGTCACATTCTGTGTGATTCTGGTCCTGACAGATCCCGAGTGATTCTGGTCATGGCCCATTCCTTTTGATTCTGGTCCTGTCCCATCCTGTGTGATTCTGGTCATGGCCCATTCCTTATGATTCTGGTCCTGTCCCATCCCGTGTGATTCTGGTCCTCTCCCATCCCGTGTGATTCTGGATCTGTCACATTCCTTGTGATTCTGGTACTGTCACATCCCGTGTGATTCTCGTCCTGTCACATCCCATGTGATTCTGGTCCTCTCGCATCCGGTGTGATTCTGATCCTGTCCCATTCAGTGTGATTCTGGTCCTGTCCCATCTTGTGTGATTCTGGTCCTATCGCATCCCGTGTGATTCTTGTCCTCTCCCATCCCGTGTGATTCTGGTCCTGTCATATCCCCTGTGATTCTGTTCCTGTTCCATCCCGTGTGATTCTGGTCCTGTCCCATCCCGTGTGATTCTCGTCCTGTCACATCCCGTGTGATTCTGTTCCTGTCGCATCCCGTGTGATTCTGGTCCTGTCCCATCCCGTGTGATTCAGGTCCTTTCCCATTCCGTGTCATTCTGGTCCTGTCCAAACCCGTGTGATTCTGGTCCTGTCACATCCCATGTGATTCTGGTCCTCTCGCATCCGGTGTGATTCTGATCCTGTCCCGTCCCGTATGATTCTGGTCCTGTCCCATCCTGTGTGATTCTGGTCCTATCGCATCCCGTGTGATTCTGGTCCTGTCGCATCCCGTATGATTCTGGTCCTTTCTCATCCCGTGTGATTCTTGTCCTGTGACATCTCATGTGATTCTGGTCCTGTCCCATCCCGTGTGGTTCTGGTCCTGTCTCATCCCGTGTGATTCTGGTCATGTCCCATCCTGTGTGATTCTCGTCCTGTCCCATTCCGTGTGATTCTGGTTCTGTCACATCCTGTGTGATTCTGGTCCTGTCGCATCCCGTATGATTCTGGTCCTGTCTCATCCCGTGTGATTCTTGTCCTGTCACATCTCATGTGACTCTGGTCCTGTCCCATCCCGTGTGGTTCTGGTCCTGTCTCATCCCGTGTGATTCTGGTCATGTCCCATCCTGTGTGATTCTCGTCCTGTCCCATTCCGTGTGATTCTGGTTCTGTCACATCCCGTGTGCTTCTGGTCATGTCCCATCCTGTGCGATTCTGGTCCTGACCCATCCCTTGTGATTCTGGTCCTGTCCCATCCTGTGTGATTCTGGTCCTGTCGTATCCCGTGTGATTTTGGTCCTGTCGCATCCCGTGTGATTCTTGTCCTCTCGCATCCCGTTTGATTCTGATCCTGTCCCGTCCCGTATGAATCTGGTCCTGTCCCATCCTGTGTGATTCTGGTCCTGTCGCATCCGGTATGATTCTGGTCCTGTCGCATCCCGTGTGATTTTGGTGCTGTCCCATCCCGTGTGATTCTGGTCCTGTCACATCCCTTGTGATTCTGGTCCTGTCCTATCCCTTGTGATTCTGGTCCTATCTCATCCCGTGTGATTCTGATCCTGTCCCATCCCGTGTGATTCTGGTCCTGTCCCATCCCGTGTGATTCTGGTCCGATCCCATCCGTTGTGATTATCGTCCTGTCCCATCCCGTGTGATTATGGTCCTGTCACATCCCATGTGATTCTCGTCCCGTCTCATCCCGTGTGATTCTGGTTCTGTCCATTCCCGTGTGATTCTTGTCCTGTCCCATCCCGTGTGACTCTGGTCCTCTCCCATCCCGTGTGATTCTGGTCCTGACACATCCCGTGTGATTCTGGTCCTCTCGCATCCCATGTGATTCTGGTCCTGTCACATTCTGTGTGATTCTGGTCCTGACAGATCCCGAGTGATTCTGGTCATGGCCCATTCCTTTTGATTCTGGTCCTGTCCCATCCTGTGTGATTCTGGTCATGGCCCATTCCTTATGATTCTGGTCCTGTCCCATCCCGTGTGATTCTGGTCCTCTCCCATCCCGTGTGATTCTGGATCTGTCACATTCCTTGTGATTCTGGTACTGTCACATCCCGTGTGATTCTCGTCCTGTCACATCCCATGTGATTCTGGTCCTCTCGCATCCGGTGTGATTCTGATCCTGTCCCATTCAGTGTGATTCTGGTCCTGTCCCATCTTGTGTGATTCTGGTCCTATCGCATCCCGTGTGATTCTTGTCCTCTCCCATCCCGTGTGATTCTGGTCCTGTCATATCCCCTGTGATTCTGTTCCTGTTCCATCCCGTGTGATTCTGGTCCTGTCCCATCCCGTGTGATTCTCGTCCTGTCACATCCCGTGTGATTCTGTTCCTGTCGCATCCCGTGTGATTCTGGTCCTGTCCCATCCCGTGTGATTCTGGTCCTGTCTCATCCCGTGTGATTCTGGTCCTGTCGCATCCCGTGTGATTCTAGTCCTGTCTCATCCCCTGTGATTCTGGACCTCTCCCATCCCGTGTGATTCTTGTCCTGTCCCATCCCGTGTGATTCTGGTCCTCTCCCATCCCGTGTGATTCTGGATCTGTCACATTCCTTGGGATTCTGGTCCTGTCACATCCCGTGTGATTCTCGTCCTTCACATCCCATGTGATTCTGGACCTGTCACATCCCGTGTGATTCTTGCCCTGTCCCATCCCGTGTGATTCTGGTCCTCTCCAATCCCGTGAGATTCTGGTCCTATCCCATCCTCTGTGATTCTGGTCCTCTCCCATCCTCTGTGATTCTGGTCCTCTCCCATCCCGTGTGATTCTGGTCCTGTCACATCCCATGTGATTCTGGTCCTGTCCCATCCCGTGTGATTCTTGTCCTCTCCCATCCCGTGTGATTCTGGTCCTGTCATATCCCGTGTGATTCTGGTCCTGTCACATCCCGTGTGATTCTAGTCCTGTCTCATCCCCTGTGATTCTGGTCCTGTCACATCCCGTGTGATTCTGGTCCTGTCGCATCCCGTGTGATTCTAGTCCTGTCTCATCCCCTGTGATTCTGGACCTCTCCCATCCCGTGTGATTCTTGTCCTGTCCCATCCCGTGTGATTCTGGTCCTCTCCCATCCCGTGTGATTCTGGATCTGTCACATTCCTTGTGATTCTGGTCCTGTCACATCCCGTGTGATTCTCGTCCTTCACATCCCATGTGATTCTGGACCTGTCACATCCCGTGTGATTCTTGCCCTGTCCCATCCCGTGTGATTCTGGTCCTCTCCAATCCCGTGAGATTCTGGTCCTATCCCATCCTCTGTGATTCTGGTCCTCTCCCATCCTCTGTGATTCTGGTCCTCTCCCATCCCGTGTGATTCTGGTCCTGTCACATCCCATGTGATTCTGGTCCTGTCCCATCCCGTGTGATTCTTGTCCTCTCCCATCCCGTGTGATTCTGGTCCTGTCACATCCCGTGTGATTCTGGTCCTGTCACATCCCGTGTGATTCTAGTCCTGTCTCATCCCCTGTGATTCTGGACCTCTCCCATCCCGTGTGATTCTGGTCCTGTCACATCCCATGTGATTCTGGACCTGTCACATCCCGTGTGATTCTTGCCCTGTCCCATCCCGTGTGATTCTGGTCCTCTCCCATCCCGTGAGATTCTGGCCCTGTCCCATCCTCTGTGATTCTGGTCCTTTCCCATCATCTGTGATTCTGGTCCTCTCCCATCCCGTGTGATTCTGGTCCTGTCACATCCCATGTGATTCTGGTCCTGTCTCATCCCGTGTGATTCTTGTCCTCTCCCATCCTGTGTGATTCTGGTACTGTCCCATCCTGTGTGATTCTGGTCCTGTCATATCCCCTGTGATTCTGTTCCTGTCGCATCCCGTGTGATTCTGGTCCTGTCCCATCCGTTGTGATTGTCGTCCTGACCCATCCCGTGCGATTCTGGTCCTCTCCCATTCTGTGTGATTCTGTTCCTGTCCCATTCCGTGTGATTCTGGTTCTGTCACATTCCTTGTGATTCTGGTCCTGTCACATCCCGTGTGATTCCGGTCCTGTCACATCCAGTGTGATTCTTGTCCTGTCCCATTCTGTGTGATTCTCGTCCTCTCGCATCCCGTGTGATTCAGGTCCTGTCCCATTCCGTGTGATTCTGGTCCTGTCCCATTCCGTGTGATTCTGGTCCTGACACATCCCATGTGATTCTGGTCCTGTCTTGTCCCGTGTGATTCTCGTCCTGTCCCATCCCATGTGATTCTGGTCCTGTCACTTCCCGTGTGATTCTGGTTCTGTCACATCCCGTGTGATTCCGGTCCTGTCCCATCCCGTGTGATTCAGGTCCTGTCCAATCCCGTGCGATTTTGGTCCTGTCCCATACCGCGTGATTCAGTTCCTGTCCCATTCTGTGTGATTCTGGTCCCGTCCCATTCCCGTGTGATTCTCGTCCCATCTCATCCCGTGTGATTCTGGTCCTGTCACATACCGTGTGATTCTTGTCCTCTCCCATCCCGTGTGATTCTGGTCCTGTCACTTCCCGTGTGATTCTGGTTCTGTCCCACCCTGTGTGATTCTGGCTCCGTCACATCCCGTGTGATTCAGGTCCTGTCCCATTCCGTGTCATTCTGGTCCTGTCCAAACCCGTGTGATTCTGGTCCTGTCACATCCCGTGTGATTCTGGTCCTGTCCCATCCCGTGTGATTCTGGTCCGATCCCATCCGTTGTGATTCTCGTCCTGTCCCATCCCGTGTGATTATGGTCCTGTCACATCCCATGTGATTCTCGTCCCGTCTCATCCCGTGTGATTCTGGTTCTGTCCATTCCCGTGTGATTCTTGTCCTGTCCCATCCCGTGTGACTCTGGTCCTCTCCCATCCCGTGTGATTCTGGATCAGTCACATTCCTTGTGATTCTGGTCCTGTCACATCCCGTGTGATTCTCGTCCTGTCACATCCCATGTGATTCTGGTCCTCTCGCATCCGGTGTGATTCTGATCCTGTCCCGTCCGGTATGATTCTGGTCCTGTCCCATCCTGTGTGATTCTGGTCCTATCGCATCCTGTATGATTCTGGTCCTGTCGCATCCCGTGTGATTCTGGTCCTCTCCCATCCCGTGTGATTCTGGTCCTGTCACATCCCATGTGATTCTGGTCTTGTCCCATCCCGTGTGATTCTGGTCCTGTCACTTCCCGTGTGATGCTGGTCCTGTCCCATTCCGTGTGATTCTGGCCCTGTCCCATCCTGTGTGATTCTGGTCCTATCGCAACCCGTGTGATTCTGTTCCTGTCGCATCCGGAGTTATTCTGGTCCTGTCCCATCCTGTGTGATTCTTGTCCTGTCCCATCCCGTGTGATTCTGGTCCTCTCCCATCCGGTGTGATTCTGGTCCTGTCCCATCCCCTGTGATTCTGGACCTCTCCCATCCCGTGTGATTCTGGTCCTGCCACATCCCATGTGATTGTGGTCCTGTCCCATTCCCGTGTGATTCTCGTCCTGACCCATTCCGTGTGATGCTAGTCCTGTCACATCCCATGTGATTCTGGTCCTGTCTTATCCTGTGTGATTCTCGTCCTGACCCATCCCATGTGATTCTCGTAGTGTCCCATCCCATGTGATTCTGGTTCTGTCACATCCCGTGTGATTCAGGTCCTGTCCAATCCCGTGCGATTCTGGTCCTGTCCCATACCGCGTGATTCAGTTCCTGTCCCATTCTGTGTGATTCTGGTCCCGTCCCATTCCCGTGTGATTCTCGTCCCGTCTCATCCCGTGTGATTCTGGTCCTGTCACATCCCGTGTGATTCTGGTCCTCTCCCATCCCGTGTGATTCTGGTCCTCTCCCATCCCGTGTGATTCTGGGTCTGTCACATTCCTTGTGATTCTGGTCCTGTCACTTCCCGTGTGATTCTCGTCCTGTCACATCCCATGTGATTCTGGTCCTCTCGCATCCGGTGTGATTCTGATCCTGTCCCGTCCCGTAGGATTCTGGTCCTGTCCCATCTTGTGTGATTCTGGTCCTATCGCATCCCGTGTGATTCTTGTCCTGTCACATCCCGTGTTATTCATGTCCTGTCACATCCCGTGTGATTCTTGTCCTGTCACATCCCGTGTGATTCTGGTCCTCTCCCATTCAGTGCGATTCTGGTCCTGTCCCATTCTGTGTGATTCTGGTCCCGTCCCATTCCCGTGTGATTCTCGTCCCGTCTCATCCCGTGTGATTCTGGTCCTGTCACATCCCGTGTGATTCTGGTCCTCTCCCATCCCGTGTGATTCTGGTCCTCTCCCATCCCGTGTGATTCTGGGTCTGTCACATTCCTTGTGATTCTGGTCCTGTCACTTCCCGTGTGATTCTCGTCCTGTCACATCCCATGTGATTCTGGTCCTCTCGCATCCGGTGTGATTCTGATCCTGTCCCGTCCCGTAGGATTCTGGTCCTGTCCCATCTTGTGTGATTCTGGTCCTATCGCATCCCGTCTGATTCTTGTCCTGTCACATCCCGTGTTATTCATGTCCTGTCACATCCCGTGTGATTCTTGTCCTGTCACATCCCGTGTGATTCTGGTCCTCTCCCATTCAGTGTGATTCTGGTCCTGTCCCATTCCGTGTGATTCTGGTCCTGTCCCATTCTGTGTGATTCAGGTCCTGTCCCATTCCGTGTGATTCTGGTCCTGTCACATCCCGTGTGATTCTGGTCCTGTCCCATTCTGTGTGATTCTGGTCCTCTCGCATCCCTTGTGATTATGGTCCTGTCCCATTCTGTGTGATTCTGGTCCAGTCGCATCCCGTGTGAATATTTTCCTGTCTCATCCCGTGTGATTCATGTCCTGTCCCATCCCGTGTGATTCTGTTCATGTACCATCCTGTGTGATTCAGGTCCTGTCCCATTCCGTGTGATTCTGGTTCTGTCACATTCCTTGTGATTCTGGTCCTGTCACATCCTGTGTGATTCTGGTCCTGTCCCATTCCGTGTGATTCTGGCCCTGTCCCATTCCGTGTGATTCTGGTCCTGTCCCATTCCGTGTGATTATGGTCCTGACACATCCCGTGTGATTCTGGTCCTCTCGCATCCCATGTGATTCTGGTCCTGTCACATTCTGTGTGATTCTGGTCCTGTCAGATCCCGAGTGATTCTGGTCATGGCCCATTCCTTTTGATTCTGGTCCTGTCCCATTCTGTGTGATTCTGGTCATGGCCCATTCCTTATGATTCTGGTCCTGTCCCATTCTGTGTGATTCTGGTCCCGTCCCATTCCCGTGTGATTCTCGTCCTGCCCCATTCCGTGTGATTCTGGTCCTCTCCCATCCCGTGTGATTCTGGTCCTATCCCATCCCGCGTGATTCTGGATCTGTCACATTCCTTGTGATTCTGCTCCACTCGCATCCGGTGTGATTCTGATCCTGTCCCGTCCCGTAGGATTCTGGTCCTGTCCCATCTTGTGTGATTCTGGTCCTATCGCATCCCGTGTGATTCTTGTCCTGTCACATCCCGTGTGATTCTGGACCTGTCACATCCCGTGTGATTCTTGTCCTGTCCAATCCCGTGAGATTCTGGTCCTCTCCCATCTCGTGTGATGCTGGTCCTGTCGCATCCCCTGTGATTCTGGACCTCTCCCAACCCGTGTGATTCTGGTCCTGTCACATCCCATGTGATTCTGGTCCTGTCTCATCGCGTGTGATTCTTGTCCTCTCCCATCCTGTGTGATTCTAGTCCTGTCATATCCCCTGTGATTCTGTTCCTGTCGCATCCCGTGTGATTCTGGTCCTTTCCCATCCCGTGTGATTCTGGACCTGTCACATCCCGTGTGATTCTTGTCCTGTCCCATCCCGTATGATTCTGGTCCTCTCCCATCTCGTGTGATTCTGGTCCTGTCGCATCCCCTGTGATTCTGGACCTCTCACATCCCGTGTGATTTTGGTCCTGTCACATCCCTTGTGATTCTTGTCCTGTCCCATCCCGTGTGATTCTGGTCCTCTCCCATCTCGTGTGATTCTGGTCCTGTCGCATCCCCTGTGATTCTGGACCTCTCCCATCCCGTGTGATTCTGGTCCTGTCACATCCCATGTGATTCTGGTCCTGTCTCATCCCGTGTGATTCTTGTCCTCTCCCATCCTGTGTGATTCTAGTCCTGTCATATCCCCTGTGATTCTGTTCCTGTCGCATCCCGTGTGATTCTTGTCCTCTCCCATCCCGTGTGATTCTGGTCCTGTCCCATCCCGTGTGATTCTGGTCCTGTCACATCCCGTGTGATTCTGGTCCTGTCACATCCCGTGTGATTCTAGTCCTGTCTCATCCCCTGTGATTCTGGACCTCTCCCATCCCGTGTGATTCTTGTCCTGTCCCATCCCGTGTGATTCTGGTCCTCTCCCATCCCGTGTGATTCTGGATCTGTCACATTCCTTGTGATTCTGGTCCTGTCACATCCCGTGTGATTCTCGTCCTGTCACATCCCATGTGATTCTGGACCTGTCACATCCCGTGTGATTCTTGCCCTGTCCCATCCCGTGTGATTCTGGTCCTGTCCCATCCCGTGTGATTCTGGATCTGTCACATTCCTTGTGATTCTGGTCCTGTCACATCCCGTGTGATTCTCGTCCTGTCACATCCCATGTGATTCTGGACCTGTCACATCCCGTGTGATTCTTTTCCTTTCACATCCCGTGTGATTCTGGTACTGTCCCATCCTGTGTGATTCTGGTCCTGTCCCATCCGTTGTGATTGTCGTCCTGACCCATCCCGTGTGATTCTGGTCCTCTCCCATTCTGTGTGATTCTGGTCCTGTCACATCCCCTGTGATTCTGGTCCTGTCACATCCCGTGTGATTCTAGTCCTGTCTCATCCCCTGTGATTCTGGACCTCTCCCATCCCGTGTGATTCTTGTCCTGTCCCATCCCGTGTGATTCTGGTCCTCTCCCATCCCGCGTGATTCTGGATCTGTCACATTCCTTGTGATTCTGGTCCCGTCACATCCCGTGTGATTCTCGTCCTGTCACATCCCATGTGATTCTGCTCCTCTCGCATCCGGTGTGATTCTGATCCTGTCCCGTCCCGTAGGATTCTGGTCCTGTCCCATCTTGTGTGATTCTGGTCCTATCGCATCCCATGTGATTCTTGTCCTGTCACATCCCGTGTGATTCTGGACCTGTCACATCCCATGTGATTCTTGTCCTGTCCAATCCCGTGTGATTCTGGTCCTCTCCCATCTCGTGTGATGCTGGTCCTGTCGCATCCCCTGTGATTCTGGACCTCTCCCAACCCGTGTGATTCTGGTCCTGTCACATCCCATGTGATTCTGGTCCTGTCTCATCGCGTGTGATTCCTGTCCTCTCCCATCCTGTGTGATTCTAGTCCTGTCATATCCCCTGTGATTCTGTTCCTGTCGCATCCCGTGTGATTCTGGTCCTTTCCCATCCCGTGTGATTCTGGACCTGTCACATCCCGTGTGATTCTTGTCCTGTCCCATCCCGTATGATTCTGGTCCTCTCCCATCTCGTGTGATTCTGGTCCTGTCGCATCCCCTGTGATTCTGGACCTCTCCCATCCCGTGTGATTCTGGTCCTGTCACATCCCGTGTGATTCTTGTCCTGTCCCATCCCGTGTGATACTGGTCCTCTCCCATCTCGTGTGATTCTGGTCCAGTCGCATCCCCTGTGATTCTGGACCTCTCCCATCCCGTGTGATTCTGGTCCTGTCACATCCCATGTGATTCTGGTCCTGTCTCATCCCGTGTGATTCTTGTCCTCTCCCATCCTGTGTGATTCTAGTCCTGTCATATCCCCTGTGATTCTGTTCCTGTCGCATCCCGTGTGATTCTTGTCCTCTCCCATCCCGTGTGATTCTGGTCCTCTCCCATCCCGCGTGATTCTGGATCTGTCACATTCCTTGTGATTCTGGTCCTGTCCCATCCCGTGTGATTCTCGTCCTGTCACTTCCCGTGTGATTCTGTTCCTGTCGCATCCCGTGTGATTCTGGTCCTGTCCCATCCCGTGTGATTCTGGTCCTGTCACATCCCGTGTGATTCTTGTCCTGTCCCATCCCGTGTGATACTGGTCCTCTCCCATCTCGTGTGATTCTGGTCCAGTCGCATCCCCTGTGATTCTGGACCTCTCCCATCCCGTGTGATTCTGGTCCTGTCACATCCCATGTGATTCTGGTCCTGTCTCATCCCGTGTGATTCTTGTCCTCTCCCATCCTGTGTGATTCTAGTCCTGTCATATCCCCTGTGATTCTGTTCCTGTCGCATCCCGTGTGATTCTTGTCCTCTCCCATCCCGTGTGATTCTGGTCCTCTCCCATCCCGCGTGATTCTGGATCTGTCACATTCCTTGTGATTCTGGTCCTGTCCCATCCCGTGTGATTCTCGTCCTGTCACTTCCCGTGTGATTCTGTTCCTGTCGCATCCCGTGTGATTCTGGTCCTGTCCCATCCCGTGTGATTCTGGTCCTGTCACATCCCCTGTGATTCTGGTCCTGTCACATCCCGTGTGATTCTAGTCCTGTCTCATCCCCTGTGATTCTGGACCTCTCCCATCCCGTGTGATTCTTGCCCTGTCCCATCCCGTGTGATTCTGGTCCTGTCCCATCCCGTGTGATTCTGGATCTGTCACATTCCTTGTGATTCTGGTCCTGTCACATCCCGTGTGATTCTCGTCCTGTCACATCCCATGTGATTCTGGACCTGTCACATCCCGTGTGATTCTTTTCCTTTCACATCCCGTGTGATTCTGGTACTGTCCCATCCTGTGTGATTCTGGTCCTGTCCCATCCGTTGTGATTGTCGTCCTGACCCATCCCGTGTGATTCTGGTCCTCTCCCATTCTGTGTGATTCTGGTCCTGTCACATCCCCTGTGATTCTGGTCCTGTCACATCCCGTGTGATTCTAGTCCTGTCTCATCCCCTGTGATTCTGGACCTCTCCCATCCCGTGTGATTCTTGTCCTGTCCCATTCCGTGTGATTCTGGTCCTCTCCCATCCCGCGTGATTCTGGATCTGTCACATTCCTTGTGATTCTGGTCCCGTCACATCCCGTGTGATTCTCGTCCTGTCACATCCCATGTGATTCTGCTCCTCTCGCATCCGGTGTGATTCTGATCCTGTCCCGTCCCGTAGGATTCTGGTCCTGTCCCATCTTGTGTGATTCTGGTCCTATCGCATCCCATGTGATTCTTGTCCTGTCACATCCCGTGTGATTCTGGACCTGTCACATCCCGTGTGATTCTTGTCCTGTCCAATCCCGTGTGATTCTGGTCCTCTCCCATCCCGTGTGTTTCTGGTCCTCTCCCATCCCGTGTGATTCTGGTCCTCTCCCATCTCGTGTGATGCTGGTCCTGTCGCATCCCCTGTGATTCTGGACCTCTCCCAACCCGTGTGATTCTGGTCCTGTCACATCCCATGTGATTCTGGTCCTGTCTCATCGCGTGTGATTCCTGTCCTCTCCCATCCTGTGTGATTCTAGTCCTGTCATATCCCCTGTGATTCTGTTCCTGTCGCATCCCGTGTGATTCTGGTCCTTTCCCATCCCGTGTGATTCTGGACCTGTCACATCCCGTGTGATTCTTGTCCTGTCCCATCCCGTATGATTCTGGTCCTCTCCCATCTCGTGTGATTCTGGTCCTGTCGCATCCCCTGTGATTCTGGACCTCTCCCATCCCGTGTGATTCTGGTCCTGTCACATCCCGTGTGATTCTTGTCCTGTCCCATCCCGTGTGATACTGGTCCTCTCCCATCTCGTGTGATTCTGGTCCTGTCGCATCCCCTGTGATTCTGGACCTCTCCCATCCCGTGTGATTCTGGTCCTGTCACATCCCATGTGATTCTGGTCCTGTCTCATCCCGTGTGATTCTTGTCCTCTCCCATCCTGTGTGATTCTAGTCCTGTCATATCCCCTGTGATTCTGTTCCTGTCGCATCCCGTGTGATTCTTGTCCTCTCCCATCCCGTGTGATTCTGGTCCTCTCCCATCCCGCGTGATTCTGGATCTGTCACATTCCTTGTGATTCTGGTCCTGTCCCATCCCGTGTGATTCTCGTCCTGTCACTTCCCGTGTGATTCTGTTCCTGTCGCATCCCGTGTGATTCTGGTCCTGTCCCATCCCGTGTGATTCTGGTCCTGTCACATCCCCTGTGATTCTGGTCCTGTCACATCCCGTGTGATTCTAGTCCTGTCTCATCCCCTGTGATTCTGGACCTCTCCCATCCCGTGTGATTCTTGTACTGTCCCATCCCGTGTGATTCTGGTCCTCTCCCATCCCGTGTGATTCTGGATCTGTCACATTCCTTGTGATTCTGGTCCTGTCACATCCCGTGTGATTCTCGTCTTGTCACATCCCATGTGATTCTGGACCTGTCACATCCCGTGTGATTCTTGCCCTGTCCCATCCCGTGTGATTCTGGTCCTGTCCCATCCTCTGTGATTCTGGTCCTCTCCCATCCTCTGTGATTCTGGTCCTCTCCCATCCCGTGTGATTCTGGTCCTGTCACATCCCATGTGATTCTGGTCCTGCTCATCCCGTGTGATTCTTTTCCTCTCCCATCCCGTGTGATTCTGGTACTGTCCCATCCTGTGTGATACTGGTCCTGTCATATCCCCTGTGATTCTGTTCCTGTCGCATCCCGTGTGATTCTGGTCCTGTCCCATCCCGTTTGATTCTGGTCCTGTCACATCCCATGTGATTCTAGTGCTGTCTCATCTCGTGTGATTCTGGTCCTGTCCCATCCGTTGTGATTGTCGTCCTGACCCATCCCGTGTGATTCTGGTCCTCTCCCATTCTGTGTGATTCTGGTCCTGTCCCATTCCGTGAGATTCTGGTCCTTTCACATCCCGTGTGATTCCGGTCCTGTCGCATTCCGTGTGATTCTGGTCCTGTCCCATTCCGTGTGATTCTGGTTCTGTCACATTCCTTGTGATTCTGTTCCTGTCACATCCAGTGTGATTCTGGTCCTGTCCCATTCCGTGTGATTCTGGTTCTGTCACATTCCTTGTGATTCTGGTCCTGTCTTGTCCCGTGTGATTCTCGTCCTGTCCCATCCCATGTGATTCTGGTCCTGTCACATCCCGTGTGATTCTGGTTCTGTCACATCCCGTGTGATTCCGGTCCTGTCCCATCCCGTGTGATTCAGGTCCTGTCCAATCCCGTGCGATTCTGGTCCTGTCCCATACCTCGTGATTCAGTTCCTGTCCCATTCTGTGTGATTCTGGTCCCGTCCCATTCCCGTGTGATTCTCGTCCCATCTCATCCCGTGTGATTCTGGTCCTGTCACATCCCGTGTGATTCTTGTCCTCTCCCATCACGTGTGATTCTGGTCCTGTCACTTCCCGTGTGATTCTGGTCCTGTCCCACCCTGTGTGATTCTGGCTCCGTCACATCCCGTGTGATTCAGGTCCTTTCCCATTCCGTGTCATTCTGGTCCTGTCCAAACCCGTGTGATTCTGGTCCTGTCCCATCCCGTGTGATTCTGGTCCGATCCCATCCGTTCTGATTCTCGTCCTGTCACATCCCATGTGATTCTGGACCTGCCACATCCCGTGTGATTCTTGCCCTGTCCCATCCCGTGTGATTCTGGTCCTGTCCCATCCTCTGTGATTCTGGTCCTCTCCCATCCTCTGTGATTCTGGTCCTCTCCCATCCCGTGTGATTCTGGCCCTGTCACATCCCATGTGATTCTGGTCCTGCTCATCCCGTGTGATTCTTTTCCTCTCCCATCCCGTGTGATTCTGGTACTGTCCCATCCTGTGTGATTCTGGTCCTGTCATATCCCCTGTGATTCTGTTCCTGTCGCATCCCGTGTGATTCTGGTCCTGTCCCATCCCGTGTGATTCTGGTCCTGTCACATCCCATGTGATTCTAGTGCTGTCTCATCCCGTGTGATTCTGGTCCTGTCCCATCCGTTGTGATTGTCGTCCTGACCCATCCCGTGCGATTCTGGTCCTCTCCCATTCTGTGTGATTCTGTTCCTGTCCCATTCCGTGTGATTCTGGTTCTGTCACATTCCTTGTGATTCTGGTCCTGTCACATCCCGTGTGATTCCGGTCCTGTCGCATTCCGTGTGATTCTGGTCCTGTCCCATTCCGTTTGATTCTGGTTCTGTCACATTCCTTGTGATTCTGGTCCTGTCACATCCAGTGTGATTCTGGTCCTGTCCCATTCTGTGTGATTCTCGTCCTCTCGCATCCCGTGTGATTCAGGTCCTGTCCCATTCCGTGTGATTCTGGTCCTGTCCCATTCCGTGTGATTCTGGTCCTGACACATCCCATGTGATTCTGGTCCTGTCTTGTCCCGTGTGATTCTCGTCCTGTCCCATCCCATGTGATTCTGGTCCTGTCACTTCCCGTGTGATTCTGGTCCTGTCTTGTCCCGTGTGATTCCGGTCCTGTCCGATCCCGTGTGATTCTGGTCCTGTCCCATCCCGTGTGATTCTCGTCCTGTCACTTCCCGTGTGATTCTGTTCCTGTCGCATCCCGTGTGATTCTGGTCCTGTCCCATCCCGTGTGATTCTGGTCCTGTCACATCCCCTGTGATTCTGGTCCTGTCACATCCCGTGTGATTCTAGTCCTGTCTCATCCCCTGTGATTCTGGACCTCTCCCATCCCGTGTGATTCTTGCCCTGTCCCATCCCGTGTGATTCTGGTCCTGTCCCATCCCGTGTGATTCTGGATCTGTCACATTCCTTGTGATTCTGGTCCTGTCACATCCCGTGTGATTCTCGTCCTGTCACATCCCATGTGATTCTGGACCTGTCACATCCCGTGTGATTCTTTTCCTTTCACATCCCGTGTGATTCTGGTACTGTCCCATCCTGTGTGATTCTGGTCCTGTCCCATCCGTTGTGATTGTCGTCCTGACCCATCCCGTGTGATTCTGGTCCTCTCCCATTCTGTGTGATTCTGGTCCTGTCACATCCCCTGTGATTCTGGTCCTGTCACATCCCGTGTGATTCTAGTCCTGTCTCATCCCCTGTGATTCTGGACCTCTCCCATCCCGTGTGATTCTTGTCCTGTCCCATTCCGTGTGATTCTGGTCCTCTCCCATCCCGCGTGATTCTGGATCTGTCACATTCCTTGTGATTCTGGTCCCGTCACATCCCGTGTGATTCTCGTCCTGTCACATCCCATGTGATTCTGCTCCTCTCGCATCCGGTGTGATTCTGATCCTGTCCCGTCCCGTAGGATTCTGGTCCTGTCCCATCTTGTGTGATTCTGGTCCTATCGCATCCCATGTGATTCTTGTCCTGTCACATCCCGTGTGATTCTGGACCTGTCACATCCCGTGTGATTCTTGTCCTGTCCAATCCTGTGTGATTCTGGTCCTCTCCCATCTCGTGTGATGCTGGTCCTGTCGCATCCCCTGTGATTCTGGACCTCTCCCAACCCGTGTGATTCTGGTCCTGTCACATCCCATGTGATTCTGGTCCTGTCTCATCGCGTGTGATTCCTGTCCTCTCCCATCCTGTGTGATTCTAGTCCTGTCATATCCCCTGTGATTCTGTTCCTGTCGCATCCCGTGTGATTCTGGTCCTTTCCCATCCCGTGTGATTCTGGACCTGTCACATCCCGTGTGATTCTTGTCCTGTCCCATCCCGTATGATTCTGGTCCTCTCCCATCTCGTGTGATTCTGGTCCTGTCGCATCCCCTGTGATTCTGGACCTCTCCCATCCCGTGTGATTCTGGTCCTGTCACATCCCGTGTGATTCTTGTCCTGTCCCATCCCGTGTGATACTGGTCCTCTCCCATCTCGTGTGATTCTGGTCCTGTCGCATCCCCTGTGATTCTGGACCTCTCCCATCCCGTGTGATTCTGGTCCTGTCACATCCCATGTGATTCTGGTCCTGTCTCATCCCGTGTGATTCTTGTCCTCTCCCATCCCGTGTGATTCTGGTCCTCTCCCATCCCGCGTGATTCTGGATCTGTCACATTCCTTGTGATTCTGGTCCTGTCCCATCCCGTGTGATTCTCGTCCTGTCACTTCCCGTGTGATTCTGTTCCTGTCGCATCCCGTGTGATTCTGGTCCTGTCCCATCCCGTGTGATTCTGGTCCTGTCACATCCCCTGTGATTCTGGTCCTGTCACATCCCGTGTGATTCTAGTCCTGTCTCATCCCCTGTGATTCTGGTCCTGTCCAAACCCGTGTGATTCTGGTCCTGTCCCATCCCGTGTGATTCTGGTCCGATCCCATCCGTTCTGATTCTCGTCCTGTCACATCCCATGTGATTCTGGACCTGTCACATCCCGTGTGATTCTTGCCCTGTCCCATCCCGTGTGATTCTGGTCCTGTCCCATCCTCTGTGATTCTGGTCCTCTCCCATCCTCTGTGATTCTGGTCCTCTCCCATCCCGTGTGATTCTGGCCCTGTCACATCCCATGTGATTCTGGTCCTGCTCATCCCGTGTGATTCTTTTCCTCTCCCATCCCGTGTGATTCTGGTACTGTCCCATCCTGTGTGATTCTGGTCCTGTCATATCCCCTGTGATTCTGTTCCTGTCGCATCCCGTGTGATTCTGGTACTGTCCCATCCTGTGTGATTCTGGTCCTGTCATATCCCCTGTGATTCTGTTCCTGTCGCATCCCATGTGATTCTGGTCCTGTCCCATCCCGTGTGATTCTGGTCCTGTCACATCCCATGTGATTCTAGTGCTGTCTCATCCCGTGTGATTCTGGTCCTGTCCCATCCGTTGTGATTGTCGTCCTGACCCATCCCGTGTGATTCTGGTCCTCTCCCATTCTGTGTGATTCTGGTCCTGTCACATCCCCTGTGATTCTGGTCCTGTCACATCCCGTGTGATTCTAGTCCTGTCTCATCCCCTGTGATTCTGGACCTCTCCCATCCCGTGTGATTCTTGTCCTGTCCCATCCCGTGTGATTCTGGTCCTCTCCCATCCCGTGTGATTCTGGATCTGTCACATTCCTTGTGATTCTGGTCCTGTCACATCCCATGTGATTCTCGTCTTGTCACATCCCATGTGATTCTGGACCTGTCACATCCCGTGTGATTCTTGCCCTGTCCCATCCCGTGTGATTCTGGTCCTGTCCCATCCTCTGTGATTCTGGTCCTCTCCCATCCTCTGTGATTCTGGTCCTCTCACATCCCGTGTGATTCTGGTCCTGTCACATCCCATGTGATTCTGGTCCTGCTCATCCCGTGTGATTCTTTTCCTCTCCCATCCCGTGTGATTCTGGTACTGTCCCATCCTGTGTGATTCTGGTCCTGTCATATCCCCTGTGATTCTGTTCCTGTCGCATCCCGTGTGATTCTGGTCCTGTCCCATCCCGTGTGATTCTGGTCCTGTCACATCCCATGTGATTCTAGTGCTGTCTCATCCCGTGTGATTCTGGTCCTGTCCCATCCGTTGTGATTGTCGTCCTGACCCATCCCGTGTGATTCTGGTCCTCTCCCATTCTGTGTGATTCTGGTCCTGTCCCATTCCGTGAGATTCTGGTCCTTTCACATCCCGTGTGATTCCGGTCCTGTCGCATTCCGTGTGATTCTGGTCCTGTCCCATTCCGTGTGATTCTGGTTCTGTCACATTCCTTGTGATTCTGTTCCTGTCACATCCAGTGTGATTCTGGTCCTGTCCCATTCTGTGTGATTCTGGTCCTCTCGCATCCCGTGTGATTCAGGTCCTGTCCCATTCCGTGTGATTCTGGTCCTGTCCCATTCCGTGTGATTCTGGTCCTGACACATCCCATGTGATTCTGGTCCTGTCTTGTCCCGTGTGATTCTCGTCCTGTCCCATCCCATGTGATTCTGGTCCTGTCACTTCCCGTGTGATTCTGGTCCTGTCTTGTCCCGTGTGATTCCGGTCCTGTCCGATCCCGTGTGATTCTGGTCCTGTCCCATCCCGTGTGATTCTCGTCCTGTCTCTTCCCGTGTGATTCTGTTCCTGTCGCATCCCGTGTGATTCTGGTCCTGTCCCATCCCGTGTGATTCTGGTCCTGTCACATCCCCTGTGATTCTGGTCCTGTCACATCCCGTGTGATTCTAGTCCTGTCTCATCCCCTGTGATTCTGGACCTCTCCCATCCCGTGTGATTCTTGCCCTGTCCCATCCCGTGTGATTCTGGTCCTGTCCCATCCCGTGTGATTCTGGATCTGTCACATTCCTTGTGATTCTGGTCCTGTCACATCCCGTGTGATTCTCGTCCTGTCACATCCCATGTGATTCTGGACCTGTCACATCCCGTGTGATTCTTTTCCTTTCACATCCCGTGTGATTCTGGTACTGTCCCATCCTGTGTGATTCTGGTCCTGTCCCATCCGTTGTGATTGTCGTCCTGACCCATCCCGTGTGATTCTGGTCCTCTCCCATTCTGTGTGATTCTGGTCCTGTCACATCCCCTGTGATTCTGGTCCTGTCACATCCCGTGTGATTCTAGTCCTGTCTCATCCCCTGTGATTCTGGACCTCTCCCATCCCGTGTGATTCTTGTCCTGTCCCATTCCGTGTGATTCTGGTCCTCTCCCATCCCGCGTGATTCTGGATCTGTCACATTCCTTGTGATTCTGGTCCCGTCACATCCCGTGTGATTCTCGTCCTGTCACATCCCATGTGATTCTGCTCCTCTCGCATCCGGTGTGATTCTGGTCCTGTCCCATCTTGTGTGATTCTGGTCCTATCGCATCCCATGTGATTCTTGTCCTGTCACATCCCGTGTGATTCTGGACCTGTCACATCCCGTGTGATTCTTGTCCTGTCCAATCCCGTGTGATTCTGGTCCTCTCCCATCTCGTGTGATGCTGGTCCTGTCGCATCCCCTGTGATTCTGGACCTCTCCCAACCCGTGTGATTCTGGTCCTGTCACATCCCATGTGATTCTGGTCCTGTCTCATCGCGTGTGATTCCTGTCCTCTCCCATCCTGTGTGATTCTAGTCCTGTCATATCCCCTGTGATTCTGTTCCTGTCGCATCCCGTGTGATTCTGGTCCTTTCCCATCCCGTGTGATTCTGGACCTGTCACATCCCGTGTGATTCTTGTCCTGTCCCATCCCGTATGATTCTGGTCCTCTCCCATCTCGTGTGATTCTGGTCCTGTCGCATCCCCTGTGATTCTGGACCTCTCCCATCCCGTGTGATTCTGGTCCTGTCACATCCCGTGTGATTCTTGTCCTGTCCCATCCCGTGTGATACTGGTCCTCTCCCATCTCGTGTGATTCTGGTCCTGTCGCATCCCCTGTGATTCTGGACCTCTCCCATCCCGTGTGATTCTGGTCCTGTCACATCCCATGTGATTCTGGTCCTGTCTCATCCCGTGTGATTCTTGTCCTCTCCCATCCTGTGTGATTCTAGTCCTGTCATATCCCCTGTGATTCTGTTCCTGTCGCATCCCGTGTGATTCTTGTCCTCTCCCATCCCGTGTGATTCTGGTCCTCTCCCATCCCGCGTGATTCTGGATCTGTCACATTCCTTGTGATTCTGGTCCTGTCCCATCCCGTGTGATTCTCGTCCTGTCACTTCCCGTGTGATTCTGTTCCTGTCGCATCCCGTGTGATTCTGGTCCTGTCCCATCCCGTGTGATTCTGGTCCTGTCACATCCCCTGTGATTCTGGTCCTGTCACATCCCGTGTGATTCTAGTCCTGTCTCATCCCCTGTGATTCTGGTCCTGTCCAAACCCGTGTGATTCTGGTCCTGTCCCATCCCGTGTGATTCTGGTCCGATCCCATCCGTTCTGATTCTCGTCCTGTCACATCCCATGTGATTCTGGACCTGTCACATCCCGTGTGATTCTTGCCCTGTCCCATCCCGTGTGATTCTGGTCCTGTCCCATCCTCTGTGATTCTGGTCCTCTCCCATCCTCTGTGATTCTGGTCCTCTCCCATCCCGTGTGATTCTGGCCCTGTCACATCCCATGTGATTCTGGTCCTGCTCATCCCGTGTGATTCTTTTCCTCTCCCATCCCGTGTGATTCTGGTACTGTCCCATCCTGTGTGATTCTGGTCCTGTCATATCCCCTGTGATTCTGTTCCTGTCGCATCCCGTGTGATTCTGGTACTGTCCCATCATGTGTGATTCTGGTCCTGTCATATCCCCTGTGATTCTGTTCCTGTCGCATCCCGTGTGATTCTGGTCCTGTCCCATCCCGTGTGATTCTGGTCCTGTCACATCCCATGTGATTCTAGTGCTGTCTCATCCCGTGTGATTCTGGTCCTGTCCCATCCGTTGTGATTGTCGTCCTGACCCATCCCGTGTGATTCTGGTCCTCTCCCATTCTGTGTGATTCTGGTCCTGTCACATCCCCTGTCATTCTGGTCCTGTCACATCCCGTGTGATTCTAGTCCTGTCTCATCCCCTGTGATTCTGGACCTCTCCCATCCCGTGTGATTCTTGTCCTGTCCCATCCCGTGTGATTCTGGTCCTCTCCCATCCCGTGTGATTCTGGATCTGTCACATTCCTTGTGATTCTGGTCCTGTCACATCCCATGTGATTCTCGTCTTGTCACATCCCATGTGATTCTGGACCTGTCACATCCCGTGTGATTCTTGCCCTGTCCCATCCCGTGTGATTCTGGTCCTGTCCCATCCTCTGTGATTCTGGTCCTCTCCCATCCTCTGTGATTCTGGTCCTCTCACATCCCGTGTGATTCTGGTCCTGTCACATCCCATGTGATTCTGGTCCTGCTCATCCCGTGTGATTCTTTTCCTCTCCCATCCCGTGTGATTCTGGTACTGTCCCATCCTGTGTGATTCTGGTCCTGTCATATCCCCTGTGATTCTGTTCCTGTCGCATCCCGTGTGATTCTGGTCCTGTCCCATCCCGTGTGATTCTGGTCCTGTCACATCCCATGTGATTCTAGTGCTGTCTCATCCCGTGTGATTCTGGTCCTGTCCCATCCGTTGTGATTGTCGTCCTGACCCATCCCGTGTGATTCTGGTCCTCTCCCATTCTGTGTGATTCTGGTCCTGTCCCATTCCGTGAGATTCTGGTCCTTTCACATCCCGTGTGATTCCGGTCCTGTCGCATTCCGTGTGATTCTGGTCCTGTCCCATTCCGTGTGATTCTGGTTCTGTCACATTCCTTGTGATTCTGTTCCTGTCACATCCAGTGTGATTCTGGTCCTGTCCCATTCTGTGTGATTCTGGTCCTCTCGCATCCCGTGTGATTCAGGTCCTGTCCCATTCCGTGTGATTCTGGTCCTGTCCCATTCCGTGTGATTCTGGTCCTCTCACATCCCGTGTGATTCTTGCCCTGTCCCATCCCGTGTGATTCTGGTCCTGTCCCATCCTCTGTGATTCTGGTCCTCTCCCATCCTCTGTGATTCTGGTCCTCTCACATCCCGTGTGATTCTGGTCCTGTCACATCCCATGTGATTCTGGTCCTGCTCATCCCGTGTGATTCTGGTCCTGTTCCATTCCCGTGTGATTCTCGTCCTGCCCCATTCCGTGTGATTCTAGTCCTGTCACATCCCATGTGATTCTGGTCCTGTCTTGTCCCGTGTGATTCTCGTCCTGTCCCATCCCATGTGATTCTGGTCCTGTCACATCCCGTGTGATTCTGGTTCTGTCACATCCCGTGTGATTCCGGTCCTGTCCCATCCCGTGTGATTCAGGTCCTGTCCAATCCCGTGCGATTCTGGTCCTGTCCCATACCTCGTGATTCAGTTCCTGTCCCATTCTGTGTGATTCTGGTCCCGTCCCATTCCCGTGTGATTCTCGTCCCATCTCATCCCGTGTGATTCTGGTCCTGTCACATCCCGTGTGATTCTTGTCCTCTCCCATCACGTGTGATTCTGGTCCTGTCACTTCCCGTGTGATTCTGGTCCTGTCCCACCCTGTGTGATTCTGGCTCCGTCACATCCCGTGTGATTCAGGTCCTTTCCCATTCCGTGTCATTCTGGTCCTGTCCAAACCCGTGTGATTCTGGTCCTGTCCCATCCCGTGTGATTCTGGTCCGATCCCATCCGTTCTGATTCTCGTCCTGTCACATCCCATGTGATTCTGGACCTGTCACATCCCGTGTGATTCTTGCCCTGTCCCATCCCGTGTGATTCTGGTCCTGTCCCATCCTCTGTGATTCTGGTCCTCTCCCATCCTCTGTGATTCTGGTCCTCTCCCATCCCGTGTGATTCTGGCCCTGTCACATCCCATGTGATTCTGGTCCTGCTCATCCCGTGTGATTCTTTTCCTCTCCCATCCCGTGTGATTCTGGTACTGTCCCATCCTGTGTGATTCTGGTCCTGTCATATCCCCTGTGATTCTGTTCCTGTCGCATCCCGTGTGATTCTGGTCCTGTCCCATCCCGTGTGATTCTGGTCCTGTCACATCCCATGTGATTCTAGGGCTGTCTCATCCCGTGTGATTCTGGTCCTGTCCCATCCGTTGTGATTGTCGTCCTGACCCATCCCGTGCGATTCTGGTCCTCTCCCATTCTGTGTGATTCTGTTCCTGTCCCATTCCGTGTGATTCTGGTTCTGTCACATTCCTTGTGATTCTGGTCCTGTCACATCCCGTGTGATTCCGGTCCTGTCGCATTCCGTGTGATTCTGGTCCTGTCCCATTCCGTTTGATTCTGGTTCTGTCACATTCCTTGTGATTCTGGTCCTGTCACATCCAGTGTGATTCTGGTCCTGTCCCATTCTGTGTGATTCTCGTCCTCTCGCATCCCGTGTGATTCAGGTCCTGTCCCATTCCGTGTGATTCTGGTCCTGTCCCATTCCGTGTGATTCTGGTCCTGACACATCCCATGTGATTCTGGTCCTGTCTTGTCCCGTGTGATTCTCGTCCTGTCCCATCCCATGTGATTCTGGTCCTGTCACTTCCCGTGTGATTCTGGTCCTGTCTTGTCCCGTGTGATTCCGGTCCTGTCCGATCCCGTGTGATTCAGGTCCTGTCCAATCCCGTGCGATTTTGGTCCTGTCCCATACCGCGTGATTCAGTTCCTGTCCCATTCTGTGTGATTCTGGTCCCGTCCCATTCCCGTGTGATTCTCGTCCCATCTCATCCCGTGTGATTCTGGTCCTGTCACATCCCGTGTGATTCTTGTCCTCTCCCATCCCGTGTGATTCAGATCCTGTCCCATTCCCTGTCATTCTGGGTCTGTCCAAACCCGTGTGATTCTGGTCCTGTCACATCCCGTGTGATTCTGGTCCTGTCCCATCCCGTGTGATTCTGGTCCGATCCCATCCGTTGTGATTCTCGTCCTGTCCCATCCCGTGTGATTATGGTCCTGTCACATCCCATGTGATTCTCGTCCCGTCTCATCCCGTGTGATTCTGGTTCTGTCCATTCCCGTGTGATTCTTGTCCTGTCCCATCCCGTGTGACTCTGGTCCTCTCCCATCCCGTGTGATTCTGGATCAGTCACATTCCTTGTGATTCTGGTCCTGTCACATCCCGTGTGATTCTCGTCCTGTCACATCCCATGTGATTCTGGTCCTCTCGCATCCGGTGTGATTCTGATCCTGTCCCGTCCGGTATGATTCTGGTCCTGTCCCATCCTGTGTGATTCTGGTCCTATCGCATCCTGTATGATTCTGGTCCTGTCGCATCCCGTATGATTCTGGTCCTGTCGCATCCCGTGTGATTCTGGTCCTCTCCCATCCCGTGTGATTCTGCTCCTCTCGCATCCGGTGTGATTCTGATCCTGTCCCGTCCCGTAGGATTCTGGTCCTGTCCCATCTTGTGTGATTCTGGTCCTATCGCATCCCATGTGATTCTTGTCCTGTCCAATCCCGTGTGATTCTGGTCCTCTCCCATCTCGTGTGATGCTGGTCCTGTCGCATCCCCTGTGATTCTGGACCTCTCCCAACCCGTGTGATTCTGGTCCTGTCACATCCCATGTGATTCTGGTCCTGTCTCATCGCGTGTGATTCCTGTCCTCTCCCATCCCGTGTGATTCTGGTCCTCTCCCATCCCGTGTGATTCTGGATCTGTCACATTCCTTGTGATTCTGGTCCTGTCACATCCCGTGTGATTCTCGTCTTGTCACATCCCATGTGATTCTGGACCTGTCACATCCCGTGTGATTCTTGCCCTGTCCCATCCCGTGTGATTCTGGTCCTGCCACATCCCATGTGATTCTGGTCCTGTCACATTCAGTGTGATTCTGTTCCTGTCAGATCCCGAGTGATTCTGGTCATGGCCCATTCCTTATGATTCTGGTCCTGTCCCATTCTGTGTGATTCTGGTCCTGTTCCATTCCCGTGTGATTCTCGTCCTGCCCCATTCCGTGTGATTCTAGTCCTGTCACATCCCATGTGATTCTGGTCCTGTCTTGTCCCGTGTGATTCTCGTCCTGTCCCATCCCATGTGATTCTGGTCCTGTCACATCCCGTGTGATTCTGGTTCTGTCACATCCCGTGTGATTCCGGTCCTGTCCCATCCCGTGTGATTCAGGTCCTGTCCAATCCCGTGCGATTCTGGTCCTGTCCCATACCTCGTGATTCAGTTCCTGTCCCATTCTGTGTGATTCTGGTCCCGTCCCATTCCCGTGTGATTCTCGTCCCATCTCATCCCGTGTGATTCTGGTCCTGTCACATCCCGTGTGATTCTTGTCCACTCCCATCACGTGTGATTCTGGTCCTGTCACTTCCCGTGTGATTCTGGTCCTGTCCCACCCTGTGTGATTCTGGCTCCGTCACATCCCGTGTGATTCAGGTCCTTTCCCATTCCGTGTCATTCTGGTCCTGTCCAAACCCGTGTGATTCTGGTCCTGTCCCATCCCGTGTGATTCTGGTCCGATCCAATCCGTTGTGATTCTCGTCCTGTCCCATCCCGTGTGATTATGGTCCTGTCACATCCCATGTGATTCTCGTCCCGTCTCATCCCGTGTGATTCTGGTTCTGTCCATTCCCGTGTGATTCTTGTCCTGTCCCATCCCGTGTGACTCTGGTCCTCTCCCATCCCGTGTGATTCTGGATCTGTCACATTCCTTGTGATTCTGGTCCTGTCACATCCCGTGTGATACTCGTCCTGTCACATCCCTTGTGATTCTGGTCCTCTCGCATCCGGTGTGATTCTGATCCTGTCCCGTCCCGTAGGATTCTGGTCCTGTCCCATCTTGTGTGATTCTGGTCCTATCGCATCCCGTGTGATTCTTGTCCTGTCACATCCCGTGTGATTCTGGACCTGTCACATCCCGTGTGATTCTTGTCCTGTCCCATCCCGTGTGATTCTGGTCCTCTCCCATCTCGTGTGATTCTGGTCCTGTCGCATCCGGTGTGATTCTGATCCTGTCCCGTCCCGTATGATTCTGGTCCTGTCCCATCCTGTGTGATTCTGGTCATATCGCATCCCGTGTGATTCTGGTCCTGTCGCATCCCGTATGATTCTGGTCCTTTCTCATCCCGTGTGATTCTTGTCCTGTCACATCTCATGTGATTCTGGTCCTGTCCCATCCCGTGTGGTTCTGGTCCTGTTTCATCCCGTGTGATTCTTTTCCTCTCCCATCCCGTGTGATTCTGGTACTGTCCCATCCTGTGTGATTCTGGTCCTGTCATATCCCCTGTGATTCTGTTCCTGTCGCATCCCGTGTGATTCTGGTCCTGTCCCATCCCGTGTGATTCTGGTCCTGTCACATCCCATGTGATTCTAGTGCTGTCTCATCCCGTGTGATTCAGGTCCTGTCCCATCCGTTGTGATTGTCGTCCTGACCCATCCCGTGTGATTCTGGTCCTCTCCCATTCTGTGTGATTCTGGTCCTGTCACATCCCCTGTGATTCTGGTCCTGTCACATCCCGTGTGATTCTAGTCCTGTCTCATCCCCTGTGATTCTGGACCTCTCCCATCCCGTGTGATTCTGGTACTGTCCCATCCTGTGTGATTCTGGTCCTGTCATATCCCCTGTGATTCTGTTCCTGTCGCATCCCGTGTGATTCTGGTCCTGTCCCATCCCGTGTGATTCTGGTCCTGTCACATCCCATGTGATTCTAGTGCTGTCTCATCCCGTGTGATTCTGGTCCTGTCCCATCCGTTGTGATTGTCGTCCTGACCCATCCCGTGTGATTCTGGTCCTCTCCCATTCTGTGTGATTCTGGTCCTGTCACATCCCCTGTGATTCTGGTCCTGTCACATCCCGTGTGATTCTAGTCCTTTCTCATCCCCTGTGATTCTGGACCTCTCCCATCCCGTGTGATTCTTGTCCTGTCCCATCCCGTGTGGTTCTGGTCCTGTCACATCCAATGTGATTCTGGACCTGTCTCATCCCGTGTGATTCTTGTCCTCTCCCATCCTGTGTGATTCTAGTCCTGCCATATCCCCTGTGATTCTGTTCCTGTCGCATCCCGTGTGATTCTGGTCCTTTCCCATCCCGTGTGATTCTGGTCCTGTCATATCCCCTTTGATTCTCTTCCTGTCGCATCCCATGTGATTCTGGTCCTGTCCCATCCCGTGTGATTCTCGTCCTGTCACTTCCCGTGTGATTCTGTTCCTGTCGCATCCCGTGTGATTCTGGTCCTGCTCATCCCGTGTGATTCTTTTCCTCTCCCATCCCGTGTGATTCTGGTACTGTCCCATCCTGTGTGATTCTGGTCCTGTCATATCCCCTGTGATTCTGTTCCTGTCGCATCCCGTGTGATTCTGGTCCTGTCCCATCCCGTGTGATTCTGGTCCTGTCACATCCCATGTGATTCTAGTGCTGTCTCATCCCGTGTGATTCTGGTCCTGCTCATCCCGTGTGATTCTTTTCCTCTCCCATCCCGTGTGATTCTGGTACTGTCCCATCCTGTGTGATTCTGGTCCTGTCATATCCCCTGTGATTCTGTTCCTGTCGCATCCCGTGTGATTCTGGTCCTGTCCCATCCCGTGTGATTCTGGTCCTGTCACATCCCATGTGATTCTAGTGCTGTCTCATCCCGTGTGATTCTGGTCCTGTCCCATCCGTTGTGATTGTCGTCCTGACCCATCCCGTGTGATTCTGGTCCTCTCCCATTCTGTGTGATTCTGGTCCTGTCACATCCCCTGTGATTCTGGTCCTGTCCCATCCCGTGTGATTCTGGTCCTGTCACATCCCATGTGATTCTAGTGCTGTCTCATCCCGTGTGATTCAGGTCCTGTCCCATCCGTTGTGATTGTCGTCCTGACCCATCCCGTGTGATTCTGGTCCTCTCCCATTCTGTGTGATTCTGGTCCTGTCACATCCCCTGTGATTCTGGTCCTGTCACATCCCGTGTGATTCTAGTCCTGTCTCATCCCCTGTGATTCTGGACCTCTCCCATCCCGTGTGATTCTGGTACTGTCCCATCCTGTGTGATTCTGGTCCTGTCATATCCCCTGTGATTCTGTTCCTGTCGCATCCCGTGTGATTCTGGTCCTGTCCCATCCCGTGTGATTCTGGTCCTGTCACATCCCATGTGATTCTAGTGCTGTCTCATCCCGTGTGATTCTGGTCCTGTCCCATCCGTTGTGATTGTCGTCCTGACCCATCCCGTGTGATTCTGGTCCTCTCCCATTCTGTGTGATTCTGGTCCTGTCACATCCCCTGTGATTCTGGTCCTGTCACATCCCGTGTGATTCTAGTCCTTTCTCATCCCCTGTGATTCTGGACCTCTCCCATCCCGTGTGATTCTTGTCCTGTCCCATCCCGTGTGGTTCTGGTCCTGTCACATCCAATGTGATTCTGGACCTGTCTCATCCCGTGTGATTCTTGTCCTCTCCCATCCTGTGTGATTCTAGTCCTGCCATATCCCCTGTGATTCTGTTCCTGTCGCATCCCGTGTGATTCTGGTCCTTTCCCATCCCGTGTGATTCTGGTCCTGTCATATCCCCTTTGATTCTCTTCCTGTCGCATCCCATGTGATTCTGGTCCTGTCCCATCCCGTGTGATTCTCGTCCTGTCACTTCCCGTGTGATTCTGTTCCTGTCGCATCCCGTGTGATTCTGGTCCTGCTCATCCCGTGTGATTCTTTTCCTCTCCCATCCCGTGTGATTCTGGTACTGTCCCATCCTGTGTGATTCTGGTCCTGTCATATCCCCTGTGATTCTGTTCCTGTCGCATCCCGTGTGATTCTGGTCCTGTCCCATCCCGTGTGATTCTGGTCCTGTCACATCCCATGTGATTCTAGTGCTGTCTCATCCCGTGTGATTCTGGTCCTGCTCATCCCGTGTGATTCTTTTCCTCTCCCATCCCGTGTGATTCTGGTACTGTCCCATCCTGTGTGATTCTGGTCCTGTCATATCCCCTGTGATTCTGTTCCTGTCGCATCCCGTGTGATTCTGGTCCTGTCCCATCCCGTGTGATTCTGGTCCTGTCACATCCCATGTGATTCTAGTGCTGTCTCATCCCGTGTGATTCTGGTCCTGTCCCATCCGTTGTGATTGTCGTCCTGACCCATCCCGTGTGATTCTGGTCCTCTCCCATTCTGTGTGATTCTGGTCCTGTCACATCCCCTGTGATTCTGGTCCTGTCACATCCCGTGTGATTCTAGTCCTGTCTCATCCCCTGTGATTCTGGACCTCTCCCATCCCGTGTGATTCTTGTCCTGTCCCATCCCGTGTGATTCTGGTCCTCTCCCATCCCGTGTGATTCTGGATCTGTCACATTCCTTGTGATTCTGGTCCTGTCACATCCCGTGTGATTCTCGTCTTGTCACATCCCATGTGATTCTGGACCTGTCACATCCCGTGTGATTCTTGCCCTGTCCCATCCCGTGTGATTCTGGTCCTGACACATCCCATGTGATTCTGGTCCTGTCACATTCAGTGTGATTCTGTTCCTGTCAGATCCCGAGTGATTCTGGTCATGGCCCATTCCTTATGATTCTGGTCCTGTCCCATTCTGTGTGATTCTGGTCCTGTTCCATTCCCGTGTGATTCTCGTCCTGCCTCATTCCGTGTGATTCTAGTCCTGTCACATCCCATGTGATTCTGGTCCTGTCTTGTCCCGTGTGATTCTCGTCCTGTCCCATCCCATGTGATTCTGGTCCTGTCATATCCCGTGTGATTCTGGTTCTGTCACATCCCGTGTGATTCCGGTCCTGTCCCATCCCGTGTGATTCAGGTCCTGTCCAATCCCGTGCGATTCTGGTCCTGTCCCATACCTCGTGATTCAGTTCCTGTCCCATTCTGTGTGATTCTGGTCCCGTCCCATTCCCGTGTGATTCTCGTCCCATCTCATCCCGTGTGATTCTGGTCCTGTCACATCCCGTGTGATTCTTGTCCTCTCCCATCACGTGTGATTCTGGTCCTGTCACTTCCTGTGTGATTCTGGTCCTGTCCCACCCTGTGTGATTCTGGCTCCGTCACATCCCGTGTGATTCAGGTCCTTTCCCATTCCGTGTCATTCTGGTCCTGTCCAAACCCGTGTGATTCTGGTCCTGTCCCATCCCGTGTGATTCTGGTCCGATCCCATCCGTTGTGATTCTCGTCCTGTCCCATCCCGTGTGATTATGGTCCTGTCACATCCCATGTGATTCTCGTCCCGTCTCATCCCGTGTGATTCTGGTTCTGTCCATTCCCGTGTGATTCTTGTCCTGTCCCATCCCGTGTGACTCTGGTCCTCTACCATCCCGTGTGATTCTGGATCTGTCACATTCCTTGTGATTCTGGTCCTGTCACATCCCGTGTGATACTCGTCCTGTCACATCCCATGTGATTCTGTTCCTCTCGCATCCGGTGTGATTCTGATCCTGTCCCGTCCTGTATGATTCTGGTCCTGTCCCATCCTGTGTGATTCTGGTCCTATCGCATCCTGTGTGATTCTGGTCCTGTAGCATCCCGTATGATTCTGGTCCTGTCTCATCCCGTGTGATTCTTGTCCTGTCACATCTCATGTGACTCTGGTCCTGCCCATCCCGTGTGGTTCAGGTCCTGTCTCATCCCGTGTGATTCTGGTCATGTCCCATCCTGTGTGATTCTCGTCCTGTCCCATTCCGTGTGATTCTGGTTCTGTCACATCCCGTGTGCTTCTGGTCATGTCCCATCCTGTGCGATTCTGGTCCTGACCCATCCCTTGTGATTCTGGTCCTGTCCCATCCTGTGTGATTCTGGTCCTGTCGCATCCGGTATGATTCTGGTCCTGTCGCATCCCGTTTGATTTTGGTGCTGTCCCATCCCGTGTGATTCTGGTCCTGTCACATCCCTTGTGATTCTGGTCCTGTCCCATCCCTTGTGATTCTGGTCCTATCCCATCCCGTGTGATTCAGATCCTGTCCCATCCCGTGTGATTCTGGTCCTGTCCCATCCCGTGTGATTCTGGTCCGATCCCATCCGTTGTGATTATCGTCCTGTCCCATCCCGTGTGATTATGGTCCTGTCACATCCCATGTGATTCTCGTCCCGTCTCATCCCGTGTGATTCTGGTTCTGTCCATTCCCGTGTGATTCTTGTCCTGTCCCATCCCGTGTGACTCTGGTCCTCTCCCATCCCGTGTGATTCTGGTCCTGACACATCCCGTGTGATTCTGGTCCTCTCGCATCTCATGTGATTCTGGTCCTGTCACATTCTGTGTGATTCTGGTCCTGTCAGATCCCGAGTGATTCTGGTCATGGCCCATTCCTTTTGATTCTGGTCCTGTCCCATTAAGTGTGATTCTGGTCATGGCCCATTCCTTATGATTCTGGTCCTGTCCCATTCTGTGTGATTCTGGTCCCGTCCCATTCCCGTGTGATTCTCGTCCTGCCCCATTCCGTGTGATTCTGGTCCTGTCACATCCCGTGTGATTCTTGTCCTCTCCCATCCCGTGTGATTCTGGTCCTCTCCCATCCCGCGTGATTCTGGATCTGTCACATTCCTTGTGATTCTGGTCCCGTCACATCCTGTGTGATTCTCGTCCTGTCACATCACTTGTGATTCTGGTCCTCTCGCATCCGGTGTGATTCTGGTCCTGTCCCATCCCTTGTGATTCTGGTCCTATCCCATCCCGTGTGATTCAGATCCTGTCCCATCCCGTGTGATTCTGGTCCTGTCCCATCCCGTGTGATTCTGGTCCGATCCCATCCGTTGTGATTATCGTCCTGTCCCATCCCGTGTGATTATGGTCCTGTCACATCCCATGTGATTCTCGTCCCGTCTCATCCCGTGTGATTCTGGTTCTGTCCATTCCCGTGTGATTCTTGTCCTGTCCCATCCCGTGTGACTCTGGTCCTCTCCCATCCCGTGTGATTCTGGTCCTGACACATCCCGTGTGATTCTGGTCCTCTCGCATCTCATGTGATTCTGGTCCTGTCACATTCTGTGTGATTCTGGTCCTGTCAGATCCCGAGTGATTCTGGTCATGGCCCATTCCTTTTGATTCTGGTCCTGTCCCATTAAGTGTGATTCTGGTCATGGCCCATTCCTTATGATTCTGGTCCTGTCCCATTCTGTGTGATTCTGGTCCCGTCCCATTCCCGTGTGATTCTCGTCCTGCCCCATTCCGTGTGATTCTGGTCCTGTCACATCCCGTGTGATTCTTGTCCTCTCCCATCCCGTGTGATTCTGGTCCTCTCCCATCCCGCGTGAATCTGGATCTGTCACATTCCTTGTGATTCTGGTCCCGTCACATCCCGTGTGATTCTCGTCCTGTCACATCACTTGTGATTCTGGTCCTCTCGCATCCGGTGTGATTCTGATCCTGTCCCGTCCCGTAGGATTCTGGTCCTGTCCCATCTTGTGTGATTCTGGTCCTATCGCATCCCGTGTGATTCTTGTCCTGTCACATCCCGTGTGATTCTGGACCTGTCACATCCCGTGTGATTCTTGTCCTGTCCCATCCCGTGTGATTCTGGTCCTCTCCCATCTCGTGTGATTCTGGTCCTGTCGCATCCCCTGTGATTCTGGACCTCTCCCATCCCGTGTGATTCTGGTCCTGTCACATCCAATGTGATTCTGGACCTGTCTCATCCCGTGTGATTCTTGTCCTCTCCCATCCTGTGTGATTCTAGTCCTGTCATATCCCCTGTGATTCTGTTCCTGTCGCATCCCGTGTGATTCTGGTCCTTTCCCATCCCGTGTGATTCTGGTCCTGTCATATCCCCTTTGATTCTCTTCCTGTCGCATCCCATGTGATTCTGGTCCTGTCCCATCCCGTGTGATTCTCGTCCTGTCACTTCCCGTGTGATTCTGTTCCTGTCGCATCCCGTGTGATTCTGGTCCTGTCCCATCCCGTGTGATTCTGGTCCTGTCACATCCCGTGTGATTCTGGTCCTGTCACATCCCGTGTGATTCTAGTCCTGTCTCATCCCCTGTGATTCTGGACCTCTCCCATCTAGTGTGATTCTTGTCCTGTCCCATCCCGTGTGATTCTGGTCCTCTCCCATCCCGTGTGATTCTGGAACTGTCACATTCCTTGTGATTCTGGTCCTGTCACATCCCGTGTGATTCTCGTCCTGTCACATCCCATGTGATTCTGGACCTGTCACATCCCGAGTGATTCTTGCCCTGTCCCATCCCGTGTGATTGTGGTCCTCTCCCATCCCGTGTGATTCTGGTCCTGTCCCATCCTCTGTGATTCTGGTCCTCTCCCATCCTCTGTGATTCTGGTCCTCTCCCATCCCGTGTGATTCTGGTCCTGTCACATCCCATGTGATTCTGGTCCTGCTCATCCCGTGTGATTCTTGTCCTGTCATATCCCCTGTGATTCTGTTCCTGTCGCATCCCGTGTGATTCTGGTCCTGTCCCATCCCGTGTGATTCTGGTCCTGTCACATCCCATGTGATTCTAATGCTGTCTCATCCCGTGTGATTCTGGTCCTGTCCCATCCGTTGTGATTGTCGTCCTGACCCATCCCGTGTGATTCTGGTCCTCTCCCATTCTGTGTGATTCTGGTCCTGTCCCATTCCGTGAGATTCTGGTCCTTTCACATCCCGTGTGATTCCAGTCCTGTCGCATTCCGTGTGATTCTGGTCCTGTCCCATTCCGTGTGATTCTGGTTCTGTCACCTTCCTTGTGATTCTGTTCCTGTCACATCCAGTGTGATTCTGGTCCTGTCCCATTCTGTGTGATTCTGGTCCTCTCGCATCCCGTGTGATTCAGGTCCTGTCCCATTCCGTGTGATTCTGGTCCTGTCCCATTCCGTGTGATTCTGGTCCTGACACATCCCGTGTGATTCTGGTCCTCTCGCATCCCGTGTGATTCGGGTCCTGTCCCATTCCGTGTGATTCTGGTCCTGTCCCATTCCGTGTGATTCTGGTCCTGACACATCCCATGTGATTCTGGTCCTGTCACATTCAGTGTGATTCTGTTCCTGTCAGATCCCGAGTGATTCTGGTCATGGCCCATTCCTTATGATTCTGGTCCTGTCCCATTCTGTGTGATTCTGGTCCTGTTCCATTCCCGTGTGATTCTCGTCCTGCCCCATTCCGTGTGATTCTAGTCCTGTCACATCCCATGTGATTCTGGTCCTGTCTTGTCCCGTGTGATTCTCGTCCTGTCCCATCCCATGTGATTCAGGTCCTGTCACATCCCGTGTGATTCTGGTTCTGTCACATCCCGTGTGATTCCGGTCCTGTCCCATCCCGTGTGATTCAGGTCCTGTCCAATCCCGTGCGATTCTGGTCCTGTCCCATACCTCGTGATTCAGTTCCTGTCCCATTCTGTGTGATTCTGGTCCCGTCCCATTCCCGTGTGATTCTCGTCCCATCTCATCCCGTGTGATTCTGGTCCTGTCACATCCCGTGTGATTCTTGTCCTCTCCCATCACGTGTGATTCTGGTCCTGTCACTTCCCGTGTGATTCTGGTCCTGTCCCACCCTGTGTGATTCTGGCTCCGTCACATCCCGTGTGATTCAGGTCCTTTCCCATTCCGTGTCATTCTGGTCCTGTCCAAACCCGTGTGATTCTGGTCCTGTCCCATCCCGTGTGATTCTGGTCCGATCCAATCCGTTGTGATTCTCGTCCTGTCCCATCCCGTGTGATTATGGTCCTGTCACATCCCATGTGATTCTCGTCCCGTCTCATCCCGTGTGATTCTGGTTCTGTCCATTCCCGTGTGATTCTTGTCCTGTCCCATCCCGTGTGACTCTGGTCCTCTCCCATCCCGTGTGATTCTGGATCTGTCACATCCCTTGTGATTCTGGTCCTCTCGCATCCGGTGTGATTCTGATCCTGTCCCGTCCCGTAGGATTCTGGTCCTGTCCCATCTTGTGTGATTCTGGTCCTATCGCATCCCGTGTGATTCTTGTCCTGTCACATCCCGTGTGATTCTGGACCTGTCACATCCCGTGTGATTCTTGTCCTGTCCCATCCCGTGTGATTCTGGTCCTCTCCCATCTCGTGTGATTCTGGTCCTGTCGCATCCGGTGTGATTCTGATCCTGTCCCGTCCCGTATGATTCTGGTCCTGTCCCATCCTGTGTGATTCTGGTCATATCGCATCCCGTGTGATTCTGGTCCTGTCGCATCCCGTATGATTCTGGTCCTTTCTCATCCCGTGTGATTCTTGTCCTGTCACATCTCATGTGATTCTGGTCCTGTCCCATCCCGTGTGGTTCTGGTCCTGTCTCATCCCGTGTGATTCTGGTCATGTCCCATCCTGTGTGATTCTCGTCCTGTCCCATTCCGTGTGATTCTGGTCCTGTCCCATTCCGTGTGATTCTGGTTCTGTCACATTCCTTCTGATTCTGTTCCTGTCACATCCAGTGTGATTCTGGTCCTGTCCCATTCTGTGTGATTCTGGTCCTCTCGCATCCCGTGTGATTCAGGTCCTGTCCCATTCCTTGTGATTCTGGTCCTGTCCCATTCCGTGTGATTCTGGTCCTGACACATCCCGTGTGATTCTGGTCCTCTCGCATCCCATGTGATTCTGGTCCTGTCACATTCAGTGTGATTCTGTTCCTGTCAGATCCCGAGTGATTCTGGTCATGGCCCATTCCTTATGATTCTGGTCCTGTCCCATTCTGTGTGATTCTGGTCCTGTTCCATTCCCGTGTGATTCTCGTCCTGCCCCATTCCGTGTGATTCTAGTCCTGTCACATCCCATGTGATTCTGGTCCCGTCTTGTCCCGTGTGATTCTCGTCCTGTCCCATCCCATGTGATTCTGGTCCTGTCACATCCCGTGTGATTCTGGTTCTGTCACATCCCGTGTGATTCCGGTCCTGTCCCATCCCGTGTGATTCAGGTCCTGTCCAATCCCGTGCGATTCTGGTCCTGTCCCATACCTCGTGATTCAGTTCCTGTCCCATTCTGTGTGATTCTGGTCCCGTCCCATTCCCGTGTGATTCTCGTCCCATCTCATCCCGTGTGATTCTGGTCCTGTCACATCCCGTGTGATTCTTGTCCTCTCCCATCACGTGTGATTCTGGTCCTGTCACTTCCCGTGTGATTCAGGTCCTGTCCCACCCTGTGTGATTCTGGCTCCGTCACATCCCGTGTGATTCAGGTCCTTTCCCATTCCGTGTCATTCTGGTCCTGTCCAAACCCGTGTGATTCTGGTCCTGTCCCATCCCGTGTGATTCTGGTCCGATCCCATCCGTTGTGATTCTCGTCCTGTCCCATCCCGTGTGATTATGGTCCTGTCACATCCCATGTGATTCTCGTCCCGTCTCATCCCGTGTGATTCTGGTTCTGTCCATTCCCGTGTGATCCTTGTCCTGTCCCATCCCGTGTGACTCTGGTCCTCTCCCATCCCGTGTGATTCTGGATCTGTCACATTCCTTGTGATTCTGGTCCTGTCACATCCCGTGTGATACTCGTCCTGTCACATCCCATGTGATTCTGGTCCTCTCGCATCCGGTGTGATTCTGATCCTGTCCCGTCCCGTATGATTCTGGTCCTGTCCCATCCTGTGTGATTCTGGTCCTATCGCATCCCGTGTGATTCTGGTCCTGTCGCATCCCGTATGATTCTGGTCCTTTCTCATCCCGTGTGATTCTTGTCCTGTCACATCTCATGTGATTCTGGTCCTGTCCCAACCCGTGTGGTTCTGGTCCTGTCTCATCCCGTGTGATTCTGGTTCTGTCACATCCCGTGTGATTCCGGTCCTGTCCCATCCCGTGTGATTCAGGTCCTGTCCAATCCCGTGCGATTCTGGTCCTGTCCCATACCTCGTGATTCAGTTCCTGTCCCATTCTGTGTGATTCTGGTCCCGTCCCATTCCCGTGTGATTCTCGTCCCATCTCATCCCGTGTGATTCTGGTCCTGTCACATCCCGTGTGATTCTTGTCCTCTCCCATCACGTGTGATTCTGGTCCTGTCACTTCCCGTGTGATTCTGGTCCTGTCCCACCCTGTGTGATTCTGGCTCCGTCACATCCCGTGTGATTCAGGTCCTTTCCCATTCCGTGTCATTCTGGTCCTGTCCAAACCCGTGTGATTCTGGTCCTGTCCCATCCCGTGTGATTCTGGTCCGATCCAATCCGTTGTGATTCTCGTCCTGTCCCATCCCGTGTGATTATGGTCCTGTCACATCCCATGTGATTCTCGTCCCGTCTCATCCCGTGTGATTCTGGTTCTGTCCATTCCCGTGTGATTCTTGTCCTGTCCCATCCCGTGTGACTCTGGTCCTCTCCCATCCCGTGTGATTCTGGATCTGTCACATTCCTTGTGATTCTGGTCCTGTCACATCCCGTGTGATACTCGTCCTGTCACATCCCTTGTGATTCTGGTCCTCTCGCATCCGGTGTGATTCTGATCCTGTCCCGTCCCGTAGGATTCTGGTCCTGTCCCATCTTGTGTGATTCTGGTCCTATCGCATCCCGTGTGATTCTTGTCCTGTCACATCCCGTGTGATTCTGGACCTGTCACATCCCGTGTGATTCTTGTCCTGTCCCATCCCGTGTGATTCTGGTCCTCTCCCATCTCGTGTGATTCTGGTCCTGTCGCATCCGGTGTGATTCTGATCCTGTCCCGTCCCGTATGATTCTGGTCCTGTCCCATCCTGTGTGATTCTGGTCATATCGCATCCCGTGTGATTCTGGTCCTGTCGCATCCCGTATGATTCTGGTCCTTTCTCATCCCGTGTGATTCTTGTCCTGTCACATCTCATGTGATTCTGGTCCTGTCCCATCCCGTGTGGTTCTGGTCCTGTCTCATCCCGTGTGATTCTGGTCATGTCCCATCCTGTGTGATTCTCGTCCTGTCCCATTCCGTGTGATTCTGGTCCTGTCCCATTCCGTGTGATTCTGGTTCTGTCACATTCCTTCTGATTCTGTTCCTGTCACATCCAGTGTGATTCTGGTCCTGTCCCATTCTGTGTGATTCTGGTCCTCTCGCATCCCGTGTGATTCAGGTCCTGTCCCATTCCTTGTGATTCTGGTCCTGTCCCATTCCGTGTGATTCTGGTCCTGACACATCCCGTGTGATTCTGGTCCTCTCGCATCCCATGTGATTCTGGTCCTGTCACATTCAGTGTGATTCTGTTCCTGTCAGATCCCGAGTGATTCTGGTCATGGCCCATTCCTTATGATTCTGGTCCTGTCCCATTCTGTGTGATTCTGGTCCTGTTCCATTCCCGTGTGATTCTCGTCCTGCCCCATTCCGTGTGATTCTAGTCCTGTCACATCCCATGTGATTCTGGTCCCGTCTTGTCCCGTGTGATTCTCGTCCTGTCCCATCCCATGTGATTCTGGTCCTGTCACATCCCGTGTGATTCTGGTTCTGTCACATCCCGTGTGATTCCGGTCCTGTCCCATCCCGTGTGATTCAGGTCCTGTCCAATCCCGTGCGATTCTGGTCCTGTCCCATACCTCGTGATTCAGTTCCTGTCCCATTCTGTGTGATTCTGGTCCCGTCCCATTCCCGTGTGATTCTCGTCCCATCTCATCCCGTGTGATTCTGGTCCTGTCACATCCCGTGTGATTCTTGTCCTCTCCCATCACGTGTGATTCTGGTCCTGTCACTTCCCGTGTGATTCAGGTCCTGTCCCACCCTGTGTGATTCTGGCTCCGTCACATCCCGTGTGATTCAGGTCCTTTCCCATTCCGTGTCATTCTGGTCCTGTCCAAACCCGTGTGATTCTGGTCCTGTCCCATCCCGTGTGATTCTGGTCCGATCCCATCCGTTGTGATTCTCGTCCTGTCCCATCCCGTGTGATTATGGTCCTGTCACATCCCATGTGATTCTCGTCCCGTCTCATCCCGTGTGATTCTGGTTCTGTCCATTCCCGTGTGATCCTTGTCCTGTCCCATCCCGTGTGACTCTGGTCCTCTCCCATCCCGTGTGATTCTGGATCTGTCACATTCCTTGTGATTCTGGTCCTGTCACATCCCGTGTGATACTCGTCCTGTCACATCCCATGTGATTCTGGTCCTCTCGCATCCGGTGTGATTCTGATCCTGTCCCGTCCCGTATGATTCTGGTCCTGTCCCATCCTGTGTGATTCTGGTCCTATCGCATCCCGTGTGATTCTGGTCCTGTCGCATCCCGTATGATTCTGGTCCTTTCTCATCCCGTGTGATTCTTGTCCTGTCACATCTCATGTGATTCTGGTCCTGTCCCAACCCGTGTGGTTCTGGTCCTGTCTCATCCCGTGTGATTCTGGTCATGTCCCATCCTGTGTGATTCTCGTCCTGTCCCATTCCGTGTGATTCTGTTTCTGTCACATCCTGTGTGATTCTGGTCCTGTCGCATCCCATATGATTCTGGTCCTGTCTCATCCCGTGTGATTCTTGTCCTGTCACATCTGATGTGACTGTGGTCCTGTCGCATCCCGTGTGGTTCTGGTCCTGTCTCATCCCGTGTGATTCTGGTCATGTCCCATCCTGTGTGATTCTCGTCCTGTCCCATTCCGTGTGATTCTGGTTCTGTCACATCCCATGTGGTTCTGGTCATGTCCCATCCTGTGCGATTCTGGTCCTGACCCATCCCTTGTGATTCTGGTCCTGTCCCATCTTGTGTGATTCTGGTCCTGTCGCATCCCGTGTGATATTGGTCCTGTCGCATCCCGTTTGATTTTGGTGCTGTCCCATCCCGTGTGATTCTGGTCCTGTCACATCCCTTGTGATTCTGGTCCTGTCCCATCCCTTGTGATTCTGGTCCTATCCCATCCCGTGTGATTCAGATCCTGTCCCATCCCGTGTGATTCTGGTCCTGTCCCATCCCGTGTGATTCTGGTCCGATCCCATCCGTTGTGATTATCGTCCTGTCCCATCCCGTGTGATTATGGTCCTGTCACATCCCATGTGATTCTCGTCCCGTCTCATCCCGTGTGATTCTGGTTCTGTCCATTCCCGTGTGATTCTTGTCCTGTCCCATCCCGTGTGACTCTGGTCCTCTCCCATCCCGTGTGATTCTGGTCCTGACACATCCCGTGTGATTCTGGTCCTCTCGCATCTCATGTGATTCTGGTCCTGTCACATTCTGTGTGATTCTGGTCCTGTCAGATCCCGAGTGATTCTGGTCATGGCCCATTCCTTTTGATTCTGGTCCTGTCCCATTCTGTGTGATTCTGGTCATGGCCCATTCCTTATGATTCTGGTCCTGTCCCATTTTGTGTGATTCTGGTCCCGTCCCATTCCCGTGTGATTCTCGTCCTGCCCCATTCCGTGTGATTCTGGTCCTGTCACATCCCGTGTGATTCTTGTCCTCTCCCATCCCGTGTGATTCTGGTCCTCTCCCATCCCGCGTGATTCTGGATCTGTCACATTCCTTGTGATTCTGGTCCCGTCACATCCCGTGTGATTCTCGTCCTGTCACATCACTTGTGATTCTGGTCCTCTCGCATCCGGTGTGATTCTGATCCTGTCCCGTCCCGTAGGATTCTGGTCCTGTCCCATCTTGTGTGATTCTGGTCCTATCGCATCCCGTGTGATTCTTGTCCTGTCACATCCCGTGTGATTCTGGACCTGTCACATCCCGTGTGATTCTTGTCCTGTCCCATCCCGTGTGATTCTGGTCCTCTCCCATCTCGTGTGATTCTGGTCCTGTCGCATCCCCTGTGATTCTGGACCTCTCCCATCCCGTGTGATTCTGGTCCTGTCACATCCAATGTGATTCTGGACCTGTCTCATCCCGTGTGATTCTTGTCCTCTCCCATCCTGTGTGATTCTAGTCCTGTCATATCCCCTGTGATTCTGTTCCTGTCGCATCCCGTGTGATGCTGGTCCTTTCCCATCCCGTGTGATTCTGGTCCTGTCATATCCCCTTTGATTCTCTTCCTGTCGCATCCCGTGTGATTCTGGTCCTGTCCCATCCCGTGTGATTCTCGTCCTGTCACTTCCCGTGTGATTCTGTTCCTGTCGCATCCCGTGTGATTCTGGTCCTGTCCCATCCCGTGTGATTCTGGTCCTGTCACATCCCGTGTGATTCTGGTCCTGTCACATCCCGTGTGATTCTAGTCCTGTCTCATCCCCTGTGATTCTGGACCTCTCCCATCCAGTGTGATTCTTGTCCTGTCCCATCCCGTGTGATTCTGGTCCTCTCCCATCCCGTGTGATTCTGGAACTGTCACATTCCTTGTGATTCTGGTCCTGTCACATCCCGTGTGATTCTCGTCCTGTCACATCCCATGTGATTCTGGACCTGTCACATCCCGAGTGATTCTTGCCCTGTCCCATCCCGTGTGATTGTGGTCCTCTCCCATCCCGTGTGATTCTGGTCCTGTCCCATCCTCTGTGATTCTGGTCCTCTCCCATCCTCTGTGATTCTGGTCCTCTCCCATCCCGTGTGATTCTGGTCCTGTCACATCCCATGTGATTCTGGTCCTGCTCATCCCGTGTGATTCTTGTCCTGTCATATCCCCTGTGATTCTGTTCCTGTCGCATCCCGTGTGATTCTGGTCCTGTCCCATCCCGTGTGATTCTGGTCCTGTCACATCCCATGTGATTCTAATGCTGTCTCATCCCGTGTGATTCTGGTCCTGTCCCATCCGTTGTGATTGTCGTCCTGACCCATCCCGTGTGATTCTGGTCCTCTCCCATTCTGTGTGATTCTGGTCCTGTCCCATTCCGTGAGATTCTGGTCCTTTCACATCCTGTGTGATTCCAGTCCTGTCGCATTCCGTGTGATTCTGGTCCTGTCCCATTCCGTGTGATTCTGGTTCTGTCACCTTCCTTGTGATTCTGTTCCTGTCACATCCAGTGTGATTCTGGTCCTGTCCCATTCTGTGTGATTCTGGTCCTCTCGCATCCCGTGTGATTCAGGTCCTGTCCCATTCCGTGTGATTCTGGTCCTGTCCCATTCCGTGTGATTCTGGTCCTGACACATCCCGTGTGATTCTGGTCCTCTCGCATCCCGTGTGATTCGGGTCCTGTCCCATTCCGTGTGATTCTGGTCCTGTCCCATTCCGTGTGATTCTGGTCCTGACACATCCCATGTGATTCTGGTCCTGTCACATTCAGTGTGATTCTGTTCCTGTCAGATCCCGAGTGATTCTGGTCATGGCCCATTCCTTATGATTCTGGTCCTGTCCCATTCTGTGTGATTCTGGTCCTGTTCCATTCCCGTGTGATTCTCGTCCTGCCCCATTCCGTGTGATTCTAGTCCTGTCACATCCCATGTGATTCTGGTCCTGTCTTGTCCCGTGTGATTCTCGTCCTGTCACATCCCATGTGATTCTGGTCCTGTCACATCCCGTGTGATTCTGGTTCTGTCACATCCCGTGTGATTCCGGTCCTGTCCCATCCCGTGTGATTCAGGTCCTGTCCAATCCCGTGCGATTCTGGTCCTGTCCCATACCTCGTGATTCAGTTCCTGTCCCATTCTGTGTGATTCTGGTCCCGTCCCATTCCCGTGTGATTCTCGTCCCATCTCATCCCGTGTGATTCTGGTCCTGTCACATCCCGTGTGATTCTTGTCCTCTCCCATCACGTGTGATTCTGGTCCTGTCACTTCCCGTGTGATTCTGGTCCTGTCCCACCCTGTGTGATTCTGGCTCCGTCACATCCCGTGTGATTCAGGTCCTTTCCCATTCCGTGTCATTCTGGTCCTGTCCAAACCCGTGTGATTCTGGTCCTGTCCCATCCCGTGTGATTCTGGTCCGATCCAATCCGTTGTGATTCTCGTCCTGTCCCATCCCGTGTGATTATGGTCCTGTCACATCCCATGTGATTCTCGTCCCGTCTCATCCCGTGTGATTCTGGTTCTGTCCATTCCCGTGTGATTCTTGTCCTGTCCCATCCCGTGTGACTCTGGTCCTCTCCCATCCCGTGTGATTCTGGATCTGTCACATTCCTTGTGATTCTGGTCCTGTCACATCCCGTGTGATACTCGTCCTGTCACATCCCTTGTGATTCTGGTCCTCTCGCATCCGGTGTGATTCTGATCCTGTCCCGTCCCGTAGGATTCTGGTCCTGTCCCATCTTGTGTGATTCTGGTCCTATCGCATCCCGTGTGATTCTTGTCCTGTCACATCCCGTGTGATTCTGGACCTGTCACATCCCGTGTGATTCTTGTCCTGTCCCATCCCGTGTGATTCTGGTCCTCTCCCATCTCGTGTGATTCTGGTCCTGTCGCATCCGGTGTGATTCTGATCCTGTCCCGTCCCGTATGATTCTGGTCCTGTCCCATCCTGTGTGATTCTGGTCATATCGCATCCCGTGTGATTCTGGTCCTGTCGCATCCCGTATGATTCTGGTCCTTTCTCATCCCGTGTGATTCTTGTCCTGTCACATCTCATGTGATTCTGGTCCTGTCCCATCCCGTGTGGTTCTGGTCCTGTCTCATCCCGTGTGATTCTGGTCATGTCCCATCCTGTGTGATTCTCGTCCTGTCCCATTCCGTGTGATTCTGGTCCTGTCCCATTCCGTGTGATTCTGGTTCTGTCACATTCCTTCTGATTCTGTTCCTGTCACATCCAGTGTGATTCTGGTCCTGTCCCATTCTGTGTGATTCTGGTCCTCTCGCATCCCGTGTGATTCAGGTCCTGTCCCATTCCTTGTGATTCTGGTCCTGTCCCATTCCGTGTGATTCTGGTCCTGACACATCCCGTGTGATTCTGGTCCTCTCGCATCCCATGTGATTCTGGTCCTGTCACATTCAGTGTGATTCTGTTCCTGTCAGATCCCGAGTGATTCTGGTCATGGCCCATTCCTTATGATTCTGGTCCTGTCCCATTCTGTGTGATTCTGGTCCTGTTCCATTCCCGTGTGATTCTCGTCCTGCCCCATTCCGTGTGATTCTAGTCCTGTCACATCCCATGTGATTCTGGTCCCGTCTTGTCCCGTGTGATTCTCGTCCTGTCCCATCCCATGTGATTCTGGTCCTGTCACATCCCGTGTGATTCTGGTTCTGTCACATCCCGTGTGATTCCGGTCCTGTCCCATCCCGTGTGATTCAGGTCCTGTCCAATCCCGTGCGATTCTGGTCCTGTCCCATACCTCGTGATTCAGTTCCTGTCCCATTCTGTGTGATTCTGGTCCCGTCCCATTCCCGTGTGATTCTCGTCCCATCTCATCCCGTGTGATTCTGGTCCTGTCACATCCCGTGTGATTCTTGTCCTCTCCCATCACGTGTGATTCTGGTCCTGTCACTTCCCGTGTGATTCAGGTCCTGTCCCACCCTGTGTGATTCTGGCTCCGTCACATCCCGTGTGATTCAGGTCCTTTCCCATTCCGTGTCATTCTGGTCCTGTCCAAACCCGTGTGATTCTGGTCCTGTCCCATCCCGTGTTATTCTGGTCCGATCCCATCCGTTGTGATTCTCGTCCTGTCCCATCCCGTGTGATTATGGTCCTGTCACATCCCATGTGATTCTCGTCCCGTCTCATCCCGTGTGATTCTGGTTCTGTCCATTCCCGTGTGATCCTTGTCCTGTCCCATCCCGTGTGACTCTGGTCCTCTCCCATCCCGTGTGATTCTGGATCTGTCACATTCCTTGTGATTCTGGTCCTGTCACATCCCGTGTGATACTCGTCCTGTCACATCCCATGTGATTCTGGTCCTCTCGCATCCGGTGTGATTCTGATCCTGTCCCGTCCCGTATGATTCTGGTCCTGTCCCATCCTGTGTGATTCTGGTCCTATCGCATCCCGTGTGATTCTGGTCCTGTCGCATCCCGTATGATTCTGGTCCTTTCTCATCCCGTGTGATTCTTGTCCTGTCACATCTCATGTGATTCTGGTCCTGTCCCAACCCGTGTGGTTCTGGTCCTGTCTCATCCCGTGTGATTCTGGTCATGTCCCATCCTGTGTGATTCTCGTCCTGTCCCATTCCGTGTGATTCTGTTTCTGTCACATCCTGTGTGATTCTGGTCCTGTCGCATCCCATATGATTCTGGTCCTGTCTCATCCCGTGTGATTCTTGTCCTGTCACATCTGATGTGACTGTGGTCCTGTCCCATCCCGTGTGGTTCTGGTCCTGTCTCATCCCGTGTGATTCTGGTCATGTCCCATCCTGTGTGATTCTCGTCCTGTCCCATTCCGTGTGATTCTGGTTCTGTCACATCCCATGTGGTTCTGGTCATGTCCCATCCTGTGCGATTCTGGTCCTGACCCATCCCTTGTGATTCTGGTCCTGTCCCATCTTGTGTGATTCTGGTCCTGTCGCATCCCGTGTGATATTGGTCCTGTCGCATCCCGTGTGATTCTTGTCCTCTCGCATCCCGTGTGATTCTGATCCTGTCCCGTCCCGTATGAATCTGGTCCTGTCCCATCCTGTGTGATTCTGGTCCTGTCGCATCCGGTATGATTCTGGTCCTGTCGCATCCCGTGTGATTTTGGTCCTGTCCCATCCCGTGTGATTCTGGTCCTGTCACATCCCTTGTGATTCTGGTCCTGTCCCATCCCGTGTGATTCTGGTTCTATCCCATCCCGTGTGATTCTGGTCCTGTCCCATCCCGTGTGATTCTGGTCCGATCCCATCCGTTGTGATTCTCGTCCTGTCCCATCCCGTGTGATTATGGTCCTGTCACATCCCATGTGATTCTCGTCCCGTCTCATCCCGTGTGATTATGGTTCTGTCCATTCCCGTGTGATTCTTGTCCTGTCCCATCCCGTGTGACTCTGGTCCTCTCCCATCCCATGTGATTCTGGATCTGTCACATTCCTTGTGATTCTGGTCCTGTCACATCCCGTGTGATTCTCGTCCTGTCACATCCCATGAGATTCTGGTCCTCTCGCATCCGGTGTGATTCTGGTCATGTCCCATCCTGTGTGATTCTCGTCCTGTCCCATTCCGTGTGATTCTGGTTCTGTCACATCCTGTGTGATTCTGGTCCTGTCGCATCCCGTATGATTCTGGTCCTGTCTCATCCCTTGTGATTCTTGTCCTGTCACATCTCATGTGACTCTGGTCCTGTCCCATCCCGTGTGGTTCTGGTCCTGTCTCATCCCGTGTGATTCTGGTCATGTCCCATCCTGTGTGATTCTCGTCCTGTCCCATTCCGTGTGATTCTGGTTCTGTCACATCCCGTGTGCTTCTGGTCATGTCCCATCCTGTGCGATTCTGGTCCTGACCCATCCCTTGTGATTCTGGTCCTGTCCCATCCTGTGTGATTCTGGTCCTGTCGCATCCGGTATGATTCTGGTCCTGTCGCATCCCGTGTGATTTTGGTCCTGTCCCATCCCGTGTGATTCTGGTCCTGTCACATCCCATGTGATTCTGGTCCTGTCCCATCCCGTGTGATTCTGGTCCTATCCCATCCCGTGTGATTCTGATCCTGTCCCATCCCGTGTGATTCTGGTCCTGTCCCATCCCGTGTGATTCTGGTCCGATCCCATCCGTTGTGATTCTCGTCCTGTCCCATCCCGTGTGATTATGGTCCTGTCACATCCCATGTGATTCTCGTCCCGTCTCATCCCGTGTGATTCTGGTTCTGTCCATTACCGTGTGATTCTTGTCCTGTCCCATCCCGTGTGACTCTGGTCCTCTCCCATCCCATGTGATTCTGGATCTGTCACATTCCTTGTGATTCTGGTCCTGTCACATCCCGTGTGATTCTCGTCCTGTCACATCCCATGAGATTCTGGTCCTCTTGCATCCGGTGTGATTCTGATCCTGTCCCGTCCCGTATGATTCTGGTCCTGTCCCATCCTGTGTGATTCTGTTCCTATCGCATCCCGTGTGATTCTGGTCCTGTCGCATCCCGTATGATTCTGGTCCTGTCTCATCCCGTGTGATTCTTGTGCTGTCACATCTCATGTGATTCTGGTCCTGTCCCATCCCGTGTGGTTCTGGTCCTGTCTCATCCCGTGTGATTCTGGTCATGTCCCATCCTGTGTGATTCTCGTCCTGTCCCATTCCGTGTGATTCTGGTTCTGTCACATCCTGTGTGATTCTGGTCCTGTCGCATCCCGTATGATTCTGGTCCTGTCTCATCCCGTGTGATTCTTGTCCTGTCACATCTCATGTGACTCTGGTCCTGTCGCATCCCGTGTGGTTCTGGTCCTGTCTCATCCCGTGTGATTCTGGTCATGTCCCATCCTGTGTGATTCTCGGCCTGTCCCATCCCGTGTGATTCTGGTCCTGTCCCATCCCATGTGATTCTGTTCCTGTCCTATTCTCTGTGATTCCGGTCCTGTCCCATTCCGTAAGATTCTGGTCCCGTCACATCCCGTGTGATTCTGGTCCTGTCCAATCCCGAGTGATTCTGATCCTGTCCCATCCCGTGTGATTCTGTTCCTGTCCCATTCTGTGTGATTATGGTCCTGTCCCATTCCCGTGTGATTCTCGTTCTGTCTCATCCCGTGTGATTCTGGTCCTGTCCCATCCCGTGTGATTCTGTTCCTGTCGCATCCCTTGTGATTCTGGTCCTGTCACATCCCGTGTGATTCAGGTCCTGTCCCATTCTGTGTGATTCTGGTCCTGTCCCATTCCGTGTGATTCTGGTCCTGACACATCCCGTGTGATTCTGGTCCTCTCGCATCCCATGTGATTCTGGTCCTGTCACATTCAGTGTGATTCTGGTCCTGTTCCATTCCCGTGTGATTCTCGTCCTGCCCCATTCCGTGTGATTCTAGTCCTGTCACATCCCATGTGATTCTGGTCCTGTCTTGTCCCGTGTGATTCTCGTCCTGTCCCATCCCATGTGATTCTGGTCCTGTCCCATCCCGTGTGATTCTGGTCCTGTCCCATCCCGTGTGAATCTGGTCCGATCCCATCCGTTGTGATTCTTGTCCTGTCCCATCCCGTGTGATTATGGTCCTGTCACATCCCATGTGATTCTCGTCCCGTCTCATCCCGTGTGATTCTGGTTCTGTCCATTCCCGTGTGATTCTTGTCCTGTCCCATCCCGTGTGACTCTGGATCTGTCACATTCCTTGTGATTCTGGTCCTGTCACATCCCGTGTGATTCTCGTCCTGTCACATCCCATGAGATTCTGGTCCTCTCGCATCCGGTGTGATTCTGATCCTGTCCCGTCCCGTATGATTCTGGTCCTGTCCCATCCTGTGTGATTGTGGTCCTATCGCATCCCGTGTGATTCTGGTCCTGTCGCATCCCGTATGATTCTGGTCCTGTCTCATCCCGTGTGATTCTTGTCCTGTCACATCTCATGTGATTCTGGTCCTGTCCCATCCCGTGTGGTTCTGGTCCTGTCTCATCCCGTGTGATTCTGGTCATGTCCCATCCTGTGTGATTCTCGTCCTGTCCCATTCCGTGTGATTCTGGTTCTGTCACATCCTGTGTGATTCTGGTCCTGTCGCATCCCGTATGATTCTGGTCCTGTCTCATCCCGTGTGATTCTTGTCCTGTCACATCTCATGTGACTCTGGTCCTGGCGCATCCCGTGTGGTTCTGGTCCTGTCTCATCCCGTGTGATTCTGGTCATGTCCCATCCTGTGTGATTCTCGTACTGTCCCATTCCGTGTGATTCTGGTTCTGTCACATCCCGTGTGCTTCTGGTCATGTCCCATCCTGTGCGATGCTGGTCCTGACCCATCCCTTGTGATTCTGGTCCTGTCCCATCCTGTGTGATTCTGGTCCTGTCGCATCCAGTGTGATTTTGGTCCTGTTGCATCCCGTGTGATTCTTGTCCTCTCGCATCCCGTGTGATTCTGATCCTGTCCCGTCCCGTATGATTCTGGTCCTGTCCCATCCTGTGTGATTCTGGTCCTGTCGCATCCCGTATGATTCTGGTCCTGTCGCATCCCGTGTGATTTTGGTCCTGTCCCATCCCGTGTGATTCTGGTCCTGTCACATCCCTTGTGATTCTGGTCCTGTCCCATCCCGTGTGATTCTGGTCCTATCACATCCCGTGTGATTCTGATCCTGTCCCATCCCGTGTGATTCTGGTCCTGTCCCATTCCGTGTGATTCTGGTCCTGTCCCATCCACGGGTGATTCTGGTCCTATCTCATCCCGTGTGATTCTTGTCCTATCACATCCGGTGTGATTCTGATCCTGTCCCATCCCGTGTGATTCTGGTCCTGTCCCATTCCGTGTGATTCTGGTCCAGTCCCATCCACGGGAGATTCTGGTCCTATCTCATCCCGTGTGATTCTTGTCCTGTCCCATCCCGTGTGATTCTGGTCCTCTCCCATCCCGTGTGATTCTGGTCCTGTCTCATCCCCTGTGATTCTGGTCCTGTCGCATCCCGTGTGTTTCTGGTCCTGTCTCATCCCGTGTGGTTCTGGTCCTGTCTCATCCCATGTGATTCTGGTCCTGTCCCATCCCGTGTGATTCTGGTCCTGTCCCATCCCATGTGATTCTGTTCCTGTCCCATTCTCTGTGATTCCGGTCCTGTCCCATTCCGTATGATTCTGGTCCCGTCACGTCCCGTGTGATTCTGGTCCTGTCCAATTCCGAGTGATTCTGATCCTGTCCCATCCCGTGTGATTCTGGTCCTGTCTCATCCCCTGTGATTCTGGTCCTGTCGCATCCCGTGTGTTTCTGGTCCTGTCTCATCCCGTGTGATTCTTGTCCTGTCAGATCTCATGTGATTCTGGTCCTGTCCCATCCCGTGTGGTTCTGGTCCTGTCTCATCCCATGTGATTCTGGTCCTGTCACATCCCGTGTGATTCTGGTCCTGTCCCATCCCGTGTGATTCTGGTCCTGTCCCATCCCATGTGATTCTGTTCCTGTCCCATTCTCTGTGATTCCGGTCCTGTCCCATTCCGTATGATTCTGGTCCCGTCACATCCCGTGTGATTCTGGTCCTGTCCAATTCCGAGTGATTCTGATCCTGTCCCATCCCGTGTGATTCTGTTCCTGTCCCATTCTGTGTGATTATGGTCCTGTCCCATTCCCGTGTGATTCTCGTTCTGTCTCATCCGTGTGATTCTGGTCCTGTCCCATCCCGTGTGATTCTGTTCCTGTCGCATCCCTTGTGATTCTGGTCCTGTCACATCCCGTGTGATTCAGGTCCTGACCCATTCCGTGTGATTCTGGTCCTGTCCCATTCCGTGTGATTCTGGTCCTGACACATCCCGTGTGATTCTGGTCCTCTCGCATCCCATGTGATTCTGGTCCTGTCACATTCAGTGTGATTCTGTTCCTGTCAGATCCCGAGTGATTCTGGTCATGGCCCATTCCTTATGATTCTGGTCCTGTCCCATTCTGTGTGATTCTGGTCCTGTTCCATTCCCGTGTGATTCTCGTCCTGCCCCATTCCGTGTGATTCTAGTCCTGTCACATCCCATGTGATTCTGGTCCTGTCTTGTCCCGTGTGATTCTCGTCCTGTCCCATCCCATGTGATTCTGGTCCTGTCACATCCCGTGTGATTCTGGTTCTGTCACATCCCGTGTGATTCCGGTCCTGTCCCATCCCGTGTGATTCAGGTCCTGTCCAATCCCGTGCGATTCTGGTCCTGTCCCATACCGCGTGATTCAGTTCCTGTCCCATTCTGTGTGATTCTGGTCCCGTCCCATTCCCATGTGATTCTCGTCCCATCTCATCCCGTGTGATTCTGGTCCTGTCACTTCCCGTGTGATTCTGGTCCTGTCCCTCCCTGTGTGATTCTGGCTCCGTCACATCCCGTGTGATTCAGGTCCTTTCCCATTCCGTGTCATTCTGGTCCTGTCCAAACCCGTGTGATTCTGGTCCTGTCCCATCCCGTGTGATTCTGGTCCGATCCCATCCGTTGTGATTCTCGTCCTGTCACATCCCATGTGATTCTCGTCCCGACTCATCCCGTGTGATTCTTGTCCTGTCCCATCCCGTGTGACTCTGGTCCTCTCCCATCCCGTGTGATTCTGGATCTGTCACATTCCTTGTGATTCTGGTCCTGTCACATCCCGTGTGATTCTCGTCCTGTCACATCCCATGAGATTCTGGTCCTCTCGCATCCGGTGTGATTCTGATCCTCTCCCGTCCCGTATGATTCTGGTCCTGTCCCATCCTGTGTGATTCTGGTCCTATCGCATCCCGTGTGATTCTGGTCCTGTCGCATCCCGTATGATTCTGGTCCTGTCTCATCCCGTGTGATTCTTGTCCTGTCACATCTCATGTGATTCTGGTCCTGTCGCATCCCGTGTGGTTCTGGTCCTTTCTCATCCCGTGTGATTCCGGTCTTGTCCCATCCTGTCTGATTCTCGTCCTGTCCCATTCCGTGTGATTCTGGTTCTGTCACATCCCGTGTGCTTCTGGTCATGTCCCATCCTGTGCGATTCTGGTCCTGACCCATCCCTTGTGATTCTGGTCCTGACCCATCCTGTGTGATTCTGGTCCTGTCGCATCCCGTGTGATTTTGGTCCTGTCGCATCCCGTGTGATTCTTGTCCTCTCGCATCCCGTGTGATTCTGATCCTGTCCCGTCCCGTATGATTCTGGTCCTGTCCCATCCTGTGTGATTCTGGTCCTGTCGCATCCCGTATGATTCTGGTCCTGTCGCATCCCGTGTGATTTTGGTCCTGTCCCATCCCGTGTGATTCTGGTCCTGTCACATCCCTTGTGATTCTGGTCCTGTCCCATCCCGTGTGATTCTGGTCCTATCCCATCCCCTGTGATTCTGATCCTGTCCCATCCCGTGTGATTCTGGTCCTGTCCCATTCCGTGTGATTCTGGTCCTGTCCCATCCACGGGTGATTCTGGTCCTATCTCATCCCGTGTGATTCTTGTCCTGTCCCATCCCGTGTGATTCTGGTCCTCTTCCATCCCGTGTGTTTCTGGTCCTGTCATATCCCATGTGATTCTCGTCCTCTCCCATCCCGTGTGATTCTGGTCCTGTCTCATCCCCTGTGATTCTGGTCCTGTCGCATCCCGTGTGTTTCTGGTCCTGTCTCATCCCGTGTGATTCTTGTCCTGTCAGATCTCATGTGATTCTGGTCCTGTCCCATCCCGTGTGGTTCTGGTCCTGTCTCATCCCATGTGATTCTGGTCCTGTCCCATTCCCGTGTGATTCTCGTTCTGTCTCATCCCGTGTGATTCTGGTCCTGTCCCATCCCGTGTGATTCTGTTCCTGTCGCATCCCTTGTGAATCTGGTCCTGTCACATCCCGTGTGATTCAGGTCCTGTCCCATTCCGTGTGATTCTGGTCCTGTCCCATTCCGTGTGATTCTGGTCCTGACACATCCCGTGTGATTCTGGTCCTCTCGCATCCCATGTGATTCTGGTCCTGTCACATTCAGTGTGATTCTGTTCCTGTCAAATCCCGAGTGATTCTGGTCATGGCCCATTCCTTATGATTCTGGTCCTGTCCCATTCTGTGTGATTCTGGTCCTGTTCCATTCCCGTGTGATTCTCGTCCTGCCCCATTCCGTGTGATTCTAGTCCTGTCACATCCCATGTGATTCTGGTCCTGTCTTGTCCCGTGTGATTCTCGTCCTGTCCCATCCCATGTGATTCTGGTTCTGTCACATCCCGTGTGATTCCGGTCCTTTCCCATACCGTGTGATTAAGGTCCTGTCCAATCCCGTGCGATTCTGGTCCTGTCCCATACCGCGTGATTCAGTTCCTGTCCCATTCTGTGTGATTCTGGTCCCGTCCCATTCCCGTGTGATTCTCGTCCCATCTCATCCCGTGTGATTCTGGTCCTGTCACATCCCGTGTGATTCTAGTCCTCTCCCATCCCGTGTGATTCTGGTCCTGTCACTTCCCGTGTGATTCTGGTCCTGTCCCACCCTGTGTGATTCTGGCTCCGTCACATCCCGTGTGATTCAGGTCCTTTCCCATTCCGTGTCATTCTGGTCCTGTCCAAACCCGTGTGATTCTGGTCCTGTCCCATCCCATGTGATTCTGGTCCGATCCCATCCGTTGTGATTCTCGTCCTGTCACATCCAGTGTGATTCTTGTCCCGACTCATCCCGTGTGATTCTGGTTCTGTCCATTCCCGTGTGATTCTTGTCCTGTCCCATCCCGTGTGACTCTGGTCCTCTCCCATCCCGTGTGATTCTGGATCTGTCACATTCCTTGTGATTCTGGTCCTGTCACATCCCGTGTGATTCTGGTCCTGCTCATCCCGTGTGATTCTTGTCCTCTCCCATCCCGTGTGATTCTGTTACTGTCCCATCCTGTGTGATTCTGGTCCTGTCATATCCCCTGTGATTCTGTTCCTGTCGCATCCCGTGTGATTCTGGTCCTGTCCCATCCCGTGTGATTCTGGTCCTGTCACATCCCATGTGATTCTAGTGCTGTCTCATCCCGTGTGATTCTGGTCCTGTCCCATCCGTTGTGATTGTCGTCCTGACCCATCCCGTGTGATTCTGGTCCTCTCCCATTCTGTGTGATTCTGGTCCTGTCCAATTCCGTGAGATTCTGGTCCTTTCACATCCCGTGTGATTCCGGACCTGACGCATTCCGTGTGATTCTGGTCCTGTCCCATTCCGTGTGATTCTGGTTCTGTCACATTCCTTGTGATTCTGTTCCTGTCACATCCAGTGTGATTCTGGTCCTGTCCCATTCTGTGTGATTCTGGTCCTCTCGCATCCCGTGTGATTCAGGTCCTGTCCCATTCCGTGTGATTCTGGTCCTGTCCCATTCCGTGTGATTCTGGTCCTGACACATCCCGTGTGATTCTGGTCCTCTCACATCCCATGTGATTCTGGTCCTGTCACATTCAGTGTGATTCTGTTCCTGTCAGATCCCGAGTGATTCTGGTCATGGCCCATTCCTTATGATTCTGGTCCTGTCCCATTCTGTGTGATTCTCGTCCTGCCCCATTCCGTGTGATTCTAGTCCTGTCACATCCCATGTGATTCTGGTCCTGTCTTGTCCCGTGTGATTCTCGTCCTGTCCCATCCCATGTGATTCTGGTCCTGTCACATCCCGTGTGATTCTGGTTCTGTCACATCCCGTGTGATTCCGGTCCTGTCCCATCCCGTGTGATTCAGGTCCTGTCCAATCCCGTGCGATTCTGGTCCTGTCCCATACCTCGTGATTCAGTTCCTGTCCCATTCTGTGTGATTCTGGTCCCGTCCCATTCCCGTGTGATTCTTGTCCCATCTCATCCCGTGTGATTCTGGTCCTGTCACAGCCCGTGTGATTCTTGTCCTCTCCCATCACGTGTGATTCTGGTCCTGTCACTTCCCGTGTGATTCTGGTCCTGTCCCACCCTGTGTGATTCTGGCTCCGTCACATCCCGTGTGATTCAGGTCCTTTCCCATTCCGTGTCATTCTGGTCCTGTCCAAACCTGTGTGATTCTGGTCCTGTCCCATCCCGTGTGATTCTGGTCCGATCCCATCCGTTGTGATTCTCGTCCTGTCCCATCCAGTGTGATTATGGTCCTGTCACATCCCATGTGATTCTCGTCCCGTCTCATCCCGTGTGATTCTGGTTCTGTCCATTCCCGTGTGATTCTTGTCCTGTCCCATCCCGTGTGCCTCTGGTCCTCTCCCATCCCGTGTGATTCTGGATCTGTCACTTTCCTTGTGATTCTGGTCCGGTCACATCCCGTGTGATACTCCTCCTGTCACATCCCGTATGATTCTGGTCCTTTCTCATCCCGTGTGATTCCTGTCCTGTCACATCTCATGTGATTCTGGTCCTGTCCCATCCCGTGTGGTTCTGGTCCTGTCTCATCCCGTGTGATTCTGGTCATGTCCCATCCTGTGTGATTCTCGTCCTGTCCCATTCCGTGTGATTCTGGTTCTGTCACATCCTGTGTGATTCTGGTCCTGTCGCATCCCGTATGATTCTGGTCCTGTCTCATCCCGTGTGATTCTTGTCCTGTCACATCTCATGTGACTCTGGTCCTGTCCCATCCCGTGTGGTTCTGGTCCTGTCTCATCCCGTGTGATTCTGGTCATGTCCCATCCTGTGTGATTCTCGTCCTGTCCCATTCCGTGTGATTCTGGTTCTGTCACATCCCGTGTTCTTCTGGTCATGTCCCATCCTGTGCGATTCTGGTCCTGACCCTTCCCTTGTGATTCTGGTCCTGTCCCATCCTGTGTGATTCTGGTCCTGTCGCATCCCGTCTGATTTTGGTCCTGTCGCATCCCGTGTGATTCTTGTCCTCTCGCATACCGTGTGATTCTGATCCTGTCCCGTCCTGTATGATTCTGGTCCTGTCGCATCCCGTGTGATTTTGGTCCTGTCCCATCCCGTGTGATTCTGGTCCTGTCACTTCCCGTGTGATTCTGGTCCTGTCCCACCCTGTGTGATTCTGGATCTGTCACTTTCCTTGTGATTCTGGTCCGGTCACATCCCGTGTGATACTCGTCCTGTCACATCCCATATGATTCTGGTCCTATCGCATCCCGTGTGATTCTGGTCCTGTCGCATCCCGTATGATTCTGGTCCTTTCTCATCCCGTGTGATTCTTGTCCTGTCACATCTCATGTGATTCTGGTCCTGTCCCATCCCGTGTGGTTCTGGTCCTGTCTCATCCCGTGTGATTCTGGTCATGTCCCATCCTGTGTGATTCTCGTCCTGTCCCATTCCGTGTGATTCTGGTTCTGTCACATCCTGTGTGATTCTGGTCCTGTCACATCCCGTATGATTCTGGTCCTTTCTCATCCCGTGTGATTCCTGTCCTGTCACATCTCATGTGATTCTGGTCCTGTCCCATCCCGTGTGGTTCTGGTCCTGTCTCATCCCGTGTGATTCTGGTCATGTCCCATCCTGTGTGATTCTCGTCCTGTCCCATTCCGTGTGATTCTGGTTCTGTCACATCCTGTGTGATTCTGGTCCTGTCGCATCCCGTATGATTCTGGTCCTGTCTCATCCCGTGTGATTCTTGTCCTGTCACATCTCATGTGACTCTGGTCCTGTCCCATCCCGTGTGGTTCTGGTCCTGTCTCATCCCGTGTGATTCTGGTCATGTCCCATCCTGTGTGATTCTCGTCCTGTCCCATTCCGTGTGATTCTGGTTCTGTCACATCCCGTGTGCTTCTGGTCATGTCCCATCCTGTGCGATTCTGGTCCTGACCCTTCCCTTGTGATTCTGGTCCTGTCCCATCCTGTGTGATTCTGGTCCTGTCGCATCCCGTGTGATTTTGGTCCTGTCGCATCCCGTGTGATTCTTGTCCTCTCGCATACCGTGTGATTCTGATCCTGTCCCGTCCTGTATGATTCTGGTCCTGTCGCATCCCGTGTGATTTTGGTCCTGTCCCATCCCGTGTGATTCTGGTCCTGTCACTTCCCGTGTGATTCTGGTCCTGTCCCACCCTGTGTGATTCTGGATCTGTCACTTTCCTTGTGATTCTGGTCCGGTCACATCCCGTGTGATACTCGTCCTGTCACATCCCATATGATTCTGGTCCTATCGCATCCCGTGTGATTCTGGTCCTGTCGCATCCCGTATGATTCTGGTCCTTTCTCATCCCGTGTGATTCTTGTCCTGTCACATCTCATGTGATTCTGGTCCTGTCCCATCCCGTGTGGTTCTGGTCCTGTCTCATCCCGTGTGATTCTGGTCATGTCCCATCCTGTGTGATTCTCGTCCTGTCCCATTCCGTGTGATTCTGGTTCTGTCACATCCTGTGTGATTCTGGTCCTGTCGCATCCCGTATGATTCTGGTCCTGTCTCATCCCGTGTGAATCTTGTCCTGTCACATCTCATGTGACTCTGGTCCTGTCCCACCCGTGTGGTTCTGGTCCTGTCTCATCCCGTGTGATTCTGGTCATGTCCCATCCTGTGTGATTCTCGTCCTGTCCCATTCCGTGTGATTCTGGTTCTGTCACATCCCGTGTGCTTCTGGTCATGTCCCATCCTGTGCGATTCTGGTCCTGACCCATCCCTTGTGATTCTGGTCCTGTCCCATCCTGTGTGATTCTGGTCCTGTCGCATCCCGTGTGATTTTGGTCCTGTCGCATCCCGTGTGATTCTTGTCCTCTCGCATACCGTGTGATTCTGATCCTGTCCCGTCCCGTATGATTCTGGTCCTGTCGCATCCCGTGTGATTTTGGTCCTGTCCCATCCCGTGTGATTCTGGTCCTGTCACTTCCCGTGTGATTCTGGTCCTGTCCCACCCTGTGTGATTCTGGCTCCGTCACATCCCGTGTGATTCAGGTCCTTTCCCATTCCGTGTCATTCTGGTCCTGTCCAAACCCGTGTGATTCTGGTCCTGTCCCATCCCGTGTGATTCTGGTCCGATCCCATCCGTTGTGATTCTCGTCCTGTCACATCCCATGTGATTCTCGTCCCGACTCATCCCGTGCGATTCTGGTTCTGTCCATTCCCGTGTGATTCTTGTCCTGTCCCATCCCGTGTGACTCTGGTCCTCTCCCATCCCGTGTGATTCTGGATCTGTCACATTCCTTGTGATTCTGGTCCTGTCACATCCCGTGTGATTCTCGTCCTGTCACATCCCATGAGATTCTGGTCCTCTCGCATCCGGTGTGATTCTGATCCTGTCCCGCCCCGTATGATTCTGGTCCTGTCCCATCCTGTGTGATTCTGGTCCTATCGCATCCCGTGTGATTCTGGTCCTGTCGCATCCCTTATGATTCTGGTCCTGTCTCATCCCGTGTGATTCTTGTCCTGTCACATCTCATGTGATTCTGGTCCTGTCCCATCCCGTGTGGTTCTGGTCCTGTCTCATCCTGTGTGATTCTGGTCATGTCCCATCCTGTGTGATTCTCGTCCTGTCCCATTGCGTGTGATTCTGGTTCTGTCACATCCTGTGTGATTCTGGTCCTGTCGCATCCCGTATGATTCTGGTCCTGTCTCATCCCGTGTGATTCTTGTCCTGTCACATCTCATGTGACTCTGGTCCTGTCGCATCCCGTGTGGTTCTGGTCCTGTCTCATCCCGTGTGATTCCGGTCTTGTCCCATCCTGTGTGATTCTCGTCCTGTCCCATTCCGTGTGATTCTGGTTCTGTCACATCCCGTGTGCTTCTGGTCATGACCCATCCTGTGCGATTCTGGTCCTGACCCATCCCTTGTGATTCTGGTCCTGTCCCATCCTGTGTGATTCTGGTCCTGTCGCATCCCGGGTGATTTTGGTCCTGTCGCATCCCGTGTGATTCTTGTCCTCTCGCATCCCGTGTGATTCTGATCCTGTCCCGTCCCGTATGATTCTGGTCCTGTCCCATCCTTTGTGATTCTGGTCCTGTCGCATCCCGTATGATTCTGGTCCTGTCTCATCCCGTGTGATTTTGGTCCTGTCCCATCCCGTGTGATTCTGGTCCTGTCACATCCCTTGTGATTCTGGTCCTGTCCCATCCCGTGTGATTCTGGTCCTATCCCATCCCGTATGATTCTGATCCTGTCCCATCCCGTGTGATTCTGGTCCTGTCCCATTCCGTGTGAGTCTGGTCCTGTCCCATCCACGGGTGACTCTGGTCCTATCTCATCCCGTGTGATTCTTGTCCTGTCCCATCCCGTGTGATTCTGGTCCTCTCCCATCCCGTGTGTTTCTGGTCCTGTCATATCCCATGTGATTCTCGTCCTCTCCCATCCCGTGTGATTCTGGTCCTGTCTCATCCCCTGTGATTCTGGTCCTGTCGCATCCCGTGTGTTTCTGGTCCTGTCTCATCCCGTGTGATTCTTGTCCTGTCAGATCTCATGTGATTCTGGTCCTGTCCCATCCCGTGTGGTTCTGGTCCTGTCTCATCCCATGTGATTCTGGTCCTGTCACATCCCGTGTGATTCTGGTCCTGTCCCATCCCGTGTGATTCTGGTCCTGTCACATCCCGTGCGATTCTGGTCCTGTCCCATCCCGTGTGATTCTGGTCCTGTCCCATCCCATGTGATTCCGGTCCTGTCCCAATCCGTATGATTCTGGTCCCGTCACATCCCGTGTGATTCTGGTCCTGTCCAATTCCGAGTGATTCTGATCCTGTCCCATCCCGTGTGATTCTGTTCCTGTCCCATCCCGTGTGATTCTGGTCCTGTCCCATCCCGTGTGATTCTGTTCCTGTCGCATCTCTTGTGATTCTGGTCCTGTCACATCCCGTGTGATTCAGGTCCTGTCCCATTCCGTGTGATTCTGGTCCTGTCCCATTCCGTGTGATTCTGGTCCTGACACATCCCGTGTGATTCTGGTCCTCTCGCATCCCATGTGATTCTGGTCCTGTCACATTCAGTGTGATTCTGTTCCTGTCAGATCCCGAGTGATTCCGGTCATGGCCCATTCCTTATGATTCTGGTCCTGTCCCATTCTGTGTGATTCTGGTCCTGTTCCATTCCCGTGTGATTCTCGTCCTGCCCCATTCCGTGTGATTCTCGTCCTGCCCCATTCTGTGTGATTCTAGTCCTGTCACATCCCATGTGATTCTGGTCCTGTCTTGTCCCGTGTGATTCTCGTCCTGTCCCATCCCATGTGAATCTGGTTCTGTCACATCCCGTGTGATTCCGGTCCTTTCCCATACCGTGTGATTCAGGTCCTGTCCAATCCCGTGCGATTCTGGTCCTGTCCCATACCGCGTGATTCAGTTCCTGTCCCATTCTGTGTGATTCTGGTCCCGTCCCATTCCCGTGTGATTCTCGTCCCATCACATCCCGTGTGATTCTGGTCCTGTCACATCCCGTGTGATTCTTGTCCTGTCCCATCACGTGTGATTCTGGTCCTCTCGCATCCGGTGTGATTCTGATCCTGTCCCGCCCCGTATGATTCTGGTCCTGTCCCATCCTGTGTGATTCTGGTCCTATCGCATCCCGTGTGATTCTGGTCCTGTCGCATCCCTTATGATTCTGGTCCTGTCTCATCCCGTGTGATTCTTGTCCTGTCACATCTCATGTGATTCTGGTCCTGTCCCATCCCGTGTGGTTCTGGTCCTGTCTCATCCTGTGTGATTCTGGTCATGTCCCATCCTGTGTGATTCTCGTCCTGTCCCATTGCGTGTGATTCTGGTTCTGTCACATCCTGTGTGATTCTGGTCCTGTCGCATCCCGTATGATTCTGGTCCTGTCTCATCCCGTGTGATTCTTGTCCTGTCACATCTCATGTGACTCTGGTCCTGTCGCATCCCGTGTGGTTCTGGTCCTGTCTCATCCCGTGTGATTCCGGTCTTGTCCCATCCTGTGTGATTCTCGTCCTGTCCCATTCCGTGTGATTCTGGTTCTGTCACATCCCGTGTGCTTCTGGTCATGACCCATCCTGTGCGATTCTGGTCCTGACCCATCCCTTGTGATTCTGGTCCTGTCCCATCCTGTGTGATTCTGGTCCTGTCGCATCCCGGGTGATTTTGGTCCTGTCGCATCCCGTGTGATTCTTGTCCTCTCGCATCCCGTGTGATTCTGATCCTGTCCCGTCCCGTATGATTCTGGTCCTGTCCCATCCTTTGTGATTCTGGTCCTGTCGCATCCCGTATGATTCTGGTCCTGTCGCATCCCGTGTGATTTTGGTCCTGTCCCATCCCGTGTGATTCTGGTCCTGTCACATCCCTTGTGATTCTGGTCCTGTCCCATCCCGTGTGATTCTGGTCCTATCCCATCCCGTATGATTCTGATCCTGTCCCATCCCGTGTGATTCTGGTCCTGTCCCATTCCGTGTGAGTCTGGTCCTGTCCCATCCACGGGTGACTCTGGTCCTATCTCATCCCGTGTGATTCTTGTCCTGTCCCATCCCGTGTGATTCTGGTCCTCTCCCATCCCGTGTGTTTCTGGTCCTGTCATATCCCATGTGATTCTCGTCCTCTCCCATCCCGTGTGATTCTGGTCCTGTCTCATCCCCTGTGATTCTGGTCCTGTCGCATCCCGTGTGTTTCTGGTCCTGTCTCATCCCGTGTGATTCTTGTCCTGTCAGATCTCATGTGATTCTGGTCCTGTCCCATCCCGTGTGGTTCTGGTCCTGTCTCATCCCATGTGATTCTGGTCCTGTCACATCCCGTGTGATTCTGGTCCTGTCCCATCCCGTGTGATTCTGGTCCTGTCACATCCCGTGCGATTCTGGTCCTGTCCCATCCCGTGTGATTCTGGTCCTGTCCCATCCCATGTGATTCCGGTCCTGTCCCAATCCGTATGATTCTGGTCCCGTCACATCCCGTGTGATTCTGGTCCTGTCCAATTCCGAGTGATTCTGATCCTGTCCCATCCCGTGTGATTCTGTTCCTGTCCCATCCCGTGTGATTCTGGTCCTGTCCCATCCCGTGTGATTCTGTTCCTGTCGCATCTCTTGTGATTCTGGTCCTGTCACATCCCGTGTGATTCAGGTCCTGTCCCATTCCGTGTGATTCTGGTCCTGTCCCATTCCGTGTGATTCTGGTCCTGACACATCCCGTGTGATTCTGGTCCTCTCGCATCCCATGTGATTCTGGTCCTGTCACATTCAGTGTGATTCTGTTCCTGTCAGATCCCGAGTGATTCCGGTCATGGCCCATTCCTTATGATTCTGGTCCTGTCCCATTCTGTGTGATTCTGGTCCTGTTCCATTCCCGTGTGATTCTCGTCCTGCCCCATTCCGTGTGATTCTCGTCCTGCCCCATTCTGTGTGATTCTAGTCCTGTCACATCCCATGTGATTCTGGTCCTGTCTTGTCCCGTGTGATTCTCGTCCTGTCCCATCCCATGTGAATCTGGTTCTGTCACATCCCGTGTGATTCCGGTCCTTTCCCATACCGTGTGATTCAGGTCCTGTCCAATCCCGTGCGATTCTGGTCCTGTCCCATACCGCGTGATTCAGTTCCTGTCCCATTCTGTGTGATTCTGGTCCCGTCCCATTCCCGTGTGATTCTCGTCCCATCACATCCCGTGTGATTCTGGTCCTGTCACATCCCGTGTGATTCTTGTCCTGTCCCATCACGTGTGATTCTGGTCCTGTCACTTCCCGTGTGATTCTGGTCCTGTCCCACCCTGTGTGATTCTGGTCCGGTCACATCCCGTGTGATACTCGTCCTGTCACATCCCGTATGATTCTGGTCCTTTCTCATCCCGTGTGATTCCTGTCCTGTCACATCTCATGTGATTCTGGTCCTGTCCCATCCCGTGTGGTTCTGGTCCTGTCTCATCCCGTGTGATTCTGGTCATGTCCCATCCTGTGTGATTCTCGTCCTGTCCCATTCCGTGTGATTCTGGTTCTGTCACATCCTGTGTGATTCTGGTCCTGTCGCATCCCGTATGATTCTGGTCCTGTCTCATCCCGTGTGATTCTTGTCCTGTCACATCTCATGTGACTCTGGTCCTGTCCCATCCCGTGTGGTTCTGGTCCTGTCTCATCCCGTGTGATTCTGGTCATGTCCCATCCTGTGTGATTCTCGTCCTGTCCCATTCCGTGTGATTCTGGTTCTGTCACATCCCGTGTGCTTCTGGTCATGTCCCATCCTGTGCGATTCTGGTCCTGACCCTTCCCTTGTGATTCTGGTCCTGTCCCATCCTGTGTGATTCTGGTCCTGTCGCATCCCGTGTGATTTTGGTCCTGTCGCATCCCGTGTGATTCTTGTCCTCTCGCATACCGTGTGATTCTGATCCTGTCCCGTCCTGTATGATTCTGGTCCTGTCGCATCCCGTGTGATTTTGGTCCCGTCCCATCCCGTGTGATTCTGGTCCTGTCACTTCCCGTGTGATTCTGGTCCTGTCCCACCCTGTGTGATTCTGGATCTGTCACTTTTCTTGTGATTCTGGTCCGGTCACATCCCGTGTGATACTCGTCCTGTCACATCCCATATGATTCTGGTCCTATCGCATCCCGTGTGATTCTGGTCCTGTCGCATCCCGTATGATTCTGGTCCTTTCTCATCCCGTGTGATTCTTGTCCTGTCACATCTCATGTGATTCTGGTCCTGTCCCATCCCGTGTGGTTCTGGTCCTGTCTCATCCCGTGTGATTCTGGTCATGTCCCATCCTGTGTGATTCTCGTCCTGTCCCATTCCGTGTGATTCTGGTTCTGTCACATCCTGTGTGATTCTGGTCCTGTCGCATCCCGTATGATTCTGGTCCTGTCTCATCCCGTGTGAATCTTGTCCTGTCACATCTCATGTGACTCTGGTCCTGTCCCATCCCGTGTGGTTCTGGTCCTGTCTCATCCCGTGTGATTCTGGTCATGTCCCATCCTGTGTGATTCTCGTCCTGTCCCATTCCGTGTGATTCTGGTTCTGTCACATCCCGTGTGCTTCTGGTCATGTCCCATCCTGTGCGATTCTGGTCCTGACCCATCCCTTGTGATTCTGGTCCTGTCCCATCCCGTGTGATTCTGGTCCGATCCCATCCGTTGTGATTCTCGTCCTGTCACATCCCATGTGATTCTCGTCCCGACTCATCCCGTGCGATTCTGGTTCTGTCCATTCCCGTGTGATTCTTGTCCTGTCCCATCCCGTGTGACTCTGGTCCTCTCCCATCCCGTGTGATTCTGGATCTGTCACATTCCTTGTGATTCTGGTCCTGTCACATCCCGTGTGATTCTCGTCCTGTCACATCCCATGAGATTCTGGTCCTCTCGCATCCGGTGTGATTCTGATCCTGTCCCGCCCCGTATGATTCTGGTCCTGTCCCATCCTGTGTGATTCTGGTCCTATCGCATCCCGTGTGATTCTGGTCCTGTCGCATCCCTTATGATTCTGGTCCTGTCTCATCCCGTGTGATTCTTGTCCTGTCACATCTCATGTGATTCTGGTCCTGTCCCATTCTGTGTGATTCTGGTCCTGTTCCATTCCCGTGTGATTCTCGTCCTGCCCCATTCCGTGTGATTCTCGTCCTGCCCCATTCTGTGTGATTCTAGTCCTGTCACATCCCATGTGATTCTGGTCCTGTCTTGTCCCGTGTGATTCTCGTCCTGTCCCATCCCATGTGAATCTGGTTCTGTCACATCCCGTGTGATTCCGGTCCTTTCCCATACCGTGTGATTCAGGTCCTGTCCAATCCCGTGCGATTCTGGTCCTGTCCCATACCGCGTGATTCAGTTCCTGTCCCATTCTGTGTGATTCTGGTCCCGTCCCATTCCCGTGTGATTCTCGTCCCATCACATCCCGTGTGATTCTGGTCCTGTCACATCCCGTGTGATTCTTGTCCTGTCCCATCACGTGTGATTCTGGTCCTGTCACTTCCCGTGTGATTCTGGTCCTGTCCCACCCTGTGTGATTCTGGTCCGGTCACATCCCGTGTGATACTCGTCCTGTCACATCCCGTATGATTCTGGTCCTTTCTCATCCCGTGTGATTCCTGTCCTGTCACATCTCATGTGATTCTGGTCCTGTCCCATCCCGTGTGGTTCTGGTCCTGTCTCATCCCGTGTGATTCTGGTCATGTCCCATCCTGTGTGATTCTCGTCCTGTCCCATTCCGTGTGATTCTGGTTCTGTCACATCCTGTGTGATTCTGGTCCTGTCGCATCCCGTATGATTCTGGTCCTGTCTCATCCCGTGTGATTCTTGTCCTGTCACATCTCATGTGACTCTGGTCCTGTCCCATCCCGTGTGGTTCTGGTCCTGTCTCATCCCGTGTGATTCTGGTCATGTCCCATCCTGTGTGATTCTCGTCCTGTCCCATTCCGTGTGATTCTGGTTCTGTCACATCCCGTGTGCTTCTGGTCATGTCCCATCCTGTGCGATTCTGGTCCTGACCCTTCCCTTGTGATTCTGGTCCTGTCCCATCCTGTGTGATTCTGGTCCTGTCGCATCCCGTGTGATTTTGGTCCTGTCGCATCCCGTGTGATTCTTGTCCTCTCGCATACCGTGTGATTCTGATCCTGTCCCGTCCTGTATGATTCTGGTCCTGTCGCATCCCGTGTGATTTTGGTCCCGTCCCATCCCGTGTGATTCTGGTCCTGTCACTTCCCGTGTGATTCTGGTCCTGTCCCACCCTGTGTGATTCTGGATCTGTCACTTTTCTTGTGATTCTGGTCCGGTCACATCCCGTGTGATACTCGTCCTGTCACATCCCATATGATTCTGGTCCTATCGCATCCCGTGTGATTCTGGTCCTGTCGCATCCCGTATGATTCTGGTCCTTTCTCATCCCGTGTGATTCTTGTCCTGTCACATCTCATGTGATTCTGGTCCTGTCCCATCCCGTGTGGTTCTGGTCCTGTCTCATCCCGTGTGATTCTGGTCATGTCCCATCCTGTGTGATTCTCGTCCTGTCCCATTCCGTGTGATTCTGGTTCTGTCACATCCTGTGTGATTCTGGTCCTGTCGCATCCCGTATGATTCTGGTCCTGTCTCATCCCGTGTGAATCTTGTCCTGTCACATCTCATGTGACTCTGGTCCTGTCCCATCCCGTGTGGTTCTGGTCCTGTCTCATCCCGTGTGATTCTGGTCATGTCCCATCCTGTGTGATTCTCGTCCTGTCCCATTCCGTGTGATTCTGGTTCTGTCACATCCCGTGTGCTTCTGGTCATGTCCCATCCTGTGCGATTCTGGTCCTGACCCATCCCTTGTGATTCTGGTCCTGTCCCATCCCGTGTGATTCTGGTCCGATCCCATCCGTTGTGATTCTCGTCCTGTCACATCCCATGTGATTCTCGTCCCGACTCATCCCGTGCGATTCTGGTTCTGTCCATTCCCGTGTGATTCTTGTCCTGTCCCATCCCGTGTGACTCTGGTCCTCTCCCATCCCGTGTGATTCTGGATCTGTCACATTCCTTGTGATTCTGGTCCTGTCACATCCCGTGTGATTCTCGTCCTGTCACATCCCATGAGATTCTGGTCCTCTCGCATCCGGTGTGATTCTGATCCTGTCCCGCCCCGTATGATTCTGGTCCTGTCCCATCCTGTGTGATTCTGGTCCTATCGCATCCCGTGTGATTCTGGTCCTGTCGCATCCCTTATGATTCTGGTCCTGTCTCATCCCGTGTGATTCTTGTCCTGTCACATCTCATGTGATTCTGGTCCTGTCCCATCCCGTGTGGTTCTGGTCCTGTCTCATCCTGTGTGATTCTGGTCATGTCCCATCCTGTGTGATTCTCGTCCTGTCCCATTGCGTGTGATTCTGGTTCTGTCACATCCTGTGTGATTCTGGTCCTGTCGCATCCCGTATGATTCTGGTCCTGTCTCAACCCGTGTGATTCTTGTCCTGTCACATCTCATGTGACTCTGGTCCTGTCGCATCCCGTGTGGTTCTGGTCCTGTCTCATCCCGTGTGATTCCGGTCTTGTCCCATCCTGTGTGATTCTCGTCCTGTCCCATTCCGTGTGATTCTGGTTCTGTCACATCCCGTGTGCTTCTGGTCATGACCCATCCTGTGCGATTCTGGTCCTGACCCATCCCTTGTGATTCTGGTCCTGTCCCATCCTGTGTGATTCTGGTCCTGTCGCATCCCGGGTGATTTTGGTCCTGTCGCATCCCGTGTGATTCTTGTCCTCTCGCATCCCGTGTGATTCTGATCCTGTCCCGTCCCGTATGATTCTGGTCCTGTCCCATCCTGTGTGATTCTGGTCCTGTCGCATCCCGTATGATTCTGGTCCTGTCACATCCCTTGTGATTCTGGTCCTGTCCCATCCCGTGTGATTCTGGTCCTATCCCATCCCGTATGATTCTGATCCTGTCCCATCCCGTGTGATTCTGGTCCTGTCCCATTCCGTGTGAGTCTGGTCCTGTCCCATCCACGGGTGACTCTGGTCCTATCTCATCCCGTGTGATTCTTGTCCTGTCCCATCCCGTGTGATTCTGGTCCTCTCCCATCCCGTGTGTTTCTGGTCCTGTCATATCCCATGTGATTCTCGTCCTCTCCCATCCCGTGTGAATCTGGTCCTGTCTCATCCCCTGTGATTCTGGTCCTGTCGCATCCCGTGTGTTTCTGGTCCTGTCTCATCCCGTGTGATTCTTGTCCTGTCAGATCTCATGTGATTCTGGTCCTGTCCCATCCCGTGTGGTTCTGGTCCTGTCTCATCCCATGTGATTCTGGTCCTGTCACATCCCGTGTGATTCTGGTCCTGTCCCATCCCGTGTGATTCTGGTCCTGTCACATCCCGTGCGATTCTGGTCCTGTCCCATCCCGTGTGATTCTGGTCCTGTCCCATCCCATGTGATTCCGGTCCTGTCCCAATCCGTATGATTCTGGTCCCGTCACATCCCGTGTGATTCTGGTCCTGTCCAATTCCGAGTGATTCTGATCCTGTCCCATCCCGTGTGATTCTGTTCCTGTCCCATCCCGTGTGATTCTGGTCCTGTCCCATCCCGTGTGATTCTGTTCCTGTCGCATCTCTTGTGATTCTGGTCCTGTCACATCCCGTGTGATTCAGGTCCTGTCCCATTCCGTGTGATTCTGGTCCTGTCCCATTCCGTGTGATTCTGGTCCTGACACATCCCGTGTGATTCTGGTCCTCTCGCATCCCATGTGATTCTGGTCCTGTCACATTCAGTGTGATTCTGTTCCTGTCAGATCCCGAGTGATTCCGGTCATGGCCCATTCCTTATGATTCTGGTCCTGTCACATTCTGTGTGATTCTGGTCCTGTTCCATTCCCGTGTGATTCTCGTCCTGCCCCATTCCGTGTGATTCTCGTCCTGCCCCATTCCGTGTGATTCTAGTCCTGTCACATCCCATGTGATTCTGGTCCTGTCTTGTCCCGTGTGATTCTCGTCCTGTCCCATCCCATGTGAATCTGGTTCTGTCACATCCCGTGTGATTCCGGTCCTTTCCCATACCGTGTGATTCAGGTCCTGTCCAATCCCGTGCGATTCTGGTCCTGTCCCATACCGCGTGATTCAGTTCCTGTCCCATTCTGTGTGATTCTGGTCCCGTCCCATTCCCGTGTGATTCTCGTCCCATCACATCCCGTGTGATTCTGGTCCTGTCACATCCCGTGCGATTCTTGTCCTCTCCCATCACGTGTGATTCTGATCCTGTCCCATCCCGTGTGATTCTGGTCCTGTCCCATCCCGTGTGATTCTGGTCCGATCCCATCCGTTGTGATTCTCGTCCTGTCCCATCCCGTGTGATTATGGTCCTGTCACATCCCATGTGATTCTCGTCCCGTCTCATCCCGTGTGATTCTGGTTCTGTCCATTCCCGTGTGATTCTTGTCCTGTCCCATCCCGTGTGACTCTGGTCCTCTCCCATCCCGTGTGATTCTGGATCTGTCACATTCCTTGTGATTCTGGTCCTGTCACATCCCGTGTGATTCTCGTCCTGTCACATCCCATGATATTCTGGTCCTCTCGCATCCGGTGTGATTCTGGTCCTGTCCCATTCCGTGTGATTCTGGTCCTGACACATCCCGTGTGATTCTGGTCCTCTCGCATCCCATGTGATTCTGGTCCTGTCACATTCAGTGTGATTCTGTTCCTGTCAGATCCCGAGTGATTCTGGTCATGGCCCATTCCTTATGATTCTGGTCCCGTCCCATTCCCGTGTGATTCTCGTCCCATCTCATCCCGTGTGATTCTGGTCCTGTCACATCCCGTGCGATTCTTGTCCTCTCCCATCACGTGTGATTCTGATCCTGTCCCATCCCGTGTGATTCTGGTCCTGTCCCATCCCGTGTGATTCTGGTCCGATCCCATCCGTTGTGATTCTGGTCCTATCCCATCCCGTGTGATTCTGGTCCTGTCCCATTCCGTGTGATTCTGGTCCTGACACATCCCGTGTGATTCTGGTCCTCTCGCATCCCATGTGATTCTGGTCCTGTCACATTCAGTGTGATTCTGTTCCTGTCAGATCCCGAGTGATTCTGGTCATGGCCCATTCCTTATGATTCTGGTCCTGTCCCATTCTGTGTGATTCTGGTCCTGTTCCATTCCCGTGTGATTCTCGTCCTGCCCCATTCAGTGTGATTCTAGTCCTGTCACATCCCATGTGATTCTGGTCCTGTCTTGTCCCGTGTGATTCTCGTCCTGTCCCATCCCATGTGATTCTGGTCCTGTCCCATCCCGTGTGATTCTGGTTCTGTCACATCCCGTGTGATTCCGGTCCTGTCCCATCCCGTGTGATTCAGGTCCTGTCCAATCCCGTGCGATTCTGGTCCTGTCCCATACCTCGTGATTCAGTTCCTGTCCCATTCTGTGTGATTCTGGTCCCGTCCCATTCCCGTGTGATTCTCGTCCCATCTCATCCCGTGTGATTCTGGTCCTGTCACATCCCGTGCGATTCTTGTCCTCTCCCATCACGTGTGATTCTGATCCTGTCCCATCCCGTGTGATTCTGGTCCTGTCCCATCCCGTGTGATTCTGGTCCGATCCCATCCGTTGTGATTCTCGTCCTGTCCCATCCCGTGTGATTATGGTCCTGTCACATCCCATGTGATTCTCGTCCCGTCTCATCCCGTGTGATTCTGGTTCTGTCCATTCCCGTGTGATTCTTGTCCTGTCCCATCCCGTGTGACTCTGGTCCTCTCCCATCCCGTGTGATTCTGGATCTGTCACATTCCTTGTGATTCTGGTCCTGTCACATCCCGTGTGATTCTCGTCCTGTCACATCCCATGAGATTCTGGTCCTCTCGCATCCGGTGTGATTCTGATCCTGTCCCGTACCGTATGATTCTGGTCCTGTCGCATTCCGTGTGATTCTGGTCCTGTCCCATTCCGTGTGATTCTGGTCCTGACACATCCCGTGTGATTCTGGTCCTCTCGCATCCCATGTGATTCTGGTCCTGTCACATTCAGTGTGATTCTGTTCCTGTCAGATCCCGAGTGATTCTGGTCATGGCCCATTCCTTATGATTCTGGTCCCGTCCCATTCCCGTGTGATTCTCGTCCCATCTCATCCCGTGTGATTCTGGTCCTGTCACATCCCGTGCGATTCTTGTCCTCTCCCATCACGTGTGATTCTGATCCTGTCCCATCCCGTGTGATTCTGGTCCTGTCCCATCCCGTGTGATTCTGGTCCGATCCCATCCGTTGTGATTCTGGTCCTATCCCATCCCGTGTGATTCTGGTCCTGTCCCATTCCGTGTGATTCTGGTCCTGACACATCCCGTGTGATTCTGGTCCTCTCGCATCCCATGTGATTCTGGTCCTGTCACATTCAGTGTGATTCTGTTCCTGTCAGATCCCGAGTGATTCTGGTCATGGCCCATTCCTTATGATTCTGGTCCTGTCCCATTCTGTGTGATTCTGGTCCTGTTCCATTCCCGTGTGATTCTCGTCCTGCCCCATTCAGTGTGATTCTAGTCCTGTCACATCCCATGTGATTCTGGTCCTGTCTTGTCCCGTGTGATTCTCGTCCTGTCCCATCCCATGTGATTCTGGTCCTGTCCCATCCCGTGTGATTCTGGTTCTGTCACATCCCGTGTGATTCCGGTCCTGTCCCATCCCGTGTGATTCAGGTCCTGTCCAATCCCGTGCGATTCTGGTCCTGTCCCATACCTCGTGATTCAGTTCCTGTCCCATTCTGTGTGATTCTGGTCCCGTCCCATTCCCGTGTGATTCTCGTCCCATCTCATCCCGTGTGATTCTGGTCCTGTCACATCCCGTGCGATTCTTGTCCTCTCCCATCACGTGTGATTCTGATCCTGTCCCATCCCGTGTGATTCTGGTCCTGTCCCATCCCGTGTGATTCTGGTCCGATCCCATCCGTTGTGATTCTCGTCCTGTCCCATCCCGTGTGATTATGGTCCTGTCACATCCCATGTGATTCTCGTCCCGTCTCATCCCGTGTGATTCTGGTTCTGTCCATTCCCGTGTGATTCTTGTCCTGTCCCATCCCGTGTGACTCTGGTCCTCTCCCATCCCGTGTGATTCTGGATCTGTCACATTCCTTGTGATTCTGGTCCTGTCACATCCCGTGTGATTCTCGTCCTGTCACATCCCATGAGATTCTGGTCCTCTCGCATCCGGTGTGATTCTGATCCTGTCCCGTCCCGTATGATTCTGGTCCTGTCGCATTCCGTGTGATTCTGGTCCTGTCCCATTCCGTGTGATTCTGGTCCTGACACATCCCGTGTGATTCTGGTCCTCTCGCATCCCATGTGATTCTGGTCCTGTCACATTCAGTGTGATTCTGTTCCTGTCAGATCCCGAGTGATTCTGGTCATGGCCCATTCCTTATGATTCTGGTCCCGTCCCATTCCCGTGTGATTCTCGTCCCATCTCATCCCGTGTGATTCTGGTCCTGTCACATCCCGTGCGATTCTTGTCCTCTCCCATCACGTGTGATTCTGATCCTGTCCCATCCCGTGTGATTCTGGTCCTGTCCCATCCCGTGTGATTCTGGTCCGATCCCATCCGTTGTGATTCTGGTCCTATCCCATCCCGTGTGATTCTGGTCCTGTCCCATTCCGTGTGATTCTGGTCCTGACACATCCCGTGTGATTCTGGTCCTCTCGCATCCCATGTGATTCTGGTCCTGTCACATTCAGTGTGATTCTGTTCCTGTCAGATCCCGAGTGATTCTGGTCATGGCCCATTCCTTATGATTCTGGTCCTGTCCCATTCTGTGTGATTCTGGTCCTGTTCCATTCCCGTGTGATTCTCGTCCTGCCCCATTCAGTGTGATTCTAGTCCTGTCACATCCCATGTGATTCTGGTCCTGTCTTGTCCCGTGTGATTCTCGTCCTGTCCCATCCCATGTGATTCTGGTCCTGTCCCATCCCGTGTGATTCTGGTTCTGTCACATCCCGTGTGATTCCGGTCCTGTCCCATCCCGTGTGATTCAGGTCCTGTCCAATCCCGTGCGATTCTGGTCCTGTCCCATACCTCGTGATTCAGTTCCTGTCCCATTCTGTGTGATTCTGGTCCCGTCCCATTCCCGTGTGATTCTCGTCCCATCTCATCCCGTGTGATTCTGGTCCTGTCACATCCCGTGCGATTCTTGTCCTCTCCCATCACGTGTGATTCTGATCCTGTCCCATCCCGTGTGATTCTGGTCCTGTCCCATCCCGTGTGATTCTGGTCCGATCCCATCCGTTGTGATTCTCGTCCTGTCCCATCCCGTGTGATTATGGTCCTGTCACATCCCATGTGATTCTCGTCCCGTCTCATCCGTGTGATTCTGGTTCTGTCCATTCCCGTGTGATTCTTGTCCTGTCCCATCCCGTGTGACTCTGGTCCTCTCCCATCCCGTGTGATTCTGGATCTGTCACATTCCTTGTGATTCTGGTCCTGTCACATCCCGTGTGATTCTCGTCCTGTCACATCCCATGAGATTCTGGTCCTCTCGCATCCGGTGTGATTCTGATCCTGTCCCGTCCCGTATGATTCTGGTCCTGTCGCATTCCGTGTGATTCTGGTCCTGTCCCATTCCGTGTGATTCTGGTCCTGACACATCCCGTGTGATTCTGGTCCTCTCGCATCCCATGTGATTCTGGTCCTATCGCATCCCGTGTGATTCTGGTCCTGTCGCATCCCGTATGATATTGGTCCTGTCTCATCCCGTGTGATTCTGGTCCTGTCGCATCCCGTATGATTCTGGTCCTGTCGCATCCCGTGTGATTTTGGTCCTGTCCCATCCCGTGTGATTCTGGTCCTGTCACATCCCTTGTGATTCTCGTCCTGTCCCATCCCGTGTGATTCTGGTCCTATCCCATCCCGTGTGATTCTGGTCCTGTCCCATTCCGTGTGATTCTGGTCCTGACACATCCCGTGTGATTCTGGTCCTCTCGCATCCCATGTGATTCTGGTCCTGTCACATTCAGTGTGATTCTGTTCCTGTCAGATCCCGAGTGATTCTGGTCATGGCCCATTCCTTATGATTCTGGTCCTGTCCCATTCTGTGTGATTCTGGTCCTGTTCCATTCCCGTGTGATTCTCGTCCTGCCTCATTCAGTGTGATTCTAGTCCTGTCACATCCCATGTGATTCTGGTCCTGTCTTGTCCCGTGTGATTCTCGTCCTGTCCCATCCCATGTGATTCTGGTCCTGTCCCATCCCGTGTGATTCTGGTTCTGTCACATCCCGTGTGATTCCGGTCCTGTCCCATCCCGTGTGATTCAGGTCCTGTCCAATCCCGTGCGATTCTGGTCCTGTCCCATACCTCGTGATTCAGTTCCTGTCCCATTCTGTGTGATTCTGGTCCCGTCCCATTCCCGTGTGATTCTCGTCCCATCTCATCCCGTGTGATTCTGGTCCTGTCACATCCCGTGCGATTCTTGTCCTCTCCCATCACGTGTGATTCTGATCCTGTCCCATCCCGTGTGATTATGGTCCTGTCCCATCCCGTGTGATTCTGGTCCGATCCCATCCGTTGTGATTCTCGTCCTGTCCCATCCCGTGTGATTATGGTCCTGTCACATCCCATGTGATTCTCGTCCCGTCTCATCCCGTGTGATTCTGGTTCTGTCCATTCCCGTGTGATTCTTGTCCTGTCCCATCCCGTGTGACTCTGGTCCTCTCCCATCCCGTGTGATTCTGGATCTGTCACATTCCTTGTGATTCTGGTCCTGTCACATCCCGTGTGATTCTCGTCCTGTCACATCCCATGAGATTCTGGTCCTCTCGCATCCGGTGTGATTCTGATCCTGTCCCGTCCCGTATGATTCTGGTCCTGTCGCATTCCGTGTGATTCTGGTCCTGTCCCATTCCGTGTGATTCTGGTCCTGACACATCCCGTGTGATTCTGGTCCTCTCGCATCCCATGTGATTCTGGTCCTGTCACATTCAGTGTGATTCTGTTCCTGTCAGATCCCGAGTGATTCTGGTCATGGCCCATTCCTTATGATTCTGGTCCTGTCCCATTCTGTGTGATTCTGGTCCTGTTCCATTCCCGTGTGATTCTCGTCCTGTCCCATCCCATGTGATTCTGGTCCTGTCACATCCCGTGTGATTCTGGTCCTGTCTTGTCCCGTGTGATTCTCGTCCTGTCCCATCCCATGTGATTCTGGTCCTGTCACATCCCGTGTGATTCTGGTTCTGTCACATCCCGTGTGATTCCGGTCCTGTCCCATCCCGTGTGATTCAGGTCCTGTCCAATCCCGTGCGATTCTGGTCCTGTCCCATACCTCGTGATTCAGTTCCTGTCCCATTCTGTGTGATTCTGGTCCCGTCCCATTCCCGTGTGATTCTCGTCCCATCTCATCCCGTGTGATTCTGGTCCTGTCACATCCCGTGCGATTCTTGTCCTCTCCCATCACGTGTGATTCTGGTCCTTTCACTTCCCGTGTGATTCTGGTCCTGTCCCACCCTGTGTGATTCTGGCTCCGTCACATCCCGTGTGATTCAGGTCCTTTCCCATTCCGTGTCATTCTGGTCCTGTGCAAGCCCGTGTGATTCTGGTCCTGTCCCATCCCGTGTGATTCTGGTCCGATCCCATCCGTTGTGATTCTCGTCCTGTCCCATCCCGTGTGATTATGGTCCTGTCCCATCCCGTGTGCCTCTGGTCCTCTCCCATCCCGTGTGATTCTGGATCTGTCACATTCCTTGTGATTCTGGTCCTGTCACATCCCGTGTGATACTCGTCCTGTCACATCCCGTATGGTTCTGGTCCTTTCTCATCCCGTGTGAACCTTGTCCTGTCACATCTCATGTGATTCTGGTCCTGTCCCATCCCGTGTGGTTCTGGTCCTGTCTCATCCCGTGTGATTCTGGTCATGTCCCATCCTGTGTGATTCTCGTCCTGTCCCATTCCGTGTGATTCTGGTTCTGTCACATCCTGTGTGATTCTGGTCCTGTCTCATCCCGTGTGATTCTGGTCCTGTCTCATCCCTTGTGATTCTGGTCCTGTCCCATCCTGTGTGATTCTGGTTCTGTCGCATCCCGTGTGATTTTGGTCCTGTCGCATCCCGTGTGATTCTTGTCCTCTCGCATCCCGTGTGATTCTGATCCTGTCCCGTCCCGTATGATTCTGGTCCTGTCGCATCCCGTGTGATTTTGGTCCTGTCCCATCCCGTGTGATTCTGGTCCTGTCACATCCCTTGTGATTCTGGTCCTGTACCGTCCCGTGTGATTCTGGTCCTATCCTATCCCGTGTGATTCTGATCCTGTCCCATCCCGTGTGATTCTGGTCCTGTCCCATCCCGTGTGATTCTGGTCCGATCCCATCCGTTGTGATTCTCGTCCTGTCCCATCCCGTGTGATTATGGTCCTGTCACATCCCATGTGATTCTCGTCCCGTCTCATCCCGTGCGATTCTGGTTCTGTCCATTCCCGTGTGATTCTTGTCCTGTCCCATCCCGTGTGACTCTGGTCCTCTCCCATCCCGTGTGATTCTGGATCTGTCACATTCCTTGTGATTCTGGTCCTGTCACATCCCGTGTGATTCTCGTCCTGTCACATCCCATGAGATTCTGGTCCTCTCGCATCCGGTGTGATTCTGGTCCTGTCGCATCCCGTATGATTCTGGTCCTGTCCCATCCTGTGTGATTCTGGTCCTATCGCATCCCGTGTGATTCTGGTCCTGTCGCATCCCGTATGATTCTGGTCTTGTCTCATCCCGTGTGATTCTTGTCCTGTCACATCTCATGTGATTCTGGTCCTGTCCCATCCCGTGTGGTTCCGGTCCTGTCTCATCCCGTGTGATTCTGGTCATGTCCCATCCTGTGTGATTCTCGTCCTGTCCCATTCCGTGTGATTCTGGTTCTGTCACATCCTGTGTGATTCTGGTCCTTTCGCATCCCGTATGATTCTGGTCCTGTCTCATCCCGTGTGATTCTTGTCCTGTCACATCTCATGTGACTCTGGTCCTGTCGCATCCCGTGTGGTTCTGGTCCTGTCTCATCCCGTGTGATTCTGGTCATGTCCCATCCTGTGTGATTCTCGTCCTGTCCCATTCCGTGTGATTCTGGTTCTGTCACATCCCGTGTGCTTCTGGTCATGTCCCATCCTGTGCGATTCTGGTCCTGACCCATCCCTTGTGATTCTGGTCCTGTCCCATCCTGTGTGATTCTGGTCCTGTCGCATCCCGTGTGATTTTGGTCCTGTCGCATCCCGTGTGATTCTTGTCCTCTCGCATCCCGTGTGATTCTGATCCTGTCCCGTCCCGTATGATTCTGGTCCTGTCCCATCCTGTGTGATTCTGGTCCTGTCGCATCCCGTATGATTCTGGTCCTATCCCATCCCGTGTGATTCTGATCCTGTCCCATCCCGTGTGATTCTGGTCCTGTCCCATTCCGTGTGATTCTGGTCCTGTCCCATCCACGGGTGATTCTGGTCCTATCTCATCCCGTGTGATTCTTGTGCTGTCCCATCCCGTGTGATTCTGGTCCTCTCCCATCCCGTGTGATTCTGGTTCTGTCACATCCCGTGTGATTCCGGTCCTGTCCCATCCCGTGTGATTCAGGTCCTGTCCAATCCCGTGCGATTCTGGTCCTGTCCCATACCTCGTGATTCAGTTCCTGTCCCATTCTGTGTGATTCTGGTCCCGTCCCATTCCCGTGTGATTCTCGTCCCATCTCATCCCGTGTGATTCTGGTCCTGTCACATCCCGTGCGATTCTTGTCCTCTCCCATCACGTGTGATTCTGATCCTGTCCCATCCCGTGTGATTCTGGTCCTGTCCCATCCCGTGTGATTCTGGTCCGATCCCATCCGTTGTGATTCTCGTCCTGTCCCATCCCGTGTGATTATGGTCCTGTCACATCCCATGTGATTCTCGTCCCGTCTCATCCCGTGTGATTCTGGTTCTGTCCATTCCCGTGTGATTCTTGTCCTGTCCCATCCCGTGTGACTCTGGTCCTCTCCCATCCCGTGTGATTCTGGATCTGTCACATTCCTTGTGATTCTGGTCCTGTCACATCCCGTGTGATTCTCGTCCTGTCACATCCCATGAGATTCTGGTCCTCTCGCATCCGGTGTGATTCTGATCCTGTCCCGTCCCGTATGATTCTGGTCCTGTCGCATTCCGTGTGATTCTGGTCCTGTCCCATTCCGTGTGATTCTGGTCCTGACACATCCCGTGTGATTCTGGTCCTCTCGCATCCCATGTGATTCTGGTCCTGTCACATTCAGTGTGATTCTGTTCCTGTCAGATCCCGAGTGATTCTGGTCATGGCCCATTCCTTATGATTCTGGTCCTGTCCCATTCTGTGTGATTCTGGTCCTGTTCCATTCCCGTGTGATTCTCGTCCTGTCCCATCCCATGTGATTCTGGTCCTGTCACATCCCGTGTGATTCTGGTCCTGTCTTGTCCCGTGTGATTCTCGTCCTGTCCCATCCCATGTGATTCTGGTCCTGTCACATCCCGTGTGATTCTGGTTCTGTCACATCCCGTGTGATTCCGGTCCTGTCCCATCCCGTGTGATTCAGGTCCTGTCCAATCCCGTGCGATTCTGGTCCTGTCCCATACCTCGTGATTCAGTTCCTGTCCCATTCTGTGTGATTCTGGTCCCGTCCCATTCCCGTGTGATTCTCGTCCCATCTCATCCCGTGTGATTCTGGTCCTGTCACATCCCGTGCGATTCTTGTCCTCTCCCATCACGTGTGATTCTGGTCCTTTCACTTCCCGTGTGATTCTGGTCCTGTCCCACCCTGTGTGATTCTGGCTCCGTCACATCCCGTGTGATTCAGGTCCTTTCCCATTCCGTGTCATTCTGGTCCTGTGCAAGCCCGTGTGATTCTGGTCCTGTCCCATCCCGTGTGATTCTGGTCCTATCCCATCCGTTGTGATTCTCGTCCTGTCCCATCCCGTGTGATTATGGTCCTGTCCCATCCCGTGTGCCTCTGGTCCTCTCCCATCCCGTGTGATTCTGGATCTGTCACATTCCTTGTGATTCTGGTCCTGTCACATCCCGTGTGATACTCGTCCTGTCACATCCCGTATGGTTCTGGTCCTTTCTCATCCCGTGTGAACCTTGTCCTGTCACATCTCATGTGATTCTGGTCCTGTCCCATCCCGTGTGGTTCTGGTCCTGTCTCATCCCGTGTGATTCTGGTCATGTCCCATCCTGTGTGATTCTCGTCCTGTCCCATTCCGTGTGATTCTGGTTCTGTCACATCCTGTGTGATTCTGGTCCTGTCTCATCCCGTGTGATTCTGGTCCTGTCTCATCCCTTGTGATTCTGGTCCTGTCCCATCCTGTGTGATTCTGGTTCTGTCGCATCCCGTGTGATTTTGGTCCTGTCGCATCCCGTGTGATTCTTGTCCTCTCGCATCCCGTGTGATTCTGATCCTGTCCCGTCCCGTATGATTCTGGTCCTGTCGCATCCCGTGTGATTTTGGTCCTGTCCCATCCCGTGTGATTCTGGTCCTGTCACATCCCTTGTGATTCTGGTCCTGTACCGTCCCGTGTGATTCTGGTCCTATCCTATCCCGTGTGATTCTGATCCTGTCCCATCCCGTGTGATTCTGGTCCTGTCCCATCCCGTGTGATTCTGGTCCGATCCCATCCGTTGTGATTCTCGTCCTGTCCCATCCCGTGTGATTATGGTCCTGTCACATCCCATGTGATTCTCGTCCCGTCTCATCCCGTGCGATTCTGGTTCTGTCCATTCCCGTGTGATTCTTGTCCTGTCCCATCCCGTGTGACTCTGGTCCTCTCCCATCCCGTGTGATTCTGGATCTGTCACATTCCTTGTGATTCTGGTCCTGTCACATCCCGTGTGATTCTCGTCCTGTCACATCCCATGAGATTCTGGTCCTCTCGCATCCGGTGTGATTCTGGTCCTGTCGCATCCCGTATGATTCTGGTCCTGTCCCATCCTGTGTGATTCTGGTCCTATCGCATCCCGTGTGATTCTGGTCCTGTCGCATCCCGTATGATTCTGGTCTTGTCTCATCCCGTGTGATTCTTGTCCTGTCACATCTCATGTGATTCTGGTCCTGTCCCATCCCGTGTGGTTCCGGTCCTGTCTCATCCCGTGTGATTCTGGTCATGTCCCATCCTGTGTGATTCTCGTCCTGTCCCATTCCGTGTGATTCTGGTTCTGTCACATCCTGTGTATTTCTGGTCCTGTCGCATCCCGTATGATTCTGGTCCTGTCTCATCCCGTGTGATTCTTGTCCTGTCACATCTCATGTGACTCTGGTCCTGTCGCATCCCGTGTGGTTCTGGTCCTGTCTCATCCCGTGTGATTCTGGTCATGTCCCATCCTGTGTGATTCTCGTCCTGTCCCATTCCGTGTGATTCTGGTTCTGTCACATCCCGTGTGCTTCTGGTCATGTCCCATCCTGTGCGATTCTGGTCCTGACCCATCCCTTGTGATTCTGGTCCTGTCCCATCCTGTGTGATTCTGGTCCTGTCGCATCCCGTGTGATTTTGGTCCTGTCGCATCCCGTTTGATTCTTGTCCTCTCGCATCCCGTGTGATTCTGATCCTGTCCCGTCCCGTATGATTCTGGTCCTGTCCCATCCTGTGTGATTCTGGTCCTGTCGCATCCCGTATGATTCTGGTCCTATCCCATCCCGTGTGATTCTGATCCTGTCCCATCCCGTGTGATTCTGGTCCTGTCCCATTCCGTGTGATTCTGGTCCTGTCCCATCCACGGGTGACTCTGGTCCTATCTCATCCCGTGTGATTCTTGTGCTGTCCCATCCCGTGTGATTCTGGTCCTCTCCCATCCCGTGTGTTTCTGGTCCTGTCATATCCCATGTGATTCTCATCCTCTCCCATCCCGTGTGATTCTCGTCCTCTCCCATCCCGTGTGATTCAGTTCCTGTCCCATTCTGTGAGATTCTGGTCCCGTCCCATTCCCGTGTGATTCTCGTCCCATCTCATCCCGTGTGATTCTGGCTCCGTCACATCCCGTGTGATTCAGGTCCTTTCCCATTCCGTGTCATTCTGGTCCTGTCCAAACCCGTGTGATTCGGGTCCTGTCCCATCCCGTGTGATTCTGGTCCGATCCCATCCGTTGTGATTCTCGTCCTGTCACATCCCATGTGATTCTCGTCCCGACTCATCCCGTGTGATTCTGGTTCTGTCCATTCCCGTGTGATTCTTGTCCTGTCCCATCCCGTGTGACTCTGGTCCTCTCCCATCCCGTGTGATTCTGGATCTGTCACATTCCTTGTGATTCTGGTCCTGTCACATCACGTGTGATTCTCGTCCTGTCACATCCCATGAGATTCTGGTCCTCTCGCATCCGGTGTGATTCTGATCCTGTCCCGTCCCGTATGATTCTGGTGCTGTCCCATCCTGTGTGATTCTGGTCCTATCGCATCCCGTGTGATTCTGGTCCTGTCGCATCCCGTATGATATTGGTCCTTTCTCATCCCGTGTGATTCTGGTCCTGTCGCATCCCGTATGATTCTGGTCCTGTCGCATCCCGTGTGATTTTGGTCCTGTCCCATCCCGTGTGATTCTGGTCCTGTCACATCCCTTGTGATTCTCGTCCTGTCCCATCCCGTGTGATTCTGGTCCTATCCCATCCCGTGTGATTCTGATCCTGTCCCATCCCGTGTGATTCTGGTCCTGTCCCATTCCGTGTGATTCTGGTCCTGTCCCATCCACGGGTGATTCTGGTCCTATCTCATCCCGTGTGATTCTTGTCCTGTCCCATCCCGTGTGATTCTGGTCCTCTCCCATCCCGTGTGTTTCTGGTCCTGCCATATCCCATGTGATTGTCGTCCTCTCCCATCCCGTGTGATTCTGGTCCTGTCTCATCCCCTGTGATTCTGGTCCTGTCGCATCCCGTGTGTTTCTGGTCCTGTCTCATCCCGTGTGATTCTTGTCCTGTCAGATCTCATGTGATTCTGGTCCTGTCCCATCCCGTGTGGTTCTGGTCCTGTCTCATCCCATGTGATTCTGGTCCTGTCACATCCCGTGTGATTCTGGTCCTGTCCCATCCCGTGTGATTCTGGTCCTGTCCCATCCCATGTGATTCTGTTCCTGTCCCATTCTGTGTGATTATGGTCCTGTCCCATTCCCGTGTGATTCTCGTTCTGTCTCATCCCGTGTGATTATGGTCCTGTCCCATCCCGTGTGCCTCTGGTCCTCTCCCATCCCGTGTGATTCTGGATCTGTCACATTCCTTGTGATTCTGGTCCTGTCACATCCCGTGTGATACTCGTCCTGTCACATCCCGTATGGTTCTGGTCCTTTCTCATCCCGTGTGAACCTTGTCCTGTCACATCTCATGTGATTCTGGTCCTGTCCCATCCCGTGTGGTTCTGGTCCTGTCTCATCCCGTGTGATTCTGGTCATGTCCCATCCTGTGTGATTCTCGTCCTGTCCCATTCCGTGTGATTCTGGTTCTGTCACATCCTGTGTGATTCTGGTCCTGTCTCATCCCGTGTGATTCTGGTCCTGTCTCATCCCTTGTGATTCTGGTCCTGTCCCATCCTGTGTGATTCTGGTCCTGTCGCATCCCGTGTGATTTTGGTCCTGTCGCATCCCGTGTGATTCTTGTCCTCTCGCATCCCGTGTGATTCTGATCCTGTCCCGTCCCGTATGATTCTGGTCCTGTCCCATCCTGTGTGATTCTGGTCCTATCGCATCCCGTGTGATTCTGGTCCTGTCGCATCCCGTATGATTCTGGTCTTGTCTCATCCCGTGTGATTCTTGTCCTGTCACATCTCATGTGATTCTGGTCCTGTCCCATCCCGTGTGGTTCCGGTCCTGTCTCATCCCGTGTGATTCTGGTCATGTCCCATCCTGTGTGATTCTCGTCCTGTCCCATTCCGTGTGATTCTGGTTCTGTCACATCCTGTGTGATTCTGGTCCTGTCGCATCCCGTATGATTCTGGTCCTGTCTCATCCCGTGTGATTCTTGTCCTGTCACATCTCATGTGACTCTGGTCCTGTCGCATCCCGTGTGGTTCTGGTCCTGTCTCATCCCGTGTGATTCTGGTCATGTCCCATCCTGTGTGATTCTCGTCCTGTCCCATTCCGTGTGATTCTGGTTCTGTCACATCCCGTGTGCTTCTGGTCATGTCCCATCCTGTGCGATTCTGGTCCTGACCCATCCCTTGTGATTCTGGTCCTGTCCCATCCTGTGTGATTCTGGTCCTGTCGCATCCCGTGTGATTTTGGTCCTGTCGCATCCCGTGTGATTCTTGTCCTCTCGCATCCCGTGTGATTCTGATCCTGTCCCGTCCCGTATGATTCTGGTCCTGTCCCATCCTGTGTGATTCTGGTCCTGTCGCATCCCGTATGATTCTGGTCCTATCCCATCCCGTGTGATTCTGATCCTGTCCCATCCCGTGTGATTCTGGTCCTGTCCCATTCCGTGTGATTCTGGTCCTGTCCCATCCACGGGTGATTCTGGTCCTATCTCATCCCGTGTGATTCTTGTGCTGTCCCATCCCGTGTGATTCTGGTCCTCTCCCATCCCGTGTGATTCTGGTTCTGTCACATCCCGTGTGATTCCGGTCCTGTCCCATCCCGTGTGATTCAGGTCCTGTCCAATCCCGTGCGATTCTGGTCCTGTCCCATACCTCGTGATTCAGTTCCTGTCCCATTCTGTGTGATTCTGGTCCCGTCCCATTCCCGTGTGATTCTCGTCCCATCTCATCCCGTGTGATTCTGGTCCTGTCACATCCCGTGCGATTCTTGTCCTCTCCCATCACGTGTGATTCTGATCCTGTCCCATCCCGTGTGATTCTGGTCCTGTCCCATCCCGTGTGATTCTGGTCCGATCCCATCCGTTGTGATTCTCGTCCTGTCCCATCCCGTGTGATTATGGTCCTGTCACATCCCATGTGATTCTCGTCCCGTCTCATCCCGTGTGATTCTGGTTCTGTCCATTCCCGTGTGATTCTTGTCCTGTCCCATCCCGTGTGACTCTGGTCCTCTCCCATCCCGTGTGATTCTGGATCTGTCACATTCCTTGTGATTCTGGTCCTGTCACATCCCGTGTGATTCTCGTCCTGTCACATCCCATGAGATTCTGGTCCTCTCGCATCCGGTGTGATTCTGATCCTGTCCCGTCCCGTATGATTCTGGTCCTGTCGCATTCCGTGTGATTCTGGTCCTGTCCCATTCCGTGTGATTCTGGTCCTGACACATCCCGTGTGATTCTGGTCCTCTCGCATCCCATGTGATTCTGGTCCTGTCACATTCAGTGTGATTCTGTTCCTGTCAGATCCCGAGTGATTCTGGTCATGGCCCATTCCTTATGATTCTGGTCCTGTCCCATTCTGTGTGATTCTGGTCCTGTTCCATTCCCGTGTGATTCTCGTCCTGTCCCATCCCATGTGATTCTGGTCCTGTCACATCCCGTGTGATTCTGGTCCTGTCTTGTCCCGTGTGATTCTCGTCCTGTCCCATCCCATGTGATTCTGGTCCTGTCACATCCCGTGTGATTCTGGTTCTGTCACATCCCGTGTGATTCCGGTCCTGTCCCATCCCGTGTGATTCAGGTCCTGTCCAATCCCGTGCGATTCTGGTCCTGTCCCATACCTCGTGATTCAGTTCCTGTCCCATTCTGTGTGATTCTGGTCCCGTCCCATTCCCGTGTGATTCTCGTCCCATCTCATCCCGTGTGATTCTGGTCCTGTCACATCCCGTGCGATTCTTGTCCTCTCCCATCACGTGTGATTCTGGTCCTTTCACTTCCCGTGTGATTCTGGTCCTGTCCCACCCTGTGTGATTCTGGCTCCGTCACATCCCGTGTGATTCAGGTCCTTTCCCATTCCGTGTCATTCTGGTCCTGTGCAAGCCCGGGTGATTCTGGTCCTGTCCCATCCCGTGTGATTCTGGTCCGATCCCATCCGTTGTGATTCTCGTCCTGTCCCATCCCGTGTGATTATGGTCCTGTCCCATCCCGTGTGCCTCTGGTCCTCTCCCATCCCGTGTGATTCTGGATCTGTCACATTCCTTGTGATTCTGGTCCTGTCACATCCCGTGTGATACTCGTCCTGTCACATCCCGTATGGTTCTGGTCCTTTCTCATCCCGTGTGAACCTTGTCCTGTCACATCTCATGTGATTCTGGTCCTGTCCCATCCCGTGTGGTTCTGGTCCTGTCTCATCCCGTGTGATTCTGGTCATGTCCCATCCTGTGTGATTCTCGTCCTGTCCCATTCCGTGTGATTCTGGTTCTGTCACATCCTGTGTGATTCTGGTCCTGTCTCATCCCGTGTGATTCTGGTCCTGTCTCATCCCTTGTGATTCTGGTCCTGTCCCATCCTGTGTGATTCTGGTTCTGTCGCATCCCGTGTGATTTTGGTCCTGTCGCATCCCGTGTGATTCTTGTCCTCTCGCATCCCGTGTGATTCTGATCCTGTCCCGTCCCGTATGATTCTGGTCCTGTCGCATCCCGTGTGATTTTGGTCCTGTCCCATCCCGTGTGATTCTGGTCCTGTCACATCCCTTGTGATTCTGGTCCTGTACCGTCCCGTGTGATTCTGGTCCTATCCTATCCCGTGTGATTCTGATCCTGTCCCATCCCGTGTGATTCTGGTCCTGTCCCATCCCGTGTGATTCTGGTCCGATCCCATCCGTTGTGATTCTCGTCCTGTCCCATCCCGTGTGATTATGGTCCTGTCACATCCCATGTGATTCTCGTCCCGTCTCATCCCGTGCGATTCTGGTTCTGTCCATTCCCGTGTGATTCTTGTCCTGTCCCATCCCGTGTGACTCTGGTCCTCTCCCATCCCGTGTGATTCTGGATCTGTCACATTCCTTGTGATTCTGGTCCTGTCACATCCCGTGTGATTCTCGTCCTGTCACATCCCATGAGATTCTGGTCCTCTCGCATCCGGTGTGATTCTGGTCCTGTCGCATCCCGTATGATTCTGGTCCTGTCCCATCCTGTGTGATTCTGGTCCTATCGCATCCCGTGTGATTCTGGTCCTGTCGCATCCCGTATGATTCTGGTCTTGTCTCATCCCGTGTGATTCTTGTCCTGTCACATCTCATGTGATTCTGGTCCTGTCCCATCCCGTGTGGTTCCGGTCCTGTCTCATCCCGTGTGATTCTGGTCATGTCCCATCCTGTGTGATTCTCGTCCTGTCCCATTCCGTGTGATTCTGGTTCTGTCACATCCTGTGTATTTCTGGTCCTGTCGCATCCCGTATGATTCTGGTCCTGTCTCATCCCGTGTGATTCTTGTCCTGTCACATCTCATGTGACTCTGGTCCTGTCGCATCCCGTGTGGTTCTGGTCCTGTCTCATCCCGTGTGATTCTGGTCATGTCCCATCCTGTGTGATTCTCGTCCTGTCCCATTCCGTGTGATTCTGGTTCTGTCACATCCCGTGTGCTTCTGGTCATGTCCCATCCTGTGCGATTCTGGTCCTGACCCATCCCTTGTGATTCTGGTCCTGTCCCATCCTGTGTGATTCTGGTCCTGTCGCATCCCGTGTGATTTTGGTCCTGTCGCATCCCGTTTGATTCTTGTCCTCTCGCATCCCGTGTGATTCTGATCCTGTCCCGTCCCGTATGATTCTGGTCCTGTCCCATCCTGTGTGATTCTGGTCCTGTCGCATCCCGTATGATTCTGGTCCTATCCCATCCCGTGTGATTCTGATCCTGTCCCATCCCGTGTGATTCTGGTCCTGTCCCATTCCGTGTGATTCTGGTCCTGTCCCATCCACGGGTGACTCTGGTCCTATCTCATCCCGTGTGATTCTTGTGCTGTCCCATCCCGTGTGATTCTGGTCCTCTCCCATCCCGTGTGTTTCTGGTCCTGTCATATCCCATGTGATTCTCGTCCTCTCCCATCCCGTGTGATTCTCGTCCTCTCCCATCCCGTGTGATTCAGTTCCTGTCCCATTCTGTGAGATTCTGGTCCCGTCCCATTCCCGTGTGATTCTCGTCCCATCTCATCCCGTGTGATTCTGGCTCCGTCACATCCCGTGTGATTCAGGTCCTTTCCCATTCCGTGTCATTCTGGTCCTGTCCAAACCCGTGTGATTCGGGTCCTGTCCCATCCCGTGTGATTCTGGTCCGATCCCATCCGTTGTGATTCTCGTCCTGTCACATCCCATGTGATTCTCGTCCCGACTCATCCCGTGTGATTCTGGTTCTGTCCATTCCCGTGTGATTCTTGTCCTGTCCCATCCCGTGTGACTCTGGTCCTCTCCCATCCCGTGTGATTCTGGATCTGTCACATTCCTTGTGATTCTGGTCCTGTCACATCACGTGTGATTCTCGTCCTGTCACATCCCATGAGATTCTGGTCCTCTCGCATCCGGTGTGATTCTGATCCTGTCCCGTCCCGTATGATTCTGGTGCTGTCCCATCCTGTGTGATTCTGGTCCTATCGCATCCCGTGTGATTCTGGTCCTGTCGCATCCCGTATGATATTGGTCCTTTCTCATCCCGTGTGATTCTGGTCCTGTCGCATCCCGTATGATTCTGGTCCTGTCGCATCCCGTGTGATTTTGGTCCTGTCCCATCCCGTGTGATTCTGGTCCTGTCACATCCCTTGTGATTCTCGTCCTGTCCCATCCCGTGTGATTCTGGTCCTATCCCATCCCGTGTGATTCTGATCCTATCCCATCCCGTGTGATTCTGGTCCTGTCCCATTCCGTGTGATTCTGGTCCTGTCCCATCCACGGGTGATTCTGGTCCTATCTCATCCCGTGTGATTCTTGTCCTGTCCCATCCCGTGTGATTCTGGTCCTCTCCCATCCCGTGTGTTTCTGGTCCTGCCATATCCCATGTGATTGTCGTCCTCTCCCATCCCGTGTGATTCTGGTCCTGTCTCATCCCCTGTGATTCTGGTCCTGTCGCATCCCGTGTGTTTCTGGTCCTGTCTCATCCCGTGTGATTCTTGTCCTGTCAGATCTCATGTGATTCTGGTCCTGTCCCATCCCGTGTGGTTCTGGTCCTGTCTCATCCCATGTGATTCTGGTCCTGTCACATCCCGTGTGATTCTGGTCCTGTCCCATCCCGTGTGATTCTGGTCCTGTCCCATCCCATGTGATTCTGTTCCTGTCCCATTCTGTGTGATTATGGTCCTGTCCCATTCCCGTGTGATTCTCGTTCTGTCTCATCCCGTGTGATTCTGGTCCTGTCCCATCCCGTGTGATTCTGTTCCTGTCGCATCCCTTGTGATTCTGGTCCTGTCACATCCCGTGTGATTCAGGTCCTGACCCATTCCGTGTGATTCTGGTCCTGTCCCATTCCGTGTGATTCTGGTCCTGACACATCCCGTGTGATTCTGGTCCTCTCGCATCCCATGTGATTCTGGTCCTGTCACATTCAGTGTGATTCTGTTCCTGTCAGATCCCGAGTGATTCTGGTCATGGCCCATTCCTTATGATTCTGGTCCTGTCCCATTCTGTGTGATTCTGGTCCTGTTCCATTCCCGTGTGATTCTCGTCCTGCCACATTCCGTGTGATTCTAGTCCTGTCACATCCCATGTGATTCTGGTCCTGTCTTGTCCCGTGTGATTCTCGTCCTGTCCCATCCCATGTGATTCTGGTCCTGTCACATCCCGTGAGATTCTGGTTCTGTCACATCCCGTGTGATTCCGGTCCTGTCCCATCCCGTGTGATTCAGGTCCTGTCCAATCCCGTGCGATTCTGGTCCTGTCCCATACCGCTTGATTCAGTTCCTGTCCCATTCTGTGAGATTCTGGTCCCGTCCCATTCCCGTGTGATTCTCGTCCCATCTCATCCCGTGTGATTCTGGTCCTGTCACATCCCGTGTGATTCTTGTCCTCTCCCATCCCGTGTGATTCTGGTTCTGTCCCACCCTGTGTGATTCTGGCTCCGTCACATCCCGTGTGATTCAGGTCCTTTCCCATTCCGTGTCATTCTGGTCCTGTCCAAACCCGTTTGATTCTGGTCCTGTCCCATCCCGTGTGATTCTGGTCCGATCCCATCCGTTGTGATTCTCGTCCTGTCACATCCCATGTGATTCTCGTCCCGACTCATCCCGTGTGATTCTGGTTCTGTCCATTCCCGTGTGATTCTTGTCCTGTCCCATCCCGTGTGACTCTGGTCCTCTCCCATCCCGTGTGATTCTGGATCTGTCACATTCCTTGTGATTCTGGTCCTGTCACATCCCGTGTGATTCTCGTCCTGTCACATCCCATGAGATTCTGGTCCTCTCGCATCCGGTGTGATTCTGATCCTGTCCCGTCCCGTATGATTCTGGTCCTGTCGCATCCCGTATGATTCTGGTCCTGTCGCATCCCGTGTGATTTTGGTCCTGTCCCATCCCGTGTGATTCTGGTCCTGTCACATCCCTTGTGATTCTCGTCCTGTCCCATCCCGTGTGATTCTGGTCCTATCCCATCCCGTGTGATTCTGATCCTGTCCCATCCCGTGTGATTCTGGTCCTGTCCGATTCCGTGTGATTCTGGTCCTGTCCCATCCACGGGTGATTCTGGTCCTATCTCATCCCGTGTGATTCTTGTCCTGTCCCATCCCGTGTGATTCTGGTCCTCTCCCATCCCGTGTGTTTCTGGTCCTGTCATATCCCATGTGATTGTCGTCCTCTCCCATCCCGTGTGATTCTGGTCCTGTCTCATCCCCTGTGATTCTGGTCCTGTCACATCCCGTGTGTTTCTGGTCCTGTCTCATCCCGTGTGATTCTTGTCCTGTCAGATCTCATGTGATTCTGGTCCTGTCCCATCCCGTGTGGTTCTGGTCCTGTCTCATCCCATGTGATTCTGGTGCTGTCACATCCCGTGTGATTCTGGTCCTGTCCCATCCCGTGTGATTCTGGTCCTGTCCCATCCCATGTGATTCTGTTCCTGTCCCATTCTCTGTGATTCCGGTCCTGTCCCAATCCGTATGATTCTGGTCCCGTCACATCCCGTGTGATTCTGGTCCTGTCCAATTCCGAGTGATTCTGATCCTGTCCCATCCCGTGTGATTCTGTTCCTGTCCCATTCTGTGTGATTATGGTCCTGTCCCATTCCCGTGTGATTCTCGTTCTGTCTCATCCCGTGTGATTCTGGTCCTGTCCCATCCCGTGTGATTCTGTTCCTGTCGCATCCCTTGTGATTCTGGTCCTGTCACATCCCGTGTGATTCAGGTCCTGTCCCATTCCGTGTGATTCTGGTCCTGTCCCATTCCGTGTGATTCTGGTCCTGACACATCCCGTGTGATTCTGGTCCTCTCGCATCCCATGTGATTCTGGTCCTGTCACATTCAGTGTGATTCTGTTCCTGTCCGATCCCGAGTGAATCTGGTCATGGCCCATTCCTTATGATTCTGGTCCTGTCCCATTCTGTGTGATTCTGGTCCTGTTCCATTTCCGTGTGATTCTCGTCCTGCCCCATTCCGTGTGATTCTAGTCCTGTCACATCCCATGTGATTCTGGTCCTGTCTTGTCCCGTGTGATTCTCGTCCTGTCCCATCCCATGTGATTCTTGTTCTGTCACATCCCGTGTGATTCCGGTCCTGTCCAATCCCATGCGATTCTGGTCCTGCCCCATACCTCGTGATTCAGTTCCTGTCCCATTCTGTGTGATTCTGGTCCCGTCCCATTCCCGTGTGATTCTCGTCCCATCTCTTCCCGTGTGATTCTGGTCCTGTCACATCCCGTGTGATTCTTGTCCTCTCCCATCCCGTGTGATTCTGGTCCTGTCACTTCCCGTGTGATTCTGGTCCTGTCCCACCCTGTGTGATTCTGGCTCCGTCACATCCCGTGTGATTCAGGTCCTTTCCCATTCCGTGTCATTCTGGTCCTGTCCAAACCCGTGTGATTCTGGTCCTGTCCCATCCCGTGTGATTCTGGTCCGATCCCATCCGTTGTGATTCTCGTCCTGTCACATCCCATGTGATTCTCGTCCCGACTCATCCCGTGTGATTCTGGTTCTGTCCATTCCCGTGTGATTCTTGTCCTGTCCCATCCCGTGTGCCTCTGGTCCTCTCCCATCCCGTGTGATTCTGGATCTGTCACATTCCTTGTGATTCTGGTCCTGTCACATCCCGTGTGATTCTCGTCCTGTCACATCCCATGAGATTCTGGTCCTCTCGCATCCGGTGTGATTCTGATCCTGTCCCGTCCCGTATGATTCTGGTCCTGTCCCATCCTGTGTGATTCTGGTCCTATCGCATCCCGTGTGATTCTGGTCCTGTCGCATCCCGTATGATTTTGGTCCTGTCTCATCCCGTGTGATTCTTGTCCTGTCACATCTCATGTGATTCTGGTCCTGTCCCATCCCGTGTGGTTCTGGTCCTGTCTCATCCCGTGTGATTCTGGTCATGTCCCATCCTGTGTGATTCTCGTCCTGTCCCATTCCGTGTGATTCTGGTTCTGTCACATCCTGTGTGATTCTGGTCCTGTCTCATCCCGTATGATTCTGGTCCTGTCTCATCCCGTGCGATTCTTGTCCTGTCACATCTCATGTGACTCTGGTCTTGTCGCATCCCGTGTGGTTCTGGTCCTGTCTCATCCCGTGTGATTCTTGTCCTGTCACATCTCATGTGATTCTGGTCCTGTCCCATCCCTTGTGGTTCTGGTCCTGTCTCATCCCGTGTGATTCTGGTCATGTCCCATCCTGTGTGATTCTCGTCCTGTCCCATTCCGTGTGATTCTGGTTCTGTCACATCCTGTGTGATTCTGGTCCTGTCGCATCCCGTATGATTCTGGTCCTGTCTCATCCCGTGTGATTCTTGTCCTGTCACATTTCATGTGACTCTGGTCCTGTCGCATCCCGTGTGATTCCGGTCTTGTCCCATCCTGTGTGATTCTCGTCCTGTCCCATTCCGTGTGATTCTGGTTCTGTCACATCCCGTGTGCTTCTGGTCATGTCCCATCCTGTGCGATTCTGGTCCTGACCCATCCCTTGTGATTCTGGTCCTGTCCCATCCTGTGTGATTCTGGTCCTGTCGCATCCCGTGTGATTTTGGTCCTGTCGCATCCCGTGTGATTCTTGTCCTCTCGCATCCCGTGTGATTCTGATCCTGTCCCGTCCCGTATGATTCTGGTCCTGTCCCATCCTGTGTGATTCTGGTCCTGTCACATCCCGTATGATTCTGGTCCTGTCGCATCCCGTGTGATTCTGGTCCTGTCACATCCCTTGTGATTCTGGTCCTGTCCCATCCCGTGTGATTCTGGTCCTATCCCATCCCGTGTGATTCTGATCCTGTCCCATCCCGTGTGATTCTGGTCCTGTCCCATTCCGTGAGATTCTGGTCCTGTCCCATCCACGGGTGATTCTGGTCCTATCTCATCCCGTGTGATTCTTGTCCTGTCCCATCCCGTGTGATTCTGGTCCTCTCCCATCCCGTGTGTTTCTGGTCCTGTCATATCCCATGTGATTCTCGTCCTCTCCCATCCCGTGTGATTCTGGTCCTGTCTCATCCCCTGTGATTCTGGTCCTGTCGCATCCCGTGTGTTTCTGGTCCTGTCTCATCCCGTGTGATTCTTGTCCTGTCAGATCTCATGTGATTCTGGTCCTGTCCCATCCCGTGTGATTCTGGTCCTGTCCCATCCCGTGTGATTCTGGTCCTGTCCCATCCCATGTGATTCTGTTCCTGTCCCATTCTCTGTGATTCCGGTCCTGTCCCAATCCGTATGATTCTGGTCCCGTCACATCCCGTGTGATTCTGGTCCTTTCCAATTCCGAGTGATTCTGATCCCATCCCGTGTGATTCTGTTCCTGTCCCATTCTGTGTGATTCTGGTCCTGTCCCATCCCGTGTGATTCTGTTCCTGTCGCATCCCTTGTGATTCTGGTCCTGTCACATCCCGTGTGATTCAGGTCCTGTCCCATTCCGTGTGATTCTGGTCCTGTCCCATTCCGTGTGATTCTGGTCCTGACACATCCCGTGTGATTCTGGTCCTCTCGCATCCCATGTGATTCTGGTCCTGTCACATTCAGTGTGATTCTGTTCCTGTCAGATCCCGAGTGATTCTGGTCATGGCCCATTCCTTATGATTCTGGTCCTGTCCCATTCTGTGTGATTCTGGTCCTGTTCCATTCCCGTGTGATTCTCGTCCTGCCCCATTCCGTGTGATTCTAGTCCTGTCACATCCCATGTGATTCTGGTCCTGTCTTGTCCCGTGTGATTCTCGTCCTGTCCCATCCCATGTGATTCTGGTTCTGTCACATCCCGTGTGATTCCGGTCCTGTCCAATCCCGTGCGATTCTGGTCCTGTCCCATACCTCGTGATTCAGTTCCTGTCCCATTCTGTGTGATTCTGGTCCCGTCCCATTCCCGTGTGATTCTCGTCCCATCTCTTCCCGTGTGATTCTGGTCCTGTCACATCCCGTGTGATTCTTATCCTCTCCCATCCCGTGTGATTCTGGTCCTGTCACTTCCCGTGTGATTCTGGTCCTGTCCCACCCTGTGTGATTCTGGCTCCGTCACATCCCGTGTGATTCAGGTCCTTTCCCATTCCGTGTCATTCTGGTCCGGTCCAAACCCGTGTGATTCTGGTCCTGTCCCATCCCGTGTGATTCTGGTTCTGTCCATTCCCGTGTGATTCTTGTCCTGTCCCATCCCGTGTGACTCTGGTCCTCTCCCATCCCGTGTGATTCTGGATCTGTCACATCCCATGTGATTCTGGTCCTCTCGCATCCGGTGTGATTCTGATCCTGTCCCGTCCCGTATGATTCTGGTCCTGTCCCATCCTGTGTGATTCTGGTCCTATCGCATCCCGTGTGATTCTGGTTCTGTCGCATCCCGTATGATTCTGGTCCTGTCGCATCCCGTGTGATTTTGGTCCTGTCGCATCCCGTGTGATTCTTGTCCTCTCGCATCCCGTGTGATTCTGATCCTGTCCCGTCCCGTATGATTCTGGTGCTGTCCCATCCTGTGTGATTCTGGTCCTGTCGCATCCCGTATGATTCTGGTCCTGTCGCATCCCGTGTGATTCTGGTCCTGTCACATCCCGTGTGGTTCTGGTCCTGTCCCATCCCGTGTGATTCTGGTCCTATCCCATTCCGTGTGATTCTGATCCTGTCCCATCCCGTGTGATTCTGGTCCTGTCCCATTCCGTGTGATTCTGGTCCTGTCCCATCCACGGGTGATTCTGGTCCTATCTCATCCCGTGTGATTCTTGTCCTGTCCCATCCCGTGTGATTCTGGTCCTCTCCCATTCCGTGTGATTCTGGTTCTGTCACATCCCGTGTGCTTCTGGTCATGTCCCATCCTGTGCGATTCTGGTCCTGACCCATCCCTTGTGATTCTGGTCCTGTCCCATCCTGTGTGATTCTGGTCCTGTCGCATCCCGTGTGATTTTGGTCCTGTCGCATCCCGTGTGATTCTTGCCCTCTCGCATCCCGTGTGATTCTGATCCTGTCCCGTCCCGTATGATTCTGGTCCTGTCCCATCCTGTGTGATTCTGGTCCTGTTGCATCCCGTATGATTCTGGTCCTGTCGCATCCCGTGTGATTCTGGTCCTGTCACATCCCTTGTGATTCTGGTCCTGTCCCATCCCGTGTGATTCTGGTCCTATCCCATCCCGTGTGATTCTGATCCTGTCCCATCCCGTGTGATTCTGGTCCTGTCCCATTCCGTGTGATTCTGGTCCTGTCCCATCCACGGGTGATTCTGGTCCTATCTCATCCCGTGTGATTCTTGTCCTGTCCCATCCCGTGTGATTCTGGTCCTCTCCCATCCCGTGTGTTTCTAGTCCTGTCATATCCCATGTGATTCTCGTCCTCTCCCATCCCGTGTGATTCTGGTCCTGTCTCATCCCCTGTGATTCTGGTCCTGTCGCATCCCGTGTGTTTCTGGTCCTGTCTCATCCCGTGTGATTCTTGTCCTGTCAGATCTCATGTGATTCTGGTCCTGTCCCATCCCGTGTGGTTCTGGTCCTGTCTCATCCCATGTGATTCTGGTGCTGTCACATCCCGTGTGATTCTGGTCCTGTCCCATCCCGTGTGATTCTGGTCCTGTCCCATCCCATGTGATTCTGTTCCTGTCCCATTCTCTGTGATTCCGGTCCTGTCCCAATCCGTATGATTCTGGTCCTCTCGCATCCCATGTGATTCTGGTCCTGTCACATTCAGTGTGATTCTGTTCCTGTCAGATCCCGAGTGATTCTGGTCATGGCCCATTCCTTATGATTCTGGTCCTGTCCCATTCTGTGTGAATCTGGTCCTGTTCCATTCCCGTGTGATTCTGGTCCTGTCCAATTCCGAGTGATTCTGATCCTGTCCCATCCCGTGTGATTCTGTTCCTGTCCCATTCTGTGTGATTATGGTCCTGTCCCCTTCCCGTGTGATTCTCGTTCTGTCTCATCCCGTGTGATTCTGGTCCTGTCCCATCCCGTGTGATTCTGTTCCTGTCGCATCCCTTGTGATTCTGGCGCTGTCACATCCCGTGTGATTCAGGTCCTGTCCCATTCCGTGTGATTCTGGTCCTGTCCCATTCCGTGTGATTCTGGTCCTGCCACATCCCGTGTGATTCTGGTCCTCTCGCATCCCATGTGATTCTGGTCCTGTCACATTCAGTGTGATTCTGTTCCTGTCAGATCCCGAGTGATTCTGGTCATGGCCCATTCCTTATGATTCTGGTCCTGTCCCATTCTGTGTGATTCTGGTCCTGTTCCATTCCCGTGTGATTCTCGTCCTGCCCCATTCCGTGTGATTCTAGTCCTGTCACATCCCATGTGATTCTGGTCCTGTCTTGTCCCGTGTGATTCTCGTCCTGTCCCATCCCATGTGATTCTGGTTCTGTCACATCCCGTGTGATTCCGGTCCTGTCCAATCCCGTGCGATTCTGGTCCTGTCCCATACCTCGTGATTCAGTTCCTGTCCCATTCTGTGTGATTCTGGTCCCGTCCCATTCCCATGTGATTCTCGTCCCATCTCTTCCCGTGTGATTCTGGTCCTGTCACATCCCGTGTGATTCTTGTCCTCTCCCATCCCGTGTGATTCTGGTCCTGTCACTTCCCGTGTGATTCTGGTCCTGTCCCACCCTGTGTGATTCTGGCTCCGTCACATCCCGTGTGATTCAGGTCCTTTCCGATTCCGTGTCATTCTGGTCCTGTCCAAACCCGTGTGATTCTGGTCCTGTCCCATCCCGTGTGATTCTGGTCCGATCCCATCCGTTGTGATTCTCGTCCTGTCCCATCCCGTGTGATTATGGTCCTGTCACATCCCGTGTGATTCTGGATCTGTCACATTCCTTGTGATTCTGGTCCTGTCCCTTCCTGTGTGATTCTGGTCCTATCGCATCCCGTGTGATTCTGGTCCTGTCGCATCCCGTATGATTCTGGTCCTTTCTCATGCCGTGTGATTCTTGACCTGTCACATCTCATGTGATTCTGGTCCTGTCCCATCCCGTGTGGTTCTGGCCCTGTCTCATCCCGTGTGATTCTGGTCATGTCCCATCCTGTGTGATTCTCGTCCTGTCCCATTCCGTGTGATTCTTGTCCTGTCACATCTCATGTGACTCTGGTCCTGTCCCATCCCGTGTGGTTCTGGTCATGTCTCATCCCGTGTGATTCTGGTCATGTCCCATCCTGTGTGATTCTCGTCCTGTCCCATTCCGTGTGATTCTGGTTCTGTCACATCCCGTGTGCTTCTGGTCATGTCCCATCCCGTGTGATTCTGATCCTGTCCCGTCCTGTATGATTCTGGTCCTGTCCCATCCTGTGTGATTCTGGTCCTGTCGCATCCGGTATGATTCTGGTCCTGTCGCATCCCGTGTGATTTTGGTCCTGTCCCATTCTGTGTGATTCTGGTCCTGTTCCATTCCCGTGTGATTCTCGTCCTGCCCCATTCCGTGTGATTCTAGTCCTGTCACATCCCATGTGATTCTGGTCCTGTCTTGTCCCGTGTGATTCTCGTCCTGTCCCATCCCATGTGATTCTGGTTCTGTCACATCCCGTGTGATTCCGGTCCTGTCCAATCCCGTGCGATTCTGGTCCTGTCCCATACCTCGTGATTCAGTTCCTGTCCCATTCTGTGTGATTCTGGTCCCGTCCCATTCCCGTGTGATTCTCGTCCCATCTCTTCCCGTGTGATTCTGGTCCTGTCACATCCCGTGTGATTCTTGTCCTCTCCCATCCCGTGTGATTCTGGTCCTGTCACTTCCCGTGTGATTCTGGTCCTGTCCCACCCTGTGTGATTCTGGCTCCGTCACATCCCGTGTGATTCAGGTCCTTTCCCATTCCGTGTCATTCTGGTCCTGTCCAAACCCGTGTGATTCTGGTCCTGTCCCATCCCGTGTGATTCTGGTCCGATCCCATCCGTTGTGATTCTCGTCCTGTCCCATCCCGTGTGATTATGGTCCTGTCACATCCCGTGTGATTCTGGATCTGTCACATTCCTTGTGATTCTGGTCCTGTCCCATCCTGTGTGATTCTGGTCCTATCGCATCCCGTGTGATTCTGGTCCTGTCGCATCCCGTATGATTCTGGTCCTTTCTCATGCCATGTGATTCTTGTCTTGTCACATCTCATGTGATTCTGGTCCTGTCCCATCCCGTGTGGTTCTGGTCCTGTCTCATCCCGTGTGATTCTGGTCATGTCCCATCCTGTGTGATTCTCGTCCTGTCCCATTCCGTGTGATTCTTGTCCTGTCACATCTCATGTGAGTCTGGTCCTGTCCCATCCCGTGTGGTTCTGGTCCTGTCTCATCCCGTGTGATTCTGGTCATGTCCCATCCTGTGTGATTCTCGTCCTGTCCCATTCCGTGTGATTCTGGTTCTGTCACATCCCGTGTGCTTTTGGTCATGTCCCATCCCGTGTGATTCTGATCCTGTCCCGTCCCGTATGATTCTGGTCCTGTCCCATCCTGTGTGATTCTGGTCCTGTCGCATCCGGTATGATTCTGGTCCTGTCGCATCCCGTGTGATTTTGGTCCTGTCCCATCCCGTGTGATTCTGGTCCTGTCACATCCCTTGTGATTCTGGTCCTGTCCCATCCCGTGTGATTCTGGTCCTATCCCATCCCGTGTGATTCTGATCCTGTCCCATCCCGTGTGATTCTGGTCCTGTCCCATCCCGTGTGATTCTGGTCCGATCCCATCCGTTGTGATTCTCGTCCTGTCACATCCCGTGTGATTATGGTCCTGTCACATCCCATGTGATTCTCGTCCCGTCTCATCCCGTGTGATTCTTGTCCTGTCACATCTCATGTGATTCTGGTCCTGTCCCACCCCGTGTGGATCTGGTCCTGTCTCACCCCGTGTGATTCTGGTCATGTCCCATCCTGTGTGATTCTCGTCCTGTCCCATTCCGTGTGATTCTGGTTCTGTCACATCCTGTGTGATTCTGGTCCTGTCGCATCCCGTATGATTCTGGTCCTGTCTCATCCCGTGTGATTCTTGTCCTGTCACATCTCATGTGACTCTGGTCCTGTCGCATCCCGTGTGGTTCTGGTCCTGTCTCATCCCGTGTGATTCTGGTCATGTCCCATCCTGTGTGATTCTCGTCCTGTCCCATTCCGTGTGATTCTGGTTCTGTCACATCCCGTGTGCTTCTGGTCATGTCCCATCCTGTGCGATTCTGGTCCTGACCCATCCCTTGTGATTCTGGTCCTGTCCCATCCTGTGTGATTCTGGTCCTGTCGCATCCCGTGTGATTTTGGTCCTGTGGCATCCCGTGTGATTCTTGTCCTCTCGCATCTCGTGTGATTCTGATCCTGTCCCGTCCCGTATGATTCTGGTCCTGTCCCATCCTGTGTGATTCTGGTCCTGTCGCATCCCGTATGATTCTGTTCCTGTCGCATCCCGTGTGATTTTGGTCCTGTCCCATCCCGTGTGATTCTGGTCCTGTCACATCCCTTGTGATTCTGGTCCTGTCCCATCCCGTGTGATTCTGGTCCTATCCCATCCCGTGTGATTCTGATCCTGTCCCATCCCGTGTGATTCTGGTCCTGTCCCATTCCGTGTGATTCTGGTCCTGTCCCATCCACGGGTGATTCTGGTCCTATCTCATCCCGTGTGATTCTTGTCCTGTCCCATCCCGTGTGATTCTGGTCCTCTCCCATCCCGTGTGTTTCTGGTCCTGTCATATCCCATGTGATTCTCGTCCTCTCCCATCCCGTGTGATTCTGGTCCTGTCTCATCCCCTGTGATTCTGGTCCTGTCGCATCCCGTGTGTTTCTGGTCCTGTCTCATCCCGCGTGATTCTTGTCCTGTCAGATCTCATGTGATTCTGGTCCTGTCCCATCCCGTGTGGTTCTGGTCCTGTCTCATCCCATGTGATTCTGGTCCTGTCACATCCCGTGTGATTCTGGTCCTGTCCCATCCCGTGTGATTCTGGTCCTGTCCTATCCAATGTGATTCTGTTCCTGTCCCATTCTCTGTGATTCCGGTCCTGTCCCAATCCGTATGATTCTGGTCCCGTCACATCCCGTGTGATTCTGGTCCTGTCCAATTCCGAGTGATTCTGATCCTGTCCCATCCCGTGTGATTCTGTTCCTGTCCCATTCTGTGTGATTATGGTCCTGTCCCATTACCGTGTGATTCTCGTTCTGTCTCGTCCCGTGTGATTCTGGTCCTGTCCCATCCCGTGTGATTCTGTTCCTGTCGCATCCCTTGTGATTCTGGTCCTGTCACATCCCGTGTGATTCAGGTCCTGTCCCATTCCGTGTGATTCTGGTCCTGTCCCATTCCGTGTGATACTGGTCCTGACACATCCCGTGTGATTCTGGTCCTCTCGCATCCCATGTGATTCTGGTCCTGTCACATTCAGTGTGATTCTGTTCCTGTCAGATCCCGAGTGATTCTGGTCATGGCCCATTCCTTATGATTCTGGTCCTGTCCCATTCTGTGTGATTCTGGTCCTGTTCCATTCCCGTGTGATTCTCGTCCTGCCCATTCCGTGTGATTCTAGTCCTGTCACATCCCTTGTGATTCTGGTCCTGTCTTGTCCCGTGTGATTCTCGTCCTGTCCCATCCCATGTGATTCTGGTTCTGTCACATCCCGTGTGATTCCGGTCCTGTCCAATCCCGTGCGATTCTGGTCCTGTCCCATACCTCGTGATTCAGTTCCTGTCCCATTCTGTGTGATTCTGGTCCCGTCCCATTCCCGTGTGATTCTCGTCCCATCTCTTCCCGTGTGATTCTGGTCCTGTCACATCCCGTGTGATTCTTGTCCTCTCCCATCCCGTGTGATTCTGGTCCTGTCACTTCCCGTGTGATTCTGGTCCTGTCCCACCATGTGTGATTCTGGCTCCGTCACATCCCGTGTGATTCAGGTCCTTTCCCATTCCGTGTCATTCTGGTCCTGTCCAAACCCGTGTGACTCTGGTCCTGTCCCATCCCGTGTGATTCTGGTCCGATCCCATCCGTTGTGATTCTCGTCCTGTCCCATCCCGTGTGATTATGGTCCTGTCACATGCCATGTGATTCTCGTCCCGTCTCCTCCCGTGTGATTCTGTTTCTGTCCATTCCCGTGTGATTCTTGTCCTGTCCCATCCCGTGTGACTCTGGTCCTCTCCCATCCCGTGTGATTCTGGATCTGTCACATTCCTTGTGATTCTGGTCCTGTCACATCTCGTGTGATTCTCGTCCTGTCACATCCCATGTGATTCTGGTCCTCTCGCATCCGGTGTGATTCTGAACCTGTCCCGTCCCGTATGATTCTGGTCCTGTCCCATCCTGTGTGATTCTGGTCCTATCGCATCCCGTGTGATTCTGGTCCTGTCGCATCCCGTATGATTCTGGTCCTTTCTCATGCCGTGTGATTCTTGTCCTGTCACATCTCATGTGATTCTGGTCCTGTCCCATCCCGTGTGGTTCTGGTCCTGTCTCATCCCGTGTGATTCTGGTCATGTCCCATCCTGTGTGATTCTCGTCCTGTCCCATTCCGTGTGATTCTGGTTCTGTCACATCCCGTGTGATTCTGGTCCTGTCGCATCCCGTATGATTCTGGTCCTTTCTCATGCCGTGTGATTCTTGTCCTGTCACATCTCATGTGATTCTGGTCCTGTCCCATCCCGTGTGGTTCTGGTACTGTCTCATCCCGTGTGATTCTGGTCATGTCCCATCCTGTGTGATTCTCGTCCTGTCCCATTCCGTGTGATTCTGGTTCTGTCACATCCTGTGTGATTCTGGTCCTGTCGCATCCCGTATGATTCTGGTCCTGTCTCATCCCGTGTGATTCTTGTCCTGTCACATCTCATGTGACTCTGGTCCTGTCCCATCCCGTGTGGTTCTGGTCCTGTCTCATCCCGTGTGATTCTGGTCATGTCCCATCCTGTGTGATTCTCGTTCTGTCCCATTCCGTGTGATTCTGGTTCTGTCACATCCCGTGTGCTTCTGGTCATGTCCCATCCTGTGCGATTCTGGTCCTGACCCATCCCTTGTGATTCTGGTCCTGTCCCATCCTGTGTGATTCTGGTCCTGTCGCATCCCGTGTGATTTTGGTCCTGTCGCATCCCGTGTGATGCTTGTCCTCTCGCATCCCGTGTGATTCTGATCCTGTCCCGTCCCGTATGATTCTGGTCCTGTCCCATCCTGTGTGATTCTGGTCCTGTCGCATCCGGCATGATTCTGGTCCTGTCGCATCCCGTGTGATTTTGGTCCTGTCCCATCCCGTGTGATTCTGGTCCTGTCACATCCCGTGTGATTCTGGTCCTATCCCATCCCGTGTGATTCAGATCCTGTCCCATCCCGTGTGATTCTGGTCCTGTCCCATCCCGTGTGATTCTGGTCCGATCCCATCCGTTGTGATTCTCGTCCTGTCCCATCCCGTGTGATTATGGTCCTGTCACATCCCATGTGATTCTCGTCCCGTCTCATCCCGTGTGATTCTGGTTCTGTCCATTCCCGTGTGATTCATGTCCTGTCCCAACCCGTGTGACTCTGGTCCTCTCCCATCCCGTGTGACTCTGGTCCTCTCCCATCCCGTGTGATTCTGGATCTGTCACATTCCTTGTGATTCTGGTCCTGTCACATCCCGTGTGATTCTCGTCCTGTCACATCCCATGAGATTCTGGTCCTCTCGCATCCGGTGTGATTCTGATCCTGTCCCGTCCCGTATGATTCTGGTCCTGTCCCATGCTGTGTGATTCTGGTCCTATCGCATCCCGTGTGATTCTGGTCCTGTCGCATCCCGTATGATTCTGGTCCTGTCTCATCCCGTGTGATTCTTGTCCTGTCACATCTCATGTGATTCTGGTCCTGTCCCACCCCGTGTGGTTCTGGTCCTGTCTCATCCCGTGTGATTCTGGTCATGTCCCATCCTGTGTGATTCTCGTCCTGTCCCATTCCGTGTGATTCTGGTTCTGTCACATCCTGTGTGATTCTGGTCCTGTCGCATCCCGTATGATTCTGGTCCTGTCTCATCCCGTGTGATTCTTGTCCTGTCACATCTCATGTGACTCTGGTCCTGTCCCATCCCGTGTGGTTCTGGTCCTGTCTCATCCCGTGTGATTCTGGTCATGTCCCATCCTGTGTGATTCTCGTTCTGTCCCATTCCGTGTGATTCTGGTTCTGTCACATCCCGTGTGCTTCTGGTCATGTCCCATCCTGTGCGATTCTGGTCCTGACCCATCCCTTGTGATTCTGGTCCTGTCCCATCCTGTGTGATTCTGGTCCTGTCGCATCCCGTGTGATTTTGGTCCTGTCGCATCCCGTGTGATTCTTGTCCTCTCGCATCCCGTGTGATTCTGATCCTGTCCCGTCCCGTATGATTCTGGTCCTGTCCCATCCTGTGTGATTCTGGTCCTGTCGCATCCGGCATGATTCTGGTCCTGTCGCATCCCGTGTGATTTTGGTCCTGTCCCATCCCGTGTGATTCTGGTCCTGTCACATCCCGTGTGATTCTGGTCCTATCCCATCCCGTGTGATTCAGATCCTGTCCCATCCCGTGTGATTCTGGTCCTGTCCCATCCCGTGTGATTCTGGTCCGATCCCATCCGTTGTGATTCTCGTCCTGTCCCATCCCGTGTGATTATGGTCCTGTCACATCCCATGTGATTCTCGTCCCGTCTCATCCCGTGTGATTCTGGTTCTGTCCATTCCCGTGTGATTCATGTCCTGTCCCATCCCGTGTGACTCTGGTCCTCTCCCATCCCGTGTGACTCTGGTCCTCTCCCATCCCGTGTGATTCTGGATCTGTCACATTCCTTGTGATTCTGGTCCTGTCACATCCCGTGTGATTCTCGTCCTGTCACATCCCATGAGATTCTGGTCCTCTCGCATCCGGTGTGATTCTGGTCCTGTCGCATCCCGTATGATTCTGGTCCTGTCCCATCCTGTGTGATTCTGGTCCTATCGCATCCCGTGTGATTCTGGTCCTGTCGCATCCCGTATGATTCTGGTCTTGTCTCATCCCGTGTGATTCTTGTCCTGTCACATCTCATGTGATTCTGGTCCTGTCCCATCCCGTGTGGTTCCGGTCCTGTCTCATCCCGTGTGATTCTGGTCATGTCCCATCCTGTGTGATTCTCGTCCTGTCCCATTCCGTGTGATTCTGGTTCTGTCACATCCTGTGTGATTCTGGTCCTGTCGCATCCCGTATGATTCTGGTCCTGTCTCATCCCGTGTGATTCTTGTCCTGTCACATCTCATGTGACTCTGGTCCTGTCGCATCCCATGTGGTTCTGGTCCTGTCTCATCCCGTGTGATTCTGGTCCTGTCCCATCCTGTGTGATTCTGGTCCTGTCGCATCCCGTGTGATTTTGGTCCTGTCGCATCCCGTGTGATTCTTGTCCTCTCGCATCCCGTGTGATTCTGATCCTGTCCCGTCCCGTATGATTCTGGTCCTGTCCCATCCTGTGTGATTCTGGTCCTGTCGCATCCGGCATGATTCTGGTCCTGTCGCATCCCGTGTGATTTTGGTCCTGTCCCATCCCGTGTGATTCTGGTCCTGTCACATCCCGTGTGATTCTGGTCCTATCCCATCCCGTGTGATTCAGATCCTGTCCCATCCCGTGTGATTCTGGTCCTGTCCCATCCCGTGTGATTCTGGTCCGATCCCATCCGTTGTGATTCTCGTCCTGTCCCATCCCGTGTGCTTATGGTCCTGTCACATCCCATGTGATTCTCGTCCCGTCTCATCCCGTGTGATTCTGGTTCTGTCCATTCCCGTGTGATTCATGTCCTGTCCCATCCCGTGTGACTCTGGTCCTCTCCCATCCCGTGTGACTCTGGTCCTCTCCCATCCCGTGTGATTCTGGATCTGTCACATTCCTTGTGATTCTGGTCCTGTCACATCCCGTGTGATTCTCGTCCTGTCACATCCCATGAGATTCTGGTCCTCTCGCATCCGGTGTGATTCTGATCCTGTCCCGTCCCGTATGATTCTGGTCCTGTCCCATCCTGTGTGATTCTGGTCCTATCGCATCCCGTGTGATTCTGGTCCTGTCGCATCCCGTATGATTCTGGTCCTGTCTCATCCCGTGTGATTCTTGTCCTGTCACATCTCATGTGATTCTGGTCCTGTCCCACCCCGTGTGGTTCTGGTCCTGTCTCATCCCGTGTGATTCTGGTCATGTCCCATCCTGTGTGATTCTCGTCCTGTCCCATTCCGTGTGATTCTGGTTCTGTCACATCCTGTGTGATTCTGGTCCTGTCGCATCCCGTATGATTCTGGTCCTGTCTCATCCCGTGTGATTCTTGTCCTGTCACATCTCATGTGACTCTGGTCCTGTCGCATCCCGTGTGGTTCTGGTCCTGTCTCATCCCGTGTGATTCTGGTCATGTCCCATCCTGTTTGATTCTCGTCCTGTCCCATTCCGTGTGTTTCTGGTTCTGTCACATCCCGTGTGCTTCTGGTCATGTCCCATCCTGTGCGATTCAGGTCCTGACCCATCCCTTGTGATTCTGGTCCTGTCCCATCCTGTGTGATTCTGGTCCTGTCGCATCCCGTGTGATTTTGGTCCTGTCGCACCCCGTGTGATTCTTGTCCTCTCGCATCCCGTGTGATTCTGATCCTGTCCCGCCCCGTATGATTCTGGTCCTGTCCCATCCTGTGTGATTCTGGTCCTGTCGCATCCCGTATGATTCTGGTCCTGTCGCATCCCGTGTGGTTCTGGTCCTGTCTCATCCCGTGTGATTCTGGTCATGTCCCATCCTGTGTGATTCTCGTCCTGTCCCATCCCGTGTGATTCTGATCCTGTCCCGTCCCGTATGATTCTGGTCCTGTCCCATCCTGTGTGATTCTGGTCCTGTCGCATCCCGTATGATTCTGGTCCTGTCGCATCCCGTGTGATTTTGGTCCTGTCCCATCCCGTGTGATTCAGGTCCTGTCACATCCCTTGTGATTCTGGTCCTGTCCCATCCCGTGTGATTCTGGTCCTATCCCATCCCGTGTGATTCTGATCCTGTCCCATCCCGTGTGATTCTGGTCCTGTCCCATTCCGTGTGATTCTGGTCCTGTCCCATCCACGGGTGATTCTGGTCCTATCTCATCCCGTGTGATTCTTGTCCTGTCCCATCCCGTGTGATTCTGGTCCTCTCCCATCCCGTGTGTTTCTGGTCCTGTCATATCCCATGTGATTCTCGTCCTCTCCCATCCCGTGTGATTCTGGTCCTGTCTCATCCCCTGTGATTCTGGTCCTGTCGCATCCCGTGTGTTTCTGGTCCTGTCTCATCCAGTGTGATTCTTGTCCTGTCAGATCTCATGTGATTCTGGTCCTGCCCATCCCGTGTGGTTCTGGTCCTGTCTCATCCCATGTGATTCTGGTCCTGTCACATCCCGTGTGATTCTGGTCCTGTCCCACCCCGTGTGATTCTGGTCCTGTCCCATCCCATGTGATTCTGTTCCTGTCCCATTCTCTGTGATTCCGGTCCTGTCCCATTCCGTATGATTCTGGTCCCGTCACATCCCGTGTGATTCTGGTCCTGTCCAATTCCGAGTGATTCTGATCCTGTCCCATCCCGTGTGATTCTGTTCCTGTCCCATTCTGTGTGATTATGGTCCTGTCCCATTCCCGTGTGATTCTCGTTCTGTCTCATCCCGTGTGATTCTGGTCCTGTCCCATCCCGTGTGATTCTGTTCCTGACCCATCCCTTGTGATTCTGGTCCTGTCCCATCCTGTGTGATTCTGGTCCTGTCGCATCCCGTGTGATTTTGGTCCTGTCCCATCCCGTGTGATTCTGGTCCTGTCACATCCCGTGTGATTCTGGTCCTATCCCATCCCGTGTGATACTGATCCTGTCCCATCCCGTGTGATTCTGGTCCTGTCCCATCCCGTGTGATTCTGGTCCGCTCCCATCCGTTGTGATTCTCGTCCTGTCCCATTCCGTGTGATTATGGTCCTGTCACATCCCATGTGATTCTCGTCCCGTCTCATCCCGTGTGATTCTTGTTCTGTCCATTCCCGTGTGATTCATGTCCTGTCCCATCCCGTGTGACTCTGGTCCTCTCCCATCCCGTGTGATTCTGGAGCTGTCACATTCCTTGTGATTCTGGTCCTGTCACATCCCGTGTGATTCTCGTCATGTCCCATCCTGTGTGATTCTCGTCCTGTCCCATTCCGTGTGATTCTGGTTCTGTCACATCCTGTGTGATTCTGGTCCTGTCGCATCCCGTATGATTCTGGTCCTGTCTCATCCCGTGTGATTCTTGTCCTGTCACATCTCATGTGACTCTGGTCCTGTCGCATCCCGTGTGGTTCTGGTCCTGTCTCATCCCGTGTGATTCTGGTCATGTCCCATCCTGTGTGATTCTCGTCCTGTCCCATTCCGTGTGATTCTGGTTCTGTCACATCCCGTGTGCTTCTGGTCATGTCCCATCCTGTGCGATTCTGGTCCTGTCTCATCCCGTGTGATTCTTGTCCTGTCACATCTCATGTGACTCTGGTCCTGTCGCATCCCGTGTTCTTCTAGTCCTGTCTCATCCCGTGTGATTCTGGTCATGTCCCATCCTGTGTGATTCTCGTCCTGTCCCATTCCGTGTGATTCTGGTTCTGTCCCGCCCCGTATGATTCTGGTCCTGTCCCATCCTGTGTGATTCTGGTCCTGTCGCATCCCGTATGATTCTGGTCCTGTCGCATCCCGTGTGGTTCTGGTCCTGTCTCATCCCGTGTGATTCTGGTCATGTCCCATCCTGTGTGATTCTCGTCCTGTCCCATCCCGTGTGATTCTGATCCTGTCCCGTCCCGTATGATTCTGGTCCTGTCCCATCCTGTGTGATTCTGGTCCTGTCGCATCCCGTATGATTCTGGTCCTGTCGCATCCCGTGTGATTTTGGTCCTGTCCCATCCCGTGTGATTCAGGTCCTGTCACATCCCTTGTGATTCTGGTCCTGTCCCATCCCGTGTGATTCTGGTCCTATCCCATCCCGTGTGATTCTGATCCTGTCCCATCCCGTGTGATTCTGGTCCTGTCCCATTCCGTGTGATTCTGGTCCTGTCCCATCCACGGGTGATTCTGGTCCTATCTCATCCCGTGTGATTCTTGTCCTGTCCCATCCCGTGTGATTCTGGTCCTCTCCCATCCCGTGTGTTTCTGGTCCTGTCATATCCCATGTGATTCTCGTCCTCTCCCATCCCGTGTGATTCTGGTCCTGTCTCATCCCCTGTGATTCTGGTCCTGTCGCATCCCGTGTGTTTCTGGTCCTGTCTCATCCAGTGTGATTCTTGTCCTGTCAGATCTCATGTGATTCTGGTCCTGCCCATCCCGTGTGGTTCTGGTCCTGTCTCATCCCATGTGATTCTGGTCCTGTCACATCCCGTGTGATTCTGGTCCTGTCCCACCCCGTGTGATTCTGGTCCTGTCCCATCCCATGTGATTCTGTTCCTGTCCCATTCTCTGTGATTCCGGTCCTGTCCCATTCCGTATGATTCTGGTCCCGTCACATCCCGTGTGATTCTGGTCCTGTCCAATTCCGAGTGATTCTGATCCTGTCCCATCCCGTGTGATTCTGTTCCTGTCCCATTCTGTGTGATTATGGTCCTGTCCCATTCCCGTGTGATTCTCGTTCTGTCTCATCCCGTGTGATTCTGGTCCTGTCCCATCCCGTGTGATTCTGTTCCTGACCCATCCCTTGTGATTCTGGTCCTGTCCCATCCTGTGTGATTCTGGTCCTGTCGCATCCCGTGTGATTTTGGTCCTGTCGCATCCCGTGTGATTCTTGTCCTCTCGCATCCCGTGTGATTCTGATCCTGTCCCGTCCCGTATGATTCCGGTCCTGTCCCATCCTGTGTGATTCTGGTCCTGTCGCATCCCGTGTGATTTTGGTCCTGTCCCATCCCGTGTGATTCTGGTCCTGTCACATCCCGTGTGATTCTGGTCCTATCCCATCCCGTGTGATACTGATCCTGTCCCATCCCGTGTGATTCTGGTCCTGTCCCATCCCGTGTGATTCTGGTCCGCTCCCATCCGTTGTGATTCTCGTCCTGTCCCATTCCGTGTGATTATGGTCCTGTCACATCCCATGTGATTCTCGTCCCGTCTCATCCCGTGTGATTCTTGTTCTGTCCATTCCCGTGTGATTCATGTCCTGTCCCATCCCGTGTGACTCTGGTCCTCTCCCATCCCGTGTGATTCTGGAGCTGTCACATTCCTTGTGATTCTGGTCCTGTCACATCCCGTGTGATTCTCGTCATGTCCCATCCTGTGTGATTCTCGTCCTGTCCCATTCCGTGTGATTCTGGTTCTGTCACATCCTGTGTGATTCTGGTCCTGTCGCATCCCGTATGATTCTGGTCCTGTCTCATCCCGTGTGATTCTTGTCCTGTCACATCTCATGTGACTCTGGTCCTGTCGCATCCCGTGTGGTTCTGGTCCTGTCTCATCCCGTGTGATTCTGGTCATGTCCCATCCTGTGTGATTCTCGTCCTGTCCCATTCCGTGTGATTCTGGTTCTGTCACATCCCGTGTGCTTCTGGTCATGTCCCATCCTGTGCGATTCTGGTCCTGTCTCATCCCGTGTGATTCTTGTCCTGTCACATCTCATGTGACTCTGGTCCTGTCGCATCCCGTGTTCTTCTAGTCCTGTCTCATCCCGTGTGATTCTGGTCATGTCCCATCCTGTGTGATTCTCGTCCTGTCCCATTCCGTGTGATTCTGGTTCTGTCTCGTCCCGTGTGATTCTGGTCCTGTCCCATCCCGTGTGATTCTGTTCCTGTCGCATCCCTTGTGATTCTGGTCCTGAAACATCCCGTGTGATTCTGGTCCTCTCGCATCCCATGTGATTCTGGTCCTGTCACATTCAGTGTGATTCTGTTCCTGTCAGATCCCGAGTGATTCTGGTCATGGCCCATTCCTTATGATTCTGGTCCTGTCCCATTCTGTGTGATTCTGGTCCTGTTCCATTCCCGTGTGATTCTCGTCCTGCCCATTCCGTGTGATTCTAGTCCTGTCACATCCCTTGTGATTCTGGTCCTGTCTTGTCCCGTGTGATTCTCGTCCTGTCACATCCCGTGTGATTCCGGTCCTGTCCAATCCCGTGCGATTCTGGTCCTGTCCCATACCTCGTGATTCAGTTCCTGTCCCATTCTGTGTGATTCTGGTCCCGCCCCATTCCCGTGTGATTCTCGTCCCATCTCTTCCCGTGTGATTCTGCTCCTGTCACATCCCGTGTCATTCTTGTCCTCTCCCATCCCGTGTGATTCTGGTCCTGTCACTTCCCGTGTGATTCTGGTCCTGTCCCACCCTGTGTGATTCTGGCTCCGTCACATCCCGTGTGATTCAGGTCCTTTCCCATTCCGTATCATTCTGGTCCTGTCCAAACCCGTGTGATTCTGGTCCTGTCACATCCTGTGTGATTCTGGTCCTGTCGCATCCCGTATGATTCTGGTCCTGTCTCATCCCGTGTGATTCTTGTCCTGTCACATCTCATGTGACTCTGGTCCTGTCGCATCCCATGTGGTTCTGGTCCTGTCTCATCCCGTGTGATTCTGGTCCTGTCCCATCCTGTGTGATTCTGGTCCTGTCGCATCCCGTGTGATTTTGGTCCTGTCGCATCCCGTGTGATTCTTGTCCTCTCGCATCCCGTGTGATTCTGATCCTGTCCCGTCCCGTATGATTCTGGTCCTGTCCCATCCTGTGTGATTCTGGTCCTGTCGCATCCGGCATGATTCTGGTCCTGTCGCATCCCGTGTGATTTTGGTCCTGTCCCATCCCGTGTGATTCTGGTCCTGTCACATCCCGTGTGATTCTGGTCCTATCCCATCCCGTGTGATTCAGATCCTGTCCCATCCCGTGTGATTCTGGTCCTGTCCCATCCCGTGTGATTCTGGTCCGATCCCATCCGTTGTGATTCTCGTCCTGTCCCATCCCGTGTGCTTATGGTCCTGTCACATCCCATGTGATTCTCGTCCCGTCTCATCCCGTGTGATTCTGGTTCTGTCCATTCCCGTGTGATTCATGTCCTGTCCCATCCCGTGTGACTCTGGTACTCTCCCATCCCGTGTGACTCTGGTCCTCTCCCATCCCGTGTGATTCTGGATCTGTCACATTCCTTGTGATTCTGGTCCTGTCACATCCCGTGTGATTCTCGTCCTGTCACATCCCATGAGATTCTGGTCCTCTCGCATCCGGTGTGATTCTGATCCTGTCCCGTCCCGTATGATTCTGGTCCTGTCCCATCCTGTGTGATTCTGGTCCTATCGCATCCCGTGTGATTCTGGTCCTGTCGCATCCCGTATGATTCTGGTCCTGTCTCATCCCGTGTGATTCTTGTCCTGTCACATCTCATGTGATTCTGGTCCTGTCCCACCCCGTGTGGTTCTGGTCCTGTCTCATCCCGTGTGATTCTGGTCATGTCCCATCCTGTGTGATTCTCGTCCTGTCCCATTCCGTGTGATTCTGGTTCTGTCACATCCTGTGTGATTCTGGTCCTGTCGCATCCCGTATGATTCTGGTCCTGTCTCATCCCGTGTGATTCTTGTCCTGTCACATCTCATGTGACTCTGGTCCTGTCGCATCCCGTGTGGTTCTGGTCCTGTCTCATCCCGTGTGATTCTGGTCATGTCCCATCCTGTGTGATTCTCGTCCTGTCCCATTCCGTGTGTTTCTGGTTCTGTCACATCCCGTGTGCTTCTGGTCATGTCCCATCCTGTGCGATTCAGGTCCTGACCCATCCCTTGTGATTCTGGTCCTGTCCCATCCTGTGTGATTCTGGTCCTGTCGCATCCCGTGTGATTTTGGTCCTGTCGCACCCCGTGTGATTCTTGTCCTCTCGCATCCCGTGTGATTCTGATCCTGTCCCGCCCCGTATGATTCTGGTCCTGTCCCATCCTGTGTGATTCTGGTCCTGTCGCATCCCGTATGATTCTGGTCCTGTCGCATCCCGTGTGGTTCTGGTCCTGTCTCATCCCGTGTGATTCTGGTCATGTCCCATCCTGTGTGATTCTCGTCCTGTCCCATCCCGTGTGATTCTGATCCTGTCCCGTCCCGTATGATTCTGGTCCTGTCCCATCCTGTGTGATTCTGGTCCTGTCGCATCCCGTATGATTCTGGTCCTGTCGCATCCCGTGTGATTTTGGTCCTGTCCCATCCCGTGTGATTCAGGTCCTGTCACATCCCTTGTGATTCTGGTCCTGTCCCATCCCGTGTGATTCTGGTCCTATCCCATCCCGTGTGATTCTGATCCTGTCCCATCCCGTGTGATTCTGGTCCTGTCCCATTCCGTGTGATTCTGGTCCTGTCCCATCCACGGGTGATTCTGGTCCTATCTCATCCCGTGTGATTCTTGTCCTGTCCCATCCCGTGTGATTCTGGTCCTCTCCCATCCCGTGTGTTTCTGGTCCTGTCATATCCCATGTGATTCTCGTCCTCTCCCATCCCGTGTGATTCTGGTCCTGTCTCATCCCCTGTGATTCTGGTCCTGTCGCATCCCGTGTGTTTCTGGTCCTGTCTCATCCAGTGTGATTCTTGTCCTGTCAGATCTCATGTGATTCTGGTCCTGCCCATCCCGTGTGGTTCTGGTCCTGTCTCATCCCATGTGATTCTGGTCCTGTCACATCCCGTGTGATTCTGGTCCTGTCCCACCCCGTGTGATTCTGGTCCTGTCCCATCCCATGTGATTCTGTTCCTGTCCCATTCTCTGTGATTCCGGTCCTGTCCCATTCCGTATGATTCTGGTCCCGTCACATCCCGTGTGATTCTGGTCCTGTCCAATTCCGAGTGATTCTGATCCTGTCCCATCCCGTGTGATTCTGTTCCTGTCCCATTCTGTGTGATTATGGTCCTGTCCCATTCCCGTGTGATTCTCGTTCTGTCTCATCCCGTGTGATTCTGGTCCTGTCCCATCCCGTGTGATTCTGTTCCTGACCCATCCCTTGTGATTCTGGTCCTGTCCCATCCTGTGTGATTCTGGTCCTGTCGCATCCCGTGTGATTTTGGTCCTGTCCCATCCCGTGTGATTCTGGTCCTGTCACATCCCGTGTGATTCTGGTCCTATCCCATCCCGTGTGATACTGATCCTGTCCCATCCCGTGTGATTCTGGTCCTGTCCCATCCCGTGTGATTCTGGTCCGCTCCCATCCGTTGTGATTCTCGTCCTGTCCCATTCCGTGTGATTATGGTCCTGTCACATCCCATGTGATTCTCGTCCCGTCTCATCCCGTGTGATTCTTGTTCTGTCCATTCCCGTGTGATTCATGTCCTGTCCCATCCCGTGTGACTCTGGTCCTCTCCCATCCCGTGTGATTCTGGAGCTGTCACATTCCTTGTGATTCTGGTCCTGTCACATCCCGTGTGATTCTCGTCATGTCCCATCCTGTGTGATTCTCGTCCTGTCCCATTCCGTGTGATTCTGGTTCTGTCACATCCTGTGTGATTCTGGTCCTGTCGCATCCCGTATGATTCTGGTCCTGTCTCATCCCGTGTGATTCTTGTCCTGTCACATCTCATGTGACTCTGGTCCTGTCGCATCCCGTGTGGTTCTGGTCCTGTCTCATCCCGTGTGATTCTGGTCATGTCCCATCCTGTGTGATTCTCGTCCTGTCCCATTCCGTGTGATTCTGGTTCTGTCACATCCCGTGTGCTTCTGGTCATGTCCCATCCTGTGCGATTCTGGTCCTGTCTCATCCCGTGTGATTCTTGTCCTGTCACATCTCATGTGACTCTGGTCCTGTCGCATCCCGTGTTCTTCTAGTCCTGTCTCATCCCGTGTGATTCTGGTCATGTCCCATCCTGTGTGATTCTCGTCCTGTCCCATTCCGTGTGATTCTGGTTCTGTCCCGCCCCGTATGATTCTGGTCCTGTCCCATCCTGTGTGATTCTGGTCCTGTCGCATCCCGTATGATTCTGGTCCTGTCGCATCCCGTGTGGTTCTGGTCCTGTCTCATCCCGTGTGATTCTGGTCATGTCCCATCCTGTGTGATTCTCGTCCTGTCCCATCCCGTGTGATTCTGATCCTGTCCCGTCCCGTATGATTCTGGTCCTGTCCCATCCTGTGTGATTCTGGTCCTGTCGCATCCCGTATGATTCTGGTCCTGTCGCATCCCGTGTGATTTTGGTCCTGTCCCATCCCGTGTGATTCAGGTCCTGTCACATCCCTTGTGATTCTGGTCCTGTCCCATCCCGTGTGATTCTGGTCCTATCCCATCCCGTGTGATTCTGATCCTGTCCCATCCCGTGTGATTCTGGTCCTGTCCCATTCCGTGTGATTCTGGTCCTGTCCCATCCACGGGTGATTCTGGTCCTATCTCATCCCGTGTGATTCTTGTCCTGTCCCATCCCGTGTGATTCTGGTCCTCTCCCATCCCGTGTGTTTCTGGTCCTGTCATATCCCATGTGATTCTCGTCCTCTCCCATCCCGTGTGATTCTGGTCCTGTCTCATCCCCTGTGATTCTGGTCCTGTCGCATCCCGTGTGTTTCTGGTCCTGTCTCATCCAGTGTGATTCTTGTCCTGTCAGATCTCATGTGATTCTGGTCCTGCCCATCCCGTGTGGTTCTGGTCCTGTCTCATCCCATGTGATTCTGGTCCTGTCACATCCCGTGTGATTCTGGTCCTGTCCCACCCCGTGTGATTCTGGTCCTGTCCCATCCCATGTGATTCTGTTCCTGTCCCATTCTCTGTGATTCCGGTCCTGTCCCATTCCGTATGATTCTGGTCCCGTCACATCCCGTGTGATTCTGGTCCTGTCCAATTCCGAGTGATTCTGATCCTGTCCCATCCCGTGTGATTCTGTTCCTGTCCCATTCTGTGTGATTATGGTCCTGTCCCATTCCCGTGTGATTCTCGTTCTGTCTCATCCCGTGTGATTCTGGTCCTGTCCCATCCCGTGTGATTCTGTTCCTGACCCATCCCTTGTGATTCTGGTCCTGTCCCATCCTGTGTGATTCTGGTCCTGTCGCATCCCGTGTGATTTTGGTCCTGTCGCATCCCGTGTGATTCTTGTCCTCTCGCATCCCGTGTGATTCTGATCCTGTCCCGTCCCGTATGATTCCGGTCCTGTCCCATCCTGTGTGATTCTGGTCCTGTCGCATCCCGTGTGATTTTGGTCCTGTCCCATCCCGTGTGATTCTGGTCCTGTCACATCCCGTGTGATTCTGGTCCTATCCCATCCCGTGTGATACTGATCCTGTCCCATCCCGTGTGATTCTGGTCCTGTCCCATCCCGTGTGATTCTGGTCCGCTCCCATCCGTTGTGATTCTCGTCCTGTCCCATTCCGTGTGATTATGGTCCTGTCACATCCCATGTGATTCTCGTCCCGTCTCATCCCGTGTGATTCTTGTTCTGTCCATTCCCGTGTGATTCATGTCCTGTCCCATCCCGTGTGACTCTGGTCCTCTCCCATCCCGTGTGATTCTGGAGCTGTCACATTCCTTGTGATTCTGGTCCTGTCACATCCCGTGTGATTCTCGTCATGTCCCATCCTGTGTGATTCTCGTCCTGTCCCATTCCGTGTGATTCTGGTTCTGTCACATCCTGTGTGATTCTGGTCCTGTCGCATCCCGTATGATTCTGGTCCTGTCTCATCCCGTGTGATTCTTGTCCTGTCACATCTCATGTGACTCTGGTCCTGTCGCATCCCGTGTGGTTCTGGTCCTGTCTCATCCCGTGTGATTCTGGTCATGTCCCATCCTGTGTGATTCTCGTCCTGTCCCATTCCGTGTGATTCTGGTTCTGTCACATCCCGTGTGCTTCTGGTCATGTCCCATCCTGTGCGATTCTGGTCCTGTCTCATCCCGTGTGATTCTTGTCCTGTCACATCTCATGTGACTCTGGTCCTGTCGCATCCCGTGTTCTTCTAGTCCTGTCTCATCCCGTGTGATTCTGGTCATGTCCCATCCTGTGTGATTCTCGTCCTGTCCCATTCCGTGTGATTCTGGTTCTGTCTCGTCCCGTGTGATTCTGGTCCTGTCCCATCCCGTGTGATTCTGTTCCTGTCGCATCCCTTGTGATTCTGGTCCTGAAACATCCCGTGTGATTCTGGTCCTCTCGCATCCCATGTGATTCTGGTCCTGTCACATTCAGTGTGATTCTGTTCCTGTCAGATCCCGAGTGATTCTGGTCATGGCCCATTCCTTATGATTCTGGTCCTGTCCCATTCTGTGTGATTCTGGTCCTGTTCCATTCCCGTGTGATTCTCGTCCTGCCCATTCCGTGTGATTCTAGTCCTGTCACATCCCTTGTGATTCTGGTCCTGTCTTGTCCCGTGTGATTCTCGTCCTGTCACATCCCGTGTGATTCCGGTCCTGTCCAATCCCGTGCGATTCTGGTCCTGTCCCATACCTCGTGATTCAGTTCCTGTCCCATTCTGTGTGATTCTGGTCCCGCCCCATTCCCGTGTGATTCTCGTCCCATCTCTTCCCGTGTGATTCTGCTCCTGTCACATCCCGTGTCATTCTTGTCCTCTCCCATCCCGTGTGATTCTGGTCCTGTCACTTCCCGTGTGATTCTGGTCCTGTCCCACCCTGTGTGATTCTGGCTCCGTCACATCCCGTGTGATTCAGGTCCTTTCCCATTCCGTATCATTCTGGTCCTGTCCAAACCCGTGTGATTCTGGTCCTGTCACATCCTGTGTGATTCTGGTCCTGTCGCATCCCGTATGATTCTGGTCCTGTCTCATCCCGTGTGATTCTTGTCCTGTCACATCTCATGTGACTCTGGTCCTGTCGCATCCCATGTGGTTCTGGTCCTGTCTCATCCCGTGTGATTCTGGTCCTGTCCCATCCTGTGTGATTCTGGTCCTGTCGCATCCCGTGTGATTTTGGTCCTGTCGCATCCCGTGTGATTCTTGTCCTCTCGCATCCCGTGTGATTCTGATCCTGTCCCGTCCCGTATGATTCTGGTCCTGTCCCATCCTGTGTGATTCTGGTCCTGTCGCATCCGGCATGATTCTGGTCCTGTCGCATCCCGTGTGATTTTGGTCCTGTCCCATCCCGTGTGATTCTGGTCCTGTCACATCCCGTGTGATTCTGGTCCTATCCCATCCCGTGTGATTCAGATCCTGTCCCATCCCGTGTGATTCTGGTCCTGTCCCATCCCGTGTGATTCTGGTCCGATCCCATCCGTTGTGATTCTCGTCCTGTCCCATCCCGTGTGCTTATGGTCCTGTCACATCCCATGTGATTCTCGTCCCGTCTCATCCCGTGTGATTCTGGTTCTGTCCATTCCCGTGTGATTCATGTCCTGTCCCATCCCGTGTGACTCTGGTACTCTCCCATCCCGTGTGACTCTGGTCCTCTCCCATCCCGTGTGATTCTGGATCTGTCACATTCCTTGTGATTCTGGTCCTGTCACATCCCGTGTGATTCTCGTCCTGTCACATCCCATGAGATTCTGGTCCTCTCGCATCCGGTGTGATTCTGATCCTGTCCCGTCCCGTATGATTCTGGTCCTGTCCCATCCTGTGTGATTCTGGTCCTATCGCATCCCGTGTGATTCTGGTCCTGTCGCATCCCGTATGATTCTGGTCCTGTCTCATCCCGTGTGATTCTTGTCCTGTCACATCTCATGTGATTCTGGTCCTGTCCCACCCCGTGTGGTTCTGGTCCTGTCTCATCCCGTGTGATTCTGGTCATGTCCCATCCTGTGTGATTCTCGTCCTGTCCCATTCCGTGTGATTCTGGTTCTGTCACATCCTGTGTGATTCTGGTCCTGTCGCATCCCGTATGATTCTGGTCCTGTCTCATCCCGTGTGATTCTTGTCCTGTCACATCTCATGTGACTCTGGTCCTGTCGCATCCCGTGTGGTTCTGGTCCTGTCTCATCCCGTGTGATTCTGGTCATGTCCCATCCTGTGTGATTCTCGTCCTGTCCCATTCCGTGTGTTTCTGGTTCTGTCACATCCCGTGTGCTTCTGGTCATGTCCCATCCTGTGCGATTCAGGTCCTGACCCATCCCTTGTGATTCTGGTCCTGTCCCATCCTGTGTGATTCTGGTCCTGTCGCATCCCGTGTGATTTTGGTCCTGTCGCACCCCGTGTGATTCTTGTCCTCTCGCATCCCGTGTGATTCTGATCCTGTCCCGCCCCGTATGATTCTGGTCCTGTCCCATCCTGTGTGATTCTGGTCCTGTCGCATCCCGTATGATTCTGGTCCTGTCGCATCCCGTGTGGTTCTGGTCCTGTCTCATCCCGTGTGATTCTGGTCATGTCCCATCCTGTGTGATTCTCGTCCTGTCCCATCCCGTGTGATTCTGATCCTGTCCCGTCCCGTATGATTCTGGTCCTGTCCCATCCTGTGTGATTCTGGTCCTGTCGCATCCCGTATGATTCTGGTCCTGTCGCATCCCGTGTGATTTTGGTCCTGTCCCATCCCGTGTGATTCAGGTCCTGTCACATCCCTTGTGATTCTGGTCCTGTCCCATCCCGTGTGATTCTGGTCCTATCCCATCCCGTGTGATTCTGATCCTGTCCCATCCCGTGTGATTCTGGTCCTGTCCCATTCCGTGTGATTCTGGTCCTGTCCCATCCACGGGTGATTCTGGTCCTATCTCATCCCGTGTGATTCTTGTCCTGTCCCATCCCGTGTGATTCTGGTCCTCTCCCATCCCGTGTGTTTCTGGTCCTGTCATATCCCATGTGATTCTCGTCCTCTCCCATCCCGTGTGATTCTGGTCCTGTCTCATCCCCTGTGATTCTGGTCCTGTCGCATCCCGTGTGTTTCTGGTCCTGTCTCATCCAGTGTGATTCTTGTCCTGTCAGATCTCATGTGATTCTGGTCCTGCCCATCCCGTGTGGTTCTGGTCCTGTCTCATCCCATGTGATTCTGGTCCTGTCACATCCCGTGTGATTCTGGTCCTGTCCCACCCCGTGTGATTCTGGTCCTGTCCCATCCCATGTGATTCTGTTCCTGTCCCATTCTCTGTGATTCCGGTCCTGTCCCATTCCGTATGATTCTGGTCCCGTCACATCCCGTGTGATTCTGGTCCTGTCCAATTCCGAGTGATTCTGATCCTGTCCCATCCCGTGTGATTCTGTTCCTGTCCCATTCTGTGTGATTATGGTCCTGTCCCATTCCCGTGTGATTCTCGTTCTGTCTCATCCCGTGTGATTCTGGTCCTGTCCCATCCCGTGTGATTCTGTTCCTGACCCATCCCTTGTGATTCTGGTCCTGTCCCATCCTGTGTGATTCTGGTCCTGTCGCATCCCGTGTGATTTTGGTCCTGTCGCATCCCGTGTGATTCTTGTCCTCTCGCATCCCGTGTGATTCTGATCCTGTCCCGTCCCGTATGATTCCGGTCCTGTCCCATCCTGTGTGATTCTGTTCCTGTCGCATCCCGTGTGATTTTGGTCCTGTCCCATCCCGTGTGATTCTGGTCCTGTCACATCCCGTGTGATTCTGGTCCTATCCCATCCCGTGTGATACTGATCCTGTCCCATCCCGTGTGATTCTGGTCCTGTCCCATCCCGTGTGATTCTGGTCCGCTCCCATCCGTTGTGATTCTCGTCCTGTCCCATTCCGTGTGATTATGGTCCTGTCACATCCCATGTGATTCTCGTCCCGTCTCATCCCGTGTGATTCTTGTTCTGTCCATTCCCGTGTGATTCATGTCCTGTCCCATCCCGTGTGACTCTGGTCCTCTCCCATCCCGTGTGATTCTGGAGCTGTCACATTCCTTGTGATTCTGGTCCTGTCACATCCCGTGTGATTCTCGTCATGTCCCATCCTGTGTGATTCTCGTCCTGTCCCATTCCGTGTGATTCTGGTTCTGTCACATCCTGTGTGATTCTGGTCCTGTCGCATCCCGTATGATTCTGGTCCTGTCTCATCCCGTGTGATTCTTGTCCTGTCACATCTCATGTGACTCTGGTCCTGTCGCATCCCGTGTGGTTCTGGTCCTGTCTCATCCCGTGTGATTCTGGTCATGTCCCATCCTGTGTGATTCTCGTCCTGTCCCATTCCGTGTGATTCTGGTTCTGTCACATCCCGTGTGCTTCTGGTCATGTCCCATCCTGTGCGATTCTGGTCCTGTCTCATCCCGTGTGATTCTTGTCCTGTCACATCTCATGTGACTCTGGTCCTGTCGCATCCCGTGTTCTTCTAGTCCTGTCTCATCCCGTGTGATTCTGGTCATGTCCCATCCTGTGTGATTCTCGTCCTGTCCCATTCCGTGTGATTCTGGTTCTGTCTCGTCCCGTGTGATTCTGGTCCTGTCCCATCCCGTGTGATTCTGTTCCTGTCGCATCCCTTGTGATTCTGGTCCTGAAACATCCCGTGTGATTCTGGTCCTCTCGCATCCCATGTGATTCTGGTCCTGTCACATTCAGTGTGATTCTGTTCCTGTCAGATCCCGAGTGATTCTGGTCATGGCCCATTCCTTATGATTCTGGTCCTGTCCCATTCTGTGTGATTCTGGTCCTGTTCCATTCCCGTGTGATTCTCGTCCTGCCCATTCCGTGTGATTCTAGTCCTGTCACATCCCTTGTGATTCTGGTCCTGTCTTGTCCCGTGTGATTCTCGTCCTGTCACATCCCGTGTGATTCCGGTCCTGTCCAATCCCGTGCGATTCTGGTCCTGTCCCATACCTCGTGATTCAGTTCCTGTCCCATTCTGTGTGATTCTGGTCCCGCCCCATTCCCGTGTGATTCTCGTCCCATCTCTTCCCGTGTGATTCTGCTCCTGTCACATCCCGTGTCATTCTTGTCCTCTCCCATCCCGTGTGATTCTGGTCCTGTCACTTCCCGTGTGATTCTGGTCCTGTCCCACCCTGTGTGATTCTGGCTCCGTCACATCCCGTGTGATTCAGGTCCTTTCCCATTCCGTGTCATTCTGGTCCTGTCCAAACCCGTGTGATTCTGGTCCTGTCCCATCCCGTGTGATTCTGGTCCGATCCCATCCGTTGTGATTCTCGTCCTGTCCCATCCCGTGTGATTATGGTCCTGTCCATTCCCGTGTGATTCTTGTCCTGTCCCATCCCTTGTGACTCTGGTCCTCTCCCATCCCGTGTGATTCTGGATCTGTCACATTCCTTGTGATTCTGGTCCTGTCACATCTCGTGTGATTCTCATCCTGTCACATCGCATGTGATTCTGGTCCTCTCGCATCCGGTGTGATTCTGATCCTGTCCCGTCCCGTATGATTCTGGTCCTGTCCCATCCTGTGTGATTCTGGTCCTATCGCATCCCGTGTGATTCTGGTCCTGTCGCATCCCGTATGATTCTGGTCCTTTCTCATGCCATGTGATTCTTGTCCTGTCACATCTCATGTGATTCTGGTCCTGTCCCATCCCGTGTCGTTCTGGTCCTGTCTCATCCCGTGTGATTCTGGTCATGTCCCATCCTGTGTGATTCTCGTCCTGTCCCATTCCGTGTGATTCTGTTTCTGTCACATCCTGTGTGATTCTGGTCCTGTCGCATCCCGTATGATTCTGGTCCTGTCTCATCCCGTGTGATTCTTGTCCTGTCACATCTCATGTGACTCTGGTCCTGTCCCATCCCGTGTGGTTCTGGTCCTGTCTCATCCCGTGTGATTCTGGTCATGTCCCATCCTGTGTGATTCTCGTTCTGTCCCATTCCGTGTGATTCTGGTTCTGTCACATCCCGTGTGCTTCTGGTCATGTCCCATCCTGTGCGATTCTGGTCCTGACCCATCCCTTGTGATTCTGGTCCTGTCCCATCCTGTGTGATTCTGGTCCTGTCGCATCCCGTGTGATTTTGGTCCTGTCGCATCCCGTGTGATTCTGATCCTGTCCCGTCCCGTATGATTCTGGTCCTGTCCCATCCAGTGTGATTCTGGTCCTGTCGCATCCGGTATGATTCTGGTCCTGTCGCATCCCGTGTGATTTTGGTCCTGTCCCATCCCGTGTGATTCTGGTCCTGTCACATCCCGTGTGATTCTGGTCCTATCCCATCCCGTGTGATTCTGATCCTGTCCCATCCCGTGTGATTCTGGTCCTGTCCCATCCCGTGTGATTCTGGTCCGATCCCATCCGTTGTGATTCTCGTCCTGTCCCATCCCGTGTGATTATGATCCTGTCACATCCCATGTGATTCTCGTCCCGTCTCATCCCGTGTGATTCTGGTTCTGTCCATTCCCGTGTGATTCATGTCCTGTCCCATCCCGTGTGACTCTGGATCTGTCACATTCCTTGTGATTCTGGTCCTGTCACATCCCGTGTGATTCTCGTCCTGTCACATCCCATGAGATTCTGGTCCTCTCGCATCCGGTGTGATTCTGATCCTGTCCCGTCCCGTATGATTCTGGTCCTGTCCCATCCTGTGTGATTCTGGTCCTATCGCATCCCGTGTGATTCTGGTCCTGTCGCATCCCATATGATTCTGGTCCTGTCTCATCCCGTGTGATTCTTGTCCTGTCACATCTCATGTGATTCTGGTCCTGTCTCACCCCGTGTGGTTCTGGTCCTGTCTCATCCCGTGTGATTCTGGTCATGTCCCATCCTGTGTGATTCTCGTCCTGTCCCATTCCGTGTGATTCTGGTTCTGTCACATCCTGTGTGATTCTGGTCCTGTCGCATTCCGTATGATTCTGGTCCTGTCTCATCCCGTGTGATTCTTGTCCTGTCACATCTCATGTGACTCTGGTCCTGTCGCATCCCGTGTGGTTCTGGTCCTGTCTCATCCCGTGTGATTCTGGTCATGTCCCATCCTGTGTGATTCTGGTCCTGTCCCATCCCATGTGATTCTGTTCCTGTCCCATTCTCTGTGATTCCGGTCCTGTCCCATTCCGTATGATTCTGGTCCCGTCACATCCCGTGTGATTCTGGTCCTGTCCAATTCCGAGTGATTCTGATCCTGTCCCATCCCGTGTGATTCTGTTCCTGTCCCATTCTGTGTGATTATGGTCCTGTCCCATTCCCGTGTGATTCTCGTTCTGTCTCATCCCGTGTGATTCTGGTCCTGTCCCATCCCGTGTGATTCTGTTCCTGACCAATCCCTTGTGATTCTGGTCCTGTCCCATCCTGTGTGATTCTGGTACTGACGCATCCCATGTGATTTTGGTCCTGTCGCATCCCGTGTGATTCTTGTCCTCTCGCATCCCGTGTGATTCTGATCCTGTCCCGTCCCGTATGATTCCGGTCCTGTCCCATCCTGTGTGATTCTGGTCCTGTCGCATCCGGTATGATTCTGGTCCTGTCGCATCCCGTGTGATTTTGGTCCTGTCCCATCCCGTGTGATTCTGGTCCTGTCACATCCCGTGTGATTCTGGTCCTATCCCATCCCTTGTGATTCTGATCCTGTCCCATCCAGTGTGATTCTGGTCCTGTCCCATCCCGTGTGATTCTGGTCCGATCCCATCCGTTGTGATTCTCGTCCTGTCCCATCCCGTGTGACTCTGGTCCTCTCCCATCCCGTGTGATTCTGGATCTGTCGCATCCCGTGTGTTTCTGGTCCTGTCTCATCCCGTGTGATTCTTGTCCTGTCAGATCTCATGTGATTCTGGTCCTGCCCATCCCGTGTGGTTCTGGTCCTGTCTCATCCCATGTGATTCTGGTCCTGTCACATCCCGTGTGATTCTGGTCCTGTCCCATCCCGTGTGATTCTGGTCCTGTCCCATCCCATGTGATTCTGTTCCTGTCCCATTCTCTGTGATTCCGGTCCTGTCCCATTCCGTATGATTCTGGTCCCGTCACATCCCGTGTGATTCTGGTCCTGTCCAATTCCGAGTGATTCTGATCCTGTCCCATCCCGTGTGATTCTGTTCCTGTCCCATTCTGTGTGATTATGGTCCTGTCCCATTTTCGTGTGATTCTCGTTCTGTCTCATCCCGTGTGATTCTGGTCCTGTCCCATCCCGTGTGATTCTGTTCCTGACCCATCCCGTGTGATTTTGGTCCTGTCCCATCCCGTGTGATTCTGGTCCTGTCACATCCCGTGTGATTCTGGTTCTATCCCATCCCGTGTGATTCTGATCCTGTCACATCCCATGTGATTCTCGTCCCGTCTCATCCCGTGTGATTCTTGTTCTGTCCATTCCCGTGTGATTCATGTCCTGTCCCATCCCGTGTGACTCTGGTCCTCTCCCATCCCGTGTGATTCTGGATCTGTCACATTCCTTGTGATTCTGGTCCTGTCACATCCCGTGTGATTCTCGTCCTGTCACATCCCATGAGATTCTGGTCCTCTCGCATCTGGTGTGATTCTGATCCTGTCCCGTCCCGTATGATTCTGGTATTGTCCCATCCTGTGTGATTCTGGTCCTATCGCATCCCGTGTGATTCTGGTCCTGTCGCATCCCGTATGATTCTGGTCCTGTCTCATCCCGTGTGATTCTTGTCCTGTCACATCTCATGTGATTCTGGTCCTGTCCCACCCCGTGTGGTTCTGGTCCTGTCCCATCCCATGTGATTCTGTTCCTGTCCCATTCTCTGTGATTCCGGTCCTGTCCCATTCCGTATGATTCTGGTCCCGTCACATCCCGTGTGATTCTGGTCCTGTCCAATTCCGAGTGATTCTGATCCTGTCCCATCCCGTGTGATTCTGTTCCTGTCCCATTCTGTGTGATTATGGTCCTGTCCCATTCCCGTGTGATTCTCGTTCTGTCTCATCCCGTGTGATTCTGGTCCTGTCCCATCCCGTGTGATTCTGTTCCTGACCCATCCCTTGTGATTCTGGTCCTGTCCCATCCTGTGTGATTCTGGTCCTGTCGCATCCCGTGTGATTTTGGTCCTGTCGCATCCCGTGTGATTCTTGTCCTCTCGCATCCCGTGTGATTCTGATCCTGTCCCGTCCCGTATGATTCCGGTCCTGTCCCATCCTGTGTGATTCTGGTCCTGTCGCATCCGGTATGATTCTGGTCCTGTCGCATCCCGTGTGATTTTGGTCCTGTCCCATCCCGTGTGATTCTGGTCCTGTCACATCCCGTGTGATTCTGGTCCTATCCCATCCCTTGTGATTCTGATCCTGTCCCATCCCGTGTGATTCTGGTCCTGTCCCATCCCGTGTGATTCTGGTCCGATCCCATCCGTTGTGATTCTCGTCCTGTCCCATCCCGTGTGACTCTGGTCCTCTCCCATCCCGTGTGATTCTGGATCTGTCGCATCCCGTGTGTTTCTGGTCCTGTCTCATCCCGTGTGATTCTTGTCCTGTCAGATCTCATGTGATTCTGGTCCTGCCCATCCCGTGTGGTTCTGGTCCTGTCTCATCCCATGTGATTCTGGTCCTGTCACATCCCGTGTGATTCTGGTCCTGTCCCATCCCGTGTGATTCTGGTCCTGTCCCATCCCATGTGATTCTGTTCCTGTCCGATTCTCTGTGATTCCGGTCCTGTCCCATTCCGTATGATTCTGGTCCCGTCACATCCCGTGTGATTCCGGTCCTGTCCAATTCCGAGTGATTCTGATCCTGTCCCATCCCGTGTGATTCTGTTCCTGTCCCATTCTGTGTGATTATGGTCCTGTCCCATTTTCGTGTGATTCTCGTTCTGTCTCATCCCGTGTGATTCTGGTCCTGTCCCATCCCGTGTGATTCTGTTCCTGACCCATCCCGTGTGATTTTGGTCCTGTCCCATCCCGTGTGATTCTGGTCCTGTCACATCCCGTGTGATTCTTGTTCTGTCCATTCCCGTGTGATTCATGTCCTGTCCCATCCCGTGTGACTCTGGTCCTCTCCCATCCCGTGTAATTCTGGATCTGTCATATTCCTTGTGATTCTGGTCCTGTCACATCCCGTGTGATTCTCGTCCTGTCACATCCCATGAGATTCTGGTCCTCTCGCATCTGGTGTGATTCTGATCCTGTCCCGTCCCGTATGATTCTGGTCCTGTCCCATCCTGTGCGATTCTGTTCCTGTCCCATTCTGTGTGATTATGGTCCTGTCCCATTCCCGTGTGATTCTCGTTCTGTCTCATCCCGTGTGATTCTGGTCCTGTCCCATCCCGTGTGATTCTGTTCCTGACCAATCCCTTGTGATTCTGGTCCTGTCCCATCCTGTGTGATTCTGGTACTGACGCATCCCATGTGATTTTGGTCCTGTCGCATCCCGTGTGATTCTTGTCCTCTCGCATCCCGTGTGATTCTGATCCTGTCCCGTCCCGTATGATTCCGGTCCTGTCCCATCCTGTGTGATTCTGGTCCTGTCGCATCCGGTATGATTCTGGTCCTGTCGCATCCCGTGTGATTTTGGTCCTGTCCCATCCCGTGTGATTCTGGTCCTGTCACATCCCGTGTGATTCTGGTCCTATCCCATCCCTTGTGATTCTGATCCTGTCCCATCCAGTGTGATTCTGGTCCTGTCCCATCCCGTGTGATTCTGGTCCGATCCCATCCGTTGTGATTCTCGTCCTGTCCCATCCCGTGTGACTCTGGTCCTCTCCCATCCCGTGTGATTCTGGATCTGTCGCATCCCGTGTGTTTCTGGTCCTGTCTCATCCCGTGTGATTCTTGTCCTGTCAGATCTCATGTGATTCTGGTCCTGCCCATCCCGTGTGGTTCTGGTCCTGTCTCATCCCATGTGATTCTGGTCCTGTCACATCCCGTGTGATTCTGGTCCTGTCCCATCCCGTGTGATTCTGGTCCTGTCCCATCCCATGTGATTCTGTTCCTGTCCCATTCTCTGTGATTCCGGTCCTGTCCCATTCCGTATGATTCTGGTCCCGTCACATCCCGTGTGATTCTGGTCCTGTCCAATTCCGAGTGATTCTGATCCTGTCCCATCCCGTGTGATTCTGTTCCTGTCCCATTCTGTGTGATTATGGTCCTGTCCCATTTTCGTGTGATTCTCGTTCTGTCTCATCCCGTGTGATTCTGGTCCTGTCCCATCCCGTGTGATTCTGTTCCTGACCCATCCCGTGTGATTTTGGTCCTGTCCCATCCCGTGTGATTCTGGTCCTGTCACATCCCGTGTGATTCTGGTTCTATCCCATCCCGTGTGATTCTGATCCTGTCACATCCCATGTGATTCTCGTCCCGTCTCATCCCGTGTGATTCTTGTTCTGTCCATTCCCGTGTGATTCATGTCCTGTCCCATCCCGTGTGACTCTGGTCCTCTCCCATCCCGTGTGATTCTGGATCTGTCACATTCCTTGTGATTCTCGTCCTGTCACATCCCATGAGATTCTGGTCCTCTCGCATCTGGTGTGATTCTGATCCTGTCCCGTCCCGTATGATTCTGGTATTGTCCCATCCTGTGTGATTCTGGTCCTATCGCATCCCGTGTGATTCTGGTCCTGTCGCATCCCGTATGATTCTGGTCCTGTCTCATCCCGTGTGATTCTTGTCCTGTCACATCTCATGTGATTCTGGTCCTGTCCCACCCCGTGTGGTTCTGGTCCTGTCCCATCCCATGTGATTCTGTTCCTGTCCCATTCTCTGTGATTCCGGTCCTGTCCCATTCCGTATGATTCTGGTCCCGTCACATCCCGTGTGATTCTGGTCCTGTCCAATTCCGAGTGATTCTGATCCTGTCCCATCCCGTGTGATTCTGTTCCTGTCCCATTCTGTGTGATTATGGTCCTGTCCCATTCCCGTGTGATTCTCGTTCTGTCTCATCCCGTGTGATTCTGGTCCTGTCCCATCCCGTGTGATTCTGTTCCTGACCCATCCCTTGTGATTCTGGTCCTGTCCCATCCTGTGTGATTCTGGTCCTGTCGCATCCCGTGTGATTTTGGTCCTGTCGCATCCCGTGTGATTCTTGTCCTCTCGCATCCCGTGTGATTCTGATCCTGTCCCGTCCCGTATGATTCCGGTCCTGTCCCATCCTGTGTGATTCTGGTCCTGTCGCATCCGGTATGATTCTGGTCCTGTCGCATCCCGTGTGATTTTGGTCCTGTCCCATCCCGTGTGATTCTGGTCCTGTCACATCCCGTGTGATTCTGGTCCTATCCCATCCCTTGTGATTCTGATCCTGTCCCATCCCGTGTGATTCTGGTCCTGTCCCATCCCGTGTGATTCTGGTCCGATCCCATCCGTTGTGATTCTCGTCCTGTCCCATCCCGTGTGACTCTGGTCCTCTCCCATCCCCTGTGATTCTGGATCTGTCGCATCCCGTGTGTTTCTGGTCCTGTCTCATCCCGTGTGATTCTTGTCCTGTCAGATCTCATGTGATTCTGGTCCTGCCCATCCCGTGTGGTTCTGGTCCTGTCTCATCCCATGTGATTCTGGTCCTGTCACATCCCGTGTGATTCTGGTCCTGTCCCATCCCGTGTGATTCTGGTCCTGTCCCATCCCATGTGATTCTGTTCCTGTCCGATTCTCTGTGATTCCGGTCCTGTCCCATTCCGTATGATTCTGGTCCCGTCACATCCCGTGTGATTCCGGTCCTGTCCAATTCCGAGTGATTCTGATCCTGTCCCATCCCGTGTGATTCTGTTCCTGTCCCATTCTGTGTGATTATGGTCCTGTCCCATTTTCGTGTGATTCTCGTTCTGTCTCATCCCGTGTGATTCTGGTCCTGTCCCATCCCGTGTGATTCTGTTCCTGACCCATCCCGTGTGATTTTGGTCCTGTCCCATCCCGTGTGATTCTGGTCCTGTCACATCCCGTGTGATTCTGGTTCTATCCCATCCCGTGTGATTCTGATCCTGTCACATCCCATGTGATTCTCGTCCCGTCTCATCCCGTGTGATTCTTGTTCTGTCCATTCCCGTGTGATTCATGTCCTGTCCCATCCCGTGTGACTCTGGTCCTCGCCCATCCCGTGTGATTCTGGATCTGTCACATTCCTTGTGATTCTGGTCCTGTCACATCCCGTGTGATTCTCGTCCTGTCACATCCCATGAGATTCTGGTCCTCTCGCATCTGGTGTGATTCTGATCCTGTCCCGTCCCGTATGATTCTGGTCCTGTCCCATCCTGTGTGATTCTGGTCCTATCGCATCCCGTGTGATTCTGGTCCTGTCGCATCCCGTATGATTCTGGTCCTGTCTCATCCCGTGTGATTCTTGTCCTGTCACATCTCATGTGATTCTGGTCCTGTCCCACCCCGTGTGGTTCTGGTCCTGTCTCATCCCGTGTGATTCTGGTCATGTCCCATCCTGTGTGATTCTCGTCCTGTCCCATTCCGTGTGATTCTGGTTCTGTCACATCCTGTGTGATTCTGGTCCTGTCGCATCCCGTATGATTCTGGTCCTGTCTCATCCCGTGTGATTCTTGTCCTGTCACATCTCATGTGACTCTGGTCCTGTCGCATCCCGTGTGGTTCTGGTCCTGTCTCATCCCGTGTGATTCTGGTCATGTCCCATCCTGTGTGATTCTCGTCCTGTCCCATTCCGTGTGATTCTGGTTCTGTCACATCCCGTGTGCTTCTGGTCATGTCCCATCCTGTGCGATTCTGGTCCTGACCCATCCCTTGTGATTCTGGTCCTGTCCCATCATGTGTGATTCTGGTCCTGTCGCATCCCGTGTGATTTTGGTCCTGTCGCATCCCGTGTGATTCTTGTCCTCTCGCATCCTGTGTGATTCTGATCCTGTCCCGTCCCGTATGATTCTGGTCCTGTCCCATCCTGTGTGATTCTGGTCATGTCGCATCCCGTATGATTCTGGATCTGTCACATTCCTTGTGATTCTCGTCCTGTCACATCCCATGAGATTCTGGTCCTCTCGCATCTGGTGTGATTCTGATCCTGTCCCGTCCCGTATGATTCTGGTATTGTCCCATCCTGTGTGATTCTGGTCCTATCGCATCCCGTGTGATTCTGGTCCTGTCGCATCCCGTATGATTCTGGTCCTGTCTCATCCCGTGTGATTCTTGTCCTGTCACATCTCATGTGATTCTGGTCCTGTCCCACCCCGTGTGGTTCTGGTCCTGTCCCATCCCATGTGATTCTGTTCCTGTCCCATTCTCTGTGATTCCGGTCCTGTCCCATTCCGTATGATTCTGGTCCCGTCACATCCCGTGTGATTCTGGTCCTGTCCAATTCCGAGTGATTCTGATCCTGTCCCATCCCGTGTGATTCTGTTCCTGTACCATTCTGTGTGATTATGGTCCTGTCCCATTCCCGTGTGATTCTCGTTCTGTCTCATCCCGTGTGATTCTGGTCCTGTCCCATCCCGTGTGATTCTGTTCCTGACCCATCCCTTGTGATTCTGGTCCTGTCCCATCCTGTGTGATTCTGGTCCTGTCGCATCCCGTGTGATTTTGGTCCTGTCGCATCCCGTGTGATTCTTGTCCTCTCGCATCCCGTGTGATTCTGATCCTGTCCCGTCCCGTATGATTCCGGTCCTGTCCCATCCTGTGTGATTCTGGTCCTGTCGCATCCGGTATGATTCTGGTCCTGTCGCATCCCGTGTGATTTTGGTCCTGTCCCATCCCGTGTGATTCTGGTCCTGTCACATCCCGTGTGATTCTGGTCCTATCCCATCCCTTGTGATTCTGATCCTGTCCCATCCCGTGTGATTCTGGTCCTGTCCCATCCCGTGTGATTCTGGTCCGATCCCATCCGTTGTGATTCTCGTCCTGTCCCATCCCGTGTGACTCTGGTCCTCTCCCATCCCCTGTGATTCTTAATCTGTCGCATCCCGTGTGTTTCTGGTCCTGTCTCATCCCGTGTGATTCTTGTCCTGTCAGATCTCATGTGATTCTGGTCCTGCCCATCCCGTGTGGTTCTGGTCCTGTCTCATCCCATGTGATTCTGGTCCTGTCACATCCCGTGTGATTCTGGTCCTGTCCCATCCCGTGTGATTCTGGTCCTGTCCCATCCCATGTGATTCTGTTCCTGTCCGATTCTCTGTGATTCCGGTCCTGTCCCATTCCGTATGATTCTGGTCCCGTCACATCCCGTGTGATTCCGGTCCTGTCCAATTCCGAGTGATTCTGATCCTGTCCCATCCCGTGTGATTCTGTTCCTGTCCCATTCTGTGTGATTATGGTCCTGTCCCATTTTCGTGTGATTCTCGTTCTGTCTCATCCCGTGTGATTCTGGTCCTGTCCCATCCCGTGTGATTCTGTTCCTGACCCATCCCGTGTGATTTTGGTCCTGTCCCATCCCGTGTGATTCTGGTCCTGTCACATCCCGTGTGATTCTGGTTCTATCCCATCCCGTGTGATTCTGATCCTGTCACATCCCATGTGATTCTCGTCCCGTCTCATCCCGTGTGATTCTTGTTCTGTCCATTCCCGTGTGATTCATGTCCTGTCCCATCCCGTGTGACTCTGGTCCTCGCCCATCCCGTGTGATTCTGGATCTGTCACATTCCTTGTGATTCTGGTCCTGTCACATCCCGTGTGATTCTCGTCCTGTCACATCCCATGAGATTCTGGTCCTCTCGCATCTGGTGTGATTCTGATCCTGTCCCGTCCCGTATGATTCTGGTCCTGTCCCATCCTGTGTGATTCTGGTCCTATCGCATCCCGTGTGATTCTGGTCCTGTCGCATCCCGTATGATTCTGGTCCTGTCTCATCCCGTGTGATTCTTGTCCTGTCACATCTCATGTGATTCTGGTCCTGTCCCACCCCGTGTGGTTCTGGTCCTGTCTCATCCCGTGTGATTCTGGTCATGTCCCATCCTGTGTGATTCTCGTCCTGTCCCATTCCGTGTGATTCTGGTTCTGTCACATCCTGTGTGATTCTGGTCCTGTCGCATCCCGTATGATTCTGGTCCTGTCTCATCCCGTGTGATTCTTGTCCTGTCACATCTCATGTGACTCTGGTCCTGTCGCATCCCGTGTGGTTCTGGTCCTGTCTCATCCCGTGTGATTCTGGTCATGTCCCATCCTGTGTGATTCTCGTCCTGTCCCATTCCGTGTGATTCTGGTTCTGTCACATCCCGTGTGCTTCTGGTCATGTCCCATCCTGTGCGATTCTGGTCCTGACCCATCCCTTGTGATTCTGGTCCTGTCCCATCATGTGTGATTCTGGTCCTGTCGCATCCCGTGTGATTTTGGTCCTGTCGCATCCCGTGTGATTCTTGTCCTCTCGCATCCCGTGTGATTCTGATCCTGTCCCGTCCCGTATGATTCTGGTCCTGTCCCATCCTGTGTGATTCTGGTCATGTCGCATCCCGTATGATTCTGGTCCTGTCGCATCCCGTGTGGTTCTGGTCCTGTCTCATCCCGTGTGATTCTGGTCATGTCCCATCCTGTGTGATTCTCGTCCTGTCCCATTCCGTGTGATTCTGGTTCTGTCACATCCTGTGTGATTCTGGTCCTGTCGCATCCCGTATGATTCTGGTCCTGTCTCATCCCATGTGATTCTTGTCCTGTCACATCTCATGTGACTCTGGTCCTGTCGCATCCCGTGTGGTTCTAGTCCTGTCTCATCCCGTGTGATTCTGGTCATGTCCCATCCTGTGTGATTCTCGTCCTGTCCCATTCCGTGTGATTCTGGTTCTGTCACATCCTGTGTGCTTCTGGTCATGTCCCATCCTGTGCGATTCTGGTGCTGACCCATCCCTTGTGATTCTGGTCCTGTCCCATCCTGTGTGATTCTGGTCCTGTCGCATCTCGTGTGATTTTGGTCCTGTCGCATCCCGTGTGATTCTTGTCCTCTCGCATCCCGTGTGATTCTGATCCTGTCCCGTCCCGTATGATTCTGGTCCTGTCCCATCCTGTGTGATTCTGGTCCTGTCGCATCCCGTATGATTCTGGTCCTGTCGCATCCCGTGTGATTTTGGTCCTGTCCCATCCCGTGTGATTCTGGTCCTGTCACATCCCTTGTGATTCTGGTCCTGTCCCATCCCGTGTGATTCTGGTCCTATCCCATCCCGTGTGATTCTGATCCTGTACCATCCCGTGTGATTCTGGTCCTGTCCCATTCCGTGTGATTCTGGTCCTGTCTCATCCACGGGTGATTCTGGCCTATCTCATCCCGTGTGATTCTTGTCCTGTCCCATCCCGTGTGATTCTGGTCCTCTCCCATCCCGTGTGTTTCTGGTCCTGTCTCATCCCCTGTGATTCTGGTCCTGTCGCATCCCGTGTGTTTCTGGTCCTGTCTCATCCCGTGTGATTCTTGTCCTGTCAGATCTCATGTGATTCTGGTCCTGTCCCATCCCGTGTGGTTCTGGTCCTGTCTCATCCCATGTGATTCTGGTCCTGTCACATCCCGTGTGATTCTGGTCCTGTCCCATCCCGTGTGATTCTGGTCCTGTCCCATCCCATGTGATTCTGTTCCTGTCCCATTCTCTGTGATTCCGGTCCTGTCCCATTCCGTATGATTCTGGTCCCGTCACATCCCGTGTGATTCTGGTCCTGTCCAATTCCGAGTGATTCTGATCATGTCCCATCCCGTGTGATTCTGTTCCTGTCCTATTCTGTGTGATTCTGGTCCTGTCCCATCCCGTGTGATTCTGTTCCTGTCGCATCCCTTGTGATTCTGGTCCTGTCACATCCCGTGTGATTCTGGTTCTGTCCATTCCCGTGTGATTCTTGTCCTGTCCCATCCCGTGTGACTCTGGTCCTCTCCCATCGCGTCTGATTCTGGATCTGTCACATTCCTTGTGATTCTGGTCCTGTCACATCCCGTGTGATTCTCGTCCTGTCACATCCCATGTGATTCTGGTCCTCTCGCATCCGGTATGATTCTGATCCTGTCCTGTCCCGTATGATTCTGGTCCTGTCCCATACTGTGTGATTCTGGTCCTATCGCATCCCGTGTGATTCTGGTCCTGTCGCATCCCGTATGATTCTGGTCCTGTCTCATCCCGTGTGTTTCTTGTCCTGTCACATCTCATGTGATTCTGGTCCTGTCCCAACCCGTGTGGTTCTGGTCCTGTATCATCCCGTGTGATTCTGGTCATGTCCCATCCTGTGTGATTCTCGTCCTGTCCCATTCCGTGTGATTCTGGTTCTGTCACATCCTGTGTGATTCTGGTCCTGTCGCATCCCGTATGATTCTGGTCCTGTCTCATCCCGTGTGATACTTGTCCTGTCACATCTCATGTGATTCTGGTCCTGTCCCATCCCGTGTGATTCTGTTCCTGTCCCATTCTGTGTGATTATGGTCCTGTCCCATTCCCGTGTGATTCTCGTTCTGTCTCATCCCGTGTGATTCTGGTCCTGTCCCATCCCGTGTGATTCTGTTCCTGTCGCCTCCCTTGTGTTTCTGGTCCTGTCACATCCCGTGTGATTCTGGTCCTGTCCCATCCCGTGTGATTCTGGTCCTCTCGCATCCGGTGAGATTCTGATCCTGTCCCATTCTGTGTGATTCCGGTCCTGCCCCATTCCGTATGATTCTGGTCCCGTCACATCCCGTGTGATTCTGGTCCTGTCTAATTCCGAGTGATTCTGGTCTGATCCCATCCGTTGTGATTCTCGTCCTGTCCCATCCCGTGTGATTATGCTCCTGTCACATCCCATGTGATTCTCGTCCCGTCTCATCCCGTGTGATTCTGGTTCTGTCCATTCCCGTGTGATTCTTGTCCTGTCTCATCCCGTGTGATTCTGGTCATGTCCCATCCTGTGTGATTCTCGTCCTGTCCCATTCCGTGTGATTCTGGTTCTGTCACATCCTGTGCGATTTTGGTCCTGACCCATCCCTTGTGATTCTGGTCCTGTCCCATCCTGTGTGATTCTGGTCCTGTCGCATCCCGTGTGATTTTGGTCCTGTCGCATCCCGTGTGACTCTGGTCCTCTCCCATCCCGTGTGATTCTGGATCTGTCACATTCCTTGTGATTCTGGTCCTGTCACATCCCGTATGATTCTCGTCCTTTCACATCCCATGTGATTCTGGTCCTCTCGCATCCGGTGTGATTCTGATCCTGTCCCGTCCCGTATGATTCTGGTCCTGTCCCATCCTGTGTGATTCTGGTCCTATCGCATCCGGTGTGATTCTGGTCCTGTCGCATCCCGTATGATTCTGGTCCTGTCTCATCCCGTGTGATTCTTGTCCTGTCACATCTCATGTGATTCTGGTCCTGTCCCATCCCGTGTTGTTCTGGTCCTGTCTCATCCCGTGTGATTCTGGTCATGTCCCATCCTGTGTGATTCTCGTCCTGTCCCATTCCGTGTGATTCTGGTTCTGTGATATCCTGTGTGATTCTGGTCCTGTCGCATCCCGTATGATTCTGGTCCTGTCTCATCCCGTGTGATTCTTGTCCTGTCACATCTCATGTGATTCTGGTCCTGTCCCATCCCGTGTGGTTCTGGTCCTGTCTCATCCCGTGTGATTCTGGTCATGTCCCTTCCTGTGTGATTCTCGTCCTGTCCCATTCCGTGTGATTCTGGTTCTGTCACATCCCGTGTGCTTCTGGTCCTGACCCATCCCTTGTGATTCTGGTCCTGTCCCATCCCCTGTGATTTTGGTCCTGTAGCATCCCGTGTGATTCTTGTCCTCTCGCATCCCGTGTGATTCTGATCCTGTCCCGTCCCGTATGATTCTGGTCCTGTCCCATCCTGTGTGATTCTGGTCCTGTCGCATCCCGTATGATTCTGGTCTTGTCGCATCCCGTGTGATTCAGGTCCTGTCCAATCCCGTGCGATTCTGGTCCTGTCCCATACCGCGTGATTCAGTTCCTGTCCCATTCTGTGTGATTCTGGTCCTGTCCCATTCCCGTGTGATTCTCGTCCCATCTCATCCCGTGTGATTCTGGTCCTGTCACATCCCGTGTGATTCTTGTCCTCTCCCATCCCGTGTGATTCTGGTCCTGTCACTTCCCGTGTGATGCTGGTCCGGTCCCACCCTGTGTGATTCAGGTCCTTTCCCATTCCGTGTCATTCTGGTCCTGTCCAAACCCGTGTGATTCTGGTCCTGTCCCATCCCGTGTGATTCTGGTCCGATCCCATCCGTTGTGATTCTCGTCCTGTCACATCCCATGTGATTCTCGTCCCGACTCATCCCGTGTGATTCTGGTTCTGTCCATTCCCGTGTGATTCTTGTCCTGTCCCATCCCGTGTGACTCTGGTCCTCTTCCATCCCGTGTGATTCTGGATCTGTCACATTCCTTGTGATTCTGGTCCAGTCACATCCCGTGTGATTCTCGTCCTGTCACATCCCATGAGATTCTGGTCCTCTCGCATCCGGTGTGATTCTGATCCTGTCCCGTCCCGTATGATTCTGGTCCTGTCCCATCCTGTGTGATTCTGGTCCTATCGCATCCCGTGTGATTCTGGTCCTGTCGCATCCCGTATGATTTTGGTCCTGTCTCATCCCGTGTGATTCTTGTCCTGTCACATCTCATGTGATTCTGGTCCTGTCACATCCCGTGTGATTCTGGTCCAGTCCCATCCCGTGTGATTCTGGTCCTGTCCCATCCCATGCGATTCTGTTCCTGTCCCATTCTATGTGATTCCGGTCCTGTCCCATTCCGTATGATTCTGGTCCCGTCACATCCCGTGTGATTCTGGTCCTGTCCAATTCCGAGTGATTCTGATCATGTCCCATCCCGTGTGATTCTGTTCCTGTCCTATTCTGTGTGATTCTGGTCCTGTCCCATCCCGTGTGATTCTGTTCCTGTCGCATCCCTTGTGATTCTGGTCCTGTCACATCCCGTGTGATTCTGGTTCTGTCCATTCCCGTGTGATTCTTGTCCTGTCCCATCCCGTGTGACTCTGGTCCTCTCCCATCCCGTCTGATTCTGGATCTGTCACATTCCTTGTGATTCTGGTCCTGTCACATCCCGTGTGATTCTCGTCCTGTCACATCCCATGTGATTCTGGTCCTCTCGCATCCGGTATGATTCTGATCCTGTCCTGTCCCGTATGATTCTGGCCCTGTCCCATACTGTGTGATTCTGGTCCTATCGCATCCCGTGTGATTCTGGTCCTGTCGCATCCCGTATGATTCTGGTCCTGTCTCATCCCGTGTGTTTCTTGTCCTGTCACATCTCATGTGATTCTGGTCCTGTCCCAACCCGTGTGGTTCTGGTCCTGTATCATCCCGTGTGATTCTGGTCATGTCCCATCCTGTGTGATTCTCGTCCTGTCCCATTCCGTGTGATTCTGGTTCTGTCACATCCTGTGTGATTCTGGTCCTGTCGCATCCCGTATGATTCTGGTCCTGTCTCATTCCGTGTGATACTTGTCCTGTCACATCTCATGTGATTCTGGTCCTGTCCCATCCCGTGTGATTCTGTTCCTGTCCCATTCTGTGTGATTATGGTCCTGTCCCATTCCCGTGTGATTCTCGTTCTGTCTCATCCCGTGTGATTCTGGTCCTGTCCCATCCCGTGTGATTCTGTTCCTGTCGCCTCCCTTGTGTTTCTGGTCCTGTCACATCCCGTGTGATTCTGGTCCTGTCCCATCCCGTGTGATTCTGGTCCTCTCGCATCCGGTGAGATTCTGATCCTGTCCCATTCTGTGTGATTCCGGTCCTGCCCCATTCCGTATGATTCTGGTCCCGTCACATCCCGTGTGATTCTGGTCCTGTCTAATTCCGAGTGATTCTGGTCTGATCCCATCCGTTGTGATTCTCGTCCTGTCCCATCCCGTGTGATTATGCTCCTGTCACATCCCATGTGATTCTCGTCCCGTCTCATCCCGTGTGATTCTGGTTCTGTCCATTCCCGTGTGATTCTTGTCCTGTCTCATCCCGTGTGATTCTGGTCATGTCCCATCCTGTGTGATTCTCGTCCTGTCCCATTCCGTGTGATTCTGGTTCTGTCACATCCTGTGCGATTTTGGTCCTGACCCATCCCTTGTGATTCTGGTCCTGTCCCATCCTGTGTGATTCTGGTCCTGTCGCATCCCGTGTGATTTTGGTCCTGTCGCATCCCGTGTGACTCTGGTCCTCTCCCATCCCGTGTGATTCTGGATCTGTCACATTCCTTGTGATTCTGGTCCTGTCACATCCCGTATGATTCTCGTCCTTTCACATCCCATGTGATTCTGGTCCTCTCGCATCCGGTGTGATTCTGATCCTGTCCCGTCCCGTATGATTCTGGTCCTGTCCCATCCTGTGTGATTCTGGTCCTATCGCATCCGGTGTGATTCTGGTCCTGTCGCATCCCGTATGATTCTGGTCCTGTCTCATCCCGTGTGATTCTTGTCCTGTCACATCTCATGTGATTCTGGTCCTGTCCCATCCCGTGTTGTTCTGGTCCTGTCTCATCCCGTGTGATTCTGGTCATGTCCCATCCTGTGTGATTCTCGTCCTGTCCCATTCCGTGTGATTCTGGTTCTGTCACATCCTGTGTGATTCTGGTCCTGTCGCATCCCGTATGATTCTGGTCCTGTCTCATCCCGTGTGATTCTTGTCCTGTCACATCTCATGTGATTCTGGTCCTGTCCCATCCCGTGTGGTTCTGGTCCTGTCTCATCCCGTGTGATTCTGGTCATGTCCCTTCCTGTGTGATTCTCGTCCTGTCCCATTCCGTGTGATTCTGGTTCTGTCACATCCCGTGTGCTTCTGGTCCTGACGCATCCCTTGTGATTCTGGTCCTGTCCCATCCCCTGTGATTTTGGTCCTGTAGCATCCCGTGTGATTCTTGTCCTCTCGCATCCCGTGTGATTCTGATCCTGTCCCGTCCCGTATGATTCTGGTCCTGTCCCATCCTGTGTGATTCTGGTCCTGTCGCATCCCGTATGATTCTGGTCTTGTCGCATCCCGTGTGATTCAGGTCCTGTCCAATCCCGTGCGATTCTGGTCCTGTCCCATACCGCGTGATTCAGTTCCTGTCCCATTCTGTGTGATTCTGGTCCTGTCCCATTCCCGTGTGATTCTCGTCCCATCTCATCCCGTGTGATTCTGGTCCTGTCACATCCCGTGTGATTCTTGTCCTCTCCCATCCCGTGTGATTCTGGTCCTGTCACTTCCCGTGTGATGCTGGTCCGGTCCCACCCTGTGTGATTCAGGTCCTTTCCCATTCCGTGTCATTCTGGTCCTGTCCAAACCCGTGTGATTCTGGTCCTGTCCCATCCCGTGTGATTCTGGTCCGATCCCATCCGTTGTGATTCTCGTCCTGTCACATCCCATGTGATTCTCGTCCCGACTCATCCCGTGTGATTCTGGTTCTGTCCATTCCCGTGTGATTCTTGTCCTGTCCCATCCCGTGTGACTCTGGTCCTCTTCCATCCCGTGTGATTCTGGATCGGTCACATTCCTTGTGATTCTGGTCCTGTCACATCCCGTGTGATTCTCGTCCTGTCACATCCCATGAGATTCTGGTCCTCTCGCATCCGGTGTGATTCTGATCCTGTCCCGTCCCGTATGATTCTGGTCCTGTCCCATCCTGTGTGATTCTGGTCCTATCGCATCCCGTGTGATTCTGGTCCTGTCGCATCCCGTATGATTTTGGTCCTGTCTCATCCCGTGTGATTCTTGTCCTGTCACATCTCATGTGATTCTGGTCCTGTCACATCCCGTGTGATTCTGGTCCAGTCCCATCCCGTGTGATTCTGGCCCTGTCCCATCCCATGCGATTCTGTTCCTGTCCCATTCTATGTGATTCCGGTCCTGCCCCATTCCGTATGATTCTGGTCACGTCACATCCCGTGTGATTCTGGTCCTGTCTAATTCCGAGTGATTCTGGTCTGATCCCATCCGTTGTGATTCTCGTCCTGTCCCATCCCGTGTGATTATGCTCCTGTCACATCCCATGTGATTCTCGTCCCGTCTCATCCCGTGTGATTCTGGTTCTGTCCATTCCCGTGTGATTCTTGTCCTGTCCCATCCCGTGTGACTCTGGTCCTCTCCCATCCCGTCTGATTCTGGATCTGTCACATTCCTTGTGATTCTGGTCCTGTCACATCCCGTGTGATTCTCGTCCTGTCACATCCCATGTGATTCTGGTCCTCTCGCATCCGGTATGATTCTGATCCTGTCCTGTCCCGTATGATTCTGGTCCTGTCCCATACTGTGTGATTCTGGTCCTATCGCATCCCGTGTGATTCTGGTCCTGTCGCATCCCGTATGATTCTGGTCCTGTCTCATCCCGTGTGTTTCTTGTCCTGTCACATCTCATGTGATTCTGGTCCTGTCCCAACCCGTGTGGTTCTGGTCCTGTATCATCCCGTGTGATTCTGGTCATGTCCCATCCTGTGTGATTCTCGTCCTGTCCCATTCCGTGTGATTCTGGTTCTGTCACATCCTGTGTGATTCTGGTCCTGTCGCATCCCGTATGATTTTGGTCCTGTCTCATCCCGTGTGATTCTTGTCCTGTCACATCTCATGTGATTCTGGTCCTGTCACATCCCGTGTGATTCTGGTCCAGTCCCATCCCGTGTGATTCTGGTCCTGTCCCATCCCATGCGATTCTGTTCCTGTCCCATTCTGTGTGATTCCGGTCCTGCCCCATTCCGTATGATTCTGGTCCCGTCACATCCCGTGTGATTCTGGTCCTGTCTAATTCCGAGTGATTCTGGTCTGATCCCATCCGTTGTGATTCTCGTCCTGTCCCATCCCGTGTGATTATGCTCCTGTCACATCCCATGTGATTCTCGTCCCGTCTCATCCCGTGTGATTCTGGTTCTGTCCATTCCCGTGTGATTCTTGTCCTGTCCCATCCCGTGTGACTCTGGTCCTCTCCCATCCCGTCTGATTCTGGATCTGTCACATTCCTTGTGATTCTGGTCCTGTCACATCCCGTGTGATTCTCGTCCTGTCACATCCCATGAGATTCTGGTCCTCTCGCATCCGGTATGATTCTGATCCTGTCCTGTCCCGTATGATTCTGGTCCTGTCCCATACTGTGTGATTCTGGTCCTATCGCATCCCGTGTGATTCTGGTCCTGTCGCATCCCGTATGATTCTGGTCCTGTCTCATCCCGTGTGTTTCTTGTCCTGTCACATCTCATGTGATTCTGGTCCTGTCCCAACCCGTGTGGTTCTGGTCCTGTACCATCCCGTGTGATTCTGGTCATGTCCCATCCTGTGTGATTCTCGTCCTGTCCCATTCCGTGTGATTCTGGTTCTGTCACATCCTGTGTGATTCTGGTCCTGTCGCATCCCGTATGATTCTGGTCCTGTCTCATCCCGTGTGATACTTGTCCTGTCACATCTCATGTGATTCTGGTCCTGTCCCATCCCGTGTGATTCTGTTCCTGTCCCATTCTGTGTGATTATGGTCCTGTCCCATTCCCGTGTGATTCTCGTTCTGTCTCATCCCGTGTGATTCTGGTCCTGTCCCATCCCGTGTGATTCTGTTCCTGTCGCCTCCCTTGTGATTCTGGTCCTGTCACATCCCGTGTGATTCTGGTCCTGTCCCATCCCGTGTGATTCTGGTCCTCTCGCATCCGGTGAGATTCTGATCCTGTCCCATTCTGTGTGATTCCGGTCCTGCCCCATTCCGTATGATTCTGGTCCCGTCACATCCCGTGTGATTCTGGTCCTGTCTAATTCCGAGTGATTCTGGTCTGATCCCATCCGTTGTGATTCTCGTCCTGTCCCATCCCGTGTGATTATGCTCCTGTCACATCCCATGTGATTCTCGTCCCGTCTCATCCCGTGTGATTCTGGTTCTGTCCATTCCCGTGTGATTCTTGTCCTGTCTCATCCCGTGTGATTCTGGTCATGTCCCATCCTGTGTGATTCTCGTCCTGTTCCATTCCGTGTGATTCTGGTTCTGTCACATCCTGTGCGATTTTGGTCCTGACCCATCCCTTGTGATTCTGGTCCTGTCCCATCCTGTGTGATTCTGGTCCTGTCGCATCCCGTGTGATTTTGGTCCTGTCGCATCCTGTGTGACTCTGGTCCTCTCCCATCCCGTGTGATTCTGGATCTGTCACATTCCTTGTGATTCTGGTCCTGTCACATCCCGTATGATTCTCGTCCTTTCACATCCCATGTGATTCTGGTCCTCTCGCATCCGGTGTGATTCTGATCCTGTCCCGTCCCGTATGATTCTGGTCCTGTCCCATCCTGTGTGATTCTTGTCCTATCACATCCGGTGTGATTCTGGTCCTGTCGCATCCCGTATGATTCTGGTCCTGTCTCATCCCGTGTGATTCTTGTCCTGTCACATCTCATGTGATTCTGGTCCTGTCCCATTCCGTGTTGTTCTGGTCCTGTCTCATCCCGTGTGATTCTGGTCATGTCCCATCCTGTGTGATTCTCGTCCTGTCCCATTCCGTGTGATTCTGGTTCTGTCACATCCTGTGTGATTCTGGTCCTGTCGCATCCCGTATGATTCTGGTCCTGTCTCATCCCGTGTGATTCTTGTCCTGTCACATCTCATGTGATTCTGGTCCTGTCCCATCCCGTGTGGTTCTGGTCCTGTCTCATCCCGTGTGATTCTGGTCATGTCCCTTCCTGTGTGATTCTCGTCCTGTCCCATTCCGTGTGATTCTGGTTCTGTCACATCCCGTGTGCTTCTGGTCCTGACCCATCCCTTGTGATTCTGGTCCTGTCCCATCCCCTGTGATTTTGGTCCTGTAGCATCCCGTGTGATTCTTGTCCTCTCGCATCCCGTGTGATTCTGATCCTGTCCCGTCCCGTATGATTCTGGTCCTGTCCCATCCTGTGTGATTCTGGTCCTGTCGCATCCCGTATGATTCTGGTCTTGTCGCATCCCGTGTGATTCAGGTCCTGTCCAATCCCGTGCGATTCTGGTCCTGTCCCATACCGTGTGATTCAGTTCCTGTCCCATTCTGTGTGATTCTGGTCCTGTCCCATTCCCGTGTGATTCTCGTCCCATCTCATCCCGTGTGATTCTGGTCCTGTTACATCCCGTGTGATTCTTGTCCTCTCCCATCCCGTGTGATTCTGGTCCTGTCACTTCCCGTGTGATGCTGGTCCGGTCCCACCCTGTGTGATTCAGGTCCTTTCCCATTCCGTGTCATTCTGGTCCTGTCCAAACCCGTGTGATTCTGGTCCTGTCCCATCCCGTGTGATTCTGGTCCGATCCCATCCGTTGTGATTCTCGTCCTGTCACATCCCATGTGATTCTCGTCCCGACTCATCCCGTGTGATTCTGGTTCTGTCCATTCCCGTGTGATTCTTGTCCTGTCCCATCCCGTGTGACTCTGGTCCTCTTCCATCCCGTGTGATTCTGGATCTGTCACATTCCTTGTGATTCTGGTCCTGTCACATCCCGTGTGATTCTCGTCCTGTCACATCCCATGAGATTCTGGTCCTCTCGCATCCGGTGTGATTCTGATCCTGTCCCGTCCCGTATGATTCTGGTCCTGTCCCATCCTGTGTGATTCTGGTCCTATCGCATCCCGTGTGATTCTGGTCCTGTCGCATCCCGTATGATTTTGGTCCTGTCTCATCCCGTGTGATTCTTGTCCTGTCACATCTCATGTGATTCTGGTCCTGTCACATCCCGTGTGATTCTGGTCCAGTCCCATCCCGTGTGATTCTGGTCCTGTCACATCCCATGCGATTCTGTTCCTGTCCCATTCTATGTGATTCCGGTCCTGCCCCATTCCGTATGATTCTGGTCCCGTCACATCCCGTGTGATTCTGGTCCTGTCTAATTCCGAGTGATTCTGGTCTGATCCCATCCGTTGTGATTCTCGTCCTGTCCCATCCCGTGTGATTATGCTCCTGTCACATCCCATGTGATTCTCGTCCCGTCTCATCCCGTGTGATTCTGGTTCTGTCCATTCCCGTGTGATTCTTGTCCTGTCCCATCCCGTGTGACTCTGGTCCTCTCCCATCCCGTCTGATTCTGGATCTGTCACATTCCTTGTGATTCTGGTCCTGTCACATCCCGTGTGATTCTCGTCCTGTCACATCCCATGTGATTCTGGTCCTCTCGCATCCGGTATGATTCTGATCCTGTCCTGTCCCGTATGATTCTGGTCCTGTCCCATACTGTGTGATTCTGGTCCTATCGCATCCCGTGTGATTCTGGTCCTGTCGCATCCCGTATGATTCTGGTCCTGTCTCATCCCGTGTGTTTCTTGTCCTGTCACATCTCATGTGATTCTGGTCCTGTCCCAACCCGTGTGGTTCTGGTCCTGTATCATCCCGTGTGATTCTGGTCATGTCCCATCCTGTGTGATTCTCGTCCTGTCCCATTCCGTGTGATTCTGGTTCTGTCACATCCTGTGTGATTCTGGTCCTGTCGCATCCCGTATGATTTTGGTCCTGTCTCATCCCGTGTGATTCTTGTCCTGTCACATCTCATGTGATTCTGGTCCTGTCACATCCCGTGTGATTCTGGTCCAGTCCCATCCCGTGTGATTCTGGTCCTGTCCCATCCCATGCGATTCTGTTCCTGTCCCATTCTGTGTGATTCCGGTCCTGCCCCATTTCGTATGATTCTGGTCCCGTCACATCCCGTGTGATTCTGGTCCTGTCTAATTCCGAGTGATTCTGGTCTGATCCCATCCGTTGTGATTCTCGTCCTGTCCCATCCCGTGTGATTATGCTCCTGTCACATCCCATGTGATTCTCGTCCCGTCTCATCCCGTGTGATTCTGGTTCTGTCCATTCCCGTGTGATTCTTGTCCTGTCCCATCCCGTGTGACTCTGGTCCTCTCCCATCCCGTCTGATTCTGGATCTGTCACATTCCTTGTGATTCTGGTCCTGTCACATCCCGTGTGATTCTCGTCCTGTCACATCCCATGTGATTCTGGTCCTCTCGCATCCGCTATGATTCTGATCCTGTCCTGTCCCGTATGATTCTGGTCCTGTCCCATACTGTGTGATTCTGGTCCTATCGCATCCCGTGTGATTCTGGTCCTGTCGCATCCCGTATGATTCTGGTCCTGTCTCATCCCGTGTGTTTCTTGTCCTGTCACATCTCATGTGATTCTGGTCCTGTCCCAACCCGTGTGGTTCTGGTCCTGTATCATCCCGTGTGATTCTGGTCATGTCCCATCCTGTGTGATTCTCGTCCTGTCCCATTCCGTGTGATTCTGGTTCTGTCACATCCTGTGTGATTCTGGTCCTGTCGCATCCCGTATGATTCTGGTCCTGTCTCATCCCGTGTGATACTTGTCCTGTCACATCTCATGTGATTCTGGTCCTGTCCCATCCCGTGTGATTCTGTTCCTGTCCCATTCTGTGTGATTATGGTCCTGTCCCATTCCCGTGTGATTCTCGTTCTGTCTCATCCCGTGTGATTCTGGTCCTGTCCCATCCCGTGTGATTCTGTTCCTGTCGCCTCCCTTGTGATTCTGGTCCTGTCACATCCCGTGTGATTCTGGTCCTGTCCCATCCCGTGTGATTCTGGTCCTCTCGCATCCGGTGAGATTCTGATCCTGTCCCGTCCCGTATGATTCTGGTCCTGTCCCATCCTGTGTGATTCTGGTCCTATCGGATCCCGTGTGATTCTGGTCCTGTCGCATCCCGTATGATTCTGGTCCTGTCCCATCCCGTGTGATTCTTGTCCTGTCACATCTCATGTGATTCTGGTCCTGTCCCATCCCGTGTGGTTCTGGTCCTGTCTCATCCCGTGTGATTCTGGTCATGTCCCATCCTGTGTGATTCTCGTCCTGTCCCATTCCGTTTGATTCTGGTTCTGTCACATCCTGTGTGATTCTGGTCCTGTCGCATCCCGTATGATTCTTGTCCTGTCTTATCCCGTGTGATTCTTGTCCTGTCACATCTCATGTGATTCTGGTCCTGTCCCATCCCGTGTGGTTCTGGTCCTGTCCCATCCCGTGTGATTCTGGTTCTGTCACATCCCGTGTGCTTCTGGTCATGTCCCATCCTGTGCGATTTTGGTCCTGACCCATCCCTTGTGATTCTGGTCCTGTCCCATCCTGTGTGATTCTGGTCCTGTCGCATCCCGTGTGATTTTGGTCCTGTCGCATCCCGTGTGACTCTGGTCCTCTCCCATCCCGTGTGATTCTGGATCTGTCACATTCCTTGTGATTCTGGTCCTGTCACATCCCGTGTGATTCTCGTCCTGTCACATCCCATGTGATTCTGGTCCTCTCGCATCCGGTGTGATTCTGATCCTGTCCCGTCCCGTATGATTCTGGTCCTGTCCCATCCTGTGTGATTCTGGTCCTATCGCATCCCGTGTGATTCTGGTCCTGTCGCATCCCGTATGATTCTGGTCCTGTCTCATCCCGTGTGATTCTGGTCATGTCCCATCCTGTGTGATTCTCGTCCTGTCCCATTCCGTGTGATTCTGGTTCTGTCACATCCTGAGTGATTCTGGTCCTGTCGCATCCCGGATGATTCTGGTCCTGTCTCATCCCGTGTGATTCTTGTCCTGTCACATCTCATGTGATTCTGGTCCTGTCCCATCCCGTATGATTCTGGTCCTGTCTCATCCCGTGTGATTCTGGTCATGTCCCATCCTGTGTGATTCTCGTCCTGTCCCATTCCGTGTGATTCTGGTTCTGTCACATCCTGTGTGATTCTGGTCCTGTCGCATCCCGGATGATTCTGGTCCTGTCTCATCCCGTGTGATTCTTGTCCTGTCACATCTCATGTGATTCTGGTCCTGTCCCATCCCGTGTGGTTCTGGTCCTGTCTCATCCCGTGTGATTCTGGTCATGTCCCTTCCTGTGTGATTCTCGTCCTGTCCCATTCCGTGTGATTCTGGTTGTGTCACATCCCGTGTGCTTCTGGTCATGTCCCATCCTGTGCGATTCTGGTCCTGACCCATCCCTTGTGATTCTGGTCCTGTCCCATCCCCTGTGATTTTGGTCCTGTAGCATCCCGTGTGATTCTTGTCCTCTCGCATCCCGTGTGATTCTGATCCTGTCCCGTCCCGTATGATTCTGGTCCTGTCCCATCCTGTGTGATTCTGGTCCTGTCGCATCCCGTATGATTCTGGTCTTGTCGCATCCCGTGTGATTCAGGTCCTGTTTAATCCCGTGCGATTCTGGTCCTGTCCCATACCGCGTGATTCAGTTCCTGTCCCATTCTGTGTGATTCTGGTCCTGTCCCATTCCCGTGTGATTCTCGTCCCATCTCATCCCGTGTGATTCTGGTCCTGTCACATCCCGTGTGATTCTTGTCCTCTCCCATCCCGTGTGATTCTGGTCCTGTCACTTCCCGTGTGATGCTGGTCCGGTCCCACCCTGTGTGATTCAGGTCCTTTCCCATTCCGTGTCATTCTGGTCCTGTCCAAACCCGTGTGATTCTGGTCCTGTCCCATCCCGTGTGATTCTGGTCCGATCCCATCCGTTGTGATTCTCGTCCTGTCACATCCCATGTGATTCTCGTCCCGACTCATATGTGTGATTCTGGTTCTGTCCATTCCCGTGTGATTCTTGTCCTGTCACATCCCGTGTGATTCTGGTCCTGTCCCATCCCGTGTGATTCTGGTCCTGTCCCATCCCGTGTGATTCTGGTCCTGTCCCATCCCATGTGATTCTGTTCCTGCCCCATTCCGTATGATTCTGGTCCCGTCACATCCCGTGTGATTCTGGTCCTGTCTAATTCCGAGTGATTCTGGTCTGATCCCATCCGTTGTGATTCTCGTCCTGTCCCATCCCGTGTGATTATGGTCCTGTCACATCCCATGTGATTCTCGTCCCGTCTCATCCCGTGTGATTCTGGTTCTGTCCATTCCCGTGTGATTCTTGTCCTGTCCCATCCCGTGTGACTCTGGTCCTCTCCCATCCCGTCTGATTCTGGATCTGTCACATTCCTTGTGATTCTGGTCCTGTCACATCCCGTGTGATTCTCGTCCTGTCACATCCCTTGTGATTCTGGTCCTCTCGCATCCGGTATGATTCTGATCCTGTCCTGTCCCGTATGATTCTGGTCCTGTCCCATACTGTGTGATTCTGGTCCTATCGCATCCCGTGTGATTCTGGTCCTGTCGCATCCCGTATGATTCTGGTCCTGTCTCATCCCGTGTGTTTCTTGTCCTGTCACATCTCATGTGATTCTGGTCCTGTCCCAACCCGTGTGGTTCTGGTCCTGTCATCCCGTGTGATTCTGGTCATGTCCCATCCTGTGTGATTCTCGTCCTGTCCCAATCCGTGTGATTCTGGTTCTGTCACATCCTGTGTGATACTGGTCCTGTCGCATCCCGTATGATTCTGGTCCTGTCTCATCCCGTGTGATACTTGTCCTGTCACATCTCATGTGATTCTGGTCCTGTCCCATCCCGTGTGATTCTGTTCCTGTCCCATTCTGTGTGATTATGGTCATGTCCCATTCCCGTGTGATTCTCGTTCTGTCTCATCACGTGTGATTCTGGTCCTGTCCCATCCCGTGTGATTCTGTTCCTGTCGCATCCCTTGTGATTCTGGTCCTGTCACATCCCGTGTGTTTCTGGTCCTGTCCCATCCCGTGTGATTCTGGTCCTGTCCCATTCCGTGTGATTCTGGTCCTGTCCCATCCCGTGTGATTCTGGCCCTGTCACATCTCGTGTGATTCTGGTCCTGTCCCATTCCGTGTGATTCTGGTCCTGTCCCATCCCGTGTGATTCTGGTCCTGTCACATCTCGTGTGATTCTGGTCCTGTCCCATCCCGTGTGATTCTGTTCCTGTCGCCTCCCTTGTGATTCTGGTCCTGTCACATCCCGTGTGATTCTGGTCCTGTCCCATCCCGTGTGATTCTGGTCCTCTCGCATCCGGTGAGATTCTGATCCTGTCCCATTCTGTGTGATTCCGGTCCTGCCCCATTCCGTATGATTCTGGTCCCGTCACATCCCGTGTGATTCTGGTCCTGTCTAATTCCGAGTGATTCTGGTCTGATCCCATCCGTTGTGATTCTCGTCCTGTCGCATCCCGTGTGATTATGCTCCTGTCACATCCCATGTGATTCTCGTCCCGTCTCATCCCGTGTGATTCTGGTTCTGTCCATTCCCGTGTGATTCTTGTCCTGTCTCATCCCGTGTGATTCTGGTCATGTCCCATCCTGTGTGATTCTCGTCCTGTTCCATTCCGTGTGATTCTGGTTCTGTCACATCCTGTGCGATTTTGGTCCTGACCCATCCCTTGTGATTCTGGTCCTGTCCCATCCTGTGTGATTCTGGTCCTGTCGCATCCCGTGTGATTTTGGTCCTGTCGCATCCCGTGTGACTCTGGTCCTCTCCCATCCCGTGTGATTCTGGATCTGTCACATTCCTTGTGATTCTGGTCCTGTCACATCCCGTATGATTCTCGTCCTTTCACATCCCATGTGATTCTGGTCCTCTCGCATCCGGTGTGATTCTGATCCTGTCCCGTCCCGTATGATTCTGGTCCTGTCCCATCCTGTGTGATTCTTGTCCTATCACATCCGGTGTGATTCTGGTCCTGTCGCATCCCGTATGATTCTGGTCCTGTCTCATCCTGTGTGATTCTTGTCCTGTCACATCTCATGTGATTCTGGTCCTGTCCCATCCCGTGTTGTTCTGGTCCTGTCTCATCCCGTGTGATTCTGGTCATGTCCCATCCTGTGTGATTCTCGTCCTGTCCCATTCCGTGTGATTCTGGTTCTGTCACATCCTGTGTGATTCTGGTCCTGTCGCATCCCGTATGATTCTGGTCCTGTCTCATCCCGTGTGATTCTTGTCCTGTCACATCTCATGTGATTCTGGTCCTGTCCCATCCCGTGTGGTTCTGGTCCTGTCTCATCCCGTGTGATTCTGGTCATGTCCCTTCCTGTGTGATTCTCGTCCTGTCCCATTCCGTGTGATTCTGGTTCTGTCACATCCCGTGTGCTTCTGGTCCTGACCCATCCCTTGTGATTCTGGTCCTGTCCCATCCCCTGTGATTTTGGTCCTGTAGCATCCCGTGTGATTCTTGTCCTCTCGCATCCCGTGTGATTCTGATCCTGTCCCGTCCCGTATGATTCTGGTCCTGTCCCATCCTGTGTGATTCTGGTCCTGTCGCATCCCGTATGATTCTGGTCTTGTCGCATCCCGTGTGATTCAGGTCCTGTCCAATCCCGTGCGATTCTGGTCCTGTCCCATACCGCGTGATTCAGTTCCTGTCCCATTCTGAGTGATTCTGGTCCTGTCCCATTCCCGTGTGATTCTCGTCCCATCTCATCCCGTGTGATTCTGGTCCTGTCACATCCCGTGTGATTCTTGTCCTCTCCCATCCCGTGTGATTCTGGTCCTGTCACTTCCCGTGTGATGCTGGTTCGGTCCCACCCTGTGTGATTCAGGTCCTTTCCCATTCCGTGTCATTCTGGTCCTGTCCAAACCCGTGTGATTCTGGTCCTGTCCCATCCCGTGTGATTCTGGTCCGATCCCATCCGTTGTGATTCTCGTCCTGTCACATCCCATGTGATTCTCGTCCCGACTCATCCCGTGTGATTCTGGTTCTGTCCATTCCCGTGTGATTCTTGTCCTGTCCCATCCCGTGTGACTCTGGTCCTCTTCCATCCCGTGTGATTCTGGATCTGTCACATTCCTTGTGATTCTGGTCCTGTCACATCCCGTGTGATTCTCGTCCTGTCACATCCCATGAGATTCTGGTCCTCTCGCATCCGGTGTGATTCTGATCCTGTCCCGTCCCGTATGATTCTGGTCCTGTCCCATCCTGTGTGATTCTGGTCCTATCGCATCCCGTGTGATTCTGGTCCTGTCGCATCCCGTATGATTTTGGTCCTGTCTCATCCCGTGTGATTCTTGTCCTGTCACATCTCATGTGATTCTGGTCCTGTCACATCCCGTGTGATTCTGGTCCAGTCCCATCCCGTGTGATTCTGGTCCTGTCCCATCCCATGCGATTCTGTTCCTGTCCCATTCTATGTGATTCCGGTCCTGCCCCATTCCGTATGATTCTGGTCCCGTCACATCCCGTGTGATTCTGGTCCTGTCTAATTCCGAGTGATTCTGGTCTGATCCCATCCGTTGTGATTCTCGTCCTGTCCCATCCCGTGTGATTATGCTCCTGTCACATCCCATGTGATCCTCGTCCCGTCTCATCCCGTGTGATTCTGGTTCTGTCCATTCCCGTGTGATTCTTGTCCTGTCCCATCCCGTCTGACTCTGGTCCTCTCCCATCCCGTCTGATTCTGGATCTGTCACATTCCTTGTGATTCTGGTCCTGTCACATCCCGTGTGATTCTTGTCCTGTCACATCCCATGTGATTCTGGTCCTCTCGCATCCGGTATGATTCTGATCCTGTCCTGTCCCGTATGATTCTGGTCCTGTCCCATACTGTGTGATTCTGGTCCTATCGCATCCCGTGTGATTCTGGTCCTGTCGCATCCCGTATGATTCTGGTCCTGTCTCATCCCGTGTGTTTCTTGTCCTGTCACATCTCATGTGATTCTGGTCCTGTCCCAACCCGTGTGGTTCTGGTCCTGTATCATCCCGTGTGATTCTGGTCATGTTCCATCCTGTGTGATTCTCGTCCTGTCCCATTCCGTGTGATTCTGGTTCTGTCACATCCTGTGTGATTCTGGTCCTGTCGCATCCCGTATGATTTTGGTCCTGTCTCATCCCGTGTGATTCTTGTCCTGTCACATCTCATGTGATTCTGGTCCTGTCACATCCCGTGTGATTCTGGTCCAGTCCCATCCCGTGTGATTCTGGTCCTGTCCCATCCCATGCGATTCTGTTCCTGTCCCATTCTATGTGATTCCGGTCCTGCCCCATTCCGTATGATTCTGGTCCCGTCACATCCCGTGTGATTCTGGTCCTGTCTAATTCCGAGTGATTCTGGTCTGATCCCATCCGTTGTGATTCTCGTCCTGTCCCATCCCGTGTGATTATGCTCCTGTCACATCCCATGTGATTCTCGTCCCGTCTCATCCCGTGTGATTCTGGTTCTGTCCATTCCCGTGTGATTCTTGTCCTGTCCCATCCCGTGTGACTCTGGTCCTCTCCCATCCCGTCTGATTCTGGATCTGTCACATTCCTTGTGATTCTGGTCCTGTCACATCCCGTGTGATTCTCGTCCTGTCACATCCCATGTGATTCTGGTCCTCTCGCATCCGGTATGATTCTGATCCTGTCCTGTCCCGTATGATTCTGGTCCTGTCCCATACTGTGTGATTCTGGTCCGATCGCATCCCGTGTGATTCTGGTCCTGTCGCATCCCGTATGATTCTGGTCCTGTCTCATCCCGTGTGTTTCTTGTCCTGTCACATCTCATGTGATTCTGGTCCTGTCCCAACCCGTGTGGTTCTGGTCCTGTATCATCCCGTGTGATTCTGGTCATGTCCCATCCTGTGTGATTCTCGTCCTGTCCCATTCCGTGTGATTCTGGTTCTGTCACATCCTGTGTGATTCTGGTCCTGTCGCATCCCGTATGATTCTGGTCCTGTCTCATCCCGTGTGATACTTGTCCTGTCACATCTCATGTGATTCTGGTCCTGTCCCATCCCGTGTGATTCTGTTCCTGTCCCATTCTGTGTGATTATGGTCATGTCCCATTCCCGTGTGATTCTCGTTCTGTCTCATCCCGTGTGATTCTGGTCCTGTCCCATCCCGTGTGATTCTGTTCCTGTCGCCTCCCTTGTGATTCTGGTCCTCTCACATCCCGTGTGATTCTGGTCCTGTCCCATCCCGTGTGATTCTGGTCCTCTCGCATCCGGTGAGATTCTGATCCTGTCCCGTCCCGTATGATTCTGGTCCTGTCCCATCCTGTGTGATTCTGGTCCTATCGGATCCCGTGTGATTCTGGTCCTGTCGCATCCCGTATGATTCTGGTCCTGTCTCATCCCGTGTGATTCTTGTCCTGTCACATCTCATGTGATTCTGGTCCTGTCCCATCCAGTGTGGTTCTGGTCCTGTCTCATCCCGTGTGATTCTGGTCATGTCCCATCCTGTGTGATTCTGGTCCTATCGCATCACGTGTGATTCTGGTCCTGTCGCATCCCGTATGATTTTGGTCCTGTCTCATCCCGTGTGATTCTTGTCCTGTCACATCTCATGTGATTCTGGTCCTGTCACATCCCGTGTGATTCTGGTCCAGTCCCATCCCGTGTGATTCTGGTCCTGTCCCATCCCATGCGATTCTGTTCCTGTCCCATTCTATGTGATTCCGGTCCTGCCCCATTCCGTATGATTCTGGTCCCGTCACATCCCGTGTGATTCTGGTCCTGTCTAATTCCGAGTGATTCTGGTCTGATCCCATCCGTTGTGATTCTCGTCCTGTCCCATCCCGTGTGATTATGCTCCTGTCACATCCCATGTGATCCTCGTCCCGTCTCATCCCGTGTGATTCTGGTTCTGTCCATTCCCGTGTGATTCTTGTCCTGTCCCATCCCGTCTGACTCTGGTCCTCTCCCATCCCGTCTGATTCTGGATCTGTCACATTCCTTGTGATTCTGGTCCTGTCACATCCCGTGTGATTCTTGTCCTGTCACATCCCATGTGATTCTGGTCCTCTCGCATCCGGTATGATTCTGATCCTGTCCTGTCCCGTATGATTCTGGTCCTGTCCCATACTGTGTGATTCTGGTCCTATCGCATCCCGTGTGATTCTGGTCCTGTCGCATCCCGTATGATTCTGGTCCTGTCTCATCCCGTGTGTTTCTTGTCCTGTCACATCTCATGTGATTCTGGTCCTGTCCCAACCCGTGTGGTTCTGGTCCTGTATCATCCCGTGTGATTCTGGTCATGTTCCATCCTGTGTGATTCTCGTCCTGTCCCATTCCGTGTGATTCTGGTTCTGTCACATCCTGTGTGATTCTGGTCCTGTCGCATCCCGTATGATTTTGGTCCTGTCTCATCCCGTGTGATTCTTGTCCTGTCACATCTCATGTGATTCTGGTCCTGTCACATCCCGTGTGATTCTGGTCCAGTCCCATCCCGTGTGATTCTGGTCCTGTCCCATCCCATGCGATTCTGTTCCTGTCCCATTCTATGTGATTCCGGTCCTGCCCCATTCCGTATGATTCTGGTCCCGTCACATCCCGTGTGATTCTGGTCCTGTCTAATTCCGAGTGATTCTGGTCTGATCCCATCCGTTGTGATTCTCGTCCTGTCCCATCCCGTGTGATTATGCTCCTGTCACATCCCATGTGATTCTCGTCCCGTCTCATCCCGTGTGATTCTGGTTCTGTCCATTCCCGTGTGATTCTTGTCCTGTCCCATCCCGTGTGACTCTGGTCCTCTCCCATCCCGTCTGATTCTGGATCTGTCACATTCCTTGTGATTCTGGTCCTGTCACATCCCGTGTGATTCTCGTCCTGTCACATCCCATGTGATTCTGGTCCTCTCGCATCCGGTATGATTCTGATCCTGTCCTGTCCCGTATGATTCTGGTCCTGTCCCATACTGTGTGATTCTGGTCCGATCGCATCCCGTGTGATTCTGGTCCTGTCGCATCCCGTATGATTCTGGTCCTGTCTCATCCCGTGTGTTTCTTGTCCTGTCACATCTCATGTGATTCTGGTCCTGTCCCAACCCGTGTGGTTCTGGTCCTGTATCATCCCGTGTGATTCTGGTCATGTCCCATCCTGTGTGATTCTCGTCCTGTCCCATTCCGTGTGATTCTGGTTCTGTCACATCCTGTGTGATTCTGGTCCTGTCGCATCCCGTATGATTCTGGTCCTGTCTCATCCCGTGTGATACTTGTCCTGTCACATCTCATGTGATTCTGGTCCTGTCCCATCCCGTGTGATTCTGTTCCTGTCCCATTCTGTGTGATTATGGTCATGTCCCATTCCCGTGTGATTCTCGTTCTGTCTCATCCCGTGTGATTCTGGTCCTGTCCCATCCCGTGTGATTCTGTTCCTGTCGCCTCCCTTGTGATTCTGGTCCTCTCACATCCCGTGTGATTCTGGTCCTGTCCCATCCCGTGTGATTCTGGTCCTCTCGCATCCGGTGAGATTCTGATCCTGTCCCGTCCCGTATGATTCTGGTCCTGTCCCATCCTGTGTGATTCTGGTCCTATCGGATCCCGTGTGATTCTGGTCCTGTCGCATCCCGTATGATTCTGGTCCTGTCTCATCCCGTGTGATTCTTGTCCTGTCACATCTCATGTGATTCTGGTCCTGTCCCATCCAGTGTGGTTCTGGTCCTGTCTCATCCCGTGTGATTCTGGTCATGTCCCATCCTGTGTGATTCTCGTCCTGTCCCATTCCGTTTGATTCTGGTTCTGTCACATCCTGTGTGATTCTGGTCCTGTCGCATCCCGTATGATTCTTGTCCTGTCTTATCCCGTGTGATTCTTGTCCTGTCACATCTCATGTGATTCTGGTCCTGTCCCATCCCGTGTGGTTCTGGTCCTGTCCCATCCCGTGTGATTCTGGTTCTGTCACATCCCGTGTGCTTCTGGTCATGTCCCATCCTGTGCGATTTTGGTCCTGACCCATCCCTTGTGATTCTGGTCCTGTCCCATCCTGTGTGATTCTGGTCCTGTCGCATCCCGTGTGATTTTGGTCCTGTCGCATCCCGTGTGACTCTGGTCCTCTCCCATCCCGTGTGATTCTGGATCTGTCACATTCCTTGTGATTCTGGTCCTGTCACATCCCGTGTGATTCTCGTCCTGTCACATCCCATGTGATTCTGGTCCTCTCGCATCCGGTGTGATTCTGATCCTGTCCCGTCCCGTATGATTCTGGTCCTGTCCCATCCTGTGTGATTCTGGTCCTATCGCATCCCTTGTGATTCTGGTCCTGTCGCATCCCGTATGATTCTGGTCCTGTCTCATCCCGTGTGATTCTGGTCATGTCCCATCCTGTGTGATTCTCGTCCTGTCCCATTCCGTGTGATTCTGGTTCTGTCACATCCTGTGTGATTCTGGTCCTGTCGCATCCCGGATGATTCTGGTCCTGTCTCATCCCGTGTGATTCTTGTCCTGTCACATCTCATGTGATTCTGGTCCTGTCCCATCCCGTGTGGTTCTGGTCCTGTCTCATCCCGTGTGATTCTGGTCATGTCCCTTCCTGTGTGATTCTCGTCCTGTCCCATTCCGTGTGATTCTGGTTCTGTCACATCCCGTGTGCTTCTGGTCATGTCCCATCCTGTGCGATTCTGTTCCTGACCCATCCCTTGTGATTCTGGTCCTGTCCCATCCCCTGTGATTTTGGTCCTGTAGCATCCCGTGTGATTCTTGTCCTCTCGCATCCCGTGTGATTCTGATCCTGTCCCGTCCCGTATGATTCTGGTCCTGTCCCATCCTGTGTGATTCTGGTCCTGTCGCATCCCGTATGATTCTGGTCTTGTCGCATCCCGTGTGATTCAGGTCCTGTTTAATCCCGTGCGATTCTGGTCCTGTCCCATACCGCGTGATTCAGTTCCTGTCCCATTCTGTGTGATTCTGGTCCTGTCCCATTCCCGTGTGATTCTCGTCCCATCTCATCCCGTGTGATTCTGGTCCTGTCACATCCCGTGTGATTCTTGTCCTCTCCCATCCCGTGTGATTCTGGTCCTGTCACTTCCCGTGTGATGCTGGTCCGGCCCACCCTGTGTGATTCAGGTCCTTTCCCATTCCGTGTCATTCTGGTCCTGTCCAAACCCGTGTGATTCTGGTCCTGTCCCATCCCGTGTGATTCTGGTCCGATCCCATCCGTTGTGATTCTCGTCCTGTCACATCCCATGTGATTCTCGTCCCGACTCATATGTGTGATTCTGGTTCTGTCCATTCCCGTGTGATTCTTGTCCTGTCACATCCCGTGTGATTCTGGTCCTGTCCCATCCCGTGTGATTCTGGTCCTGTCCCATCCCGTGTGATTCTGGTCCTGTCCCATCCCATGTGATTCTGTTCCTGCCCCATTCCGTATGATTCTGGTCCCGTCACATCCCGTGTGATTCTGGTCCTGTCTAATTCCGAGTGATTCTGGTCTGATCCCATCCGTTGTGATTCTCGTCCTGTCCCATCCCGTGTGATTATGGTCCTGTCACATCCCATGTGATTCTCGTCCCGTCTCATCCCGTGTGATTCTGGTTCTGTCCATTCCCGTGTGATTCTTGTCCTGTCCCATCCCGTGTGACTCTGGTCCTCTCCCATCCCGTCTGATTCTGGATCTGTCACATTCCTTGTGATTCTGGTCCTGTCACATCCCGTGTGATTCTCGTCCTGTCACATCCCTTGTGATTCTGGTCCTCTCGCATCCGGTATGATTCTGATCCTGTCCTGTCCCGTATGATTCTGGTCCTGTCCCATACTGTGTGATTCTGGTCCTATCGCATCCCGTGTGATTCTGGTCCTGTCGCATCCCGTATGATTCTGGTCCTGTCTCATCCCGTGTGTTTCTTGTCCTGTCACATCTCATGTGATTCTGGTCCTGTCCCAACCCGTGTGGTTCTGGTCCTGTACCATCCCGTGTGATTCTGGTCATGTCCCATCCTGTGTGATTCTCGTCCTGTCCCAATCCGTGTGATTCTGGTTCTGTCACATCCTGTGTGATACTGGTCCTGTCGCATCCCGTATGATTCTGGTCCTGTCTCATCCCGTGTGATACTTGTCCTGTCACATCTCATGTGATTCTGGTCCTGTCCCATCCCGTGTGATTCTGTTCCTGTCCCATTCTGTGTGATTATGGTCATGTCCCATTCCCGTGTGATTCTCGTTCTGTCTCATCACGTGTGATTCTGGTCCTGTCCCATCCCGTGTGATTCTGTTCCTGTCGCATCCCTTGTGATTCTGGTCCTGTCACATCCCGTGTGTTTCTGGTCCTGTCCCATCCCGTGTGATTCTGGTCCTGTCCCATTCCGTGTGATTCTGGTCCTGTCCCATCCCGTGTGATTCTGGCCCTGTCACATCTCGTGTGATTCTGGTCCTGTCCCATTCCGTGTGATTCTGGTCCTGTCCCATCCCGTGTGATTCTGGTCCTGTCACATCTCGTGTGATTCTGGTCCTGTCCCATCCCGTGTGATTCTGGTCCTGTCACATCTCGTGTGATTCTGGTCCTGTCCCATGCCATGTAATTCTGGTCCGGTCCCATTCCATGTGATTCGGCTCCTGTCGCATCACGTCTGATTCTGGTCCTGTCACATCCCGTGTGATTCTGGTCCTCTCCCTTCCCGTGTGATTCTGGTCCCGTCCCAACCTGTGTGATTCTGGTCCTGTCTTGTCCCGTGTGATTCTCGTCCTGTCCCATCCCATGTGATTCTGGTCCTGTCACATCCCGTGTGATTCTGGTTCTGTCACATTCCGTGTGATTCCGGTCCTCTCCCATCCCGTGTGATTCAGGTCCTGTCCAATCCCGTGCGATTCTGGTCCTGTCCCATACCGCGTGATTCAGTTCCTGTCCCATTCTGTGTGATTCTGGACCCGTCCCATTCCCGTGTGATTCTCGTCCCATGTCATCCCGTGTGATTCTGGTCCTGTCACATCCCGTGTGATTCTTGTCCTCTCCCATCCCGTGTGATTCTGGTCCTGTCACTTCCCGTGTGATTTTGGTCCTGACCCATCCCTTGTGATTCTGGTCCTGTCCCATCCTGTGTGATTCTGGTCCTGTCGCATCCCGTGTGATTTTGGTCCTGTCGCATCCCGTGTGACTCTGGTCCTCTCCCATCCCGTGTGATTCTGGATCTGTCACATTCCTTGTGATTCTGGTCCTGTCACATCCCGTGTGATTCTCGTCCTGTCACATCCCATGTGATTCTGGTCCTCTCGCATCCGGTGTGATTCTGATCCTGTCCCGTCCCGTATGATTCTGGTCCTGTCCCATCCTGTGTGATTCTGGTCCTATCGCATCCCGTGTGATTCTGGTCCTGTCGCATCCCGTATGATTCTGGTCCTGTCTCATCCCGTGTGATTCTGGTCCTGTCCCATCCTGTGTGATTCTCGTCCTGTCCCATTCCGTGTGATTCTGGTTCTGTCACATCCTGTGTGATTCTGGTCCTGTCGCATCCCGTATGATTCTGGTCCTGTCTCATCCCGTGTGATTCTTGTCCTGTCACATCTCATGTGATTCTGGTCCTGTCGCATCCCGTGTGGTTCTGGTCCTGTCTCATCCCGTGTGATTCTGGTCATGTCCCTTCCTGTGTGATTCTCGTCCTGTCCCATTCCGTGTGATTCTGGTTCTGTCACATCCCGTGTGCTTCTGGTCATGTCCCATCCTGTGCGATTCTGGTCCTGACCCATCCCTTGTGATTCTGGTCCTGTCCCATCCCCTGTGATTTTGGTCCTGTAGCATCCCGTGTGATTCTTGCCCTCTCGCATCCCGTGTGATTCTGATCCTGTCCCGTCCCGTATGATTCTGGTCCTGTCCCATCCAGTGTGATTCTGGTCCTGTCGCATCCCGTATGATTCTGGTCTTGTCGCATCCCGTGTGATTCAGGTCCTGTTTAATCCCGTGCGATTCTGGTCCTGTCCCATACCGCGTGATTCAGTTCCTGTCCCATTCTGTGTGATTCTGGTCCTGTCCCATTCCCGTGTGATTCTCGTCCCATCTCATCCCGTGTGATTCTGGTCCTGTCACATCCCGTGTGATTCTTGTCCTCTCCCATCCCGTGTGATTCTGGTCCTGTCACTTCCCGTGTGATGCTGGTCCGGTCCCACCCTGTGTGATTCAGGTCCTTTCCCATTCCGTGTCATTCTGGTCCTGTCCAAACCCGTGTGATTCTGGTCCTGTCCCATCCCGTGTGATTCTGGTCCGATCCCATCCGTTGTGATTCTCGTCCTGTCACATCCCATGTGATTCTCGTCCCGACTCATATGTGTGATTCTGGTTCTGTCCATTCCCGTTTGATTCTTGTCCTGTCACATCCCGTGTGATTCTGGTCCTGTCCCATCCCGTGTGATTCTGGTCCTGTCCCATCCCGTGTGATTCTGGTCCTGTCCCATCCCATGTGATTCTGTTCCTGCCCCATTCCGTATGATTCTGGTCCCGTCACATCCCGTGTGATTCTGGTCCTGTCTAATTCCGAGTGATTCTGGTCTGATCCCATCCGTTGTGATTCTCGTCCTGTCCCATCCCGTGTGATTATGGTCCTGTCACATCCCATGTGATTCTCGTCCCGTCTCATCCCGTGTGATTCTGGTTCTGTCCATTCCCGTGTGATTCTTGTCCTGTCCCATCCCGTGTGACTCTGGTCCTCTCCCATCCCGTCTGATTCTGGATCTGTCACATTCCTTGTGATTCTGGTCCTGTCACATCCCGTGTGATTCTCGTCCTGTCACATCCCTTGTGATTCTGGTCCTCTCGCATCCGGTATGATTCTGATCCTGTCCTGTCCCGTATGATTCTGGTCCTGTCCCATACTGTGTGATTCTGGTCCTATCGCATCCCGTGTGATTCTGGTCCTGTCGCATCCCGTATGATTCTGGTCCTGTCTCATCCCGTGTGTTTCTTGTCCTGTCACATCTCATGTGATTCTGGTCCTGTCCCAACCCGTGTGGTTCTGGTCCTGTATCATCCCGTGTGATTCTGGTCATGTCCCATCCTGTGTGATTCTCGTCCTGTCCCATTCCGTGTGATTCTGGTTCTGTCACATCCTGTGTGATTCTGGTCCTGTCGCATCCCGTATGATTCTGGTCCTGTCTCATCCCGTGTGATACTTGTCCTGTCACATCTCATGTGATTCTGGTCCTGTCCCATCCCGTGTGATTCTGTTCCTGTCCCATTCTGTGTGATTATGGTCATGTCCCATTCCCGTGTGATTCTCGTTCTGTCTCATCACGTGTGATTCTGGTCCTGTCCCATCCCGTGTGATTCTGTTCCTGTCGCATCCCTTGTGATTCTGGTCCTGTCACATCCCGTGTGATTCTGGTCCTGTCCCATCCCGTGTGATTCTGGTCCTGTCCCATTCCGTGTGATTCTGGTCCTGTCCCATCCCGTGTGATTCTGGCCCTGTCACATCTCGTGTGATTCTGGTCCTGTCCCATTCCGTGTGATTCTGGTCCTGTCCCATCCCGTGTGATTCTGGTCCTGTCACATCTCGTGTGATTCTGGTCCTGTCCCATCCCGTGTGATTCTTGTCCTGTCACATCTCGTGTGATTCTGGTCCTGTCCCATGCCATGTAATTCTGGTCCGGTCCCATTCCATGTGATTCGGCTCCTGTCGCATCACGTCTGATTCTGGTCCTGTCACATCCCGTGTGATTCTGGTCCTCTCCCTTCCCGTGTGATTCTGGTCCCGTCCCAACCTGTGTGATTCTGGTCCTGTCTTGTCCCGTGTGATTCTCGTCCTGTCCCATCCCATGTGATTCTGGTCCTGTCACATCCCGTGTGATTCTGGTTCTGTCACATTCCGTGTGATTCCGGTCCTCTCCCATCCCGTGTGATTCAGGTCCTGTCCAATCCCGTGCGATTCTGTTCCTGTCCCATACCGCGTGATTCAGTTCCTGTCCCATTCTGTGTGATTCTGGTCCCGTCCCATTCCCGTGTGATTCTCGTCCCATGTCATCCCGTGTGATTCTGGTCCTGTCACATCCCGTGTGATTCTTGTCCTCTCCCATCCCGTGTGATTCTGGTCCTGTCACATCCCGTGTGATTCAGGACCTTTCCCATTCCGTGTCATTCTGGTCCTGTCCAAACCCGTGTGACTCTGGTCCTGTCCCATCCCGTGTGATTCTGGTCCGATCCCATCCGTTGTGATTCCCGTCCTGTCCCATCCCGTGTGATTATGGTCCTGTCACATCCCATGTGATTCTCGTCCCGTCTCATCCCATGTGATTCTGGTTCTGTCCATTCCCGTGTGATTCTTGTCCTGTCCCATCCCGTGTGACTCTGGTCCTCTCCCATCCCGTGTGATTCTGGATCTGTCACATTCCTTGTTTTTCTGGTCCTGTCACATCCCGTGTGATTCTCGTCCTGTCACATCCCACGTGATTCTGGTCCTCTCGCATCCGGTGTGATTCTGATCCTGTCCCGTCCCGTATGTTTCTGGTCCTGTCCCATCCTGTGTAATTCTGGTCCTATTGCATCCCGTGTGATTCTGGTCCTGTCGCATCCCGTATGATTCTGGTCCTGTCTCATCCCGTGTGATTCTTGTCCTGTCACATCTCATGTGATTCTGGTCCTGCCCATCCCGTGTGGTTCTTGTCCTGTCTCATCCCGTGTGATTCTGGTCATGTCCCATCCTGTGTGATTCTCGTCCTGTCCCATTCCGTATGATTCTGGTCCTGTCACATCCCGTGTGATTCTGGTCCTGTCCCATTCTGTGTGATTCTGGTCCTGTCCCTTTCCCGCACGATTCTCGTCCCGTCTCATCCCGTGAGATTCTGGTCCTGTCCCATCCCGTGTGATTCTAGTCCTGTCCCATTCCGTGTGATTCTGGTCCTGTCCCATCCCGTGTGATTCTGGTCCTGTCACATCTCGTGTGATTCTGGTCCTGTCCCATTCCGTGTGATTCTGGTCCTGTCGCATCCCGTGTGATTCTGGTCCTGTCACATCTCGTGTGATTCTGGTCCTGTCCCTTCCCATGTGATTCTGGTCCTGTCACATCTCGTGTGATTCTGGTCCTGTCCCATGCCATCTGATTCTGGTCCTGTCCCATTCCATGTGATTCGGCTCCTGTCGCATCACGTCTGATTCTGGTCCTGTCACATCCCGTGTGATTCTTGTCCTCTCCCTTCCCGTGTGATTCTGGTCCCGTCCCATCCTGTGTGATTCTGGTCCTGTCTTGTCCCGTGTGATTCTCGTCCTGTCCCATCCCATGTGATTCTGGTCCTGTCACATCCCGTGTGATTCTGGTTCTGTCACATCCCGTGTGATTCCGGTCCTGTCCCATTCCGTGTGATTCAGGTCCTGACAATCCCGTGCGATTCTGGTCCTGTCCCACACCGCCTGATTCAGTTCCTGTCCCATTCTGTGTGATTCTGGTCCCGTCCAATTCCCGTGTGATTCTCGTCCCATGTCATCCCGTGTGATTCTGGCCCTGTCACATCCCGTGTGATTCTTGTCCTCTCCCATCCCGTGTGATTCTGGTCCTGTCACTTCCCGTGTGATTCTGGTCCTGTCCCACCCTGTGTGATTCTGGCTCCGTCACATCCCTTGTGATTCAGGACCTTTCCCATTCCGTGTCATTCTGGTCCTGTCCAAACCCGTGTGATTCTGGTCCTGTCCCATCCCGTGTGATTATGGTCCTGTCACATCCCATGTGATTCTCGTCCCGACTCATCCCGTGTGATTCTGGTTCTGTCCATTCCCGTGTGATTCTTGTCCTGTCTCATTCCGTGTAACTCTGGTCCTCTCCCATCCCGTGTGATTCTGGATCTGTCACATTCCTTGTGATTCTGGTCCTGTCACATCCTGTGTGATTCTCGTCCTGTCACATCCCATGTGATTCTGGTCCTCTCGCATCCGGTGTGATTCTGATCCTGTCCCGTCCCGTATGATTCTGGTCCTGTCCCGTACTGTGTGATTCTGGTCCTATCGCATCCCGTGTCATTCTGGTCCTGTCGCATCCCGTATGATTCTGGTCCTGTCTTGTCCCGTGTGATTCTTGTCCTGTCACATCTCATGTGATTCTGGTCCTGTCCCATCCCGTGTGGTTCTAGTCCTGTCTCATCCCGTGTGATTCTGGTCATGTCCCATCCTGTGTGATTCAGGTCCTGACAATCCCGTGCGATTCTGGTCCTGTCCCATACCGCCTGATTCAGTTCCTGTCCCATTCTGTGTGATTCTGGTCCCGTCCAATTCCCGTGTGATTCTCGTCCCATGTCATCCCGTGTGATTCTGGTCCTGTCACATCCCGTGTGATTCTTGTCCTCTCCCATCCCGTGTGATTCTGGTCCTGTCACTTCCCGTGTGATTCTGGTCCTGTCCCACCCTGTGTGATTCTGGCTCCGTCACATCCCTTGTGATTCAGGACCTTTCCCATTCTGTGTCATTCTGGTCCTGTCCAAACCCGTGTGATTCTGGTCCTGTCCCATCCCGTGTGATTCTGGTCCGATCCCATCCGTTGTGATTCTCGTCCTGTCCCATCCCTTGTGATTATGGTCCTGTCACATCCCATGTGATTCTCGTCCCGACTCATCCCGTGTGATTCTGGTTCTGTCCATTCCCGTGTGATTCTTGTCCTGTCTCATCCCGTGTGACTCTGGTCCTCTCCCATCCCGTGTGATTCTGGATCTGTCACATTCCTTGTGATTCTGGTCCTGTCATATCCTGTGTGATTCTCGTCCTGTCACATCCCATGTGATTCTGGTCCTCTCGCATCCGGTGTGATTCTGATCCTGTCCCGTCCCGTATGATTCTGGTCCTGTCCCGTCCTGTGTGATTCTGGTCCTATCGCATCCCGTGTGATTCTGGTCCTGTCGCATCCCGTATGATTCTGGTTCTGTCTCATCCCGTTTGATTCTTGTCCTGTCACATCTCATGTGATTCTGGTCCTGTCCCATCCCGTGTGGTTCTGGTCCTGTCTCATCCCGTGTGATTCTGGTCATGTCCCATCCTGTGTGATTCTCGTCCTGTCCCATTCCGTGTGATTCTGGTTCTGTCACATCCTGTGTGATTCTGGTCCTGTCGCATCCCGTATGATTCTGGTCCTGTCTCATCCCGTGTGATTCTTGTCCAGTCACATCTCATGTGATTCTGGTCCTGTCCCATCCGGTGTGGTTCTGGTCCTGTCTCATCCCGTGTGATTCTGGTCATGTCCCATCCTGTGTGATTCTCGTCCTGTCCCATTCCGTGTGATTCTGGTTCTGTCACATCTCGTGTGCTTCTGGTCATGTCCCATCCTGTGCGATTCTGGTCCTGACCCATCTCTTGTGATTCTGGTCCTGTCCCATCCTGTGTGATTCTGGTCCTGTCGCATCCCGTGTGATTTTGGTCCTGTCGCATCCCGTGTGATTCTTGTCCTCTCGCATCCCGTGTGACTCTGATCCTGTCCCGTCCCGTATGATTCTGGTCCTGTCCCATCCTGTGTGATTCTGGTCCTGTCGCATCCCGTATGATTCTGGTCCTGTCGCATCCCGTGTGATTTTGGTCCTGTCACATCCCGTGTGATTCTGGTCCTGTCCCATCCCGTGTGATTCTGGTCCTGTCCCATTCCGTGTGATTCTGGTCCTGTCCCATCCCGTGTGATTCTGGCCCTGTCACATCTCGTGTGATTCTGGTCCTGTCCCATTCCGTGTGATTCTGGTCCTGTCCCATCCCGTGTGATTCTGGTCCTGTCACATCTCGTGTGATTCTGGTCCTGTCCCATCCCGTGTGATTCTTGTCCTGTCACATCTCGTGTGATTCTGGTCCTGTCCCATGCCATGTAATTCTGGTCCGGTCCCATTCCATGTGATTCGGCTCCTGTCGCATCACGTCTGATTCTGGTCCTGTCACATCCCGTGTGATTCTGGTCCTCTCCCTTCCCGTGTGATTCTGGTCCCGTCCCAACCTGTGTGATTCTGGTCCTGTCTTGTCCCGTGTGATTCTCGTCCTGTCCCATCCCATGTGATTCTGGTCCTGTCACATCCCGTGTGATTCTGGTTCTGTCACATTCCGTGTGATTCCGGTCCTCTCCCATCCCGTGTGATTCAGGTCCTGTCCAATCCCGTGCGATTCTGTTCCTGTCCCATACCGCGTGATTCAGTTCCTGTCCCATTCTGTGTGATTCTGGTCCCGTCCCATTCCCGTGTGATTCTCGTCCCATGTCATCCCGTGTGATTCTGGTCCTGTCACATCCCGTGTGATTCTTGTCCTCTCCCATCCCGTGTGATTCTGGTCCTGTCACATCCCGTGTGATTCAGGACCTTTCCCATTCCGTGTCATTCTGGTCCTGTCCAAACCCGTGTGACTCTGGTCCTGTCCCATCCCGTGTGATTCTGGTCCGATCCCATCCGTTGTGATTCCCGTCCTGTCCCATCCCGTGTGATTATGGTCCTGTCACATCCCATGTGATTCTCGTCCCGTCTCATCCCATGTGATTCTGGTTCTGTCCATTCCCGTGTGATTCTTGTCCTGTCCCATCCCGTGTGACTCTGGTCCTCTCCCATCCCGTGTGATTCTGGATCTGTCACATTCCTTGTTTTTCTGGTCCTGTCACATCCCGTGTGATTCTCGTCCTGTCACATCCCACGTGATTCTGGTCCTCTCGCATCCGGTGTGATTCTGATCCTGTCCCGTCCCGTATGTTTCTGGTCCTGTCCCATCCTGTGTAATTCTGGTCCTATTGCATCCCGTGTGATTCTGGTCCTGTCGCATCCCGTATGATTCTGGTCCTGTCTCATCCCGTGTGATTCTTGTCCTGTCACATCTCATGTGATTCTGGTCCTGCCCATCCCGTGTGGTTCTTGTCCTGTCTCATCCCGTGTGATTCTGGTCATGTCCCATCCTGTGTGATTCTCGTCCTGTCCCATTCCGTATGATTCTGGTCCTGTCACATCCCGTGTGATTCTGGTCCTGTCCCATTCTGTGTGATTCTGGTCCTGTCCCTTTCCCGCACGATTCTCGTCCCGTCTCATCCCGTGAGATTCTGGTCCTGTCCCATCCCGTGTGATTCTAGTCCTGTCCCATTCCGTGTGATTCTGGTCCTGTCCCATCCCGTGTGATTCTGGTCCTGTCACATCTCGTGTGATTCTGGTCCTGTCCCATTCCGTGTGATTCTGGTCCTGTCGCATCCCGTGTGATTCTGGTCCTGTCACATCTCGTGTGATTCTGGTCCTGTCCCTTCCCATGTGATTCTGGTCCTGTCACATCTCGTGTGATTCTGGTCCTGTCCCATGCCATCTGATTCTGGTCCTGTCCCATTCCATGTGATTCGGCTCCTGTCGCATCACGTCTGATTCTGGTCCTGTCACATCCCGTGTGATTCTTGTCCTCTCCCTTCCCGTGTGATTCTGGTCCCGTCCCATCCTGTGTGATTCTGGTCCTGTCTTGTCCCGTGTGATTCTCGTCCTGTCCCATCCCATGTGATTCTGGTCCTGTCACATCCCGTGTGATTCTGGTTCTGTCACATCCCGTGTGATTCCGGTCCTGTCCCATTCCGTGTGATTCAGGTCCTGACAATCCCGTGCGATTCTGGTCCTGTCCCACACCGCCTGATTCAGTTCCTGTCCCATTCTGTGTGATTCTGGTCCCGTCCAATTCCCGTGTGATTCTCGTCCCATGTCATCCCGTGTGATTCTGGCCCTGTCACATCCCGTGTGATTCTTGTCCTCTCCCATCCCGTGTGATTCTGGTCCTGTCACTTCCCGTGTGATTCTGGTCCTGTCCCACCCTGTGTGATTCTGGCTCCGTCACATCCCTTGTGATTCAGGACCTTTCCCATTCCGTGTCATTCTGGTCCTGTCCAAACCCGTGTGATTCTGGTCCTGTCCCATCCCGTGTGATTATGGTCCTGTCACATCCCATGTGATTCTCGTCCCGACTCATCCCGTGTGATTCTGGTTCTGTCCATTCCCGTGTGATTCTTGTCCTGTCTCATTCCGTGTAACTCTGGTCCTCTCCCATCCCGTGTGATTCTGGATCTGTCACATTCCTTGTGATTCTGGTCCTGTCACATCCTGTGTGATTCTCGTCCTGTCACATCCCATGTGATTCTGGTCCTCTCGCATCCGGTGTGATTCTGATCCTGTCCCGTCCCGTATGATTCTGGTCCTGTCCCGTACTGTGTGATTCTGGTCCTATCGCATCCCGTGTCATTCTGGTCCTGTCGCATCCCGTATGATTCTGGTCCTGTCTTGTCCCGTGTGATTCTTGTCCTGTCACATCTCATGTGATTCTGGTCCTGTCCCATCCCGTGTGGTTCTAGTCCTGTCTCATCCCGTGTGATTCTGGTCATGTCCCATCCTGTGTGATTCAGGTCCTGACAATCCCGTGCGATTCTGGTCCTGTCCCATACCGCCTGATTCAGTTCCTGTCCCATTCTGTGTGATTCTGGTCCCGTCCAATTCCCGTGTGATTCTCGTCCCATGTCATCCCGTGTGATTCTGGTCCTGTCACATCCCGTGTGATTCTTGTCCTCTCCCATCCCGTGTGATTCTGGTCCTGTCACTTCCCGTGTGATTCTGGTCCTGTCCCACCCTGTGTGATTCTGGCTCCGTCACATCCCTTGTGATTCAGGACCTTTCCCATTCTGTGTCATTCTGGTCCTGTCCAAACCCGTGTGATTCTGGTCCTGTCCCATCCCGTGTGATTCTGGTCCGATCCCATCCGTTGTGATTCTCGTCCTGTCCCATCCCTTGTGATTATGGTCCTGTCACATCCCATGTGATTCTCGTCCCGACTCATCCCGTGTGATTCTGGTTCTGTCCATTCCCGTGTGATTCTTGTCCTGTCTCATCCCGTGTGACTCTGGTCCTCTCCCATCCCGTGTGATTCTGGATCTGTCACATTCCTTGTGATTCTGGTCCTGTCATATCCTGTGTGATTCTCGTCCTGTCACATCCCATGTGATTCTGGTCCTCTCGCATCCGGTGTGATTCTGATCCTGTCCCGTCCCGTATGATTCTGGTCCTGTCCCGTCCTGTGTGATTCTGGTCCTATCGCATCCCGTGTGATTCTGGTCCTGTCGCATCCCGTATGATTCTGGTTCTGTCTCATCCCGTTTGATTCTTGTCCTGTCACATCTCATGTGATTCTGGTCCTGTCCCATCCCGTGTGGTTCTGGTCCTGTCTCATCCCGTGTGATTCTGGTCATGTCCCATCCTGTGTGATTCTCGTCCTGTCCCATTCCGTGTGATTCTGGTTCTGTCACATCCTGTGTGATTCTGGTCCTGTCGCATCCCGTATGATTCTGGTCCTGTCTCATCCCGTGTGATTCTTGTCCAGTCACATCTCATGTGATTCTGGTCCTGTCCCATCCGGTGTGGTTCTGGTCCTGTCTCATCCCGTGTGATTCTGGTCATGTCCCATCCTGTGTGATTCTCGTCCTGTCCCATTCCGTGTGATTCTGGTTCTGTCACATCTCGTGTGCTTCTGGTCATGTCCCATCCTGTGCGATTCTGGTCCTGACCCATCTCTTGTGATTCTGGTCCTGTCCCATCCTGTGTGATTCTGGTCCTGTCGCATCCCGTGTGATTTTGGTCCTGTCGCATCCCGTGTGATTCTTGTCCTCTCGCATCCCGTGTGACTCTGATCCTGTCCCGTCCCGTATGATTCTGGTCCTGTCCCATCCTGTGTGATTCTGGTCCTGTCGCATCCCGTATGATTCTGGTCCTGTCGCATCCCGTGTGATTTTGGTCCTGTCCCATCCCGTGTGATTCTGGTCCTGTCACATCCCTTGTGATTCTGGTCCTGTCCCATCCCGTGTGATTCTGGTCCTATCCCATCCCGTGTGATTCTGATCCTGTCCCATCCCGTGTGATTCTGTTCCTGTCCCATTCCGTGTGATTCTGGTCCTGTCCCATCAACGGGTGATTCTGGTCCTGTCTCATCCCGTGTGATTCTTGTCCTGTCCCATCCCGTGTGATTCTGGTCCTCTCCCATCCCGTGTGTTTCTGGTCCTGTCATATCCCATGTGATTCTGGTCCTCTCCCATCCCGTGTGATTCTGGTCCTGTCTCATCACCTGTGATTCTGGTCCTGTCGCATCCCGTGTGTTTCTGGTCCTGTCTCAACCCGTGTGATTCTTGTCCTGTCACATCCCGTGTGATTCTGGTCCTCTCCCATCCCGTGTGATTCTGTTCCTGTCGCATCACTTGTGATTCTGGTCCTGTCACATCCCGTGTGATTCTGGTCCTGTCCCATTCTGTGTGAGTCTGGTCCTGTCCCTTTCCCGTGCGATTCTCGTCCCGTCTCATCCCGTGTGATTCTGGTCCTGTCCCATCCGGTGTGATTCTGGTCCTGTCCCATTCCGTGTGATTCTGGTCCTGTCCCATTCCGAGTGATTCTGATCCTGTCATATCCCGTGTGATTCTGGTCCTGTCCCATTCCATGTGATTCTGGTCCTGTCCCATCCCGTGTGATTCTGGTCCTGTCACATCTCGTCTGATTCTAGTCCTGTCCCATCCTGTGTGATTCTGGTCCTGTCACATCTCGTGTGATTCTGGTCCTGTCCCATGCCATGTGATTCTAGTCCTGTCCCATTCCATGTGATTCGGCTCCTGTCGCAACCCGTCTGATTCTGGTCCTGTCACATCCCGTGTGATTCTGGTCCTCTCCTTTCCCGTGTGATTCTGGTCCCGTCCCATCCTGTGTGATTCTGGTCCTGTCGCATCCCGTATGATTCTGGTCCTGTCGCATCCCGTGTGATTTTGGTCCTGTCCCATCCCGTGTGATTCTGGTCCTGTCACATCCCTTGTGATTCTGGTCCTGTCCCATCCCGTGTGATTCTGGTCCTATCCCATCCCGTGTGATTCTGATCCTGTCCCATCCCGTATGATTCTGGTCCTATCTCATCCCGTGTGATTCTTGTCCTCTCGCATCCGGTGTGATTCTGATCCTGTCCCGTCCCGTAGGATTCTGGTCCTGTCCCATCCGGTGTGATACTGGTCCTGTCCCATCCTGTGTGATTCTGGTCCTGTCGCATCCCGTATGATTCTGGTCCTGTCTCATCCCGTGTGATTCTTGTCCTGTCACATCTCATGTGATTCTGGTCCTGTCCCATCCCGTGTGGTTCTGGTCCTGTCCCATCCCGTGTGATTCTGGTCATGTCCCATCCTGTGTGATTCTCGTCCTGTCCCATTCCGTGTGATTCTGGTTCTGTCACATCCCGTGTGATTCTGGTCCTGTCACATCCGGTGTGATTCTCGTCCTGTCCCATCCTGTGTGATTCTCGTCCTGTCCCATTCCGTGTTATTCTGGTTCTGTCACATCCTGTGTGATCTGGTCCTGTCGCATCCCGTATGATTCTGGTCCTGTCTCATCCCGTGTGATTCTTGTCCTGTCACATCTCATGTGATTCTGGTCCTGTCCCATCCCGTGTGATTCTGTTCCTGTCCCATTCTGTGTGATTATGGTCCTGTCCCATTCCCGTGTGATTCTCGTTCTGTCTCATCCCGTGTGATTCTGGTCCTGTCCCATCCCGTGTGATTCTGTTCCTGTCGCATCCCTTGTGATTCTGGTCCTGTCACATCCTGTGTGATTCTGGTCCTGTCCCATTCTGTGTGATTCTGGTCCTGTCCCTTTCCCGTGCGATTCTCGTCCCGTCTCATCCCGTGTGATTCTGGTCCTGTCCCATCCCGTGTGATTCTGGTCCTGTCCCATTCCGTGTGATTCTGGCACTGTCCCATCCCGTGTGATTCTGGTCCTGTCACATCTCGTGTGATTCTGGTCCTGTCCCATCCCGTGTGATTCTGGTCCTGTCACATCTCGTGTGATTCTGGTCCTGTCCCATGCCATGTGATTCTGGTCCTGTCCCATTCCATGTGATTCGGATCCTGTCGCATCCCGTCTGATTCTGGTCCTGTCACATCCCATGTGATTCTGGTCCTCTCCCTTTCAGTGTGATTCTGGTCCCGTCCCATCCTGTGTGATTCTCGTCCTGTCCCATTCCGTGTTATTCTGGTTCTGTCACATCCTGTGTGATTCTGGTCCTTTCGCATCCCGTATGATTCTGGTCCTGTCTCATCCCGTGTGATTCTTGTCCTGTCACATCTCATGTGATTCTGGTCCTGTCCCATCCCGTGTGATTCTGTTCCTGTCCCATTCTGTGTGATTATGGTCCTGTCCCATTCCCGTGTGATTCTCGTTCTGTCTCATCCCGTGTGATTCTGGTCCTGTCCCATCCCGTGTGATTCTGTTCCTGTCGCATCCCTTGTGATTCTGGTCCTGTCACATCCCGTGTGATTCTGGTCCTGTCCCATTCTGTGTGATTCTGGTCCTGTCCCTTTCCCGTGCGATTCTCGTCCCGTCTCCTCCCGTGTGATTCTGGTCCTGTCCCATCCCGTGTGATTCTGGTCCTGTCCCATTCCGTGTGATTCTGGTCCTGTCCCATCCCGTGTGATTCTGGTCCTGTCCCATCCCGTGTGATTCTGGTCCTGTCACATCTCGTGTGATTCTGGTTCTGTCCCATGCCATGTGATTCTGGTCCTGTCCCATTCCATGTGATTCGGCTCCTGTCGCATCCCGTCTGATTCTGGTCCTGTCACATCCCATGTGATTCTGGTCCTCTCCCTTTCCGTGTGATTCTGGTCCCGTCCCATCCTGTGTGATTCTGGTCCTGTCTTGTCCCGTGTGATTCTGGTCCCGTCCCATTCTCATGTGATTCTCGTCCCATGTCATCCGGTGTGATTCTGGTCCTGTCACATCCCGTGTGATTCTTGTCCTCTCCCATCCCGTGTGATTCTGGTCCTGTCACTTCCCGTGTGATTCTGGTCCTATCGCATCCCGTGTGATTCTTGTCCTGTCACATCCCGTGTGATTCTGGACCTGTCACATCCCGTGTGATTCTTGTCCTGTCCCATCCCGTGTGATTCTGGTCCTGTCCCATCCCGTGTGATTCTGGTCCGATCCCATCCGTTGTGATTCTCGTCCTGTCCCATCCCCTGTGATTATGGTCCTGTCACATCCCATGTGATTCTCGTCCCGTCTCATCCCGTGTGATTCTGGTTCTGTCCATTCCCGTGTGATTCTTGTCCTGTCCCATCCCGTGTGACTCTGGTCCTCTCCCATCCCGTGTGATTCTGGATCTGTCACATTCCTTGTGATTCTGGTCCTGTCACATCCCGTGTGATTCTCGTCCTGTCACATCCCATGTGATTCTGGTCCTCTCGCATCCGGTGTGATTCTGATCCTGTCCCGTCCCGTATGATTCTGGTCCTGTCCCATCCTGTGTGATTCTGGTCCTATCGCATCCCGTGTGATTCTGGTCCTTTCGCATCCCGTATGATTCTGGTCCTGTCTCATCCCGTGTGATTCTTGTCCTGTCACATCTCATGTGATTCTGGTCCTGTCCCATCCTGTGTGGTTCTGGTCCTGTCTCATCCCGTGTAATTCTGGTCATGTCCCATCCTGTGTGATTCTCATCCTGTCGCATCCCGTGTGATTCTTGTCCTCTCGCATCCCGTGTGATTCTGATCCTGTCCCGTCCCGTATGATTCTGGTCCTGTCCCATCCTGTGTGATTCTGGTCCTGTCGCATCCCGTATGATTCTGGTCCTGTCGCATCCCGTGTGATTTTGGTCCTGTCCCATCCCGTGTGATTCTGGTCCTGTCACATCCCTTGTGATTCTGGTCCTGTCCCATCCCGTGTGATTCTGGTCCTGTCACATCTCGTGTGATTCTGGTCCTGTCACATCTCGTGTGATTCTGGTCCTGTCCCATTCCATGTGATTCGGCTCCTGTCGCATCCCGTCTGATTCTGGTCCTGTCACATCCCGTGTGATTCTGGTTCTGTCACATCCCGTGTGATTCTGGTCCTGTCACATCCGGTGTGATTCTCGTCCTGTCCCATCCCGTGTGCTTCTGGTCATGTCCCATCCTGTGTGATTCTCGTCCTGTCCCATTCCGTGTGCTTCTGGTCCTGTCCCATCCCGTGTGATTCTGGTCCTGTCACATCTCGTGTGATTCTGCTCCTGTCCCATTCCGTGTGATTCTGGTCCTGTCCATCCCGTGTGATTCTGGTCCTGTCACATCTCGTGTGATTCTGGTCCTGTCCCGTCCCGTGTGATTCTGGTCCTCTCCCTTCCCGTGTGATTCTGGTCCTGTCGCATCCCGTATGATTCTGGTCCTGTCGCATCCCGTGTGATTTTGGTCCTGTCCCATCCCGTGTGATTCTGGTCCTGTCACATCTCTTGTGATTCTGGTCCGGTCCCATCCCGTGTGGTTCTGGTCGTGTTTCATCCCGTGTGATTCTGGTCATGTCCCATCCTGTGTGATTCTCGTCCTGTCCCATTCCGTGTGATTCTGGTTCTGTCACATCCCGTGTGATTCTGGTCCTGTCACATCCGGTGTGATTCTCGTCCTGTCCCATCCCGTGTGCTTCTGGTCATGTCCCATCCTGTGTGATTCTCGTCCTGTCCCATTCCGTGTGCTTCTGGTCATGTCCCATCCTGTGCGATTCTGGTCCTGACCCATCCCTTGTGATTCTGGTCCTGTCGCATCCCGTGTGATTTTGGTCCTGTCGCATCCCGTGTGATTCTTGTCCTCTCGCATCAGGTATGATTCTGTTCCTGTCCCATCCTGTGTGATTCTGGTCCTGTCGCATCCCGTGTGATTTTGGTCCTGTCCCATCCCGTGTGATTCTGGTCCTGTCACATCCCGTGTGATTCTGGTCCTGTCCCATTCCGTGTGATTCTGGTCCTGTCCCATCCCGTGTGATTCTGGTCCTGTCACATCTCGTGTGATTCTGGTCCTGTCCCATCCCGTGTGATTCTGGTCCTGTCACATCTCGTGTGATTCTGGTCCTGTCCCATGCCATGTGATTCTGGTCCTGTCCCATTCGATGTGATTCGGCTCCTGTCGCATCCCGTCGGATTCTGGTCCTGTCACATCCCGTGTGATTCTGGTCCTCTACCATCCCGTGTGATTCTGGTCCCGTCCCATCCTGTGTGATTCTGGTCCTGTCGCATCCCGTATGATTCTGGTCCTGTCGCATCCCGTGTGATTTTGGTCCTGTCCTATCCCGTGTGATTCTGGTCCTGTCACATCCCTTGTGATTCTGGTCCTGTCCCATCCCGTGTGATTCTGCTCCTATCCCATTCCGTGTGATTCTGGTCCTGTCCCATCCACGGGTGATTCTGGTCCTGTCTCATCCCGTGTGATTCTTGTCCTGTCCCATCCCGTGTGATTCTGGTCCTCTCCCATCCCGTGTGTTTCTGGTCCTGTCTCTTCCCGTGTGATTCTTGTCCTGTCAGATCTCATGTGATTCTGGTCCTGTCCCATTCTGTGTGATTCCGGTCCTGTCCCATTCCGTATGATTCTGGTCCCGTCACATCCCGTGTGATTCTGGTCCTGTCCAATTCCGAGTGATTCTGATCCTGTCCCATCCCGTGTGATTCTGTTGCTGTCCCATTCTGTGTGATTATGGTCCTGTCCCATTCCCGTGTGATTCTCGTTCTGTCTCATCCCGTGTGATTCTGGTCCTGTCCCATCCCGTGTGATTCTGTTCCTGTCGCATCCGTTGTGATTCTGGTCCTGTCACATCCCGTGAGATTCTGGTCCTGTCCCATTCTGTGTGATTCTGGTCCTGTCCCTTTCCCGTGCGATTCTCGTCCCGTCTCATCCCGTGTGATTCTGGTCCTGTCCCATCCCGTGTGATTCTGGTCCTGTCCCATTCCGTGTGATTCTGGTCCTGTCCCATCCCGTGTGATTCTGGTCCTGTCACATCTCGTGTGATTCTGGTCCTGTCCCATTCCGTGTGATTCTGGTCCTGTCACATCCTGTGTGATTCTGGTCCTCTCCCTTCCCGTGTGATTCTGGTCCTGTCCAATCCCGTGTGATTCTGGTCCTGTCACATCCCTTGTAATTCAGGTCCTGTCTCATCCCGTGTGATTCTGGTCCTGTCCCATTCCGTGTGATTCTGGTCCTGTCACATCCTGTGTGATTCTGGTCCTCTCCCTTCCCGTGTGATTCTGGTCCTGTCCCATCCCGTGTGATTCTGGTCCTGTCACATCCCTTGTAATTTTGGTCCTGTCTCATCCCGTGTGATTCTGGTCCTGTCCCATCCTGTGTGATTCTCGTCCTGTCCCATTCCGTGTGATTCTGGTCCTGTCACATCCCGTGTGATTCTGGTCCTCTCCCTTCCCGTGTGATTCTGGTCCTCTCCCATCCCGTGTGATTCTGGTCCTGTCACATCCCTTGTAATTCTGGTCCTGTCTCATCCCGTGTGATTCTGGTGTTGTCCCATCCTGTGTGATTCTCGTCCTGTCCCATTCCGTGTGATTCTGGTTCTGTCACATCCTGTGTGATTCTCGTCCTGTCCCATTCCGTGTGATTCTGGTTCTGTCACATCCTGTGTGATTCTGGTCCTATCGCATCCCGTGTGATTCTGGTCCTGTCGCATCCCGTATGATTCTGGTCCTGTCTCATCCCGTGTGATTCTTGTCCTGTCACATCTCATCTGATTCTGGTCCTGTCCCAACCCGTGTGGTTCTGGTCCTGTCTCATCCCGTGTGATTCTGGTCATGTCCCATCCTGTGTGATTCTCGTCCTGTCCCATTCCGTGTGATTCTGGTTCTGTCACATCCTGTGTGATTCTGGTCCAGTCGCATCCCGTATGATTCTGGTCCTGTCTCATCCCGTGTGATTCTTGTCCTGTCACATCTCATGTGATTCTGGTCCTGTCCCATCCCGTGTGATTCTGTTCCTGTCCCATTCTGTGTGATTATGGTCCTGTCCCATTCCCGTGTCATTCTCGTTCTGTCTGATCCCTTGTGATTCTGGTCCTCTCCCATCCCGTGTGATACTGTTCCTGTCGCATCCCTTGTGATTCTGGTCCTGTCACATCCCGTGTGATTCTGGTCCTGTCCCATTCTGTGTGATTCTGGTCCTGTCCCTTTCCCGTGCGATTCTCATCCCGTCTCATCCCGTGTGATTCTGGTCCTGTCCCATCCCGTGTGATTCTGGTCCTGTCCCATTCTGTGTGATTCTGGTCCTGTCCCTTTCCCGTGCGATTCTCGTCCCGTCTCATCCCGTGTGATTCTGGTCCTGTCCCATCCCGTGTGATTCTGTTCCTGTCCCATTCTGTGTGATTATGGTCCTGTCCCATTCCCGTGTGATTCTCGTTCTGTCTCATCCCGTGTGATTCTGGTCCTGTCCCATCCCGTGTGATTCTGTTCCTGTCGCATCCCTTGTGATTCTGGTCCTGTCACATCCCGTGAGATTCTGGTCCTGTCCCATTCTGTGTGATTCTGGTCCTGACCCTTTCCCGTGCGATTCTCGTCCCGTCTCATCCCGTGTGATTCTGGTCCTGTCCCATCCCGTGTGATTCTGGTCCTGTCCCATTCCGTGTGATTCTGGTCCTGTCCCATCCCGTGTGATTCTGGCCCTGTCACATCTCGTGTGATTCTGGTCCTGTCCCATTCCGTGTGATTCTGGTCCTGTCACATCCTGTGTGATTCTGGTCCTCTCCCTTCCCGTGTGATTCTGGTCCTGTCCCATCCCGTGTGATTCTGGTCCTGTCACATCCCTTGTAATTCTGGTCCTGTCTCATCCCGTGTGATTCTGGTCCTGTCCCATTCCGTGTGATTCTGGTCCTGTCACATCCTGTGTGATTCTGGTCCTCTCCCTTCCCGTGTGATTCTGGTCCTGTCCCATCCCGTGTGATTCTGGTCCTGTCTCATCCAGTATGATTCTGGTCCCGTCACATCCCGTGTGATTCTGGTCCTGTCCAATTCCGAGTGATTCTGATCCTGTCCCATCCCGTGTGATTCTGTCCCTGTCCCATTCTGTGTGATTACGGACCTGTCCCATTCCCGTGTGATTCTCGTTCTGTCTCATCCCTTGTGATTCTGGTCCTGTCACATCTCGTGTGATTCTGGTCCTGTCCCATGCCATGTGATTCTGGTCCTGTCCCAAACATGTGATTCGGCTCCTGTCGCATCCCGTGTGATTCTGGTCCTGTCCCATTCCGTGTGATTCTGGTACTGTCCCATCCCGTGTGATTCTGGTCCTGTAACATCTCGTGTGATTCTGGTCCTGTCCCATCCCGTGTGATTCTGGACCTGTCACATCTCGTGTGATTCTGGTCCTGTCCCATGCCATGTGATTCTGGTCCTGTCCCATTCCATGTGATTCGGCTCCTGTCGCATCCCGTCTGATTCTGGTCCTGTCACATCCCATGTGATTCTGGTCCCCTCCCTTTCCGTGTGATTCTGGTCCCGTCCCATCCTGTGTGATTCTCGTCCTGTCTCATTCCGTGTTATTCTGGTTCTGTCACATCCTGTGTGATTCTGGTCCTTTCGCATCCCGTATGATTCTGGTCCTGTCTCATCCCGTGTGATTCTTGTCCTGTCACATCTCATGTGATTCTGGTCCTGTCCCATCCCGTGTGATCCTGTTCCTGTCCCATTCTGTGTGATTATGGTCCTGTCCCATTCCCGTGTGATTCTCGTTCTGTCTCATCCCGTGTGATTCTGGTCCTGTCCCATCCCGTGTGATTCTGTTCCTGTCGCATCCCTTGTGATTCTGGTCCTGTCACATCCCGTGTGATTCTGGTCCTGTCCAATTCTGTGTGATTCTGGTCCTGTCCCTTTCCCGTGCGATTCTCGTCCCGTCTCATCCAGTGTGATTCTGGTCCTGTCCCATCCCGTGTGATTCTGGTCCTGTCCCATTCCGTGTGATTCTGGTCCTGTCCCATCCCGTGTGATTCTGGTCCTGTCACATCTCGTGTGATTCTGGTCCTGTCCCATCCCGTGTGATTCTGGTCCTGTCACATCTCGTGTGTTTCTGGTCCTGTCCCATGCCATGTGATTCTGGTCCTGTCCCATTCCATGTGATTCGGCTCCTGTCGCATCCCGTCTGATTCTGGTCCTGTCACATCCCATGTGATTCTGGTCCTCTCCCTTTCCGTGTGATTCTGGTCCCGTCCCATCCTGTGTGATTCTGGTCCTGTCTTGTCCCGTGTGATTCTGGTCCCGTCCCATTCCCATGTGATTCTCGTCCCATGTCATCCCGTGTGATTCTGGTCCTGTCACATCCCGTGTGATTCTTGTCCTCTCCCATCCCGTGTGATTCTGGTCCTGTCACTTCCCGTGTGATTCTGGTCCTATCGCATCCCGTGTGATTCTTGTCCTGTCACATCCCGTGTGATTCTGGACCTGTCACATCCCGTGTGATTCTTGTCCTGTCCCATCCCGTGTGATTCTGGTCCTGTCCCATCCCGTGTGATTCTGGTCCGATCCCATCCGTTGTGATTCTCGTCCTGTCCCATCCCGTGTGATTATGGTCCTGTCACATCCCATGTGATTCTCGTCCCGTCTCATCCCGTGTGATTCTGGTTCTGTCCATTCCCGTGTGATTCTTGTCCTGTCCCATCCCGTGTGACTCTGGTCCTCTCCCATCCCGTGTGATTCTGGATCTGTCACATTCCTTGTGATTCTGGTCCTGTCACATCCCGTGTGATTCTCGTCCTGTCACATCCCATGTGATTCTGGTCCTCTCGCATCCGGTGTGATTCTGATCCTGTCCCGTCCCGTATGATTCTGGTCCTGTCCCATCCTGTGTGATTCTGGTCCTATCGCATCCCGTGTGATTCTGGTCCTTTCGCATCCCGTATGATTCTGGTCCTGTCTCATCCCGTGTGATTCTTGTCCTGTCACATCTCATGTGATTCTGGTCCTGTCCCATCCTGTGTGGTTCTGGTCCTGTCCCATTCCATGTGATTCGGCTCCTGTCGCATCCCGTCTGATTCTGGTCCTGTCACATCCCGTGTGATTCTGGTCCTCTCCCTTCCCGTGTGATTCTGGTCCCGTCCCATCCTGTGTGATTCTGGTCCTGTCGCATCCCGTATGATTCTGGTCCTGTCGAATCCCGTGTGATTTTGGTCCTGTCCCATCCCGTGTGATTCTGGTCCTGTCACATCCCTTGTGATTCTGGTCCTGTCCCATCCCGTGTGATTCTGGTCCTGTCACATCTCGTGTGATTCTGGTCCTGTCACATCTCGTGTGATTCTGGTCCTGTCCCATTCCATGTGATTCGGCTCCTGTCGCATCCCGTCTGATTCTGGTCCTGTCACATCCCGTGTGATTCTGGTTCTGTCACATCCCGTGTGATTCTGGTCCTGTCACATCCGGTGTGATTCTCGTCCTGTCCCATCCCGTGTGCTTCTGGTCATGTCTCATCCTGTGTGATTCTCGTCCTGTCCCATTCTGTGTGCTTCTGGTCCTGTCCCATCCCGTGTGATTCTGGTCCTGTCACATCTCGTGTGATTCTGGTCCTGTCCCATTCCGTGTGATTCTGGTCCTGTCCATCCCGTGTGATTCTGGTCCTGTCACATCTCGTGTGATTCTGGTCCTGTCCCGTCCCGTGTGATTCTGGTCCTCTCCCTTCCCGTGTGATTCTGGTCCCGTCCCATCCTGTGTGATTCTGGTCCTGTCGAAATCCCGTATGATTCTGGTCCTGTCGCATCCCGTGTGATTTTGGTCCTGTCCCATCCCGTGTGATTCTGGTACTGTCACAGCTATTGTGATTCTGGTCCGGTCCCATCCCGTGTGGTTCTGGTCCTGTTTCATCCCGTGTGATTCTGGTCATGTCCCATCCTGTGTGATTCTCGTCCTGTCCCATTCCGTGTGATTCTGGTTCTGTGACATCCCGTGTGATTCTGTTCCTGTCCCATTCTGTGTGATTATGGTCCTGTCCCATTCCCGTGTGATTCTCGTTCTGTCTCATCCCGTGTGATTCTGGTCCTGTCCCATCCCGTGTGATTCTGTTCCTGACCCATCCCTTGTGATTCTGGTCCTGTCCCATCCTGTGTGATTCTGGTCCTGTCGCATCCCGTGTGATTTTGGTCCTGTCGCATCCCGTGTGATTCTTGTCCTCTCGCATCAGGTATGATTCTGTTCCTGTCCCATCCTGTGTGATTCTGGTCCTGTCGCATCCCGTGTGATTCTTGTCCTCTCGCATCCCGTGTGATTCTGTTCCTGTCCCGTCCCGTATGATTCTGGTCCTGTCCCATCCTGTGTGATTCTGGTCCTGTCGCATCCCGTATGATTCTGGTCCTGTCGCATCCCGTGTGATTCTGGTCCTGTCCCATTCCGTGTGATTCTGGTCCTGTCAGATCCTGTGTGATTCTGGTCCTGTCCCATCCCGTGTGATTCTGGTCCTGTCCCATCCCATGTGATTCTGTTCCTGTCCCATCCCGTGTGATTCTGGTCCTGTCACATCCCTTGTGATTCTGGTCCTGTCCCATCCACGGGTGATTCTGGTCCTGTCTCATCCCGTGTGATTCTTATCCTGTCCCATCCCGTGTGATTCTGGTCCTCTCCCATCCCGTGTGTTTCTGGTTCTGTCATATCCCATGTGATTCTGGTCCTCTCCCATCCCGTGTGATTCTGGTCCTGTCTCTTTCCCTGTGATTCTGGTCCTGTCGCATCCCGTGTGTTTCTGGTCCTGTCTCATCCCGTGTGATTCTTGTCCTGTCAGATCTCATGTGATTCTGGTCCTGTCCCATCCCGTGTGGTTCTGGTCCTGTCGCATCCCGTGTGATTTTGGTCCTGTCCCATCCCGTGTGATTCTGGTCCTGTCTCATGCCCTGTGATTCTGGTCCTGTCGCATCCCGTGTGTTTCTGGTCCTGTCTCATACCGTGTGATTCTTGTCCTGTCAGATCTCATGTGATTCTGGTCCTGTCCCATCCCGTGTGGTTCTGGTCCTGTCTCATCCAGTGTGATTCTGGTCCTGTCCGATTCCGTGTGATTCTGGTCCTGTCCCATCCCTTGTGATTCTCGTCCTGTCTCATTCCGTGTGATTCTGGTCCTTTCACATCCCGTGTGATTCTGGTCCTGTCCCATTCCGTGTGATTCTGGTCCTGTCACATCCCGTGTGATTCTGGTCCTGTCCCATCCCGTGTGATTCTGGTCCTGTCCCATCCCATGTGATTCTGTTCCTGTCCCATCCCGTGTGATTCTGGTCCTGTCACATCCCTTGTGATTCTGGTCCTGTCCCATCCACGGGTGATTCTGGTCCTGTCTCATCCCGTGTGATTCTTGTCCTGTCCCATCCCGTGTGATTCTGGTCCTCTCCCATCCAGTGTGTTTCTGGTTCTGTCATATCCCATGTGATTCTGGTCCTCTCCCATCCCGTGTGATTCTGGTCCTGTCTCATCCCCTGTGATTCTGGTCCTGTCGCATACCGTGTGTTTCTGGTCCTGTCTCATCCCGTGTGATTCTTGTCCTGTCAGATCTCATGTCATTCTGGTCCTGTCCCATCCCGTGTGGTTCTGGTCCTGTCTCATCCAGTGTGATTCTGGTCCTGTCCGATTCCGTGTGATTCTGGTCCTGTCCCATCCCTTGTGATTCTCGTCCTGTCTCATTCCGTGTGATTCTGGTCCTTTCACATCCCGTGTGATTCCGGTCCTGTCCCATTCCGTGTGATTCTGGTCCTGTCACATCCCGTGTGATTCTGGTCCTGTCACATCCCGTGTGATTCTGGTCCTGTCCCATCCCGTGTGATTCTGGTCCTGTCCCATCCCATGTGATTCTGTTCCTGTCCCATTCTGTGTGATTCCGGTCCTGTCCCATTCCGTATGATTCTGGTCCTGTCTCATCCCGTGTGATTCTTGTCCTGTCACATCTCATGTGATTCTGGTCCTGTCCCATTCCGTGTGATTCTGGTCCTGTCCCATCCACGGGTGATTCTGGTCCTGTCTCATCCCGTGTGATTCTTGTCCTGTCCCATCCCGTGTGATTCTGGTCCTCTCCCATCCCGTGTGTTTCTGGTTCTGTCATATCCCATGTGATTCTGGTCCTCTCCCATCCCGTGTGATTCTGGTCCTGTCTCATGCCCTGTGATTCTGGTCCTGTCGCATCCCGTGTGTTTCTGGTCCTGTCTCATACCGTGTGATTCTTGTCCTGTCAGATCTCATGTGATTCTGGTCCTGTCCCATCCCGTGTGGTTCTGGTCCTGTCTCATCCAGTGTGATTCTGGTCCTGTCCGATTCCGTGTGATTCTGGTCCTGTCCCATCCCTTGTGATTCTCGTCCTGTCTCATTCCGTGTGATTCTGGTCCTTTCACATCCCGTGTGATTCTGGTCCTGTCCCATTCCGTGTGATTCTGGTCCTGTCACATCCCGTGTGATTCTGGTCCTGTCCCATCCCGTGTGATTCTGGTCCTGTCCCATCCCATGTGATTCTGTTCCTGTCCCATCCCGTGTGATTCTGGTCCTGTCACATCCCTTGTGATTCTGGTCCTGTCCCATCCACGGGTGATTCTGGTCCTGTCTCATCCCGTGTGATTCTTGTCCTGTCCCATCCCGTGTGATTCTGGTCCTCTCCCATCCCGTGTGTTTCTGGTTCTGTCATATCCCATGTGATTCTGGTCCTCTCCCATCCCGTGTGATTCTGGTCCTGTCTCATCCCCTGTGATTCTGGTCCTGTCGCATCCCGTGTGTTTCTGGTCCTGTCTCATCCCGTGTGATTCTTGTCCTGTCAGATCTCATGTGATTCTGGTCCTGTCCCATCCCGTGTGGTTCTGGTCCTGTCTCATCCAGTGTGATTCTGGTCCTGTCCGATTCCGTGTGATTCTGGTCCTGTCCCATCCCTTGTGATTCTCGTCCTGTCTCATTCCGTGTGATTCTGGTCCTTTCACATCCCGTGTGATTCCGGTCCTGTCCCATTCCGTGTGATTCTGGTCCTGTCACATCCCGTGTGATTCTGGTCCTGTCACATCCCGTGTGATTCTGGTCCTGTCCCATCCCGTGTGATTCTGGTCCTGTCCCATTCCGTGTGATTCTGGTCCTGTCCCATCCCGTGTGATTCTGGTCCTGTCACATCTCGTGAGATTCTGGTCCTGTCCCATTCCGCGTGATTCTGGTCCTGTCCCATCCCGTGTGATTCTGGTCCTGTCACATCTCGTGTGATTCTAGTCCTGTCCCGTCCCGTGTGATTCTGGTCCTGTCACATCTCGTGTGATTCTGGTCCTGTCCCATGCCATGTGATTCTGGTCCTGTCCCATCCTGTGTGATTCTGGTCCTATCGCATCCCGTGTGATTCTGGTCCTGTCGCATCCCGTATGATTCTGGTCCTGTCTCATCCCGTGTGATTCTTGTCCTGTCACATCTCATGTGATTCTGGTCCTGTCCCATCCTGTGTGGTTCTGGTCCTGTCTCATCCCGTGTGATTCTGGTCATGTCCCATCCTGTGTGATTCTCATCCTGTCGCATCCCGTGTGATTCTTGTCCTCTCGCATCCCGTGTGATTCTGATCCTGTCCCGTCCCGTATGATTCTGGTCCTGTCCCATCCTGTGTGATTCTGGTCCTGTCGCATCCCGTATGATTCTGGTCCTGTCGCATCCCGTGTGATTTTGGTCCTGTCCCATCCCGTGTGATTTGGTCCTGTCACATCCCTTGTGATTCTGGTCCTGTCCCATCCCGTGTGATTCTGGTCCTGTCACATCTCGTGTGATTCTGGTCCTGTCACATCTCGTGTGATTCTGGTCCTGTCCCATTCCATGTGATTCGGCTCCTGTCGCATCCCGTCTGATTCTGGTCCTGTCACATCCCGTGTGATTCTGGTTCTGTCACATCCCGTGTGATTCTGGTCCTGTCACATCCGGTGTGATTCTCGTCCTGTCCCATCCCGTGTGCTTCTGGTCATGTCCCATCCTGTGTGATTCTCGTCCTGTCCCATTCCGTGTGCTTCTGGTCCTGTCCCATCCCGTGTGATTCTGGTCCTGTCACATCTCGTGTGATTCTGGTCCTGTCCCATTCCGTGTGATTCTGGTCCTGTCCATCCCGTGTGATTCTGGTCCTGTCACATCTCGTGTGATTCTGGTCCTGTCCCGTCCCGTGTGATTCTGGTCCTCTCCCTTCCCGTGTGATTCTGGTCCCGTCCCATCCTGTGTGATTCTGGTCCTGTCGCATCCCGTATGATTCTGGTACTGTCGCATCCCGTGTGATTTTGGTCCTGTCCCATCCCGTGTGATTCTGGTCCTGTCACATCCCTTGTGATTCTGGTCCTGTCCCATCCCGTGTGGTTCTGGTCCTGTTTCATCCCGTGTGATTCTGGTCATGTGCCATCCTGTGTGATTTTCGTCCTGTCCCATTCCGTGTGATTCTGGTTCTGTCACATCCCGTGTGATTCTGGTCCTGTCACATCCGGTGTGATTCTCGTCCTGTCCCATCCCGTGTGCTTCTGGTCATGTCCCATCCTGTGTGATTCTCATCCTGTCGCATCCCGTGTGATTCTTGTCCTCTCGCATCCCGTGTGATTCTGATCCTGTCCCGTCCCGTATGAATCTGGTCCTGTCCCATCCTGTGTGATTCTGGTCCTGTCGCATCCCGTATGATTCTGGTCCTGTCGCATCCCGTGTGATTTTGGTCCTGTCCCATCCCGTGTGATTCTGGTCCTGTCACATCCCTTGTGATTCTGGTCCTGTCCCATCCCGTGTGATTCTGGTCCTGTCACATCTCGTGTGATTCTGGTCCTGTCACATCTCGTGTGATTCTGGTCCTGTCCCATTCCATGTGATTCGGCTCCTGTCGCATCCCGTCTGATTCTGGTCCTGTCACATCCCGTGTGATTCTGGTTCTGTCACATCCAGTGTGATTCTGGTCCTGTCACATCCGGTGTGATTCTCGTCCTGTCCCATCCCGTGTGCTTCTGGTCATGTCCCATCCTGTGTGATTCTCGTCCTGTCCCATTCCGTGTGCTTCTGGTCCTGTCCCATCCCGTGTGATTCTGGTCCTGTCACATCTCGTGTGATTCTGGTCCTGTCCCATTCCGTGTGATTCTGGTCCTGTCCATCCCGTGTGATTCTGGTCCTGTCACATCTCGTGTGATTCTGGTCCTGTCCCGTCCCGTGTGATTCTGGTCCTCTCCCTTCCCGTGTGATTCTGGTCCCGTCCCATCCTGTGTGATTCTGGTCCTGTCGCATCCCGTATGATTCTGGTCCTGTCGCATCCCGTGTGATTTTGGTCCTGTCCCATCCCGTGTGATTCTGGTCCTGTCACATCCCTTGTGATTCTGGTCCTGTCCCATCCCGTGTGGTTCTGGTCCTGTTTCATCCCGTGTGATTCTGGTCATGTGCCTTCCTGTGTGATTCTCGTCCTGTCCCATTCCGTGTGATTCTGGTTCTGTCACATCCCGTGTGATTCTGGTCCTGTCACATCCGGTGTGATTCTCGTCCTGTCCCATCCCGTGTGCTTCTGGTCATGTCCCATCCTGTGTGATTCTCGTCCTGTCCCATTCCGTGTGCTTCTGGTCATGTCCCATCCTGTGCGATTCTGGTCCTGACCCATCCCTTGTGATTCTGGTCCTGTCGCATCCCGTGTGATTTTGGTCCTGTCGCATCCCGTGTGATTCTTGTCCTCTCGCATCCGGTATGATTCTGTTCCTGTCCCATCCTGTGTGATTCTGGTCCTGTCGCATCCCGTATGATTCTGGTCCTGTCGCATCCCGTGTGATTCTGGTCCTGTCCCATCCCGTGTGATTCTGGTCCTGTCACATCTCGTGTGATTCTGGTCCTGTCCCATCCCGTGTGATTCTGGTCCTGTCACATCTCGTGTGATTCTGGTCCTGTCCCATGCCATGTGATTCTGGTCCAGTCCCATTCGATGTGATTCGGCTCCTGTCGCATCCCGTCGGATTCTGGTCCTGTCACATCCCGTGTGATTCTAGTCCTCTCCCTTCCCGTGTGATTCTGGTCCCGTCCCATCCTGTGTGATTCTGGTCCTGTCGCATCCCGTATGATTCTGGTCCTGTCGCATCCCGTGTGATTTTGGTCCTGTCCTATCCCGTGTGATTCTGGTCCTGTCACATCCCTTGTGATTCTGGTCCTGTCCCATCCCGTGTGATTCTGCTCCTATCCCATTGCGTGTGATTCTGGTCCTGTCCCATCCACGGGTGATTCTGGTCCTGTCTCATCCCGTGTGATTCTTGTCCTGTCCCATCCCGTGTGATTCTGGTCCTCTCCCATCCCGTGTGTTTCTGGTTCTGTCATATCCCATGTGATTCTGGTCCTCTCCCATCCCGTGTGATTCTGGTCCTGTCTCATGCCCTGTGATTCTGGTCCTGTCGCATCCCGTGTGTTTCTGGTCCTGTCTCATCCCGTGTGATTCTTGTCCTGTCAGATCTCATGTGATTCTGGTCCTGTCCCAGCCCGTGTGGTTCTGGTCCTGTCTCATCCAGTGTGATTCTGGTCCTGTCCGATTCCGTGTGATTCTGGTCCTGTCCCATCCCTTGTGATTCTCGTCCTGTCTCATTCCGTGTGATTCTGGTCCTTTCACATCCCGTGTGATTCTGGTCCTGTCCCATTCCGTGTGATTCTGGTCCTGTCACATCCCGTGTGATTCTGGTCCTGTCCCATCCCGTGTGATTCTGGTCCTGTCCCATCCCATGTGATTCTGTTCCTGTCCCATCCCGTGTGATTCTGGTCCTGTCACATCCCTTGTGATTCTGGTCCTGTCCCATCCACGGGTGATTCTGGTCCTGTCTCATCCCGTGTGATTCTTGTCCTGTCCCATCCCGTGTGATTCTGGTCCTCTCCCATCCCGTGTGATTCTGGTCCTGTCGCATCCCGTGTGATTCTGGTCCTGTCCCATCCCGTGTGGTTCTGGTCCTGTCTCATCCAGTGTGATTCTGGTCCTGTCCGATTCCGTGTGATTCTGGTCCTGTCCCATCCCTTGTGATTCTCGTCCTGTCTCATTCCGTGTGATTCTGGTCCTTTCACATCCCGTGTGATTCCGGTCCTGTCCCATTCCGTGTGATTCTGGTCCTGTCACATCCCGTGTGATTCTGGTCCTGTCACATCCCGTGTGATTCTGGTCCTGTCCCATCCCGTGTGATTCTGGTCCTGTCCCATCCCGTGTGATTCTGTTCCTGTCCCATTCTGTGTGATTCCGGTCCTGTCCCATTCCGTATGATTCTGGTCCCGTCACATCCCGTGTGATTCTGGTCCTGTCCAATTCCGAGTGATTCTGATCCTGTCCCATCCCGTGTGATTCTGTTCCTGTCCCATTCTGTGTGATTCCGGTCCTGTCCCATTCCGTATGATTCTGGTCCCGTCACATCCCGTGTGATTATGGTCCTGTCCCATTCCCGTGTAATTCTCGTTCTGTCTCATCCCGTGTGATTCTGGTCCTGTCCCATCCCGTGTGATTCAGTTCCTGTCGCATCCCTTGTGATTCTGGTCCTGTCACATCCCGTGAGATTCTGGTCCTGTCCCATTCTGTGTGATTCTGGTCCTGTCCCTTTCCCGTGCGATTCTCGTCCCGTCTCATCCCGTGTGATTCTGGTCCTGTCCCATCCCGTGTGATTCTGGTCCTGTCCCATTCCGTGTGATTCTGGTCCTGTCCCATCCCGTGTGATTCTGGTCCTGTCACATCTCGTGTGATTCTGGTTCTGTCCCATCCCGTGTGATTCTGGTCCTGTCACATCTCGTGTGATTCTGGTCCTGTCCCGTCCCGTGTGATTCTGGTCCTGTCACATCTCGTGTGATTCTGGTCCTGTCCCATGCCATGTGATTCTGGTCCTGTCCCATCCTGTGTGATTCTGGTCCTATCGCATCCCGTGTGATTCTGGTCCTGTCGCATCCCGTATGATTCTGGTCCTGTCTCATCCCGTGTGATTCTTGTCCTGTCACATCTCATGTGATTCTGGTCCTGTCCCATCCTGTGTGGTTCTGGTCCTGTCTCATCCCGTGTGATTCTGGTCATGTCCCATCCTGTGTGATTCTCATCCTGTCGCATCCCGTGTGATTCTTGTCCTCTCGCATCCCGTGTGATTCTGATCCTGTCCCGTCCCGTATGATTCTGGTCCTGTCCCATCCTGTGTGATTCTGGTCCTGTCGCATCCCGTATGATTCTGGTCCTGTCGCATCCCGTGTGATTTTGGTCCTGTCCCATTCCGTGTGATTCTGGTCCTGTCACATCCCTTGTGATTCTGGTCCTGTCCCATCCCATGTGATTCTGGTCCTGTCACATCTCGTGTGATTATGGTCCTGTCACATCTCGTGTGATTCTGGTCCTGTCCCATTCCATGTGATTCGGCTCCTGTCGCATCCCGTCTGATTCTGGTCCTGTCACATCCCGTGTGATTCTGGTTCTGTCACATCCCGTGTGATTCTGGTCCTGTCACATCCGGTGTGATTCTCGTCCTGTCCCATCCCGTGTGCTTCTGGTCATGTCCCATCCTGTGTGATTCTCGTCCTGTCCCATTCCGTGTGCTTCTGGTCCTGTCCCATCCCGTGTGATTCTGGTCCTGTCACATCTCGTGTGATTCTGGTCCTGTCCCATTCCGTGTGATTCTGGTCCTGTCCATCCCGTGTGATTCTGGTCCTGTCACATCTCGTGAGATTCTGGTCCTGTCCCGTCCCGTGTGATTCTGGTCCTCTCCCTTCCCGTGTGATTCTGGTCCCGTCCCATCCTGTGTGATTCTGGTCCTGTCGCATCCCGTATGATTCTGGTCCTGTCGCATCCCGTGTGATTTTGGTCCTGTCCCATCCCGTGTGATTCTGGTCCTGTCACATCCCTTGTGATTCTGGTCCTGTCCCATCCCGTGTGGTTCTGGTCCTGTTTCATCCCGTGTGATTCTGGTCATGTCCCATCCTGTGTGATTCTCGTCCTGTCCCATTCCGTGTGATTCTGGTTCTGTCACATCCCGTGTGATTCTGGTCCTGTCACATCCGGTGTGATTCTCGTCCTGTCCCATCCCGTGTGCTTCTGGTCATGTCCCATCCTGTGTGATTCTCGTCCTTTCCCATTCCGTGTGCTTCTGGTCATGTCCCATCCTGTGCGATTCTGGTCTTGACCCATCCCTTGTGATTCTGGTCCTGTCGCATCCCGTGTGATTTTGGTCCTGTCGCATCCCGTGTGATTCTTGTCCTCTCGCATCCAGTATGATTCTGTTCCTGTCCCATCCTGTGTGATTCTGGTCCTGTCGCATCCCGTATGATTCTGGTCCTGTCGCATCCCGTGTGATTTTGGTCCTGTCCCATCCCGTGTGATTCTGGTCCTGTCACATCCCGTGTGATTCTGGTCCTGTCCCATTCCGTGTGATTCTGGTCCTGTCCCATCCCGTGTGATTCTGGTCCTGTCACATCTCGTGTGATTCTGGTCCTGTCCCATCCCGTGTGATTCTGGTCCTGTCACATCTCGTGTGATTCTGGTCCTGTCCCATGCCATGTGATTCTGGTCCTGTCCCATTCGATGTGATTCGGCTCCTGTCGCATCCCGTCGGATTCTGGTCCTGTCACATCCCGTGTGATTCTGGTCCTCTCCCTTCCCGTGTGATTCTGGTCCCGTCCCATCCTGTGTGATTCTGGTCCTGTCTCATCCCGTGTGATTCTTGTCCTGTCCCATCCCGTGTGATTCTGGTCCTCTCCCATCCCGTGTGTTTCTGGTTCTGTCATATCCCATGTGATTCTGGTCCTCTCCCATCCCGTGTGATTCTGGTCCTGTCTCATCCCCTGTGATTCTGGTCCTGTCGCATCCCGTGTGTTTCTGGTCCTTTCTCATCCCGTGTGATTCTTGTCCTGTCAGATCTCATGTGATTCTGGTCCTGTCCCATCCCGTGTGGTTCTGGTCCTGTCTCATCCAGTGTGATTCTGGTCCTGTCCGATTCCGTGTGATTCTGGTCCTGTCCCATCCCTTGTGATTCTCGTCCTGTCTCATTCCGTGTGATTCTGGTCCTTTCACATCCCGTGTGATTCCGGTCCTGTCCCATTCTGTGTGATTCCGGTCCTGTCCCATTCCGTATGATTCTGGTCCCGTCACATCCCGTGTGATTCTGTTCCTGTCCAATTCCGAGTGATTATGATCCTGTCCCATCCCGTGTGATTCTGTTCCTGTCCCATTCTGTGTGATTATTGTCCTGTCCCATTCCCGTGTGATTCTCGTTCTGTCTCATCCCGTGTGATTCTGGTCCTGTCCCATCCCGTGTGATTCTGTTCCTGTCGCATCCCTTGTGATTCTGGTCCTGTCACATCCCGTGAGATTCTGGTCCTGTCCCATTCTGTGTGATTCTGGTCCTGTCCCTTTCCCATGCGATTCTCGTCCCGTCTCATCCCGTGTGATTCTGGTCCTGTCCCATCCCGTGTGATTCTGGTCCTGTCCCATTCCGTGTGATTCTGGTCCTGTCCCATCCCGTGTGATTCTGGTCCTGTCACATCTCGTGTGATTCTGGTTCTGTCCCATTCCGTGTGATTCTGGTCCTGTCACATCCTGTGTGATTCTGGTCCTCTCCCTTCCCGTGTGATTCTGGTCCTGTCCCATCCCGTGTGATTCTGGTCCTGTCACATCCCTTGTAATTCTGGTCCTGTCTCATCCCGTGTGATTCTGGTCCTGTCCCATTCCGTGTGATTCTGGTCCTGTCACATCCTGTGTGATTCTGGTCCTCTCCCTTCCCGTGTGATTCTGGTCCTGTCCCATCCCGTGTGATTCTGGTCCTGTCACATCCCTTGTAATTTTGGTCCTGTCTCATCCCGTGTGATTCTGGTCCTGTCCCATCCTGTGTGATACTCGTCCTGTCCCATTCCGTGTGATTCTGGTCCTGTCACATCCCGTGTGATTCTGGTCCTCTCCCTTCCCGTGTGATTCTGGTCCTGTCCCATCCCGTGTGATTCTGGTCCTGTCACATCCCTTGTAATTCTGGTCCTGTCTCATCGCGTGTGATTCTGGTCTTGTCCCATCCTGTGTGATTCTCGTCCTGTCCCATTCCGTGTGATTCTGGTTCTGTCACATCCTGTGTGATTCTCGTCCTGTCCCATTCCGTGTGATTCTGGTTCTGTCACATCCTGTGTGATTCTGGTCCTATCGCATCACGTGTGATTCTGGTCCTGTCGCATCCCGTATGATTCTGGTCCTGTCTCATCCCGTGTGATTCTTGTCCTGTCACATCTCATGTGATTCTGGTCCTGTCCCAACCCGTGTGGTTCTGGTCCTGTCTCATCCCGTGTGATTCTGGTCATGTCCCATCCTGTGTGATTCTCGTACTGTCCCATTCCGTGTGATTCTGGTTCTGTCACATCCTGTGTGATTCTGGTCCTGTCGCATCCCGTATGATTCTGGTCCTGTCTCATCCCGTGTGATTCTTGTCCTGTCACATCTCATGTGATTCTGGTCCTGTCCCATCCCGTGTGATTCTGTTCCTGTCCCATTCTGTGTGATTATGGTCCTGTCCCATTCCCGTGAGATTCTCGTTCTGTCTGATCCCTTGTGATTCTGGTCCTGTCCCATCCCGGGTGATACTGTTCCTGTCGCATCCCTTGTGATTCTGGTCCTGTCACATCCCGTGTGATTCTGGTCCTGTCCCATTCTGTGTGATTCTGGTCCTGTCCCTTTCCCGTGCGATTCTCGTCCCGTCTCATCCCGTGTGATTCTGGTCCTGTCCCATCCCGTGTGATTCTGGTCCTGTCCCATTCTGTGTGATTCTGGTTCTGTCCCTTTCCCGTGCGATTCTCGTCCCGTCTCATCCCGTGTGATTCTGGTCCTGTCCCATCCCGTGTGATTCTGGTCCTGTCCCATTCCGTGTGATTCTGGTCCTGTCCCATCCCGTGTGATTCTGGTCCTGTCACATCTCGTGTGATTCTGGTCCTGTCCCATGCCGTGTGATTCTGGTCCTGTCCCATCCCGTGTGATTCTGGTCCTGTCACATCTCGTGTGATTCTGGTCCTGTCCCGTCCCGTGTGATTCTGGTCCTGTCACATCTCCTGTGATTCTGGTCCTGTCCCATGCCATGTGATTCTGGTCCTGTCCCTTTCCATGTGATTCTGCTCCTGTCGCATCCCGTCTGATTCTGGTCCTGTCACATCCCATGTGATTCTGGTCCTCTCACTTTCCGTGTGATTCTGGTCCCGTCCCATCCTGTGTGATTCTGGTCCTGTCTTGTCCCGTGTGATTCTCGTCCTGTCCCATCCCATGTGATTCTGGTCCTCTCACATCCCGTGTGATTCTGGTTCTGTCACATCCCGTGTGATTCCGGTCCTGTCCCATCCCGTGTGATTCAGGTCCAGTCCAATCCCGTGCGATTCTGGTCCTGTCCCATACCGCGTGATTCAGTTCCTGTCCCATTCTGTGTGATTCTGGTCCTCTCACTTCCCGTGTGATTCTGGTCCTATCGCATCCCGTGTGATTCTTGTCCTGTCACATCCCGTGTGATTCTGGACCTGTCACATCCCGTGTTATTCTAGTCCTGTCCCATCCCGTGTGATTCTGGTCCTGTCCCATCCCGTGTGATTCTGGTCTGATCCCATCCGTTGTGATTCTCGTCCTGTCCCATCCCGTGTGATTATGGTCCTGTCACATCCCATGTGATTCTCGTCCCGTCACATCCCGTGTGATTCTGGTTCTGTCCATTCCCGTGTGATTCTTGTCCTGTCCCATCCCGTGTGACTCTGGTCCTCTCCCATCACGTGTGATTCTGGATCTGTCACATTCCTTGTGATTCTGGTCCTGTCACATCCCGTGTGATTCTCGTCCTGTCACATCCCATGTGATTCTGGTCCTCTCGCATCCGGTGTGATTCTGATCCTGTCCCGTCCCGTATGATTCTGGTCCTGTCCCATCCTGTGTGATTCTGGTCCTATCGCATCCCGTGTGATTCTGGTCCTGTCGCATCCCGTATGATTCTGGTCCTGTCTCATCTCGTGTGATTCTTGTCCTGTCACATCTCATGTGATTCGGCTCCTGTCGCATCCCGTCTGATTCTGGTCCTGTCACATCCCGTGTGATTCTGGTCATGTCCCTTCCCGTGTGATTCTGGTCCCGTCCCATCCTGTGTGATTCTGGTCCTGACGCATCCCGTATGATTCTGGTCCTGTCGCATCCCGTGTGATTTTGGTCTTGTCCCATCCCGTGTGATTCTGGTCCTGTCACATCCCTTGTGATTCTGGTCCTGTCCCATCCCGTGTTGTTCTGGTCCTGTTTCAATCCGTGTGATTCTGGTCATGTCCCATCCTGTGTGATTCTCGTCCTGTCCCATTCCGTGTGATTATGGTTCTGTCACATCCCGTGTGATTCTGGTCCTGTCACATCCGGTGTGATTCTCGTCCTGTCCCATCCCGTGTGCTTCTGGTCATGTCCCATCCTGTGTGATTCTCGTCCTGTCCCATTCCGTGTGCTTCTGGTCCTGTCCCATCCCGTGTGATTCTGGTCCTGTCACATCTCGTGTGATTCTGGTCCTGTCCCATTCCGTGTGATTCTGGTCCTGTCCCATCCCGTGTGATTCTGGTCCTGTCACATCTCGTGTGATTCTGGTCCTGTCCCATCCCGTGTGATTCTGGTCCTGTCCCATTCCGTGTGATTCTGGTCCTGTCCCATCCCGTGTGATTCTGGTCCTGTCACATCTCGTGTGATTCTGGTCCTGTCCCATTCCGTGTGATTCTGGTCCTGTCCCATCCCGTGTGATTCTGGTCCTGTCACATCTCGTGTGATTCTGGTCCTGTCCCATCCCGTGTGATTCTGGTCCTGTCACATCTCGTGTGATTCTGGTCCTGTCCCATGCCATGTGATTCTGGTCCTATCCCATTCCATGTGATTCGGCTCCTGTCGCATCCCGTCTGATTCTGGTCCTGTCACATCCCATGTGATTCTGGTCCTCTCCCTTTCCGTGTGATTCTTGTCCCGTCCCATCCTGTGTGATTCTGGTCCTGTCTTGTCCCGTGTGATTCTCGTCCTGTCTCATCCCATGTGATTCTTGTCCTGTCACATCCCGTGTGATTCTGGTTCTGTCACATCCCGTGTGATTCCGGTCCTGTCCCATCCCGTGTGATTCAGGTCCTGTCCAATCCCGTGCGATTCTGGTCCTGTCCCATACCGCGTGATTCAGTTCCTGTCCCATTCTGTGTGATTCTGGTCCCGTCCCATTCCCGTGTGATTCTCGTCCCATCTCATCCCGTGTGATTCTGGTCCTGTCACATCCCGTGTGATTCTCGTCCCATCTCATCCCGTGTGATTCTCGTCCCATCTCATCCCGTGTGATTCTGGTCCCGTCCCATTCCCGTGTGATTCTCGTCCCATCTCATCCCGTGTGATTCTGGTCCCGTCCCATTCCCGTGTGATTCTCGTCCCATCTCATCCCGTGTGATTCTGGTGCTGTCACTTCCCGTGTGATTCTGGTCCTATCGCATCCCGTGTGATTCCTGTCCTGTCACATCCCGTGTGATTCTGGACCTGTCACATCCCGTGTGATTCTTGTCCTGTCCCATCCCGTGTGATTCTCGTCCTGTCGCATCCCGTGTGATTATGGTCCTGTCACATCCCATGTGATTCTCGTCCCGCCACATCCCGTGTGATTCTGGTTCTGTCCATTCCCGTGTGATTCTTGTCCTGTCCCATCCCGTGTGACTCTGGTCCTCTCCCATCCCGTGTGATTCTGGACCTGTCACATTCCTTGTGATTCTGGTCCTGTCACATCCCGTGTGATTCTCGTCCTGTCACATCCCATGTGATTCTGGTCCTCTCGCATCCGGTGTGATTCTGATCCTGTCCCGTCAAGTATGATTCTGGTCCTATCCCATCCTGTGTGATTCTGGTCCTGTCACATCTCATGTGATTCTGGTCCTGTCCCATCCCGTGTGGTTCTGGTCCTGTCTCATCCCGTGTGATTCAGGTCATGTCCCATCCTGTGTGATTCTCGTTCTGTCCCATTCCCTGTGATTCTGGTTCTGTGACATCCCGTGTGCTTCTGGTCATGTCCCATCCTGTGCGATTCTGGTCCTGACCCATCCCTTGTGATTCTGGTCCTGTCCCATCCTGTGTGATTCTGGTCCTGTCGCATCCCGTGTGATTTTGGTCCTGTCGCATCCCGTGTGATTCTTGTCCTCTCGCATCCGGTATGATTCTGGTCCTGTCGCATCCCGTGTGATTTTGGTCCTGTCCCATCCCGTGTGATTCTGGTCCTGTTACATCCCTTGTGATTCTGGTCCTGTCCCATTCCGTGTGGTTCTGGTCCTGTTTCATCCCGTGTGATTCTGGTCATGTCCCATCCTGTGTGATTCTCGTCCTGTCCCATTCCGTGTGCTTCTGGTCCTGTCCCATCCCGTGTGATTCTGGTCCTGTCACATCTCGTGTGATTCTGGTCCTGTCCCATTCCGTGTGATTCTGGTCCTGTCCCATCCCGTGTGATTCTGGTCTGGTCACATCTCGTGTGATTCTGGTCCTGTCCCATCCCGTGTGATTCTGGTCCTGTCCCATCCCGTGTGATTCTGGTCTGGTCACATCTCGTGTGATTCTGGTCCTCTCCCATTCCGTGTGATTCTGGTCCTGTCCCATCCCGTGTGATTCTGGTCCCGTCCCATCCTGTGTGATTCTGGTCCTGTCGCATCCCGTATGATTCTGGTCCTGTCGCATCCCGTGTGATTTTGGTCCTGTCCCATCCCGTGTGATTCTGGTCCTGTCACATCCCTTGTGATTCTGGTCCTGTCCCATCCCGTGTGGTTCTGGTCCTGTTTCATCCCGTGGGATTCTGGTCTTGTCCCATCCTGTGTGATTCTCGTCCTGTCCCATTCCGTGTGATTCTGGTTCTGTCACATCCCGTGTGATTCTGGTCCTGTCGCATCCCGTGTGATTTTGGTCCTGTCGCATCCCGTGTGATTGTTGTCCTCTCGCATCCGGTATGATTCTGGTCCTGTCCTATCCCGTGTGATTTTGGTCCTGTCCCTTCCCGTGTGATTCTGGTCCTGTCACATCTCGTGTGATTCTGGTCCTGTCCCATTCCGTGTGATTCTGGTCCTGTCCCATCCCGCGTGATTCTGGTCCTGTCACATCTCGTGTGATTCTGGTCCTGTCCCATCCCGTGTGATTCTGGTCCTGTCACATCTCGTGTGATTCTGGTCCTGTCCCATGCCATGTGATTCTGGTCCTGTCCCATTCCATGTGATTCGGCTCCTGTCGCATCCCGTCGGATTCTGGTCCTGTCACATCCCGTGTGATTCTGGTCCCGTCCCATCCTGTGTGATTCTGGTCCTGTCGCATCCCGTATGATTCTGGTCCTGTCGCATCCCGTGTGATTTTGGTCCTGTCCTATCCCGTGTGATTCTGGTCCTGTCACATCCCTTGTGATTCTGGTCCTGTCCCATCCCGTGTGATTCTGGTCCTATCCCATTCCGTGTGATTCTGGTCCTGTCCCATCCACGGGTGATTCTGGTCCTGTCTCATCCCGTGTGATTCTTGTCCTGTCCCATCCCGTGTGATTCTGGTCCTCTCCCATCCCGTGTGTTTCTGGTTCTGTCATATCCCATGTGATTCTGGTCCTCTCCCATCCCGTGTGATTCTGGTCCTGTCTCATCCCCTGTGATTCTGGTCCTGTCTCATCCCGTGTGATTCTTGTCCTGTCAGATCTCATGTGATTCTGGTCCTGTCCCATCCCGTGTGGTTCTGGTCCTGTCTCATCCAGTGTGATTCTGGTCCTGTCCGATTCCGTGTGATTCTGGTCCTGTCCCATCCCTTGTGATTCTCGTCCTGTCTCATTCCGTGTGATTCTGGTCCTTTCACATCCCGTGTGATTCCGGTCCTGTCCCATTCCGTGTGATTCTGGTCCTGTCACATCCCGTGTGATTCTGGTCCTGTCCCATCCCTTGTGATTCTGGTCCTGTCCCATCCCATGTGATTCTGTTCCTGTCCCATCCCGTGTGATTCTGGTCCTGTCACATCCCTTGTGATTCTGATCCTGTCCCATCCCGTGTGATTCTGGTCCTGTCTCATCCCGTGTGATTCTTGTCCTGTCCCATCCCGTGTGATTCTGGTCCTCTCCCATTCCGTGTGGTTCTGGTCCTGTCTCATCCAGTGTGATTCTGGTCCTGTCCGATTCCGTGTGATTCTGGTCCTGTCCCATCCCTTGTGATTCTCGTCCTGTCTCATTCCGTGTGATTCTGGTCCTTTCACATCCCGTGTGATTCCGGTCCTGTCCCATTCCGTGTGATTCTGGTCCTGTCACATCCCGTGTGATTCTGGTCCTGTCCCATCCCGTGTGATACTGGTCCTGTCACATCCCGTGTGATTCTGGTCCTGTCCCATCCCGTGTGATTCTGGTCCTGTCCCATCCCATGTGATTCTGTTCCTGTCCCATTCTGTGTGATTCCGGTCCTGTCCCATTCCGTATAATTCTGGTCTCGTCACATCCCGTGTGATTCTGGTCCTGTCCAATTCCGAGTGATTCTGATCCTGTACCATCCCGTGTGATTCTGTTCCTGTCCCATTCTGTGTGATTATGGTCCTGTCCCATTCCCGTGTGATTCTCGTTCTGTCTCATCCCGTGTGATTCTGGTCCTGTCCCATCCCGTGTGATTCTGTTCCTGTCGCATCCCTTGTGATTCTGGTCCTGTCACATCCCGTGTGATTCTGGTCCTGTCCCATTCTGTGTGATTCTGGTCCTGTCCCTTTCCCGTGCGATTCTCGTCCCGTCTCATCCCGTGTGATTCTGGTCCTGTCCCATCCCGTGTGATTCTGGTCCTGTCCCATTCCGTGTAATTCTGGTCCTGTCCCATCCCGTGTGATTCTGCTCCTGTCACATCTCGTGTGATTCTCGTCCTGTCCCATTCCGTGTGATTCTGGTCCTGTCCCATCCTGTGTGATTCTGGTCCTGTCGCATCCCGTGTGATTTTGGTCCTGTCGCATCCCGTGTGATTCTTGTCCTCTCGCATCCGGTATGATTCTGGTCCTGTCCCATCCTGTGTGATTCTGGTCCTGTCGCATCCCGTATGATTCTGGTCCTGTCTCATCCCGTGTGATTCTTGTCCTGTCACATCTCATGTGATTCTGGTCCTGTCCCATCCCGTGTGGTTCTGGTCCTGTCTCATCCCGTGTGCTTCTGGTCATGTCCCATCCTGTGTGATTCTCGTCCTGTCCCATTCCGTGTGCTTCTGGTCATGTCCCATCCTGTGCGATTCTGGTCCTGACCCATCCCTTGTGATTCTGGTCCTGTCGCATCCCGTGTGATTTTGGTCCTGTCGCATCCCGTGTGATTCTTGTCCTCTCGCATCCGGTATGATTCTGTTCCTGTCCCATCCTGTGTGATTCTGGTCCTGTCGCATCCCGTATGATTCTGGTCCTGTCGCATCCCGTGTGATTCTGGTCCTGTCCCATCCCGTGTGATTCTGGTCCTGTCACATCCCTTGTAATTCTGGTCCTGTCTCATCCCGTGCGATTCTGGTCCTGTCCCATTCCGTGTGATTCTGGTCCTGTCACATCCTGTGTGATTCTGGTCCTCTCCCTTCCCGTGTGATTCTGGTCCTGTCCCATCCCGTGTGATTCTGGTCCTGTCACATCCCTTGTAATTCTGGTCCTGTCTCATCCCGTGTGATTCTGGTCCTGTCCCATCCTATGTGATTCTCGTCCTGTCCCATTCCGTGTGATTCTGGTCCTGTCACATCCCGTGTGATTCTGGTCCTCTCCCTTCCCGTGTGATTCTGGTCCTGTCCCATCCCGTGTGATTCTGGTCCTGTCACATCCCTTGTAATTCTGGTCCTGTCTCATCCCGTGTGATTCTGGTCCTGTCCCATCCTGTGTGATTCTCGTCCTGTCCCATTCCGTGTGATTCTGGTTCTGTCACATCCTGTGTGATTCTGGTCCTATCGCATCCCGTGTGATTCTGGTCCTGTCGCATCCCGTATGATTCTGGTCCTGTCTCATCCCGTGTGATTCTTGTCCTGTCACATCTCATGTGATTCTGGTCCTGTCCCAACCCGTGTGGTTCTGGTCCTGTCTCATCCCGTGTGATTCTGGTCATGTCCCATCCTGTGTGATTCTCGTCCTGTCCCATTCCGTGTGATTCTGGTCCTGTCCCATTCCCGTGTGATTCTCGTTCTGTCCAATCCCTTGTGATTCTCGTCCTGTTTCATTCCGTGTGATTCTGGTCCTTTCACATCCCGTGTGATTCCGGTCCTCTCCCATTCCGTGTGATTCTGGTCCTGTCACATCCCGTGTGATTCTGGTCCTGTCCCATCCCGTGTGATTCTGGTCCTGTCCCATCCCATGTGATTCTGTTCCTGTCCCATCCCGTGTGATTCTGGTCCTGTCCCATCCCCTGTGATTCTGGTCCTGTCCCATTCCGTGTGATTCTGGTCCTGTCCCATCCAAGGGTGATTCTGGTCCTGTCTCATCCCGTGTGATTCTTGTCCTGTCCCATCCCGTGTGATTCTGGTCCTCTCCCATCCCGTGTGGTTCTGGTCCTGTCTCATCCAGTGTGATTCTGGTCCTGTCCGATTCCGTGTGATTCTGGTCCTGTCCCATCCCTTGTGATTCTCGTCCTGTCTCATTCCGTGTGATTCTGGTCCTTTCACATCCCGTGTGATTCTGTTCCTGTCCCATTCTGTGTGATGATGGTCCTGTCCCATTCCCATGTGATTCTCGCTCTGTCTCATCCCGTGTGATTCTGGTCCTGTCCCATCCCGTGTGATTCTGTTCCTGTCGCATCCCTTGTGATTCTGGTCATGTCACATCCCGTGTGATTCTGGTCCTGTCCCATTCTGTGTGATACTGGTCCTGTCCCTTTCCCGTGCGATTCTCGTCCTGTCTCATTCCGTGTGATTCTGGTCCTTTCACATCCCGTGTGATTCCGGTCCTGTCCCATTCCGTGTGATTCTGGTCCTGTCACATCCCGTGTGATTCTGGTCCTGTCCCATCCCGTGTGATTCTGGTCCTGTCACATCCCGTGTGATTCTGGTCCTGTCCCATCCCGTGTGATTCTGGTCCTGTCCCATCCCATGTGATTCTGTTCCTGTCCCATTCTGTGTGATTCCGTTCCTGTCCCATTCCGTATGATTCTGGTCTCGTCACATCCCGTGTGATTCTGGTCCTGCCAATTCCGAGTGATTGTGATCCTGTCCCATCCCGTGTGATTCTGTTCCTGTCCCATTCTGTGTGATTATGGTCCTGTCCCATTCCCGTGTGATTCTCGTTCTGTCTCATCCTGTGTGATTCTGGTCCTGTCCCATCCCGTGTGATTCTGTTCCTGTCGCATCCCTTGTGATTCTGGTCATGTCACATCCCGTGTGATTCTGGTCCTGTCCCATTCTGTGTGATTCTGGTCCTGTCCCTTTCCCGTGCGATTCTCGTCCCGTCTCATCCCGTGTGATTCTGGTCCTGTCCCATCCCGTGTGATTCTGGTCCTGTCCCATTCCGTGTGATTCTGGTCCTGTCCCATCCCGTGTGATTCTGGTCCTGTCACATCTCGTGTGATTCTGGTCCTGTCCCATTCCGTGTGATTCTGGTCCTGTCACATCCTGTGTGATTCTGGTCCTCTCCCTTCCCGTGTGACTCTGGTCCTGTCCCATCCCGTGTGATTCTGGTCCTGTCACATCCCTTGTAATTCTGGTCCTGTCTCATCCCGTGTGATTCTGGTCCTGTCCCATTCCGTGTGATTCTGGTCCTGTCACATCCTGTGTGATTCTGGTCCTCTCCCTTCCCGTGTGATTCTGGTCCTGTCCCATCCCGTGTGATTCTGGTCCTGTCACATCCCTTGTAATTCTGGTCCTGTCTCATCCCGTGTGATTCTGGTCCTGTCCCATCCTGTGTGATTCTCGTCCTGTCCCATTCCGTGTCATTCTGGTCCTGTCACATCCCGTGTGATTCTGGTCCTCTCCCTTCCCGTGTGATTCTGGTCCTGTCCCATCCCGTGTGATTCTGGTCCTGTCACATCCCTTGTAATTCTGGTCCTGTCTCATCCCGTGTGATTCTGGTCCTGCCCCATCCTGTGTGATTCTCGTCCTGTCCCATTCCGTGTGATTCTGGTTCTGTCACATCCTGTGTGATTCTGGTCCTATTCGCATCCCGTGTGATTCTGGTCCTGTCGCATCCCGTATGATTCTGGTCCTGTCTCATCCCGTGTGATTCTTGTCCTGTCACATCTCATGTGATTCTGGTCCTGTCCCAACCCGTGTGGTTCTGGTCCTGTCTCATCCCGTGTGATTCTGGTCATGTCCCATCCTGTGTGATTCTCGTCCTGTCCCATTCCGTGTGATTTTGGTTCTGTCACATCCTGTGTGATTCTGGTCCTGTCGCATCCCGTATGATTCTGGTCCTGTCTCATCCCGTGTGATTCTTGTCCTGTCACATCTCATGTGATTCTGGTCCTGTCCCATCCCGTGTGATTCTGTTCCTGTCCCATTCTGTGTGATTATGGTCCTGTCCCATTCCCGTGTGATTCTCGTTCTGTCTGATCCCTTGTGATTCTGTTCCTGTCCCATCCCGTGTGATTCTGTTCCTGTCGCATCCCTTGTGATTCTGGTCCTGTCACATCCCGTGTGATTCTGGTCCTGTCCCATTCTGTGTGATTCTGGTCCTGTCCCTTTCCCGTGCGATTCTCGTCCCGTCTCATCCCGTGTGATTCTGGTCCTGTCGCATCCCGTGTGATTCTGGTCCTGTCCCATTCCGTGTGATTCTGGTCCTGTCCCATCCCGTGTGATTCTGGTCCTGTCACATCTCCTGTGATTCTGGTCCTGTCCCATTCCGTGTGATTCTGGTCCTGTCCCATCCCGTGTGATTCTGGTCCTGTCACATCCCATGTGATTCTGGTCCTCTCCCTTCCCATGTGATTCTGGTCCCGTCCCATCCTGTGTGATTCTGGTCCTGTCGCATCCCGTATGATTCTGGTCCTGTCACATCCCTTGCGATTCTGGTCCTGTCCCATCCCGTGTGATTCTGGTCCTATCCCATCCCGTGTGATTCTGATCCTGTCCCATCCCGTGTGATTCTGGTCCTGACCCATTCCGTGTGATTCTGGTCCTGTCCCATCTACGGGTGATTCTGGTCCTGTCTCATCCCGTGTGATTCTTGTCCTGTCCCATCCCGTGTGATTCTAGTCCTCTCCCATCCCGTGTGTTTCTGGTTCTGTCATATCCCATGTGATTCTGGTCCTCTCCCATCCCGTGTGATTCTGGTCCTGTCTCATCCCCTGTGATTCTGGTCCTGTCGCATCCCGTGTGTTTCTGGTCCTGTCTCATCCTGTGTGATTCTTGTCCTGTCAGATCTCATGTGATTCTGGTCCTGTCCCATCCCGTATGATTCTGGTCCTGTCTTATCCCGTGTGATTCTTGTCCTGTCGAATCCCTTGTGATTCTGGTCCTGTCCCATCCCGTGTGATTCTGGTCCTGTCACATCCCATGTGATACTGGACCTGTCACATCCCGGGTGATCCTTGTCCTGTCCCATTCCGTGTGATTCTGGTCCTGTCACATTGCTTGTGATTCTGGTCCTTTCCCATCCCGTGTGATTCTGGTACTGTCACATCCCGAGTGATTCTGCTCCTGACCCATCCCTTGTGATTCTGGTCCTGTCACATCCCGGGTGATTCTGCTCCTGACCCATCCCTTGTGATTCTGGTCCCGTCACATCCCGTGTGATTCTCGTCCTGTCCCATCCCGTGTGATTCTTGTCCTCTCGCATCCGCTGTGATTCTGATCCTGTCCCGTCCCGTAGGATTCTGGTCCTGTCCCATCCCGTGTGATTCTGGTCCTGTCCCATCCTGTGTGATTCTGGTCCTGTCGCATCCCGTATGATTCTGGTCCTGTCTCATCCCGTGTGATTCTTGTCCTGTCACATCTCATGTGATTCTGGTCCTGTCGCATCCCGTGTGATTCTTGTCCTCTCGCATCCGGTATGATTCTGGTCCTGTCCCATCCTGTGTGATTCTGGTCCAGTCGCATCCCGTATGATTCTGGTCCTGTCGCATCCCGTGTGATTTTGGTCCTGTCCCATTCCGTGTGATTCTGGTCCTGTCCCATTCCGTGTGATTCTGGTCATGTCCCATCCTGTGCGATTCTGGTCCTGACCCATCCCTTGTGATTCTGGTCCTGTCCCATCCTGTGTGATTCTGGTCCTGTCGCATCCCGTGTGATTTTGGTCCTGTCGCATCCCGTGTGATTCTTGTCCTCTCGCATCCGGTATGATTCTGGTCCTGTCCCATCCTGTGTGATTCTGGTCCTGTCGCATTCCGTATGATTCTGGTCCTGTCGCATCCCGTGTGATTTCGGTCCTGTCCCATCCCGTGTGATTCTGGTCCTGTCACATCTCGTGTGATTCTGGTCCTGTCCCATTCCGTGTGATTCTGGTCCTGTCCCATCCCGTGTGATTCTGGTCCTGTCCAATCTCGTGTGATTCTGGTCCAGTCCCATCCCGTGTGATTCTGGTCCTGTCACATCTCGTGTGATTCTGGTCCTGTCCCATGCCATGTGATTCTGGTCCTGTCCCATTCCATGTGATTCGGCTCCTGTCGCATCCCGTCTAATTCTGGTCCTGTCACATCCCGTGTGATTCTGGTCCCGTCCCATCCTGTGTGATTCTGGTCCTGTCGCATCCCGTATGATTCTGGTCCTGTCGCATCCCGTGTGATTTTGGTACTGTCCCAACCCGTGTGATTCTGGTCCTGTCACATCCCTTGTGATTCTGGTCCTGTCCCATCCCTTGTGATTCTGGTCCTATCCCATCCCGTGTGATTCTGATCCTGTCCCATCCCGTGTGATTCTGGTCCTGTCCCATTCCGTGTGATTCTGGTCCTGTCCCATCCACGGGTGATTCTGGTCCTGTCTCATCCCGTGTGATTCTTGTCCTGTCCCATCCCGTGTGATTCTGGTCCTCTCCCATCCCGTGTGTTTCTGGTTCTGTCATATCCCATGTGATTCTGGTCCTCTCCCATCCCGTGTGATTCTGGTCCTGTCTGTTCCCCTGTGATTCTGGTCATGTCGCATCCCGTGTGTTTCTGGTCCTGTCTCATCCCGTGTGATTCTTGTCCTGTCAGATCTCATGTGATTCTGGTCCTGTCCCATCCCGTGTGGTTCTGGTCCTGTCTCATCCAGTGTGATTCTGGTCCTGTCACATCCCGTGTGATTCTGGGCCTGTCCCATCCCGTGTGATTCTTGTCCACTCGCATCCGGAATGATTCTGGTCCTGTCCCATTCCGTGTGATTCTGGTCCTGTCCCATCCCTTGTGATTCTCGTCCTGTCTCATTCCGTGTGATTCTGGTCCTTTCACATCCCGTGTGATTCCGGTCCTGTCCCATTCCGTGTGATTCTGGTCCTGTCACATCCCGTGTGATTCTGGTCCTGTCCCATCCCGTGTGATTCTGGCCCTGTCACATCCCGTGTGATTCTGGTCCTGTCCCATCCCGTGTGATTCTGGTCCTGTCCCATCCCATATGATTCTGTTCCTGTCCCATTCTGTGTGATTCCGGTCCTGTCCCATTCCGTATGATTCTGGTCCCGTCACATCCCGTGTGATTCTGGTCCTGTCCAATTCCGAGTGATTCTGATCCTGTCCCATCCCGTGTGATTCTGTCCCTGTCCCATTCTGTGTGATTACGGTCCTGTCCCATTCCCGTGTGATTCTCGTTCTGTCTCATCCCTTGTGATTCTGGTCCTGTCACATCCCGTGTGATTCTGGTCCTGTCCCATTCTGTGTGATTCTGGTCCTGTCCCTTTGCCGTGCGATTCTCGTCCCATCTCATCCCGTGTGATTCTGGTCCTGTCCCACCCGTGTGATTGTGGTCCTGTCCCATTCCGTGTGATTCTGGTCCTGTCCCATCCCGTGTGATTCTGGTCCTGTCACATCTCGTGTGATTCTGGGCCTGTCCCATTCCGTGTGATTCTGGTCCTGTCCCATCCCGTGTGATTCTGGTCCTGTCGCATCTCGTGTGATTCTGGTCCTGTCCCATCCCGTGTGATTCTGGTCCTGTCACATCTCGTGTGATTCTGGTCCTGTCCCATGCCATGTGATTCTGGTCCTGTCCCAAACATGTGATTCGGCTCCTGTCGCATCCCGTCTGATTCTGGTCCTGTCACATCCCGTGTGATTCTGGTCCTCTCCCTTCCCGTGTGATTCTGGTCCTGTCCCATTCTGTGTGATTCTGGTCCTGTCCCATTCCCGTGTGATTCTCTTTCCGTCTCATCCCGTGTGATTCTGGTCCTGTCCCATCCCGTGTGATTCTGGTCCTGTCCCATTCCGTGTGATTCTGGTCCTGTCCCATCCCGTGTGATTCTGGTCCTGTCACATCTCGTGTGATTCTGGTCCTGTCCCATTCCATGTGATTCTGCTCCTGTCGCATCCCGTGTGATTCTGGTCCTGTCTCATCCCCTGTGATTCTGGTCCTGTCGAATCCCTTGTGATTCTGGTCCTGTCCCATCCCGTGTGATTCTGGTCCTGTCACATCCCATGTGATACTGGACCTGTCACATCCCGGGTGATCCTTGTCCTGTCCCATTCCGTGTGATTCTGGTCCTGTCACATTGCTTGTGATTCTGGTCCTTTCCCATCCCGTGTGATTCTGGTACTGTCACATCCCGAGTGATTCTGCTCCTGACCCATCCCTTGTGATTCTGGTCCTGTCACATCCCGGGTGATTCTGCTCCTGACCCATCCCTTGTGATTCTGGTCCCGTCACATCCCGTGTGATTCTCGTCCTGTCCCATCCCATGTGATTCTTGTCCTCTCGCATCCGCTGTGATTCTGATCCTGTCCCGTCCCGTAGGATTCTGGTCCTGTCCCATCCCGTGTGATTCTGGTCCTGTCCCATCCTGTGTGATTCTGGTCCTGTCGCATCCCGTATGATTCTGGTCCTGTCTCATCCCGTGTGATTCTTGTCCTGTCACATCTCATGTGATTCTGGTCCTGTCGCATCCCGTGTGATTCTTGTCCTCTCGCATCCGGTATGATTCTGGTCCTGTCCCATCCTGTGTGATTCTGGTCCAGTCGCATCCCGTATGATTCTGGTCCTGTCGCATCCCGTGTGATTTTGGTCCTGTCCCATTCCGTGTGATTCTGGTCCTGTCCCATTCCGTGTGATTCTGGTCCTGTCCCATCCACGGGTGATTCTGGTCCTGTCTCATCACGTGTGATTCTTGTCCTGTCCCCTCCCGTGTGATTCTGGTCCTGTCACATCTCGTGTGATGCTGGTCCAGTCCCATCCTGTGTGATTCTGGTCCTGTCACATCTCGTGTGATTCTGGTCCTGTCCCATGCCATGTGATTCTGGTCCTGTCCCATCCCGTGTGATTCTGGTCCTGTCCCATTCCATGTGAATCGGCTCCTGTCGCATCCCGTCTGATTCTGGTCCTCTCCCTTCCCGTGTGATTCTGGTCCTGTCCCATCCTGTGTGATTCTGGTGCTGTCGCATCCCTTGTGATTCTGGTCCTCTCCCTTCCCGTGTGATTCTGGTCCTGTCCCATCCTGTGTGATTCTGGTGCTGTCGCATCCCGTATGATTCTGGTCCTGTCGCATCCCATGTGATTTTGGTCCTGTCCCATCCCGTGTGATTCTGGTCCTGTCCCATCCCGTGTGATTCTAGTCCTCTCCCATCCCGTGTGTTTCTGTTTCTGTCATATCCCATGTGATTCTGGTCCTCTCCCATCCCGTGTGATTCTGGTCCTGTCTCTTCCCCTGTGATTCTGGTCCTGTCGCATCCCGTGTGTTTCTGGTCCTGTCTCATCCCGTGTGATTCTTGTCCTGTCAGATCTCATGTGATTCTGGTCCTGTCCCGTCCCGTGTGGTTCTGGTCCTGTCTCATCCAGTATGATTCTGGTCCCGTCACATCCCGTGTGATTCTGGTCCTGTCCAATTCCGAGTGATTCTGATCCTGTCCCATCCCGTGTGATTCTGTCCCTGTCCCATTCTGTGTGATTACGGACCTGTCCCATTCCCGTGTGATTCTCGTTCTGTCTCATCCCTTGTGATTCTGGTCCTGTCACATCCCGTGTGATTCTGGTCCTGTCCCATTCTGTGTGATTCTGGTCCTGTCCCTTTGCCGTGCGATTCTCGTCCCATCTCATCCCGTGTGATTCTGGTCCTGTCCCACCCGTGTGATTGTGGTCCTGTCCCATTCCGTGTGATTCTGGTCCTGTCCCATCCCGTGTGATTCTGGTCCTGTCACATCTCGTGTGATTCTGGGCCTGTCCCATTCCGTGTGATTCTGGTCCTCTCCCATCCCGTGTGATTCTGGTCCTGTCGCATCTCGTGTGATTCTGGTCCTGTCCCATCCCGTGTGATTCTGGTCCTGTCACATCTCGTGTGATTCTGGTCCTGTCCCATGCCATGTGATTCTGGTCCTGTCCCAAACATGTGATTCGGCTCCTGTCGCATCCCGTCTGATTCTGGTCCTGTCACATCCCGTGTGATTCTGGTCCTCTCCCTTCCCGTGTGATTCTGGTCCTGTCCCATTCTGTGTGATTCTGGTCCTGTCCCATTCCCGTGTGATTCTCTTTCCGTCTCATCCCGTGTGATTCTGGTCCTGTCCCATCCCGTGTGATTCTGGTCCTGTCCCATTCCGTGTGATTCTGGTCCTGTCCCATCCCGTGTGATTCTGGTCCTGTCACATCTCGTGTGATTCTGGTCCTGTCCCATTCCATGTGATTCTGCTCCTGTCGCATCCCGTGTGATTCTGGTCCTGTCTCATCCCCTGTGATTCTGGTCCTGTCGAATCCCTTGTGATTCTGGTCCTGTCCCATCCCGTGTGATTCTGGTCCTGTCACATCCCATGTGATACTGGACCTGTCACATCCCGGGTGATCCTTGTCCTGTCCCATTCCGTGTGATTCTGGTCCTGTCACATTGCTTGTGATTCTGGTCCTTTCCCATCCCGTGTGATTCTGGTACTGTCACATCCCGAGTGATTCTGCTCCTGACCCATCCCTTGTGATTCTGGTCCTGTCACATCCCGGGTGATTCTGCTCCTGACCCATCCCTTGTGATTCTGGTCCCGTCACATCCCGTGTGATTCTCGTCCTGTCCCATCCCGTGTGATTCTTGTCCTCTCGCATCCGCTGTGATTCTGATCCTGTCCCGTCCCGTAGGATTCTGGTCCTGTCCCATCCCGTGTGATTCTGGTCCTGTCCCATCCTGTGTGATTCTGGTCCTGTCGCATCCCGTATGATTCTGGTCCTGTCTCATCCCGTGTGATTCTTGTCCTGTCACATCTCATGTGATTCTGGTCCTGTCGCATCCCGTGTGATTCTTGTCCTCTCGCATCCGGTATGATTCTGGTCCTGTCCCATCCTGTGTGATTCTGGTCCAGTCGCATCCCGTATGATTCTGGTCCTGTCGCATCCCGTGTGATTTTGGTCCTGTCCCATTCCGTGTGATTCTGGTCCTGTCCCATTCCGTGTGATTCTGGTCCTGTCCCATCCACGGGTGATTCTGGTCCTGTCTCATCACGTGTGATTCTTGTCCTGTCCCATCCCGTGTGATTCTGGTCCTGTCACATCTCGTGTGATGCTGGTCCAGTCCCATCCCGTGTGATTCTGGTCCTGTCACATCTCGTGTGATTCTGGTCCTGTCCCATGCCATGTGATTCTGGTCCTGTCCCATCCCGTGTGATTCTGGTCCTGTCCCATTCCATGTGAATCGGCTCCTGTCGCATCCCGTCTGATTCTGGTCCTCTCCCTTCCCGTGTGATTCTGGTCCTGTCCCATCCTGTGTGATTCTGGTGCTGTCGCATCCCTTGTGATTCTGGTCCTCTCCCTTCCCGTGTGATTCTGGTCCTGTCCCATCCTGTGTGATTCTGGTGCTGTCGCATCCCGTATGATTCTGGTCCTGTCGCATCCCGTGTGATTTTGGTCCTGTCCCATCACGTGTGATTCTGGTCCTGTCCCATCCCGTGTGATTCTAGTCCTCTCCCATCCCGTGTGTTTCTGGTTCTGTCATATCCCATGTGATTCTGGTCCTCTCCCATCCCGTGTGATTCTGGTCCTGTCTCTTCCCCTGTGATTCTGGTCCTGTCGCATCCCGTGTGTTTCTGGTCCTGTCTCATCCCGTGTGATTCTTGTCCTGTCAGATCTCATGTGATTCTGGTCCTGTCCCGTCCCGTGTGGTTCTGGTCCTGTCTCATCCAGTGTGATTCTGGTCCTGTCACATCCCGTGTGATTCTGCTCCTGTCCCATCCCGTGTGATTCTTGTCCTCTCGCATCCGGTGTGATTCTGGTCCTGTCCCATTCCGTGTGATTCTGGTCCTGTCCCATCCCTTGTGATTCTCGTCCTGTCTCATTCCGTGTGATTCTGGTCCTTTCACATCCCGTGTGATTCCGGTCCTGTCCCATTCCGTGTGATTCTGGTCCTGTCCCATCCCGTGTGATTCTGGTCCTGTCGCATCTCGTCTGATTCTGGTCCTGTCCCATCCCGTGTGATTCTGGTCCTGTCACATCTCGTGTGATTCTGGTCCTGTCCCATGCCATGTGATTCTGGTCCTGTCCCAACCATGTGATTCTGCTCCTGTCGCATCCCGTCTGATTCTGGTCCTGTCACATCCCGTGTGATTCTGGTCCTCTCCCTTCCCGTGTGATTCTGGTCCTGTCCCATTCTGTGTGATTCTGGTCCTGTCCCATTCCCGTGTGATTCTCGTTCCGTCTCATCCCGTGTGATTCTGGTCCTGTCCCATCCCGTGTGATTCTGGTCCTGTCCCATTCCGTGTGATTCTGGTCCTGTCCCATCCCGTGTGATTCTGGTCCTGTCACATCTCGTGGGATTCTGGTCCTGTCCCATTCCATGTGATTCTGCTGCTGTCGCATCCCGTGTGATTCTGGTCCTGTCTCATCCCCTGTGATTCTGGTCCTGTCGAATCCCTTGTGATTCTGGTCCTGTCCCATCCCGTGTGATTCTGGTCCTGTCACATCCCATGTGATTCTGGACCTGTCACATCCCGGGTGATTGTTGTCCTGTCCCATTCCGTGTGATTCTGGTCCTGTCACATTCCTTGTGATTCTGGTCCTTTCCCATCCCGTGTGATTCTGGTCCTGTCACATCCCGTGTGATTCTGCTCCTGACCCATCCCTTGTGATTCTGGTCCTGTCACATCCCGGGTGATTCTGCTCCTGACCCATCCCTTGTGATTCTGGTCCCGTCACATCCCGTGTGATTCTCGTCCTGTCCCATCCCGTGTGATTCTTGTCCTCTCGCATCCGCTGTGATTCTGATCCTGTCCCGTCCCGTAGGATTCTGGTCCTGTCCCATCCCGTGTGATTCTGGTCCTGTCCCATCCTGTGTGATTCTGGTCCTGTCGCATCCCGTATGATTCTGGTCCTGTCTCATCCCGTGTGATTCTTGTCCTGTCACATCTCATGTGATTCTGGTCCTGTCCCATCCCGTGTGGTTCTGGTCCTGTCTCATCCCGTGTGATTCTGGTCATGTCCCATCCTGTGTGATTCTCGTCCTGTCCCATTCCGTGTGATTTTGGTCCTGTCCCATCACGTGTGATTCTGGTCCTGTCCCATCCCGTGTGATTCTAGTCCTCTCCCATCCCGTGTGTTTCTGGTTCTGTCATATCCCATGTGATTCTGGTCCTCTCCCATCCCGTGTGATTCTGGTCCTGTCTCTTCCCCTGTGATTCTGGTCCTGTCGCATCCCGTGTGTTTCTGGTCCTGTCTCATCCCGTGTGATTCTTGTCCTGTCAGATCTCATGTGATTCTGGTCCTGTCCCGTCCCGTGTGGTTCTGGTCCTGTCTCATCCAGTGTGATTCTGGTCCTGTCACATCCCGTGTGATTCTGCTCCTGTCCCATCCCGTGTGATTCTTGTCCTCTCGCATCCGGTGTGATTCTGGTCCTGTCCCATTCCGTGTGATTCTGGTCCTGTCCCATCCCTTGTGATTCTCGTCCTGTCTCATTCCGTGTGATTCTGGTCCTTTCACATCCCGTGTGATTCCGGTCCTGTCCCATTCCGTGTGATTCTGGTCCTGTCCCATCCCGTGTGATTCTGGTCCTGTCGCATCTCGTCTGATTCTGGTCCTGTCCCATCCCGTGTGATTCTGGTCCTGTCACATCTCGTGTGATTCTGGTCCTGTCCCATGCCATGTGATTCTGGTCCTGTCCCAACCATGTGATTCTGCTCCTGTCGCATCCCGTCTGATTCTGGTCCTGTCACATCCCGTGTGATTCTGGTCCTCTCCCTTCCCGTGTGATTCTGGTCCTGTCCCATTCTGTGTGATTCTGGTCCTGTCCCATTCCCGTGTGATTCTCGTTCCGTCTCATCCCGTGTGATTCTGGTCCTGTCCCATCCCGTGTGATTCTGGTCCTGTCCCATTCCGTGTGATTCTGGTCCTGTCCCATCCCGTGTGATTCTGGTCCTGTCACATCTCGTGGGATTCTGGTCCTGTCCCATTCCATGTGATTCTGCTCCTGTCGCATCCCGTGTGATTCTGGTCCTGTCTCATCCCCTGTGATTCTGGTCCTGTCGAATCCCTTGTGATTCTGGTCCTGTCCCATCCCGTGTGATTCTGGTCCTGTCACATCCCATGTGATTCTGGACCTGTCACATCCCGGGTGATTGTTGTCCTGTCCCATTCCGTGTGATTCTGGTCCTGTCACATTCCTTGTGATTCTGGTCCTTTCCCATCCCGTGTGATTCTGGTCCTGTCACATCCCGTGTGATTCTGCTCCTGACCCATCCCTTGTGATTCTGGTCCTGTCACATCCCGGGTGATTCTGCTCCTGACCCATCCCTTGTGATTCTGGTCCCGTCACATCCCGTGTGATTCTCGTCCTGTCCCATCCCGTGTGATTCTTGTCCTCTCGCATCCGGTGTGATTCTGATCCTGTCCCGTCCCGTAGGATTCTGGTCCTGTCCCATCCCGTGTGATTCTGGTCCTGTCCCATCCTGTGTGATTCTGGTCCTTTCGCATCCCGTATGATTCTGGTCCTGTCTCATCCCGTGTGATTCTTGTCCTGTCACATCTCATGTGATTCTGGTCCTGTCCCATCCCGTGTGGTTCTGGTCCTGTCTCATCCCGTGTGATTCTGGTCATGTCCCATCCTGTGTGATTCTCGTCCTGTCCCATTCCGTGTGATTCTGGTTCTGTCACATCCCGTGTGATTCTGGTCCTGTCACATCCGGTGTGATTCTCGTCCTGTCCCATCCCGTGTGCTTCTGGTCATGTCCCATCCTGTGTGATTCTCGTCCTGTCCCATTCCGTGTGCTTCTGGTCATGTCCCATCCTGTGCGATTCTGGTCCTGATCCATCACTTGTGATTCTGGTCCTGTCCCATCCTGTATGATTCTGGTCCTGTCGCATCCCGTGTGATTTTGGTCCTGTCCCATCCCGTGTGATTCTGGTCCTGTCACATCCCTTGTGATTCTGGTCCTGTCCCATCCATTGTGATTCTGGTCCTATCCCATCCCGTGTGATTCTGATCCTGTCCCATCCCGTGTGATTCTGGTCCTGTCCCATTCCGTGTGATTCTGGTCCTGTCCCATCCACGTGTGATTCTGGTCCTGTCTCATCCCGTGTGATTCTTGTCCTGTCCCATCCCGTGTGATTCTGGTCCTGTCACATCCCTTGTGATTCTGGTCCTGTCCCATCCCTTGTGATTCTGGTCCTATCCCATCCCGTGTGATTCTGATCCTGTCCCATCCCGTGTGATTCTGGTCCTGTCCCATTCCGTGTGATTCTGGTCCTGTCCCATCCACGGGTGATTCTGGTCCTGTCTCATCCCGTGTGATTCTTGTCCTGTCCCATCCCGTGTGATTCTGGTCCTCTCCCATCCCGTGTGTTTCTGGTTCTGTCATATCCCATGTGATTCTGGTCCTCTCCCATCCCGTGTGATTCTGGTCCTGTCTCTTCCCCTGTGATTCTGTTCCTGTCGCATCCCGTGTGTTTCTGGTCCTGTCTCATCCCGTGTGATTCTTCTCCTGTCAGATCTCATGTGATTCTGGTCCTGTCCCGTCCCGTGTGGTTCTGGTCCTGTCTCATCCAGTGTGATTCTGGTCCTGTCACATCCCGTGTGATTCTGGTCCTGTCCCATTCCGTGTGATTCTTGTCCTCTCGCATCCGGTGTGATTCTGGTCCTGTCCCATTCCGTGTGATTCTGGTCCTGTCCCATCCCTTGTTATTCTCGTCCTGTCTCATTCCGTGTGATTCTGGTCCTTTCACATCCCGTGTGATTCCGGTCCTGTCCCATTCCGTGTGATTCTGGTCCTGTAACATCCCGTGTGATTCTGGTCCTGTCACATCTCGTGTGATTCTGGTTTTGTCCCATTCCGTGTGATTCTCGTCCTGTCCCATCCCGTGTGATTCTGGTCCTGTCGCATCTCGTGTGATTCTGGTCCTGTCCCATCCCTTGTGATTCTGCTCCTGTCACATCTCGTGTGATTCTGGTCCTGTCCCATGCCATGTGATTCTGGTCCTGTCCCAACCATGTGATTCGGCTCCTGTCGCATCCCGTCTGATTCTGGTCCTGTCACATCCCGTGTGATTCTGGTCCTCTCCCTTCCCGTGTGATTCTGGTCCTGTCCCATTCTGTGTGATTCTGGTCCTGTCCCATTCCCGTGTGATTCTCGTTCCGTCTCATCCCGTGTGATTCTGGTCCTGTCCCATCCCGTGTGATTCTGGTCCTGTCCCATTCCGTGTGATTCTGGTCCTGTCCCATCCCGTGTGATTCTGGTCCTGTCACATCTCGTGTGATTCTGGTCCTGTCCCATTGCATGTGATTCTGCTCCTGTCGCATCCCGTGTGATTCTGGTCCTGTCTCATCCCCTGTGATTCTGGTCCTGTCGAATCCCTTGTGATTCTGGTCCTGTCCCATCCCGTGTGATTCTGGTCCTGTCACATCCCATGTGATTCTGGACCTGTCACATCCCGGGTGATTCTTGTCCTGTCCCATTCCGTGTGATTCTGGTGTTGTCACATTCCTTGTGATTCTGGTCCTTTCCCATCCCGTGTGATTCTGGTCCTGTCACATCCCGTGTGTTCTGCTCCTGACCCATCTCTTGTGATTCCGGTCCTGTCACATCCCGGGTGATTCTGCTCCTGACCCATCCCTTGTGATTTTGGTCCCGTCACATCCCGTGTGATTCTTGTCCTCTCGCATCCGCTGTGATTCTGATCCTGTCCCGTCCCGTAGGATTCTGGTCCTGTCGCATCCCGTATGATTCTGGTCCTGTCTCATCCCGTGTGATTCTTGTCCTGTCACATCTCATGTGATTCTGGTCCTGTCCCAGCCCGTGTGGTTCTGGTCCTGTCTCATCCCGTGTGATTCTGGTCATGTCCCATCCTGTGTGATTCTCGTCCTGTCCCATTCCGTGTGATTCTGGTTCTGTCACATCCCGTGTGATTCTGGTCCTGTCACATCCGGTGTGATTCTCGTCCTGTCCCATCCCGTGTGCTTCTGGTCATGTCCCATCCTGTGTGATTCTCGTCCTGTCCCATTCCGTGTGCTTCTGGTCATGTCCCATCCTGTGCGATTCTGGTCCTGACCCATCACTTGTGATTCTGGTCCTGTCCCATCCTGTGTGATTCTGGTCCTGCCGCATCCCGTGTGATTTTGGTCCTGTCGCATCCCGTGTGATTCTTGTCCTCTCGCATCCGGTATGATTCTGGTCCTGTCCCATCCTGTGTGATTCTGGTCCTGTCGCATCCCGTATGATTCTGGTCCTGTCGCATCCCGTGTGATTTTGGTCCTGTCCCATTCCGAGTGATTCTGATCCTGTCCCATCCCGTGTGATTCTGGTCCTGTCCCATTCCGTGTGATTCTGGTCCTGTCCCATCCACGGGTGATTCTGGTCCTGTCTCATCTCGTGTGATTCTTGTCCTGTCCCATCCCGTGTGATTCTGGTCCTGTCACATCTCGTGTGATTCTGGTCCAGTCCCATCCCGTGTGATTCTGGTCCTGTCACATCTCGTGTGATTCTGGTCCTGTCCCATGCCATGTGATTCTGGTCCTGTCCCATTCCATGTGATTCGGCTCCTGTCGCATCCCGTCTGATTCTGGTCCTGTCACATCCCGTGTGATTCTGGTCCTCTCCCTTCCCGTGTGATTCTGGTCCCGTCCCATCCTGTGTGATTCTGGTCCTGTCGCATCCCGTATGATTCTGGTCCTGTCGCATCCCGTGTGATTTTGGTCCTGTCCCATCCCGTGTGATTCTGGTCCTGTCGCATCCCTTGTGATTCTGGTCCTCTCCCTTCCCGTGTGATTCTTGTCCTGTCCCATCCCGTGTGATTCTGGTCCTGTCACATCCCGTGTGATTCTGGTCCTGTCCCATCCCGTGTGATTCTGGCCCTGTCACATCCCGTGTGATTCTGGTCCTGTCCCATCCCGTGTGATTCTGGTCCTGTCCCATCCCATATGATTCTGTTCCTGTCCCATTCTGTGTGATTCCGGTCCTGTCCCATTCCGTATGATTCTGGTCCCGTCACATCCCGTGTGATTCTGGTCCTGTCCAATTCCGAGTGATTCTGATCCTGTCCCATCCCGTGTGATTCTGTCCCTGTCCCATTCTGTGTGATTACGGTCCTGTCCCATTCCCGTGTGATTCTCGTTCTGTCTCATCCCTTGTGATTCTGGTCCTGTCACATCCCGTGTGATTCTGGTCCTGTCCCATTCTGTGTGATTCTGGTCCTGTCCCTTTGCCGTGCGATTCTCGTCCAATCTCATCCCGTGTGATTCTGGTCCTGTCGCACCCGTGTGATTGTGGTCCTGTCCCATTCCGTGTGATTCTGGTCCTGTCCCATCCCGTGTGATTCTGGTCCTGTCACATCTCGTGTGATTCTGGACCCTTTCCCATTCCGTGTGATTCTGGTCCTGTCCCATCCCGTGTGATTCTGGTCCTGTCGCATCTCGTGTGATTCTGGTCCTGTCCCATCCCGTGTGATTCTGGTCCTGTCACATCTCGTGTGATTCTGTTCCTGTCCCATGCCGTGTGATTCTGGTCCTGTCCCAACCATGTGATTCGGCTCCTGTCGCATCCCGTCTGATTCTGGTCCTGTCACATCCCGTGTGATTCTGGTCCTCTCCCTTCCCGTGTGATTCTGGTCCTGTCCCATTCTGTGTGATTCTGGTCCTGTCCCATTCCCGTGTGATTCTCGTTCCGTCTCATCCCGTGTGATTCTGGTCCTGTCCCATCCCGTGTGATTCTGGTCCTGTCCCATTCCGTGTGATTCTGGTCCTGTCCCATCCCGTGTGATTCTGGTCCTGTCACATATCGTGTGATTCTGGTCCTGTCCCATTCCATGTGATTCTGCTCCTGTCGCATCCCGTGTGATTCTGGTCTTGTCTCATCCCCTGTGATTCTGGTCCTGTCGAATCCCTTGTGATTCTGGTCCTGTCCCATCCCGTGTGATTCTGGTCCTGTCACATCCCATGTGATACTGGACCTGTCACATCCCGGGTGATTCTTGTCCTGTCCCATTCCGTGTGATTCTGGTCCTGTCACATTGCTTGTGATTCTGGTCCTTTCCCATCCCGTGTGATTCTGGTCCTGTCACATCCCGAGTGATTCTGCTCCTGACCCATCCCTTGTGATTCTGGTCCTGTCACATCCCGGGTGATTCTGCTCCTGACCCATCCCTTGTGATTTTGGTCCCGTCACATCCCGTGTGATTCTCGTCCTGTCCCATCCCGTGTGATTCTTGTCCTCTCGCATCCGCTGTGATTCTGATCCTGTCCCGTCCCGTAGGATTCTGGTCCTGTCCCATCCCGTGTGATTCTGGTCCTGTCCCATCCTGTGTGATTCTGGTCCTGTCGCATCCCGTATGATTCTGGTCCTGTCTCATCCCGTGTGATTCTTGTCCTGTCACATCTCATGTGATTCTGGTCCTGTCCCATCCCGTGTGGTTCTGGTCCTGTCTCATCCCGTGTGCTTCTGGTCATGTCCCATCCTGTGTGATTCTCGTCCTGTCCCATTCCGTGTGCTTCTGGTCATGTCCCATCCTGTGTGATTCTGGTCCTGACCCATCACTTGTGATTCTGGTCCTGTCCCATCCTGTGTGATTCTGGTCCTGTCGCATCCCGTGTGATTTTGGTCCTGTCGCATCCCGTGTGATTCTTGTCCTCTCGCATCCGGTATGATTCTGGTCCTGTCCCATCCTGTGTGATTCTGGTCCTGTCGCATCCCGTATGATTCTGGTCCTGTCTCATCCCGTGTGATTCTTGTCCTGTCACATCTCATGTGATTCTGGTCCTGTCCCATCCCGTGTGGTTCTGGTCCTGTCTCATCCCGTGTGCTTCTGGTCATGTCCCATCCTGTGTGATTCTCGTCCTGTCCCATTCCGTGTGCTTCTGGTCATGTCCCATCCTGTGTGATTCTGGTCCTGACCCATCACTTGTGATTCTGGTCCTGTCCCATCCTGTGTGATTCTGGTCCTGTCGCATCCCGTGTGATTTTGGTCCTGTCGCATCCCGTGTGATTCTTGTCCTCTCGCATCCGGTATGATTCTGGTCCTGTCCCATCCTGTGTGATTCTGGTCCAGTCGCATCCCGTATGATTCTGGTCCTGTCGCATCCCGTGTCATTTTGGTCCTGTCCCATTCCGTGTGATTCTCGTCCTGTCCCATTCCGTGTGATTCTGGTCCTGTCCCATCCACGTGTGATTCTGGTGCTGTCGCATCCCGTATGATTCTGGTCCTGTTGCATCCCGTGTGATTTTGGTCCTGTCCCATCCCGTGTGATTCTGGTCCTGTCCCATCCCGTGTGATTCTAGTCCTCTCCCATCCCGTGTGTTTCTGGTTCTGTCATATCCCATGTGATTCTGGTCCTCTCCCATCCCGTGTGATTCTGGTCCTGTCTCTTCCCCTGTGATTCTGGTCCTGTCGCATCCCGTGTGTTTCTGGTCCTGTCTCATCCCGTGTGATTCTTGTCCTGTCAGATCTCATGTGATTCTGGTCCTGTCCCGTCCCGTGTGGTTCTGGTCCTGTCTCATCCAGTGTGATTCTGGTCCTGTCACATCCCGTGTGATTCTGCTCCTGTCCCATCCCGTGTGATTCTTGTCCTCTTGCATCCGGTGTGATTCTGGTCCTGTCCCATTCCGTGTGATTCTGGTCCTGTCCCATCCCTTGTGATTCTCGTCCTGTCTCATTCCGTGTGATTCTGGTCCTTTCACATCCCGTATGATTCCGGTCCTGTCCCATTCCGTGTGATTCTGGTCCTGTCCCATCGCGTGTGATTCTGGTCCTGTCACATCTCCTGTGATTCTGGTCCTGACCCATTCCGTGTGATTCTGGTCCTGTCCCATCCCGTGTGATTCTGGTCCTGTCGCATCTCGTCTGATTCTGGTCCTGTCCCATCCCGTGTGATTCTGGTCCTGTCACATCTCGTGTGATTCTGGTCCTGTCCCATGCCATGTGATTCTGGTCCTGTCCCAACCATGTGATTCGGCTCCTGTCGCATCCCGTCTGATTCTGGTCCTGTCACATCCCGTGTGATTCTGGTCCTCTCCCTTCCCGTGTGATTCTGGTCCTGTCCCATTCTGTGTGATTCTGGTCCTGTCCCATTCCCGTGTGATTCTCGTTCCGTCTCATCCCGTGTGATTCTGGTCCTGTCCCATCCCGTGTGATTCTGGTCCTGTCCCATTCCGTGTGATTCTGGTCCTGTCCCATCCCGTGTGATTCTGGTCCTGTCACATCTCGTGGGATTCTGGTCCTGTCCCATTCCATGTGATTCTGCTGCTGTCGCATCCCGTGTGATTCTGGTCCTGTCTCATCCCCTGTGATTCTGGTCCTGTCGAATCCCTTGTGATTCTGGTCCTGTCCCATCCCGTGTGATTCTGGTCCTGTCACATCCCATGTGATTCTGGACCTGTCACATCCCGGGTGATTGTTGTCCTGTCCCATTCCGTGTGATTCTGGTCCTGTCACATTCCTTGTGATTCTGGTCCTTTCCCATCCCGTGTGATTCTGGTCCTGTCACATCCCGTGTGATTCTGCTCCTGACCCATCCCTTGTGATTCTGGTCCTGTCACATCCCGGGTGATTCTGCTCCTGACCCATCCCTTGTGATTCTGGTCCCGTCACATCCCGTGTGATTCTCGTCCTGTCCCATCCCGTGTGATTCTTGTCCTCTCGCATCCGCTGTGATTCTGATCCTGTCCCGTCCCGTAGGATTCTGGTCCTGTCCCATCCCGTGTGATTCTGGTCCTGTCCCATCCTGTGTGATTCTGGTCCTGTCGCATCCCGTATGATTCTGGTCCTGTCTCATCCCGTGTGATTCTTGTCCTGTCACATCTCATGTGATTCTGGTCCTGTCCCATCCCGTGTGGTTCTGGTCCTGTCTCATCCCGTGTGATTCTGGTCATGTCCCATCCTGTGTGATTCTCGTCCTGTCCCATTCCGTGTGATTCTGGTTCTGTCACATCCCGTGTGATTCTGGTCCTGTCACATCCGGTGTGGTTCTGGTCCTGTCTCATCCCGTGTGCTTCTGGTCATGTCCCATCCTGTGTGATTCTCGTCCTGTCCCATTCCGTGTGCTTCTGGTCATGTCCCATCCTGTGTGATTCTGGTCCTGACCCATCACTTGTGATTCTGGTCCTGTCCCATCCTGTGTGATTCTGGTCCTGTCGCATCCCGTGTGATTTTGGTCCTGTCGCATCCCGTGTGATTCTTGTCCTCTCGCATCCGGTATGATTCTGGTCCTGTCCCATCCTGTGTGATTCTGGTCCAGTCGCATCCCGTATGATTCTGGTCCTGTCGCATCCCGTGTCATTTTGGTCCTGTCCCATTCCGTGTGATTCTGGTCCTGTCCCATTCCGTGTGATTCTGGTCCTGTCCCATCCACGTGTGATTCTGGTCCTGTCTCATCACGTGTGATTCTTGTCCTGTCCCATCCCGTGTGATTCTGGTCCTGTCACATCTCGTGTGATGCTGGTCCAGTCCCATCCCGTGTGATTCTGGTCCTGTCACATCTCGTGTGATTCTGGTCCTGTCCCATGCCATGTGATTCTGGTCCTGTCCCATTCCATGTGAATCGGCTCCTGTCGCATCCCGTCTGATTCTGGTCCTCTCCCTTCCCGTGTGATTCTGGTCCTGTCCCATCCTGTGTGATTCTGGTGCTGTCGCATCCCTTGTGATTCTGGTCCTCTCCCTTCCCGTGTGATTCTGGTCCTGTCCCATCCTGTGTGATTCTGGTGCTGTCGCATCCCGTATGATTCTGGTCCTGTTGCATCCCGTGTGATTTTGGTCCTGTCCCATCCCGTGTGATTCTGGTCCTGTCCCATCCCGTGTGATTCTAGTCCTCTCCCATCCCGTGTGTTTCTGGTTCTGTCATATCCCATGTGATTCTGGTCCTCTCCCATCCCGTGTGATTCTGGTCCTGTCTCTTCCCCTGTGATTCTGGTCCTGTCGCATCCCGTGTGTTTCTGGTCCTGTCTCATCCCGTGTGATTCTTGTCCTGTCAGATCTCATGTGATTCTGGTCCTGTCCCGTCCCGTGTGGTTCTGGTCCTGTCTCATCCAGTGTGATTCTGGTCCTGTCACATCCCGGGTGATTCTGCTCCTGTCCCATCCCGTGTGATTCTTGTCCTCTTGCATCCGGTGTGATTCTGGTCCTGTCCCATTCCGTGTGATTCTGGTCCTGTCCCATCCCTTGTGATTCTCGTCCTGTCTCATTCCGTGTGATTCTGGTCCTTTCACATCCCGTATGATTCCGGTCCTGTCCCATTCCGTGTGATTCTGGTCCTGTCCCATCGCGTGTGATTCTGGTCCTGTCACATCTCCTGTGATTCTGGTCCTGACCCATTCCGTGTGATTCTGGTCCTGTCCCATCCCGTGTGATTCTGGTCCTGTCGCATCTCGTCTGATTCTGGTCCTGTCCCATCCCGTGTGATTCTGGTCCTGTCACATCTCGTGTGATTCTGGTCCTGTCCCATGCCATGTGATTCTGGTCCTGTCCCAACCATGTGATTCGGCTCCTGTCGCATCCCGTCTGATTCTGGTCCTGTCACATCCCGTGTGATTCTGGTCCTCTCCCTTCCCGTGTGATTCTGGTCCTGTCCCATTCTGTGTGATTCTGGTCCTGTCCCATTCCCGTGTGATTCTCGTTCCGTCTCATCCCGTGTGATTCTGGTCCTGTCCCATCCCGTGTGATTCTGGTCCTGTCCCATTCCGTGTGATTCTGGTCCTGTCCCATCCCGTGTGATTCTGGTCCTGTCACATCTCGTGGGATTCTGGTCCTGTCCCATTCCATGTGATTCTGCTGCTGTCGCATCCCGTGTGATTCTGGTCCTGTCTCATCCCCTGTGATTCTGGTCCTGTCGAATCCCTTGTGATTCTGGTCCTGTCCCATCCCGTGTGATTCTGGTCCTGTCACATCCCATGTGATTCTGGACCTGTCACATCCCGGGTGATTGTTGTCCTGTCCCATTCCGTGTGATTCTGGTCCTGTCACATTCCTTGTGATTCTGGTCCTTTCCCATCCCGTGTGATTCTGGTCCTGTCACATCCCGTGTGATTCTGCTCCTGACCCATCCCTTGTGATTCTGGTCCTGTCACATCCCGGGTGATTCTGCTCCTGACCCATCCCTTGTGATTCTGGTCCCGTCACATCCCGTGTGATTCTCGTCCTGTCCCATCCCGTGTGATTCTTGTCCTCTCGCATCCGCTGTGATTCTGATCCTGTCCCGTCCCGTAGGATTCTGGTCCTGTCCCATCCCGTGTGATTCTGGTCCTGTCCCATCCTGTGTGATTCTGGTCCTGTCGCATCCCGTATGATTCTGGTCCTGTCTCATCCCGTGTGATTCTTGTCCTGTCACATCTCATGTGATTCTGGTCCTGTCCCATCCCGTGTGGTTCTGGTCCTGTCTCATCCCGTGTGATTCTGGTCATGTCCCATCCTGTGTGATTCTCGTCCTGTCCCATTCCGTGTGATTCTGGTTCTGTCACATCCCGTGTGATTCTGGTCCTGTCACATCCGGTGTGATTCTCGTCCTGTCCCATCCCGTGTGCTTCTGGTCATGTCCCATCCTGTGTGATTCTCGTCCTGTCCCATTCCGTGTGCTTCTGGTCATGTCCCATCCTGTGCGATTCTGGTCCTGACCCATCACTTGTGATTCTGGTCCTGTCCCCTCCTGTATGATTCTGGTCCTGTCGCATCCCGTGTGATTTTGGTCCTGTCCCATCCCGTGTGATTCTGGTCCTGTCACATCCCTTGTGATTCTGGTCCTGTCCCATCCCTTGTGATTCTGGTCCTATCCCATCCCGTGTGATTCTGATCCTGTCCCATCCCGTGTGATTCTGGTCCTGTCCCATTCCGTGTGATTCTTGTCCTGTCCCATCCACGGGTGATTCTGGTCCTGTCTCATCCCGTGTGATTCTTGTCCTGTCCCATCCCGTGTGATTCTGGTCCTCTCCCATCCCGTGTGTTTCTGGTTCTGTCATATCCCATGTGATTCTGGTCCTCTCCCATCCCGTGTGATTCTGGTCCTGTCTCTTCCCCTGAGATTCTGGTCCTGTCGCATCCCGTGTGTTTCTGGTCCTGTCTCATCCCGTGTGATTCTTCTCCTGTCAGATCTCATGTGATTCTGGTCCTGTCCCGTCCCGTGTGGTTCTGGTCCTGTCTCATCCAGTGTGATTCTGGTCCTGTCACATCCCGTGTGATTCTGGTCCTGTCCCATCCCGTGTGATTCTTGTCCTCTCGCATCCGGTGTGATTCTGGTCCTGTCCCATTCCGTGTGATTCTGGTCCTGTCCCATCCCTTGTGATTCTCGTCCTGTCTCATTCCGTGTGATTCTGGTCCTTTCACATCCCGTGTGATTCCGGTCCTGTCCCATTCCGTGTGATTCTGGTCCTGTCCCATCCCGTGTGATTCTGGTCCTGTCACATCTCGTGTGATTCTGGTTTTGTCCCATTCCGTGTGATTCTCGTCCTGTCCCATCCCGTGTGATTCTGGTCCTGTCGCATCTCGTGTGATTCTGGTCCTGTCCCATCCCGTATGATTCTGGTCCTGTCACATCTCGTGTGATTCTGGTCCTGTCCCATGCCATGTGATTCTGGTCCTGTCCCAACCATGTGATTCGGCTCCTGTCGCATCCCGTCTGATTCTGGTCCTGTCACATCCCGTGTGATTCTGGTCCTCTCCCTTCCCGTGTGATTCTGGTCCTGTCCCATTCTGTGTGATTCTGTTCCTGTCCCATTCCCGTGTGATTCTCGTTCCGTCTCATCCCGTGTGATTCTGGTCCTGTCCCATCCCGTGTGATTCTGGTCCTGTCCCATTCCGTGTGATTCTGGTCCTGTCCCATCCCGTGTGATTCTGGTCCTGTCACATCTCGTGTGATTCTGGTCCTGTCCCATTGCATGTGATTCTGCTCCTGTCGCATCCCGTGTGATTCTGGTCCTGTCTCATCCCCTGTGATTCTGGTCCTGTCGAATCCCTTGTGATTCTGGTCCTGTCCCATCCCGTGTGATTCTGGTCCTGTCATATCCCATGTGATTCTGGACCTGTCACATCCCGGGTGATTCTTGTCCTGTCCCATTCCGTGTGATTCTGGTGTTGTCACATTCCTTGTGATTCTGGTCCTTTCCCATCCCGTGTGATTCTGGTCCTGTCACATCCCGTGTGATTCTGCTCCTGACCCATCTCTTGTGATTCCGGTCCTGTCACATCCCGGGTGATTCTGCTCCGGACCCATCCCTTGTGATTTTGGTCCCGTCACATCCCGTGTGATTCTTGTCCTCTCGCATCCGCTGTGATTCTGATCCTGTCCCGTCCCGTAGGATTCTGGTCCTGTCGCATCCCGTATGATTCTGGTCCTGTCTCATCCCGTGTGATTCTTGTCCTGTCACATCTCATGTGATTCTGGTCCTGTCCCATCCCGTGTGGTTCTGGTCCTGTCTCATCCCGTGTGATTCTGGTCATGTCCCATCCTGTGTGATTCTCGTCCTGTCCCATTCCGTGTGATTCTGGTTCTGTCACATCCCGTGTGATTCTGGTCCTGTCACATCCGGTGTGATTCTCGTCCTGTCCCATCCCGTGTGCTTCTGGTCATGTCCCATCCTGTGTGATTCTCGTCCTGTCCCATTCCGTGTGCTTCTGTTCATGTCCCATCCTGTGCGATTCTGGTCCTGACCCATCACTTGTGATTCTGGTCCTGTCCCATCCTGTGTGATTCTGGTCCTGTCGCATCCCGTGTGATTTTGGTCCTGTCGCATCCCGTGTGATTCTTGTCCTCTCGCATCCGGTATGATTCTGGTCCTGTCCCATCCTGTGTGATTCTGGTCCTGTCGCATCCCGTATGATTCTGGTCCTGTCGCATCCCGTGTGATTTTGGTCCTGTCCCATTCCGAGTGATTCTGATCCTGTCCCATCCCGTGTGATTCTGGTCCTGTCCCATTCCGTGTGATTCTGGTCCTGTCCCATCCACGGGTGATTCTGGTCCTGTCTCATCTCGTGTGATTCTTGTCCTGTCCCATCCCGTGTGATTCTGGTCCTGTCACATCTCGTGTGATTCTGGTCCAGTCCCATCCCGTGTGATTCTGGTCCTGTCACATCTCGTGTGATTCTGGTCCTGTCCCATGCCATGTGATTCTGGTCCTGTCCCATTCCATGTGATTCGGCTCCTGTCGCATCCCGTCTGATTCTGGTCCTGTCACATCCCGTGTGATTCTGGTCCTCTCCCTTCCCGTGTGATTCTGGTCCCGTCCCATCCTGTGTGATTCTGGTCCTGTCGCATCCCGTATGATTTTGGTCCTGTCCCATCCCGTGTGATTCTGGTCCTGTCACATCCCTTGTGATTCTGGTCCTGTCCCATCCCTTGTGATTCTGGTCCTATCCCGTCCCGTGTGATTCTGATCCTGTCCCATCCCGTGTGATTCTGGTCCTGTCCCATTCCATGTGATTCTGTTGCTGTCCCATCCACGGGTGATTCTGGTCCTGTCTCATCCCGTGTGATTCTTGTCCTGTCCCATCCCGTGTGATTCTGGTCCTCTCCAATCCCGTGTGTTTCTGGTTCTGTCATATCCCATGTGATTCTGGTCCTCTCGCATCCCGTGTGATTCTGGTCCTGTCTCTTCCCCTGTGATTCTGGTCCTGTCGCATCCCGTGTGTTTCTGGTCCTGTCTCATCCCGTGTGATTCTTGTCCTGTCAGATCTCATGTGATTCTGGTCCTGTCCCGTCCCGTGTGGTTCTGGTCCTGTCTCATCCAGTGTGATTCTGGTCCTGTCACATCCCGTGTGATTCTGGTCCTGTCCCATCCCGTGTGATTCTTGTCCTCTCGCATTCCGTGTGATTCTGGTCCTGTCCCATCCACGGGTGATTCTGTTCCTGTCCCATTCTGTGTGATTCCGCTCCTGTCCCATTCCGAATGATTCTGGTCCCGTCACATCCCGTGTGATTCTGGTCCTGTCCAATTCCGAGTGATTCTGATCCTGTCCCATCCCGTGTGATTCTGTTCCTGTCCCATTCTGTGTGATTATGGTCCTGTCCCATTCCCGTGTGATTCTCTTTCTGTCTCATCCCTTGTGATTCTGGTCCTGTCACATCCCGTGTGATTCTGCTCCTGTCACATCCCGAGTGATTCTGCTCCTGACCCATCCCTTGTGATTCTGGTCCTGTCACATCCCGGGTGATTCTGCTCCTGAGCCATCCCTTGTGATTCTGGTCCCGTCACATCCCGTGTGATTCTCGTCCTGTCCCATCCCGTGTGATTCTTGTCCTCTCGCATCCGGTGTGATTCTGATCCTGTCCCGTCCCGTAGGATTCTGGTCCTGTCCCATCCCGTGTGATTCTGGTCCTGTCCCATCCTGTGTGATTCTGGTCCTGTCGCATCCCGTATGATTCTGGTCCTGTCTCATCCCGTGTGATTCTTGTCCTGTCACATCTCATGTGATTCTGGTCCTGTCCCATCCCGTGTGGTTCTGGTCCTGTCTCATCCCGTGTGCTTCTGGTCATGTCCCATCCTGTGTGATTCTCGTCCTGTCCCATTCCGTGTGCTTCTGGTCATGTCCCATCCTGTGTGATTCTGGTCCTGTCGCATCCCGTATGATTCTGGTCCTGTCGCATCCCGTGTGATTTTGGTCCTGTCCCATCCCGTGTGATTCTGGTCCTGTCACATCCCTTGTGATTCTGGTCCTGTCCCATCCCTTGTGATTCTGGTCCTGTCCCATCCCGTGTGATTCTGATCCTGTCCCATCCCGTGTGATTCTGGTCCTGTCCCATTCCGTGTGATTCTGTTGCTGTCCCATCCACGGGTGATTCTGGTCCTGTCTCATCCCGTGTGATTCTTGTCCTGTCCCATCCCGTGTGATTCTGGTCCTCTCCCATCCCGTGTGTTTCTGGTTCTGTCATATCCCATGTGATTCTGGTCCTCTCCCATCCCGTGTGATTCTGGTCCTGTCTCTTCCCCTGTGATTCTGGTCCTGTCGCATCCCGTGTGTTTCTGGTCCTGTCTCATCCCGTGTGATTCTTGTCCTGTCAGATCTCATGTGATTCTGGTCCTGTCCCGTCCAGTGTGGTTCTGGTCCTGTCTCATCCAGTGTGATTCTGGTCCTGTCACATCCTGTGTGATTCTGGTCCTGTCCCATCCCGTGTGATTCTTGTCCTCTCGCATTCCGTGTGATTCTGGTCCTGTCCCATCCACGGGTGATTCTGTTCCTGTCCCATTCTGTGTGATTCCGCTCCTGTCCCATTCCGTATGATTCTGGTCCCGTCACATCCCGTGTGATTCTGGTCCTGTCCAATTCCGAGTGATTCTGATCCTGTCCCATCCCGTGTGATTCTGTTCCTGTCCCATTCTGTGTGATTATGGTCCTGTCCCATTCCCGTGTGATTCTCTTTCTGTCTCATCCCTTGTGATTCTGGTCCTGTCACATCCCGTGTGATTCTGCTCCTGTCACATCCCGAGTGATTCTGCTCCTGACCCATCCCTTGTGATTCTGGTCCTGTCACATCCCGGGTAATTCTGCTCCTGAGCCATCCCTTGTGATTCTGGTCCCGTCACATCCCGTGTGATTCTCGTCCTGTCCCATCCCGTGTGATTCTTGTCCTCTCGCATCCGGTGTGATTCTGATCCTGTCCCGTCCCGTAGGATTCTGGTCCTGTCCCATCCCGTGTGATTCTGGTCCTGTCCCATCCTGTGTGATTCTGGTCCTGTCGCATCCGGTATGATTCTGGTCCTGTCGCATCCCGTGTGATTTTGGTCCTGTCCCATTCCGAGTGATTCTGATCCTGTCCCATCCCGTGTGATTCTGGTCCTGTCCCATTCCGTGTGATTCTGGTCCTGTCCCATCCACGGGTGATTCTGGTCCTGTCTCATCTCGTGTGATTCTTGTCCTGTCCCATCCCGTGTGATTCTGGTCCTGTCACATCTCGTGTGATTCTGGTCCAGTCCCATCCCGTGTGATTCTGGTCCTGTCACATCTCGTGTGATTCTGGTCCTGTCCCATGCCATGTGATTCTGGTCCTGTCCCATTCCATGTGATTCGGCTCCTGTCGCATCCCGTCTGATTCTGGTCCTGTCACATCCCGTGTGATTCTGGTCCTCTCCCTTCCCGTGTGATTCTGGTCCCGTCCCATCCTGTGTGATTCTGGTCCTGTCGCATCCCGTATGATTCTGGTCCTGTCGCATCCCGTGTGATTTTGGTCCTGTCCCATCCCGTGTGATTCTGGTCCTGTCACATCCCTTGTGATTCTGGTCCTGTCCCATCCCTTGAGATTCTGGTCCTATCCCATCCCGTGTGATTCTGATCCTGTCCCATCCCGTGTGATTCTGGTCCTGTCCCATTCCGTGTGATTCTGTTGCTGTCCCATCCACGGGTGATTCTGGTCCTGTCTCATCCCGTGTGATTCTTGTCCTGTCCCATCCCGTGTGATTCTGGTCCTCTCCCATCCCGTGTGTTTCTGGTTCTGTCATATCCCATGTGATTCTGGTCCTCTCCCATCCCGTGTGATTCTGGTCCTGTCTCTTCCCCTGTGATTCTGGTCCTGTCGCATCCCGTGTGTTTCTGGTCCTGTCTCATCCCGTGTGATTCTTGTCCTGTCAGATCTCATGTGATTCTGGTCCTGTCCCGTCCCGTGTGGTTCTGGTCCTGTCTCATCCAGTGTGATTCTGGTCCTGTCACATCCCGTGTGATTCTGGTCCTGTCCCATCCCGTGTGATTCTTGTCCTCTCGCATTCCGTGTGATTCTGGTCCTGTCCCATCCACGGGTGATTCTGTTCCTGTCCCATTCTGTGTGATTCCGCTCCTGTCCCATTCCGTATGATTCTGGTCCCGTCACATCCCGTGTGATTCTGGTCCTGTCCAATTCCGAGTGATTCTGATCCTGTCCCATCCCGTGTGATTCTGTTCCTGTCCCATTCTGTGTGATTATGGTCCTGTCCCATTCCCGTGTGATTCTCTTTCTGTCTCATCCCTTGTGATTCTGGTCCAGTCACATCCCGTGTGATTCTGCTCCTGTCACATCCCGAGTGATTCTGCTCCTGACCCATCCCTTGTGATTCTGGTCCTCTCACATCCCGGGTGATTCTGCTCCTGAGCCATCCCTTGTGATTCTGGTCCCGTCACATCCCGTGTGATTCTCGTCCTGTCCCATCCCGTGTGATTCTTGTCCTCTCGCATCCGGTGTGATTCTGATCCTGTCCCGTCCCGTAGGATTCTGGTCCTGTCCCATCCCGTGTGATTCTGGTCCTGTCCCATCCTGTGTGATTCTGGTCCTGTCGCATCCCGTATGATTCTGGTCCTGTCTCATCCCGTGTGATTCTTGTCCTGTCACATCTCATGTGATTCTGGTCCTGTCCCATCCCGTGTGGTTCTGGTCCTGTCTCATCCCGTGTGCTTCTGGTCATGTCCCATCCTGTGTGATTCTCGTCCTGTCCCATTCCGTGTGCTTCTGGTCATGTCCCATCCTGTGCGATTCTGGTCCTGACCCATCACTTGTGATTCTGGTCCTGTCCCATCCTGTGTGATTCTGGTCCTGTCGCATCCCGTGTGATTTTGGTCCTGTCGCATCCCGTGTGATTCTTGTCCTCTCGCATCCGGTATGATTCTGGTCCTGTCCCATCCTTTGTGATTCTGGTCCAGTCGCATCCCGTATGATTCTGGTCCTGTCGCATCCCGTGTCATTTTGGTCCTGTCCCATTCCGTGTGATTCTGGTCCTGTCCCATTCCGTGTGATTCTGGTCCTGTCCCATCCACGGGTGATTCTGGTCCTGTCTCATCACGTGTGATTCTTGTCCTGTCCCATCCCGTGTGATTCTGGTCCTATCACATCTCGTGTGATGCTGGTCCAGTCCCATCCCGTGTGATTCTGGTCCTGTCCCATTCCATGTGAATCGGCTCCTGTCGCATCCCGTCTGATTCTGGTCCTCTCCCTTCCCGTGTGATTCTGGTCTTGTCCCATCCTGTGTGATTCTGGTGCTGTCGCATCCCTTGTGATTCTGGTCCTCTCCCTTCCCGTGTGATTCTGGTCCTGTCCCATCCTGTGTGATTCTGGTGCTGTCGCATCCCGTATGATTCTGGTCCTGTCGCATCCCGTGTGATTTTGGTCCTGTCCCATCCCGTGTGATTCTGGTCCTGTCACATCCCTTGTGATTCTGGTCCTGTCCCATCCCTTGTGATTCTGGTCCTATCCCATCCCGTGTGATTCTGATCCTGTCCCATCCCGTGTGATTCTGGTCCTGTCCCATTCCGTGTGATTCTGGTCCTGTCCCATCCACGGGTGATTCTGGTCCTGTCTCATCCCGTGTGATTCTTGTCCTGTCCCATCCCGTGTGATTCTGGTCCTCTCCCATCCCGTGTGTTTCTGGTTCTGTCATATCCCATGTGATTCTGGTCCTCTCCTATCCCGTGTGATTCTGGTCCTGTCTCTTCCCCTGTGATTCTGGTCCTGTCGCATCCCGTGTGTTTCTGGTCCTGTCTCATCCCGTGTGATTCTTCTCCTGTCAGATCTCATGTGATTCTGGTCCTGTCCCGTCCCGTGTGGTTCTGGTCCTGTCTCATCCAGTGTGATTCTGGTCCTGTCACATCCCGTGTGATTCTGGTCCTGTCCCATCCCGTGTGATTCTTGTCCTCTCGCATCCGGTGTGATTCTGGTCCTGTCCCATTCCGTGTGATTCTGGTCCTGTCCCATCCCTTGTGATTCTCGACCTGTCTCATTCCGTGTGATTCTGGTCCTTTCACATCCCGTGTGATTCCGGTCCTGTCCCATTCCGTGTGATTCTGGTCCTGTCCCATCCCGTGTGATTCTGGTCCTGTCACATCTCGTGTGATTCTGGTTTTGTCCCATTCCGTGTGATTCTCGTCCTGTCCCAACCCGTGTGATTCTGGTCCTGTCGCATCTCGTGTGATTCTGGTCCTGTCCCATCCCGTGTGATTCTGGTCCTGTCACATCTCGTGTGATTCTGGTCCTGTCCCATGCCATGTGATTCTGGTCCTGTCCCAACCATGTGATTCGGCTCCTGTCGCATCCCGTCTGATTCTGGTCCTGTCACATCCCGTGTGATTCTGGTCCTCTCCCTTCCCGTGTGATTCTGGTCCTGTCCCATTCTGTGTGATTCTGGTCCTGTCCCTTTCCCGTGTGATTCTCGTTCCGTCTCATCCCGTGTGATTCTGGTCCTGTCCCATCCCGTGTGATTCTGGTCCTGTCCCATTCCGTGTGATTCTGGTCCTGTCCCATCCCGTGTGATTCTGGTCCTGTCACATCTCGTGTGATTCTGGTCCTGTCCCATTGCATGTGATTCTGCTCCTGTCGCATCCCGTGTGATTCTGGTCCTGTCTCATCCCCTGTGATTCTGGTCCTGTCGAATCCCTTGTGATTCTGGTCCTGTCCCATCCCGTGTGATTCTGGTCCTGTCACATCCCGGGTGATTCTGGTCCTGTCCCATTCCATGTGATTCGGCTCCTGTCGCATCCCGTCTGATTCTGGTCCTGTCACATCCCGTGTGATTCTGGTCCTCTCCCTTCCCGTGTGATTCTGGTCCCGTCCCATCCTGTGTGATTCTGGTCCTGTCGCATCCCGTATGATTCTGGTCCTGTCGCATCCCGTGTGATTTTGGTCCTGTCCCATCCCGTGTGATTCTGGTCCTGTCACATCCCTTGTGATTCTGGTCCTGTCCCATCCCTTGTGATTCTGGTCCTATCCCATCCCGTGTGATTCTGATCCTGTCCCATCCCGTGTGATTCTGGTCCTGTCCCATTCCGTGTGATTCTGTTGCTGTCCCATCCACGGGTGATTCTGGTCCTGTCTCATCCCGTGTGATTCTGGTCCTGTCTCATCCCGTGTGATTCTTGTCCTGTCCCATCCCGTGTGATTCTGGTCCTCTCCCATCCCGTGTGTTTCTGGTTCTGTCATATCCCATGTGATTCTGGTCCTGTCTCTTCCCCTGTGATTCTGGTCCTGTCGCATCCCGTGTGTTTCTGGTCCTGTCTCATCCCGTGTGATTCTTGTCCTGTCAGATCTCATGTGATTCTGGTCCTGTCCCGTCCCGTGTGGTTCTGGTCCTGTCTCATCCAGTGTGATTCTGGTCCTGTCACATCCCGTGTGATTCTGGTCCTGTCCCATCCACGGGTGATTCTGTTCCAGTCCCATTCTGTGTGATTCCGCTCCTGTCCCATTCCGTATGATTCTGGTCCCGTCACATCCCGTGTGATTCTGGTCCTGTCCAATTCCGAGTGATTCTGATCCTGTCCCATCCCGTGTGATTCTGTTCCTGTCCCATTCTGTGTGATTATGGTCCTGTCCCATTCCCGTGTGATTCTCTTTCAGTCTTATCCCTTGTGATTCTGGTCCTGTCACATCCCGTGTGATTCTGCTCCTGTCACATCCCGAGTGATTCTGCTCCTGACCCATCCCTTGTGATTCTGGTCCTGTCACATCCCGGGTGATTCTGATCCTGAGCCATCCCTTGTGATTCTGGTCCCGTCACATCCCGTGTGATTCTCGTCCTGTCCCATCCCGTGTGATTCTTGTCCTCTCGCATCCGGTGTGATTCTGATCCTGTCCCGTCCCGTAGGATTCTGGTCCTGTCCCATCCCGTGTGATTCTGGTCCTGTCCCATCCTGTGTGATTCTGGTCCTGTCGCATCCCGTATGATTCTGGTCCTGTCTCATCCCGTGTGATTCTTGTCCTGTCACATCTCATGTGATTCTGGTCCTGTCCCATCCCGTGTGGTTCTGGTCCTGTCTCATCCCGTGTGCTTCTGGTCATGTCCCATCCTGTGTGATTCTCGTCCTGTCCCATTCCGTGTGCTTCTGGTCATGTCCCATCCTGTGCGATTCTGGTCCTGACCCATCACTTGTGATTCTGGTCCTGTCCCATCCTGTGTGATTCTGGTCCTGTCGCATCCCGTGTGATTTTGGTCCTGTCGCATCCCGTGTGATTCTTGTCCTCTCGCATCCGGTATGATTCTGGTCCTGTCCCATCCTTTGTGATTCTGGTCCAGTCGCATCCCGTATGATTCTGGTCCTGTCGCATCCCGTGTGATTTTGGTCCTGTCCCATTCCGTGTGATTCTGGTCCTGTCCCATTCCGTGTGATTCTGGTCCTGTCCCATCCACGGGTGATTCTTGTCCTGTCTCATCACGTGTGATTCTTGTCCTGTCCCATCCCGTGTGATTCTGGTCCTGTCACATCTCGTGTGATGCTTGTCCAGTCCCATCCCGTGTGATTCTGGTCCTGTCACATCTCGTGTGATTCTGGTCCTGTCCCATGCCATGTGATTCTGGTCCTGTCCCATCCCGTGTGATTCTGGTCCTGTCCCATTCCATGTGAATCGGCTCCTGTCGCATCCCGTCTGATTCTGGTCCTCTCCCTTCCCGTGTGATTCTGGTCCTGTCCCATCCTGTGTGATTCTGGTGCTGTCGCATCCCTTGTGATTCTGGTCCTCTCCCTTCCCGTGTGATTCTGGTCCTGTCCCATCCTGTGTGATTCTGGTGCTGTCGCATCCCGTATGATTCTGGTCCTGTCGCATCCCGTGTGATTTTGGTCCTGTCCCATCCCGTGTGATTCTGGTCCTGTCCCATCCACCGGTGATTCTGGTCCTGTCTCATCCCGTGTGATTCTTGTCCTGTCCCATCCCTTATGATTCTGATCCTATCCCATCCCGTGTGATTCTGATCCTGTCCCATCCCGTGTGATTCTGGTCCTGTCCCATTCCGTGTGATTCTGGTCCTGTCCCATCCACGGGTGATTCTGGTCCTGTCTCATCCCGTGTGATTCTTGTCCTGTCCCATCCCGTGTGATTCTAGTCCTCTCCCATCCCGTGTGTTTCTGGTTCTGTCATATCCCATGTGATTCTGGTCCTCTCCCATCCCGTGTGATTCTGGTCCTGTCTCTTCCCCTGTGATTCTGGTCCTGTCGCATCCCGTGTGTTTCTGGTCCTGTCTCATCCCGTGTGATTCTTGTCCTGTCAGATCTCATGTGATTCTGGTCCTGTCCCATCCACGGGTGATACTGGTCCTGTCTCATCCCGTGTGATTCTTGTCCTGTCCCATCCCTTATGATTCTGGTCCTATCCCATCCCGTGTGATTCTGATCCTGTCCCATCCCGTGTGATTCTGGTCCTGTCCCATTCCGTGTGATTCTGGTCCTGTCCCATCCACGGGTGATTCTGGTCCTGTCTCATCCCGTGTGATTCTTGTCCTGTCCCATCCCGTGTGATTCTAGTCCTCTCCCATCCCGTGTGTTTCTGGTTCTGTCATATCCCATGTGATTCTGGTCCTCTCCCATCCCGTGTGATTCTGGTCCTGTCTCTTCCCCTGTGATTCTGGTCCTGTCGCATCCCGTGTGTTTCTGGTCCTGTCTCATCCCGTGTGATTCTTGTCCTGTCAGATCTCATGTGATTCTGGTCCTGTCCCGTCCCGTGTGGTTCTGGTCCTGTCTCATCCAGTGTGATTCTGGTCCTGTCACATCCCGTATGATTCTGGTCCTGTCCCATCCCGTGTGATTCTTGTCCTCTCGCATTCCGTGTGATTCTGGTCCTGTCCCATCCACGGGTGATTCTGTTCCTGTCCCATTCTGTGTGATTCCGCTCCTGTCTCATCCAGTGTGATTCTGGTCCTGTCACATCCCGTGTGATTCTGCTCCTGTCCCATCCCGTGTGATTCTTGTCCTCTCGCATCCGGTGTGATTCTGGTCCTGTCCCATTCCGTGTGATTCTGGTCCTGTCCCATCCCTTGCGATTCTCGTCCTGTCTCATTCCGTGTGATTCTGGTCCTTTCACATCCCGTGTGATTCCGGTCCTGTCCCATTCCGTGTGATTCTGGTCCTGTCCCATCCCGTGTGATTCTGGTCCTGTCACATCTCCTGTGATTCTGGTCCTGTCCCATTCCGTGTGATTCTGGTCCTGTCCCATCCCGTGTGATTCTGGTCCTGTCGCATCTCGTCTGATTCTGGTCCTGTCCCATCCCGTGTGATTCTGGTCCTGTCACATCTCGTGTGATTCTGGTCCTGTCTCATGCCATGTGATTCTGGTCCTGTCCCAACCATGTGATTCGGCTCCTGTCGCATCCCGTCTGATTCTGGTCCTGTCACATCCAGTGTGATTCTGGTCCTCTCCCTTCCCGTGTGATTCTGGTCCTGTCCCATTCTGTGTGATTCTGGTCCTGTCCCATTCCCGTGTGATTCTCGTTCCGTCTCATCCCGTGTGATTCTGGTCCTGTCCCATCCCGTGTGATTCTGGTCCTGTCCCATTCCGTGTGATTCTTGTCCTGTCCCATCCCGTGTGATTCTGGTCCTGTCACATCTCGTGGGATTCTGGTCCTGTCCCATTCCATGTGATTCTGCTCCTGTCGCATCCCGTGTGATTCTGGTCCTGTCTCATCCCCTGTGATTCTGGTCCTGTCGAATCCCTTGTGATTCTGGTCCTGTCCCATCCCGTGTGATTCTGGTCCTGTCACATCCCATGTGATTCTGGACCTGTCACATCCCGGGTGATTCTTGTCCTGTCCCATTCCGTGTGATTCTGGTCCTGTCACATTCCTTGTGATTCTGGTCCTTTCCCATCCCGTGTGATTCTGGTCCTGTCACATCCCGTGTGATTCTGCTCCTGACCCATCCCTTGTGATTCTGGTCCTGTCACATCCCGGGTGATTCTGCTCCTGACCCATCCCTTGTGATTCTGGTCCCGTCACATCCCGTGTGATTCTCGTCCTGTCCCATCCCGTGTGATTCTTGTCCTCTCGCATCCGGTGTGATTCTGATCCTGTCCCGTCCCGTAGGATTCTGGTCCTGTCCCATCCCGTGTGATTCTGGTCCTGTCCCATTCCGTGTGATTCTGGTCCTGTCACATCCGGTGTGATTCTCGTCCTGTCCCATCCCGTGTGCTTCTGGTCATGTCCCATCCTGTGTGATTCTCGTCCTGTCCCATTCCGTGTGCTTCTGGTCATGTCCCATCCTGTGCGATTCTGGTCCTGACCCATCACTTGTGATTCTGGTCCTGTCCCATCCTGTATGATTCTGGTCCTGTCGCATCCCGTGTGATTTTGGTCCTGTCCCATCCCGTGTGATTCTGGTCCTGTCACATCCCTTGTGATTCTGGTCCTGTCCCATCCCTTGTGATTCTGGTCCTATCCCATCCAGTGTGATTCTGATCCTGTCCCATCCCGTGTGATTCTGGTCCTGTCCCATTCCGTGTGATTCTGGTCCTGTCCCATCCACGGGTGATTCTGGTCCTGTCTCATCCCGTGTGATTCTTGTCCTGTCCCATCCCGTGTGATTCTGGTCCTCTCCCATCCCGTGTGTTTCTGGTTCTGTCATATCCCATGTGATTCTGGTCCTCTCCCATCCCGTGTGATTCTGGTCCTGTCTCTTCCCCTGTGATTCTGGTCCTGTCGCATCCCGTGTGTTTCTGGTCCTGTCTCATCCCGTGTGATTCTTCTCCTGTCAGATCTCATGTGATTCTGGTCCTGTCCCGTCCCGTGTGGTTCTGGTCCTGTCTCATCCAGTGTGATTCTGGTCCTGTCACATACCGTGTGATTCTGGTCCTGTCCCATCCCGTGTGATTCTTGTCCTCTCGCATCCGGTGTGATTCTGGTCCTGTCCCATTCCGTGTGATTCTGGTCCTGTCCCATCCCTTGTGATTCTGTTCCTGTCCCATCCACGGGTGATTCTGGTCCTGTCTCATCCCGTGTGATTCTTGTCCTGTCCCATCCCGTGTGATTCTGGTCCTCTCCCATCCCGTGTGTTTCTGGTTCTGTCATATCCCATGTGATTCTGGTCCTCTCCCATCCCGTGTGATTCTGGTCCTGTCTCTTCCCCTGTGAATCTGGTCCTGTCGCATCCCGTGTGTTTCTGGTCCTGTCTCATCCCGTGTGATTCTTCTCCTGTCAGATCTCACGTGATTCTGGTCCTGTCCCGTCCCGTGTGGTTCTGGTCCTGTCTCATCCAGTGTGATTCTGGTCCTGTCACATACCGTGTGATTCTGGTCCTGTCCCATCCCGTGTGATTCTTGTCCTCTCGCATCCGGTGTGATTCTGGTCCTGTCCCATTCCGTGTGATTCTGGTCCTGTCCCATCCCTTGTGATTCTCGTCCTGTCTCATTCCGTGTGATTCTGGTCCTTTCACATCCCGTGTGATTCCGGTCCTGTCCCATTCCGTGTGATTCTGGTCCTGTCCCATCCCGTGTGATTCTGGTCCTGTCACATCTCGTGTGATTCTGGTCTTGTCCCATTCCGTGTTATTCTGGTCCTGTCCCATCCCGTTTGATTCTGGTCCTGTCGCATCTCGTGTGATTCTGGTCCAGTCCCATCCCGTGTGATTCTGGTCCTGTCACATCTCGTGTGATTCTGGTCCTGTCCCATGCCATGTGATTCTGGTCCTGTCCCAACCATGTGATTCGGCTCCTGTCGCATCCCGTCTGATTCTGGTCCTGTCACATCCCGTGTGATTCTGGTCCTCTCCCTTCCCGTGTGATTCTGGTCCTGTCCCATTCTGTGTGATTCTGGTCCTGTCCCATTCCCGTGTGATTCTCGTTCCGTCTCATCCCGTGTGATTCTGGTCCTGTCCCATCCCGTGTGATTCTGGTCCTGTCCCATTCCGTGTGATTCTGGTCCTGTCCCATCCCGTGTGATTCTGGTCCTGTCACATCTCGTGTGATTCTGGTCCTGTCCCATTCCATGTGATTCTGCTCCTGTCGCATCCCGTGTGATTCTGGTCCTGTCTCATCCCCTGTGATTCTGGTCCTGTCGAATCCCTTGTGATTCAGGTCCTGTCCCATCCCGTGTGATTCTGGTCGTGTCCCATCCCGTGTGATTCTTGTCCTCTCGCATCCGCTGTGATTCTGATCCTGTCCCGTCCCGTAGGATTCTGGTCCTGTCCCATCCCGTGTGATTCTGGTCCTGTCCCATCCTGTGTGATTCTGGTCCTGTCGCATCCCGTATGATTCTGGTCCTGTCTCATCCCGTGTGATTCTTGTCCTGTCACATCTCATGTGATTCTGGTCCTGTCCCATCCCGTGTGGTTCTGGTCCTGTCTCATCCCGTGTGATTCTGGTCATGTCCCATCCTGTGTGATTCTCGTCCTGTCCCATTCCGTGTGATTCTGGTTCTGTCACATCCCGTGTGATTCTGGTCCTGTCACATCCGGTGTGATTCTCGTCCTGTCCCATCCCGTGTGCTTCTGGTCATGTCCCATCCTGTGTGATTCTCGTCCTGTCCCATTCCGTGTGCTTCTGGTCATGTCCCATCCTCTGCGATTCTGGTCCTGACCCATCACTTGTGATTCTGGTCCTGTCCCATCCTGTGTGATTCTGGTCCTGTCGCATCCCGTGTGATTTTGGTCCTGTCGCATCCCGTGTGATTCTTGTCCTCTCGCATCCGGAATGATTCTGGTCCTGTCCCATCCTGTGTGATTCTGGTCCTGTCGCATCCCGTATGATTCTGGTCCTGTCGCATCCCGTGTGATTTTGGTCCTGTCCCATTCCGAGTGATTCTGATCCTGTCCCATCCCGTGTGATTCTGGTCCTGTCCCATTCCGTGTGATTCTGGTCCTGTCCCATCCACGGGTGATTCTGGTCCTGTCTCATCTCGTGTGATTCTTGTCCTGTCCCATCCCGTGTGATTCTGGTCCTGTCACATCTCGTGTGATTCTGGTCCAGTCCCATCCCGTGTGATTCTGGTCCTGTCACATCTCGTGTGATTCTGGTCCTGTCCCATGCCATGTGATTCTGGTCCTGTCCCATTCCATGTGATTCGGCTCCTGTCGCATCCCGTCTGATTCTGGTCCTGTCACATCCCGTGTGATTCTGGTCCTCTCCCTTCCCGTGTGATTCTGGTCCCGTCCCATCCTGTGTGATTCTGGTCCTGTCGCATCCCGTATGATTCTGGTCCTGTCGCATCCCGTGTGATTTTGGTCCCGTCACATCCCGTGTGATTCTCGTCCTGTCCCATCCCGTGTGATTCTTGTCCTCTCGCATCCGCTGTGATTCTGATCCTGTCCCGTCCCGTACGATTCTGGTCCTGTCCCATCCCGTGTGATTCTGGTCCTGTCCCATCCTGTGTGATTCTGGTCCTGTCGCATCCCGTATGATTCTGGTCCTGTCTCATCCCGTGTGATTCTTGTCCTGTCACATCTCATGTGATTCTGGTCCTGTCCCATCCCGTGTGGTTCTGGTCCTGTCTCATCCCGTGTGATTCTGGTCATGTCCCATCCTGTGTGATTCTCGTCCTGTCCAATTCCGTGTGATTCTGGTGTTGTCACATTCCTTGTGATTCTGGTCCTTTCCCATCCCGTGTGATTCTGGTCCTGTCACATCCCGTGTGATTCTGCTCCTGACCCATCTCTTGTGATTCTGGTCCTGTCACATCCCGGGTGATTCTGCTCCTGACCCATCCCTTGTGATTTTGGTCCCGTCACATCCCGTGTGATTCTCGTCCTGTCCCATCCCGTGTGATTCTTGTCCTCTCGCATCCGCTGTGATTCTGATCCTGTCCCGTCCCGTGTGATTCTGGTCCTGTCCCATCCTGTGTGATTCTGGTCCTGTCGCATCCCGTATGATTCTGGTCCTGTCTCATCCCGTGTGATTCTTGTCCTGTCACATCTCATGTGATTCTGGTCCTGTCCCATCCGGTGTGGTTCTGGTCCTGTCTCATCCCGTGTGATTCTGGTCATGTCCCATCCTGTGTGATTCTCGTCCTGTCCCATTCCGTGTGATTCTGGTTCTGTCACATCCCGTGTGATTCTGGTCCTGTCACATCCGGTGTGATTCTCGTCCTGTCCCATCCCGTGTGCTTCTGGTCATGTCCCATCCTGTGTGATTCTCGTCCTGTCCCATTCCGTGTGCTTCTGGTCATGTCCCATCCTGTGCGATTCTGGTCCTGACCCATCACTTGTGATTCTGGTCCTGTCCCATCCTGTGTGATTCTGGTCCTGTCGCATCCCGTGTGATTTTGGTCCTGTCGCATCCCGTGTGATTCTTGTCCTCTCGCATCCGGTATGATTCTGGTCCTGTCCCATCCTGTGTGATTCTGGTCCTGTCGCATCCCGTATGATTCTGGTCCTGTCGCATCCCGTGTGATTTTGGTCCTGTCCCATTCCGAGTGATTCCGGTCCTGTCCCATTCCGTGTGATTCTGGTCCTGTCCCATCCCGTGTGATTCTGGTCCTGTCACATCTCGTGTGATTCTGGTCTTGTCCCATTCCGTGTTATTCTGGTCCTGTCCCATCCCGTTTGATTCTGGTCCTGTCGCATCTCGTGTGATTCTGGTCCAGTCCCATCCCGTGTGATTCTGGTCCTGTCACATCTCGTGTGATTCTGGTCCTGTCCCATGCCATGTGATTCTGGTCCTGTCCCAACCATGTGATTCGGCTCCTGTCGCATCCCGTCTGATTCTGGTCCTGTCACATCCCGTGTGATTCTGGTCCTCTCCCTTCCCGTGTGATTCTGGTCCTGTCCCATTCTGTGTGATTCTGGTCCTGTCCCATTCCCGTGTGATTCTCGTTCCGTCTCATCCCGTGTGATTCTGGTCCTGTCCCATCCCGTGTGATTCTGGTCCTGTCCCATTCCGTGTGATTCTGGTCCTGTCCCATCCCGTGTGATTCTGGTCCTGTCACATCTCGTGTGATTCTGGTCCTGTCCCATTCCATGTGATTCTGCTCCTGTCGCATCCCGTGTGTTTCTGGTCCTGTCTCATCCCCTGTGATTCTGGTCCTGTCGAATCCCTTGTGATTCAGGTCCTGTCCCATCCCGTGTGATTCTGGTCCTGTCCCATCCCGTGTGATTCTTGTCCTCTCGCATCCGCTGTGATTCTGATCCTGTCCCGTCCCGTAGGATTCTGGTCCTGTCCCATCCCGTGTGATTCTGGTCCTGTCCCATCCTGTGTGATTCTGGTCCTGTCGCATCCCGTATGATTCTGGTCCTGTCTCATCCCGTGTGATTCTTGTCCTGTCACATCTCATGTGATTCTGGTCCTGTCCCATCCCGTGTGGTTCTGGTCCTGTCTCATCCCGTGTGATTCTGGTCATGTCCCATCCTGTGTGATTCTCGTCCTGTCCCATTCCGTGTGATTCTGGTTCTGTCACATCCCGTGTGATTCTGGTCCTGTCACATCCGGTGTGATTCTCGTCCTGTCCCATCCCGTGTGCTTCTGGTCATGTCCCATCCTGTGTGATTCTCGTCCTGTCCCATTCCGTGTGCTTCTGGTCATGTCCCATCCTGTGCGATTCTGGTCCTGACCCATCACTTGTGATTCTGGTCCTGTCCCATCCTGTGTGATTCTGGTCCTGTCGCATCCCGTGTGATTTTGGTCCTGTCGCATCCCGTGTGATTCTTGTCCTCTCGCATCCGGAATGATTCTGGTCCTGTCCCATCCTGTGTGATTCTGGTCCTGTCGCATCCCGTATGATTCTGGTCCTGTCGCATCCCGTGTGATTTTGGTCCTGTCCCATTCCGAGTGATTCTGATCCTGTCCCATCCCGTGTGATTCTGGTCCTGTCCCATTCCGTGTGATTCTGGTCCTGTCCCATCCACGGGTGATTCTGGTCCTGTCTCATCTCGTGTGATTCTTGTCCTGTCCCATCCCGTGTGATTCTGGTCCTGTCACATCTCGTGTGATTCTGGTCCAGTCCCATCCCGTGTGATTCTGGTCCTGTCACATCTCGTGTGATTCTGGTCCTGTCCCATGCCATGTGATTCTGGTCCTGTCCCATTCCATGTGATTCGGCTCCTGTCGCATCCCGTCTGATTCTGGTCCTGTCACATCCCGTGTGATTCTGGTCCTCTCCCTTCCCGTGTGATTCTGGTCCCGTCCCATCCTGTGTGATTCTGGTCCTGTCGCATCCCGTATGATTCTGGTCCTGTCGCATCCCGTGTGATTTTGGTCCCGTCACATCCCGTGTGATTCTCGTCCTGTCCCATCCCGTGTGATTCTTGTCCTCTCGCATCCGCTGTGATTCTGATCCTGTCCCGTCCCGTACGATTCTGGTCCTGTCCCATCCCGTGTGATTCTGGTCCTGTCCCATCCTGTGTGATTCTGGTCCTGTCGCATCCCGTATGATTCTGGTCCTGTCTCATCCCGTGTGATTCTTGTCCTGTCACATCTCATGTGATTCTGGTCCTGTCCCATCCCGTGTGGTTCTGGTCCTGTCTCATCCCGTGTGATTCTGGTCATGTCCCATCCTGTGTGATTCTCGTCCTGTCCCATTCCGTGTGATTCTGGTGTTGTCACATTCCTTGTGATTCTGGTCCTTTCCCATCTCGTGTGATTCTGGTCCTGTCACATCCCGTGTGATTCTGCTCCTGACCCATCTCTTGTGATTCTGGTCCTGTCACATCCCGGGTGATTCTGCTCCTGACCCATCCCTTGTGATTTTGGTCCCGTCACATCCCGTGTGATTCTCGTCCTGTCCCATCCCGTGTGATTCTTGTCCTCTCGCATCCGCTGTGATTCTGATCCTGTCCCGTCCGTGTGATTCTGGTCCTGTCCCATCCTGTGTGATTCTGGTCCTGTCGCATCCCGTATGATTCTGGTCCTGTCTCATCCCGTGTGATTCTTGTCCTGTCACATCTCATGTGATTCTGGTCCTGTCCCATCCGGTGTGGTTCTGGTCCTGTCTCATCCCGTGTGATTCTGGTCATGTCCCATCCTGTGTGATTCTCGTCCTGTCCCATTCCGTGTGATTCTGGTTCTGTCACATCCCGTGTGATTCTGGTCCTGTCACATCCGGTGTGATTCTCGTCCTGTCCCATCCCGTGTGCTTCTGGTCATGTCCCATCCTGTGTGATTCTCGTCCTGTCCCATTCCGTGTGCTTCTGGTCATGTCCCATCCTGTGCGATTCTGGTCCTGACCCATCACTTGTGATTCTGGTCCTGTCCCATCCTGTGTGATTCTGGTCCTGTCGCATCCCGTGTGATTTTGGTCCTGTCGCATCCCGTGTGATTCTTGTCCTCTCGCATCCGGTATGATTCTGGTCCTGTCCCATCCTGTGTGATTCTGGTCCTGTCGCATCCCGTATGATTCTGGTCCTGTCGCATCCCGTGTGATTTTGGTCCTGTCCCATTCCGAGTGATTCTGATCCTGTCCCATCCCGTGTGATTCTGGTCCTGTCCCATTCCGTGTGATTCTGGTCCTGTCCCATCCACGGGTGATTCTGGTCCTGTCTCATCTCGTGTGATTCTTGTCCTGTCCCATCACGTGTGATTCTGGTCCTGTCACATCTCGTGTGATTCTGGTCCAGTCCCATCCCGTGTGATTCTGGTCCTGTCACATCTCGTGTGATTCTGGTCCTGTCCCATGCCATGTGATTCTGGTCCTGTCCCATTCCATGTGATTCGGCTCCTGTCGCATCCCGTCTGATTCTGGTCCTGTCGCATCCCGTGTGATTTTGGTCCCGTCACATCCCGTGTGATTCTCGTCCTGTCCCATCCCGTGTGATTCTTGTCCTCTCGCATCTGCTGTGATTCTGATCCTGTCCCGTCCCGTAGGATTCTGGTCCTGTCCCATCCCGTGTGATTCTGGTCCTGTCCCATCCTGTGTGATTCTGGTCCTGTCGCATCCCGTATGATTCTGGTCCTGTCTCATCCCGTGTGATTCTTGTCCTGTCACATCTCATGTGATTCTGGTCCTGTCCCATCCCGTGTGGTTCTGGTCCTGTCTCATCCCGTGTGATTCTGGTCATGTCCCATCCTGTGTGATTCTCGTCCTGTCCCATTCCGTGTGATTCTGGTTCTGTCACATCCCGTGTGATTCTGGTCCTGTCACATCCGGTGTGATTCTCGTCCTGTCCCATCCCGTGTGCTTCTGGTCATGTCCCATCCTGTGTGATTCTCGTCCTGTCCCATTCCGTGTGCTTCTGGTCATGTCCCATCCTGTGCGATTCTGGTCCTGACCCATCACTTGTGATTCTGGTCCTGTCCCATCCTGTATGATTCTGGTCCTGTCGCATCCCGTGTGATTTTGGTCCTGTCCCATCCCATGTGATTCTGGTCCTGTCACATCCCTTGTGATTCTGGTCCTGTCCCATCCCTTGTGATTCTGGACCTATCCCATCCCGTGTGATTCTGATCCTGTCCCATCCCGTGTGATTCTGGTCCTGTCCCATTCCGTGTGATTCTGGTCCTATCCCATCCCGTGTGATTCTGATCCTGTCCCATCCCGTGTGATTCTGGTCCTGTCCCATCCACGGGTGATTCTGGTCCTGTCTCATCCCGTGTGATTCTTGTCCTGTCCCATCCCGTGTGATTCTGGTCCTCTCCCATCCCGTGTGTTTCTGGTTCTGTCATATCCCATGTGATTCTGGTCCTCTCCCATCCCGTGTGATTCTGGTCCTGTCTCTTCCCCTGTGATTCTGGTCCTGTCGCATCCCGTGTGTTTCTGGTCCTGTCTCATCCCGTGTGATTCTTCTCCTGTCAGATCTCATGTGATTCTGGTCCTGTCCCGTCCCGTGTGGTTCTGGTCCTGTCTCATCCAGTGTGATTCTGGTCCTGTCACATACCGTGTGATTCTGGTCCTGTCCCATCCCGTGTTATTCTTGTCCTCTCGCATCCGGTGTGATTCTGGTCCTGTCCCATTCCGTGTGATTCTGGTCACTGTCCCATCCCTTGTGATTCTCGTCCTGTCTCATTCCGTGTGATTCTAGTCCTTTCACATCCCGTGTGATTCCGGTCCTGTCCCATTCCGTGTGATTCTGGTCCTGTCCCATCCCGTGTGATTCTGGTCCTGTCACATCTCGTGTGATTCTGGTCTTGTCCCATTCCGTGTGATTCTGGTCCTGTCCCATCCCGTGTGATTCTGGTCCTGTCGCATCTCGTGTGATTCTGGTCCTGTCCCATCCCGTGTGATTCTGGTCCTGTCACATCTCGTGTGATTCTGGTCCTGTCCCATCCCGTGTGATTCTGGTCCTGTCACATCCCATGTGATTCTGGACCTGTCACATCCCGGGTGATTCTTGTCCTGTCCCATTCCGTGTGATTCGGGTCCTGTCACATTCCTTGTGATTCTGGTCCTTTCCCATCCCGTGTGATTCTGGTCCTGTCACATCCCGTGTGATTCTGCTCCTGACCCATCCCTTGTGATTCTGGTCCTGTCACATCCCGTGTGATTCTCCTCCTGTCCCATCCCGTGTGATTCTTGTCCTCTCGCATCCGGTGTGATTCTGATCCTGTCCCGTCCCGTAGGATTCTGGTCCTGTCCCATCCCGTGTGATTCTGGTCCTGTCCCATCCTGTGTGATTCTGGTCCTGTCGCATCCCGTATGATTCTGGTCCTGTCTCATCCCGTGTGATTCTTGTCCTGTCACATCTCATGTCATTCTGGTCCTGTCCCATCCCGTGTGGTTCTGGTCCTGTCTCATCCCGTGTGATTCTGGTCATGTCCCATCCTGTGTGATTCTCGTCCTGTCCCATTCCGTGTGATTCTGGTTCTGTCACATCCCGTGTGATTCTGGTCCTGTCACATCCGGTGTGATTCTCGTCCTGTCCCATCCCGTGTTCTTCTGGTCATGTCCCATCCTGTGTGATTCTCGTCCTGTCCCATTCCGTGTGCTTCTGGTCATGTCCCATCCTGTGCGATTCTGGTCCTGACCCATCACTTGTGATTCTGGTCCTGTCCCATCCTGTATGATTCTGGTCCTGTCGCATCCCGTGTGATTTTGGGCCTGTCCCATCCCGTGTGATTCTGGTCCTGTCACATCCCTTGTGATTCTGGTCCTGTCCCATCCCTTGTGATTCTGGTCCTATCCCATCCCGTGTGATTCTGATCCTGTCCCATCCCGTGTGATTCTGGTCCTGTCCCATTCCGTGTGATTCTGGTCCTGTCCCATCCACGGGTGATTCTGGTCCTGTCTCATCCCGTGTGATTCTTGTCCTGTCCCATCCCGTGTGATTCTGGTCCTCTCCCATCCCGTGTGTTTCTGGTTCTGTCATATCCCATGTGATTCTGGTCCTGTCCCATCCCGTGTGATTCTGGTCCTGTCTCTTCCCCTGTGATTCTGGTCCTGTCGCATCCCGTGTGTTTCTGGTCCTGTCTCATCCCGTGTGATTCTTCTCCTGTCAGATCTCATGTGATTCTGGTCCTGTCCCGTCCCGTGTGGTTCTGGTCCTGTCTCATCCAGTGTGATTCTGGTCCTGTCACATACCGTGTGATTCTGGTCCTGTCCCATCCCGTGTGATTCTTGTCCTCTCGCATCCGGTGTGATTCTGGTCCTGTCCCATTCCGTGTGATTCTGGTCCTGTCCCATCCCTTGTGATTCTGGTCCTGTCTCATTCCGTGTGATTCTGGTCCTTTCACATCCCGTGTGATTCCGGTCCTGTCCCATTCCGTGTGATTCTGGTCCTGTCCCATCCCGTGTGATTCTGGTCCTGTCACATCTCGTGTGATTCTGGTCTTGTCCCATTCCGTGTGATTCTGGTCCTGTCCCATCCCGTGTGATTCTGGTCCTGTCGCATCTCGTGTGATTCTGGTCCTGTCCCATCCCGTGTGATCCTGGTCCTGTCACATCTCGTGTGATTCTGGTCCTGTCCCATGCCATGTGATTCTGGTCCTGTCCCAACCATGTGATTCGGCTCCTGTCGCATCCCGTCTGATTCTGGTCCTGTCACATCCCGTGTGATTCTGGTCCTCTCCCTTCCCGTGTGATTCTGGTCCTGTCCCATTCTGTGTGATTCTGGTCCTGTCCCATTCCCGTGTGATTCTCGTTCCGTCTCATCCCGTGTAATTCTGGTCCTGTCCCATCCCGTGTGATTCTGGTCCTGTCCCATTCCGTGTGATTCTGGTCCTGTCCCATCCCGTGTGATTCTGGTCCTGTCACATCTCGTGTGATTCTGGTCCTGTCCCATTCCATGTGATTCTGCTCCTGTCGCATCCCGTGTGATTCTGGTCCTGTCCATCCCCTGTGATTCTGGTCCTGTCGAATCCCTTGTGATTCTGGTCCTGTCCCATCCCGTGTGATTCTGGACCTGTCACATCCCGGGTGATTCTTGTCCTGTCCCATTCCGTGTCATTCTGGTGTTGTCACATTCCTTGTGATTCTGGTCCTTTCCCATCCCGTGTGATTCTGGTCCTGTCACATCCCGTGTGATTCTGCTCCTGACCCATCTCTTGTGATTCTGGTCCTGTCACATCCCGGGTGATTCTGCTCCTGACCCATCCCTTGTGATTTTGGTCCCGTCACATCCCGTGTGATTCTCGTCCTGTCCCATCCCGTGTGATTCTTGTCCTCTCGCATCCGCTGTGATTCTGATCCTGTCCCGTCCCGTAGGATTCTGGTCCTGTCCCATCCCGTGTGATTCTGGTCCTGTCCCATCCTGTGTGATTCTGGTCCTGTCGCATCCCGTATGATTCTGGTCCTGTCTCATCCCGTGTGATTCTTGTCCTGTCACATCTCATGTGATTCTGGTCCTGTCCCATCCCGTGTGGTTCTGGTCCTGTCTCATCCCGTGTGATTCTGGTCATGTCCCATCCTGTGTGATTCTCGTCCTGTCCCATTGCGTGTGATTCTGGTTCTGTCACATCCCGTGTGATTCTGGTCCTGTCACATCCGGTGTGATTCTCGTCCTGTCCCATCCCGTGTGCTTCTGGTCATGTCCCATCCTGTGTGATTCTCGTCCTGTCCCATTCCGTGTGCTTCTGGTCATGTCCCATCCTGTGCGATTCTGGTCCTGACCCATGACTTGTGATTCTGGTCCTGTCCCATCCTGTGTGATTCTGGTCCTGTCGCATCCCATGTGATTTTGTTCCTGTCGCATCCCGTGTGATTCTTGTCCTCTCGCATCCGGTATGATTCTGGTCCTGTCCCATCCTGTGTGATTCTGGTCCTGTCGCATCCCGTATGATTCTGGTCCTGTCGCATCCCGTGTGATTTTGGTCCTGTCCCATTCCGAGTGATTCTGATCCTGTCCCATCCCGTGTGATTCTGGTCCTGTCCCATTCCGTGTGATTCTGGTCCTGTCCCATCCACGGGTGATTCTGGTCCTGTCTCATCTCGTGTGATTCTTGTCCTGTCCCATCCCGTGTGATTCTGGTCCTGTCACATCTCGTGTGATTCTGGTCCAGTCCCATCCCGTGTGATTCTGGTCCTGTCACATCTCGTGTGAATCTGGTCCTGTCCCATGCCATGTGATTCTGGTCCTGTCCCATTCCATGTGATTCGGCTCCTGTCGCATCCCGTCTGATTCTGGTCCTGTCACATCCCGTGTGATTCTGGTCCTCTCCCTTCCCGTGTGATTCTGGTCCCGTCCCATCCTGTGTGATTCTGGTCCTGTCGCATCCCGTATGATTCTGGTCCTGTCGCATCCCGTGTGAGTTTGGTCCTGTCCCATCCCCTGTGATTCTGGTCCTGTCACATCCCTTGTGATTCTGGTCCTGTCCCATCCCTTGTGATTCTGGTCCTATCCCAACCCGTGTGATTCTGATCCTGTCCCATCCCGTGTGATTCTGGTCCTGTCCCATTCCGTGTGATTCTGGTGCTGTCCCATCCACGGGTGATTCTGGTCCTGTCTCATCCCGTGTGATTCTTGTCCTGTCCCATCCCGTGTGATTCTGGTCCTCTCCCATCCCATGTGTTTCTGGTTCTCTCATATCCCATGTGATTCTGGTCCTCTCCCATCCCGTGTGATTCTGGTCCTGTCTCTTCCCCTGTGATTCTGGTCCTGTCGCATCCCGTGTGTTTCTGGTCCTGTCTCATCCCGTGTGATTCTTGTCCTGTCAGATCTCATGTGATTCTGGTCCTGTCCCGTCCCGTGTGATTCTGGTCCTGTCACATCCCGGGTGATTCTGCTCCTGACCCATCCCTTGTGATTTTGGTCCCGTCACATCCCGTGTGATTCTCGTCCTGTCCCATCCCATGTGATTCTTGTCCTCTCGCATCCGCTGTGATTCTGATCCTGTCCCGTCCCGTAGGATTCTGGTCCTGTCCCATCCCGTGTGATTCTGGTCCTGTCCCATCCTGTGTGATTCTGGTCCTGTCGCATCCCGTATGATTCTGGTCCTGTCTCATCCCGTGTGATTCTTGTCCAGTCACATCTCATGTGATTCTGGTCCTGTCCCATCCCGTGTGGTTCTGGTCCTGTCTCATCCCGTGTGATTCTGGTCATGTCCCATCCTGTGTGATTCTCGTCCTGTCCCATTCCGTGTGATTCTGGTTCTGTCACATCCCGTGTGATTCTGGTCCTGTCACATCCGGTGTGATTCTCGTCCTGTCCCATCCCGTGTGCTTCTGGTCATGTCCCATCCTGTGTGATTCTCGTCCTGTCCCATTCCGTGTGCTTCTGGTCATGTCCCATCCTGTGCGATTCTGGTCCTGACCCATCACTTGTGATTCTGGTCCTGTCCCATCCTGTGTGATTCTGGTCCTGTCGCATCCCATGTGATTTTGTTCCTGTCGCATCCCGTGTGATTCTTGTCCTCTCGCATCCGGTATGATTCTGGTCCTGTCCCATCCTGTGTGATTCTGGTCCTGTCGCATCCCGTATGATTCTGGTCCTGTCGCATCCCGTGTGATTTTGGTCCTGTCCCATTCCGAGTGATTCTGATCCTGTCCCATCCCGTGTGATTCTGGTCCTGTCACATCTCGTGTGATTCTGGTCCTGTCCCATCCCGTGTGATTCTGGTCCTGTCACATCCCATGTGATTCTGGACCTGTCACATCCCGGGTGATTCTTGTCCTGTCCCATTCCGTGTGATTCTGGTCCTGTCACATTCCTTGTGATTCTGGTCCTTTCCCATCCCGTGTGATTCTGGTACTGTCACATCCCGTGTGATTCTGCTCCTGACCCATCCCTTGTGATTCTGGTCCTGTCACATCCCGGGTGATTCTGCTCCTGACCCATCCCTTGTGATTCAGGTCCCGTCACATCCCGTGTGATTCTCCTCCTGTCCCATCCCGTGTGATTCTTGTCCTCTCGCATCCGGTGTGATTCTGATCCTGTCCCGTCCCGTAGGATTCTGGTCCTGTCCCATCCCGTGTGATTCTGGTCCTGTCCCATCCTGTGTGATTCTGGTCCTGTCGCATCCCGTATGATTCTGGTCCTGTCTCATCCCGTGTGATTCTTGTCCTGTCACATCTCATGTGATTCTGGTCCTGTCCCATCCCGTGTGGTTCTGGTCCTGTCTCATCCCGTGTGATTCTGGTCATGTCCCATCCTGTGTGATTCTCGTCCTGTCCCATTCCGTGTGATTCTGGTTCTGTCACATCCCGTGTGATTCTGGTCCTGTCACATCCGGTGTGATTCTCGTCCTGTCCCATCCCGTGTGCTTCTGGTCATGTCCCATCCTGTGTGATTCTCGTCCTGTCCCATTCCGTGTGCTTCTGGTCATGTCCCATCCTGTGCGATTCTGGTCCTGACCCATCACTTGTGATTCTGGTCCTGTCCCATCCTGTATGATTCTGGTCCTGTCGCATCCCGTGTGATTTTGGTCCTGTCCCATCCCGTGTGATTCTGGTCCTGTCACATCCCTTGTGATTCTGGTCCTGTCCCATCCCTTGTGATTCTGGTCCTATCCCATCCCGTGTGATTCTGATCCTGTCCCATCCCGTGTGATTCTGGTCCTGTCCCATTCCGTGTGATTCTGGTCCTGTCCCATCCACGGGTGATTCTGGTCCTGTCTCATCCCGTGTGATTCTTGTCCTGTCCCATCCCGTGTGATTCTGGTCCTCTCCCATCCCGTGTGTTTCTGGTTCTGTCATATCCCATGTGATTCTGGTCCTGTCCCATCCCGTGTGATTCTGGTCCTGTCTCTTCCCCTGTGATTCTGGTCCTGTCGCATCCCGTGTGTTTCTGGTCCTGTCTCATCCCGTGTGATTCTTCTCCTGTCAGATCTCATGTGATTCTGGTCCTGTCCCGTCCCGTGTGGTTCTGGTCCTGTCTCATCCAGTGTGATTCTGGTCCTGTCACATACCGTGTGATTCTGGTCCTGTCCCATCCCGTGTGATTCTTGTCCTCTCGCATCCGGTGTGATTCTGGTCCTGTCCCATTCCGTGTGATTCTGGTCCTGTCCCATCCCTTGTGATTCTGGTCCTGTCTCATTCCGTGTGATTCTGGTCCTTTCACATCCCGTGTGATTCCGGTCCTGTCCCATTCCGTGTGATTCTGGTCCTGTCCCATCCCGTGTGATTCTGGTCCTGTCACATCTCGTGTGATTCTGGTCTTGTCCCATTCCGTGTGATTCTGGTCCTGTCCCATCCCGTGTGATTCTGGTCCTGTCGCATCTCGTGTGATTCTGGTCCTGTCCCATCCCGTGTGATCCTGGTCCTGTCACATCTCGTGTGATTCTGGTCCTGTCCCATGCCATGTGATTCTGGTCCTGTCCCAACCATGTGATTCGGATCCTGTCGCATCCCGTCTGATTCTGGTCCTGTCACATCCCGTGTGATTCTGGTCCTCTCCCTTCCCGTGTGATTCTGGTCCTGTCCCATTCTGTGTGATTCTGGTCCTGTCCCATTCCCGTGTGATTCTCGTTCCGTCTCATCCCGTGTGATTCTGGTCCTGTCCCATCCCGTGTGATTCTGGTCCTGTCCCATTCCGTGTGATTCTGGTCCTGTCCCATCCCGTGTGATTCTGGTCCTGTCACATCTCGTGTGATTCTGGTCCTGTCCCATTCCATGTGATTCTGCTCCTGTCGCATCCCGTGTGATTCTGGTCCTGTCCATCCCCTGTGATTCTGGTCCTGTCGAATCCCTTGTGATTCTGGTCCTGTCCCATCCCGTGTGATTCTGGACCTGTCACATCCCGGGTGATTCTTGTCCTGTCCCATTCCGTGTCATTCTGGTGTTGTCACATTCCTTGTGATTCTGGTCCTTTCCCATCCCGTGTGATTCTGGTCCTGTCACATCCCGTGTGATTCTGCTCCTGACCCATCTCTTGTGATTCTGGTCCTGTCACATCCCGGGTGATTCTGCTCCTGACCCATCCCTTGTGATTTTGGTCCCGTCACATCCCGTGTGATTCTCGTCCTGTCCCATCCCGTGTGATTCTTGTCCTCTCGCATCCGCTGTGATTCTGATCCTGTCCCGTCCCGTAGGATTCTGGTCCTGTCCCATCCCGTGTGATTCTGGTCCTGTCCCATCCTGTGTGATTCTGGTCCTGTCGCATCCCGTATGATTCTGGTCCTGTCTCATCCCGTGTGATTCTTGTCCTGTCACATCTCATGTGATTCTGGTCCTGTCCCATCCCGTGTGGTTCTGGTCCTGTCTCATCCCGTGTGATTCTGGTCATGTCCCATCCTGTGTGATTCTCGTCCTGTCCCATTCCGTGTGATTCTGGTTCTGTCACATCCCGTGTGATTCTGGTCCTGTCACATCCGGTGTGATTCTCGTCCTGTCCCATCCCGTGTGCTTCTGGTCATGTCCCATCCTGTGTGATTCTCGTCCTGTCCCATTCCGTGTGCTTCTGGTCATGTCCCATCCTGTGCGATTCTGGTCCTGACCCATCACTTGTGATTCTGGTCCTGTCCCATCCTGTGTGATTCTGGTCCTGTCGCATCCCATGTGATTTTGTTCCTGTCGCATCCCGTGTGATTCTTGTCCTCTCGCATCCGGTATGATTCTGGTCCTGTCCCATCCTGTGTGATTCTGGTCCTGTCGCATCCCGTATGATTCTGGTCCTGTCGCATCCCGTGTGATTTTGGTCCTGTCCCATTCCGAGTGATTCTGATCCTGTCCCATCCCGTGTGATTCTGGTCCTGTCCCATTCCGTGTGATTCTGGTCCTGTCCCATCCACGGGTGATTCTGGTCCTGTCTCATCTCGTGTGATTCTTGTCCTGTCCCATCCCGTGTGATTCTGGTCCTGTCACATCTCGTGTGATTCTGGTCCAGTCCCATCCCGTGTGATTCTGGTCCTGTCACATCTCGTGTGAATCTGGTCCTGTCCCATGCCATGTGATTCTGGTCCTGTCCCATTCCATGTGATTCGGCTCCTGTCGCATCCCGTCTGATTCTGGTCCTGTCACATCCCGTGTGATTCTGGTCCTCTCCCTTCCCGTGTGATTCTGGTCCCGTCCCATCCTGTGTGATTCTGGTCCTGTCGCATCCCGTATGATTCTGGTCCTGTCGCATCCCGTGTGAGTTTGGTCCTGTCCCATCCCCTGTGATTCTGGTCCTGTCACATCCCTTGTGATTCTGGTCCTGTCCCATCCCTTGTGATTCTGGTCCTATCCCAACCCGTGTGATTCTGATCCTGTCCCATCCCGTGTGATTCTGGTCCTGTCCCATTCCGTGTGATTCTGGTGCTGTCCCATCCACGGGTGATTCTGGTCCTGTCTCATCCCGTGTGATTCTTGTCCTGTCCCATCCCGTGTGATTCTGGTCCTCTCCCATCCCATGTGTTTCTGGTTCTCTCATATCCCATGTGATTCTGGTCCTCTCCCATCCCGTGTGATTCTGGTCCTGTCTCTTCCCCTGTGATTCTGGTCCTGTCGCATCCCGTGTGTTTCTGGTCCTGTCTCATCCCGTGTGATTCTTGTCCTGTCAGATCTCATGTGATTCTGGTCCTGTCCCGTCCCGTGTGATTCTGGTCCTGTCACATCCCGGGTGATTCTGCTCCTGACCCATCCCTTGTGATTTTGGTCCCGTCACATCCCGTGTGATTCTCGTCCTGTCCCATCCCGTGTGATTCTTGTCCTCTCGCATCCGCTGTGATTCTGATCCTGTCCCGTCCCGTAGGATTCTGGTCCTGTCCCATCCCGTGTGATTCTGGTCCTGTCCCATCCTGTGTGATTCTGGTCCTGTCGCATCCCGTATGATTCTGGTCCTGTCTCATCCCGTGTGATTCTTGTCCAGTCACATCTCATGTGATTCTGGTCCTGTCCCATCCCGTGTGGTTCTGGTCCTGTCTCATCCCGTGTGATTCTGGTCATGTCCCATCCTGTGTGATTCTCGTCCTGTCCCATTCCGTGTGATTCTGGTTCTGTCACATCCCGTGTGATTCTGGTCCTGTCACGTCCGGTGTGATTCTCGTCCTGTCCCATCCCGTGTGCTTCTGGTCATGTCCCATCCTGTGTGATTCTCGTCCTGTCCCATTCCGTGTGCTTCTGGTCATGTCCCATCCTGTGCGATTCTGGTCCTGACCCATCACTTGTGATTCTGGTCCTGTCCCATCCTGTGTGATTCTGGTCCTGTCGCATCCCATGTGATTTTGTTCCTGTCGCATCCCGTGTGATTCTTGTCCTCTCGCATCCGGTATGATTCTGGTCCTGTCCCATCCTGTGTGATTCTGGTCCTGTCGCATCCCGTATGATTCTGGTCCTGTCGCATCCCGTGTGATTTTGGTCCTGTCCCATTCCGAGTGATTCTGATCCTGTCCCATCCCGTGTGATTCTGGTCCTGTCCCATTCCGTGTGATTCTGGTCCTGTCCCATCCACGGGTGATTCTGGTCCTGTCTCATCTCGTGTGATTCTTGTCCTGTCCCATCCCGTGTGATTCTGGTCCTGTCACATCTCGTGTGATTCTGGTCCAGTCCCATCCCGTGTGATTCTGGTCCTGTCACATCTCGTGTGATTCTGGTCCTGTCCCATGCCATGTGATTCTGGTCCTGTCCCATTCCATGTGATTCGGCTCCTGTCGCATCCCGTCTGATTCTGGTCCTGTCACATCCCGTGTGATTCTGGTCCTCTCCCTTCCCGTGTGATTCTGGTCCCGTCCCATCCTGTGTGATTCTGGTCCTGTCGCATCCCGTATGATTCTGGTCCTGTCGCATCCCGTGTGAGTTTGGTCCTGTCCCATCCCCTGTGATTCTGGTCCTGTCACATCCCTTGTGATTCTGGTCCTGTCCCATCCCTTGTGATTCTGGTCCTATCCCAACCCGTGTGATTCTGATCCTGTCCCATCCCGTGTGATTCTGGTCCTGTCCCATTCCGTGTGATTCTGGTGCTGTCCCATCCACGGGTGATTCTGGTCCTGTCTCATCCCGTGTGATTCTTGTCCTGTCCCATCCCGTGTGATTCTGGTCCTCTCCCATCCCATGTGTTTCTGGTTCTCTCATATCCCATGTGATTCTGGTCCTCTCCCATCCCGTGTGATTCTGGTCCTGTCTCTTCCCCTGTGATTCTGGTCCTGTCGCATCCCGTGTGTTTCTGGTCCTGTCTCATCCCGTGTGATTCTTGTCCTGTCAGATCTCATGTGATTCTGGTCCTGTCCCGTCCCGTGTGGTTCTGGTCCTGTCTCATCCAGTGTGATTCTGGTCCTGTCACATCCCGTGTGATTCTGGTCCTGTCCCATCCCGTGTGATTCTTGTCCTCTCGCATCCGGTGTGATTCTGGTCCTGTCCCATTCCGTGTGATTCTGGTCCTGTCCCATCCACGGGTGATTCTGTTCCTGTCCCATTCTGTGTGATTCCGCTCCTGTCCCATTCCGTATGATTCTGGTCCCGTCACATCCCGTGTGATTCTGGTCCTGTCCAATTCCGAGTGATTCTGATCCTGTCCCATCCCGTGTGATTCTGTTCCTGTCCCATTCTGTGTGATTCTGGTCCTGTCCCGTCCCGTGTGGTTCTGGTCCTGTCTCATCCAGTGTGATTCTGGTCCTGTCACATCCCGTGTGATTCTGGTCCTGTCCCATCCCGTGTGATTCTTGTCCTCTCGCATCCGGTGTGATTCTGGTCCTGTCCCATTCCGTGTGATTCTGGTCCTGTCCCATCCACGGGTGATTCTGTTCCTGTCCCATTCTGTGTGATTCCGCTCCTGTCCCATTCCGTATGATTCTGGTCCCGTCACATCCCGTGTGATTCTGGTCCTGTCCAATTCCGAGTGATTCTGATCCTGTCCCATCCCGTGTGATTCTGTTCCTGTCCCATTCTGTGTGATTATGGTCCTGTCCCATTCCCGTGTGATTCTCTTTCTGTCTCATCCCTTGTGATTCTGGTCCTGTCACATCCCGTGTGATTCTTCTCCTGACCCATCTCTTGTGATTCTGGTCCTGTCACATCCCGGGTGATTCTGCTCCTGACCCATCCCTTGTGATTTTGGTCCCGTCACATCCCGTGTGATTCTCGTCCTGTCCCATCCCGTGTGATTCTTGTCCTCTCGCATCCGGTGTGATTCTGATCCTGTCCCGTCCCGTGTGATTCTGGTCCTGTCACATCCCGGGTGATTCTGCTCCTGACACATCCCTTGTGATTTTGGTCCCGTCACATCCCGTGTGATTCTCGTCCTGTCCCATCCCGTGTGATTCTTGTCCTCTCGCATCCGCTGTGATTCTGATCCTGTCCCGTCCCGTAGGATTCTGGTCCTGTCCCATCCCGTGTGATTCTGGTCCTGTCCCATCCTGTGTGATTCTGGTCCTGTCGCATCCCGTATGATTCTGGTCCTGTCTCATCCCGTGTGATTCTTGTCCTGTCACATCTCATGTGATTCTGATCCTGTCCCATCCCGTGTGGTTCTGGTCCTGTCTCATCCCGTGTGATTCTGGTCATGTCCCATCCTGTGTGATTCTCGTCCTGTCCCATTCCGTGTGATTCTTGTCCTGTCACATCTCATGTGATTCTGGTCCTGTCCCATCCCGTGTGGTTCTGGTCCTGTCTCATCCCGTGTGATTCTGGTCATGTCCCATCCTGTGTGATTCTCGTCCTGTCCCATTCCGTGTGATTCTGGTTCTGTCACATCCCGTGTGATTCTGGTCCTGTCACATCCGGTGTGATTCTGCTCCTGACCCATCCCTTGTGATTTTGGTCCCGTCACATCCCGTGTGATTCTCGTCCTGTCCCATCCCGTGTGATTCTTGTCCTCTCGCATCCGCTGTGATTCTGATCCTGTCCCGTCCCGTAGGATTCTGGTCCTGTCCCATCCCGTGTGATTCTGGTCCTGTCCCATCCTGTGTGATTCTGGTCCTGTCGCATCCCGTATGATTCTGGTCCTGTCTCATCCCGTGTGATTCTTGTCCTGTCACATCTCATGTGATTCTGGTCCTGTCCCATCCCGTGTGGTTCTGGTCCTGTCTCATCCCGTGTGATTCTGGTCATGTCCCATCCTGTGTGATTCTCGTCCTGTCCCATTCCGTGTGATTCTGGTTCTGTCACATCCCGTGTGATTCTGGTCCTGTCACATCCCGGGTGATTCTGCTCCTGAACCATCCCTTGTGATTTTGGTCCCGTCACATCCCGTGTGATTCTCGTCCTGTCCCATCCCGTGTGATTCTTGTCCTCTCGCATCCGCTGTGATTCTGATCCTGTCCCGTCCCGTAGGATTCTGGTCCTGTCCCATCCCGTGTGATTCTGGTCCTGTCCCATCCTGTGTGATTCTGGTCCTGTCGCATCCCGTATGATTCTGGTCCTGTCTCATCCCGTGTGATTCTTGTCCTGTCACATCTCATGTGATTCTGGTCCTGTCCCATCCCGTGTGGTTCTGGTCCTGTCTCATCCCGTGTGATTCTGGTCATGTCCCATCCTGTGTGATTCTCGTCCTGTCCCATTCCGTGTGATTCTGGTTCTGTCACATCCCGTGTGATTCTGGTCCTGTCACATCCGGTGTGATTCTCGTCCTGTCCCATCCCGTGTGCTTCTGGTCATGTCCCATCCTGTGTGATTCTCGTCCTGTCCCATTCCGTGTGCTTCTGGTCATGTCCCATCCTGTGCGATTCTGGTCCTGACCCATCACTTGTGATTCTGGTCCTGTCCCATCCTGTGTGATTCTGGTCCTGTCGCATCCCATGTGATTTTGTTCCTGTCGCATCCCGTGTGATTCTTGTCCTCTCGCATCCGGTATGATTCTGGTCCTGTCCCATCCTGTGTGATTCTGGTCCTGTCGCATCCCGTATGATTCTGGTCCTGTCGCATCCCGTGTGATTTTGGTCCTGTCCCATTCCGAGTGATTCTGATCCTGTCCCATCCCGTGTGATTCTGGTCCTGTCCCATTCCGTGTGATTCTGGTCCTGTCCCATCCACGGGTGATTCTGGTCCTGTCTCATCTCGTGTGATTCTTGTCCTGTCCCATCCCGTGTGATTCTGGTCCTGTCACATCTCGTGTGATTCTGGTCCAGTCCCATCCCGTGTGATTCTGGTCCTGTCACATCTCGTGTGATTCTGGTCCTGTCCCATGCCATGTGATTCTGGTCCTGTCCCATTCCATGTGATTCGGCTCCTGTCGCATCCCGTCTGATTCTGGTCCTGTCACATCCCGTGTGATTCTGGTCCTCTCCCTTCCCGTGTGATTCTGGTCCCGTCCCATCCTGTGTGATTCTGGTCCTGTCGCATCCCGTATGATTCTGGTCCTGTCGCATCCCGTGTGAGTTTGGTCCTGTCCCATCCCCTGTGATTCTGGTCCTGTCACATCCCTTGTGATTCTGGTCCTGTCCCATCCCTTGTGATTCTGGTCCTATCCCAACCCGTGTGATTCTGATCCTGTCCCATCCCGTGTGATTCTGGTCCTGTCCCATTCCGTGTGATTCTGGTGCTGTCCCATCCACGGGTGATTCTGGTCCTGTCTCATCCCGTGTGATTCTTGTCCTGTCCCATCCCGTGTGATTCTGGTCCTCTCCCATCCCATGTGTTTCTGGTTCTCTCATATCCCATGTGATTCTGGTCCTCTCCCATCCCGTGTGATTCTGGTCCTGTCTCTTCCCCTGTGATTCTGGTCCTGTCGCATCCCGTGTGTTTCTGGTCCTGTCTCATCCCGTGTGATTCTTGTCCTGTCAGATCTCATGTGATTCTGGTCCTGTCCCGTCCCGTGTGATTCTGGTCCTGTCACATCCCGGGTGATTCTGCTCCTGACCCATCCCTTGTGATTTTGGTCCCGTCACATCCCGTGTGATTCTCGTCCTGTCCCATCCCGTGTGATTCTTGTCCTCTCGCATCCGCTGTGATTCTGATCCTGTCCCGTCCGGTAGGATTCTGGTCCTGTCCCATCCCGTGTGATTCTGGTCCTGTCCCATCCTGTGTGATTCTGGTCCTGTCGCATCCCGTATGATTCTGGTCCTGTCTCATCCCGTGTGATTCTTGTCCTGTCACATCTCATGTGATTCTGGTCCTGTCCCATCCCGTGTGGTTCTGGTCCTGTCTCATCCCGTGTGATTCTGGTCATGTCCCATCCTGTGTGATTCTCGTCCTGTCCCATTCCGTGTGATTCTGGTTCTGTCACATCCCGTGTGATTCTGGTCCTGTCACATCCGGTGTGATTCTCGTCCTGTCCCATCCCGTGTGCTTCTGGTCATGTCCCATCCTGTGTGATTCTCGTCCTGTCCCATTCCGTGTGCTTCTGGTCATGTCCCATCCTGTGCGATTCTGGTCCTGACCCATCACTTGTGATTCTGGTCCTGTCCCATCCTGTGTGATTCTGGTCCTGTCGCATCCCATGTGATTTTGTTCCTGTCGCATCCCGTGTGATTCTTGTCCTCTCGCATCCGGTATGATTCTGGTCCTGTCCCATCCTGTGTGATTCTGGTCCTGTCGCATCCCGTATGATTCTGGTCCTGTCGCATCCCGTGTGATTTTGGTCCTGTCCCATTCCGAGTGATTCTGATCCTGTCCCATCCCGTGTGATTCTGGTCCTGTCCCATTCCGTGTGATTCTGGTCCTGTCCCATCCACGGGTGATTCTGGTCCTGTCTCATCTCGTGTGATTCTTGTCCTGTCCCATCCCGTGTGATTCTGGTCCTGTCACATCTCGTGTGATTCTGGTCCAGTCCCATCCCGTGTGATTCTGGTCCTGTCACATCTCGTGTGATTCTGGTCCTGTCCCATGCCATGTGATTCTGGTCCTGTCCCATTCCATGTGATTCGGCTCCTGTCGCATCCCGTCTGATTCTGGTCCTGTCACATCCCGTGTGATTCTGGTCCTCTCCCTTCCCGTGTGATTCTGGTCCCGTCCCATCCTGTGTGATTCTGGTCCTGTCGCATCCCGTATGATTCTGGTCCTGTCGCATCCCGTGTGAGTTTGGTCCTGTCCCATCCCCTGTGATTCTGGTCCTGTCACATCCCTTGTGATTCTGGTCCTGTCCCATCCCTTGTGATTCTGGTCCTATCCCAACCCGTGTGATTCTGATCCTGTCCCATCCCGTGTGATTCTGGTCCTGTCCCATTCCGTGTGATTCTGGTGCTGTCCCATCCACGGGTGATTCTGGTCCTGTCTCATCCCGTGTGATTCTTGTCCTGTCCCATCCCGTGTGATTCTGGTCCTCTCCCATCCCATGTGTTTCTGGTTCTCTCATATCCCATGTGATTCTGGTCCTCTCCCATCCCGTGTGATTCTGGTCCTGTCTCTTCCCCTGTGATTCTGGTCCTGTCGCATCCCGTGTGTTTCTGGTCCTGTCTCATCCCGTGTGATTCTTGTCCTGTCAGATCTCATGTGATTCTGGTCCTGTCCCGTCCCGTGTGGTTCTGGTCCTGTCTCATCCAGTGTGATTCTGGTCCTGTCACATCCCGTGTGATTCTGGTCCTGTCCCATCCCGTGTGATTCTTGTCCTCTCGCATCCGGTGTGATTCTGGTCCTGTCCCATTCCGTGTGATTCTGGTCCTGTCCCATCCACGGGTGATTCTGTTCCTGTCCCATTCTGTGTGATTCCGCTCCTGTCCCATTCCGTATGATTCTGGTCCCGTCACATCCCGTGTGATTCTGGTCCTGTCCAATTCCGAGTGATTCTGATCCTGTCCCATCCCGTGTGATTCTGTTCCTGTCCCATTCTGTGTGATTATGGTCCTGTCCCATTCCCGTGTGATTCTCTTTCTGTCTCATCCCTTGTGATTCTGGTCCTGTCACATCCCGTGTGATTCTTCTCCTGACCCATCTCTTGTGATTCTGGTCCTGTCACATCCCGGGTGATTCTGCTCCTGACCCATCCCTTGTGATTTTGGTCCCGTCACATCCCGTCTGATTCTCGTCCTGTCCCATCCCGTGTGATTTTTGTCCTCTCGCATCCGGTGTGATTCTGATCCTGTCCCGTCCCGTAGGATTCTGGTCCTGTCCCATCCCGTGTGATTCTGGTCCTGTCGCATCCCGTATGATTCTGGTCCTGTCTCATCCCGTGTGATTCTTGTCCTGTCACATCTCATGTGATTCTGGTCCTGTCCCATCCCGTGTGGTTCTGGTCCTGTCTCAACCCGTGTGATTCTGGTCATGTCGCATTCCGTGTGATTCTCGTCCTGTCCCATTCCGTGTGATTCTGGTTCTGTCACATCCCGTGTGATTCTGGTCCTGTCACATCCGGTGTGATTCTCGTCCTGTCCCATCCCGTGTGCTTCTGGTCATGTCCCATCCTGTGTGATTCTCGTACTGTCCCATTCCGTGTGCTTCTGGTCATGTCCCATCCTGTGCGATTCTGGTCCTGACCCATCACTTGTGATTCTGGTCCTGTCCCATCCTGTGTGATTCTGGTCCTGTCGCATCCCGTGTGATTTTGGTCCTGTCGCATCCCGTGTGATTCTTGTCCTCTAGCATCCGGTATGATTCTGGTCCTTTCCCATCCTGTGTGATTCTGGTCCTGTCGCATCCCGTATGATTCTGGTCCTGTCGCATCCCGTGTGATTTTGGTCCTGTCCCATTCCGAGTGATTCTGATCCTGTCCCATCCCGTGTGATTCTGGTCCTGGCCCATTCTGTGTGATTCTGGTCCTGTCCCATCCACGGGTGATTCTGGTCCTGTCTCATCTCGTGTGATTCTTGTCCTGTCCCATCCCGTGTGATTCTGGTCCTGTCACATCTCGTGTGATTCTGGTCCAGTCCCATCCCGTGTGATTCTGGTCCTGTCACATCTCGTGTGATTCTGGTCCTGTCCCATGCCATGTGATTCTGGTCCTGTCCCATTCCATGTGATTCGGCTCCTGTCGCATCCCGTCTGATTCTGGTCCTGTCACATCCCGTGTGATTCTGGTCCTCTCCCTTCCCGTGTGATTCTGGTCCCGTCCCATCCTGTGTGATTCTGGTCCTGTCGCATCCCGTATGATTCTGGTCCTGTCGCATCCCGTGTGATTTTGGTCCTGTCCCATCCCCTGTGATTCTGGTCCTGTCACATCCCTTGTGATTCTGGTCCTGTCCCATCCCTTGTGATTCTGGTCCTATCCCATCCCGTGTGATTCTGATCCTGTCCCATCCCGTGTGATTCTGGTCCTGTCCCATTCCGTGTGATTCTGGTCCTGTCCCATCCACGGGTGATTCTGGTCCTGTCTCATCCCGTGTGATTCTTGTCCTGTCCCATCCCGTGTGATTCTGGTCCTCTCCCATCCCGTGTGTTTCTGGTTCTGTCATATCCCATGTGATTCTGGTCCTCTCCCATCCCGTGTGATTCTGGTCCTGTCTCTTCCCCTGTGATTCTGGTCCTGTCGCATCCCGTGTGTTTCTGGTCCTGTCTCATCCCGTGTGATTCTTGTCCTGTCAGATCTCATGTGATTCTGTTCCTGTCCCGTCCCGTGTGGTTCTGGTCCTGTCTCATCCAGTGTGATTCTGGTCCTGTCACATCCCGTGTGATTCTGGTCCTGTCCCATCCCGTGTGATTCTTGTCCTCTCGCATCCGGTGTGATTCTGGTCCTGTCCCATTCCGTGTGATTCTGGTCCTGTCTCATCCACGGGTGATTCTGTTCCTGTCCCATTCTGTGTGATTCCGGTCCTGTCCCATTCCGTATGATTCTGGTCCCGTCACATCCCGTGTGATTCTGGTCCTGTCCAATTCCGAGTGATTCTGATCCTGTCCCATCCCGTGTGATTCTGTTCCTGTCCCATTCTGTGTGATTATGGTCCTGTCCCATTCCCGTGTGATTCTCGTTCCGTCTCATCCCTTGTGATTCTGGTCCTGTCACATCCCGTGTGATTCTGGTCCTGTCCCATTCTGTGTGATTCTGGTCCTGTCCCTTTCCCGTGCGATTCTCGTCCCGTCTCATCCCGTGTGATTCTGGTCCTGTCCCATCCCGTGTGATTCTGGTCCTGTCCCATTCCGTGTGATTCTGGTCCTGTCCCATCCCGTGTGATTCTGGTCCTGTCACATCTCGTGTGATTCTGGTCCTGTCCCATTCCGTGTGATTCTGGTCCTGTCCCATTCCATGTGATTCGTCTCCTGTCGCATCCCGTCTGATTCTGGTCCTGTCACATCCCGTGTGATTCTGGTCCTCTCCATTCCCGTGTGATTCTGGTCCTGTCCCATCCCGTGTGATTCTGGTCCTGTCACATCCCTTGTAATTCTGGTCCTGTCTCATCCCGTGTGATTCTGTTCCTGTCCCATCCTGTGTGATTCTCGTCCTGTCCCATTCCGTGTGATTCTGGTTCTGTCACATCCCGTGTGATTCTGGTCATGTACCATCCTGTGTGATTCTCGTCCTGTCCCATCCCATCTGATTCTGGTCCTGTCCCATTCTGTGTGATTCTGGTCCTGTCCCATTCCCGTGTGATTCTCGTTCCGTCTCATCCCGTGTGATTCTGGTCCTGTCCCATCCCGTGTGATTCTGGTCCTGTCCCATTCCGTGAGATTCTGGTCCTGTCCCATCCCGTGTGATTCTGGTCCTGTCACATCTCGTGTGATTCTGGTCCTCACCCATTCCATGTGATTCTGCTCCTGTCGCATCCCGTGTGATTCTGGTCCTGTCTCATCCCCTGTGATTCTGGTCCTGTCGAATCCCTTGTGATTCTGGTCCTGTCCCATCCCGTGTGATTCTGGTCCTGTCACATCCCATGTGATTCTGGACCTGTCACATCCCGGGTGATTCTTGTCCTGTCCCATTCCATGTGATTCTGGTCCTGTCACATTCCTTGTGATTCTGGTCCTTTCCCATCCCGTGTGACTCTGGTCCTGTCACATCCCGTGTGATTCTGCTCCTGACCCATCCCTTGTGATTCTGGTCCCGTCACATCCCGTGTGATTCTCGTCCTGTCCCATCCCGTGTGATTCTTGTCCTCTCGCATCCGGTGTGATTCTGATCCTGTCCCGTCCCGTAGGATTCTGGTCCTGTCCCATCCCGTGTGATTCTGGTCCTGTCCCATCCTGTGTGATTCTGGTCCTGTCGCATCCTGTATGATTCTGGTCCTGTCTCATCCCGTGTGATTCTTGTCCTGTCACATCTCATGTGATTCTGGTCCTGTCCCATCCCGTGTGGTTCTGGTCCCGTCTCATCCCGTGTGATTCTGGTCATGTCCCATCCTGTGTGATTCTCGTCCTGTCCCATTCCGTGTGATTCTGGTTCTGTCACATCCCGTGTGATTCTGCTCCTGTCACATCCGGTGTGATTCTCGTCCTGTCCCATTCCGTGTGATTCTGGTTCTGTCACATCCCGTGTGATTCTGGTTCTGTCTCATCCCGTGTGATTCTGGTCCTGTCACATCCGGTGTGATTCTCGTCCTGTCCCATCCCGTGTGCTTCTGGTCATGTCCCATCCTGTGTGATTCTCGTCCTGTCCCATCCCTTGTGATTCTGGTCCTGTACCATCCTGTGTGATTCTGGTCCTGTCGCATCCCGTGTGATTTTGGTCCTGTCGCATCCCGTGTGATTCTTGTCCTCTCGCATCCGGTATGATTCTGGTCCTGTCCCATCCTGTGTGATTCTTGTCCTGTCGCATCCCGTATGATTCTGGTCCTGTCGCATCCCGTGTGATTTTGGTCCTGTCCCATTCCGAGTGATTCTGATCCTGTCCCATCCCGTGTGATTCTGGTCCTGTCCCATTCCGTGTGATTCTGGTCCTGTCCCATCCACGGGTGATTCTGGTCCTGTCTCATCCCGTGTGATTCTTGTCCTGTCCCATCCCGTGTGATTCTGGTCCTCTCCCATCCCATGTGATTCTGGTCCTGTCCCATCCTGTGTGATTCTGGTCCTGTCGCATCCCGTATGATTCTGGTCCTGTCGCATCCCGTGTGATTTTGGTCCTGTCCCATTCCGAGTGATTCTGATCCTGTCCCATCCGGTGTGATTCTGGTCCTGTCCCATTCCGTGTGATTCTGGTCCTGTCCCATCCCTTGTGATTCTCGTCCTGTCTCATTCCGTGTGATTCTGGTCCTTTCACATCCCGTGTGATTCCGGTCCTGTCCCATTCCGTGTGATTCTGGTCCTGTCCCATTCCGTGTGATTCTGGTCCTGTCACATCTCGTGTGATTCTGGTCTTGTCCCATTCCGTGTGATTCTGGTCCTGTCCCATCCCGTGTGATTCTGGTCCTGTCGCATCTCGTGTGATTCTGGTCCTGTCCCATCCCGTGTGATCCTGGTCCTGTCACATCTCGTGTGATTCTGGTCCAGTCCCATGCCATGTGATTTTGGTCCTGTCCCAACCATGTGATTCGGCTCCTGTCGCATCCCGTCTGATTCTGGTCCTGTCACATCCCGTGTGATTCTGGTCCTCTCCCTTCCCGTGTGATTCTGGTCCTGTCCCATTCTGTGTGATTCTGGTCCTGTCCCATTCCCGTGTGATTCTCGTTCCGTCTCATCCCGTGTGATTCTGGTCCTGTCCCATCCCGTGTGATTCTGGTCCTGTCCCATTCCGTGTGATTCTGGTCCTGTCCCATCCCGTGTGATTCTGGTCCTGTCACATCTCGTGTGATTCTGGTCCTGTCCCATTCCATGTGATTCTGCTCCTGTCGCATCCCGTGTGATTCTGGTTCTGTCTCATCCCCTGTGATTCTGGTCCTGTCGAATCCCTTGTGATTCTGGTCCTGTCCCATCCCGTGTGATTCTGGACCTGTCACATCCCGGGTGATTCTTGTCCTGTCCCTTTCCGTGTGATTCTGGTGTTGTCACATTCCTTGTGATTCTGGTCCTTTCCCATCCCGTGTGATTCTGGTCCTGTCACATCCCGTGTGATTCTGCTCCTGACCCATCTCTTGTGATTCTGGTCCTGTCACATCCCGGGTGATTCTGCTCCTGACCCATCCCTTGTGATTTTGGTCCCGTCACATCCCGTGTGATTCTCGTCCTGTCCCATCCCGTGTGATTCTTGTCCTCTCGCATCCGCTGTGATTCTGATCCTGTCCCGTCCCGTAGGATTCTGGTCCTGTCCCATCCCGTGTGATTCTGGTCCTGTCCCATCCTGTGTGATTCTGGTCCTGTCGCATCCCGTATGATTCTGGTCCTGTCTCATCCCGTGTGATTCTTGTCCTGTCACATCTCATGTGATTCTGGTCCTGTCCCATCCCGTGTGGTTCTGGTCCTGTCTCATCCCGTGTGATTCTGGTCATGTCCCATCCTGTGTGATTCTCGTCCTGTCCCATTCCGTGTGATTCTGGTTCTGTCACATCCCGTGTGATTCTGGTCCTGTCACATCCGGTGTGATTCTCGTCCTGTCCCATCCCGTGTGCTTCTGGTCATGTCCCATCCTGTGTGATTCTCGTCCTGTCCCATTCCGTGTGCTTCTGGTTATGTCCCATCCTGTGCGATTCTGGTCCTGACCCATCACTTGTGATTCTGGTCCTGTCCCATCCTGTGTGATTCTGGTCCTGTCGCATCCCGTGTGATTTTGTTCCTGTCGCATCCCGTGTGATTCTTGTCTTCTCGCATCCGGTATGATTCTGGTCCTGTCGCATCCCGTGTGATTTTGGTCCTGTCCCATCCCGTGTGATTCTGGTCCTGTCACATCGCTTGTGATTCTGGTCCTGTCCCATCCCTTGTGATTCTGGTCCTATCCCATCCCGTGTGATTCTGGTCCTGTCCCATTCTGTGTGATTCTGGTCCTGTCCCATTCCCGTGTGATTCTCGTTCCGTCTCATCCCGTGTGATTCTGGTCCTGTCCCATCCCGTGTGATTCTGGTCCTGTCCCATTCCGTGTGATTCTGGTCCTGTCCCATCCCGTGTGATTCTGGTCCTGTCACATCTCGTGTGATTCTGGTCCTGTCCCATTCCGTGTGATTCTGGACCTGTCACATCCCGGGTGATTCTTGTCCTGTCCCTTTCCGTGTGATTCTGGTGTTGTCACATTCCTTGTGATTCTGGTCCTTTCCCATCCCGTGTGATTCTGGTCCTGTCACATCCCGTGTGATTCTGCTCCTGACCCATCTCTTGTGATTCTGGTCCTGTCACATCCCGGGTGATTCTGCTCCTGACCCATCCCTTGTGATTTTGGTCCCGTCACATCCCGTGTGATTCTCGTCCTGTCCCATCCCGTGTGATTCTTGTCCTCTCGCATCCGCTGTGATTCTGATCCTGTCCCGTCCCGTAGGATTCTGGTCCTGTCCCATCCCGTGTGATTCTGGTCCTGTCCCATCCTGTGTGATTCTGGTCCTGTCGCATCCCGTATGATTCTGGTCCTGTCTCATCCCGTGTGATTCTTGTCCTGTCACATCTCATGTGATTCTGGTCCTGTCCCATCCCGTGTGGTTCTGGTCCTGTCTCATCCCGTGTGATTCTGGTCATGTCCCATCCTGTGTGATTCTCGTCCTGTCCCATTCCGTGTGATTCTGGTTCTGTCACATCCCGTGTGATTCTGGTCCTGTCACATCCGGTGTGATTCTGCTCCTGACCCATCCCTTGTGATTTTGGTCCCGTCACATCCCGTGTGATTCTCGTCCTGTCCCATCCCGTGTGATTCTTGTCCTCTCGCATCCGCTGTGATTCTGATCCTGTCCCGTCCCGTAGGATTCTGGTCCTGTCCCATCCCGTGTGATTCTGGTCCTGTCCCATCCTGTGTGATTCTGGTCCTGTCGCATCCCGTATGATTCTGGTCCTGTCTCATCCCGTGTGATTCTTGTCCTGTCACATCTCATGTGATTCTGGTCCTGTCCCATCCCGTGTGGTTCTGGTCCTGTCTCATCCCGTGTGATTCTGGTCATGTCCCATCCTGTGTGATTCTCGTCCTGTCCCATTCCGTGTGATTCTGGTTCTGTCACATCCCGTGTGATTCTGGTCCTGTCACATCCCGGGTGATTCTGCTCCTGACCCATCCCTTGTGATTTTGGTCCCGTCACATCCCGTGTGATTCTGGTCATGTCCCATCCTGTGTGATTCTCGTCCTGTCCCATTCCGTGTGATTCTTGTCCTGTCACATCTCATGTGATTCTGGTCCTGTCCCATCCCGTGTGGTTCTGGTCCTGTCTCATCCCGTGTGATTCTGGTCATGTCCCATCCTGTGTGATTCTCGTCCTGTCCCATTCCGTGTGATTCTGGTTCTGTCACATCCCGTGTGATTCTGGTCCTGTCACATCCGGTGTGATTCTGCTCCTGACCCATCCCTTGTGATTTTGATCCCGTCACATCCCGTGTGATTCTCGTCCTGTCCCATCCCGTGTGATTCTTGTCCTCTCGCATCCGCTGTGATTCTGATCCTGTCCCGTCCCGTAGGATTCTGGTCCTGTCCCATCCCGTGTGATTCTGGTCCTGTCCCATCCTGTGTGATTCTGGTCCTGTCGCATCCCGTATGATTCTGGTCCTGTCTCATCCCGTGTGATTCTTGTCCTGTCACATCTCATGTGATTCTGGTCCTGTCCCATCCCGTGTGGTTCTGGTCCTGTCTCATCCCGTGTGATTCTGGTCATGTCCCATCCTGTGTGATTCTCGTCCTGTCCCATTCCGTGTGATTCTGGTTCTGTCACATCCCGTGTGATTCTGGTCCTGTCACATCCCGGGTGATTCTGCTCCTGACCCATCCCTTGTGATTTTGGTCCCGTCACATCCCGTGTGATTCTCGTCCTGTCCCATCCCGTGTGATTCTTGTCCTCTCGCATCCGCTGTGATTCTGATCCTGTCCCGTCCCGTAGGATTCTGGTCCTGTCCCATCCCGTGTGATTCTGGTCCTGTCCCATCCTGTGTGATTCTGGTCCTGTCGCATCCCGTATGATTCTGGTCCTGTCTCATCCCGTGTGATTCTTGTCCTGTCACATCTCATGTGATTCTGGTCCTGTCCCATCCCGTGTGGTTCTGGTCCTGTCTCATCCCGTGTGATTCTGGTCATGTCCCATCCTGTGTGATTCTCGTCCTGTCCCATTCCGTGTGATTCTGGTTCTGTCACATCCCGTGTGATTCTGGTCCTGTCACATCCGGTGTGATTCTCGTCCTGTCCCATCCCGTGTGCTTCTGGTCATGTCCCATCCTGTGTGATTCTCGTCCTGTCCCATTCCGTGTGCTTCTGGTCATGTCCCATCCTGTGCGATTCTGGTCCTGACCCATCACTTGTGATTCTGGTCCTGTCCCATCCTGTGTGATTCTGGTCCTGTCGCATCCCGTGTGATTTTGTTCCTGTCGCATCCCGTGTGATTCTTGTCCTCTCGCATCCGGTATGATTCTGGTCCTGTCGCATCCCGTGTGATTTTGGTCCTGTCCCATCCCGTGTGATTCTGGTCCTGTCACATCCCTTGTGATTCTGGTCCTGTCCCATCCCTTGTGATTCTGGTCCTATCCCATCCCGTGTGATTCTGATCCTGTCCCATCCCGTGTGATTCTGGTCCTGTCCCATTCCGTGTGATTCTGGTCCTATCCCATCCCGTGTGATTCTGATCCTGTCCCATCCCGTGTGATTCTGGTCCTGTCCCATCCACGGGTGATTCTGGTCCTGTCTCATCCCGTGTGATTCTTGTCCTGTCCCATCCCGTGTGATTCTGGTCCTCTCCCATCCCGTGTGTTTCTGGTTCTGTCATATCCCATGTGATTCTGGTCCTCTCCCATCCCGTGTGATTCTGGTCCTGTCTCTTCCCCTGTGATTCTGGTCCTGTCGCATCCCGTGTGTTTCTGGTCCTGTCTCATCCCGTGTGATTCTTCTCCTGTCAGATCTCATGTGATTCTGGTCCTGTCCCGTCCCGTGTGGTTCTGGTCCTGTCTCATCCAGTGTGATTCTGGTCCTGTCACATACCGTGTGATTCTGGTCCTGTCCCATCTCGTGTTATTCTTGTCCTCTCGCATCCGGTGTGATTCTGGTCCTGTCTCATTCCGTGTGATTCTGGTCCTTTCACATCCCGTGTGATTCCGGTCCTGTCCCATTCCGTGTGATTCTGGTCCTGTCCCATCCCGTGTGATTCTGGTCCTGTCACATCTCGTGTGATTCTGGTCTTGTCCCATTCCGTGTGATTCTGGTCCTGTCCCATCCCGTGTGATTCTGGTCCTGTCGCATCTCGTGTGATTCTGGTCCTGTCCCATCCCGTGTGATTCTGGTCCTGTCACATCTCGTGTGATTCTGGTCCTGTCACATCCCGTGTGATTCTGGTCCTGTCACATCCCGGGTGATTCTGCTCCTGACCCATCCCTTGTGATTTTGGTCCCGTCACATCCCGTGTGATTCTCGTCCTGTCCCATCCCGTGTGATTCTTGTCCTCTCGCATCCGCTGTGATTCTGATCCTGTCCCGTCCCGTAGGATTCTGGTCCTGTCCCATCCCGTGTGATTCTGGTCCTGTCCCATCCTGTGTGATTCTGGTCCTGTCGCATCCCGTATGATTCTGGTCCTGTCTCATCCCGTGTGATTCTTGTCCTGTCACATCTCATGTGATTCTGGTCCTGTCCCATCCCGTGTGGTTCTGGTCCTGTCTCATCCCGTGTGATTCTGGTCATGTCCCATCCTGTGTGATTCTCGTCCTGTCCCATTCCGTGTGATTCTGGTTCTGTCACATCCCGTGTGATTCTGGTCCTGTCACATCCGGTGTGATTCTCGTCCTGTCCCATCCCGTGTGCTTCTGGTCATGTCCCATCCTGTGTGATTCTCGTCCTGTCCCATTCCGTGTGCTTCTGGTCATGTCCCATCCTGTGCGATTCTGGTCCTGACCCATCACTTGTGATTCTGGTCCTGTCCCATCCTGTGTGATTCTGGTCCTGTCGCATCCCGTGTGATTTTGTTCCTGTCGCATCCCGTGTGATTCTTGTCCTCTCGCATCCGGTATGATTCTGGTCCTGTCGCATCCCGTGTGATTTTGGTCCTGTCCCATCCCGTGTGATTCTGGTCCTGTCACATCCCTTGTGATTCTGGTCCTGTCCCATCCCTTGTGATTCTGGTCCTATCCCATCCCGTGTGATTCTGATCCTGTCCCATCCCGTGTGATTCTGGTCCTGTCCCATTCCGTGTGATTCTGGTCCTATCCCATCCCGTGTGATTCTGATCCTGTCCCATCCCGTGTGATTCTGGTCCTGTCCCATCCACGGGTGATTCTGGTCCTGTCTCATCCCGTGTGATTCTTGTCCTGTCCCATCCCGTGTGATTCTGGTCCTCTCCCATCCCGTGTGTTTCTGGTTCTGTCATATCCCATGTGATTCTGGTCCTCTCCCATCCCGTGTGATTCTGGTCCTGTCTCTTCCCCTGTGATTCTGGTCCTGTCGCATCCCGTGTGTTTCTGGTCCTGTCTCATCCCGTGTGATTCTTCTCCTGTCAGATCTCATGTGATTCTGGTCCTGTCCCGTCCCGTGTGGTTCTGGTCCTGTCTCATCCAGTGTGATTCTGGTCCTGTCACATACCGTGTGATTCTGGTCCTGTCCCATCTCGTGTTATTCTTGTCCTCTCGCATCCGGTGTGATTCTGGTCCTGTCTCATCCCGTGTGATTCTTCTCCTGTCAGATCTCATGTGATTCTGGTCCTGTCCCGTCCCGTGTGGTTCTGGTCCTGTCTCATCCAGTGTGATTCTGGTCCTGTCACATACCGTGTGATTCTGGTCCTGTCCCATCTCGTGTTATTCTTGTCCTCTCGCATCCGGTGTGATTCTGGTCCTGTCTCATTCCGTGTGATTCTGGTCCTTTCACATCCCGTGTGATTCTGGTCCTGTCACATCTCGTGTGATTCTGGTCCTGTCCCATCCCGTGTGATTCTGGTCCTGTCACATCCCATGTGATTCTGGACCTGTCACATCCCGGGTGATTCTTGTCCTGTCCCATTCCGTGTGATTCTGGTCCTGTCACATTCCTTGTGATTCTGGTCCTTTCCCATCCCGTGTGATTCTGGTCCTGTCACATCCCGTGTGATTCTGCTCCTGACCCATCCCTTGTGATTCTGGTCCTGTCACATCCCGGGTGATTCTGCTCCTGACCCATCCCTTGTGATTCAGGTCCCGTCACATCCCGTGTGATTCTCCTCCTGTCCCATCCCGTGTGATTCTTGTCCTCTCGCATCCGGTGTGATTCTGATCCTGTCCCGTCCCGTAGGATTCTGGTCCTGTCCCATCCCGTGTGATTCTGGTCCTGTCCCATCCTGTGTGATTCTGGTCCTGTCGCATCCCGTATGATTCTGGTCCTGTCTCATCCCGTGTGATTCTTGTCCTGTCACATCTCATGTGATTCTGGTCCTGTCCCATCCCGTGTGGTTCTGGTCCTGTCTCATCCCGTGTGATTCTGGTCATGTCCCATCCTGTGTGATTCTCGTCCTGTCCCATTCCGTGTGATTCTGGTTCTGTCACATCCCGTGTGATTCTGGTCCTGTCACATCCGGTGTGATTCTCGTCCTGTCCCATCCCGTGTGCTTCTGGTCATGTCCCATCCTGTGTGATTCTCGTCCTGTCCCATTCCGTGTGCTTCTGGTCATGTCCCATCCTGTGCGATTCTGGTCCTGACCCATCACTTGTGATTCTGGTCCTGTCCCATCCTGTATGATTCTGGTCCTGTCGCATCCCGTGTGATTTTGGTCCTGTCCCATCCCGTGTGATTCTGGTCCTGTCACATCCCTTGTGATTCTGGTCCTGTCCCATCCCTTGTGATTCTGGTCCTATCCCATCCCGTGTGATTCTGATCCTGTCCCATCCCGTGTGATTCTGGTCCTGTCCCATTCCGTGTGATTCTGGTCCTGTCCCATCCACGGGTGATTCTGGTCCTGTCGCATCCCGTGTGATTCTTGTCCTGTCCCATCCCGTGTGATTCTGGTCCTCTCCCATCCCGTGTGTTTCTGGTTCTGTCATATCCCATGTGATTCTGGTCCTGTCCCATCCCGTGTGATTCTGGTCCTGTCTCTTCCCCTGTGATTCTGGTCCTGTCGCATCCCGTGTGTTTCTGGTCCTGTCTCATCCCGTGTGATTCTTCTCCTGTCAGATCTCATGTGATTCTGGTCCTGTCCCGTCCCGTGTGGTTCTGGTCCTGTCTCATCCAGTGTGATTCTGGTCCTGTCACATACCGTGTGATTCTGGTCCTGTCCCATCCCGTGTGATTCTTGTCCTCTCGCATCCGGTGTGATTCTGGTCCTGTCCCATTCCGTGTGATTCTGGTCCTGTCCCATCCCTTGTGATTCTCGTCCTGTCTCATTCCGTGTGATTCTGGTCCTTTCACATCCCGTGTGATTCCGGTCCTGTCCCATTCCGTGTGATTCTGGTCCTGTCCCATCCCGTGTGATTCTGGTCCTGTCACATCTCGTGTGATTCTGGTCTTGTCCCATTCCGTGTGATTCTGGTCCTGTCCCATCCCGTGTGATTCTGGTCCTGTCGCATCTCGTGTGATTCTGGTCCTGTCCCATCCCGTGTGATCCTGGTCCTGTCACATCTCGTGTGATTCTGGTCCTGTCCCATGCCATGTGATTCTGGTCCTGTCCCAACCATGTGATTCGGCTCCTGTCGCATCCCGTCTGATTCTGGTCCTGTCACATCCCGTGTGATTCTGGTCCTCTCCCTTCCCGTGTGATTCTGGTCCTGTCCCATTCTGTGTGATTCTGGTCCTGTCCCATTCCCGTGTGATTCTCGTTCCGTCTCATCCCGTGTGATTCTGGTCCTGTCCCATCCCGTGTGATTCTGGTCCTGTCCCATTCCGTGTGATTCTGGTCCTGTCCCATCCCGTGTGATTCTGGTCCTGTCACATCTCGTGTGATTCTGGTCCTGTCCCATTCCATGTGATTCTGCTCCTGTCGCATCCCGTGTGATTCTGGTCCTGTCTCATCCCCTGTGATTCTGGTCCTGTCGAATCCCTTGTGATTCTGGTCCTGTCCCATCCCGTGTGATTCTGGACCTGTCACATCCCGGGTGATTCTTGTCCTGTCCCATTCCGTGTGATTCTGGTGTTGTCACATTCCTTGTGATTCTGGTCCTTTCCCATCCCGTGTGATTCTGGTCCTGTCACATCCCGTGTGATTCTGCTCCTGACCCATCTCTTGTGATTCTGGTCCTGTCACATCCCGGGTGATTCTGCTCCTGACCCATCCCTTGTGATTTTGGTCCCGTCACATCCCGTGTGATTCTCGTCCTGTCCCATCCCGTGTGATTCTTGTCCTCTCGCATCCGCTGTGATTCTGATCCTGTCCCGTCCCGTAGGATTCTGGTCCTGTCCCATCCCGTGTGATTCTGGTCCTGTCCCATCCTGTGTGATTCTGGTCCTGTCGCATCCCGTATGTTTCTGGTCCTGTCTCATCCCGTGTGATTCTTGTCCTGTCACATCTCATGTGATTCTGGTCCTGTCCCATCCCGTGTGGTTCTGGTCCTGTCTCATCCCGTGTGATTCTGGTCCTGTCACATCCGGTGTGATTCTCGTCCTGTCCCATCCCGTGTGCTTCTGGTCATGTCCCATCCTGTGTGATTCTCGTCCTGTCCCATTCCGTGTGCTTCTGGTCATGTCCCATCCTGTGCGATTCTGGTCCTGACCCATCACTTGTGATTCTGGTCCTGTCCCATCCTGTGTGATTCTGGTCCTGTCGCATCCCGTGTGATTTTGTTCCTGTCGCATCCCGTGTGATTCTTGTCCTCTCGCATCCGGTATGATTCTGGTCCTGTCCCATCCTGTGTGATTCTGGTCCTGCCGCATCCCGTATGATTCTGGTCCTGTCGCATCCCGTGTGATTTTGGTCCTGTCCCATTCCGAGTGATTCTGATCCTGTCCCATCCCGTGTGATTCTGGTCCTGTCCCATTCCGTGTGATTCTGGTCCTGTCCCATCCACGGGTGATTCTGGTCCTGTCTCATCTCGTGTGATTCTTGTCCTGTCCCATCCCGTGTGATTCTGGTCCTGTCACATCTCGTGTGATTCTGGTCCAGTCCCATCCCGTGTGATTCTGGTCCTGTCACATCTCGTGTGATTCTGGTCCTGTCCCATGCCATGTGATTCTGGTCCTGTCCCATTCCATGTGATTCGGCTCCTGTCGCATCCCGTCTGATTCTGGTCCTGTCACATCCCGTGTGATTCTGGTCCTCTCCCTTCCCGTGTGATTCTGGTCCCGTCCCATCCTGTGTGATTCTGGTCCTGTCGCATCCCGTATGATTCTGGTCCTGTCGCATCCCGTGTGATTTTGGTCCTGTCCCATCCCCTGTGATTCTGGTCCTGTCACATTCCTTGTGATTCTGGTCCTGTCCCATCCCTTGTGATTCTGGTCCTATCCCAACCCGTGTGATTCTGATCCTGTCCCATCCCGTGTGATTCTGGTCCTGTCCCATTCCGTGTGATTCTGGTGCTGTCCCATCCACGGGTGATTCTGGTCCTGTCTCATCCCGTGTGATTCTTGTCCTGTCCCATCCCGTGTCATTCTGGTCCTCTCCCATCCCATGTGTTTCTGGTTCTCTCATATCCCATGTGATTCTGGTCCTCTCCCATCCCGTGTGATTCTGGTCCTGTCTCTTCCCCTGTGATTCTGGTCCTGTCGCATCCCGTGTGTTTCTGGTCCTGTCTAATCCCGTGTGATTCTTGTCCTGTCAGATCTCATGTGATTCTGGTCCTGTCCCGTCCCGTGTGGTTCTGGTCCTGTCTCATCCAGTGTGATTCTGGTCCTGTCACATCCCGTGTGATTCTGGTCCTGTCCCATCCCGTGTGATTCTTGTCCTCACGCATCCGGTGTGATTCTGGTCCTGTCCCATTCCGTGTGATTCTGGTCCTGTCCCATCCACGGGTGATTCTGTTCCTGTCCCATTCTGTGTGATTCCGCTCCTGTCCCATTCCGTATGATTCTGGTCCCGTCACATCCCGTGTGATTCTGGTCCTGTCCAATTCCGAGTGATTCTGATCCTGTCCCATCCCGTGTGATTCTGTTCCTGTCCCATTCTGTGTGATTATGGTCCTGTCCCATTCCCGTGTGATTCTCTTTCTGTCTCATCCCTTGTGATTCTGGTCCTGTCACATCCCGTGTGATTCTTCTCCTGACCCATCTCTTGTGATTCTGGTCCTGTCACATCCCGGGTGATTCTGCTCCTGACCCATCCCTTGTGATTTTGGTCCCGTCACATCCCGTGTGATTCTCGTCCTGTCCCATCCCGTGTGATTCTTGTCCTCTGGCATCCGGTGTGATTCCGATCCTGTCCCGTCCCGTAGGATTCTGGTCCTGTCCCATCCCGTGTGATTCTGGTCCTGTCCCATCCTGTGTGATTCTGGTCCTGTCGCATCCCGTATGATTCTGGTCCTGTCTCATCCCGTGTGATTCTTGTCCTGTCACATCTCATGTGATTCTGGTCCTGTCCCATCCCGTGTGGTTCTGGTCCTGTCTCAACCCGTGTGATTCTGGTCATGTCGCATTCCGTGTGATTCTCGTCCTGTCCCATTCCGTGTGATTCTGGTTCTGTCACATCCCGTGTGATTCTGGTCCTGTCACATCCGGTGTGATTCTCGTCCTGTCCCATCCCGTGTGCTTCTGGTCATGTCCCATCCTGTGTGATTCTCGTCCTGTCCCATTCCGTGTGCTTCTGGTCATGTCCCATCCTGTGCGATTCTGGTCCTGACCCATCACTTGTGATTCTGGTCCTGTCCCATCCTGTGTGATTCTGGTCCTGTCGCATCCCGTGTGATTTTGGTCCTGTCGCATCCCGTGTGATTCTTGTCCTCTCGCATCCGGTATGATTCTGGTCCTTTCCCATCCTGTGTGATTCTGGTCCTGTCGCATCCCGTATGATTCTGGTCCTGTCGCATCCCGTGTGATTTTGGTCCTGTCCCATTCCGAGTGATTCTGATCCTGTCCCATCCCGTGTGATTCTGGTCCTGTCCCATTCCGTGTGATTCTGGTCCTGTCCCATCCACGGGTGATTCTGGTCCTGTCTCATCTCGTGTGATTCTTGTCCTGTCCCATCCCGTGTGATTCTGGTCCTGTCACATCTCGTGTGATTCTGGTCCAGTCCCATCCCGTGTGATTCTGGTCCTGTCACATCTCGTGTGATTCTGGTCCTGTCCCATGCCATGTGATTCTGGTCCTGTCCCATTCCATGTGATTCGGCTCCTGTCGCATCCCGTCTGATTCTGGTCCTGTCACATCCCGTGTGATTCTGGTCCTCTCCCTTCCCGTGTGATTCTGGTCCCGTCCCATCCTGTGTGATTCTGGTCCTGTCGCATCCCGTATGATTCTGGTCCTGTCGCATCCCGTGTGATTTTGGTCCTGTCCCATCCCCTGTGATTCTGGTCCTGTCACATCCCTTGTGATTCTGGTCCTGTCCCATCCCTTGTGATTCTGGTCCTATCCCATCCCGTGTGATTCTGATCCTGTCCCATCCCGTGTGATTCTGGTCCTGTCCCATTCCGTGTGATTCTGGTCCTGTCCCATCCACGGGTGATTCTGGTCCTGTCTCATCCCGTGCGATTCTTGTCCTGTCCCATCCCGTGTGATTCTGGTCCTCTCCCATCCCGTGTGTTTCTGGTTCTGTCATATCCCATGTGATTCTGGTCCTCTCCCATCCCGTGTGATTCTGGTCCTGTCTCTTCCCCTGTGATTCTGGTCCTGTCGCATCCCGTGTGTTTCTGGTCCTGTCTCATCCCGTGTGATTCTTGTCCTGTCAGATCTCATGTGATTCTGGTCCTGTCCCGTCCCGTGTGGTTCTGGTCCTGTCTCATCCAGTGTGATTCTGGTCCTGTCACATCCCGTGTGATTCTGGTCCTGTCCCATCCCGTGTGATTCTTGTCCTCTCGCATCCGGTGTGATTCTGGTCCTGTCCCATTCCGTGTGATTCTGGTCCTGTCTCATCCACGGGTGATTCTGTTCCTGTCCCATTCTGTGTGATTCCGGTCCTGTCCCATTCCGTATGATTCTGGTCCCGTCACATCCCGTGTGATTCTGGTCCTGTCCAATTCCGAGTGATTCTGATCCTGTCCCATCCCGTGTGATTCTGTTCCTGTCCCATTCTGTGTGATTATGGTCCTGTCCCATTCCCGTGTGATTCTCGTTCCGTCTCATCCCTTGTGATTCTGGTCCTGTCACATCCCGTGTGATTCTGGTCCTGTCCCATTCTGTGTGATTCTGGTCCTGTCCCTTTCCCGTGCGATTCTCGTCCCGTCTCATCCCGTGTGATTCTGGTCCTGTCCCATCCCGTGTGATTCTGGTCCTGTCCCATTCCGTGTGATTCTGGTCCTGTCCCATCCCGTGTGATTCTGGTCCTGTCACATCTCGTGTGATTCTGGTCCTGTCCCATTCCGTGTGATTCTGGTCCTGTCCCATCCCGTGTGATTCTGGTCCTGTCGCATCTCGTGTGATTCTGGTCCTGTCCCATCCCGTGTGATTCTGGTCCTATCACATCTCGTGTGATTCTGGTCCTGTCCCATGCCATGTGATTCTGGTCCTGTCCCATTCCATGTGATTCGTCTCCTGTCGCATCCCGTCTGATTCTGGTCCTGTCACATCCCGTGTGATTCTGGTCCTCTCCCTTCCCGTGTGATTCTGGTCCTGTCCCATCCCGTGTGATTCTGGTCCTGTCACATCCCTTGTAATTCTGGTCCTGTCTCATCCCGTGTGATTCTGTTCCTGTCCCATCCTGTGTGATTCTCGTCCTGTCCCATTCCGTGTGATTCTGGTTCTGTCACATCCCGTGTGATTCTGGTCATGTACCATCCTGTGTGATTCTCGTCCTGTCCCATCCCATGTGATTCTGGTCCTGTCCCATTCTGTGTGATTCTGGTCCTGTCCCATTCCCGTGTGATTCTCGTTCCGTCTCATCCCGTGTGATTCTGGTCCTGTCCCATCCCGTGTGATTCTGGTCCTGTCCCATTCCGTGTGATTCTGGTCCTGTCCCATCCCGTGTGATTCTGGTCCTGTCACATCTCGTGTGATTCTGGTCCTCACCCATTCCATGTGATTCTGCTCCTGTCGCATCCCGTGTGATTCTGGTCCTGTCTCATCCCCTGTGATTCTGGTCCTGTCGAATCCCTTGTGATTCTGGTCCTGTCCCATCCCGTGTGATTCTGGTCCTGTCACATCCCATGTGATTCTGGACCTGTCACATCCCGGGTGATTCTTGTCCTGTCCCATTCCGTGTGATTCTGGTCCTGTCACATTCCTTGTGATTCTGGTCCTTTCCCATCCCGTGTGACTCTGGTCCTGTCACATCCCGTGTGATTCTGCTCCTGACCCATCCCTTGTGATTCTGGTCCCGTCACATCCCGTGTGATTCTCGTCCTGTCCCATCCCGTGTGATTCTTGTCCTCTCGCATCCGGTGTGATTCTGATCCTGTCCCGTCCCGTAGGATTCTGGTCCTGTCCCATCCCGTGTGATTCTGGTCCTGTCCCATCCTGTGTGATTCTGGTCCTGTCGCATCCTGTATGATTCTGGTCCTGTCTCATCCCGTGTGATTCTTGTCCTGTCACATCTCATGTGATTCTGGTCCTGTCCCATCCCGTGTGGTTCTGGTCCTGTCTCATCCCGTGTGATTCTGGTCATGTCCCATCCTGTGTGATTCTCGTCCTGTCCCATTCCGTGTGATTCTGGTTCTGTCACATCCCGTGTGATTCTGGTCCTGTCACATCCGGTGTGATTCTCGTCCTGTCCCATTCCGTGTGATTCTGGTTCTGTCACATCCCGTGTGATTCTGGTTCTGTCTCATCCCGTGTGATTCTGGTCCTGTCACATCCGGTGTGATTCTCGTCCTGTCCCATCCCGTGTGCTTCTGGTCATGTCCCATCCTGTGTGATTCTCGTCCTGTCCCATCCCTTGTGATTCTGGTCCTGTCCCATCCTGTGTGATTCTGGTCCTGTTGCATCCCGTGTGATTTTGGTCCTGTCGCATCCCGTGTGATTCTGGTCCTCTCGCATCCGGTATGATTCTGGTCCTGTCCCATCCTGTGTGATTCTTGTCCTGTCGCATCCCGTATGATTCTGGTCCTGTCGCATCCCGTGTGATTTTGGTCCTGTCCCATTCCGAGTGATTCTGATCCTGTCCCATCCCGTGTGATTCTGGTCCTGTCCCATTCCGTGTGATTCTGGTCCTGTCCCATCCACGGGTGATTCTGGTCCTGTCTCATCCCGTGTGATTCTTGTCCTGTCCCATCCCGTGTGATTCTGGTCCTCTCCCATCCCATGTGATTCTGGTCCTGTCCCATCCTGTGTGATTCTGGTCCTGTCGCATCCCGTATGATTCTGGTCCTGTCGCATCCCGTGTGATTTTGGTCCTGTCCCATTCCGAGTGATTCTGATCCTGTCCCATCCCGTGTGATTCTGGTCCTGTCCCATTCCGTGTGATTCTGGTCCTGTCCCATCCACGGGTGATTCTGGTCCTGTCTCATCCCGTGTGATTCTTGTCCTGTCCCATCCCGTGTGATTCTGGTCCTCTCCCATCCCGTGTGTTTCTGGTCCTGTCATATTCCGTGTGATTCTGGTCCTGTCTCATCCCCTGTGATTCTGGTCCTGTCCCATCCCTTGTGATTCTCGTCCTTTCTCAATCCGTGTGATTCTGGTCCTTTCACATCCCGTGTGATTCCGGTCCTGTCCCATCCCGTGTGATTCTGGTCCTGTCACATCCCGTGTGATTCTGGTCCTGTCCCATCCCGTGTGATTCTGGTCCTGTCACATCCAGTGTGATTCTGGTCCTGTCCCATCCCGTGTGATTCTGGTCCTGTCCCATCCCATGTGATTCTGTTCCTGTCCCATTCTGTGTGATTCCGGTCCTGTCCCATTCCGTATGATTCTGGTCCCGTCACATCCCGTGTGATTCTGGTCCTGTCCAATTCCGAGTGATTCTGATCCTGTCCCATCCCGTGTGATTCTGTTCCTGTCCCATTCTGTGTGATTATGGTCCTGTCCCATTCCCGTGTGATTCTCGTTCTGTCTCATCCCGTGTGATTGTGGTTCTGTCACATCCCGTGTGATTCTGGTCATGTACCATCCTGTGTGATTCTCGTCCTGTCCCATCCCATGTGATTCTGGTCCTGTCCCATTCTGTGTGATTCTGGTCCTGTCCCATTCCCGTGTGATTCTCGTTCCGTCTCATCCCGTGTGATTCTGGTCCTGTCCCATCCCGTGTGATTCTGGTCCTGTCCCATTCCATGTGATTCTGGTCCTGTCCCATCCCGTGTGATTCTGGTCCTGTCACATCTCGTGTGATTCTGGTCCTGTCCCATTCCATGTGATTCTGCTCCTGTCGCATCCCGTGTGATTCTGGTCCTGTCTCATCCCCTGTGATTCTGGTCCTGTCAAATCCCTTGTGATTCTGGTCCTGTCCCATCCCGTGTGATTCTGGTCCTGTCACATCCCATGTGATTCTGGACCTGTCACATCCCGGGTGATTCTTGTCCTGTCCCATCCCGTGTGACTCTGGTCCTGTCACATCCCGTGTGATTCTGCTCCTGACCCATCCCTTGTGATTCTGGTCCTGTCACATCCCAGGTGATTCTGCTCCTGACCCATCCCTTGTGATTCTGGTCCCGTCACATCCCGTGTGATTCTCGTCCTGTCCCATCCCGTGTGATTCTTGTCCTCTCGCATCCGGTGTGATTCTGATCCTGTCCCGTCCCGTAGGATTCTGGTCCTGTCCCATCCCGTGTGATTCTGGTCCTGTCCCATCCTGTGTGATTCTGGTCCTGTCGCATCCTGTATGATTCTGGTCCTGCCTCATCCCGTGTGATTCTTGTCCTGTCACATCTCATGTGATTCTGGTCCTGTCCCATCCCGTGTGGTTCTGGTCCTGTCTCATCCCGTGTGATTCTGGTCATGTCCCATCCTGTGTGATTCTCGTCCTGTCCCATTCCGTGTGATTCTGGTTCTGTCACATCCCGTGTGATTCTGGTCCTGTCACATCCGGTGTGATTCTCGTCCTGTCCCATTCCGTGTGATTCTGGTTCTGTCACATCCCGTGTGATTCTGGTCCTGTCACATCCGGTGTGATTCTCGTCCTGTCCCATCCCGTGTGCTTCTGGTCATGTCCCATCCTGTGTGATTCTCGTCCTGTCCCATCCCTTGTGATTCTGGTCCTGTCCCATCCTGTGTGATTCTGGTCCTGTCGCATCCCGTGTGATTTTGGTCCTGTCGCATCCCGTGTGATTCTTGTCCTCTCGCATCCGGTATGATTCTGGTCCTGTCCCATCCTGTGTGATTCTGGTGCTGTCGCATCCCGTATGATTCTGGTCCTGTCGCATCCCGTGTGATTTTGGTCCTGTCCCATTCCGAGTGATTCTGATCCTGTCCCATCCCGTGTGATTCTGGTCCTGTCCCATTCCGTGTGATTCTGGTCCTGTCCCATCCACGGGTGATTCTGGTCCTGTCTCATCCCGTGTGATTCTTGTCCTGTCCCATCCCGTGTGATTCTGGTCCTCTCCCATCCCGTGTGTTTCTGGTCCTGTCATATTCCGTGTGATTCTGGTCCTGTCTCATCCCCTGTGATTCTGGTCCTGTCGAATCCCTTGTGATTCTGGTCCTGTCCCATCCCGTGTGATTCTGGTCCTGTCACATCCCATGTGATTCTGGACCTGTCCCATCCCTTGTGATTCTCGTCCTTTCTCATTCCGTGTGATTCTGGTCCTTTCACATCCCGTGTGATTCCGGTCCTGTCCCATCCCGTGTGATTCTGGTCCTGTCACATCCCGTGTGATTCTGGTCCTGTCCCATCCCGTGTGATTCTGGTCCTGTCACATCCCGTGTGATTCTGGTCCTGTCCCATCCCGTGTGATTCTGGTCCTGTCCCATCCCATGTGATTCTGTTCCTGTCCCATTCTGTGTGATTCCGGTCCTGTCCCATTCCGTATGATTCTGGTCCCGTCACATCCCGTGTGATTCTGGTCCTGTCCAATTCCGAGTGATTCTGATCCTGTCCCATCCCGTGTGATTCTGTTCCTGTCCCATTCTGTGTGATTATGGTCCTGTCCCATTCCCGTGTGATTCTCGTTCTGTCTCATCCCGTGTGATTCTGGTCCTGTCCCATCCCGTGTGATTCTGTTCCTGTCCCATTCTGTGTGATTCTGGTCCTGTCCCATTCCCGTGTGATTCTCGTTCCATCTTATCCCGTGTGGTTCTGGTCCTGTCCCATCCCGTGTGATTCTGGTCCTGTCCCATCCCGTGTGATTCTGGTCCTGTCACATCTCGTGTGATTCTGGTCCAGTCCCATCCCGTGTGATTCTGGTCCTCTCCCTTCCCGTGTGATTCTGGTCCAGTCCCATGCCATTTGATTCTGGTCCTGTCCCATTCCATGTGATTCTGGTCCTCTCCCTTCCCGTGTGATTCTGGTCCTGTCCCATCCCGTGTGATATATTTCAACCTAGATTACCCCCCCCCCCCCCCCGCGGTCCTTAGAAACATAAAGAATACTGTGAAGTAAAGTGAATATTAAAGCAAGGAAAGATTAGATTTCATACTCTGTACCCTGATAAACTTCGAGTGTTTTATGAAGATGGTACGCGGTTGTACCAGTCAGTGGAAGAGGCGACTATAGACATGAAGGCCAGAGGGCTGCCCGTCAGCGTGATCAAACTGCGGGAAAGCCTGGCAGAGGAATTATCCCGCTCCGCTTGGGAAATAGTGTGAGAATCAAGAATGTATGAGATGCGAGGAGGTCGAGAGAAGTATATCAGAAAGAGACCAAGAATTTCCCAAAGGCAGTCCTGACCCCCTCCAGAAGAGCCATAATGTTTGCCAACTTTAAAAATGTTGAGATGCTAAATGGAAGCAAAAGTACACGGTGATATACCTATCTCGATAAATACTTAGTATAATGTGGATTTTATATTACTTAGTTCTTATTCTTTATTCACTCACTTACTCGTTTTTCCCCACCAAAATGAGAATATACATTTGTGTGCATATATGTGTATGTATGTAATATATTAGTGTGTGTGTGTGTGTGTGTGTGTGTGTGTGTGTGTGCGCATATATATATAGGAGGAGTACACAGGGAAATCTTTTCTGTGTAATGGATTTGTTCACTGACTTTTATGACTACTTCAATGGGGGCCCTCAACTCACAATAGGAGGGGTTATTCCCCCACAGCTAGAGATTTCCTCTAGCTCAACACAGGGTCATCTACTAGAGACCTCAGCCTTGGAATCACACGTTCGTTGCCATTTTTGTTATTATTTGAATTTCTTGGTTCTTATTTGTTCAGGGAGTAGATCGATTAAATTGTATTTTGCTAATTTCAATGGTACATTGACAGATAAATACAGATGGTTAAGGACAAAGTAAAATTCATTTCTTTTAATGTTAATGGGCTATTAAATCCAATCAAACATAAGAGAATTTTATCCAAAATGAAAAAAGAACAATCCCATGTAGTATATTTACAGGAAACTCATTTATGTGATAATGAGCATAGAAAACTAAAGAGAATGGGCTTCACTAATTTGTCTTTCTCCTCCTATAAATCAGGATATAGGAGAGGAGTTTGTATTCTTATCTCAAGTAAGCTAAATTTTGGAAAAGTATTCAAAATGGGAGATAAAGAGGGCAGATATATTCTGGTAAGGGGGAATGTAGACGAAAATTCAGTTACTCTATTGAATATATATGTACTCCCGGGAAGTGATATCGGTTTCTTTCAGAAAATTACTGATATTATGGTAGCAGAAACAGAAGGTCTCCTGATAGGTGGGGGAGACTTAAATTTACAATTACAACTCTTCCAATAGAAAAACCTATGAAGCAAAATCCTTACATAAAATAGTTAATACACTTTTTGAGGATGTTGGTTTAATTGATATATGGAGGAAACTTTTCCCTGACAGAAGGGATTACACTCATTATTCTGTAAAGACAAGAATAGGCTATTTCATAACATTTAGAAAAGACAAAGACAAAACAAACACCTGTGGAATTTGGACAATAGATGTAAGTGACCATGCACCTATATATTTATCTGTTCATTTTGACCTACAACCAAAGAATACTATTTGGAAACTAAATTCAAGTCTACTCAATGATCCGTACTTTAAGGAACAAATTAAAAAAGAAATTGGTCTCTATTTAGAATTCTATGATAATGGAGAGGTTTCACCTCCCATTTTATGGGATACTCTGAAGGCTGTCTTAAGAGGGAAAATTATAGCGATATCATATAAGAAAAAATAAGGAATAAAACATAAGAGGAATTACAAAATAGACTGAAGGAACTAGAGAAAAAAAGAAATCACCCATAACTACTACCCTGTATTTCCTGCTTTATTCTAAAATCAGCCTGCTTATCAGCTCCTCGTTGTCCCGAGGGCTACTTGGGGGCCTATAGACTACTTCCAGCACAGTGATTGATCCCTTCCTATTTCTGACTTCCACCCAGACTGACTCCGTGGACACTCCTTCTGCAGCGTCCTCCCTTTCTATAGCTGTGATACTATCCCTGACCAGCAATGCCACGCCCCCCCTTTTCTACCTCCCATCCTATTCCTTTTAAAACACCTGAACCCTGGGACCTGCATCATCCAATCCTGCCCTTCCTCCAATCAAGTGTCAGTAACAGTCACAACATCATAGTTCCACGTACTATTCCATGCTCTAAGTTCATCCTCCTTGTTCCTAATACTCCTAGCATTGGAATAGACACATTTCAACCCCTTTAACTGGCTACAATTATGTTCTGTCCCCTGCCTGTCCTTCCTCATCAACTCAGAACTCTTAGCATCATGCCCTTGTCCTTCTACCTTAATCCCTGAACTCACATTCGGATTCCCACCCCCCGCCAAACTAGTTTAAACCCTCCCCAACAGCTCTATTAAACCTGCCCATCAGAATATTGGTCCCCCAGGGATTCAAGTGCAACCGGTCCTTTTTGTACAGGTCACACCCACCCCAAAAGAGGTCCCAATGATCCAGAAATCTGAATCCCTGCCCCCCCAATCCCTCAGCCATGCATTTCTCCTCCACCTCATTCTATTCTTATTCTCACTGTCGCGTGGCACAGTTATTTTGACATGCTACCTAAAATGGCATCTTACATAAGGAATTGGATTGAAAAGAAGGAAATTGCAGGACTATGAGGAAAGGACGAGGAAGCAGATCTAAACGGAAGAGCTCTTTCAGAGGGTCAGCACAGACACTGTAGACCAAATGATCTGCTTTGTACTTTTGGAACCAATGATTCAATCCACTCCTTGAACTTCGAGTGATTCACATTGTGAAAACTCCTATTTTCCTTCATCGCCAGTGCATCTTTACATTCTTTCTGGGTCAGGTTCATTAATGATACGATCCCAAAGTGAGCTCAAAGTGCTTTACAGTCACAGATACACAAGATGGCAATACTTAGTAACCTTTCTGCTGCAACTAAGCAGCTTGAAGACTATTCAGTAAAATTCAAAATTTGTGTCTTTTTATTCTATTTGTTTTAAGCAATGGGATCAAAGATGCCTTGTTCACTCCAGCATTTTGAGGAGTAGAGGATGACTGTTATGAATGCCTTTCAATGTTGGATGGCTGTTGTACCTCAGTGACCACACGGTCCTGACGGAATGAGGTCTCGGTCCAGTGGCAAGGGGGTCTATGACAGCTGAAGACCAAGCTCTGCTGAACAGACATTCACACGTGTACACACAGACATATACGGGTTCATTCTGATCAACAATATCATGTAAACACAAACAAATGCTCTCTTTTCCCTCTTCTTCAGCCCTGCAACAACAGCCATTCAATTCTAACCTCTTCATCTCTTAAGTAATCCTCCTTACCTCTGTCCCCTTTCCTGCATCTTTCTCCTTAGCCCCATCCTTCGATCTCTTTGCAGATCCTTCCTCTTCAGTTCCCTCCCCCTCCCCCTCCCAGCTCCCTCTTCTCTCACCCCTTTGCCATCCACCCCCACATCCTCTGTCACTTCTCTCCCTTTTATCTTCCCCCAATTTCTGGCATTGCTCTTACCCTCCTACCAGGATTTCAACCATCACACTCTGGATAAAACGGAATAACGACAGCAACCTCTGACCAACCAACATGCACAATCCAAGGTCACGATCCAAGCTGCTGGTCCTGAGTTTCCAATATATCTTCTCTTTTATTGAGCAAGGTTTTCCTTTCCACAGTAGATAGTTCCATTTCTCCTGTTTCTTTATCCAATGAGACCTATTGGGATTCCCTGTTTATTCACCATTACCTACCAGTCTCAGATTTGTGCAATGGAGAGTGTAGGACAACCTGCTGGCAACATCAGGAGTTTCAGGAAGTGTAACTCCAGCATACTGAAACTACAGCTAAGGGTGTCAGTGCCGAACACTGAGGCAATGGACTGCAGATAATGCTAAGTTATCTCATAAAAGAAGTTATTTACCTGGCTTCTCTAAAGCCATAACCTGCAGTAAGAAGGACAAGGGCAGCCAATCCTTGGGCATACCACCACTTCTAAGTCATGCACTAAGCTATTTTGGGGAAAAGTTTGCACCATTAATGGCTGAGGGCCAAATTGCCCAAGTCTGCTCCTGTGTCTTATGATCCTATGATTCAAACATCCTGCTAGCCACATTGTGGAGATGTTTTGTTTTGCCATCTCGACTGCAGTGCTTCCAAAAAAAAAAATCCCACCAGCACTGTTTCAATGGCAATAAGGAATGGAGGACAAGAATTCCCACATTCACTCATCTGCTCCCACACAGTGAATGAATGAATAAAATCTTTTAAAAACATGGGATTCTGGATGCAGCAATAAACTGCAAGGGAGATTGGTGTGAGGAGAGGGATGAGTGGGTGAGTTATTGCAAATAGTTTAAATATTTTGAGAGTAAGTAGATAGCACAGTCTACTGGGAGAAGAGCAACTTGTTAACCTCCAAAGTCTTTCGGTGACTGCTACAGGTGATAAGTGACTCAGGACATAGTTTGGGCCAGAAGTTCAGGACTTGGAATGTTTTCCCCTTGGAGAAGGGGGGATAATCACATCCCTAGATGGCTCTGCATTAGCACACTGCCCAGTCTGAGTGGTAGGAGAATTATCCAGCAATGAAATCAGACACTTTGACATTTTGTACAAGTGTGGAGCCTGGCTGGAAAATCCTCATAGGAGTTTCCATAGCAACTCTAACTGGATCACATCCAGGTCATATAGATTTATTTAGCATAAACCTCTTGTTCTTTGTGTGAATGAGAATGGTAAGTGAGCAGACAGATAGAGTTACAGGTAGGGAATCAGAAAGAGGTGAAGTGTGAAACGCTTTGAGAAGAGACAGAGATGACAGTATGAGTGCTGTGCAAAAATAGGAAAGAGGAAGAGAGCAATATGCAGAATAACGTGTTATTAAGGTAGCTCTCGTGTTGGCGCGTGGCCTAGTGGGCAAGGCATCAGACTAGTAACCTGAAGGCGCAGATCCATGGTCTGGCGAGACTGACGGATGCCACCAACACGGTAGCTCTGCACTCAGGCCATGAGCTGACAACTTATCCATAGGAATGTGTTTAAATAGTTTCACATTTAACAACTGGTTTTCACTGCTTTCTTTTTGGCAAGTTTAGAGAATTCTTAATGTTTAAAAAGGTATGAGCTTATACTTGAAAATATTGCAGAAATTCTTGCAATTAACATCATATGTAGGTTTTTATTATTTTATTCATAAAACCAGTTATAAATCAAGGAATAATTATCAACAATTACTGGCACAACATGATGGGCCGAATGGCCTGTGCAGTACCATACTGTTCAATGGTCTAGCTAAAATTAATAAGTTTGGTTTGGAGTTCACAAACATCATGGCAGCTGCCTTCTCTTGTTCTTACTTTTGTCTCTCAATTTCCTTGACTCAAATGTTAACTTCCTGTTTTATTTGATTTCATTGATTTTTACCGATCTTTTCTTTCTGTTATCTATCCTCTCTGGGATTAGGCTGAAAGATTCAAGGTTTAGGTTGCAAAAAAATGATTTAAGTAGATAAAAGAATAGACCTGGGTGAGAGGGAGGGTTTTATGGTGAAGGTGAGAATTACAGATTAGGAGAGATATGGCTTTGTGGTGGTCTGCCTTTAGTCTGGTTTTACAGATAAGAGTTGGAGTTGGAGTGGTCAGAGACCAGGTTTAGGGGTTGTCGTTATGGTAAGGGTATATCAGTGGTCCCCAACCACCGGGCTGTGAGGAAACGATGTGAGTCAGCTGCACCTTTCCTCATTCCCTGTCATGCCCACTGTTGAACTTGAACACATGCGAAGTCATCCGTCGCCTAAACGCAGTGACACCCTTGCACCTAGTTGGCCTTGGGTAACCGGCTGGTGGAAAGTGCCGTTGATACTGGCTTGGAGCGTGGACAGATGGGCACCACCTCTAAACCTGTTTAGCACACTGAATGTTCGTGAGGAACCTGGTGCTAAAATTTTCACAGACAACCTAATTCGGGCTCAGGGTTCCGTAAATAGCAGAGCAGCTACCTCGCTGGTATCTACTGAAAGTAATCCCTCGAGACAAACTTTTGTCAGACGATAGATCCTACCTACCTACGGTCGCCTTGTTGCACTCCTCATTTAGTTGGTTACTCTCTCCGGACTGCGACCACCGCAGCCCCGGCACGGGGACCTCCGGCCCTGACCTTGTCCTCTCACTAGTGGGTTGCAATGATCTTATATGGTCATACGAGGAAAACATGCGCTGTGTGTTTAATATCCAAACGTTACTTAAAATATTATGATGCTATTGACTTACAAGTGAGTTATAATTGACTTATCACTATGTTCAGGCGAGGAAAATGTGCGCTGTGTGTTTAATATTAAATTTGTTAGATAAACCCTTTTAGAAATGAAATTGAGTGTATTAGCCACTTATAAGTGACTTACAGTTGATTTATCACCTATATACCCCCCACTCCGTCGGCTGGTCCCCAAGAATATTGCCAATATTAAACCAGTCCGCGGTGCAACAAAGGTTGGTGAGCCCTGGGGTACATCTCCGTGGATTGTCACCTTGGCGTGGTGGAGAAGCTTGTGTGGTCCTGAGATCCCAAGAGCGATGCCGTCTGGAGCTGTGCTCCTGGTAGGGTCACCCATGGTGGTAAGGTCGAGGGTGAGGTCCCTGACAAAGAACAAACCGACCAAGACCTCAACGGTGGAACAGGCGGACGAAGTTACTTCGAACTCAACAGCTGTGAAGGTGGATGAAGGCTGCAACAAATCCATCAGCTCCAATTGTCGTGGTTTCCATGCCATTGGAATCAGTTGGTTAATTTGTGAAGTATCGTGTGCTTCTTGGAGTGCGACATCAAGTACACGTTAAACAAATACACACACAGGCGTCTTTGCTCTGTGATAGATCAACGGAATGAAGACCATCATCCTCGACCTCGAAGTTTAGCTATGACGAAGGGTACATTAAAGTTGGGATCAGTTTCGTTTTTGTAGTTTTGAGTTTGGGTTAGATTAGATTTTGGATTCAATATTGCTGAGTGAGGCATGTCTTGCGGAGATAAGAGAAAATATACATTGCATTAAGCCTCAAATTCAACATGTGGAAATGGGGAACAAGGTGAGCTTGGGGCAAACATTACATGATCATGAGTCATTATGAGGCCATTGGAATTCTTCTTGGCTATCAATCAGATCTGCAGTACATGCACCAATTGTTGGAAGCATATGAAATCATGTCTGCTAATCCCAGTCCCATTCCATTAGGTACGTGATACATAACTGCTTTTAACATTGTGGACAAAAGTGTAGAAATGGTAACATTGTCCCTCAAAGACCCATTACACAGGGACAAAGAAAGTAAGAGCAACAGTCGCTCATTCAGCTATGAAGATCATGGGTCATCTTCTACCTCAATACCGTTCTCCTGCGCTCTCCCACAGACAGGACACAGACCAGTGCAGCCTTTAGTATCAGTGCTGATCATGACACCAGTCTAACTCATCCCATCTTCCTCCATTCTCTTTCTGTCCATGTGTCTGTCTAAATGCCCATGAAACATTGAAATTGAGCCTGTTTTTCTAAACCTCTGCCACTTCCTGTGTAGAAAACTTGCAGTACACATCTCCTTTAAACCTTCTTAAAACACTTCCAGATTAAATACCCTATCTATGCCTCTCATAATCTGATATATGTACCTTTATCAGGTCACCCCTCAGCTGATGACATTCCAGAGAAAACAACCCAAGTTTGTCCATTGTTACTGTTCTCCATTCCAGGCACCAGATCCTTCCTGCAATATGGCAACCAGAACTTCACACACCATTCCAACTGTGGCCTGAACAAAGCTCTTTACTGTTCCAAAGTGACCCGGCAACCTTTATACTCAATGCTTGACTGATGAGGGCCCTTGTCAAATGCTTTAAATCCACGTGGACAGTGTCATCTGCTCTCCCACCCTCATTAAGAATTCCTTCACCTCCTCAAAAACACAATGAAATTTGTGACTCGGGACCTCCTCACGCAAAGCCATGCCGCTTGACCCTAATAAGCCTCAGCTTCTCCAAATGTGAGCAAATCCTGTCTCTAAGAGCCTTCTCGAATTTCTCTGCCACTAGTATAATGCTTGCTCCTCTATAATTTCCTGATTTGTCCCTGTTGCCTTTCTTTAACAAAGGAACACTTCTGGCTTCTGGGATGACTCTTGTGGCTAAAGAAGTTACAAAGGTCTTTGTGAGACCATCACAGTCTCCTCCTGGGCCTTCTCAGCGTCGCTGGATAGATACCATCATGGCCTGGGGATTTATCCACTTTAATATTTTTCAAAACACCTAACACCAGTCTTTCTCAAAGCCAACATGGTGTGGAGTATCAACAAGCCACCTCTGTGATCTCAGGCCATCCATATCCTTGATGTCTTTTGCTTCTGGAAGTGAAATATTTTCAGCAGTTTGACTTCAACACTTTCTGTGGCAGAGAGAATTACACAGCTTCATTATGAAGGATCAAATTTCTCCTCCTCTCTGTCCTTTTCTGTATTATGAGTATATCACCCTTTGTCTTGGTCCCCTCCAGCCATGAGAACCACTTTATCATAGACCACATACAGTCTATCTCACCCACTCATCATATTGTATGCTTCAATCATCCCTCTCATTCTTCTACTTCCTTCCCAAGCCTTGTCCAACCAACCCCTCATTAGATAACTACCCTACCGTACCAAACATCTCTCTGATGAACTTTCTTTCAACTCTTCCGATGGCAAGGATATTGTTAACAAAGACAAAGTAAATTTATTATCAAGGTACGGATATGTCACCAAGTACAACTCTGATATTCAACTTCTTGTGGAAATTTACAGGAAAATAAAGAAATACAAGAATAAAAAGAAAAAGAAAAGATAGAAAGAAAACGATACATAATCTATGACTGGCAAATGACCAATGTGCAAAAGACACATTGTGCAAATAAAGAACATAAATAATACTGATTAAATATTTTATTATTTAATAAATAATACTAAATAATAATATCAATGAGTTGCGGAGTTCCTGAAAGTGAGTCTGTAGGTTGTGAGAGTTGAGATGAGTTGAGGAGCCTGATGGTTGTAGGGTAATAACTGTTTCTGAACTTGAAAAGGAGATTAAAACCTCTTTTGGTGAGGTCTTATCGAGGCCCTGTGTAATTGTAGCAAGACTTCCTTTTGCCCGCACTCAAAACTCTTTGCGGTGAAGGTCACATACCATTTGCCTTTTAATTGCTTGCTGCAGTCGAAATCTTGCTTTCAGTGATTGCTGTACAAGGGAACTTAGATCAACACTGAAATCCAGGACTATTTGAACAGTGCCGTTGTATTTCCCAAACAAAATGAATAGCTCTACATTTATCCATGTTGTACTACGTCTGCTGTGTATTTGTCCACTCTCTCTACTTATACCTGGACCTGAAATATTAAAAAAAGAGGAAAAGCTGGGAACAGTCTGCACCTGTGGGTAGAGAAACAGAGTTAATGTTTCAGATCCAAACCCCTTTGTCAGAACTGGGAAAGAGAGAAAATAGTTTAATTTGTAGAGGAGGTAGAGATTGGTAGAACAAAGGGAATATTTCTGATACAGTGAGACCATATGATTAAATATAGAAGTTAGAGGCATGTTGTAATTCGTCTGTGTTCAGCGTTACTGAGAGCACAGCTGTTCCACTACTACAATTTTCCTTCAGCTACACTCATCTTTGATAGATGTGAGCACTTGCATGGGCCTAGGCCAGAACAAGCAGGATCTCCCAGTGGCCACCCATTTTAATTCCACGTCCCATTCCCATTCCGATATATCCATCCATGGCCTCCCCCACTGTCGAGATGAAGCCACACTCAGGTTTGAGGAACAACACCTGATATTCCATCTGGGTAGCCTCCAACCTGATGGCATGATCATGAATTCTTGAACTTCCAGTAATGCCCCCCACAACCTTCACTATTCCTCATCCCCATTTCCCTCTTTCCCATCATCTTCTTGCCTTCTCACTGCCTCCCTCTGGTGCTCCTCACCCCTTTACTTTCTTCCATGGCCTTTTGTCCTCTCCTATCAGACATCCCCCCTTCTCCAGCCCTGTCATTTTGTGGGAATTGTGAAAGAGTTCTTGCTCCACTCCTACTTTTTGTCCATTCCCTCAACTCTTCTTTTGAGTACTGCATTGGATCTGTTCCTGTCCCTATGCAGAACTTCAAAATTTCATTCCCGTGTTGCTAGTTTCCACCTGTCCACACCTTCGGCCTTTTCCCTTTCAGGATCACTCTGTCTCCACCTCAGAGAACAGGCTCACCACAAACATCCATCAAACCCACAGATGGCCACAGTAATTGCAAACATACTTCATCTAACTTTGCTTCAGTTCTCTCAATTCCCCTGATTTTGTTCCAATATTGAGTCTTGGTGCTTTGTGGGTGTCTTGGGAATATGTCCAATCCTTCTGAACTGTAGTTTCCCCTTTGTTGTAGTGGACAGAGTCCTTGACCATATCTCCTCTATTTCCTTCACACCCTCTCTCATGGATGGATCATGAACAGAGTTCTCTGGTCCTCACCTTGCAAATTCCAAGCCTCAACATTCAATAGTTTCATTAGTCCATTTTATGTTAGAGAATGTATACATTATATGACCTGAAATTATTGTTCTTCACAGACACCTACAAGAGCCCTAAAGATTGAATGACAGTAAAAACATTACACTGCAAAGCCCTTTCATTCCCTCTCCCACCCACAACAGCAGAGCAACAATCCTCCCCTCCCCCTCTTACTCCACCCACCAAGCAAGCCAGCACAAGAAAGACCATGATCTGCAGTACAAACAAAAGCCAATCGTTCACCCAACAATTCGACATAGCACAGGCTCTCTCTCCCCCAACAAAGGGTCAGAGAGGTGTCACACTTTCACAGCAAGAGGGGAGACATAAACAAAACAACTTGCTGATTCGTGGTGTTAAAGTCTGCTGTGTCACTTTTTTCCAAGTTCTCTGAATTCAGAATTGGCAACAAACTCTCTCCTTCCGTCAACAGAAAGCGAGAGTGTGATTTGTCGTGTACAGAACCCCGACAACTGATCCACTCTTTCTAATATTCTGTTTTCTCCCACGATGCTTCAGTTGGCAGCACCGGGATAGAATCGGCTTGTCTCCAGGGCGACAAAGCCTCGGAACCCCAAAGCCATGTTCGTCTTCTAGGCCACGTTCTTGGCATATCGAAAAATGGCAGCAAGGAACCAAAGTTTGAGTATAGCTGTAGATCAGGGTCTTTGACAGAACCTTGAAAAGGAAAAAGAGAGGCATTAAAGGTGGAAATTCTGTTTCTGCAGGTGAGTTGAAAGGAGTTGTTGTTGAGTGCCATCGTAGTTCTGCCCAATGGATCATCCCTCATAACTTTCTGCCAGCTCTGATAAAATTCCACCATCAGACTCATATTACCTCCTCTCCTTTCAGCACTTCGCTGTGTCCTCGTCCACTCCAGCCCATCCCTCTCACTCCCTGCCTTACGATACTTCCCACACAACACCTTTCATCTTTTCCTTTCTCCCCACAGGGGTGAAGCAGCAATTCAACTTGCATGCCTCCTGGTGTCCGATGAGAACGCTGAAAGCAGTAATCTCCTCGGCAATGCAGAATGGATTCTCCTTTCACAGCAGCAGCCTGTGCTTCCATTTATTCTCCATCCCAGTCCTACTGCCACCTCTCTGCCTCCGGCCTCCTGGAGCTCAATGTGAGCTGGAGGAACAAAACCCAATTTTCTGAGATCTCCAGCATTAAGTAACTTACTCCTTCTATCCAAAGAAGATGCAAATAATGTTGAAAGAGCACAGGGAAAATTTACAAGGATGTTACTGGGTCTGGAGGACCTGAGTTTAACTGAAGATTGATTAGGTTAGGAGTTTATTCCTTGGAATGGAGAAGATTGAGGGGAGATTTGATAGTGGTTTACAAAATTATAAGGGGTATAGATAGTGGAAGTGCAAGCAGGCTTTTCCCATGGAGGGTAGGTGGGACTTCAACTGAAGGTCATGGGTCAAGGGTGAAAGATGAAAAGTTTATGGAGTACATGAGGATAAACTTCTTCACTCAGAGGGTCTTGAGAGCTGGAATGAGCTGCCAGTATGTGTGGTGTATGCAAGTGTGATTTCAACATTTAAGTGAAGTTTGGATAGGTACATGATAGTAGTTTGAATGGTTTGGCACAGATTGGACGGGTGAAGGGCCTATTTCTATGACTCTGTTTCTGCTAGTCATCCACCTGTGATCATGGCTGAATGTTTTCACAGAGCAGATGTAAACTGACTTACTGAGCGGATGCCAAAGCCTTACTGAGAAAGGAAGTCACAGTCTATCTCTAAATGCTACGTGTCTCATTTGGTCTCACCCTGTCCGTCTCTCCCCCACCTTCTCTATAAATGAAAACTAACATTTTCTTCTTCCCTAGTTCTGACAAAGAATCCTGCACCTGAAACATTAAGCACCGGTTCTCTCTCCATAGATGATGCCAGGCTTGTTGAATATTACCAGCATTTTCTGTTCCTGTGTTAAGTTTTGGATTTCCAGCAAATGTCACTTTAAAAAATTTTCACACAAATGTGTCTTCCATAGTTTTTTTTTAATCAAGTAAAAATCCTGTTACTATTGACAGAATGCAAAAGAACTACTCCTCTAAACATAGAAGTCCAAGGAGGGCGGGTCAATGTGCTTGGAAGATTGACATAAAACATAGAACCTAGACATCTACAGCACATTACAGGCCCTTCGGCCCACAATGCTGTGCTGACCATGTAACCCACTCTTCAAAATGCCTAGAATTTCCTGAGCATATAGCCCTCTATTTTTCTGAGCTCCATGTACGTGAGAGGCCTATTCTATCCGCCTCCACCGTCATTGTTGGCAATGCATTCTACGCACCCACTGCTCTCAGGGTGGAAAACTTACCCCTGACATCCCCTCAGTACCCATTTCCAAGCACCTTAAAACTATGTCTCCTCATGTTAGCCATTTCAGCCCTGGGGCAAAAGCTACCCACATGAAGCAAGACCTTGAAATAATCTTAAAATCAGCGTAGATTAGCAAAGATAAGGATAGCATGGGACGTGCAATTGAGGTGCAGACAGCATCTAAAATAAATAAACCATGGATTATTTTAAAAATAAAAATTAATTTGAACAAGTTTTGCATTCTAATCCCCCCACCATTTTCCACACAGCTATGTATCTCTCTATTGATTCCATCGGGCTTGGAGGAACTGCACTAAGTCTAGCCTAGCGCAGGAGCATATTCCCCAGTGGAAATGCCAGGCAATCTCAGCAAATCCCAGCTCTGCTTCTAGTAATGGATGCCCTGTGGAGTCCAGAAGAGAAGCTCAGGTGAAATTTCCCAGGGGAGCTCAGCTATTACAACAGAGCCGCAAACCGGCCAACACTATGAAGGCAAATATCAGTAGTTTCAACACAGGCTCACTGGGAAATCCCAACAAAATCCAGGCCAAGGCTGCTCACCTTTTCTCAGTTGTCAGAAGAGATATCTGCTACAAGTTTTCATACTTGACATGAAAATCAACATTTACTATTGTGAATATACAGGTAATTGTTTCATTTACACGTGTGAAATCAGCATGTGCACATACATGTTGCTGACAGATATACATACACTGATGTTTATGACTTAGAAGCAAAAGTAACAAATATAAACAATTCCCTCTCTCATTTGTATAGCAATTACTTTTCTTTAAATAGCAAATATATTTGAATGGTTGGACTTTCAGAAGAAAGAATCAGTCATTTAAAAGTTTAGGACTGAGTTATGAACAGCTGCAATTTTGTAAGTCTTTGCTCACAGTTAATTTCACTGATTCTCCAGTGCCAGTAGCGTCTTGTGATACTGCCTCCACCTTCCACTGAAATCAGTTCAGAACCAGGCTAAGTTTGGGGGATGAGCTTGATTACATCCAGCAGACAAGAGGCTTTTACTATTGCCAGTCTGTTCAAAGATTGCCTTGTCTTTGGATCATTTCTATATGTACAAGCCTTTGTCAATAAGCAGAGTGATATGCTGATTTGTGGCTCTCTGTCAGGAGGCTCCAGGCCTGGCCTTTAGTGGGGCTCTAATCTCTCTGATTGTTGTGAAATTCCAATCAGTACAGGCCTCTGGTCAAAGGAAATTGCAATCCTACTCCTGGCTCAAACTGCTCCTTTATAATGAAAGCAGATTTTTAGTAGCTGAGGTCTTGAGCACAAACAGTTTGTGATTTTCTTGGTGAATTAGCCCTGCCGTTGTTTCGGAAAATACTGCTCCTGTAAGGCCCTGCTTCTGATTTACGAGACATCCCCACTTGTGTTATCACCATTCTCTGACTCATTTCCTGGCAGCCTCTGGCTAGGTTATTGCTACAAACTCCCACTGATCTTTATCTTCCACTAACAATGGGGAACTGCACTTTGTTTGGTTATTCAGATTCCCCAAGCCACAAGCTGCTGACCAAAGCCCCATCCTCAAAGGGCTCAGAAGTGATACTGCACTAAGCTTCAACTGTTCATTTCCTGGCAGCTTCCTCCCCTCAATATGGAAGGAGCAAAGATACCTAAAGCCGAGAACGTGAACGTGCTTTACCATGAGATGATAACCTGCTGTCAGCACGTCCCAGCCTCTTGAGTTCTCAGGGGCAAATGGTTGGAATCAACACTGAATGGACGTTCTCTTAAAACTGCAGAGAATGAAGGTTAGAAAACAATATATAACGTCATTTAAGGCAGGACAGGGACAGATCTGAATCCTGATCTTTCTAATGTAACTGACCTTGACTGCATTGACAGCACTAGGAATATTACAAATGAACCTTTGTGCTCAGTGTTGGTTCATTAAGGTTGTTAAAGCCGGGGGTCGTAATAGGGTCAAGCTCCCGTTACCTATTAAATGCTCCGAATGGCATGCGCCTCAAATAGCCTCTGACAACCAAGTCCAGCTCCCTACCTCCACATGTGGCTTAGCTGGCAGAACCATCTCTATCAACAGGAGGAGGGGCAAAGGTGGGTTACTGGCACATTAAAACCAGTCGCTTTGGACAGGTGAGGCTCATTGGCCATGGCTGGCAGTTCATCTAGGAGAAGGAAAACTCTGATCTCGAACCTCCGCTGTCTTGTGGCTGTGTCCACTCGTGGGGAAGGCTTCGGGAGTAAACACAGAGGGAAAATCCGGAGCTGGAGTCCCTAAGACTTTGAGTTCGGTGTTGACTGGCAACTCCTGTGATGCTGCTGGTAGAAAACTGTATCGGTCACTGCCGTTCCTTTGGGTTTATCAGATGCGTGGAGAGGGGAGCTTGCTACATGGGCAACAGCTTACTCTGCAAATTGTACTGCCCAGGCTTGTGTATCCTGACAGCTAGGACATGGTCAACTTGACCGACAGAGACAGCCATCTAGTAAAACTCAGAAGTTGCTTCGACTGATCACTTTTCAGGTACTTTTGGAAGTAAGGAAGTAAGTTTGATGGTGTGTGTGTTTCTTATTGGATTAGAATAGGATCCAACCTTTCTGTAGTGGCAATCTTAGACAGGGAGTATCTGCCTGGACAACAAGCAGAACCTGTATTCAAAATACTTCATTCCCTACACAGGAGGAAAATAAATCTCTATGAAAGAATAATTCCTATTAAAGTTGTGTTTTAACTATGGTCACATTTCATGAATACAGAATATTATAATATTTTTTGTCAGTGATAACCATTCTATATAGTGATTGAAAAGTCTGAATATATCTTAAGGAAGATATTATCAGGGAAACTCATTCCTGCCTTCACTGTTCTTCCTCTCCTTTCTGTTCATCAATCAGGCTGTGGAGCAATGACACCATCAGAGAAACTGTGGCATCGTCAGGGAAACAGCCACACCATCAGAGAAACAGCGACACTGTCAGGGAAACAGCCACACCATCAGAGAAACAGCCACACCGTCAGGGAAATAGCCACACCATCAGAGAAACAGCCACACCATCAGGGAAACAGCCACACCATCAGAGAAACAGCCACACCGTCAGGGAAATAGCCACACCATCAGAGAAACAGCCACACCATCAGAGAAACAGCCACACCATCAGGGAAACAGCCACACCATCAGAGAAACAGCCACACCGTCAGGGAAATAGCCACACCATCAGAGAAACAGCCACACCATCAGGGAAACAGCCACACCATCAGAGAAACAGTGATACCATCAGGGAAACAGCCACACCGTCAGGGAAACAGCCACACCATCAGGGAAACAGCCACACCATCAGAGAAACAGTGATACCATCAGGGAAACAGCCACACCGTCAGGGAAACAGCCACACCGTCAGGGAAACAGCCACACTATCAGCGAAACAGCACCTCAACAGTCTCACTTGCCGACTGGACTGAAAGCGACCAAAGTGGACTGGACAGCGGGAAGAAGAGCGCTTCGAAAGCTGCACAGAAAATAGGGGTGAGGCAGGAGACAAATACATTTGTGAAAATGGTACTAAGTTATCTGTCTGAAAGCTTCAAAAACATCACATGTCTAATTCATCCTTTAACTGCCCCTGATTGTATATTCCATCTAAATGTTACAAGAATGTGAGGTACAGTACATAGGAGACTTTTGAAGCCTCTTGGTCCTATTCGCCACATTATCCAACTGTATTAGGAAAGAATGAAATGTTTATAATTTTAAAAATAAAATAACCTTTATTCTTAAGAAAAATATAATGAACAGAATGCCAAGCATTTTTTTTAACATTCATGGCCGCACATTGAGCAGCTGTTGTTTCAGATGGCAGGGATTTTTCCCTTCACGCTTCGAGTCGCTTTTTGTCCAGCCACTCCTCCAGCTCGTGGCAAAGCCATCTCGGGTCTTGGTGAGACAGCATGTCTTCCTGGTCGAGGCACCACGGGGGCAAGCTGGGGTTTGTTGGGCACCCTGTCAGCGTAGCATTTGCGCTGTTTTGGCATACAACTTCCAAGTCTATTTGCGGCTGTCCAGTTACTTTTCCAGTAAAGCCCGGGGGATGGGGTGGGGTGAGGTTGGGTCATCGATCCCATCTCCACTGGGGGGGCCTGTTCCTCTGCCAGTATTGGCGCCATTCAGTCTCTTCATCGTGGGAGTCCAGGTTTATCAAGTTGTAGGGATTTGAGTCGGGAAGTAGGAGGAGCATTTTCAATGAGTTTGTGAACTGGAATATTGTGGCTCACATTCTGGAGACGCTTGTAGAATTTTGCTGAAGCCGCTCTTCTACGGTTCTCCAGGGATGCGATTCTGCTCAGTGTTGGAGCCATTGGACAGGTGTGGATATCAGGGCTGCTGAGATCATTCTCATAGAAGTATGGAGCCGTGTATTGATATTGATGTGTGAGCACTTCCCTCCCAGGTGGGTGTGCAATATTCAGCGACTGAGATGGTCATAGGACTGACTGGTCAGCATCCCATTTGCTTCCTGCTATCATGGCAGCTCTGGATTTTAATTTTTGAAAGTGGATCTTGTATGAGAGAGTTCGATCTAAAGTGACACCCAAGTACTTTTGGGTGGATTGTTGGGTAGCTGTTTGTCATTTAGTTTGATATTGAGTTGAAGTTTAGTTAGTCAGTTGTCCAAATCAAATATGGAAGTTACTGCTTTGGTGACATTCATATTTAGGCAGAACTTTGAGAAGTAGTTGGATAGGGAGTTGATACCCTGGGTAAGGGTTTTTCCAATGGATTTGGCATTGTTCGATTGGACAGCTATGGCCCAGTCGTCAGTGTGTCCAAATATAGCAGATTTGGTTTCCGGGAGGTCATTGAACAAGGTTGGGGGACGCTGTTGCAGAATCTCATAATGCGACTGGCGTCACTCCCTAGGCAGGTGAAGAAAGAATGCGTGCCGGTCGTTCCGTGGAGGAGACATAGGATCTTTTTATGGGATGATTCGGGCTAATTTTAACATTAAGCCTTGGTTCCAAATGGTGTCGTGTACAGCAGATAAATCGATAAAAATTGCTCCAGTTTTCTCTTTGAGTTCAATGTACATTGTGAGTGCGAGAACTTGAGTAGTGTTAACGATTTTTGTGAAAGCACAGCACTCATATGCCCCCACTGAGATGACTGAGTGTCTTCCCTACCCAGCGGCGACAGCAGTCCTGCCCCAGTGGAGCCTTTATTACGCTGACCTTTAGTGCATCCCTCAGCACAAACTCTCGAAATAAGCCGGCCAGCGACTTTCCGAAAGTTACCACCTCTGCTTGTCCAAGTGCAGCAACAGTTTGCTCGGCCAGGTCTTCAGGCCACGCTGACAAAGTCTTTAATGTTGAAGTGTGGCGGGGTGGGGAATGCCTATCCCCATGCGTTTTTAGATGGTAACTGGATGTGAAGGCTGCTCTCTCCCTCGATCTCATTAATTCATCAGATGTGGACATTACTGGCTGGGCCCAAACCCAGATGGAGCAGCCTGCTGAAACGCTTCCAAATCGGTGAACTGCCAGCCAAGTTGCTGTGGGTCAGAGAGAGATCATCCCATCTAAGGATCTCTGTGGACCAAGTCGATCCCCTGTATTTTAGTGATGCTGTGCTTGGAATTGGAATTGGTTTATTATTGTCATGTGTGCTGAGGCAGAGTGAAAAGCTTGTCTTGCATACTGTTCATACAGATACATTCATTACACAGTGCGCTGAGGTAGAATAATAACAGAGTTCAGAATAAATCAGAATCATAATCAGGTTTATTATCACTGATATATGTCGTGAAATGTGTTGTTTTGTGGCAGCAAGAAATAAAAAAAACGCTACAAGTTATGTTAAATAAGTAACCAGTACTAAAGAGGAATAGCAAGCTATCTGCGTTCACCGACTGTTCAGAGATTTGATGGCAGAAGAAAAGAAACATTTTTGGGTTTTCAGTGCAACAGCCATGGAGAAAGTGCAGTGCGGGTAGGCAACGCAGTGAAGGGTCACCACCAGGCAGATCGTGAGGTCCATGATTTCAAATTGCAGTTGCTATGGTGGAGCCTGAGCTCAAAGCAATAATCCATACCAGCTATTAGCCTCCCTGTAAGAATGATGTAATGAAGGAGCAAATGAACCCAACCAGTGGTAATAGCCAGCATTTGTGGAAAGGGAAGAAGTGTGAACTGCTGCTTGGAGTTGGGTTAGACTGTTCGATCGCTTACGTAAGTCTGGTAATTCAGAGTTAATACATGTCAGTGAGCAGTGAACCCATCAATGGTAGTGTGTTTGTTTATCGGGCCAAGGCAATCTGAACCTGACCAGCAGCTGCTTTACTCTCTCCACAGATGCTGCCCGACCTGCTGAGTGTTTGGAGTATTCCCTGCTTTTGTTTCAGTTTCTTTTACCTTTATAGACAAGCACGCATCCTTGGTATTCACTACCTCAGGATCCAGCTCTTCATTGCTTTCCCCAATCTATCCTGTGTTCCGTCAGATTGTGACACTAGTTTGGCCATCTGGAAATCCAAGCAGGGGCCCCTGAAGGCAGAGGCTGCACAGAGCACCGTCTCCAGAGCAGCAATGCAGATACGGAGTTCAAAAGGTTAGAGTTACTGGATAGTTCTCTTCCTCTCAGACTGCGCTTCGTTTGCAAAGGAGTAGGCTGCTCAAAGGTAGCAGCACCAAGCTTCAACTAGGGACGAAAAGGGTAGAACAGGTTACAGAGAGGTTGCGGTGGGTGGGAAAGCAAGAGGCAACTTTCCAACAGCAGCTTGGAAGTGGCAGCTGGCTGGTATAAATGTACAAGAACTGTCAAACACGCTCTAGCTACCAAAAGATAATCTCTGTTTTGATCCTCATAAATGAAGTGTTCAGACAATCAGCCTCTTCATCTATGTCCAACTCACCTCCTCTACCAATTCTCTCTCAATAAGTACTCAGCAATCAGTGTGTAGATACCCAACAAAGATTGTGATTAAGACGTACAAAAAAGCTGGATGAACTCAGCAGGTCGGGCAGCATCCGTTGAAAGAAGCAGTCAATGTTTCGGGTCGAGACCCTTCGTCAGGACTGACGAAGATTGTGATTAATTGGATTTGGAATATCACTGAGAGAAGCCCCAAGCCTTGACAAGCAAACAGAGGTAAAGGATGAAGTGTGTTTCTCTATGGGACAGACTGTGGATGGGATCGATGGAGCTGAAGATCCTCAAAGCCCTTGTTCTCGGAAGTAGAAACATGGATTTATATTTTACCCCATATTGCTTCAAGAGCAACCAATTAAAGTGCAATCCCAATTGTAATGTAAGAGATGCAACAGGCAATTCATGCAAAGCAAGATCTCATAAATGAGATAAGTAATTTCTTCAGTGAAGTCGATGAAAAGTGTTGGCCAGAACATCAACTCCCCTCATCTACTCCAAAATGAAGTATATCGAACTGAAAGGGTAGACCAGGTCTCCCACTTTGTGTTTTGCCCCTCTGCCATTTGTGGACAGTGGTGCTCCCTCAGTGACGGGGGTTTGAACTTACTAACTCTGGCTCAGGGAGTATTGCTGCCTCCTGTGCCCCAGCTGACTCACTACTTGCAGTGGGTCAGCCAGAGGTGACTGCTGCCCGCAACGCTGCAGAAAGTGCGCCAGTTTATCAAAGATAACGTGGAGCATCTTCCGGTTTGAAGCACCTCTCCACGTGTATGACGATTCTAAACAGCTCCCTTACCCATTCCACTCCTTTACATCCATACCTTCGTGCTGATCACATGAACTCATGAAATTCAGCCTCATACCTCATGAGGCTCCTCCCTCTGTCAGATATCTACATCTCAGACCATATCTAATGTACAGCGCAAAACTTAAACAGCAAAGAGTGGAAGAAACTGTTCTAAAGATGGAGTAACAGCCATTCCTTTACAGTTAGGTATTTGCAACATAATTAAGGCAATTTGACCCATCTTAATAATTTCACCAAGGAGCACCAGCTCCTTGTTGCTTGTCTAATTGTTTCCTCCATGAACCCAGAGTTCTTCTCTTTTCCGTACATTCTCATGAGCACTGTTGAACAAGAAAACAGAAGCAAAGCTGGTTATTCAGTCCTTTTGAGTCTGGTTTGCTACTCACTGACAATCAGCTGTTCACAAACCTGTTTATTCTCCTTGAGCCTTCTGCTGGGAGTGGTATTCCCAGCAGAACACCATCACTCTTAATCCAAAAAACTCTGTCTTATATTGTGCAACTGATTGTCGAAGAAAATTCCTCACCTAGGATTGACTTCATGTGACGAGCCTTTCCTGATTTTATTCCTAGCCAGCACCGATAGCTAGGTATGGGGTAGCTGTCTGAGCTCACTGGTCACACGCCACTAGGGACGCATCGTTCCTAGGCACAGTATCTGAAGCGGAGGTAGGGCCCAGCTGATCAGTGACTTGCTCTGCTCCAGGGTCATGTCACCCAGGCGTCACTGAGTCCCTGGGCAGCCTCAAAGCACCTGGTCCATAGCTTTCTGACAGAGAGTAGGTGCAGATGCTTCTCCAAAAATAAGCCTATTATAGTGATAGTCTTTGTGAGTGATTACGGTGGGAAACACTTTGGACTCTACTTCCATCTCCTTCTGCAGACAGGCCTCAGCTAAGTCCACTTTGCTGAAGTGATTCCCTTCAGAAAGTTTTGCAAAGATATCCTCCATCCTGGGCAGAGGGATTGATCTACTTTCAGTACTGGGTTGATAGTGACTTTAAAATCACCACAGATCCTGACAGACCCATCTTTCTTGGCAACTGGAATCAATGCATTGGCCATGGGTTTTCCTCAGCCTTGGAAAGAATTCCATTAGCCTCCAACCAATCTAACTCACTGGCTACTTTATCATGGATGATACAAGGAACCAGATGGACTTTGTAAAATTTGGGTGTGGCATTTTCTTTTAACACCATTTTACCCTTGATATGTTTGAGTTTTCTAATGCCGTCTTTGAACACTGCTGTGGGGTTATCCAGTACCTTTCTTAATTCGCTTTCAGTTGACCCTACTGCAGGGGATGTGGCATGCAAATGGTGGATGGATCTCCAATCCAGTTGTAGTTGCCTCCGCCAATCATGCCCTCACGATGCTGGCCTCCCATTTTTATCACATTCAAGCCCAATGTGGATTGTTGGTTTACTCATTCATTTATTTTGTCACTCAAGCCAAGTCAAGTCACTTTTATTGTCATTTGAACCATAACTGCTGGTACAGTATATAGTAAAAATGAGACAATGTTTTTTCAGGACCATGGTGTTACATGACACAGTACAAAAACAAGACTGAACTACATAAAAAACAACACAGAAAAAAAAACTACACTAGACTACAGACCTAGCCAGGACTGCATAAAGTGCACAAAACAGTGCAGACATTATAATAAATAATAAACAAGATAAACACAACAATATTTACTGTATTGAATGTCATTCCCATGAGTTACCTTTTCCCTAGTATTAGCTCTTGGTCGGATATCTGTGAGCTTCTGTACAGTACCTTTGAAATGTCATTCAAACTAAGCTGAGCCAGTGTCCAGTTCCATTTTAATTAATTTGCTGTTCACTTCTAATGTAAACCATATCAGTTGTCTCTTGTTAGTTTTCATATTGTCAATCTCAAGGCTGCACAGTCTTGTGTCACTCTCATCATTATCAGATTTTTCAACAGCGTGCAGATTAGTGCTCTTGAATCTACAACTTGAGTTTTTACCTTTTTCTCTTCCCTGTGTAGTCCATTTATTTTTGTCTGTCCAATATGTTCTTTGTATGTTGCACTTTCTGCATGTGTCACGTTTAAACCCTCATTGTTCTGGTGTATGTGAGCTCCTGCCACAATGGTAACACAATTGTTCAGCCAGGCCAGTTTCTGTCTAGACATTGCAATTTCATCTGTGCTCACTCTCATTCCTGACTGCAACCCAACCCCGTCACTGTCTGCTGTCTCCATTGAACCAGCTATTTCAACTGGTCTTTTCAATACAAGTTGTGTTTCAGTTACGAAGCATTTTGAATGTTTCCTTGTAAGATTCCACAAACTAAATGATCTCTCAATGCGTCACTAAACTTTTTACAAAACTGATGATACTCAGTCTTTTCAATTCAGCCACATACGTTGAAATGGACTCCCCGACCTTCTGATCTCACTTACGAAACTGAAAGTGTTCTACAACCCGCAATGGCTTTGGTTCTAAATGTTCCTGCATTACTTTCACAATATCAGCAAAGCTCATTTTGGTTGGTTCAGCTGGAGCATTTGTATTCGCTTCTCATTGGTTGTTTCATTTGCTTTAAAATACTGCTAACTTGCTCTGTGTACAACATCCAGTTATGTCTTTGCAATTGAAGACATCAATCTTTCTGATATAAGCAGGTACTTCTACTCTTTTCTTATGATCATTATCACCTGGTACTCACTGTTGATGAACCCATGAATTCTTCCTCTTTCTGCCTTTTTTTAAAGTTGTTCCTTTTTCCTTTAGCGAAGAAAATGTGCTGCTAAAAGAGAAAAAAAAACATGATACTGTAGCGGTGTGCTACACACAGCGCTGAAATAATGACACGCAGTCGGTGAGTTACAGTTGCAAAAGAGATTTATTCAAACTTCACTGCCTCGCTTTAAAGCCTTCCTGATCCTGCCCTCCCCAGGCGGGAATGCTATTCACAGTCCCGTCCTGCACGTGGGATTTTCCCCTTGCTGGTGAAGCAGGCTTGGCGCCCTCTTTGGGACCGGCCTCAATGCCGGCGCGCGCTGCTTTGTGAGCCGGTTCGAGAGCGCTGGGAAGTGGGTCACCACATAACCCCCCCCCCAGAACTGGCGATACACCCCCCAATGTCCACAGTCTGGGTCGGACTCCGTTTGAGAGGTCTGCCTCTGCGCAGCGGTGCCTGAATCTCGACCGGCTGCGCCAAGTCCACATGGGCCGGTTTGAGTCGGTCCACCGTGAAAACCTCCTCTTTCTCCCCAATGCCCAGCACGAATGTGGACCTGTTGTTTCTGATCACCATACACGGCCACTCATAGGGCTGCTGTAGTGGTGCCCGATGTCCGCTCCGTCGTACAAAAATGAACTTACAATTTTGCAGGTCTTTGGGTACGCAGGTCGGGTTCTGCCCATGCTGTGAAATGGGTATAGGGGCCAGGTTACCGAGCCTCTTGCGTAGTCTGCCCAGGACTGCTGCGGGTTCTTCCTCTTGCCCCCTTGGGGCTGGTATGAACTCTCCTGGGACGACCAGGGGTGTGCCATACACAAACTCGACTGACGAGGTGTACAGATCCTCTTTGGGCGCCGTGCGGATTCCGAACAGGACCTAAGGAAGTTTGTCCACCCAGTTAGGTCCTTTCAGGTGGGCTGTGAGAGCCGGCTTCAGGTGACGGTGGAAACACTCCACTAGTCCGTTTGATTGTGGGTGGTAGGCAGTGGTGTGGTGCAGCTGTGTCCCCGAAAGGCTGGCCATAGCTGACCACAGGCTGGAGGTGAACTGGGCGCCTCTGTCAGAGATGATGTGGGCCGGTACACCAAAGCGAGATATCCAGGTGGCGATCAGGGCTCGGGCACAAGATTCAGAGGTGGTGTCGGTGAGCAGGACCGCCTCTGGCCATCTTGTGAACCGGTCCACGATAGTCAGGAGGTGCCGCGCTCCTTGCGACACTGACAGGGGGCCCACGATATCCACATGAATGTGGTCGAAACGCCGGTGGGTGGGTTGGAACTGCTGCGGTAGGGCTTTGGTGTGCCGCTGCACCTTGGCCGTCTGGCAGTGCATGCACGTTCTGACCCATTCACTGACCTGCTTGCAGAGTCCATGCCAAACGAACCTGTTGGCTACCATCCAGACGGTTGACCTGATGGAGGGATGCAATAAGTTGTGAATGGAGTCGAAAACGTGCCGCTGCCAGGCTGCCAGGACGATGGGGCGGGGTTGGCCAGTGGTGACGTCACAGAGTAGGGTCCTCTCACCTGGGCCTACGGGGAGGTCCTGGAACTGCAAACCAGAGACTGCGGTTCTGTAACTAGGGATCTCCTCGTCTGCCTGCTGCGCCTCCACCAGCACTTCATAGTCTACCCCCGGGACAGGGCTTGGATGTTAAGGCGGGAGGGGCGTCCGCCACGACATTGCTCTTTCCCGAGACATGCCCGACATCCGTCATGTATTCGGAGATGTAGGACAGATGTCGCTGCTGGCAGGATGACCAGGGGTCGGATGCTTTCGTGAACACAAAGGTAAGCTGTTTGTGGTCAGTGAACGCGGTGAAGGGCCTACCTTCTAAGAAGTACCTGAAATGCCAGATTGCCAGGTATAGCGCCAACAATTCCCAGTCCAAAGCACTGTATTTGAGCTCAGGTGGTCGTAGGTGTTTACTGAAAAACGCCAGGGGTTGCCAGCGACCCTCGATGAGTTGCTCCAGTACCCCACCGACTGCCGTGTTGGATGCGTCCACTGTGGGGGCGGTAGGGAAGTCCGTTCTGGGGTGCACTAGCATCGCGGCGTTGGCCAAGGCTTCTTTGGCTTTGACGAAAGTGGCGGCGGACTCCCCATCCCAGGTAATGTCCTTGCCCTTACCCGGCATTAGGGTGCGCATGATTCGGGCAGCTGAAGGGAGGAAGCAGTGGTAGAAATTCACCATACCCACGAATTCCTGAAGGCCATTGATTGTGTTGGGTCGGGGGAAATGGCGGACCACATCTACCTTGTCGGGCAGAGGGGTTGCCCCGTCTTTAGTAATCCTGTGGCCCAGGAATTCGATGGTGTCGAGCCCGAACTGGCATTTGGCCGGGTTGATTATCAGGCCGTATTCACTCAGTCAGGCGTAGAGTTGATGGAGATGGGACAGATGCTCCTGACAACTGCTGCTGGCTATGAGGATGTCATCCAACTAGATGAAAGCGAAGTCCAGGTCGCGTCCCACCATGTCCATTAACCGCTGGAACGTCTGTGTGGCATTCTTCAGGCCAAACGGCATGCGGAGGAACTCGAAAAGGCCAAACGGGGTGATGAGAGCCGTTTTGGGGATGCATCGGGAATTGATGGTATCCCTGAACGAGGTCTACCTTGGAGAAGATCAGTGCGCCGTGCAGGTTTGCTGCAAAGTCCTGAATATGTGGCACAGGGTAGCGGTCCAGTGTTGTAGCCTCGTTCACCCTGCAGTAGTCGCCGCACGGTCTCCAGCCTCCTGTTGCTTTGAGCACCATATGCAGGGGGGAGGCCCATGGACTGTCAGACCGCCGTATGATCCCCAATTCCTCCATCCTCTTGAACTCCTCCTTCACCAGTCGGAGCTTGTCCGGGGGAAGCCTTCGAGCACGGGCGTGGAGGGGTGGTCCCTGGGTCGGGATGTGGTGCTGTATGCCGTGTCGGGGCATGGCTGCTGTGAACTGCGGTGCCAGAACCGATGGGAAATCCGCCAGGACTGTGGTGAAGTCGTTGTCCGACAGCGTGATGGAGTCGAGGTGTGGGGCTGGCAACTGGGCTGCACCCAGGGAGAGCATTTGGAAGGTCTCGGCGTGGACCAGTCTCTTCCCTGGCAGGTCGACCAGTAGGCTGTGAGCCCGCAAAAAATCCGCTCCCAGGAATGGTTGGGCTACGGTGGCCAATGTGAAGTCCCACGTGAACCAGCTGGAGCCGAACTGTAGCTGCACCGTACGGGTGCCGTAGGTCCTTACTGTGCTGCCATTTGCGGCCCTCAGGGTGGGACCCGGTTCTCTGTTGCGGCTGTCGTAACTCGTCGGAGGTAAGACGCTGATCTTGGCTCCGGTGTCGACCAAAAAACGGCGTCCCGACCGCTGGTCCCACACATACAGGAGGCTATCCTGATGGCCAGCTGCCATAGCCATCAGCGGCGGCTGGCCCTGGCGTTTCCCGGGAACTTGCAGGGCGGGCTATGCGGCGGGCTTCTGCGCCCCACTGCTGGTGGTAGAAACACCATTGTTCGTTGGGCTCCCCACCCCTGCCTCTAGGGTTAGTGGGCTCTGCTACTGGGCCTGGTCTGGTTTGCTGCCGGGAGCGTGGCCTGGTGATCTGTGCAATGGACGCCCCACTCACCTTCTTGGCGTTCCACAGCAAGTCCGCCCAGGCTGTCACCTTCCGGGGGTCGCTGAAATACGCGTCGGACAGCAGCAGGCGGATGTCCTCGGGCAGCTGCTCCAGGAATGCCTGCTCAAACATGAGGCAGGGCTTGTGACCTCCGGCCAGGGAGAGCATCTCGTTCATCAAAGCCGACGGTGGCCTGTCCCCCAAATCATCCAGGTGCAGTAAGCGGGCAGCTCGCTCGCGCCGTGAGAGTCCGAATGTCCTTATGAGCAAGGCTTTGAATTCTGTGTATTTGCCATCCGCTAGGGGCAACTGTATGAACTCCTCAACCTGGGCCGCTGTGTCCTGGCCGAGGGAGCTCAGCACGTAGTAGTAATGTGTGGCATCCGAGGTTATCTGCCGAATGTGGAATTGGGCTTCTGCTTGCTGGAACCAGAGGTGAGGTCGCAGAGTCCAGAAGCTTGGCAGTTTTGATGAAACTGCATGAACAGATGTGGCGTCGTTCATCTCTGGCCCAAATGTCACTTGGGCCATCAGGGTCACCAATTGTAGTGGTGTGCTACGCGCAGCGCTGAAATAACGACACGCAGTCGGTGAGTTGCAGTTGCAAAAGAGATTTATTCAAACTTTGTGGCCTCGCTTTAAAGCCTTCCTGATCCCACCCTCCCCAGGCGGGAATGCTGTAGGGGGCACGTAGTCACAGTCCTATCCCGCGCGCAGGCTTTTCCCCTTAGCTGGTGAAGCAGGCTTGGCGCCCTCTTTGGGACCGGCCTCAATGTCGGCGCACACCGCTTTGTGAACCGGTTCGAGTGCGCTGCGAAGTGGGTCGCCACACTACGTTTTTTTAAAACTCGACTGTTTTTTGTTGTGCTTTTTAAAAACTTGAATGTCTCACTGCACTTTATCAGGTAGACAGTCGTCTCGAGTTGATTTTAAAAATACCTCGTCGCCACAGTTACACTTATAACTCCAAAACACAAAAAACTTATTGGAAGAAAAACAAGGGAGTCTGAAACGAGAGTCTAACTTGGTGTTTACGTTAAGCGAGGTGCATGCATATCACATGGGAGCATCATAACATATGCAATTAATGTACTCTTACATATAACCTGTAATGTATTATGTAGATGACAAAGAATGTTTAAATAAATAATATATTTACAATATTACTTAAATCTTAAATACACAACAGAAATTTTCAAAGCTATTCATTGAAGTAGAGTAAAATGGGTTTAGATTAAGGAAGTTAGCATATTTGAAACAGGAAAGAGCTACCTGATTGTATTGTATACTGTTCACAGGGTCTGAATGAGATAAAAGGCATATTGCTGTTCAGCTTGCTGGCTCATTCCAAATTGGATTGCCAATAGTGGGGACTGTATGCACATACGGGGGCTGGGAGATTCCACCAGGTTACAGTGGAAACCTCGTCAGAGTGATGGGGAGCATCTGTTTGTTTTTCTCCTGACAAGAAAGGCTAGCAAGATCTGGCAGTTACCACCACCATTGAGCCCAGTCTAGTGCAGTCAGCCATTTTACCTTAATTTCTTCAGCAAATGAAATAGTTTCCCTGTGCCTATGCAACCAGATGCTTCCAAAGTGCTAGGCACCTCAATCAGATCAAATCTCAAAAAGGATTTCACTTCTCTTCCTTTCACTGAGGGATCACTGTTGCCCTTCCACACCCATCTGGCTGGTGCAATTTGTTGAGCTGCTACCCTACAACTTCCAACCCAGGTTTAATCCTGACCTTTGGAGCTGTCAGTCACGTGACTTTTCCCTGAGTGCTCTTCCTTCCTCCCATATCCCAGAAATGTACAGAATGGTAGGTTAATTGGCTATTACAACTTATCCTGATCTGAGTGGTAGAATCTGGCTGGTGGGGAGGGGAGGTGTGCTGATGGCATTCTGGGAGAATATTAAAGAGCAGGTTAGTGGGAAATGTACTTGTTCTGTGATATATAGGCTCGGTGGGTTGAAACAGCTCTTTCTCTGTCATAATGAAACTGGATGCAGGTGCTGTTACAGAGCACTGAAAATGGGTATCTGCTACTGTGCTTGAGATTACATAGAGCAACAAAGAAATGTACTGATCGCACAATAATCTGAAAGGAAATGGCCACAGAAGTACTTAGGGAGTATTTTCATCTTCAACATCCACCAGAGTTTTGGTAATGATAATGAAATTTAGAACTGTCACACCTTCTGAGCATTCACGCTTCTTCACAAGATGTTATAAGTACAGCATTCTGATCAAATAGGCATTGATCTGAGGAACAGGCCTTAGTCTTCCCATGAATAAATAATGAGATGCAAGTTATACACATTTGGCTTGCTGCACTCAGTAGTTTTGCTTTTAGAAGCATTAATTGTCCTTATTTTAATGCATCAATGCCATTCTTTTGTGCAGACTATATTAAGGGCAAGTAAGTTAATATTTCAATATAGTGAAAGAAGGTAGATGAAAATAAATCTTGCTAGATATTGATTTATTTTGATGAAATGGGTTGATCTATTTTCAAGGTCTGTGCTTTCATGTATCAACACATATAAAACCTGAACTTGCACTCAAACTGAATCAATGTGCACGAAACTACAATAATTTTATGCATAAGGAATTACTTCTAATGTGCAGTTACCCCTATTCTAAATGCAAATTGAATAACTATTTGTCCAGAGCATTATCACACAGAATAAATGTACTGGTCGAGGGATGTCATTCACCAAACCTTCCTCTAACAACGTCCACATACTTAAGATGTTGCTTTTGTGATTGGTCCCTCAGCTCTGAGCCAGCCGTGTAGTGCTCAAACCTCACATCTCTGGTAAAGAAAGCATCCTTAATGCTCTCACATTTTTGCACAAGTGACACAGCTTCAGGCTATAACCTTGTTTGATTTCTTGGCTTCTCCTCATCGTCATAACTCAGAAAATTGAGCAGCCACCCAGTTAGTCAGAAACTATCCTCTGCCATCACCTAGCACTCTAGTCAACCAATGGCACTTTCAGTTGGTCTAATAAGTCAGAGGCCAGCCAAGGGTGGAAAAGAAAATCTTTGTTGGTGACATCACATTCTACAAATGAATGCAAAAATGTTTCTTTCCTTTTCACCATCAGTTTTTACAGTTCAAAAAGACCAAGGTTACAGATATAGCTGTTGATGTAGATTAAATCCTGGACAACACCCGAGTTCAGTACGTACTTGGGTCTATAAAGGAGCGTCCTTAGAATGTACCGAGTCAGAGCAATAAAAAATGAAAAGGATCCATAAAGCATCCTGATTTTTTAAAAATGAAATGTAATATAGTTACATATATGTAACATATGGAGAGAAAATTTTCCAGAAGAGGGAAATGTGTTGCCCCATCACAAAGAAGGATGACAGCACTTGTACTTGCACAGTTGGGAGCGTCCTGACTGGTTGCATCATGTACTAGCGTGGAAACACCAATCGCCAAGAACGAGCAAGTCTACGAAGCGTGGAGGATACAGCCAGTCCGCCAGCAGCAAACCTTCCCCCAACCACGAGAAAGTAGCAACCTCCGCCATCCAGACCATCTCGCTACTACCGTCAGACAGGAGGTATGGGACCACAGCACCAGAACGGTTATCACCCTACAGCCCGAACCAGTGCAGGTAACTTCACTCACCTCTACACTGAACTGGTTCCACAAGCTAAACACTCAACTTCAAAGCTCAACAACTCATGCTCTTAATGTGTAGGTGGTCTGCATGGATGCATACATGCATGTATGTATGTACAGACATATGTATTTATGTATACATGTATGTGCGTATATATGTATGTACATATGTATCTGTAGGTATGCATATATTTTTATTTGCACTATTTGTCATCTTTTGCTTATTGCTGTTCGTCAGTCTTTCTTTATGTCCAGTTTTGTACTAATTCCACTGTATTTCTTTATTTCTCTGTGAATGCCTGCAAGGAAATGAATCACAAGGTAGTGTATGGTGACATATATGTACTTTGAGAATAAATTTACTTCAAAATTTCTGCAAAATAAGGTAGAGTCAAAAAAGGTTCAAAGGTTCATTTATTATCAAAGCACGTACCCTATACAACTCTGAAGCTGGAGGGAGATTGCAACTGATGAACTGATATTTGCTGAGGATCTCTGTGGAGCACAAAATGTTGATTTCCTAGAAAATTATTGAACAGATGATTATTTCCACTGAGAAACAGTTGAGTGAGTTTTGGTGAGAAATCCTTAAAGAATGATGTTTAAGGAATGAGGATTATGGAAGGAAGTGTCAGGGAAACATCCTTATTAGTCAGAGAACTAAGGAAGAAGAAGAAAAGATTAGATGTTGCAGGATAACTACTAGGGAGGTATCTTATCGGTATTGTGTCAGTTCATGATACTGGAGAGAGGGGGGAGAGAGGGAGGGGCTAGAGAGGAGGGGGTAGAGGGGGGAGGTAGAGAGGGAGGAGAGGAGGGGGAGAGGAGGGTGGAAAGGATGGAAGGGAGGAGGGAGGAGAGAGAAGGGGAGAGGAGGGGGAGGGGAGAGATAGAAAAAACAAAGTGAGGTTAAAAAGCATCAGTGAGCATTGACGAATAGAAGAGAAAGAATGTAGAGGCAGACAGTATGGCGTGAACAGTATAAATGACGAGAGACAGCCGAATATGGAACTGGGTGAAATCTCAAGTTCATGACATGGCTTCAGATTTGGGACAGATGACAAGGACAGATTCAGTAAACATGTGACAGTGGAAGAAATAGGGAGAGAGGAGGAATAGAAAGTGGGCAGTGAGAGTAAGAATGAGATGGCTGATATTACAATATGGAACTGTCATGCAGTGGTTAATACAGAGCAGGATGGTCCAGCAATTTTACAGCCTGAAACAACTACATTACATATACTCAGGGACATGATTACACGGTCCGGTCATTGATTAATTGCAAATCAGACATCCAGTATCACTTGTAGCATGAGTGGAGCAAAAATTTCTAAATATTGCTTGAAAATAATTGTAATGCACCAGGACACCCAAACATTCTTCCTGATTCTAATCTCACTGAAATAACTTGAGATGGTATCTTCGATTCTCTGCTGCCACCTCTTTAACCCTGTACTCATTGAGGAGAAATAACACCCCTCCCCTCCAACACTGTTCCCAGAAATCCACTGACAATCTTCCTGCGGAGAGACTGGAAGGAAGTGCCCAGTATATTTCAGGGAATGAGAGGACGTGTCCTGTAGTTCACTTGAGTGGTTAGTCCTCAGCTGGAATAGATCTCGCAGTAATCCCAGCCACCCATCTTCCCATTCTCATCTCTGTATTTACATACCGTTGGCTAGATGGCATCTCACTTTTCCCGGTCTCACGAAGGGCAGAATTTTAACGGTTTACTCCCTTTGCTAAGTAACAGAACATTCTTTAAGACACAATTCCCCTTCCTGCTGACTTTGAATCCACGTTGCCACCTGCTGGTTGAATTCATGCTCTCCACTCCAGCAAGTGACACCCCAGTTTTGATAGCACTACAGCGATGAAAGATGGAGAAAAATGCAGCCTGGTTTGATACAGTTCGCACTGAGACTGACACCGTTGGAGGATGCTAGCAGGCCACTGTGGAGAAAACAGTAAGATGGAGATGAATCACATACATGAGAAAATATGCAGGTACTGGAAGTTCAAAGCAAAGTCCCGAAACGTCCACTGTTGACTCTTTTCCATAGATGCTGCCTGGCCTTCTGAGTTCTGCCAGCATTTTGTGTGTGTTGCAAGAGGAGATGAAGGAAAGGTGTGGACGTTACATATTTCTTCCTCTGGGCCAGAAGGATGTGGGTTCCAGTTTCACTCAGACACTTGGATGCTAAACTGATAGTGCCTGGCCTGAGGAGGCCACCTGCCATCTTAGAGATACCATCTTTCACATCGTTCAGTTTAATTTTACTTAATCCATAATTTTAATTTCTTTGTCAATTCTCCTGCTCGGAGGAAACAATCCCAACCTTTGCAGACTAACTGTGTTATTATAATCCTTTATCCCTGGAGCCTTAACAATTTAGGCTGAGGCCAAGTTGAATTAACAATAGAAATTTAAAAGTAAACCGTATAACGCTGCTGGCATTTCATGCGTGATGAGACCTGGGTGGTGGCAGGAACTTCAGTAGTATCATGGCTGGGAGAAGAAGCTGCTCCCTGTCCTAACAGTGCTTGGCGTAATGTTACCATACCTCGTGCCTGATGGTGGTGATAGGGGGGTGCGGGGATAAAGGGATTGTGCAGTGGCTGGGAGGAATCCTTAACAAAGCTGAGGGCCTTGTAGATGCAATTTCCAGCTTGCTAATAAGCAGGAGTGAAAATCTAGGATCTGAGGGGCATGGCTAAGGGTCTTTGCAATTCCTCCCTGCAGGCAGGCGTGGGGAAGAATCGGTGTTCGTTGGGGGGGGGGGGGGGGAAGCTTCCTCACGGGGTTGGAGGAACACTAACTTTTTAAAATTTCAAGCTATACTTTACCCATAAGCATTCAAACTATTCTTAAAGTAAATAAATTATTGAAAAATAAAGGGCACAGAACATTAAATTCAATATTTTTATCTGGGTCTTTTGTTCGGCGGAAGATGGAGAGAGACAGTTCCAGAACAGAGAGGTCGTAGACACCAGAAAGGAATGGACTTGGAGTGGGGCCGAAGGCGACGAAGCCCAGGGAAATCGATGGAGGACCAGCGGAACCGGAACTATGAGATCCAACTTGTGCACGTCAGACAGTTTCGTTAAAATGGGTCCTTTTCTTTTTGTTTTTCTTTACTAACTCTTTGGTCAAATTAATAATTATAAAGCCAAATGGTTTAATTGCATATGGTGTACTGTCTGTTATTGCGTGGTACCGATTTGTTACAGGGTGACACATCACGCAGCATCCACACAAACAGGAGGTTTTGCTCCTCAATCTCAGATGTTGGCCGGGCCAGAGACTGTCTTCCTGAGACTCACGCAGCCGACAGAACCGGATGGTCACACAGAAGGTATCCAGTTACTTTGTTGATGGATTCCCAGCAGCACTCGGTGTTTGTCTCTCTGTTCCTGAACTTCATAGCTGCTTGGGACAAACCTTGACAAATACCTCAGCATCCCTTTCCTGATCTTCCTGGCAAAAGAGCTCTCCAGAAAAGATAGAAACGGAAGATATCCTAGAGGGAAGGTTTGTTAATGCTGCACGGGGTTTGATGGGAACCAGAGTGCCAGAACAGCTAGTGGAGAGGCTGAGGAGGCAGATGTTGGTAAGACGTCAGACAAAGTTAGGAATCAAAAAGTTGAGCATGGTGCGACAATATTAAAAAGAGTGCATACAGGACTGCAGGTGTTGTATCTGAATGTGTGCAGTATATGGAATGAGGCAGATGAGCTTGCAGCACAGTTGCAGATTGTCAGGTATAATGCAAGCAGCACTGAATCATGGCTGAAAGAAGATTATAGCTGGGAGCTTAATGCCCAAGGATACATATTGTATTGAAAAAGTAGGCAGGAAGGCAGAGGGGATGGTGTGGCTCTGTTGGTAAAAAATGAATTCAAATCATTAGACAGAGGTGACATAGGGTTGGAAGGTGGTGAATCATAGTGGATAGAACTAAGGAACTGCAGGGGCAAAAAAAACTCACGATGGGTGTTGTATACAGAGCCCCGATCAGAAGTAAGGGTGGCTTACAAAATACAACAGGAGATAGGAAATGAATGTCAAAAGGGCAATGTCACAAGAGTCATGGGGAATTCAATGTGCAGGTAGTTTGGGAAAATCAGGTTGATGCCGGATTTCAAGAGGGGGAATTTCTAGAATGCCAATGAGATGTCTTTTCAGAGCAGCTCATAGTTGATCCCAATAGAGGATCAGTTATTCTGGATTGGGTGTTGTGCAATGAACCAGAATTGATTAGAGAGCTTAAGATAAAAGAACCCTTTGGGGAAAGTGATCATAATGTGATCAAATTCAACCTGAACTTTGACAGGGAGAAGGTAAGGTCAGATGTATCAGTATTACAGTGGAGTAAAGATAATTACAGAGGCATGAGAGAGGAGTTGGCCAGAGGTGACTGGAAAAGAACACTGGCAGGGATGATGGCAGAGCAGCAATGACTGGAATTTCTGAAAGCAATTTGGAAGGTACAGGCTATATACGTCCCAAAGAGGAACAAGCATTCTAAAGGGAAGATGACACAACCATGGCTGACAAGAGAAGCCAAAGCCAACATAAAAGCCAAAGAGAGGGCATATAATAGAGCAAAAATTAGTGGAAAGTTAGCAGATTGAGAAGCTTTTAAAAATGAACAGAAGGAAACTATAAAGTCATTAAGAAGGTAAAGATGGAATATGAAAGTAAGCTAGCCAATAATATTAAAGAGGATACCTAAAGTTTCTTCTGCTGCATAAAGAAGGGTGAGAGTATATATCGGACCGCTGGAAAACAATGCTGGAGAGGTAATAATGGGGGACAAAGAAATGCCGGATGAACTGAATGATTATTTTGCATCAGTCTTCACTGTGGAAGACACTAACAGTATGGTGGAAGTTCCAGGTGTCAGGGGGCATGAAGTGTGTGAAGTTACTATAACTAGAGAGAAGGTTCTTGGGAAACTGATAGGACTGAAGGTAGATAAGTCACCTGGATCAGATGGTGTACAACCAAGAGTTCTGAAAGAGGTGGCTGAAGAGATTGTGGAGGCATTAGTAATGATCTTTCAAGAATCATCAGATTCTGGAATGGTTCCAGAAGACTGGAAAATTGCAAATGTCACTGCAGTCTTCAAGGAGGGAGGGAGGTAGAAGGAAGGAAACTGTAGGCCTGTTAGTCTTGCCCCAGTGGTTGGAATCAATTATTATGTATTAGGTCTCAGGGTACTTGGAGATATATGATAAAAAAGGCTGTAGTCAGCATGGTTTCCTCAAGAGAAAATCTTGCCTGACAAATCTGTTGGAATTCTGTGCAGAAGTAACAAGCAGGATAGACAAAGGAGAATTAATTGATGTTGTGTACTTGGATTTTCAGAAGGTCTTTGATGAGGTGCCATACATGAGGCTGCTTAACAAGCTACAAGCCCATGGTATTACAGGAAAATTTTCGCATGGATAAAGCAATGGGTGATTGGCAGGAGGAAAAGAGTGAGAATAAAGGGTTCTGGTTGGCTGTTGGTGATTAGTGGTGTTCCACAGGGGTCTGTGTGGGACTGATACTTTTTACATCATATGTCAGTGATTTTGATGATAGAATTGATGGCTTTGTTGCAAAGTCTGTAGATGATATGAAGATAGGTGGCGGGACAGGTAATTCTGAGAATATTGGACGGCTACAGAAGGACTGAGCAGATTAGGAGAATGGAAAAAGAAATAGCAGATGGAATACAATGTTGGGAAGTGTATGTCATGCACTTTGGTGGAAGAAATACATTTAGACTATTTTCTAAATGGAGAGAAAATACAAAAAACTGAGTGCAAGGTGACCTGGGAGTCCTTGTGCAGGATTCCCTAAAGGTTAACTTGCAGATTGAGTCTCTGGTGAGGAAGGCAATCCAATCCTAGCATTCATTTCAAAAAGATTTGAATATAAGAGCAAGGATGTAATGTTCAGACTTTATAAGGCATTGGTGAGGCCTCACTTGGAGTATTCAGAATCAGATTCAGTTTATCGTCATTTAGAAACCACAAATGCAATGCAGTTAAAAAACGAGACAACATTCCCCCAGAATGATATCACAAAAGCATATGATGAAACAGACTACACCAGAAAATCTACGTAACGTTTGGCAATCCCCAATCCAGAGTGCTGTGTATTAATATCACGCTACCATCTTAGCGCGTTCCCCAGAAAGGAGCTCCAAAGCCACCAGACAAATAAGACCAAAGACTAAAGCTACAAGACCTGCACAAAACCACAAAATTACAACATATAGTTACAACAGTGCAAACAATAGCATAATTGATAAAAAAAAAGACCATGTGCACAGTAAAAATAGTCCAAAGATGTTAAAGGACTGCAAGTTCAAAAGAAATCACCACAGTTTCCACAAGTCCCCAGGGTCCTGACAGACTCGCCAACCCACGCGGGGGCAGAAGGGAATGCCCCCGCTATGGACTTCCATGGTGCCGTCGGACTCAGCCTCACAGACACAGCACACAATGAAAGCGACCTGACTGCAGCGGACTCCGAGTCCGTCGAACCTCCGAGCCGACAACCATCCCCTCCGGCACAGCTTCTCCGAGCACCATCCTCTGCTGAGCGTATTAAGACGCCCCCGCCAACGGCCATTGGCAACGAGACCCCGAGGACTGGGGGCCTGTTCTTCCCAGCAGAGTCCCGTACCTCACAGCAGCAGCGGCAACGAAGAAGGTCTTCCTGGAGATTTCCCGATGTTCCTCCGTGCTCCCACATCCGTTTTCAATCGATTATGATTGCGCACGGCACCCCGCTTCACAAATAACAGATTATCAGCTCCAGAGTGGCCACTGCAAGCTGCGTCGCGCCGCCATCTTAGAAATCATATGTGAGCAGTTTTGGGCCCCTTGTCTTAGAAAGGAAGTGCTGAAACTGGAGAGGGTTCAAAGAAAATTCACAAAAATGATTTCAGGATTATTTGTCTTATGAAGAGCGTTTGATGGCTCTGGGCCTTTATTCACTGGAATTCAGAAGAATGAGCGATGACCTCATTGAAACCTATTGAATGGTGAAAGGCCTTGATAGAATGGATGTGGAGAGGACATTTCCTACAGTGGGAGAGTATAAGACCAGAGGACATAGCCTCAGTATAGAGGGGCGTCCTTTTAGAATGGAGATGAGGAGGAATTTCTTTAGGCAGAGAGTGGTGAATCTGTGGAACTCTGTGTCATAGGCAGCTGTGGAGGTCAAGTCTTTATATTTAAGGCAGAGGCTGATAGATTCTTGATTGGTCAGATCATGAAGGGATACGGGGAAAAGGCATGGGATTGGGGCCGAGAGGAAAATTGGATCAGCCATGATGAAATGGTGAAGCTGACTTGATGGGCCAAATAGCCTAATTCTGCTCCCATGTCTTATCTTATACTGGGAATACTTAGCAGATCAGGTATTATTTGCAAAATGAGAAACAAGTTTTCTTTTCCTGTTTCTCTTCCCACAGCTGAACTTTTTCCAGCATTTTCTGTTTTTATTTCAGATTTCTACTATCTGAAGTTTTAAAATACTGCTAATCAGTCATGGATACAAGCAGCAGTGAGGCCTCACAGGGGACTGTATTGTCTTCCTTCCTGTTTACCTTGTAAACCTTTGACCTTAGGTACAACATTGAGTCACGTCATCTGCAGGAATTCTCTGATGACTCAGCAATGATTGGGTTATACAGGGAGGACAGGAGGATGAACACAGGGCCCTGGTGGAGGACTTTGTCTGATGGTGCAAGCTGAATCATCCGCAGCTCAACATCAGTAGGACAAAGGAGATGGTGATGGACTTTAGGAAGACTAAGCCTGCACTGCTCCCTGTTACCGTTGATGGTGAGGACCCACAAGTACCTGGACGACAGGCGTGAGTGAAGCACCAACACAGAGTCTGTGTACAAGAAGGGCCAGAGTCGCCTCTACTTCCCGAGGAGACTGAGGTTCTTTGGAGTATGCAGGCCTCCCCTTCACATGTTCTACCGGTCTGCTGTCACTAGTATAATCTTCTATGTGGTGGTGTGCTGGGGAAATGGCATCAACATGGGTGATGCCAACAGGCTCAATAAACTGATTAGAAAGGCTGGCTCTGTTATAGGAGTCAAACTGGACACACTGGAGGCTGTGGTAGAACAAACGGCCCTATGGAAAATCCTGGCAATTCTGGACAATGTTTCTCACGCTCTGAATGTCACCTTGGCTGAACAGAGGAGCACTTTCAGTAATAGACTAAGTTGACTGCACTGCTCCAGCGAGCGTTATGTGAGGTCATTCTTAGTCTCAGCCATTCGGCTCTATAATGAGTCAATCTATACCCGGGGAAGTGATGACCCCCTCCTGTTAGACTCTTTGAGGTAACATATTTTTTATTCTTTCATACTTCTCTTCTAATATTGTATATCTGTGCACCTGTAATACTACTGTGACACTAATTTCCTTTGGGATCAGTGAAGTATCTATCTATATTTCACAATCTGATAATTGTTTGAAAGCATCAGTGGTACTGTATACTGGTATAACTAACAGAAGTCTCATTAAGGAACAATTTCAGCTAAGTTTTTTAAATTTCACTATTTATACTGTGTGCAATAGTAGCTTAATATCATTTTTCAGATTCAGATTTACATATTTCAATATAATTAGTTAAATTAATTGCAGCATGAGCAGTTAAGAGCTGCCTTAGTACTGATGGAAGCTCAGTGGCAGGATACAACTTCTCTTGTTACCACTCTTGGCTTAATCCATGAGCAGGTTGCAGTATTGTAAAGTCACTAGAATCTGTGAGGCCACAAGCGATTAATGTGGCCACCGGGCTAGCAGAGACAGAGCATAGGCAACCTGCTCCTTCAAGAGAGTTACATCACTAACACTCTTATGCACTCTACTGAAGCATGGGAATTGGAATATTGGAGTGGCATCCTAACCTGCTGACATTTCTCTACCCAAACAAAAAAACTAATTTTCTAATTAAAATCACCCCCAAATCATTCACCATTCAGTTAAAACCATATACCACTCTTTGTCAGAGCTGTACATTAATTGGAATTCTTAGTTTTGTATTTCAATTTCATTAAGTTTCTTTGGATTTTATTCTTATTAAAACCTTGAAACTTTGCAGAACCTTTTCATGGCTTCAACCAGTTGCAGCTTTACAACTCTTTGTCCTGCTATGAAGTATCCTGGGGACACGTTACTATGTTGAAAGCAAAGAGCAAACTGTTGCAAACCTTTTCTTGTACTCTCACGATGGGAATCTTGTTTCTCAGATCAATATGTCACCTCATGCTTCATCAAATCCTTGGAATCTCAAATACAGAAGTAGTATTCCGTACTGCACTAAGCCCCTTATGAGAGTGCATGTAGTGATCATGCAGACAACAGCAGGAGAACATTACATCCCTGCTAACAACTTTCTTTGGTAGAGTCAGCAGATGCCCCATAGGACTCTCACAATGGTGCAGCCGTAATTTGAGTTTGAGTTTGATCCCAACCTCAGGCGCTGTGTGTGTGTGTGTGTGTGTGTGTGTGTGTGTGTGTGTGTGTGTGTGTGTGTGTGTGTGTGTGTGTGTGTGTGTGTGTGTGTGTGTGTGTGTGTGTGTGTGTGTGTGCAGGCAGTTTACATATTTTTCTTATGATCTCCTAGGTGATCAAATTTCCACCAATGTCTGAAAGACTGGCTGTTGTAAATTACCCCTAGTGTGGATGGGATGAGAGAATTAGGGGTAATTGATTGAAGCATGTTGTTACAGGGAAACAGGTAAAATGGGCAATGGGAGTAGAGTGAAACTGTTATTGACTTGATGAGTCCAATGGCTTCCTTCTGTGCTAAAAGAAAATAGGAGATAAGATATCATGAGTTTTTTCAGTGACCACAGATATTGGGTAAATCCTATTCCTTGAGGAACTGCTTAAGAACATGCACAACTAAATTTTCTACATAGATGATGATCGGTACTTAAGCAAAGTAACTGGGTTGCTCCTTGGTGAATCCCAATTGTAATTAATATCTACATAGAGTAAATGCAAAATGCATCAGTGAATATGAACTTAACTGCATCTCTCAATGTCAAAAATCCACATTTTAAATAGCATGAAAATTGCTGGAAAAGGTACAGAGCTCAGGACAGGAATATAAATTAGATTAAACAGAAGCACTGTGGAAATCCAGAAACGAGACAACTGCTGACAGAATAATTTATGCAAGAGCTATGATCTTATGGGACAAAGAGATAAACAATGCCACTCGCAAACCCATTAAATAGTTGTTTCTCAAGATCTCTGCGCCCAGTTTATTTAAAGGAGTTTATCTATTCTGTTGTTTAACCAGTTACCTGACACTTCCAACATTCTTGCTCTGCTGTGTTCTTTAAAAACTTCCATATTTATGACCCTCAAAACTTTGGAGGTAAATGTATTATCTGCCCCATATCTGAAGGCCATTAAGATCCAGACTCTTAGGAAGCTACTCAGATAGACTTACAACAGAATTTTATCAATAATTACTGACACGAAGTAAATCTATCACTCATTTAATGCTGAAGACAATCAGGAATGATCAAAAATTGTATACATATCTTTCTTCTGAAACTTTCATTTTTATTTATATATTTCATGTTTCAGGACATCCTGGCTAATGAAATATTTTTAAGGTACATCTTGATTGGTCAGGGCATCAAAGGATATGGCAAGAAAGCAGGTGTATGGAGTTGAGTGGGATCTGGGATCAGCCATGATGGAATAGCAGAGCAGACTTGATGGGCTGAATGGCCTAATTCTTCTCCTATGTTTTATGGTCTAAGATATTTATAATGGTCTAAGATTTTTATGGTCTAAGATATTTTATGTTATTTTATATTTTATAAAATATTTTATTTTATTAAAATATCTTATGGTCTAAGATATTTATACCCATGCCACAGGAACACCTTTAAACACATAAAAATGAGTAAAGTTAAATTGGTAAGTGGTTCGTTGTTGTCATATGGACCAAGGACAATGAAATACTGGCCTTGCATACCTTTCATACTGATCAATTCACTTCAACAGTGCATTGAAGTAGAACAAGGTATAACAGTAATAGAATGAAGAATCGAATGTTAGAGTTAACGAGAACATGCAGTGCATGTAGACAATATGGTAACAGTCGTACAGGAGTCCACATGATACTAGGAACCATTCAATAGTCTGCCTTCTGCCCATTGGGGGACGAGGGGGAAGAGAGAGTCCAGGGTGGGTGGGGCCTTTACTGATTTAGCTGGCTGTTTTACTGAGGCAGTGAGAAGTGTAGACAAAGTCTTTGGAGAGGAAGATAGTTATTGTAATATGCCGAACTCTGAGGCTTCTAGTAGTGACGGGCAGAGGGGCTGTGTGAATTCAAGGGTGAGGTATCCAGAGTGGTGCCTCGGTAAAAATTGTTGAGGGTCAAAGGGACATTGTCGAATTTCTTTAGTGTCCTGAAGAAATAAAGGAGCTGGTGAGCTTTCTTGTCAACACGAATGAATCTGCAGATGCTGGAAATAAATAAAAACACAAAATGCTGGCAGAACTCAGCAGGCCAGACAGCATCTATGGGATGCAGATGCTGGAAATATGCAGATCCATGGCCTCCTCTACCGTCAAGATGAGGCCACATGCAGGTCGATGGAGTTCAAAGTAAATTTTGTTAATAGAGTACATATATGTCACCATATACAACCCTGAGATTCATTTTGTTGTAGGCATACTCAGCAAATATAGTAACGATAACAGGATCACTGAAAGATCAGCCAGAGTGCAGAAATCAACAAACTGTGCAAATGCAATAAATAACAAAAGCATGAGATAACAAGTGAGGTAATTGGTTATGGGAACATTTCTATGATGACACAAGTTGAGGGTAGTTATGCCCTTGAACCTGGTGGTGAGTCCTGAGGCTCCTGTACCTCCTACCTGGTGGCAGCAGTGAGAAAAGAGCATGGCCTGGTTGGGGAGGATCTTCGATGATGGATGCTGCTTTTTTACAGCAACATTTCATGTAGATGCGCTCAATGGTTGGGAGGGCTTTACCCATGATTCACTGGGACAAATCCACTACTTTTTGTACTAAATCAGTTTTTCAGAGAATGCAGAATGAAAGCCAGTATTGAGGTGACACACCATGTTGTACATCCAATGTTACCAATCATTATACTTAGCTTGTTAAGTGCAAATCTATCTCTATGTTGAGGTCAGAGTTGATCATGGATATTGCATCCTAGCTGTCGAGATTCGCAAGCCTGGGCAGTACGATATGGAGAGTAAGCTGTTGCCCATGTAGCAGGCTCCCCCTCTCCATGCAGCTGATGAACCCAAAGGAACGGCAGAGGCCGATAGCAATTTGGTAACAGCGACGTTTCAGAAGTTGCCAGTCAGCATTGAACTCAATGTAGGACTGTCTTAGGGACTCCAGCTCCGGATTTTTCCCTTGGAGTTTACTCCTGAAGCCTCCCTGTGAGTGTGTATAGCCTCAAGGCAGTGGAGGTCTGAGATCAGAGTTTTCCTTCTGCCAACCACAGATGACGAGCCCCATCTGCTCACCATAGTAAACAACCAGGCAGTTCTTTGCAACGTCGATAAACGGCACGTTCTGAGGATTTCTGATTTTGATGGGTAGCAACAGTTACTTTTAATTTTCAACATTGTTTTTATTAAAATCTTTAACGAATGACCCAGGGAAACAAGTTATAAATTGCCTTACGTCTTTTTGTTGTAAAATTGCTCTTCATTTGTTCAGATCTCTCACTGGAGCTGGGGCACAAGGTAAAGTGTTGGTGTACTTTTACTTTTTTTAAGAGAAAGGATAGGTATCACTTATAATTTTAAGGCATTGTTGCCTTATTAAATTGGGGCTTATTTTAACAGGCAAAAGCTGATCCCACTAAACTTAATATTGGCAATGCCCCCCTTTCTCTATTCCCCCTCCCCTTTTCCCTCTCTCACCGTATCTCCTTACCTGCCCATCGCCTCCCTCTGGTGCTCCTCCCCTCTTTTTCTTTCTACTGTGGTCTTCTGTCCTCACCCATTAGACTCCCTCTTCTCCAGCCCTGTATACCCCTCACAGATCAACTTCCCAGCTCTTTACTTCACCCCTCCCCCACTTCAGGTTTCACCTTGTGTTTCTTTCTCCCCTCCCCCCACCTTTTAAAGCTACACCTCAGCTTTTTCTCCCCAGTCCTGCTGAAGGGTCTCGGCCTGAAACATAGATTGTATTCTTTTCCATAGATGCTGCCTGGCCTGTTGAGTTCCTCCAGCATTTTGTGTGTGTTACTTGGATTCCCAGCATCAGCACATTTTTTCTCATTTGAGATTGATATGTGTTTTTCTCTTTTTCGTTCTTCATACTGGAGGAACAGTATGTTCTCCATGCATGATTTAGCATGCTGGGATCACTCCTGCAAAGATCGAACAACATTCAATGTGCACTTGTTAGCACAAGTCAAAAGTAACATGAAGAAAAGCAACTGGAGCTAACTTTCCCCTATATTCATATTGTGAATTCAGATACATGTTTTGAACAGTCCACAATCATTTCTACTACTAACACTTTATTGTAGGTCACATGATGTCAGCTATTGACCCCCTGCAACAATATGGATCACATTCATTCAGGTTGTGTTCGAAGTGAACTCACCTGCATCCAAACAAATGTGATCAGACTCATACTGGCCAGGAGTCCACCTGGGGTCCTTCAGCTGAGTATCAGTTGGACAAGTTGGGAGGAGGGGACGCACGTGAGTAAGCAGATCTGCACCATGGATCATGACCAGGCCCCTGAGGACTGAAAAGGTGCAGGGTTCTATGCTCTCTGTCAAGGGAGAAGAGAATCTGTTCAGAGCCCAGCAGCATAAAACCATGCTGACATATATTGCATATTCTAGTTAGAAAGTATAGGCCATCTTGCCTGACTTCAGTGGTTGGGAAAAAGTTGGAGTCCGTTATTAAGGATGAGGTTTTGGAGATCTTAGAGGCTCATGATAAAATGGGATGAAGTTAACATCGTTTCGGGAAGAGTAAATCTTTCCTGACAGATCTGTTAGAATTATTTGAGGAAATAGGTAGGAAGGACAAGTGAGGGTCAGTGGATGTTGTTTCCTTGGATTTTCAGAAGGCCTTTGATAAGGTGCCACACATGCAGATGCTAAGCAAGATGTTATTATATGAAGGATACTAACTTAGGTAGAAGATTGGCTGATTGGCATGAGGCTAAAAGTGGAATAGAGGGGGCCTCTTATGGTTGGCTGCTGGTGAATAGTGATGTTTTGCAGGGGTTGGTGTGGGGCCACTTCTTTTCACATTATATGTCAATGATTTGCATGACAGAATTGATGGCTTTGTGGCAAGTTAGTAGATGATACTGTTACGAACCCCATAACTGGGTGTCTTACCAGCAAAGATAGGAGTAGCCGTTGAAGTCTGATGATATTATTTTTAACAATATTTATTAGTAAAAATACACAAAAATAATATCAATGCAAATATACAGATAATATACGTCATCAATACTAAACCTAAAAGTGCAGGTATAATAATAATCAATAAGAAATAAACTCTATCGTTGTCTAGGGGATAATGAATTGTCCAATGGAAATGTTCAGTTCAGTTCATACAGGCTGCAGTCATTGTTGATTGCTGTGTTGCAATTGTTGGAGAGAGAGAGAGAAAGAGAAAAACTTGCCGACTTTCCTTGTTACGATCTTGATCCATATCCGTCCTTTAGCTAGACCGTTCTTCCATGGTGGACTCGTCACCCAGGCAAGGGTGGACACACACACAAGCCCCCACCGGTCTCGTAGCGTCTCTCCTGGTGCATCTGAGGGGTGTTCCCCAGACCCTACTTTTATCCTCACTCACGGGGTGTCAGATGTCAATCAGGTTGGGATGATGCAATCCCTCAACCAGACCACTCTGGTTGCCCCCGAGGGGTTTCAATGAATAGTACAGTACTCAATACACAATTCCTTCTCCAAGAGACAACGGCAGTAATCAGTGGTTCCGTTCCGCTTTTGTTGGAAGGAGACATTCCACTTTTGTGTATTCCTGCATTGTCAATAACAACTGCCTTTTCTGTTACCCTGCATCTCTCTCTCATTGCTGACATGATGTGTATCTCTCTCATTTCCTGGTTATCAGGCCTGAAATAATAGCAATCTCGCGATTCTCAAAGGGGGGGGGCATTGGCGATTCTGTACCCTTCTGCCCATCAGAGTTGCTCCTCATTCGTAACAATACAAGGAAAGGTGGAGAGGCAGGTTGTGTTGAGAAAGCACGAAGTCTACGGAAGGTATATTTAAAGTGGAGGTTGATGGGTTCTTAATTAGTAATCTAAGATTATGGATAGAAGGCAAGAGAGTGGGGCTGACAGGGATAATAAAACAGTCATGATGGACTGATGGGTATGATGGGCTGAATGGCCTAATTCTGTGCCTATGTCTTATGGAAGATACAGTCATGGTAAATCAGAAACTAGGAAATGTGAGAGAGTTGTTTACTCTAAACCTGATCACCAGACTTGACATGACTATGGTAGATTGGGCAAATTTACTAGAAGGGACAACAGTGGATAGGCAATAGATAATATTTAAACACAGCCACATACATCAAGGATGCGAGCTTAGCCCACTGCTCTACTCTCTACACTGCCTAAGCTCTCTCTAATAATACACTCTCTAAGCACAGCTCAAACACCAATGACACCACTGTTGTTGGTAGGATTTCAGGTGACAACAAGAAGGCAGATCAACTGGTTGAGTGGTCTAGCAACAAGACACCAGTCTTCAATGATGAGTCAGTGGTGGAAACGGGGAGAAGCTTCAAGTTACTGGACATCAGTATCTTTCCTGGGATGAACAACCTGTGGTAACAACATAAAAAGGTATGCTAGTGGCTCTACTTTGGTGATGTAGCAAATCCCCTCAAACTCTTACAAAGACTCTTCCAAACTTCTATAGATGTATGGTGGAGGCCATTCTGATAGCATCAAAGCCTAGTCTGGAGGTGCCAATTCACAGGATTGCAAGAGACTGCAGACGGTTGTAGACTCCGCCAGCTTCATCATGGGCATGACCTTCCCTACCATCAGGGGCAGTTTTGAGGTGGTATGAAGGCACCATCCACCATTAAGGACCCTTAGCAACAGGGCATGCCATCTTCTCATCACTGTCGGGGAGGAGGCACAAAAGCCTGAAAACCCACAATATCAGGAACTTCAGACCAGCAATGGGTGCTGGTAGTGACAGTCTTCAACGCATCTCAACATCATTTATTTGAGTTTATTAGAGTTGTTTAATGAATGCTTTTATCATTAAACTGCCTCTGTATTTTTCATTATGCTCGCTATGTGAATACAGTTTCTTTATTTCCCACACATGTTCCCTGTGTTCTATGTTCTATTTACCGTTATTCTGGACCAATACTCATCACTGAGTCCGGATTTGAATTCTGTGTGAACCACCGTTCCGCGTGCTCAAGTCCCAAGTGAGTGAGCTGTTAGGTTGTGTTATTCTCCAAATAAATCTTCATCGTTAATTTCTACTACTGTGTCCTGAGTTTACTGCGCACCTGGGTCCACTCATCTGAACACTGATACACAAAGCAGTTTCTTCCCTTTATCACTAGATTTCAGAACAGTCCACAAACCATGAACTGTACCTCATCATTCCTTTTGCTCGCAATATTTATATTTGTAATTTGAATTAATTTTATGTCTTTTCACTCTACCGCTGCCACAACAAATCTCACATCATCTAAATCAGTGTTAATAAATTTGTGTCTCATGTATGCATGAATCACAATTATTCATTGCTGTCTGGCACAATAAGTTAGTCAGGAAAGAGTGCTTTACCATGGCCCATGAAGAAAATTAACAATAGTATTAGATCCAGAGAAGAAGCATATCGAATTAACAGAGAAAAGTCAAAATTCTGAGAACTGGGAACAGTATGGAAATCAACAAATAAGGACAAACAGATTAAGAGTAGGAAGATAACCCACGGGAGCAAGCAAGCAGGTTATATACAAGCTGACTATAAAAGCTTTTATAATGATTTTGAGAGAGGTCCCAGTCTAGAATGAGAAACAGAAATGGCACCACACTCAAAACACATAATTTAGTTCTAACCTCCATCTCTCTCAAGCTATATTAAGAGAACAAAGATCTAAAGAGAAGGAAGAAATAATCAAGAAATAATGCTAGGGAAATTAATGGGGTCAAAGGGCAACAAATCCCCAAGGCCTGATCACTTTTCCCAAGAATTAGCCCGGGAAATGTTGAATATGACTGTTCATTTCCATAATTCTTCTATTTCTGAAGCAGTTCCTACAAATTGGAGAGTGGCAAATGCATCCTATTGAAATGGGAGAGGCAGAGGGTGCTTACACACCAGCAGGCTTAATGGTACTAGAAGGAAAAGTGTCAAAATTATAAAAGTCACAATAACAGAGCTCTCAAAAAGCATCAATAGAATTGGATAAAGTCAGCATAGGTTCTGAAAAGAAAACCATGCTGATCAAATCTGCTTAACATTGGTTTATTTGCACATCAGGAAGCTTTTGGCAAGTAGAAACATACAGTATAAAAAGTGAGTGTGCAAAATGAAAACACGTGGCATTAGAAGCATAATACACCTGTAAGGAAGCAGAAAAGAGAAACAAATGGGGCTTCTTTTGGATGGAGTGCCGTAGGTATCAGTGACTGGAGCCCAGAAACTTACAATATATTAATGATTTGTTTGAAGGAATTAAATGTAACATTCCTGCTTTGCTGAAGGCATAATGAAGGTAGTGGTGGGTTGCATTCCAAGTAGTGAGGAGAACACAAAAAAAACATGATGTAGACAAGGTGTGTGAGTGGGCAAATGTATGTTTTGCCTTTTACTGTGAATCAATCTGGTTATTCTATGGTAACATGGCCAAGCCATGCACTAAGTTTGCAGCTGAAAACAACATTGGTGATATAGTGGATGGTGAAGGTGGTTGTCTAATGTCTAGATCAATTGATAAGAATCATGAACAAAGGATATTGCCTGGATTGGAGAGCTTGAGTTATCAGAGAAGATTGGATAGGCTGGGTTTATTTCCTCTGGATGAAAAGGGGCTGAGAGGTGACGTGACAGAGGTAGGAGCACACCACAAGGAGTATAAGGAGTAATCTCCTTAAGTTCCAGTGCTGAATGAACTTGAACCCATCTCTATCACGCCATGCATTGATTTATCTAACCTCATTGACCTATACCAATTTGTACGTGGTTTAGGTAGTAATCTTGAAGTTCTCATGTTTCGAGTTCTGCTTAATTTGGTGCTTAGTTGGTCATACTGGCTACACACTGAACTTTTGTTACTACTGCTACCTGAATACACAACATGGAGTGGACCTTTCCTTGCTCACTGTTAGTTACTCACCCACTTTGAGTGGATTTACCTAGGCCTGATAGATCTCAGGATATTCTGAAGATTCTGCAGACGCTGGAAGTTCAGAGCAACACACACACCAAGTGCTGGAGGAAGTCAGCTGATGAGGCAGCATCTACAGAGGGGAATAAACAGCTGACATTTCGAGCCGAGACCATCAAACTGGAAAGGAAGGGGGAAGAAGCCAGAATAAGGTGGGAGAAGCAGAAGGAGTTCAAGCTGGGAGGTGATAGGTGAACACAGGTGAGGGGAAGGTGTGTGGATGGGGGAGGGAAGGAGAAGAAGGAAGCTGGGAGGTGATAGGTGAACACAGGTGAGGGGAAGGTGTGTGGGTGGGGGAGGGACGGAGAAGAAGGAAGCTGGGAGGTGATAGGTGAACACAGGTGAGGGGAAGGTGTGTGGGTGGGGGAGGGACGGAGAAGAAGGAAGCTGGGAGGTGATAGGTGGAAGAGGAAAAAATTTGACAGGAGAAGATAGGGGACGATGGGGGAAAGTGGGGGGGAAGGGAGGGAAGAGCGACACCAGAGGGAGGTGTAAGAAGGTGTAAGAAGGGATGAGGAATGGAAAACTATTGTTGGGAGCAATTCCCCTCACTATACTGTCCCATGTTACTCCTTTATCCTTGTTCACTCCAAACACTTTAATGACTCTATTTAACAGTATCGGTGCGAGGTAATTCGTCCATCCTACAGACCGCACTTATCCAAACAATATGAAAGAACTCATATGAAATGAACAACTGCCAAAGTTGAGACTCTTGCACTTGGGCCCTTAGTTGCCTTGTGTCCTGTCATAACCCTCTATCCCTAACCACTGACCAAATAATGAGAATGTATCTCATAGAACGCTATGGCTTCCTGATACAAAGCATGGTGGGTAAGGTGTTTCAGAACTTAGATGCAGCAACGATGATGAAATATACCTGCAAGTCAGGAATATGCACAAATTGCATGAGACGCACCATGCACCCTGCTGTCCTCGTTTTACTTGGCGGCAGGGATACGGGAGGAGTTATCAGAGTGGCCAACATGAGCAAGTGCTGTGCATTTTGTTCATGGTGCTGTGGAGCGGTGGTGGAGGAAGTAAACGTTTAGGATGGTTAATGGAATGCCATTCGAGTGGGTTGCTTTGTACTGAAGGGAATGCAGAGTTGCTGGAGCTGTGTTTATTCAGAACAAAATGGCAGTAATCCTGGCTCGTGCTTTGCAGACGATGAAAGGGCTATGGGATGTCAGGAGAAGGGAAACTCACTGCAGGGTTTGTGGCTGGCCTGGGGTGAAATTCTGAGCATGGTGACACCTGTGATGTCACTAATTAACCACTTAATGATTTCACATAATTAATTACTTGCCCAATTCTCTTTATATCATCACTATGACAAATTATTTACTTATTTAAATTCATGGATAGAATACAGAACTGGTGAGTTCTATGTTGATGTTCTGGTTCTCATACTAACCTCCTGCATTCCTATTACACTAACTGCAAAACGATGGAATGAGTGTAGTACTGGTTCACCAGGGTTACTATCATATTTTTATTAGACAAAGCTATAAAATGATATATGGACCAGGCAGTTAGAGGGTGGTAAGCTGCAGACAGCAGTGCTATTACTGAATGGCAGAAGAGAGCTGACTTTAAGGTCTTCTGTTCTTTCGTTGCAGATGAGATGCACATCTCTACATTGGAGGTACAGACCGATAAAGAAGGTTGAATTACTCCTGATTCCCATTCAGGGTTTCTCTCTTGACAGCACAACAGAGGAATTGGCCATTTGGCCCATCACATCTGTGCCTACCATGACGCCACACTCTTCCATTCCTTGCATGTTTCTGTGCCTGTCCAAGCACCACTAACATCACCTTTCACCACCACCCCGGCAGTGTTTTCCAGCCAATGGTACAGCATTTGGAATTTTTTACAGGAATATCAGGAAACTGCAAACAAGCTCTGAAAAATATTTTTATTTATTTGGAATGCAGCATGGTAACAGGCCCATCCGGCTCAATGAGCCTATGCTGCCCAATTCCACCCATGTGACCAACTAATCTACTAACTTACCAGGAACTTGCAAGAAATGTCAGCAAATCCAACACCTCGGGAACAAGGTGGCTGAAGTTGAGGAGGAGGTAGCTGACCAGCAATGTTGTAGAGAATTAGCAGAGATGCTTCAGATGTCCTTAAGGGAGTTGGTGGCACCCCAAGAGAGCCATGGGTTGAGACCCTAGACCAGAAATAAAGAGACAAGTGGATGACAGTGGGAAAGAAGTGCAGGGTAAGAGGTGCTCACTGTGCAGGGGCATCAACCCCAGAGTTAGAAGTGTCCAATCATCTTGAACGTCTAGTGATGCTTGATAACAACCATAAAACCTCTGAGGTGGTAGGTAGAACAGAAGAGCCCCAAAGGACCCTCCTAATCCTAAACCCAGGGAATGTGCAGGGAACTTAGAACAGGCCAGGCTCAACTGTTTAAACACTTTAATGGAAAATAACATATTTGGACATAAACCAATTATAGGGTTCAAAAATATAAAAATGGGTTGAAATAGGATAAAAACATCAGTAATAGACAAAAGGTGTCCTGTATAAATATAAGAAGTTATTAAAAATAAAACGAACATTGTATGTAAGTATGATATAACAGCAATAACTAAAACCTGGCTGACCTCAAAGCATGATGATGAATATACTTAGTGAAGTATACACTTAGGAAAGATAGACAAGATTGTAAAGGTGGAGGAGTATTCATTTACAATGTTTGTACATAAGAGAGAATTTAAATGTGAAGCTGCTTATGATAGGAGATGAATTGAGACTTAGTGAAGGTATCTGGGTGAGAATTAAAAGCTATATGGATAAAGGAATAACATTAGTTGTATCTTACAGACCCCCAATGCTGATAGTGATTTTAATGAACAACTCTACAGAATATTAAAACAGCAGTTTCTGAGGGTGATGTGCAAATGTATAATTTAATGTCAGTGAAATGTATACAATATGCATTCTGAAATGCTTTTTCTTTACAACCATCCACAAAAACAGAGGAGTGCCCCAAAGAGTGAATGGCAGTTAAATGTTAGAACCCCAAAGTCCCCCCCACAGCTCCCCTCCATCCCATGTGCAAATGGCAGCAAGCAGAAATCCCTCCTCCCCCCACCAGCAAAAAAAGCATCGGCTCCCCCCACCGAGCACTCAACGTGAGCAAGCAGTAGCAGAGGCACAGACTTGCAGTTACCCCAAAGACTTTGTGTTCGCCTGGTATTCGACATACCATAGGTGCGCTCTCTCTCTCTCTCTCTCTCTCTCCGCCGCCCCCAATAAGGCAGAAAGAGGTGTCTCTGTTTTCTCAGTGAGCGGGGAGACATAACAAACAACTCACTGGATAACAATGTTAAAAGTCCATCATGTCCCCTTTTTTATAGTTACAGTAGTGACTACTTCATTTTCCCAAATATTGATTGGAAGGACCTAGTGACCAGTGGATTACAGGAAAGAGAATTAATTGAGTTATTAAATAATTGTTTTTTGACCCAGGATGTTAATGTACAAACAAGAGGGGAGGATTGTTTAGATGTGATATTCAGGATAGAATTTTGAGTATGGAAGTTATTGAACCTTTAGTGACAAGTGATCATAGCATTGTTAGTCACAACGATTTTTGGGGGAGGACATCTGTAAATACCAAAGGCATTAAATTGAATTTCAGAAAGGCAAAGTTTGTGCAGATGCGGTAAAGACTTTAAAAGGTAAAGTGGAAGGAATTGCTTGATGTCAAGTCAGTTGAGGAACAATGGGGTTGATTTAAACAGGTAATACACGTAGGAAATGTTCATACCTATGGTTGGGAGAAGCAATAAAAACAATGGATCAATAGAGCAGTTAATATCATTTATTTGCACTTTCAGAAGGCTTCAGACCAGGTTCCCCACAAAAAGTTAATAATCAATTGACAGGACGTAGGGATCCAAGGTAAGGTGTGCGAACGGGTGCAGAATTGGCTCAAAAACAAAAAACAAGTTATGGTAAGAGGATCATCTTCACACCCAGAAGATGTTAAATATGGAGTTCTACAGGGATCAATTTTGGGGCCAATGCTTTTAAATTTACATTAATGATTTGAATAAGTACATAACAAATAAACTAGTAAAGTTTACCAATAACACAAAATTGAGGGGATGGGCTGATAGCATTCAGGCAGTGGAATCAATACAGTTCAATTTAAACAAAATCCTGATGTGGGCAGATAAATGGCAGATGAAATTTAATGTAATTAAATGTAAAGTATTTCATATAGGAAGTAGAAATATTACATAAATATACAGTGGGGAGTCTTGAGTTAGAAAGTGCACTGTATGAGAAGGATTTGGGCGTACTGGTAGACTCATCCCTATCAATAACTAAACAATGCACAGAAGCGATTAGGAAGGCGAATAGAATGTTGGGCTATATAATGCACTCAGTGGAGTTCAAATCGAGAGGTTCTCCTTAAGCCATATAACACGCTTGTGAGGCCACACTCTGAAGTACTGTGTACAATTTTGGTCTCATATTGTGTGAGGGATGTGAAGGGACTGGAGAGGGTTCAGAGAAGGGCAACCAGACTCATTCCAGGTCTGCAGGGTATGAGCTATGAAGAAAGACTGAAGAATTAAATCGTTTTAGTCCAAGAGGACGCAGAATGAGAGGACACATGATAGAAGTGTTCAAACTCATTAAGGGTACAAGTAAGGTGGATGGTAGCTGCTACTTCAAGATGAATCCATCTTCAAGGACTTGGGGCCATAGCTGGTTAAGGGGAGATTTCAGACCAACACCTGGAAGCATTTCTTTCGACAGTGAGCTGTGGACACATGGAACAAACTACCTAGCTCTGTATTTCAGAGTGGTACCTTAGAGACTTTCAAATCTAAATAATAATTATTTCAACACACTATGTGAATAGGAATTTGGCAAACTTAAGGCACCCCAAATGGCCTGTTCTTGTCAAACTGTTTCTAACCCATATGTTTTTGGAATGTGGGAGGAAACTGGAGCACCCAGAGGAAACCCATGCAGTTAGGGAAACCATGCAAACTCCTTACAGACAGCGGTGGGGACTGGACCCAGGTAACTGTCGTTACAAAGCGATGTAGAGACGGCGGTGGGTACTGGACCCAGGTAACTGTCGTTACAAAGCGATGTAGAGACGGCGGTGGGTACTGGACCCAGGTCACTGGCGTTATAAAGCGATGTCGAGATGGCGGTGGGTACTGGACCCAGGTCACTGCCGTTACAAAGCGACATAGAGACGGCGGTGGGTACTGGACCCAGGTCACTGCCGTTACAAAGCGATGTAGAGACAGCGGTGGGTACTGGACCCAGGTCACTGCCGTTACAAAGCGATGTAGAGACGGCGGTGGGGACTGGACCCAGGTCACTGGCGTTACAAAGCGATGTAGAGACGGCGGTGGGGACTGGACCCAGGTCACTGGCGTTATAAAGCGATATAGAGACGGAGGTGTGGACTGGACCCAGGTCACTGCCGTTACAAAGCGACATAGAGACGGCGGTGGGGACTGGACCCAGGTCACTGGCGTTACAAAGCGATGTAGAGACGGCGGTGGGTACTGGACCCAGGTCACTGGCGTTACAAAGCGATGTAGAGACGGCGGTGGGTACTGGACCCAGGTCACTGGCGTTACAAAGCAATGTAGAGACGGCGGTGGGGACTGGACCCAGGGCACTGGCGTTACAAAGCGATGTAGAGACGGCGCTGGGGACTGGACCCAGGTCACTGGCGTTACAAAGCGATGTAGAGACGGCGGTGGGGACTGGACCCAGGTCACTGGCGTTACAAAGCGATGTAGAGACGGCGGTGGGTACTGGACCCAGGTCACTGGCGTTACAAAGCAATGTAGAGACGGCGGTGGGGACTGGACCCAGGGCACTGGCGTTACAAAGCGATGTAGAGACGGCGCTGGGGACTGGACCCAGGTCACTGCCGTTACAAAGCGATGTAGAGACGGCGGTGGGGACTGGGCCCAGGTCACTGCCGTTACAAAGCAACATAGAGACGGCGGTGGGGACTGGACCCAGGTCACTGCCGTTACAAAGCGACGTAGAGACGGCGGTGGGGACTGGGCCAAGGTCACTGCCGTTACAAAGCGATGTAGAGACGGCGGTGGGGACTGGGCCCAGGTCACTGCCGTTACAAAGCAACATAGAGACGGTGGTGGTGACTGGACCCAGGTCACTGCCGTTACAAAGCGACGTAGAGACGGCGGTGGGGACTGGACCCAGGTCACTGGCGTTACAAAGCGACGTAGAGACGGCGGTGGGGACTGGACCCAGGTCACTGCCGTTACAAAGCAACATAGAGACGGCGGTGGGGACTGGACCCAGGTCACTGCCGTTACAAAGCGACGTAGAGACGGCGGTGTGGACTGGACCCAGGTCACTGGCGTTACAAAGCGATGTAGAGACGGCGGTGGGGACTGGACCCAGGTCACTGGCATTACAAAGCGATGTAGAGACGGCGGTGGGTACTGGACCCAGGTCACTGGCGTTACAAAGCGATGTAGAGACGGCAGTGGGGACTGGACCCAGGTCACTGGCGTTACAAAGCGATGTAGAGACGGCGGTGGGGACTGGACCCAGGTCACTGCCGTTATAAAGTGATGTAGAGACGGCGGTGGGGACTGGACCCAGGTAACTGGCGTTACAAAGCGATGTAGAGACGGCGGTGGGGACTGGACCCAGGTCACTGGCGTTACAAAGCGACGTAGAGATGGCGGTGGGGACTGGACCCAGGTCACTGGCGTTACAAAGTGACGTAGAGACGGCGGTGGTGACTGGACCCAGGTCACTGCTGTTATAAAGCGATGTAGAGACGGCGGTGGGGACTGGACCCAGGTCACTGCCGTTACAAAGCGACGTAGAGACGGCGGTGGGGACTGGACCCAGGGCACTGGCGTTACAAAGCGATGTAGAGACGGCGCTGGGGACTGGACCCAGGTCACTGGCGTTACAAAGCGATGTAGAGACGGCGGTGGGGACTGGACCCAGGTCACTGGCGTTACAAAGCGATGTAGAGACGGCGGTGGGTACTGGACCCAGGTCACTGGCGTTACAAAGCAATGTAGAGACGGCGGTGGGGACTGGACCCAGGGCACTGGCGTTACAAAGCGATGTAGAGACGGCGCTGGGGACTGGACCCAGGTCACTGCCGTTACAAAGCGATGTAGAGACGGCGGTGGGGACTGGGCCCAGGTCACTGCCGTTACAAAGCAACATAGAGACGGCGGTGGGGACTGGACCCAGGTCACTGCCGTTACAAAGCGACGTAGAGACGGCGGTGGGGACTGGGCCAAGGTCACTGCCGTTACAAAGCGATGTAGAGACGGCGGTGGGGACTGGGCCCAGGTCACTGCCGTTACAAAGCAACATAGAGACGGTGGTGGTGACTGGACCCAGGTCACTGCCGTTACAAAGCGACGTAGAGACGGCGGTGGGGACTGGACCCAGGTCACTGGCGTTACAAAGCGACGTAGAGACGGCGGTGGGGACTGGACCCAGGTCACTGCCGTTACAAAGCAACATAGAGACGGCGGTGGGGACTGGACCCAGGTCACTGCCGTTACAAAGCGACGTAGAGACGGCGGTGTGGACTGGACCCAGGTCACTGGCGTTACAAAGCGATGTAGAGACGGCGGTGGGGACTGGACCCAGGTCACTGGCATTACAAAGCGATGTAGAGACGGCGGTGGGTACTGGACCCAGGTCACTGGCGTTACAAAGCGATGTAGAGACGGCAGTGGGGACTGGACCCAGGTCACTGGCGTTACAAAGCGATGTAGAGACGGCGGTGGGGACTGGACCCAGGTCACTGCCGTTATAAAGTGATGTAGAGACAGCGGTGGGGACTGGACCCAGGTTACTGGCGTTACAAAGCGATGTAGAGACGGCGGTGGGGACTGGACCCAGGTCACTGGCGTTACAAAGTGATGTAGAGATGGCGGTGGGGACTGTACCCAGGTCACTGCCGTTTTAAAGTGATGTAGAGACGGCGGTGGGGACTGGACCCAGGTCACTGGCGTTACAAAGCGATGTAGAGACGGCGGTGGGGACTGGACCCGAGTCACTGGCGTTACAAAGCGACGTAGAGACGGCGGTGGGGACTGGACCCGGGTCACTGGCGTTACAAAGCGACGTAGAGACGGCGGTGGGGACTGGACCCGGGTCACTGCCATTACAAAGCGACGTAGAGACGGCGGTGGGGACTGGACCCGGGTCACTGACGTTACAAAGCGACGTAGAGACGGCGGTGGGGACTGGACCCGGGTCACTGGCGTTACAAAGCGACGTAGAGACGGCGGTGGGGACTGGACCCGGGTCACTGCCGTTACAAAGCGACGTAGAGACGGCGGTGGGGACTGGACCCGGGTCACTGACGTTACAAAGCGACGTAGAGACGGCGGGGGGACTGGACCCCGGTCACTGCCGTTACAAAGCGAAGTAGAGACGGCGGTGGGGACTGGACCCAGGTCACTGCCGTTACAAAGCGACGTAGAGACGGCGGTGGGGACTGGACCCAGGTCACTGCCGATACAAAGCGACGTAGAGACGGCGGTGGGGACTGGACCCAGGTCACTGCCGTTACAAAGCGACGTAGAGACGGCGGTGGGGACTGGACCCAGGTCACTGCAGTTACAAAGCGATGTAGAGACGGAGGTGCGGACTGGACCCGGGTCACTACCGTTACAAAGCGACGTAGAGACGGCGGTGGGGACTGGACCCAGGTCACTGGCGTTACAAAGCGATGTAGAGACGGCGGTGGGGACTGGACCCAGGTCACTGCCTTTACAAAGCGATGTAGAGACGGCGGTGGGGACTGGACCCAGGTCAATGGCGTTATAAAGCGATGTAGAGACGGAGGTGTGGACTGGACCCAGCTCACTGCCGTTACAAAGCGACGTAGAGACAGCGGTGAGGACTGGACCCAGGTCACTGGCGTTACAAAGCGATGTAGAGACGGCGGAGGGGACTGGACCCAGGTCACTGGCGTTACAAAGCGATGTAGAGACGGCGGTGGGGACTGGACCCAGGTCACTGGCGTTACAAAGCGATGTAGAGACGGCGGTGGGGACTGGACCCAGGTCACTGGCGTTACAAAGCGACGTAGAGACGGCGGTGGGGTCTGGACCCAGGTCACTGCCGTTACAAAGCGACGTAGAGACGGCGGTGGGGACTGGACCCAGGTCACTGGCGTTACAAAGCGACGTAGAGACGGCGGTGGGGACTGGACCCAGGTCACTGCCGTTACAAAGCGAGGCGGTGGGGACTGGACCCAGGTCACTGGCGTTACAAAGCAATGTAGAGACGGCGGTGGGGACTGGACCCAGGTCACTGCCGTTACAAAGTGATGTAGAGACGGCGGTGGGGACTGGACCAAGGTCACTGGCGTTACAAAGCAATGTAGAGACGGCGGTGGGGACTGGACCCAGGTCACTGCCGTTACAAAGCGACGTAGAGACGGCGGTGGGGACTGGACCCAGGTCACTGGCGTTACAAAGCAATGTAGAGACGGCGGTGGGGACTGGACCCAGGTCACTGGCGTTATAAAGTGATGTAGAGACGGCGGTGGGGACTGGACCCAGGTCACTGGCGTTACAAAGCAACGTAGAGACGGCGGTGGGGACTGGACCAAGGTCACTGCCGTTACAAAGCGACGTAGAGACGGCGGTGGGGACTGGACCCAGGTCACTGCCGTTACAAAGCGACGTAGAGACGGCGGTGGGGACTGGACCCAGGTCACTGCCTTTACAAAGCGAGGCGGTGGGGACAGGACCCAGGTCACTGGCGTTACAAAGCGACGTAGAGACGGCGGTGGGGACTGGACCCAGGTCACTGCCGTTACAAAGCGACGTAGAGACGGCGGTGGGGACTGGACCCAGGTCACTGCCGTTACAAAGCGACGTAGAGACGGCGGTGGGGACTGGACCCGGGTCACTGCCGTTACAAAGCGACGTAGAGACGGCGGTGGGGACTGGACCCGGGTCACTGGCGTTACAAAGCGACGTAGAGACGGCGGTGGGGACTGGACCCGGGTCACTGCCGTTACAAAGCGACGTAGAGACGGCGGTGGGGACTGGACCCGGGTCACTGACGTTACAAAGCGACGTAGAGACGGCGGTGGGGACTGGACCCGGGTCACTGGCGTTACAAAGCGACGTAGAGACGGCGGTGGGGACTGGACCCGGGTCACTGCCGTTACAAAGCGACGTAGAGACGGCGGTGGGGACTGGACCCGGGTCACTGACGTTACAAAGCGACGTAGAGACGGCGGGGGGACTGGACCCCGGTCACTGCCGTTACAAAGCGACGTAGAGACGGCGGTGGGGACTGGACCCAGGTCACTGCCGTTACAAAGCGACGTAGAGACGGCGGTGGGGACTGGACCCAGGTCACTGCCGATACAAAGCGACGTAGAGACGGCGGTGGGGACTGGACCCAGGTCACTGCCGTTACAAAGCGACGTAGAGACGGCGGTGGGGACTGGACCCGGGTCACTGCAGTTACAAAGCGATGTAGAGACGGAGGTGGGGACTGGACCCGGGTCACTACCGTTACAAAGCGACGTAGAGACGGCGGTGGGGACTGGACCCAGGTCACTGGCGTTACAAAGCGACGTAGAGACGGCGGTGGGGACTGGACCCAGGTCACTGCCTTTACAAAGCGATGTAGAGACGGCGGTGGGGACTGGACCCAGGTCACTGGCGTTATAAAGCGATGTAGAGACGGAGGTGTGGACTGGACCCAGCTCACTGCCGTTACAAAGCGACGTAGAGACAGCGGTGAGGACTGGACCCAGGTCACTGACGTTACAAAGCGATGTAGAGACGGCGGTGGGGACTGGACCCAGGTCACTGGCGTTACAAAGCGATGTAGAGACGGCGGTGGGGACTGGACCCAGGTCACTGGCGTTACAAAGCGATGTAGAGACGGCGGTGGGGACTGGACCCAGGTCACTGGCGTTACAAAGCGACGTAGAGACGGCGGTGGGGACTGGACCCAGGTCACTGCCGTTACAAAGCGACGTAGAGACGGCGGTGGGGACTGGACCCAGGTCACTGGCGTTACAAAGCGACGTAGAGACGGCGGTGGGGACTGGACCCAGGTCACTGCCGTTACAAAGCGACGTAGAGACGGCGGTGGGGACTGGACCCAGGTCACTGCAGTTACAAAGCGATGTAGAGACGGAGGTGGGGACTGGACCCGGGTCACTGCCTTTACAAAGCGATGTAGAGACGGCGGTGGGGACTGGACCCAGGTCACTGGCGTTATAAAGCGATGTAGAGACGGAGGTGTGGACTGGACCCAGCTCACTGCCGTTACAAAGCGACGTAGAGACAGCGGTGAGGACTGGACCCAGGTCACTGGCGTTACAAAGCGATGTAGAGACGGCGGTGGGGACTGGACCCAGGTCACTGGCGTTACAAAGCGATGTAGAGACGGCGGTGGGGACTGGACCCAGGTCACTGGCGTTACAAAGCGACGTAGAGACGGCGGTGGGGACTGGACCCAGGTCACTGGCGTTACAAAGCGACGTAGAGACGGCGGTGGGGACTGGACCCAGGTCACTGCCGTTACAAAGCGACGTAGAGACGGCGGTGGGGACTGGACCCAGGTCACTGGCGTTACAAAGCGACGTAGAGACGGCGGTGGGGACTGGACCCAGGTCACTGCCGTTACAAAGCGAGGCGGTGGGGACTGGACCCAGGTCACTGGCGTTACAAAGCAATGTAGAGACGGCGGTGGGGACTGGACCCAGGTCACTGCCGTTACAAAGTGATGTAGAGACGGCGGTGGGGACTGGACCCAGGTCACTGGCGTTACAAAGCAACGTAGAGACGGCGGTGGGGACTGGACCAAGGTCACTGCCGTTACAAAGCGACGTAGAGACGGCGGTGGGGACTGGACCCAGGTCACTGCCGTTACAAAGCGACGTAGAGACGGCGGTGGGGACTGGACCCAGGTCACTGCCTTTACAAAGCGAGGCGGTGGGGACAGGACCCAGGTCACTGGCGTTACAAAGCGACGTAGAGACGGCGGTGGGGACTGGACCCAGGTCACTGCCGTTACAAAGCGACGTAGAGACGGCGGTGGGGACTGGACCCAGGTCACTGCCGTTACAAAGCGACGTAGAGACGGCGGTGGGGACTGGACCCGGGTCACTGCCGTTACAAAGCGACGTAGAGACGGCGGTGGGGACTGGACCCGGGTCACTGGCGTTACAAAGCGACGTAGAGACGGCGGTGGGGACTGGACCCGGGTCACTGCCGTTACAAAGCGACGTAGAGACGGCGGTGGGGACTGGACCCGGGTCACTGACGTTACAAAGCGACGTAGAGACGGCGGTGGGGACTGGACCCGGGTCACTGGCGTTACAAAGCGACGTAGAGACGGCGGTGGGGACTGGACCCGGGTCACTGCCGTTACAAAGCGACGTAGAGACGGCGGTGGGGACTGGACCCGGGTCACTGACGTTACAAAGCGACGTAGAGACGGCGGGGGGACTGGACCCCGGTCACTGCCGTTACAAAGCGACGTAGAGACGGCGGTGGGGACTGGACCCAGGTCACTGCCGTTACAAAGCGACGTAGAGACGGCGGTGGGGACTGGACCCAGGTCACTGCCGATACAAAGCGACGTAGAGACGGCGGTGGGGACTGGACCCAGGTCACTGCCGTTACAAAGCGACGTAGAGACGGCGGTGGGGACTGGACCCGGGTCACTGCAGTTACAAAGCGATGTAGAGACGGAGGTGGGGACTGGACCCGGGTCACTACCGTTACAAAGCGACGTAGAGACGGCGGTGGGGACTGGACCCAGGTCACTGGCGTTACAAAGCGACGTAGAGACGGCGGTGGGGACTGGACCCAGGTCACTGCCTTTACAAAGCGATGTAGAGACGGCGGTGGGGACTGGACCCAGGTCACTGGCGTTATAAAGCGATGTAGAGACGGAGGTGTGGACTGGACCCAGCTCACTGCCGTTACAAAGCGACGTAGAGACAGCGGTGAGGACTGGACCCAGGTCACTGGCGTTACAAAGCGATGTAGAGACGGCGGTGGGGACTGGACCCAGGTCACTGGCGTTACAAAGCGATGTAGAGACGGCGGTGGGGACTGGACCCAGGTCACTGGCGTTACAAAGCGATGTAGAGACGGCGGTGGGGACTGGACCCAGGTCACTGGCGTTACAAAGCGACGTAGAGACGGCGGTGGGGACTGGACCCAGGTCACTGCCGTTACAAAGCGACGTAGAGACGGCGGTGGGGACTGGACCCAGGTCACTGGCGTTACAAAGCGACGTAGAGACGGCGGTGGGGACTGGACCCAGGTCACTGCCGTTACAAAGCGACGTAGAGACGGCGGTGGGGACTGGACCCAGGTCACTGCAGTTACAAAGCGATGTAGAGACGGAGGTGGGGACTGGACCCGGGTCACTGCCTTTACAAAGCGATGTAGAGACGGCGGTGGGGACTGGACCCAGGTCACTGGCGTTATAAAGCGATGTAGAGACGGAGGTGTGGACTGGACCCAGCTCACTGCCGTTACAAAGCGACGTAGAGACAGCGGTGAGGACTGGACCCAGGTCACTGGCGTTACAAAGCGATGTAGAGACGGCGGTGGGGACTGGACCCAGGTCACTGGCGTTACAAAGCGATGTAGAGACGGCGGTGGGGACTGGACCCAGGTCACTGGCGTTACAAAGCGACGTAGAGACGGCGGTGGGGACTGGACCCAGGTCACTGGCGTTACAAAGCGACGTAGAGACGGCGGTGGGGACTGGACCCAGGTCACTGCCGTTACAAAGCGACGTAGAGACGGCGGTGGGGACTGGACCCAGGTCACTGGCGTTACAAAGCGACGTAGAGACGGCGGTGGGGACTGGACCCAGGTCACTGCCGTTACAAAGCGAGGCGGTGGGGACTGGACCCAGGTCACTGGCGTTACAAAGCAATGTAGAGACGGCGGTGGGGACTGGACCCAGGTCACTGCCGTTACAAAGTGATGTAGAGACGGCGGTGGGGACTGGACCCAGGTCACTGGCGTTACAAAGCAATGTAGAGACGGCGGTGGGGACTGGACCCAGGTCACTGCCGTTACAAAGCGACGTAGAGACGGCGGTGGGGACTGGACCCAGGTCACTGGCGTTACAAAGCAATGTAGAGACGGCGGTGGGGACTGGACCCAGGTCACTGCCGTTACAAAGCGACGTAGAGACGGCGGTGGGGACAGGACCCAGGTCACTGGCGTTATAAAGTGATGTAGAGACGGCGGTGGGGACTGGACCCAGGTCACTGGCGTTACAAAGCGACGTAGAGACGGCGGTGGGGACTGGACCAAGGTCACTGCCGTTACAAAGCGACGTAGAGACGGCGGTGGGGACTGGACCCAGGTCACTGCCGTTACAAAGCGACGTAGAGACGGCGGTGGGGACTGGACCCAGGTCACTGCCGTTACAAAGCGAGGCGGTGGGGACTGGACCCAGGTCACTGGCGTTACAAAGCGACGTAGAGACGGCGGTGGGGACTGGACCCAGGTCACTGCCGTTACAAAGCGACGTAGAGACGGCGGTGGGGACTGGACTCAGGTCACTGCCGTTACAAAGCGACGTAGAGACGGCGGTGGGGACTGGACCCAGGTCACTGCCGTTACAAAGCGACGTAGAGACGGCGGTGGGGACTGGACCCAGGTCACTGGCGTTACAAAGCGACGTAGAGACGGCGGTGGGGACTGGACCCGGGTCACTGGCGTTACAAAGCGACGTAGAGACGGTGGTGGGGACTGGACCCAGGTCACTGCCGTTACAAAGCGATGTAGAGACGGCGGTGGGGACTGGACCCGGGTCACTGGCGTTACAAAGCGACGTAGAGACGGCGGTGGGGACTGGACCCAGGTCACTGGCGTTACAAAGCGATGTAGAGACGGCGGTGGGGACTGGACCCAGGTCACTGGCGTTACAAAGCGATGTAGAGACGGCGGTGGTGACTGGACCCGGGTCACTGCCGTTACAAAGCGATGTAGAGACGGCGGTGGGGACTGGACCCAGGTCACTGGCGTTATAAAGCGATGTCGAGACGGCGGTGGGGACTGGACCCGGGTCACTGGCATTATAAAGTGATGTAGAGACAGCGGTGGGGACTGGACCCAGGTCACTGGCGTTACAAAGCGACGTAGAGACGGCGGTGGGGACTGGACCCAGGTCACTGGCGTTACAAAGCGATGTAGAGACGGCGGTGGGGACTGGACCCAGGTCACTGGCGTTACAAAGCGATGTAGAGACGGCGGTGGGGACTGGACCCAGGTCACTGCCGTTACAAAGTGATGTAGAGACGGCGGGGGGGACTGGACCCAGGTCACTGGCGTTACAAAGCGACGTAGAGACGGCGGTGGGGACTGGACCCAGGTCACTGCCGTTACAAAGCGAGGCGGTGGGGACTGGACCCAGGTCACTGGCGTTACAAAGTGATGTAGAGACGGCGGTGGGGACTGGACCCAGGTCACTGGCGTTACAAAGCAATGTAGAGACGGCGGTGGGGACTGGACCCAGGTCACTGCCGTTACAAAGCGACGTAGAGACGGCGGTGGGGACTGGACCCAGGTCACTGGCGTTACAAAGCGATGTAGAGACGGCGGTGGGGACTGGACCCAGGTCACTGCTGTTATAAAGCGATGTAGAGACGGCGGTGGGGACTGGACCCAGGTCACTGCCGTTACAAAGCGACGTAGTGACGGCGGTGGGGACTGGACCCAGGTCACTGGCATTACAAAGGGACGTAGAGACGGCGGTGGGGACTGGACCCAGGTCACTGCCGTTACAAAGCGACGTAGAGACGGCGGTGGGGACTGGACCCAGGTCACTGGTGTTACAAAGCGACGTAGAGACGGCGGTGGGGACTGGACCCGGGTCACTGCCGTTACAAAGCGACGTAGAGACGGCTGTGTGGACTGGACCCAGGTCACAGGCGTTATAAAGCGATGTAGAGACAGCGGTGGGGACTGGACCCAGGTCACTGGCGTTACAAAGCGATGTAGAGACGGCGGTGGGGACTGGACCCAGGTCACTGGCGTTACAAAGCGATGTAGAGACTGCGGTGGGGACTGGACCCAGGTCACTGGCATTACAAAGCGACGTAGAGACGGCAGTGGGGACTGGACCCGGGTCACTGCCTTTACAAAGCTACATAGAGACGGCGGTGGGGACTGGACCCAGGTCACTGCCGTTACAAAGCGACGTAGAGACGGCGGTGGGGACTGGACCCAGGTCACTGGCGTTACAAAGCGATGTAGGGACGGCGCTGGGCACTGGACCTAGGTCACTGCCGTTACAAAGCGATGTAGAGACGGCGGTGGGGACTGGACCCAGGTCACTGGCGTTACAAAGCGATGTAGAGACGGCGGTGGGGACTGGACCCAGGTCCCTGGCGTTATAAAGCGATGTAGAGACGGAGGTGTGGACTGGACCCAGGTCAATGCCGTTACAAAGCGACATAGAGACGGCGGTGGGGACTGGACCCAGGTCACTGCCGTTACAAAGCACTGTAGAGACGGCGGTGGGGACTGGACCCAGGTCACTGCCGTTACAAAGCGATGTAGAGACGGCGGTGGGGACTGGACCCAGGGCACTGGCGTTACAAAGCGATGTGGAGACGGCGCTGGGGACTGGACCCAGGTCACTGCCGTTACAAAGCGATGTAGAGACGGCGGTGGGGACTGGGCCCAGGTCACTGCCGTTACAAAGCAATGTAGAGACGGCGGTGGGGACTGGACCCAGGTCACTGCCGTTACAAAGCGACGTAGAGACGGCGGTGGGGACTGGGCCCAGGTCACTGCCGTTACAAAGCGATGTAGAGACGGCGGTGGGGACTGGGCCCAGGTCACTGCAGTTACAAAGCAACATAGAGACGGCGGTGGTGACTGGACCCAGGTCACTGCCGTTACAAAGCGACGTAGAGACGGCGGTGGGGACTGGACCCAGGCCACTGGCGTTACAAAGCGACGTAGAGATGGCGGTGGGGACTGGACCCAGGTCGCTGCCGTTACAAAGCGACGTAGAGACGGCGGTGTGGACTGGACCCAGGTCACTGGCGTTACAAAGCGATGTAGAGACGGCGGTGGGGACTGGACCCAGGTCACTGGCATTACAAAGCGATGTAGAGACGGCGGTGGGTACTGGACCCAGGGCACTGGCGTTACAAAGCGATGTAGAGACGGCAGTTGGGACTGGACCCAGGTCACTGGCGTTACAAAGCGATGTAGAGACGGCGGTGGGGACTGGACCCAGGTCACTGCCGTTAGAAAGTGATGTAGAGACGGCGGTGGGGACTGGACCCAGGTTACTGGCGTTACAAAGCGATGTAGAGACGGCGGTGGGGACTGGACCCAGGTCACTGGCGTTACAAAGTGATGTAGAGATGGCGGTGGGGACTGGACCCAGGTCACTGGCGTTACAAAGCGACGTAGAGATGGCGGTGGGGACTGGACCCAGGTCACTGGCGTTACAAAGCGACGTAGAGATGGCGGTGGGGACTGGACCCAGGTCACTGGCGTTACAAAGCGACGTAGAGACGGCGGTGGTGACTGGACCCAGGTCACTACTGGTATAAAGCGATGTAGAGACGGCGGTGGGGACTGGACCCAGGTCACTGCCATTACAAAGCGACGTAGAGACGGCGGTGGGGACTGGACCCAGGTCACTGCCGTTACAAAGCAACATAGAGATGGCGGTGGGGACTGGACCCAGGTCACTGCCGTTACAAAGCGACGTAGAGACGGCGGTGGGGACTGGACCCAGGTCACTGGCGTTACAAAGCGACGTAGAGACGGCGGTGGGGACTGGACCCAGGTCACTGGCGTTACAAAGCGATGTAGAGACGGCGGTGGGGACTGGACCCAGGTCACTGGCGTTACAAAGCGATGTAGAGACGGCGGTGTGGACTGGACCCAGGTCACTGGCATTACAAAGCGACGTAGAGACGGCGGTGGGGACTGGACCCGGGTCACTGCCTTTAGAAAGCTACATAGAGACGGCGGTGGGGACTGGACCCAGGTCACTGCCGTTACAAAGCGACGTAGAGACGGCGGTGGGGACTGGACCCAGGTCACTGGCGTTACAAAGCGATGTAGAGACGGCGCTGGGCACTGGACCTAGGTCACTGCCGTTACAAAGCGATGTAGAGACGGCGGTGGGGACTGGACCCAGGTCACTGGCGTTACAAAGCGACGTAGAGACGGCGGTGGGGACTGGACCCGGGTCACTGCCTTTAGAAAGCTACATAGAGACGGCGGTGGGGACTGGACCCAGGTCACTGCCGTTACAAAGCGACGTAGAGACGGCGGTGGGGACTGGACCCAGGTCACTGGCGTTACAAAGCGATGTAGAGACGGCGCTGGGCACTGGACCTAGGTCACTGCCGTTACAAAGCGATGTAGAGACGGCGGTGGGGACTGGACCCAGGTCACTGGCGTTACAAAGCGATGTAGAGACGGCGGTGGGGACTGGACCCAGGTCACTGGCGTTATAAAGCGATGTAGAGACGGAGGTGTGGACTGGACCCAGGTCACTGCCGTTACAGAGCGACATAGAGACGGCGGTGGGGACTGGACCCAGGTCACTGCCGTTACAAAGCAATGTAGAGACGGCGGTGGGGACTGGACCCAGGTCACTGCCGTTACAAAGCGATGTAGAGACGGCGGTGGGGACTGGACCCAGGGCACTGGCGTTACAAAGCGATGTGGAGACGGCGCTGGGGACTGGACCCAGGTCACTGCCGTTACAAAGCGATGTAGAGACGGCGGTGGGGACTGGGCCCAGGTCACTGCCGTTACAAAGCGATGTAGAGACGGCGGTGGGTACTGGACCCAGGTCACTGGCGTTACAAAGCGATGTAGAGACGGCAGTGGGGACTGGACCCAGGTCACTGGCGTTACAAAGCGACGTAGAGACGGCGGTGGGGACTGGACCCAGGTCACTGGCGTTACAAAGCGACGTAGAGACGGCGGTGTGGACTGGACCCAGGTCACTGGCGTTACAAAGCGATGTAGAGACGGCGGTGCGGACTGGACCCAGGTCACTGGCATTACAAAGCGATGTAGAGACGGCGGTGGGGACTGGACCCAGGTGACTGCCGTTACAAAGCGAGGCGGTGGGGACTGGACCCAGGTCACTGGCGTTACAAAGCGATGTAGAGACGGCGCTGGGCACTGGACCTAGGTCACTGCCGTTACAAAGCGATGTAGAGACGGCGGTGGGGACTGGACCCAGGTCACTGGTGTTACAAAGCGACGTAGAGACGGCGGTGGGGACTGGACCCAGGTCCCTGGCGTTATAAAGCGATGTAGAGACGGAGGTGTGGACTGGACCCAGGTCACTGCCGTTACAAAGCGACATAGAGACGGCGGTGGGGACTGGACCCAGGTCACTGCCGTTACAAAGCACTGTAGAGACGGCGGTGGGGACTGGACCCAGGTCACTGCCGTTACAAAGCGATGTAGAGACGGCGGTGGGGACTGGACCCAGGGCACTGGCGTTACAAAGCGATGTGGAGACGGCGCTGGGGACTGGACCCAGGTCACTGCCGTTACAAAGCGATGTAGAGACGGCGGTGGGGACTGGGCCCAGGTCACTGCCGTTACAAAGCAATGTAGAGACGGCGGTGGGGACTGGACCCAGGTCACTGCCGTTACAAAGCGACGTAGAGACGGCGGTGGGGACTGGGCCCAGGTCACTGCCGTTACAAAGCGATGTAGAGACGGCGGTGGGGACTGGACCCAGGTCACTGCAGTTACAAAGCAACATAGAGACGGCGGTGGGGACTGGACCCAGGTCACTGCCGTTACAAAGCGACGTAGAGACGGCGGTGGGGACTGGACCCAGGCCACTGGCGTTACAAAGCGACGTAGAGACGGCGGTGGGGACTGGACCCAGGTCACTGCCGTTACAAATCGACGTAGAGACGGCGGAGTGGACTGGACCCAGGTCACTGGCGTTACAAAGCGATGTAGAGACGGTGGTGGGGACTGGACCCAGGTCACTGGCATTACAAAGCGATGTAGAGACGGCGGTGGGTACTGGACCCAGGGCACTGGCGTTACAAAGCGATGTAGAGACGGCAGTGGGGACTGGACCCAGGTCACTGGCGTTACAAAGCGATGTAGAGACGGCGGTGGGGACTGGACCCAGGTCACTGCCGTTATAAAGTGATGTAGAGACGGCGGTGGGGACTGGACCCAGGTTACTGGCGTTACAAAGCGATGTAGAGACGGCGGTGGGGACTGGACCCAGGTCACTGGCGTTACAAAGTGATGTAGAGATGGCGGTGGGGACTGGACCCAGGTCACTGGCGTTACAAAGCGACGTAGAGATGGCGGTGGGGACTGGACCCAGGTCACTGGCGTTACAAAGCGACGTAGAGACGGCGGTGGTGACTGGACCCAGGTCACTACTGGTATAAAGCGATGTAGAGACGGCGGTGGGGACTGGACCCAGGTCACTGCCATTACAAAGCAACGTAGAGACGGCGGTGGGGACTGGACCCAGGTCACTGGCGTTACAAAGCGACGTAGAGACGGCGGTGGGGACTGGACCCAGGTCACTGCCGTTACAAAGCGACGTAGAGACGGCGGTGGGGACTGGACCCAGGTCACTGGCGTTACAAAGCGACGTAGAGACGGCGGTGGGGACTGGACCCAGGTCACTGGCGTTACAAAGCGACGTAGAGACGGCGGTGGGGACTGGACCCAGGTCACTGGCGTTACAAAGCGATGTAGAGACGGCGGTGGGGACTGGACCCAGGTCACTGGCGTTACAAAGCGATGTAGAGACGGCGGTGGGGACTGGACCCAGGTCACTGGCATTACAAAGCGACGTAGAGACGGCGGTGGGGACTGGACCCGGGTCACTGCCTTTACAAAGCTACATAGAGACGGCGGTGGGGACTGGACCCAGGTCACTGCCGTTACAAAGCGACGTAGAGACGGCGGTGGGGACTGGACCCAGGTCACTGGCGTTACAAAGCGATGTAGAGACGGCGCTGGGCACTGGACCTAGGTCACTGCCGTTACAAAGCGATGTAGAGACGGCGGTGGGGACTGGACCCAGGTCACTGGCGTTACAAAGCGATGTAGAGACGGCGGTGGGGACTGGACCCAGGTCACTGGCGTTATAAAGCGATGTAGAGACGGAGGTATGGACTGGACCCAGGTCACTGCCGTTACAGAGCGACATAGAGACGGCGGTGGGGACTGGACCCAGGTCACTGCCGTTACAAAGCAATGTAGAGACGGCGGTGGGGACTGGACCCAGGTCACTGCCGTTACAAAGCGATGTAGAGACGGCGGTGGGGACTGGACCCAGGGCACTGGCGTTACAAAGCGATGTGGAGACGGCGCTGGGGACTGGACCCAGGTCACTGCCGTTACAAAGCGATGTAGAGACGGCGGTGGGGACTGGGCCCAGGTCACTGCCTTTACAAAGCGATGTAGAGACGGCGGTGGGTACTGGACCCAGGTCACTGGCGTTACAAAGCGATGTAGAGACGGCAGTGGGGACTGGACCCAGGTCACTGGCATTACAAAGCGATGTAGAGACGGCGGTGGGGACTGGACCCAGGTCACTGGCGTTACAAAGTGATGTAGAGATGGCGGTGGGGACTGGACCCAGGTCACTGGCGTTACAAAACGACGTAGAGATGGCGGTGGGGACTGGACCCAGGTCACTGGCGTTACAAAGCGACGTAGAGACGGCGGTGGTGACTGGACCCAGGTCACTGCCGTTACAAAGCGATGTAGAGACGGCGGTGGGGACTAGACTCAGGTCACTGCTGGTATAAAGCGATGTAGAGACGGCGGTGGGGACTGGACCCAGGTCACTGCCATTACAAAGCGACGTAGAGACGGCGGTGGGGACTGGACCCAGGTTACTGGCGTTACAAAGCGACGTAGAGACGGCGGTGGGGACTGGACCCAGGTCACTGCCGTTACAAAGCGACGTAGAGACGGCGGTGGGGACTGGACCCAGGTCACTGGCGTTACAAAGCGACGTAGAGACGGCGTTCGGGACTGGACCCAGGTCACTGGCGTTAAAAAGCGATGTAGAGACGGAGGTGTGGACTGGACCCAGGTCACTGCCGTTACAAAGCGACATAGAGACGGCGGTGGGGACTGGACCCAGGTCACTGCCGTTACAAAGCAATGTAGAGACGGCGGTGGGGACTGGACCCAGGTCACTGCCGTTACAAAGCGACGTAGAGACGGCGGTGGGGACTGGACCCAGGTCACTGGCGTTACAAAGCGATGTAGAGACGGCGGTGGGGACTGGACCCAGGTCACTGCCGTTAGAAAGCGATGTAGAGACGGCGGTGGGGACTGGACCCAGGTCACTGGCGTTACAAAGCGATGTAGAGACGGCGGTGGGGACTGGACCCAGGTCACTGCCGTTACAAAGCGATGTAGAGACGGCAGTGGGGACTGGACCCAGGTCACTGGCGTTATAAAGCGAAGTAGAGACGGAGGTGTGGACTGGACCCAGGTCACTGCCGTTACAAAGCGACGTAGAGACGGCGGTGGGGACTGGACCCAGGTCACTGGCGTTACAAAGCGATGTAGAGACGGCGGTGGGGACTGGACCCAGGTCACTGGCGTTACAAAGCGATGTAGAGACGGCGGTGGGGACTGGACCCAGGTCACTGCCATTACAAAGCGACGTAGAGACGGCGGTGGGGACTGGACCCAGGTCACTGGCGTTACAAAGCGACGTAGAGACGGCGGTGGGGACTGGACCCAGGTCACTGCCGTTACAAAGCGACGTAGAGACGGCGGTGGGGACTGGACCCAGGTCACTGGCGTTACAAAGCGACGTAGAGACGGCGGTGGGGACTGGACCCAGGTCACTGGCGTTACAAAGCGACGTAGAGACGGCGGTGGGGACTGGACCCAGGTCACTGGCGTTACAAAGCGATGTAGAGACGGCGGTGGGGACTGGACCCAGGTCACTGGCGTTACAAAGCGATGTAGAGACGGCGGTGGGGACTGGACCCAGGTCACTGGCATTACAAAGCGACGTAGAGACGGCGGTGGGGACTGGACCCGGGTCACTGCCTTTACAAAGCTACATAGAGACGGCGGTGGGGACTGGACCCAGGTCACTGCCGTTACAAAGCGACGTAGAGACGGCGGTGGGGACTGGACCCAGGTCACTGGCGTTACAAAGCGATGTAGAGACGGCGCTGGGCACTGGACCTAGGTCACTGCCGTTACAAAGCGATGTAGAGACGGCGGTGGGGACTGGACCCAGGTCACTGGCGTTACAAAGCGATGTAGAGACGGCGGTGGGGACTGGACCCAGGTCACTGGCGTTATAAAGCGATGTAGAGACGGAGGTGTGGACTGGACCCAGGTCACTGCCGTTACAGAGCGACATAGAGACGGCGGTGGGGACTGGACCCAGGTCACTGCCGTTACAAAGCAATGTAGAGACGGCGGTGGGGACTGGACCCAGGTCACTGCCGTTACAAAGCGATGTAGAGACGGCGGTGGGGACTGGACCCAGGGCACTGGCGTTACAAAGCGATGTGGAGACGGCGCTGGGGACTGGACCCAGGTCACTGCCGTTACAAAGCGATGTAGAGACGGCGGTGGGGACTGGGCCCAGGTCACTGCCTTTACAAAGCGATGTAGAGACGGCGGTGGGTACTGGACCCAGGTCACTGGCGTTACAAAGCGATGTAGAGACGGCAGTGGGGACTGGACCCAGGTCACTGGCATTACAAAGCGATGTAGAGACGGCGGTGGGGACTGGACCCAGGTCACTGGCGTTACAAAGTGATGTAGAGATGGCGGTGGGGACTGGACCCAGGTCACTGGCGTTACAAAGCGACGTAGAGATGGCGGTGGGGACTGGACCCAGGTCACTGGCGTTACAAAGCGACGTAGAGACGGCGGTGGTGACTGGACCCAGGTCACTGCCGTTACAAAGCGATGTAGAGACGGCGGTGGGGACTAGACTCAGGTCACTGCTGGTATAAAGCGATGTAGAGACGGCGGTGGGGACTGGACCCAGGTCACTGCCATTACAAAGCGACGTAGAGACGGCGGTGGGGACTGGACCCAGGTTACTGGCGTTACAAAGCGACGTAGAGACGGCGGTGGGGACTGGACCCAGGTCACTGCCGTTACAAAGCGACGTAGAGACGGCGGTGGGGACTGGACCCAGGTCACTGGCGTTACAAAGCGACGTAGAGACGGCGTTCGGGACTGGACCCAGGTCACTGGCGTTAAAAAGCGATGTAGAGACGGAGGTGTGGACTGGACCCAGGTCACTGCCGTTACAAAGCGACATAGAGACGGCGGTGGGGACTGGACCCAGGTCACTGCCGTTACAAAGCAATGTAGAGACGGCGGTGGGGATTGGACCCAGGTCACTGCCGTTACAAAGCGACGTAGAGACGGCGGTGGGGACTGGACCCAGGTCACTGGCGTTACAAAGCGATGTAGAGACGGCGGTGGGGACTGGACCCAGGTCACTGCCGTTAGAAAGCGATGTAGAGACGGCGGTGGGGACTGGACCCAGGTCACTGGCGTTACAAAGCGATGTAGAGACGGCGGTGGGGACTGGACCCAGGTCACTGCCGTTACAAAGCGATGTAGAGACGGCAGTGGGGACTGGACCCAGGTCACTGGCGTTATAAAGCGAAGTAGAGACGGAGGTGTGGACTGGACCCAGGTCACTGCCGTTACAAAGCGACGTAGAGACGGCGGTGGGGACTGGACCCAGGTCACTGGCGTTACAAAGCGATGTAGAGACGGCGGTGGGGACTGGACCCAGGTCACTGGCGTTACAAAGCGATGTAGAGACGGCGGTGGGGACTGGACCCAGGTCACTGGCGTTACAAAGCGATGTAGAGACGGCGGTGGGGACTGGACCCAGGTCACTGGCGTTACAAAGCGATGTAGAGGCGGCGGTGGTGACTGGACCCGGGTCACTGCCGTTACAAAGCGATGTAGAGACGGCGGTGGGGACCGGACCCAGGTCACTGGCGTTATAAAGCGATGTTGAGACGGCGGAGGGGACTGGACCCAGGTCACTGGCATTATAAAGTGCTGTAGAGACGGCGGTGGGGACTGGACCCAGGTCACTGGCGTTACAAAGCGACGTAGAGACGGCGGTGGGGACTGGACACAGGTCACTGCCGTTACAAAGCGACGTAGAGATGGCGGTGGGGACTGGACCCAGGTCACTGCCGTTACAAAGTGATGTAGAGACGGCGGTGGGGACTGGACCCAGGTCACTGGCGTTACAAAGCGACGTAGAGACGGCGGTGGGGACTGGACCCAGGTCACTGCCGTTACAAAGCGAGGCGGTGGGGACTGGACCCAGGTCACTGGCGTTACAAAGTGATGTAGAGACGGCGGTGGGGACTGGACCCAGGTCACTGGCGTTACAAAGCAATGTAGAGACGGCGGTGGGGACTGGACCCAGGTCACTGCCGTTACAAAGCGACGTAGAGACGGCGGTGGGGACTGGACCCAGGTCACTGGCGTTACAAAGCAATGTAGAGACGGCGGTGGGGACTGGACCCAGGTCACTGCTGTTATAAAGCGATGTAGAGACGGCGGTGGGGACTGGACCCAGGTCACTGCCGTTACAAAGCGACGTAGAGACGGCGGTGGGGACTGGACCCAGGTCACTGGCGTTACAAAGGGACGTAGAGACGGCGGTGGGGACTGGACCCAGGTCACTGCCGTTACAAAGCGACGTAGAGACGGCGGTGGGGACTGGACCCAGGTCACTGGCGTTACAAAGCGATGTAGAGACGGCGGTGGGGACTGGACCCAGGTCACTGGCGTTACAAAGCGATGTAGAGGCGGCGGTGGTGACTGGACCCGGGTCACTGCCGTTACAAAGCGATGTAGAGACGGCGGTGGGGACCGGACCCAGGTCACTGGCGTTATAAAGCGATGTTGAGACGGCGGAGGGGACTGGACCCAGGTCACTGGCATTATAAAGTGCTGTAGAGACGGCGGTGGGGACTGGACCCAGGTCACTGGCGTTACAAAGCGACGTAGAGACGGCGGTGGGGACTGGACACAGGTCACTGCCGTTACAAAGCGACGTAGAGATGGCGGTGGGGACTGGACCCAGGTCACTGCCGTTACAAAGTGATGTAGAGACGGCGGTGGGGACTGGACCCAGGTCACTGGCGTTACAAAGCGACGTAGAGACGGCGGTGGGGACTGGACCCAGGTCACTGCCGTTACAAAGCGAGGCGGTGGGGACTGGACCCAGGTCACTGGCGTTACAAAGTGATGTAGAGACGGCGGTGGGGACTGGACCCAGGTCACTGGCGTTACAAAGCAATGTAGAGACGGCGGTGGGGACTGGACCCAGGTCACTGCCGTTACAAAGCGACGTAGAGACGGCGGTGGGGACTGGACCCAGGTCACTGGCGTTACAAAGCAATGTAGAGACGGCGGTGGGGACTGGACCCAGGTCACTGCTGTTATAAAGCGATGTAGAGACGGCGGTGGGGACTGGACCCAGGTCACTGCCGTTACAAAGCGACGTAGAGACGGCGGTGGGGACTGGACCCAGGTCACTGGCGTTACAAAGGGACGTAGAGACGGCGGTGGGGACTGGACCCAGGTCACTGGCGTTACAAAGCGATGTAGAGACGGCGGTGGGGACTGGACCCAGGTCACTGGCGTTACAAAGCGATGTAGAGACGGCGGTGGTGACTGGACCCGGGTCACTGCCGTTACAAAGCGATGTAGAGACGGCGGTGGGGACTGGACCCAGGTCACTGGCGTTATAAAGCGATGTCGAGACGGCGGTGGGGACTGGACCCAGGTCACTGGCATTATAAAGTGATGTAGAGACGGCGGTGGGGACTGGACCCAGGTCACTGGCGTTACAAAGCGACGTAGAGACGGCGGTGGGGACTGGACACAGGTCACTGCCGTTACAAAGCGACGTAGAGACGGCGGTGGGGACTGGACCCAGGTCACTGCCGTTACAAAGTGATGTAGAGACGGCGGTGGGGACTGGACCTAGGTCACTGGCGTTACAAAGCGACGTAGAGACGGCGGTGGGGACTGGACCCAGGTCACTGCCGTTACAAAGCGAGGCGGTGGGGACTGGACCCAGGTCACTGGCGTTACAAAGTGATGTAGAGACGGCGGTGGGGACTGGACCCAGGTCACTGGCGTTACAAAGCAATGTAGAGACGGCGGTGGGGACTGGACCCAGGTCACTGCCGTTACAAAGCGACGTAGAGACGGCGGTGGGGACTGGACCCAGGTCACTGGCGTTACAAAGCAATGTAGAGACGGCGGTGGGGACTGGACCCAGGTCACTGCTGTTATAAAGCGATGTAGAGACGGCGGTGGGGACTGGACCAAGGTCACTGCCGTTACAAAGCGACGTAGAGACGGCGGTGGGGACTGGACCCAGGTCACTGGCGTTACAAAGGGACGTAGAGACGGCGGTGGGGACTGGACCCAGGTCACTGCCGTTACAAAGCGACGTAGAGACGGCGGTGGGGACTGGACCCAGGTCACTGGTGTTACAAAGCGACGTAGAGACGGCGGTGGGGACTGGACCCGGGTCACTGGTGTTACAAAGCAATGTAGAGACGGCGGTGGGGACTGGACCCGGGTCACTGGTGTTACAAAGCAATGTAGAGACGGAGGTGAGAACTGGACCCAGGTCACTGGCGTTATAAAGCGATGTAGAGACGGAGGTGTGGACTGGACCCAGGTCACTGCCGTTACAAAGCGACATAGAGACGGCGGTGGGGACTGGACCCAGGTCACTGCCGTTACAAAGCGACGTAGAGACGGCGGTGGGGACTGGACCCAGGTCACTGCCGTTACAAAGCAATGTAGAGACGGCGGTGGGGACTGGACCCAGGTCACTGCCGTTACAAAGCGATGTAGAGACGGCGGTGGGGACTGGAGCCAGGTCACTGGCGTTACAAAGCGATGTGGAGACGGCGCTGGGGACTGGACCCAGGTCACTGCTGTTATAAAGCGATGTAGAGACGGCGGTGGGGACTGGACCAAGGTCACTGCCGTTACAAAGCGACGTAGAGACGGCGGTGGGGACTGGACCCAGGTCACTGGCGTTACAAAGGGACGTAGAGACGGCGGTGGGGACTGGACCCAGGTCACTGCCGTTACAAAGCGACGTAGAGACGGCGGTGGGGACTGGACCCAGGTCACTGGTGTTACAAAGCGACGTAGAGACGGCGGTGGGGACTGGACCCGGGTCACTGGTGTTACAAAGCAATGTAGAGACGGCGGTGGGGACTGGACCCGGGTCACTGGTGTTACAAAGCAATGTAGAGACGGAGGTGAGAACTGGACCCAGGTCACTGGCGTTATAAAGCGATGTAGAGACGGAGGTGTGGACTGGACCCAGGTCACTGCCGTTACAAAGCGACATAGAGACGGCGGTGGGGACTGGACCCAGGTCACTGCCGTTACAAAGCGACGTAGAGACGGCGGTGGGGACTGGACCCAGGTCACTGCCGTTACAAAGCAATGTAGAGACGGCGGTGGGGACTGGACCCAGGTCACTGCCGTTACAAAGCGATGTAGAGACGGCGGTGGGGACTGGAGCCAGGTCACTGGCGTTACAAAGCGATGTGGAGACGGCGCTGGGGACTGGACCCAGGTCACTGCCGTTACAAAGCGATGTAGAGACGGCGGTGGGGACTGGGCCCAGGTCACTGCCGTTACAAAGCAACATAGAGACGGCGGTGGGGACTGGACCCAGGTCACTGCCGTTACAAAGCGACGTAGAGACGGCGGTGGGGACTGGGCCCAGGTCACTGCCGTTACAAAGCGATGTAGAGACGGCGGTGGGGACTGGGCCCAGGTCACTGCAGTTACAAAGCAACATAGAGACGGCGGTGGGGACTGGACCCAGGTCACAGCCGTTACAAAGCGACGTAGAGACGGCGGTGGGGACTGGACCCAGGTCACTGGCGTTACAAAGCGACGTAGAGACGGCGGTGGGGACTGGACCCAGTTCACTGGCGTTACAAACCGACGTAGAGACGGCGGTGGGGACTGGACCCAGGTCACTGCCGTTACAAAGCAACATAGAGACGGCGGTGGGGACTGGACCCAGGTCACTGCCGTTACAAAGCGACGTAGAGACGGCGGTGTGGACTGGACCCAGGTCACTGGCGTTACAAAGCGATGTAGAGACGGCGGTGGGGACTTGACCCAGGCTCAGGCATTACAAAGCGATGTAGAGACGGCGGTGGGTACTGGACCCAGGTCACTGGCGTTACAAAGCGATGTAGAGACGGCAGTGGGGACTGGACCCAAGTCGCTGGCGTTACAAAGCGATGTAGAGACGGCGGTGGGGACTGGACCCAGGTCACTGCCGTTATAAAGTGATGTAGAGACGGCGGTGGGGACTGGATCCAGGTTACTGGCGTTACAAAGCGATGTAGAGACGGCGGTGGGGACTGGACCCAGGTCACTGGCGTTACAAAGCGACGTAGAGACGGCGGTGGTGACTGGACCCAGGTCACTACCGTTACAAAGCGACGTAGAGATGGCGGTGGGGACTGGACCCAGGTCACTGCCGTTACAAAGCGATGTAGAGACGGCGGTGGGGACTGGACCCAGGTCACTGCCATTACAAAGCGACGTAGAGACGGCGGTGGGGACTGGACCCAGGTCACTGGCGTTACAATGCGACGTAGAGACGGCGGTGGGGACTGGACCCAGGTCACTGCCGTTACAAAGCGACGTAGAGACGGCGGTGGGGACTGGACCCAGGTCACTGGCGTTACAAAGCGACGTAGAGACGGCGGTCGGGACTGGACCCAGTTCACTGGCGTTACAAAGCGATGTAGAGACGGAGGTGTGGACTGGACCCAGGTCACTGCCGTTAGAAAGCGACATAGAGACGGCGGTGGGGACTGGACCCAGGTCACTGCCGTTACAAAGCAATGTAGAGACGGCGGTGGGGACTGGACCCAGGTCACTGCCGTTACAAAGCGATGTAGAGACGGCGGTGGGGACTGGGCCCAGGTCACTGCAGTTACAAAGCAACATAGAGACGGCGGTGGGGACTGGACCCAGGTCACTGCCGTTACAAAGCGACGTAGAGACGGCGGAGGGGACTGGACCCAGGTCACTGGCGTTACAAAGCGACGTAGAGACGGCGGTGGGGACTGGACCCAGTTCACTGGCGTTACAAACCGACGTAGAGACGGCGGTGGGGACTGGACCCAGGTCACTGCCGTTACAAAGCAACATAGAGACGGCGGTGGGGACTGGACCCAGGTCACTGCCGTTACAAAGCGACGTAGAGACGGCGGTGTGGACTGGACCCAGGTCACTGGCGTTACAAAGCGATGTAGAGACGGCGGTGGGGACTTGACCCAGGTCACTGGCATTACAAAGCGATGTAGAGACGGCGGTGGGTACTGGACCCAGGTCACTGGCGTTACAAAGCGATGTAGAGACGGCAGTGGGGACTGGACCCAGGTCACTGGCGTTACAAAGCGATGTAGAGACGGCGGTGGGGACTGGACCCAGGTCACTGCCGTTATAAAGTGATGTAGAGACGGCGGTGGGGACTGGACCCAGGTTACTGGCGTTACAAAGCGATGTAGAGACGGCGGAGGGGACTAGACCCAGGTCACTGGCGTTACAAAGCGACGTAGAGACGGCGGTGGTGACTGGACCCAGGTCACTACCGTTACAAAGCGACGTAGAGATGGCGGTGGGGACTGGACCCAGGTCACTGCCGTTACAAAGCGATGTAGAGACGGCGGTGGGGACTGGACCCAGGTCACTGCCATTACAAAGCGACGTAGAGACGGCGGTGGGGACTGGACCCAGGTCACTGGCGTTACAATGCGACGTAGAGACGGCGGTGGGGATTGGACCCAGGTCACTGCCGTTACAAAGCGACGTAGAGACGGCGGTGGGGACTGGACCCAGGTCACTGGCGTTACAAAGCGACGTAGAGACGGCGGTCGGGACTGCACCCAGTACACTGGCGTTACAAAGCGATGTAGAGACGGAGGTGTGGACTGGACCCAGGTCACTGCCGTTACAAAGCGACATAGAGACGGCGGTGGGGACTGGACCCAGGTCACTGCCGTTACAAAGCAATGTAGAGACGGCGGTGGGGACTGGACACAGGTCACTGCCGTTACAAAGCGATGTAGAGACGGCGGTGGGGACTGGGCCCAGGTCACTGCCGTTACAAAGCAACATAGAGACGGCGGTGGGGAATGGACCCAGGTCACTGCCGTTACAAAGCGACGTAGAGACGGCGGTGGGGACTGGACCCAGGTCACTGGCGTTACAAAGCGACGTAGAGACGGCGGTGGGGGCTGGACCCAGGTCACTGGCGTTACAAAGCGACGTAGAGACGGTGGTGGGGACTGGACCCAGGTCACTGGCGTTACAAAGCGACATAGAGACGGCGGTGGGGACTGGACCCAGGTCACTGCCGTTACAAAGCGACGTAGAGACGGCGGTGTGGACTGGACCCAGGTCACTGGCATTACAAAGCGATGTAGAGATGGAGGTGGGGACTGGACCCAGGTCACTGGCATAACAAAGCGATGTAGAGACGGCGGTGGGTACTGGACCCAGGTCACTGGCGTTACAAAGCGATGTAGAGACGGCAGTGGGGACTGGACCCAGGTCACTGGCGTTACAAAGCGATGTAGAGACGGCGGTGGGGACTGGACCCAGGTCACTGCCGTTATAAAGCGATGTAGAGACGGCGGTGGGGACTGGACCCAGGTTACTGGCGTTACAAAGCGATGTAGAGACGGCGGTGGGGACTGGACCCAGGTCACTGGCGTTACAAAGTGATGTAGAGATGGCGGTGGGGACTGGACCCAGCTTACTGGCGTTACAAAGCGACGTAGAGATGGCGGTGGGGACTGGACCCAGGTCACTGGCGTTACAAAGCGACGTAGAGACGGCGGTGGTGACTGGACCCAGGTCACTGCCGTTACAAAGCGATGTAGAGACGGCGGTGGGGACTGGACCCAGGTCACTGCTGTTATAAAGCGATGTAGAGACGGCGGTGGGGACTGGACCCAGGTCACTGGCGTTACAAAGCGACGTAGAGACGGCGGTGGGGACTGGACCCAGGTCACTGCCGTTACAAAGCGACGTAGAGACGGCGGTGGGGACTGGACCCAGGTCACTGGCGTTACAAAGCGGCGTAGAGACGGCGGTGGGGACTGGACCCAGGTCACTGGCGTTACAAAGCGATGTAGAGACGGCTGTGGGGACTGGACCCAGGTCACTGCCGTTACAAAGCGAGGCGGTGGGGACTGGACCCAGGTCACTGGCGTTACAAAGCGAGGCGGTGGGGACTGGACCCAGGTCACTGCCGTTACAAAGCGATGTAGAGACGGCGGTGGGGACTGGACCCAGGTCACTGCCGTTACAAAGCGAGGCGGTGTGGACTGGACCCAGGTCACTGCCGTTACAAAGCGACGTAGAGACGGTGGTGGGGACTGGACCCGGGTCACTGCCGTTACAAAGCGATGTAGAGACGGCGGTGGGGACTGGACCCAGGTCACTGGCGTTACAATGCGATGTAGAGACGGCGGTGGGGACTGGACCCAGGTCACTGGCGTTACAAAGCGACATAGAGACGGCGGTGGGGACTGGACCCAGGTCACTGCTGTTACAAAGCGACGTAGAGACGGCGGTGTGGACTGGACCCAGGTCACTGGCGTTACAAAGCGATGTAGAGACGAAGGTGGGGACTGGACCCAGGTCACTGGCATTACAAAGCGATGTAGAGATGGCGGTGGGTACTGGACCCAGGTCACTGGCGTTACAAAGCGATGTAGAGACGGCAGTGGGGACTGGACCCAGGTCACTGGCGTTACAAAGCGATGTAGAGACGGCGGTGGGGACTGGACCCAGGTCACTGCCGTTATAAAGCGATGTAGAGACGGCGGTGGGGACTGGACCCAGGTCACTGGCGTTACAAAGCGATGTAGAGACGGCGGTGGGGACTGGACCCAGGTCACTGGCGTTACAAAGTGAGGTAGAGATGGCGGTGGGGACTGGACCCAGGTCACTGGCGTTACAAAGCGACGTAGAGATGGCGGTGGGGACTGGACCCAGGTCACTGGCGTTACAAAGCGACGTAGAGACGGCGGTGGTGACTGGACCCAGGTCACTGCCGTTACAAAGCGATGTAGAGACGGCGGTGGGGACTGGACCCAGGTCACTGGCATTACAAAGCGACGTAGAGACGGCGGTGGGGACTGGACCCGGGTCACTGCCTTTACAAAGCTACATAGAGACGGCGGTGGGGACTGGACCCAGGTCACTGCCGTTACAAAGCGACGTAGAGACGGCGGTGGGGACTGGACCCAGGTCACTGCCGTTACAAAGCGACGTAGAGACGGCGGTGGGGACTGGACCCAGGTCACTGGCGTTACAAAGCGACGTAGAGACGGCGGTGGGGACTGGACCCAGGTCACTGCCGTTACAAAACAAGGTAGAGACGGCGGTGGGGACTGGACCCAGGTCGCTGCCGTTACAAAGCGACGTAGAGACGGCGGTGTGGACTGTACCCAGGTCACTGCCGTTACAAAGCGACATAGAGACGGCGGTGGGGACTGGACCCAGGTCACTGCCGTTACAAAGCGACGTAGAGACGGCGGTGGGGACTGGACCCAGGTCACTGCTGTTACAAAGCGACGTAGAGACGGCGGTGGGGACTGGACCCGGGTCACTGCCGTTACAAAGCGACGTAGAGACGGCAGTGCGGACTGGACCCAGGTCACTGGCGTTATAAAGCGATGTAGAAACAGTTGTGGGGACTGGACCCAGGTCACTGCCGTTACAAAGCAACATAGAGACGGCGGTGGGGACTGGACCCAGGTCACTGGCGTTACAAAGCGATGTAGAGACGGCGGTGGGGACTGGACCCAGGTCACTGGCGTTACAAAGCGATGTAGAGACGGCGGTGGGGACTGGGCCCAGGTCACTGCCGTTACAAAGCAACATAGAGACGGCGGTGGGGACTGGACCCAGGTCACTGCCGTTACAAAGCGACGTAGAGACGGCGGTGGGGACTGGACCCAGGTCACTGGCGTTACAAAGCGACGTAGAGACGGCGGTGGGGACTGGACCCAGGTCACTGGCGTTACAAACCGACGTAGAGACGGCGGTGGGGACTGGACCCAGGTCACTGCCGTTACAAAGCAACATAGAGACGGCGGTGGGGACTGGACCCAGGTCACTGCCGTTACAAAGCGACGTAGAGACGGCGGTGTGGACAGGACCCAGGTCACTGGCGTTACAAAGCGATGTAGAGACGGCGGTGGGGAATGGACCCAGGTCACTGGCATTACAAAGCGATGTAGAGACGGCGGTGGGTACTGGACCCAGGTCACTGGCGTTACAAAGCGATGTAGAGACGGCAGTGGGGACTGGACCCAGGTCACTGGCGTTACAAAGCGATGTAGAGACGGCGGTGGGGACTGGACCCAGGTCACTGCCGTTATAAAGTGATGTAGAGACGGCGGTGGGGACTGGACCCAGGTTACTGGCGTTACAAAGCGATGTAGAGACGGCGGTGGGGACTGGACCCAGGTCACTGGTGTTACAAAGTGATGTAGAGATGGCGGTGGGGACTGGACCCAGGTCACTGGCGTTACAAAGCGACGTAGAGATGGCGGTGGGGACTGGACCCAGGTCACTGGCCTTACAAAGCGACGTAGAGACGGCGGTGGTGACTGGACCCAGGTCACTGCCGTTACAAAGCGACGTAGAGATGGCGGTGGGGACTGGACCCAGGTCACTGCCGTTACAAAGCGATGTAGAGACGGCGGTGGGGACTGGACCCAGGTCACTGCTGGTATAAAGCGATGTAGAGACGGCGGTGGGGACTGGACCCAGGTGACTGCCATTACAAAGCGACGTAGAGACGGCGGTGGGGACTGGACCCAGGTCACTGGCGTTACAAAGCGACGTAGAGACGGCGGTGGGGACTGGACCCAGGTCACTGCCGTTACAAAGCGACGTAGAGACGGCGGTGGGGACTGGACCCAGGTCACTGGCGTTACAAAGCGACGTAGAGACGGCGGTCGGGACTGGACCCAGGTCACTGGCGTTACAAAGCGATGTAGAGACGGAGGTGTGGACTGGACCCAGGTCACTGCCGTTACAAAGCGACATAGAGACGGCGGTGGGGACTGGACCCAGGTCACTGCCGTTACAAAGCAATGTAGAGACGGCGGTGGGGACTGGACCCAGGTCACTGCCGTTACAAAGCGATGTAGAGACGGCGGTGGGGACTGGGCCCAGGTCACTGCCGTTACAAAGCAACATAGAGACGGCGGTGGGGAATGGACCCAGGTCACTGCCGTTACAAAGCGACGTAGAGACGGCGGTGGGGACTGGACCCAGGTCACTGGCGTTACAAAGCGACGTAGAGACGGCGGTGGGGACTGGACCCAGGTCACTGGCGTTACAAAGCGACGTAGAGACGGCGGTGGGGACTGGACCCAGGTCACTGCCGTTACAAAGCGATGTAGACACGGCGGTGGGGACTGGACCCAGGTCACTGCTGGTATAAAGCGATGTAGAGACGGCGGTGGGGACTGGACCCAGGTCACTGCCAATACAAAGCGACGTAGAGACGGCGGTGGGGACTGGACCCAGGTCACTGGCGTTACAAAGCGACGTAGAGACGGCGGTGGGGACTGGACCCAGGTCACTGCCGTTACAAAGCGACGTAGAGACGGCGGTGGGGACTGGACCCAGGTCACTGGCGTTACAAAGCGACGTAGAGACGGCGGTCGGGACTGGACCCAGGTCACTGGCGTTACAAAGCGATGTAGAGACGGAGGTGTGGACTGGACCCAGGTCACTGCCGTTACAAAGCGACATAGAGACGGCGGTGGGGACTGGACCCAGGTCACTGCCGTTACAAAGCAACATAGAGACGGCGGTGGGGAATGGACCCAGGTCAGTGCCGTTACAAAGCGACGTAGAGACGGCGGTGGGGACTGGACCCAGGTCACTGGCGTTACAAAGCGACGTAGAGACGGCGGTGGGGACTGGACCCAGGTCACTGGCGTTACAAAGCGACGTAGAGACGGCGGTGGGGACTGGACCCAGGTCACTGGCGTTACAAAGCGACATAGAGACGGCGGTGGGGACTGGACCCAGGTCACTGCCGTTACAAAGCGACGTAGAGACGGCGGTGTGGACTGGACCCAGGTCACTGGCGTTACAAAGCGATGTAGAGACGGAGGTGGGGACTGGACCCAGTTCACTGGCATTACAAAGCGATGTAGAGACGGCGGTGGGTACTGGACCCAGGTCACTGGCGTTACAAAGCGATGTAGAGACGGCAGTGGGGACTGGACCCAGGTCACTGGCGTTACAAAGCGACGTAGAGACGGCGGTGGTGACTGGACCCAGGTCACTGCCGTTACAAAGCGATGTAGAGACGGCGGTGGGGACTGGACCCAGGTCACTGCTGTTATAAAGCGATGTAGAGACAGCGGTGGGGACTGGACCCAGGTCACTGCCGTTACAAAGCGACGTAGAGACGGCGGTGGGGACTGGACCCAGGTCACTGGCGTTACAAAGCGACGTAGAGACGGCGGTGGGGACTGGACCCAGGTCACTGCCGTTACAAAGCGACGTAGAGACGGCGGTGGGGACTGGACCCAGGTCACTGGCGTTACAAAGCGGCGTAGAGACGGCGGTGGGGACTGGACCCAGGTCACTGGCGTTACAAAGCGATGTAGAGACGGCGGTGGGGCTGGACCCAGGTCACTGCCGTTACAAAGCGAGGCGGTGGGGACTGGACCCAGGTCACTGCCGTTACAAAGCGACGTAGAGACGGTGGTGGGGACTGGACCCGGGTCACTGCCGTTACAAAGCGATGTAGAGACGGCGGTGGGGACTGGACCCAGGTCACTGGCGTTACAAAGCGATGTAGAGATGGCGGTGGGGACTGGACCCAGGTCACTGGCGTTACAAAGCGATGTAGAGACGGCGGTGGGGACTGGACCCAGGTCACTGGCGTTACAAAGCGATGTAGAGACGGCGGTGGGGACTGGACCCAGGTCACTGGCGTTACAAAGCGATGTAGAGACGGCGGTGGGGACTGGACCCAGGTCACTGGCGTTACAAAGCGATGTAGAGACGGCGGTGGGGACTGGACCCAGGTCACTGGCGTTACAAAGCGATGTAGAGACGGCGGTGGGGACTGGACCCAGGTCACTGGCATTAGAAAGTGAGGTAGAGACGGCGGTGGGGACTGGACCCAGGTCACTGGCGTTACAAAGCGACGTAGAGACGGCGGTGGTGACTGGACCCAGGTCACTGCCGTTACAAAGCGATGTAGAGACGGCGGTGGGGACTGGACCCAGGTCACTGCTGTTATAAAGCGATGTAGAGACGGCGGTGGGGACTGGACCCAGGTCACTGCCGTTACAAAGCGACGTAGAGACGGCGGTGGGGACTGGACCCAGGTCACTGGCGTTACAAAGCGACGTAGAGACGGCGGTGGGGACTGGACCCAGGTCACTGCCGTTACAAAGCGACGTAGAGACGGCGGTGGGGACTGGACCCAGGTCACTGGCGTTACAAAGCGGCGTAGAGACGGCGGTGGGGCCTGGACCCAGGTCACTGGCGTTACAAAGCGATGTAGAGACGGCGGTGGGGACTGGACCCAGGTCACTGCCGTTACAAAGCGAGGCGGTGGGGACTGGACCCAGGTCACTGGCGTTACAAAGCGATGTAGAGACGGCGGTGGGGCTGGACCCAGGTCACTGCCGTTACAAAGCGAGGCGGTGGGGACTGGACCCAGGTCACTGCCGTTACAAAGCGACGTAGAGACGGTGGTGGGGACTGGACCCGGGTCACTGCCGTTACAAAGCGATGTAGAGACGGCGGTGGGGACTGGACCCAGGTCACTGGCGTTACAAAGTGATGTAGAGATGGCGGTGGGGACTGGACCCAGGTCACTGGCGTTACAAAGTGATGTAGAGACGGCGGTGGGGACTGGACCCAGGTCACTGGCGTTACAAAGCGATGTAGAGACGGCGGTGGGGACTGGACCCAGGTCACTGGCGTTACAAAGCGATGTAGAGACGGCGGTGGGGACTGGACCCAGGTCACTGGCGTTACAAAGCGATGTAGAGACAGCGGTGGGGACTGGACCCAGGTCACTGGCGTTACAAAGCGATGTAGAGACGGCGGTGGGGACTGGACCCAGGTCACTGGCGTTATAAAGTGAGGTAGAGACGGCGGTGGGGACTGGACCCAGGTCACTGGCGTTACAAAGCGACGTAGAGACGGCGGTGGGGACTGGACCCAGGTCACTGGCGTTACAAAGCGACGTAGAGACGGCGGTGGGGACTGGACCCAGGTCACTGCCGTTACAAAGCGAGGCGGTGGGGACCGGACCCAGGTCACTGGCGTTACAAAGTGATGTAGAGACGGCGGTGGGGACTGGACACAGGTCACTGGCGTTACAAAGCAATGTAGAGACGGCGCTGGGGACTGGACCCAGGTCACTGCCGTTACAAAGCGACGTAGAGACGGCGGTGGGGACTGGACCCAGGTCACTGGCGTTACAAAGCGATGTAGAGACGGCGGTGGGGACTGGACCCAGGTCACTGCTGTTATAAAGCGATGTAGAGACGGCGGTGGGGACTGGACCCAGGTCACTGCCGTTACAAAGCGACGTAGAGACGGTGGTGGGGACTGGACCCAGGTCTCTGGCATTACAAAGGGACGTAGAGACGGCGGTGGGGACTGGACCCAGGTCACTGCCGTTACAAAGCGACGTAGAGACGGCGGTGGGGACTGGACCCAGGTCACTGGTGTTACAAAGCGACGTAGAGACGGCGGTGGGGACTGGACCCGGGTCACTGCCGTTACAAAGCGACGTAGAGACGGCGGTGTGGACTGGACCCAGGTCACTGGCGTTATAAAGCGATGTAGAGACAGCGGTGGGGACTGGACCCAGGTCACTGGCGATACAAAGCGATGTAGAGACGGCGGTGGGGACTGGACCCAGGTCACTGGCGTTACAAAGCGATGTAGAGACGGCGGTGGGGACTGGACCCAGGTCACTGGCATTACAAAGCGACGTAGAGACGGCGGTGGGGACTGGACCCGGGTCACTGCCTTTACAAAGCTACATAGAGACGGCGGTGGGGACTGGACCCAGGTCACTGCCGTTACAAAGCGACGTAGAGACGGAGGTGGGGACTGGACCCAGGTCACTGGCGTTACAAAGCGATGTAGAGACGGCGCTGGGCACTGGACCTAGGTCACTGCCGTTACAAAGCGATGTGGAGACGGCGCTGGGGACTGGACCCAGGTCACTGCCGTTACAAAGCGATGTAGAGACGGCGGTGGGGACTGGGCCCAGGTCACTGCCGTTACAAAGCAACATAGAGACGGCGGTGGGGACTGGACCCAGGTCACTGCCGTTACAAAGCGACGTAGAGACGTCGGTGGGGACTGGGCCCAGGTCACTGCCGTTACAAAGCGATGTAGAGACGGCGGTGGGGACTGGGCCCAGGTCACTGCAGTTACAAAGCAACATAGAGACGGCGGTGGGGACTGGACCCAGGTCACTGCCGTTACAAAGCGACGTAGAGACGGCGGTGGGGACTGGACCCAGGTCACTGGCGTTACAAAGCGACGTAGAGACGGCGGTGGGGACTGGACCCAGGTCACTGGCGTTACAAACCGACGTAGAGACGGCAGTGGGGACTGGACCCAGGTCACTGCCGTTACAAAGCAACATAGAGACGGCGGTGGGGACTGGACCCAGGTCACTGCCGTTACAAAGCGACGTAGAGACGGCGGTGTGGACTGGACCCAGGTCACTGGCGTTACAAAGCGATGTAGAGACGGCGGTGGGGACTGGACCCAGATCACTGGCATTACAAAGCGATGTAGAGACGGCGGTGGGTACTGGACCCAGGTCACTGGCGTTACAAAGCGATGTATAGACGGCAGTGGGGACTGGACCCAGGTCACTGGCGTTACAAAGCGATGTAGAGACGGCGGTGGGGACTGGACCCAGGTCACTGCCGTTACAAAGTGATGTAGAGATGGCGGTGGGGACTGGACCCAGGTTACTGGCGTTACAAAGTGATGTAGAGACGGCGGTGGGGACTGGACCCAGGTCACTGGCGTTACAAAGTGATGTAGAGATGGCGGTGGGGACTGGACCCAGGTCACTGGCGTTACAAAGCGACGTAGAGATGGCGGTGGGGACTGGACCCAGGTCACTGGCGTTACAAAGCGACGTAGAGACGGCGGTGGTGACTGGACCCAGGTCACTGCCGTTACAAAGCGATGTAGAGACGGCGGTGGGGACTGGACCCAGGTCACTGGCATTACAAAGCGACGTAGAGACGGCGGTGGGGACTGGACCCGGGTCACTGCCTTTACAAAGCTACATAGAGACGGCGGTGGGGACTGGACCCAGGTCACTGCCGTTACAAAGCGACGTAGAGACGGCGGTGGGGACTGGACCCAGGTCACTGGCGTTACAAAGCGATGTAGAGACGGCGCTGGGCACTGGACCTAGGTCACTGCCGTTACAAAGCGATGTAGAGACGGCGGTGGGGACTGGACCCAGGTCACTGGCGTTACAAAGCGATGTAGAGACGGCGGTGGGGACTGGACCCAGGTCACTGGCGTTATAAAGCGATGTAGAGACTGAGGTGTGGACTGGACCCAGGTCACTGCCGTTACAAAGCGACATAGAGACGGCGGTGGGGACTGGACCCAGGTCACTGCCGTTACAAAGCAATGTAGAGACGGCGATGGGGACTGGACCCAGGTCACTGCCGTTACAAAGCGTTGTAGAGACGGCGGTGGGGACTGGACCCAGGGCACTGGCGTTACAAAGCGATGTGGAGACGGCGCTGGGGACTGGACCCAGGTCACTGCCGTTACAAAGCGATGTAGAGACGGCGGTGGGGACTGGGCCCAGGTCACTGCCGTTACAAAGCAACATAGAGACGGCGGTGGGGACTGGACCCAGGTCACTGCCGTTACAAAGCGACGTAGAGACGTCGGTGGGGACTGGGCCCAGGTCACTGCCGTTACAAAGCGATGTAGAGACGGCGGTGGGGACTGGGCCCAGGTCACTGCAGTTACAAAGCAACATAGAGACGGCGGTGGGGACTGGACCCAGGTCACTGCCGTTACAAAGCGACGTAGAGACGGCGGTGGTGACTGGACCCAGGTCACTGCCGTTACAAAGCGATGTAGAGACGGCGGTGGGGACTGGACCCAGGTCACTGCTGTTATAAAGCGATGTAGAGACGGCGGTGGGGACTGGACCCAGGTCACTGCCGTTACAAAGCGACGTAGAGACGGCGGTGGGGACTGGACCCAGGTCACTGGCGTTACAAAGCGACGTAGAGACGGCGGTGGGGACTGGACCCAGGTCACTGCCGTTACAAAGCGACGTAGAGACGGCGGTGGGGACTGGACCCAGGTCACTGGCGTTACAAAGCGGCGTAGAGACGGCGGTGGGGCCTGGACCCAGGTCACTGGCGTTACAAAGCGATGTAGAGACGGCGGTGGGGACTGGACCCAGGTCACTGCCGTTACAAAGCGAGGCGGTGGGGACTGGACCCAGGTCACTGGCGTTACAAAGCGATGTAGAGACGGCGGTGGGGCTGGACCCAGGTCACTGCCGTTACAAAGCGAGGCGGTGGGGACTGGACCCAGGTCACTGCCGTTACAAAGCGACGTAGAGACGGTGGTGGGGACTGGACCCGGGTCACTGCCGTTACAAAGCGATGTAGAGACGGCGGTGGGGACTGGACCCAGGTCACTGGCGTTACAAAGGGATGTAGAGATGGCGGTGGGGACTGGACCCAGGTCACTGGCGTTACAAAGCGATGTAGAGACGGCGGTGGGGACTGGACCCAGGTCACTGGCGTTACAAAGCGATGTAGAGACGGCGGTGGGGACTGGACCCAGGTCACTGGCGTTACAAAGCGATGTAGAGACGGCGGTGGGGACTGGACCCAGGTCACTGGCGTTACAAAGCGATGTAGAGACAGCGGTGGGGACTGGACCCAGGTCACTGGCGTTACAAAGCGATGTAGAGACGGCGGTGGGGACTGGACCCAGGTCACTGGCGTTATAAAGTGAGGTAGAGACGGCGGTGGGGACTGGACCCAGGTCACTGGCGTTACAAAGCGACGTAGAGACGGCGGTGGGGACTGGACCCAGGTCACTGGCGTTACAAAGCGACGTAGAGACGGCGGTGGGGACTGGACCCAGGTCACTGCCGTTACAAAGCGAGGCGGTGGGGACCGGACCCAGGTCACTGGCGTTACAAAGTGATGTAGAGACGGCGGTGGGGACTGGACCCAGGTCACTGGCGTTACAAAGCAATGTAGAGACGGCGCTGGGGACTGGACCCAGGTCACTGCCGTTACAAAGCGACGTAGAGACGGCGGTGGGGACTGGACCCAGGTCACTGGCGTTACAAAGCGATGTAGAGACGGCGGTGGGGACTGGACCCAGGTCACTGCTGTTATAAAGCGATGTAGAGACGGCGGTGGGGACTGGACCCAGGTCACTGCCGTTACAAAGCGACGTAGAGACGGTGGTGGGGACTGGACCCAGGTCTCTGGCATTACAAAGGGACGTAGAGACGGCGGTGGGGACTGGACCCAGGTCACTGCCGTTACAAAGCGACGTAGAGACGGCGGTGGGGACTGGACCCAGGTCACTGGTGTTACAAAGCGACGTAGAGACGGCGGTGGGGACTGGACCCGGGTCACTGCCGTTACAAAGCGACGTAGAGACGGCGGTGTGGACTGGACCCAGGTCACTGGCGTTATAAAGCGATGTAGAGACAGCGGTGGGGACTGGACCCAGGTCACTGGCGATACAAAGCGATGTAGAGACGGCGGTGGGGACTGGACCCAGGTCACTGCAGTTACAAAGCAACATAGAGACGGCGGTGGGGACTGGACCCAGGTCACTGCCGTTACAAAGCGACGTAGAGACGGCGGTGGGGACTGGACCCAGGTCACTGGCGTTACAAAGCGACGTAGAGACGGCGGTGGGGACTGGACCCAGGTCACTGGCGTTACAAACCGACGTAGAGACGGCAGTGGGGACTGGACCCAGGTCACTGCCGTTACAAAGCAACATAGAGACGGCGGTGGGGACTGGACCCAGGTCACTGCCGTTACAAAGCGACGTAGAGACGGCGGTGTGGACTGGACCCAGGTCACTGGCGTTACAAAGCGATGTAGAGACGGCGGTGGGGACTGGACCCAGGTCACTGGCATTACAAAGCGATGTAGAGACGGCGGTGGGTACTGGACCCAGGTCACTGGCGTTACAAAGCGATGTATAGACGGCAGTGGGGACTGGACCCAGGTCACTGGCGTTACAAAGCGATGTAGAGACGGCGGTGGGGACTGGACCCAGGTCACTGCCGTTACAAAGTGATGTAGAGATGGCGGTGGGGACTGGACCCAGGTTACTGGCGTTACAAAGTGATGTAGAGACGGCGGTGGGGACTGGACCCAGGTCACTGGCGTTACAAAGTGATGTAGAGATGGCGGTGGGGACTGGACCCAGGTCACTGGCGTTACAAAGCGACGTAGAGATGGCGGTGGGGACTGGACCCAGGTCACTGGCGTTACAAAGCGACGTAGAGACGGCGGTGGTGACTGGACCCAGGTCACTGCCGTTACAAAGCGATGTAGAGACGGCGGTGGGGACTGGACCCAGGTCACTGGCATTACAAAGCGACGTAGAGACGGCGGTGGGGACTGGACCCGGGTCACTGCCTTTACAAAGCTACATAGAGACGGCGGTGGGGACTGGACCCAGGTCACTGCCGTTACAAAGCGACGTAGAGACGGCGGTGGGGACTGGACCCAGGTCACTGGCGTTACAAAGCGATGTAGAGACGGCGCTGGGCACTGGACCTAGGTCACTGCCGTTACAAAGCGATGTAGAGACGGCGGTGGGGACTGGACCCAGGTCACTGGCGTTACAAAGCGATGTAGAGACGGCGGTGGGGACTGGACCCAGGTCACTGGCGTTATAAAGCGATGTAGAGACTGAGGTGTGGACTGGACCCAGGTCACTGCCGTTACAAAGCGACATAGAGACGGCGGTGGGGACTGGACCCAGGTCACTGCCGTTACAAAGCAATGTAGAGACGGCGGTGGGGACTGGACCCAGGTCACTGCCGTTACAAAGCGTTGTAGAGACGGCGGTGGGGACTGGACCCAGGGCACTGGCGTTACAAAGCGATGTGGAGACGGCGCTGGGGACTGGACCCAGGTCACTGCCGTTACAAAGCGATGTAGAGACGGCGGTGGGGACTGGGCCCAGGTCACTGCCGTTACAAAGCAACATAGAGACGGCGGTGGGGACTGGACCCAGGTCACTGCCGTTACAAAGCGACGTAGAGACGTCGGTGGGGACTGGGCCCAGGTCACTGCCGTTACAAAGCGATGTAGAGACGGCGGTGGGGACTGGGCCCAGGTCACTGCAGTTACAAAGCAACATAGAGACGGCGGTGGGGACTGGACCCAGGTCACTGCCGTTACAAAGCGACGTAGAGACGGCGGTGGGGACTGGACCCAGGTCACTGGCGTTACAAAGCGACGTAGAGACGGCGGTGGGGACTGGACCCAGGTCACTGGCGTTACAAACCGACGTAGAGACGGCAGTGGGGACTGGACCCAGGTCACTGCCGTTACAAAGCAACATAGAGACGGCGGTGGGGACTGGACCCAGGTCACTGCCGTTACAAAGCGACGTAGAGACGGCGGTGTGGACTGGACCCAGGTCACTGGCGTTACAAAGCGATGTAGAGACGGCGTTGGGGACTGGACCCAGGTCACTGGCATTACAAAGCGATGTAGAGACGGCGGTGGGTACTGGACCCAGGTCACTGGCGTTACAAAGCGATGTATAGACGGCAGTGGGGACTGGACCCAGGTCACTGGCGTTACAAAGCGATGTAGAGACGGCGGTGGGGACTGGACCCAGGTCACTGCCGTTACAAAGTGATGTAGAGATGGCGGTGGGGACTGGACCCAGGTTACTGGCGTTACAAAGTGATGTAGAGACGGCGGTGGGGACTGGACCCAGGTCACTGGCGTTACAAAGTGATGTAGAGATGGCGGTGGGTACTGGACCCAGGTCACTGGCGTTACAAAGCGACGTAGAGATGGCGGTGGGAACTGGACCCAGGTCACTGGCGTTACAAAGCGACGTAGAGACGGCGGTGGTGACTGGACCCAGGTCACTGCCGTTACAAAGCGATGTAGAGACGGCGGTGGGGACTGGACCCAGGTCACTGCTGGTATAAAGCGATGTAGAGACGGCGGTGGGGACTGGACCCAGGTCACTGCCATTACAAAGCGACGTAGAGACGGCGGTGGGGACTGGACCCAGGTCACTGGCGTTACAAAGCGACGTAGAGACGGCGGTGGGGACTGGACCCAGGTCACTGCCGTTACAAAGCGACGTAGAGACGGCGGTGGGGACTGGACCCAGGTCACTGGCGTTACAAAGTGACGTAGAGACGGCGGTCGAGACTGGACCCAGGTCACTGGCGTTACAAAGCGATGTAGAGACGGAGGTGTGGACTGGACCCAGGTCACTGCCGTTACAAAGCGACATAGAGACGGCGGTGGAGACTGGACCCAGGTCACTGCCGTTACAAAGCAATGTAGAGACGGCGGTGGGGACTGGACCCAGGTCACTGCCGTTACAAAGCGATGTAGGGACGGCGGTGGGGACTGGACCCAGGGCACTGGCGTTACAAAGCGATGTAGAGACGGCGCTGGGGACTGGACCCAGGTCACTGCCGTTCCAAAGCGATGTAGAGACGGAGGTGGGGACTGGGCCCAGGTCACTGCCGTTACAAAGCAACATAGAGACGGCGGTGGGGACTGGACCCAGGTCACTGCCGTTACAAAGCGATGTAGAGACGGCGGTGGGGACTGGGCCCAGGTCACTGCCGTTACAAAGCAACATAGAGACGGCGGTGGGGAATGGACCCAGGTCACTGCCGTTACAAAGCGACGTAGAGACGGCGGTGGGGACTGGACCCAGGTCACTGGCGTTACAAAGCGAAGTAGAGACGGCGGTGGGGACTGGACCCAGGTCACTGGCGTTACAAAGCGACGTAGAGACGGCGGTGGGGACTGGACCCAGGTCACTGGCGTTACAAAGCGACATAGAGACGGCGGTGGGGACTGGACCCAGGTCACTGCCGTTACAAAGCGACGTAGAGACGGCGGTGTGGACTGGACCCAGGTCACTGGCGTTACAAAGCGATGTAGAGACGGAGGTGGGGACTGGACCCAGGTCACTGGCATTACAAAGCGATGTAGAGACGGCGGTGGGTACTGGACCCAGGTCACTGGCGTTACAAAGCGATGTAGAGACGGCAGTGGGGACTGGACCCAGGTCACTGGCGTTACAAAGCGATGTAGAGACGGCGGTGGGGACTGGACCCAGGTCACTGCCGTTATAAAGCGATGTAGAGACGGCGGTGGGGACTGGACCCAGGTCACTGGCGTTACAAAGCGATGTAGAGACGGCGGTGGGGACTGGACCCAGGTCACTGGTGTTACAAAGTGATGTAGAGATGGCGGTGGGGACTGGACCCAGGTCACAGGCGTTACAAAGCGACGTAGAGATGGCGGTGGGGACTGGACCCAGGTCACTGGCGTTACAAAGCGACGTAGAGACGGCGGTGGTGACTGGACCCAGGTCACTGCCGTTACAAAGCGATGTAGAGACGGCGGTGGGGACTGGACCCAGGTCACTGGCGTTACAAAGCGACGTAGAGACGGCGGTGGGGACTGGACCCAGGTCACTGCCGTTACAAAGCGACGTAGAGACGGCGGTGGGGACTGGACCCAGGTCACTGGCGTTACAAAGTTACGTAGAGACGGCGGTCGGGACTGGACCCAGGTCACTGGCGTTACAAAGCGATGTAGAGACGGAGGTTTGGACTGGACCCAGGTCACTGCCGTTACAAAGCGACATAGAGACGGCGGTGGAGACTGGACCCAGGTCACTGCCGTTACAAAGCAATGTAGAGACGGCGGTGGGGACTGGACCCAGGTCACTGCCATTACAAAGCGATGTAGAGACGGCGGTGGGGACTGGACCCAGGGCACTGGCGTTACAAAGCGATGTAGAGACGGCGCTGGGGACTGGACCCAGGTCACTGCCGTTACAAAGCGATGTAGAGACGGCGGTGGGGACTGGGCCCAGGTCACTGCCGTTACAAAGCAACATAGAGACGGCGGTGGGGACTGGACCCAGGTCACTGCCGTTACAAAGCGACGTAGAGACGGCGGTGGGGACTGGGCCCAGGTCACTGCCGTTACAAAGCGATGTAGAGACGGCGGTGGGGACTGGGCCCAGGTCACTGCCGTTATAAAGCAACATAGAGACGGCGGTGGGGAATGGACCCAGGTCACTGCCATTACAAAGCGACGTAGAGACGGCGGTGGGGACTGGACCCAGGTCACTGGCGTTACAAAGCGACGTAGAGACGGCGGGTGGGGACTGGACCCAGGTCACTGGCGTTACAAAGCGACGTAGAGACGGCGGTGGGGACTGGACCCAGGTCACTGGCGTTACAAAGCGACATAGAGACGGCGGTGGGGACTGGACCCAGGTCACTGCCGTTACAAAGCGACGTAGAGACGGCGGTGTGGACTGGACCCAGGTCACTGGCGTTACAAAGCGATGTAGAGACGGAGGTGGGGACTGGACCCAGGTCACTGGCATTACAAAGCGATGTAGAGACGGCGGTGGGTGCTGGACCCAGGTCACTGGCGTTACAAAGCGATGTAGAGACGGCAGTGGGGACTGGACCCAGGTCACTGGCGTTACAAAGCGATGTAGAGACGGCGGTGGGGACTGGACCCAGGTCACTGCCGTTATAAAGCGATGTAGAGACGGCGGTGGGGACTGGACCCAGGTCACTGGCGTTACAAAGCGATGTAGAGACGGCGGTGGGGACTGGACCCAGGTCACTGGTGTTACAAAGTGATGTAGAGATGGCGGTGGGGACTGGACCCAGGTCACAGGCGTTACAAAGCGACGTAGAGATGGCGGTGGGGACTGGACCCAGGTCACTGGCGTTACAAAGCGACGTATAGACGGCGGTGGTGACTGGACCCAGGTCACTGCCGTTACAAAGCGATGTAGAGACGGCGGTGGGGACTGGACCCAGGTCACTGCCGTTATAAAGCGATGTAGAGACGGCGGTGGGGACTGGACCCAGGTCACTGCCGTTACAAAGCGAGGTAGAGACGGCGGTGGGGACTGGACCCAGGTCACTGGCGTTACAAAGCGACGTAGAGACGGCGGTGGGGACTGGACCCAGGTCACTGCCGTTACAAAGCGACGTATAGACGGCGGTGGGGACTGGACCCAGGTCACTGGCGTTACAAAGCGACGTAGAGACGGCGGTGAGGACTGGACCCAGGTCACTGGCGTTACAAAGCGATGTAGAGACGGCGGTGGGGACTGGACCCAGGTCACTGCCGTTACAAAGCGATGTAGAGACGGCGGTGGGGACTGGACCCAGGTCACTGGCGTTACAAAGCGATGTAGAGACGGCGGTGGGGACTGGACCCAGGTCACTGGCATTACAAAGCGACGTAGAGACGGCGGTGGGGACTGGACCCGGGTCACTTCCTTTACAAAGCTACATAGAGACGGCGGTGGGGACTGGACCCAGGTCACTGCCGTTACAAAGCGACGTAGAGACGGCGGTGGGGACTGGACCCAGGTCACTGCCGTTACAAAGCGATGTAGAGACGGCGGTGGGGACTGGACCCAGGTCACTGGCGTTACAAAGCGATGTAGAGACGGGGGTGGGGACTGGACCCAGGTCACTGGCGTTACAAAGCGACGTAGAGACGGCGGTGGGGACTGGACCCAGGTCACTGCCGTTACAAAGCCACGTATAGACGGCGGTGGTGACAGGACCCAGGTCACTGGCGTTACAAAGCGACGTAGAGACGGCGGTGGGGACTGGACCCAGGTCACTGGCGTTACAAAGCGATGTAGAGACGGCGGTGGGGACTGGACCCAGGTCACTGCCGTTACAAAGCGAGGCGGTGGGGACTGGACCCAGGTCACTGGCGTTACAAAGCGATGTAGAGACGGCGGTGGGGACTGGACCCAGGTCACTGCCGTTACAAAGCGAGGCGGTGGGGACTGGACCCAGGTCACTGCCGTTACAAAGCGACGTAGAGACGGTGGTGGGGACTGGACCCGGGTCACTGCCGTTACAAAGCGATGTAGAGACGGCGGTGGGGACTGGACCCAGGTCACTGGCGTTACAAAGCGATGTAGAGACGGCGGTGGGGACTGGACCCAGGTCACTGGCGTTACAAAGTGATGTAGAGACGGCGGTTGTGACTGGACCCAGGTCACTGGCGTTACAAAGCGATGTAGAGACGGCGGTGGGGACTGGACCCAGGTCACTGGCGTTACAAAGCGATGTAGAGACGGCGGTGGGGACTGTACCCAGGTCACTGGCGTTACAAAGCGATGTAGAGACAGCGGTGGGGACTGGACCCAGGTCACTGGCGTTACAAAGCGATGTAGAGACGGCGGTGGGGACTGGACCCAGGTCACTGGCGTTATAAAGCGATGTCGAGACGGCAGTGGGGACTGGACCCAGGTCACTGCCGTTATAAAGTGATGTAGAGATGGCGGTGGGGACTGGACCCAGTTCACTGGCGTTATAAAGCGATGTAGAGACGGCGGTGGTGACTGGACCCAGGTCACTGGCGTTACAAAGCGATGTAGAGACGGCGGTGGGGACTGGACCCAGGTCACTGGCGTTACAAAGCGACGTAGAGACGGCGGTGGGGACTGGACCCAGGTCACTGGCGTTACAAAGCGACGTAGAGACGGCGGTGGGGACTGGACCCAGATCACTGCCGTTACAAAGCGATGTAGAGACGGCGGTGGGGACTGGACCCAGGTCACTGGCGTTACAAAGCGATGTAGAGACGGCGGTGGGGACTGGACCCAGGTCACTGGCGTTACAAAGCGACGTAGAGACGGCGGTGGGGACTGGACCCAGGTCACTGCCGTTACAAAGCCACGTATAGACGGCGGTGGTGACAGGACCCAGGTCACTGGCGTTACAAAGCGACGTAGAGACGGCGGTGGGGACTGGACCCAGGTCACTGGCGTTACAAAGCGATGTAGAGACGGCGGTGGGGACTGGACCCAGGTCACTGCTGTTACAAAGCGAGGCGGTGGGGACTGGACCCAGGTCACTGGCGTTACAAAGCGATGTAGAGACGGCGGTGGGGACTGGACCCAGGTCACTGCCGTTACAAAGCGAGGCGGTGGGGACTGGACCCAGGTCACTGCCGTTACAAAGCGACGTAGAGACGGTAGTGGGGACTGGACCCGGGTCACTGCCGTTACAAAGCGATGTAGAGACGGCGGTGGGGACTGGACCCAGGTCACTGGCGTTACAAAGCGATGTAGAGACGGCGGTGGGGACTGGACCCAGGTCACTGGCGTTACAAAGTGATGTAGAGACGGCGGTTGTGACTGGACCCAGGTCACTGGCGTTACAAAGCGATGTAGAGACGGCGGTGGGGACTGGACCCAGGTCACTGGCGTTACAAAGCGATGTAGAGACGGCGGTGGGGACTGTACCCAGGTCACTGGCGTTACAAAGCGATGTAGAGACAGCGGTGGGGACTGGACCCAGGTCACTGGCGTTACAAAGCGATGTAGAGACGGCGGTGGGGACTGGACCCAGGTCACTGGCGTTATAAAGCGATGTCGAGACGGCAGTGGGGACTGGACCCAGGTCACTGCCGTTATAAAGTGATGTAGAGATGGCGGTGGGGACTGGACCCAGTTCACTGGCGTTATAAAGCGATGTAGAGACGGCGGTGGTGACTGGACCCAGGTCACTGGCGTTACAAAGCGATGTAGAGACGGCGGTGGGGACTGGACCCAGGTCACTGGAGTTACAAAGCGATGTAGAGACGGCGGTGGGGACTGGACCCAGGTCACTGGCGTTACAAAGCGACGTAGAGACGGCGGTGGGGACTGGACCCAGGTCACTGGCGTTACAAAGCGATGTAGAGACGGCGGTGGGGACTGGACCCAGGTCACTGGCGTTACAAAGCGATGTAGAGACGGCGGAGGGGACTGGACCCAGGTCACTGCCGTTACAAAGCTACATAGAGACGGCGGTGGGGACTGGACCCAGGTCACTGGCGTTACAAAGCGATGTAGAGACGGCGGTGGGGACTGGACCCAGGTCACTGGCGTAACAAAGCGATGTAGAGACGGCGGAGGGGACTGGACCCAGGTCACTGCCGTTACAAAGCGATGTAGAGACGGCGGTGTGGACTGGACCCAGGTCACTGGCGTTACAAAGCGATGTAGAGACGGCGGTGGGGACTGGACCCAGGTCACTGGCGTTACAAAGCGATGTAGAGACGGCGGAGGGGACTGGACCCAGGTCACTGCCGTTACAAAGCTACATAGAGACGGCGGTGGGGACTGGACCCAGGTCACTGGCGTTACAAAGTGATGTAGAGATGGCGGTGGGGACTGGACCCAGGTCACTGGCGTTACAAAGCGATGTAGAGACGGCGGTGGGGACTGGACCCAGGTCACTGGCTTTACAAAGCGATGTAGAGACAGCGGTGGGGACTGGACCCAGGTCACTGGCGTTACAAAGCGATGTAGAGACAGCGGTGGGGACTGGACCCAGGTCACTGGCGTTACAAAGCGATGTAGAGACGGCGGTGGGGACTGGACCCAGGTCACTGGCTTTACAAAGGGACCTAGAGACGGCGGTGGGGACTGGACCCAGGTCACTGCCGTTACAAAGCGACGTAGAGACGGCGGTGGGGACTGGACCCAGGTCACTGGTGTTACAAAGCGACGTAGAGACGGCGGTGGGGACTGGACCCGGGTCACTGCCGTTACAAAGCGACGTAGAGACGGCGGTGTGGACTGGACCCAGGTCACTGGCGTTATAAAGCGATGTAGAGACAGCGGTGGGGACTGGACCCAGCTCACTGGCGTTACAAAGCGATGTAGAGATGGCGGTGGGGACTGGACCCAGGTCACTGGCGTTACAAAGCGATGTAGAGACGGCGGTGGGGACTGGACCCAGGTCACTGGCATTACAAAGCGACGTAGAGACGGCGGTGGGGACTGGACCCGGGTCACTGCCTTTACAAAGCTACATAGAGACGGCGGTGGGGACTGGACCCAGGTCACTGCCGTTACAAAGCGACGTAGAGACGGCGGTGGGGACTGGACCCAGGTCACTGGCGTTACAAAGCGATGTAGAGACGGCGCTGGGGACTGGACCCAGGTCACTGCCGTTACAAAGCGATGTAGAGACCGCGGTGGGGACTGGACCCAGGTCACTGGCGTTACAAAGCGATGTATAGACGGCGGTGGGGTCTGGACCCAGGTCACTGCTGTAATAAAGCGATGTAGAGACGGCGGTGGGGACTGGACCCAGGTCACTGCCGTTACAAAGCGACGTAGAGACGGCGGTGGGGACTGGACCCAGGTCACTGGCTTTACAAAGGGATCTAGAGACGGCGGTGGGGACTGGACCCAGGTCACTGCCGTTACAAAGCGACGTAGAGACGGCGGTGGGGACTGGACCAGGTCACTGGTGTTACAAAGCGACGTAGAGACGGCGGTGCGGACTGGATCCGGGTCACTGCCGTTACAAAGCGACGTAGAGACGGCGGTGTGGACTGGACCCAGGTCACTGGCGTTATAAAGCGATGTAGAGACAGCGGTGGGGACTGGACCCAGGTCACTGGCGTTACAAAGCGATGTAGAGACGGCGGTGGGGACTGGACCCAGGTCACTGGCGTTACAAAGCGATGTAGAGACGGCGGTGGGGACTGGACCCAGGTCACTGGCATTACAAAGCGACGTAGAGACGGCGGTGGGGACTGGACCCGGGTCACTTCCTTTACAAAGCTACATAGAGACGGCGGTGGGGACTGGACCCAGGTCACTGCCGTTACAAAGCGACGTAGAGACGGCGGTGGGGACTGGACCCAGGTCACTGCCGTTACAAAGCGATGTAGAGACGGCGGTGGGGACTGGACCCAGGTCACTGGCGTTACAAAGCGATGTAGAGACGGCGGTGGGGACTGGACCCAGGTCACTGGCGTTACAAAGCGACGTAGAGACGGCGGTGGGGACTGGACCCAGGTCACTGCCGTTACAAAGCCACGTATAGACGGCGGTGGTGACAGGACCCAGGTCACTGGCGTTACAAAGCGACGTAGAGACGGCGGTGGGGACTGGACCCAGGTCACTGGCGATACAAAGCGATGTAGAGACGGCGGTGGGGACTGGACCCAGGTCACTGCCGTTACAAAGCGAGGCGTTGGGGACTGGACCCAGGTCACTGGCGTTACAAAGCGATGTAGAGACGGCGGTGGGGACTGGACCCAGGTCACTGCCGTTACAAAGCGAGGCGGTGGGGACTGGACCCAGGTCACTGCCGTTACAAAGCGACGTAGAGACGGTGGTGGGGACTGGACCCGGGTCACTGCCGTTACAAAGCGATGTAGAGACGGCGGTGGGGACTGGACCCAGGTCACTGGCGTTACAAAGCGATGTAGAGACGGCGGTGGGGACTGGACCCAGGTCACTGGCGTTACAAAGTGATGTAGAGACGGCGGTTGTGACTGGACCCAGGTCACTGGCGTTACAAAGCGATGTAGAGACGGCGGTGGGGACTGGACCCAGGTCACTGGCGTTACAAAGCGATGTAGAGACGGCGGTGGGGACTGTACCCAGGTCACTGGCGTTACAAAGCGATGTAGAGACAGCGGTGGGGACTGGACCCAGGTCACTGGCGTTACAAAGCGATGTAGAGACGGCGGTGGGGACTGGACCCAGGTCACTGGCGTTATAAAGCGATGTCGAGACGGCAGTGGGGACTGGACCCAGGTCACTGCCGTTATAAAGTGATGTAGAGATGGCGGTGGGGACTGGACCCAGTTCACTGGCGTTATAAAGCGATGTAGAGACGGCGGTGGTGACTGGACCCAGGTCACTGGCGTTACAAAGCGATGTAGAGACGGCGGTGGGGACTGGACCCAGGTCACTGGCGTTACAAAGCGATGTAGAGACGGCGGTGGGGACTGGACCCAGGTCACTGGCGTTACAAAGCGACGTAGAGACGGCGGTGGGGACTGGACCCAGGTCACTGGCGTTACAAAGCGATGTAGAGACGGCGGTGGGGACTGGACCCAGGTCACTGGCGTTACAAAGCGATGTAGAGACGGCGGAGGGGACTGGACCCAGGTCACTGCCATTACAAAGCTACATAGAGACGGCGGTGGGGACTGGACCCAGGTCACTGGCGTTACAAAGCGATGTAGAGACGGCGGTGGGGACTGGACCCAGGTCACTGGCGTAACAAAGCGATGTAGAGACGGCGGAGGGGACTGGACCCAGGTCACTGCCGTTACAAAGCGATGTAGAGACGGCGGTGTGGACTGGACACAGGTCACTGGCGTTACAAAGCGATGTAGAGACGGCGGTGGGGACTGGACCCAGGTCACTGGCGTTACAAAGCGATGTAGAGACGGCGGAGGGGACTGGACCCAGGTCACTGCCGTTACAAAGCTACATAGAGACGGCGGTGGGGACTGGACCCAGGTCACTGGCGTTACAAAGTGATGTAGAGATGGCGGTGGGGACTGGACCCAGGTCACTGGCGTTACAAAGCGATGTAGAGACGGCGGTGGGGACTGGACCCAGGTCACTGGCTTTACAAAGCGATGTAGAGACAGCGGTGGGGACTGGACCCAGGTCACTGGCGTTACAAAGCGATGTAGAGACAGCGGTGGGGACTGGACCCAGGTCACTGGCGTTACAAAGCGATGTAGAGACGGCGGTGGGGACTGGACCCAGGTCACTGGCTTTACAAAGGGACCTAGAGACGGCGGTGGGGACTGGACCCAGGTCACTGCCGTTACAAAGCGACGTAGAGACGGCGGTGGGGACTGGACCCAGGTCACTGGTGTTACAAAGCGACGTAGAGACGGCGGTGGGGACTGGACCCGGGTCACTGCCGTTACAAAGCGACGTAGAGACGGCGGTGTGGACTGGACCCAGGTCACTGGCGTTATAAAGCGATGTAGAGACAGCGGTGGGGACTGGACCCAGCTCACTGGCGTTACAAAGCGATGTAGAGATGGCGGTGGGGACTGGACCCAGGTCACTGGCGTTACAAAGCGATGTAGAGACGGCGGTGGGGACTGGACCCAGGTCACTGGCATTACAAAGCGACGTAGAGACGGCGGTGGGGACTGGACCCGGGTCACTGCCTTTACAAAGCTACATAGAGACGGCGGTGGGGACTGGACCCAGGTCACTGCCGTTACAAAGCGACGTAGAGACGGCGGTGGGGACTGGACCCAGGTCACTGGCGTTACAAAGCGATGTAGAGACGGCGCTGGGGACTGGACCCAGGTCACTGCCGTTACAAAGCGATGTAGAGACCGCGGTGGGGACTGGACCCAGGTCACTGGCGTTACAAAGCGATGTATAGACGGCGGTGGGGACTGGACCCAGGTCACTGGCGTTATAAAGCGATGTAGAGACGGTGGTGTGGACTGGACCCAGGTCACTGCCGTTACAAAGCGACATAGAGACGGCGGTGGGGACTGGACCCAGGTCACTGCCGTTACAAAGCAATGTAGAGACGGCGGAGGGGACTGGACCCAGGTCACTGCCGTTACAAAGCGATGTAGAGACGGCGGTGGGGACTGGACCCAGGTCACTGGCGTTACAAAGCGATGTAGAGACGGCGGTGGGGACTGGACCCAGGGCACTGGCGTTACAAAGCGATGTAGAGACGGCGCTGGGGACTGGACCCAGGTCACTGCCGTTACAAAGCGATGTAGAGACGGCGGTGGGGACTGGGCCCAGGTCACTGCCGTTACAAAGCAACATAGAGACGACGGTGGGGACTGGACCCAGGTCACTGCCGTTACAAAGCGACGTAGAGACGGCGGTGGGGACTGGGCCCAGGTCACTGCCGTTACAAAGCGATGTAGAGACGGCGGTGGGGACTGGGCCCAGGTCACTGCCGTTACAAAGCAACATAGAGACGGCGGTGGGGACTGGACCCAGGTAACTGCCGTTACAAAGCGACGTAGAGACGGCGGTGGGGACTGGACCCAGGTCACTGGCGTTACAAAGCGACGTAGAGACGGCGGTGGGGACTGGACCCAGGTCACTGGTGTTACAAAGCGACGTAGAGACGGCGGTGGGGACTGGACCCAGGTCACTGCCGTTACAAAGCAACATAGAGACGGCGGTGGGGACTGGACCCAGGTCACTGCCGTTACAAAGCGACGTAGAGACGGCGGTGTGGACTGGACCCAGGTCACTGGCGTTACTAAGCGATGTAGAGACGGCGGTGGGGACTGGACCCAGGTCACTGCCGTTATGAAGTGATGTAGAGACGGCGGTGGGGACTGGACCCAGGTTACTGGCGTTACAAAGCGATGTAGAGACGGCGGTGGGGACTGGACCCAGGTCACTGACGTTATAATGTGATGTAGAGACGGCTTTTGGGGACTGGACGCAGGTTACTGGCGTTACAAAGCGATGTAGAGACGGCGGTGGGGACAGGACCCAGGTCACTGGCGTTACAAAGTGATGTAGAGATGGCGGTGGGGACTGGACCCAGGTCACTGGCGTTACAAAGCGACGTAGAGACGGCGGTGGGGACTGGACCCAGGTCACTGGCGTTACAAAGCGACGTAGAGACGGCGGTGGTGACTGGACCCAGGTCACTGCCGATACAAAGCGATGTAGAGACGGCGGTGGGGACTGGACCCAGGTCACTGCCGTTATAAAGCGATGTAGAGACGGCGGTGGGGACTGGACCCAGGTCACTGCCGTTACAAAGCGACGTAGAGACGGCGGTGGGGTCTGGACCCAGGTCACTGGCGTTACAAAGCGACGTAGAGACGGCGGTGCTGTACTGGACCCAGGTCACTGCCGTTACAAAGCGACGTAGAGACGGCGGTGGGGACTGGACCCAGGTCACTGGCTTTACAAAGCGACGTAGAGACGGCGGTGGGGACTGGACCCAGGTCACTGGCGTTACAAAGCGATGTAGAGACGGCGGTGGGGACTGGACCCAGGTCACTGGCGTTACAAAGCGAGGCGGTGGGGACTGGACCCAGGTCACTGGCGTTACAAAGCGATGTAGAGACGGCGGTGGGGACTGGACCCAGGTCACTGCTGTTACAAAGCGAGGCGGTGGGGACTGGACCCAGGTCACTGGCGTTACAAAGCGATGTAGAGACAGCGGTGGGGACTGGACCCAGGTCACTGCCGTTATAAAGTGATGTAGTGATGGCGGTGGGGACTGGACCCAGGTCACTGGCGTTATAAAGCGATGTAGAGACGGAGGTGGGGACTGGACCCAGTTCACTGGCGTTACAAAGCGATGTAGAGACGGCGGTGGGGACTGGACCCAGGTCACTGGCGTTATAAAGCGATGTAGAGACGGCGGTGGGGACTGGACCCAGGTCACTGGCGTTACAAAGCGATGTAGGGACGGCGGTGGTGACTGGACCCAGGTCACTGGCGTTACAAAGCGATGTAGAGACGGCGGTGGGGACTGGACCCAGGTCACTGGCGTTACAAAGCGATGTAGAGATGGCGGTGGGGACTGGACCCAGGTCACTGGCGTTACAAAGCGATGTAGAGACAGCGGTGGGGACTGGACCCAGGTTACTGGCGTTACAAAGCGATGTAGAGACGGCGGTGGGGACTGGACCCAGGTCACTGGCGTTACAAAGCGATGTAGAGACGGCGGTGGGGACTGGACCCAGGTCACTGGCATTACAAAGCGACGTAGAGACGGCGGTGGGGACTGGACCGGGGTCACTGCCTTTACAAAGCTACATAGAGACGGCGGTGGGGACAGGACCCAGGTCACTGCCGTTACAAAGCGACGTAGAGACGGTGGTGGGGACTGGACCCATGTCACTGGCGTTATAAAGCGATGTAGAGACGGCGCTGGGGACTGGACCCAGGTCACTGCCGTTACAAAGCGATGTAGAGACGGCGCTGGGGACTGGACCCAGGTCACTGGCGTTACAAAGCGATGTAGAGACGGCGGTGGGGACTGGACCCAGGTCACTGGCTTTATAAAGCGATGTAGAGACGGAGTTGTGGACTGGACCCAGGTCACTGCCGTTACAAAGCGATGTAGAGACGGCGGTGGGGACTGGACCCAGGTCACTGGCGTTACAAAGCGATGTAGAGACGGCGGTGGGGACTGGACCCAGGTCACTGGCGTTACAAAGCGATGTAGAGACGGCGGTGGGGACTGGACCCAGGTCACTGCCGTTACAAAGCGATGTAGAGACGGCGGTGGGGACTGGACCCAGGTCACTGGCGTTACAAAGCGACGTAGAGACGGCGCTGGGGACTGGACCCAGGTCACTGGCGTTAGAAAGCAACATAGAGACGGCGGTGGGGACTGGACCCAGGTCACTGCCGTTACAAAGCGACGTAGAGACGGCGGTGGGGACTGGGCCCAGGTCACTGCCGTTACAAAGCAACATAGAGACGGCGGTGGGGACTGGACCCAGGTCACTGCCGTTACAAAGCGACGTAGAGAAGGCGGTGGGGTCTGGGCCCAGGTCACTGCCGTTACAAAGCGATGTAGAGACGGCGGTGGGGACTGGGCATAGGTCACTGCCGTTACAAAGCAACATAGAGACGGCGGTGGGGACTGGACCCAGGTCACTGCCGTTACAAAGCGACGTAGAGACGGCGGTGGGGACTGGACCCAGGTCACTGGCGTTACAAAGCGACGTAGAGACGGCGGTGGGGACTGGACCCGGGTCACTGCCTTAACAAAGCTACATAGACACGGCGGTGGGGACTGGACCCAGGTCACTGCCGTTACAAAGCGACGTAGAGACGGCGGTGGGGACTGGACCCAGGTCACTGGCGTTACAAAGCGATGTAGAGACTGCGCTGGGGACTGGACCCAGGTCACTGCCGTTACAAAGCGATGTAGAGACCGCGGTGGGGACTGGACCCAGGTCACTGGCGTTACAAAGCGATGTATAGACGGCGGTGGGGACTGGACCCAGGTCACTGGCGTTATAAAGCGATGTAGAGACGGTGGTGTGGACTGGACCCAGGTCACTGCCGTTACAAAGCGACATAGAGACGGCGGTGGGGACTGGACCCAGGTCACTGCCGTTACAAAGCAATGTAGAGACGGCGGAGGGGACTGGACCCAGGTCACTGCCGTTACAAAGCGATGTAGAGACGGCGGTGGGGACTGGACCCAGGTCACTGGCGTTACAAAGCGATGTAGAGACGGCGGTGGGGACTGGACCCAGGGCACTGGCGTTACAAAGCGATGTAGAGACGGCGCTGGGGACTGGACCCAGGTCACTGCCGTTACAAAGCGATGTAGAGACGGCGGTGGGGACTGGGCCCAGGTCACTGCCGTTACAAAGCAACATAGAGACGACGGTGGGGACTGGACCCAGGTCACTGCCGTTACAAAGCGACGTAGAGACGGCGGTGGGGACTGGGCCCAGGTCACTGCCGTTACAAAGCGATGTAGAGACGGCGGTGGGGACTGGGCCCAGGTCACTGCCGTTACAAAGCAACATAGAGACGGCGGTGGGGACTGGACCCAGGTAACTGCCGTTACAAAGCGACGTAGAGACGGCGGTGGGGACTGGACCCAGGTCACTGGCGTTACAAAGCGACGTAGAGACGGCGGTGGGGACTGGACCCAGGTCACTGGTGTTACAAAGCTACGTAGAGACGGCGGTGGGGACTGGACCCAGGTCACTGCCGTTACAAAGCAACATAGAGACGGCGGTGGGGACTGGACCCAGGTCACTGCCGTTACAAAGCGACGTAGAGACGGCGGTGTGGACTGGACCCAGGTCACTGGCGTTACTAAGCGATGTAGAGACGGCGGTGGGGACTGGACCCAGGTCACTGCCGTTATGAAGTGATGTAGAGACGGCGGTGGGGACTGGACCCAGGTTACTGGCGTTACAAAGCGATGTAGAGACGGCGGTGGGGACTGGACCCAGGTCACTGCCGTTATAATGTGATGTAGAGACGGCTTTTGGGGACTGGACGCAGGTTACTGGCGTTACAAAGCGATGTAGAGACGGCGGTGGGGACAGGACCCAGGTCACTGGCGTTACAAAGTGATGTAGAGATGGCGGTGGGGACTGGACCCAGGTCACTGGCGTTACAAAGCGACGTAGAGACGGCGGTGGGGACTGGACCCAGGTCACTGGCGTTACAAAGCGACGTAGAGACGGCGGTGGTGACTGGACCCAGGTCACTGCCGATACAAAGCGATGTAGAGACGGCGGTGGGGACTGGACCCAGGTCACTGCCGTTATAAAGCGATGTAGAGACGGCGGTGGGGACTGGACCCAGGTCACTGCCGTTACAAAGCGACGTAGAGACGGCGGTGGGGTCTGGACCCAGGTCACTGGCGTTACAAAGCGACGTAGAGACGGCGGTGCTGTACTGGACCCAGGTCACTGCCGTTACAAAGCGACGTAGAGACGGCGGTGGGGACTGGACCCAGGTCACTGGCTTTACAAAGCGACGTAGAGACGGCGGTGGGGACTGGACCCAGGTCACTGGCGTTACAAAGCGATGTAGAGACGGCGGTGGGGACTGGACCCAGGTCACTGGCGTTACAAAGCGAGGCGGTGGGGACTGGACCCAGGTCACTGGCGTTACAAAGCGATGTAGAGACGGCGGTGGGGACTGGACCCAGGTCACTGCTGTTACAAAGCGAGGCGGTGGGGACTGGACCCAGGTCACTGGCGTTACAAAGCGATGTAGAGACAGCGGTGGGGACTGGACCCAGGTCACTGGCGTTACAAAGCGATTTAGAGACGGCGGTGGGGACTGGACCAAGGTCACTGGCGTTATAAAGCGATGTCGAGACGGCAGTGGGGACAGGACCCAGGTCACTGCCGTTATAAAGTGATGTAGAGATGGCGGTGGGGACTGGACCCAGGTCACTGGCGTTACAAAGCGATGTAGAGACGGAGGTGGGGACTGGACCCAGTTCACTGGCGTTACAAAGCGATGTAGAGACGGCGGTGGGGACTGGACCCAGGTCACTGGCGTTATAAAGCGATGTAGAGACGGCGGTGGGGACTGGACCCAGGTCACTGGCGTTACAAAGCGATGTAGGGACGGCGGTGGTGACTGGACCCAGGTCACTGGCGTTACAAAGCGAAGTAGAGACGGCGGTGGGGACTGGACCCAGGTCACTGGCGTTACAAAGCGATGTAGAGACGGCGGTGGGGACTGGACCCAGGTCACTGGCGTTACAAAGCGATGTAGAGATGGCGGTGGGGACTGGACACAGGTCACTGGCGTTACAAAGCGATGTAGAGACGGCGGTGGGGACTGGACCCAGGTCACTGGCGTTACAAAGCGATGTAGAGACGGCGGTGTGGACTGGACCCAGGTCACTGGCGTTACAAAGCGATGTAGAGACGGTGGTGTGGACTGGACCCAGGTCACTGGCGTTATAAAGCGATGTAGAGACGGCGGTGGGGACTGGACCCAGGTCAGTGACGTTACAAAGCGATGTAGAGACGGCGGTGGGGACTGGACCCAGGTCACTGGCGTTACAAAGCGATGTAGAGACGGCGGTGGGGACTGGACCCAGGTCACTGGCATTACAAAGCGACGTAGAGACGGCGGTGGGGACTGGACCGGGGTCACTGCCTTTACAAAGCTACATAGAGACGGCGGTGGGGACAGGACCCAGGTCACTGCCGTTACAAAGCGACGTAGAGACGGTGGTGGGGACTGGACCCATGTCACTGGCGTTATAAAGCGATGTAGAGACGGCGCTGGGGACTGGACCCAGGTCACTGCCGTTACAAAGCGATGTAGAGACGGCGCTGGGGACTGGACCCAGGTCACTGGCGTTACAAAGCGATGTAGAGACGGCGGTGGGGACTGGACCCAGGTCACTGGCGTTATAAAGCGATGTAGAGACGGAGGTGTGGACTGGACCCAGGTCACTGCCGTTACAAAGCGATGTAGAGACGGCGGTGGGGACTGGACCCAGGTCACTGGCGTTACAAAGCGATGTAGAGACGGCGGTGGGGACTGGACCCAGGTCACTGGCGTTACAAAGCGATGTAGAGACGGCGGTGGGGACTGGACCCAGGTCACTGCCGTTACAAAGCGATGTAGAGACGGCGGTGGGGACTGGACCCAGGTCACTGGCGTTACAAAGCGACGTAGAGACGGCGCTGGGGACTGGACCCAGGTCACTGGCGTTAGAAAGCAACATAGAGACGGCGGTGGGGACTGGACCCAGGTCACTGCCGTTGCAAAGCGACGTAGAGACGGCGGTGGGGACTGGGCCCAGGTCACTGCCGTTACAAAGCAACATAGAGACGGCGGTGGGGACTGGACCCAGGTCACTGCCGTTACAAAGCGACGTAGAGAAGGCGGTGGGGTCTGGGCCCAGGTCACTGCCGTTACAAAGCGATGTAGAGACGGCGGTGGGGACTGGGCATAGGTCACTGCCGTTACAAAGCAACATAGAGACGGCGGTGGGGACTGGACCCAGGTCACTGCCGTTACAAAGCGACGTAGAGACGGCGGTGGGGACTGGACCCAGGTCACTGGCGTTACAAAGCGACGTAGAGACGGCGGTGGGGACTGGACCCAGGTCACTGGCGTTACAAAGCGACGTAGAGACGGCGGTGGGGACTGGACCCAGGTCACTGCCGTTACAAAGCGACATAGAGACGGCGGTGGGGACTGGACCCAGGTCACTGCCGTTACAAAGCGACGTAGAGACGGCGGTGTGGACTGGACCCAGGTCACTGGCTTTACAAAGCGACGTAGAGACGGCGGTGGGGACTGGACCCAGGTCACTGGCTTTACAAAGCGATGTAGAGACGTCGGTGGGTACTGGACCCAGGTCACTGGCGTTACAAAGCGATGTAGAGACGGCAGTGGGGACTGGACCCAGGTCACTGGCGTTACAAAGCGATGTAGAGACGGCGGTGGGGACTGGACCCAGGTCACTGCCGTTATAAAGTGATGTAGAGACGGCGGTGGGGACTGGACCCAGGTCACTGGCGTTACAAAGCGATGTAGAGACGGCGGTGGGGACTGGACCCAGGTCACTGGCGTTACAAAGTGATGTAGAGACGGCGGTGGGGACTGGACCCAGGTCACTGGCGTTACAAAGCGACGTAGAGACGGCGGTGGGGACTGGACCCAGGTCACTGGCGTTACAAAGCGACGTAGAGACGGCGGTGGTGACTGGACCCAGGTCACTGCCGTTACAAAGCGATGTAGAGACGGCGGTGGGGACTGGACCCAGGTCACTGGCGTTACAAAGCGATGTAGAGACGGCGGTGGGGACTGGACCCAGGTCACTGGCGTTACAAAGCGATGTAGAGACGGCGGTGGGGACTGGACCCAGGTCACTGGCGTTACAAAGCGATGTAGAGACGGCGGTGGGGACTGGACCCAGGTCACTGGCGTTACAAAGCGATGTAGAGACGGCGGTGTGGACTGGACCCAGGTCACTGGCGTTACAAAGCAATGTAGAGACGGTGGTGTGGACTGGACCCAGGTCACTGGCGTTATAAAGCGATGTAGAGACAGCGGTGGGGACTGGACCCAGGTCAGTGACGTTACAGAGCGATGTAGAGACGGCGGTGGGGACTGGACCCAGGTCACTGGCGTTACAAAGCGATGTAGAGACGGCGGTGGGGACTGGACCCAGGTCACTGGCATTACAAAGCGACGTAGAGACGGCGGTGGGGACTGGACCGGGGTCACTGCCTTTACAAAGCTACATAGAGACGGCGGTGGGGACAGGACCCTGGTCACTGCCGTTACAAAGCGACGTAGAGACGGTGGTGGGGACTGGACCCATGTCACTGGCGTTATAAAGCGATGTAGAGACGGCGCTGGGGACTGGACCCAGGTCACTGCCGTTACAAAGCGATGTAGAGACGGCGCTGGGGACTGGACCCAGGTCACTGGCGTTACAAAGCGATGTAGAGACGGCGGTGGGGACTGGACCCAGGTCACTGGCGTTATAAAGCGATGTAGAGACGGAGGTGTGGACTGGACCCAGGTCACTGCCGTTACAAAGCGATGTAGAGACGGCGGTGGGGACTGGACCCAGGTCACTGGCGTTACAAAGCGATGTAGAGACGGCGGTGGGGACTGGACCCAGGTCACTGGCGTTACAAAGCGATGTAGAGACGGCGGTGGGGACTGGACCCAGGTCACTGCCGTTACAAAGCGATGTAGAGACGGCGGTGGGGACTGGACCCAGGTCACTGGCGTTACAAAGCGACGTAGAGACGGCGCTGGGGACTGGACCCAGGTCACTGGCGTTAGAAAGCAACATAGAGACGGCGGTGGGGACTGGACCCAGGTCACTGCCGTTACAAAGCGACGTAGAGACGGCGGTGGGGACTGGGCCCAGGTCACTGCCGTTACAAAGCAACATAGAGACGGCGGTGGGGACTGGACCCAGGTCACTGCCGTTACAAAGCGACGTAGAGAAGGCGGTGGGGTCTGGGCCCAGGTCACTGCCGTTACAAAGCGATGTAGAGACGGCGGTGGGGACTGGGCATAGGTCACTGCCGTTACAAAGCAACATAGAGACGGCGGTGGGGACTGGACCCAGGTCACTGCCGTTACAAAGCGACGTAGAGACGGCGGTGGGGACTGGACCCAGGTCACTGGCGTTACAAAGCGACGTAGAGACGGCGGTGGGGACTGGACCCAGGTCACTGGCGTTACAAAGCGACGTAGAGACGGCGGTGGGGACTGGACCCAGGTCACTGCCGTTACAAAGCAACATAGAGACGGCGGTGGGGACTGGACCCAGGTCACTGCCGTTACAAAGCGACGTAGAGACGGCGGTGTGGACTGGACCCAGGTCACTGGCTTTACAAAGCGACGTAGAGACGGCGGTGGGGACTGGACCCAGGTCACTGGCTTTACAAAGCGATGTAGAGACGTCGGTGGGTACTGGACCCAGGTCACTGGCGTTACAAAGCGATGTAGAGACGGCAGTGGGGACTGGACCCAGGTCACTGGCGTTACAAAGCGATGTAGAGACGGCGGTGGGGACTGGACCCAAGTCACTGCCGTTATAAAGTGATGTAGAGACGGCGGTGGGGACTGGACCCAGGTCACTGGCGTTACAAAGCGATGTAGAGACGGCGGTGGTGACTGGACCCAGGTCACTGGCGTTACAAAGTGATGTAGAGATGGCGGTGGGGACTGGACCCAGGTCACTGGCGTTACAAAGCGACGTAGAGATGGCGGTGGGGACTGGACCCAGGTCACTGGCGTTACAAAGCGACGTAGAGACGGCGGTGGTGACTGGACCCAGGTCACTGCCGTTACAAAGCGATGTAGAGACGGCGGTGGGGACTGGACCCAGGTCACTGCCGTTACAAAGCGACGTAGAGACGGCGGTGGGAACTGGACCCAGGTCACTGGCGTTACAAAGCGACGTAGAGACGGCGGTGGGGACTTGACCCAGGTCACTGCCGTTACAAAGCGACGTAGAGACGGCGGTGGGGACTGGACCCAGGTCACTGGCGTTACAAAGCGACGTAGAGACGGCGGTCGGGACTGGACCCAGGTCACTGGCGTTACAAAGCGATGTAGAGACGGAGGTGTGGACTGGACCCAGGTCACTGCCGTTACAAAGCGACATAGAGACGGCGGTGGGGACTGGACCCAGGTCACTGCCGTTACAAAGCAATGTAGAGACGGCGGTGGGGACTGGACCCAGGTCACTGCCGTTACAAAGCGATGTAGAGACGGCGGTGGGGACTGGACCCAGGGCACTGGCGTTACAAAGTGATGTAGAGACGGCGGTGGGGACTGGACCCTGGTCACTGCCGTTACAAAGCGACGTAGAGACGGCGGTGGGGACTGGGCCCAGGTCACTGCCGTTACAAAGCGACGTAGAGACGGCGGTGGGGACTGGGCCCAGGTCACTGCCGTTACAAAGCAACATAGAGACGGCGGTGGGGACTGGACCCAGGTCACTGCCGTTACAAAGCGACGTAGAGACGGCGGTGGGGACTGGACCCAGGTCACTGGCGTTACAAAGCGACGTAGAGACGGCGGTGGGGACTGGACCCAGGTCACTGGCGTTACAAAGCGACGTAGAGACGGCGGTGGGGACTGGACCCAGGTCACTGCCGTTACAAAGCAACATAGAGATGGCGGTGGGGACTGGACCCAGGTCACTGCCGTTACAAAGCGACGTAGAGACGGCGGTGTGGACTGGACCCAGGTCACTGGCGTTACAAAGCGATGTAGAGACGGCGGTGGGGACTGGACCCAGGTCACTGGCATTACAAAGCGATGTAGAGACGGCGGTGGGTACTGGACCCAGGTCACTGGCGTTACAAAGCGATGTAGAGACGGCAGTGGGGACTGGACCCAGGTCACTGGCGTTACAAAGCGATGTAGAGACGGCGGTGGGGACTGGACCCAGGTCACTGCCGTTATAAAGTGATGTAGAGACGGCGGTGGGGACTGGACCCAGTTTACTGGCATTACAAAGCGATGTAGAGACGGCGGTGGGGACTGGACCCAGGTCACTGGCGTTACAAAGTTATGTAGAGATGGCGGTGGGGACTGGACCCAGGTCACTGGCGTTACAAAGCGACGTAGAGACGGAGGTGGTGACTGGACCCAGGTCACTGCCGTTACAAAGCGATGTAGAGACGAGGGTGGGGACTGGACCCAGGTCACTGCTGTTATAAAGCGATGTAGAGACGGCGGTGGGGACTGGACCCAGGTCACTGCCGTTACAAAGCGACGTAGAGACGGCGGTGGGGACTGGACCCAGGTCACTGGCGTTACAAAGCGACGTAGAGACGGCGGTGGGGACTGGACCCAGGTCACTGCCGTTACAAAGCGACGTAGAGACAGCGGTGGGGACTGGACCCAGGTCACTGGCGTTACAAAGCGACGTAGAGACGGCGGTGGGGACTGGACCCAGGTCACTGGCGTTACAAAGCGATGTAGAGACGGCGGTGGGGACTGGACCCAGGTCACTGCCGTTACAAAGCGATGTAGAGACGGCGGTGGGGACTGGATCCAGGTCACTGGCGTTACCAAGAGACGTAGAGACGGCGCTGGGGACTGGACCCAGGTCACTGGCGTTATAAAGCAACATAGAGACGGCGGTGGGGACTGGACCCAGGTCACTGCCGTTACAAAGCGACGTAGAGACGGCGGTGGGGACTGGGCCCAGGTCACTGCCGTTACAAAGCAACATAGAGACGGCGGTGGGGACTGGACCCAGGTCACTGCCGTTACAAAGCGACGTAGAGACGGCGGTGGGGACTGGGCCCAGGTCACTGCCGTTACAAAGCGATGTAGAGACGGCGGTGGGGACTGGGCATAGGTCACTGCCGTTACAAAGCAACATAGAGATGGCGGTGGGGACTGGACCCAGGTCACTGCCGTTACAAAGCGACGTAGAGACGGCGGTGGGGACTGGACCCAGGTCACTGGCGTTACAAAGCGACGTAGAGACGGCGGTGGGGACTGGACCCAGGTCACTGCCGTTACAAAGCAACATAGAGACGGCGGTGGGGACTGGACCCAGGTCACTGCCGTTACAAAGCGACGTAGAGACGGCGGTGTGGACTGGACCCAGGTCACTGTCTTTACAAAGCGACGTAGAGACGGCGGTGGGGACTGGACCCAGGTCACTGGCTTTACAAAGCGATGTAGAGACGGCGGTGGGTACTGGACCCAGGTCACTGGCGTTACAAAGCGATGTAGAGACGGCAGTGGGGACTGGACCCAGGTCACTGGCGTTACAAAGCGATGTAGAGACGGCGGTGGGGACTGGACCCAGGTCACTGCCGTTATAAAGTGATGTAGAGACGGCGGTGGGGACTGGACCCAGGTCACTGGCGTTACAAAGCGATGTAGAGACGGCGGTGGGGACTGGACCCAGGTCACTGGCGTTACAAAGTGATGTAGAGATGGCGGTGGGGACTGGACCCAGGTCACTGGCGTTACAAAGCGACGTAGAGATGGCGGTGGGGACTGGACCCAGGTCACTGGCGTTACAAAGCGACGTAGAGACGGCGGTGGTGACTGGACCCAGGTCACTGCCGTTACAAAGCGATGTAGAGACGGCGGTGGGGACTGGACCCAGGTCACTGCTGTTATAAAGCGATGTAGAGACGGCGGTGGGGACTGGACCCAGGTCACTGCCGTTACAAAGCGACGTAGAGACGGCGGTGGGGACTGGACCCAGGTCACTGGCGTTACAAAGCGACGTAGAGACGGCGGTGGGGACTGGACCCAGGTCACTGCCGTTACAAAGCGACGTAGAGACGGCGGTGGGGACTGGACCCAGGTCACTGGCGTTACAAAGCGACGTAGTGACGGCGGTCGGGACTGGACCCAGGTCACTGGCGTTACAAAGCGATGTAGAGACGGAGGTGTGGACTGGACCCAGGTCACTGCCGTTACAAAGCGACATAGAGACGGCGGTGGGGACTGGACCCAGGTCACTGCCGTTACAAAGCAATGTAGAGATGGCGGTGGGGACTGGACCCAGGTCACTGCCGTTACAAAGCGATGTAGAGACGGCGGTGGGGACTGGACCCAGGGCACTGGCGTTACAAAGTGATGTAGAGACGGCGGTGGGGACTGGACCCAGGTCACTGCCGTTACAAAGCGACGTAGAGACGGCGGTGGGGACTGGGCCCTGGTCACTGCCGTTACAAAGCGACGTAGAGACGGCGGTGGGGACTGGGCCCAGGTCACTGCCGTTACAAAGCAACATAGAGACGGCGGTGGGGACTGGACCCAGGTCACTGCCGTTACAAAGCGACGTAGAGACGGCGGTGGGGACTGGACCCAGGTCACTGGCGTTACAAAGCGACGTAGAGACGGCGGTGGGGACTGGACCCAGGTCACTGGCGTTACAAAGCGACGTAGAGACGGCGGTGGGGACTGGACCCAGGTCACTGCCGTTACAAAGCAACATAGAGACGGCGGTGGGGACTGGACCCAGGTCACTGCCGTTACAAAGCGACGTAGAGACGGCGGTGTGGACTGGACCCAGGTCACTGGCGTTACAAAGCGATGTAGAGACGGCGGTGGGGACTGGACCCAGGTCACTGGCATTACAAAGCGATTTAGAGACGGCGGTGGGTACTGGACCCAGGTCACTGGCGTTACAAAGCGATGTAGAGACGGCAGTGGGGACTGGACCCAGGTCACTGGCGTTACAAAGCGATGTAGAGACGGCGGTGGGGACTGGACCCAGGTCACTGCCGTTATAAAGTGATGTAGAGACGGCGGTGGGGACTGGACCCAGTTTACTGGCGTTACAAAGCGATGTAGAGACGGCGGTGGGGACTGGACCCAGGTCACTGGCGTTACAAAGTGATGTAGAGATGGCGGTGGGGACTGGACCCAGGTCACTGGCGTTACAAAGCGACCTAGAGACGGAGGTGGTGACTGGACCCTGGTCACTGCCGTTACAAAGCGATGTAGAGACGAGGGTGGGGACTGGACCCAGGTCACTGCTGTTATAAAGCGATGTAGAGACGGCGGTGGGGACTGGACCCAGGTCACTGCCGTTACAAAGCGACGTAGAGACGGCGGTGGGGACTGGACCCAGGTCACAGGCGTTACAAAGCGACGTAGAGACGGCGGTGGGGACTGGACCCAGGTCACTGCCGTTACAAAGCGACGTAGAGACAGCGGTGGGGACTGGACCCAGGTCACTGGCGTTACAAAGCGACGTAGAGACGGCGGTGGGGACTGGACCCAGGTCACTGGCGTTACAAAGCGATGTAGAGACGGCGGTGGGGACTGGACCCAGGTCACTGCCGTTACAAAGCGAGGCGGTGGGGACTGGACCCAGGTCACTGGCGTTACAAAGCGATGTAGAGACGACGCTGGGGACTGGACCCAGGTCAGTGGCGTTACAAAGCGATGTAGAGACGGCGGTGGGGACTGGACCCAGGTCACTGGCATTACAAAGCGACGTAGAGACGGCGGTGGGGACTGGACCCAGGTCACTGCCGTTACAAAGCAACATAGAGACGGCGGTGGGGACTGGACCCAGGTCACTGCCGTTACAAAGCGACGTAGAGACAGCGGTGGGGACTGGGCCCAGGTCACTGCCGTTACAAAGCGACGTAGAGCCGGCGGTGGGGACTGGACCCAGGTCACTGCCGTTACAAAGCAACATAGAGACGGCGGTGGGGACTGGACCCAGGTCACTGCCGTTACAAAGCGACGTAGAGACGGCGGTGTGGACTGGACCCAGGTCACTGGCGTTACAAAGCGATGTAGAGAGGGCGGTGGGGACTGGACCCAGGTCACTGGCATTACAAAGCGATGTAGAGACGGCGGTGGGTACTGGACCCAGGTCACTGGCGTTACAAAGCGATGTAGAGACGGCAGTGGGGACTGGACCCAGGTCACTGGCGTTACAAAGCGATGTAGAGACGGCGGTGGGGACTGGACCCAGGTCACTGCCGTTAGAAAGTGATGTAGAGACGGCGGTGGGGACTGGACCCAGGTTACTGGCGTTACAAAGCGATGTAGAGACGGCGGTGGGGACTGGACCCAGGTCACTGGCTTTACAAAGTGATGTAGAGATGGCGGTGGGGACTGGACCCAGGTCACTGGCATTACAAAGCGATGTAGAGACGGCGGTGGGTACTGGACCCAGGTCACTGGCGTTACAAAGCGATGTAGAGACTGCAGTGGGGACTGGACCCAGGTCACTGGCGTTACAAAGCGATGTAGAGACGGCGGTGGGGACTGGACCCAGGTCACTGCCGTTAGAAAGTGATGTAGAGACGGCGGTGGGGACTGGACCCAGGTTACTGGCGTTACAAAGCGATGTAGAGACGGCGGTGCGGACTGGACCCAGGTCACTGGCTTTACAAAGTGATGTAGAGATGGCGGTGGGGACTGGACCCAGGTCACTGGCGTTACAAAGCGACGTAGAGACGGCGGTGGGGACTGGACCCAGGTCACTGCCGTTACAAAGCGATGTAGAGACGGCGGTGGGGACTGGACCCAGGTCACTGCCGTTACAAAGCGACGTAGAGATGGCGGTGGGGACTGGACCCAGGTCACTGCCGTTACAAAGCGACGTAGAGATGGCGGTGGGGACTGGACCCAGGTCACTGGCGTTACAAAGCGACGTAGAGACGGAGGTGGTGACTGGACCCAGGTCACTGCCGTTACAAAGCGATGTAGAGACGAGGGTGGGGACTGGACCCAGGTCACTGCTGTTATAAAGCGATGTAGAGACGGCGGTGGGGACTGGACCCAGGTCACTGCCGTTACAAAGCGACGTAGAGACGGCGGTGGGGACTGGACCCAGGTCACAGGCGTTACAAAGCGACGTAGAGACGGCGGTGGGGACTGGACCCAGGTCACTGCCGTTACAAAGCGACGTAGAGACAGCGGTGGGGACTGGACCCAGGTCACTGGCGTTACAAAGCGACGTAGAGACGGCGGTGGGGACTGGACCCAGGTCACTGGCGTTACAAAGCGATGTAGAGACGGCGGTGGGGACTGGACCCAGGTCACTGCCGTTACAAAGCGAGGCGGTGGGGACTGGACCCAGGTCACTGGAGTTACAAAGCGATGTAGAGACGACGCTGGGGACTGGACCCAGGTCACTGGCGTTACAAAGCGATGTAGAGACGGCGGTGGGGACTGGACCCAGGTCACTGGCGTTACAAAGCGACTTAGAGACGGCGGTGGGGACTGGACCCAGGTCACTGCCGTTACAAAGCAACATAGAGACGGCGGTGGGGACTGGACGCAGGTCACTGCCGTTACAAAGCGACGTAGAGACGGCGGTGTGGACTGGACCCAGGTCACTGGCGTTACAAAGCGACGTAGAGACGGCGGTGTGGACTGGACCCAGGTCACTGGCGTTACAAAGCGATGTAGAGACGGCGGTGGTGACTGGACACAGGTCACTGGCATTACAAAGCGATGTAGAGACGGCGGTGGGTACTGGACCCAGGTCAATGGCGTTATAAAGCGATGTCGAGACGGCGGTGGGGACTGGACCCAGGTCACTGCCGTTACAAAGCAATGTAGAGACGGCGGTGGGGACTGGACCCAGGTCACTGCCGTTACAAAGCGATGTAGAGACGGCGGTGGGGACTGGACCCAGGGCACTGGCGTTACAAAGCGATGTAGAGACGGCGCTGGGGACTGGACCCAGGTCACTGCCGTTACAAAGCGATGTAGAGACGGCGGTGGGGACTGGGCCCAGGTCACTGCCGTTACAAAGCAACATAGAGACGGCGGTGGGGACTGGACCCGGGTCACTGCCGTTACAAAGCGACGTAGAGACGGCGGTGGGGACTGGGCCCCGGTCACTGCCGTTACAAAGCGATGTAGAGACGGCGGTGGGGACTGGGCCCAGGTCACTGCCGTTACAAAGCAACATAGAGACGGCGGTGGGGACTGGACCCAGGTCACTGCCGTTACAAAGCGACGTAGAGACGGCGGTGGGGACTGGACCCAGGTCACTGGCGTTACAAAGCGACGTAGAGACGGCGGTGGGGACTGGACCCAGGTCACTGGCGTTATAAAGCGATGTAGAGACAGCGGTGGGGACTGGACCCAGGTCACTGGCATTACAAAGCGACGTAGAGACGGCGGTGGGAACTGGACCCGGGTCACTGCCTTTACAAAGCTACATAGAGACGGCGGTGGGGACTGGACCCAGGTCACTGCCGTTACAAAGCGACGTAGACACGGCGGTGGGGACTGGACCCAGGTCACTGGCGTTACAAAGCGATGTAGAGACGGCGCTGGGGACTGGACCCAGGTCACTGCCGTTACAAAGCGATGTAGAGACGGCGGTGGGGACTGGACCCAGGTCACTGGCGTTACAAAGCGATGTAGAGACGGCGGTGGGGACTGGACCCAGGTCACTGCCGTTACAAAGCAACATAGAGACGGCGGTGGGGACTGGACCCGGGTCACTGCCTTTACAAAGCTACATAGAGACGGCGGTGGGGACTGGACCCAGGTCACTGCCGTTACAAAGCGACGTAGACACGGCGGTGGGGACTGGACCCAGGTCACTGGCGTTACAAAGCGATGTAGAGACTGCGCTGGGGACTGGACCCAGGTCACTGGCGTTACAAAGCGATGTAGAGACGGCGGTGGGGACTGGACCCAGGTCACTGGCGTTACAAAGCGATGTAGAGACGGCGGTGGGGACTGGGCCCAGGTCACTGCCGTTACAAAGCAACATAGAGACGGAGGTGGGGACTGGACCCAGGTCACTGCCGTTACAAAGCGACGTAGAGACGGCGGTGGGGACTGGGCCCAGGTCACTGCCGTTACAAAGCGATGTAGAGACGGCGGTGGGGACTGGGCCCAGGTCACTGCCGTTACAAAGCAACATAGAGACGGCGGTGGGGACTGGACCCAGGTCACTGCCGTTACAAAGCGACGTAGAGACGGCGGTGGGGACTGGACTAGGTCACTGGCGTTACAAAGCGACGTAGAGACGGCGGTGGGGACTGGACCCAGGTCACTGCCGTTACAAAGCGACGTAGAGACAGCGGTGGGGACTGGACCCAGGTCACTGGCGTTACGAAGCGACGTAGAGACGGCGGTGGGGACTGGACCCAGGTCACTGGCGTTACAAAGCGATGTAGAGACGACGGTGGGGACTGGACCCAGGTCACTGCCGTTACAAAGCAACATAGAGACGGCGGTGGGGACTGGACCCAGGTCACTGCCGTTACAAAGCGACGTAGAGACGGCGGTGGGGACTGGGCCCAGGTCACTACCGTTACAAAGCGACGTAGAGCCGGCGGTGGGGACTGGACCCAGGTCACTGCCGTTACAAAGCAACATAGAGACGGCGGTGGGGACTGGACCCAGGTCACTGCCGTTACAAAGCGACGTAGAGACGGCGGTGTGGACTGGACCCAGGTCACTGGCGTTACAAAGCGATGTAGAGAGGGCGGTGGGGACTGGACCCAGGTCACTGGCATTACAAAGCGATGTAGAGACGGCGGTGGGTACTGGACCCAGGTCACTGGCGTTACAAAGCGATGTAGAGACGGCAGTGGGGACTGGACCCAGGTCACTGGCGTTACAAAGCGATGTAGAGACGGCGGTGGGGACTGGACCCAGGTCACTGCCGTTAGAAAGTGATGTAGAGACGGCGGTGGGGACTGGACCCAGGTTACTGGCGTTACAAAGCGATGTAGAGACGGCGGTGGGGACTGGACCCAGGTCACTGGCTTTACAAAGTGATGTAGAGATGGCGGTGGGGACTGGACCCAGGTCACTGGCGTTACAAAGCGACGTAGAGACGGCGGTGGGGACTGGACCCAGGTCACTGCCGTTACAAAGCGATGTAGAGACGGCGGTGGGGACTGGACCCAGGTCACTGCCGTTACAAAGCGACGTAGAGATGGCGGTGGGGACTGGACCCAGGTCACTGCCGTTACAAAGCGACGTAGAGATGGCGGTGGGGACTGGACCCAGGTCACTGGCGTTACAAAGCGACGTAGAGACGGATGTGGTGACTGGACCCAGGTCACTGCCGTTACAAAGCGATGTAGAGACGAGGGTGGGGACTGGACCCAGGTCACTGCTGTTATAAAGCGATGTAGAGACGGCGGTGGGGACTGGACCCAGGTCACTGCCGTTACAAAGCGACGTAGAGACGGCGGTGGGGACTGGACCCAGGTCACAGGCGTTACAAAGCGACGTAGAGACGGCGGTGGGGACTGGACCCAGGTCACTGCCGTTACAAAGCGACGTAGAGACAGCGGTGGGGACTGGACCCAGGTCACTGGCGTTACAAAGCGACGTAGAGACGGCGGTGGGGACTGGACCCAGGTCACTGGCGTTACAAAGCGATGTAGAGACGGCGGTGGGGACTGGACCCAGGTCACTGCCGTTACAAAGCGAGGCGGTGGGGACTGGACCCAGGTCACTGGCGTTACAAAGCGATGTAGAGACGACGCTGGGGACTGGACCCAGGTCACTGGCGTTACAAAGCGATGTAGAGACGGCGGTGGGGACTGGACCCAGGTCACTGGCGTTACAAAGCGACTTAGAGACGGCGGTGGGGACTGGACCCAGGTCACTGCCGTTACAAAGCAACATAGAGACGGCGGTGGGGACTGGACGCAGGTCACTGCCGTTACAAAGCGACGTAGAGACGGCGGTGTGGACTGGACCCAGGTCACTGGCGTTACAAAGCGACGTAGAGACGGCGGTGTGGACTGGACCCAGGTCACTGGCGTTACAAAGCGATGTAGAGACGGCGGTGGTGACTGGACCCAGGTCACTGGCATTACAAAGCGATGTAGAGACGGCGGTGGGTACTGGACCCAGGTCAATGGCGTTATAAAGCGATGTCGAGACGGCGGTGGGGACTGGACCCAGGTCACTGCCGTTACAAAGCAATGTAGAGACGGCGGTGGGGACTGGACCCAGGTCACTGCCGTTACAAAGCGATGTAGAGACGGCGGTGGGGACTGGACCCAGGGCACTGGCGTTACAAAGCGATGTAGAGACGGCGCTGGGGACTGGACCCAGGTCACTGCCGTTACAAAGCGATGTAGAGATGGCGGTGGGGACTGGGCCCAGGTCACTGCCGTTACAAAGCAACATAGAGACGGCGGTGGGGACTGGACCCGGGTCACTGCCGTTACAAAGCGACGTAGAGACGGCGGTGGGGACTGGGCCCAGGTCACTGCCGTTACAAAGCGATGTAGAGACGGCGGTGGGGACTGGGCCCAGGTCACTGCCGTTACAAAGCCACATAGAGACGGCGGTGGGGACTGGACCCAGGTCACTGCCGTTACAAAGCGACGTAGAGACGGCGGTGGGGACTGGACCCAGGTCACTGGCGTTACAAAGCGACGTAGAGACGGCGGTGGGGACTGGACCCAGGTCACTGGCGTTATAAAGCGATGTAGAGACAGCGGTGGGGACTGGACCCAGGTCACTGGCATTACAAAGCGACGTAGAGACGGCGGTGGGAACTGGACCCGGGTCACTGCCTTTACAAAGCTACATAGAGACGGCGGTGGGGACTGGACCCAGGTCACTGCCGTTACAAAGCGACGTAGACACGGCGGTGGGGACTGGACCCAGGTCACTGGCGTTACAAAGCGATGTAGAGACGGCGCTGGGGACTGGACCCAGGTCACTGCCGTTACAAAGCGATGTAGAGACGGCGGTGGGGACTGGACCCAGGTCACTGGCGTTACAAAGCGATGTAGAGACGGCGGTGGGGACTGGACCCAGGTCACTGCCGTTACAAAGCAACATAGAGACGGCGGTGGGGACTGGACCCGGGTCACTGCCTTTACAAAGCTACATAGAGACGGCGGTGGGGAATGGACCCAGGTCACTGCCGTTACAAAGCGACGTAGACACGGCGGTGGGGACTGGACCCAGGTCACTGGCGTTACAAAGCGATGTAGAGACGGCGCTGGGGACTGGACCCAGGTCACTGGCGTTACAAAGCGATGTAGAGACGGCGGTGGGGACTGGACCCAGGTCACTGGCGTTACAAAGCGATGTAGAGACGGCGGTGGGGACTGGGCCCAGGTCACTGCCGTTACAAAGCAACATAGAGACGGAGGTGGGGACTGGACCCAGGTCACTGCCGTTACAAAGCGACGTAGAGACGGCGGTGGGGACTGGGCCCAGGTCACTGCCGTTACAAAGCGATGTAGAGACGGCGGTGGGGACTGGGCCCAGGTCACTGCCGTTACAAAGCAACATAGAGACGGCGGTGGGGACTGGACCCAGGTCACTGCCGTTACAAAGCGACGTAGAGACGGCGGTGGGGACTGGACTAGGTCACTGGCGTTACAAAGCGACGTAGAGACGGCGGTGGGGACTGGACCCAGGTCACTGGCGTTATAAAGCGATGTAGAGACAGCGGTGGGGACTGGACCCAGGTCACTGGCATTACAAAGCGACGTAGAGACGGCGGTGGGGACTGGACCCGGGTCACTGCCTTTACAAAGCTACATAGAGACGGCGGTGGGGACTGGACCCAGGTCACTGCCGTTACAAAGCGACGTAGACACGGCGGTGGGGACTGGACCCAGGTCACTGCCGTTACAAGGCGATGTAGAGACGGCGCTGGGGACTGGACCCAGGTCACTGCCGTTACAAAGCGATGTAGAGACGGCGGTGGGGACTGGACCCAGGTCACTGGCGTTACAAAGCGATGTAGAGACGGCGGTGGGGACTGGACCCAGGTCACTGGCGTTATAAAGCGATGTAGAGACGGAGGTGTGGACTGGACCCAGGTCACTGCCGTTACAAAGCCATGTAGAGACGGCGGTGGGGACTGGACACAGGTCACTGCCGTTACAAAGCGATGTAGAGACGGCGCTGGGGACTGGACCCAGGTCACTGGCGTTACAAAGCGATGTAGAGACGACGCTGGGGACTGGACCCAGGTCACTGGCGTTACAAAGCGATGTAGAGACGGCGGTGGGGACTGGACCCAGGTCACTGGCGTTACAAAGCGACTTAGAGACGGCGGTGGGGACTGGACCCAGGTCACTGCCGTTACAAAGCAACATAGAGACGGCGGTGGGGACTGGACGCAGGTCACTGCCGTTACAAAGCGACGTAGAGACGGCGGTGTGGACTGGACCCAGGTCACTGGCGTTACAAAGCGACGTAGAGACGGCGGTGTGGACTGGACCCAGGTCACTGGCGTTACAAAGCGATGTAGAGACGGCGGTGGTGACTGGACCCAGGTCACTGGCATTACAAAGCGATGTAGAGACGGCGGTGGGTACTGGACCCAGGTCAATGGCGTTATAAAGCGATGTCGAGACGGCGGTGGGGACTGGACCCAGGTCACTGCCGTTACAAAGCAATGTAGAGACGGCGGTGGGGACTGGACCCAGGTCACTGCCGTTACAAAGCGATGTAGAGACGGCGGTGGGGACTGGACCCAGGGCACTGGCGTTACAAAGCGATGTAGAGACGGCGCTGGGGACTGGACCCAGGTCACTGCCGTTACAAAGCGATGTAGAGACGGCGGTGGGGACTGGGCCCAGGTCACTGCCGTTACAAAGCAACATAGAGACGGCGGTGGGGACTGGACCCGGGTCACTGCCGTTACAAAGCGACGTAGAGACGGCGGTGGGGACTGGGCCCAGGTCACTGCCGTTACAAAGCGATGTAGAGACGGCGGTGGGGACTGGGCCCAGGTCACTGCCGTTACAAAGCAACATAGAGACGGCGGTGGGGACTGGACCCAGGTCACTGCCGTTACAAAGCGACGTAGAGACGGCGGTGGGGACTGGACCCAGGTCACTGGCGTTACAAAGCGACGTAGAGACGGCGGTGGGGACTGGACCCAGGTCACTGGCGTTATAAAGCGATGTAGAGACAGCGGTGGGGACTGGACCCAGGTCACTGGCATTACAAAGCGACGTAGAGACGGCGGTGGGAACTGGACCCGGGTCACTGCCTTTACAAAGCTACATAGAGACGGCGGTGGGGACTGGACCCAGGTCACTGCCGTTACAAAGCGACGTAGACACGGCGGTGGGGACTGGACCCAGGTCACTGGCGTTACAAAGCGATGTAGAGACGGCGCTGGGGACTGGACCCAGGTCACTGCCGTTACAAAGCGATGTAGAGACGGCGGTGGGGACTGGACCCAGGTCACTGGCGTTACAAAGCGATGTAGAGACGGCGGTGGGGACTGGACCCAGGTCACTGCCGTTACAAAGCAACATAGAGACGGCGGTGGGGACTGGACCCGGGTCACTGCCTTTACAAAGCTACATAGAGACGGCGGTGGGGACTGGACCCAGGTCACTGCCGTTACAAAGCGACGTAGACACGGCGGTGGGGACTGGACCCAGGTCCCTGGCGTTACAAAGCGATGTAGAGATGGCGCTGGGGACTGGACCCAGGTCACTGGCGTTACAAAGCGATGTAGAGACGGCGGTGGGGACTGGACCCAGGTCACTGGCGTTACAAAGCGATGTAGAGACGGCGGTGGGGACTGGGCCCAGGTCACTGCCGTTACAAAGCAACATAGAGACGGAGGTGGGGACTGGACCCAGGTCACTGCCGTTACAAAGCGACGTAGAGACGGCGGTGGGGACTGGGCCCAGGTCACTGCCGTTACAAAGCGATGTAGAGACGGCGGTGGGGACTGGGCCCAGGTCACTGCCGTTACAAAGCAACATAGAGACGGCGGTGGGGACTGGACCCAGGTCACTGCCGTTACAAAGCGACGTAGAGACGGCAGTGGGGACTGGACTAGGTCACTGGCGTTACAAAGCGACGTAGAGACGGCGGTGGGGACTGGACCCAGGTCACTGGCGTTATAAAGCGATGTAGAGACAGCGGTGGGGACTGGACCCAGGTCACTGGCATTACAAAGCGACGTAGAGACGGCGGTGGGGACTGGACCCGGGTCACTGCCTTTACAAAGCTACATAGAGACGGCGGTGGGGACTGGACCCAGGTCACTGCCGTTACAAAGCGACGTAGACACGGCGGTGGGGACTGGACCCAGGTCACTGGCGTTACAAGGCGATGTAGAGACGGCGCTGGGGACTGGACCCAGGTCACTGCCGTTACAAAGCGATGTAGAGACGGCGGTGGGGACTGGACCCAGGTCACTGGCGTTACAAAGCGATGTAGAGACGGCGGTGGGGACTGGACCCAGGTCACTGGCGTTATAAAGCGATGTAGAGACGGAGGTGTGGACTGGACCCAGGTCACTGCCGTTACAAAGCAATGTAGAGACGGCGGTGGGGACTGGACCCAGGTCACTGCCGTTACAAAGCGATGTAGAGACGGCGCTGGGGACTGGACCCAGGTCACTGCCGTTACAAACCGATGTAGAGACGGCGGTGGGGACTGGGCCCAGGTCACTGCCGTTACAAAGCAACATAGAGACGGCGGTGGGGACTGGACCCAGGTCACTGCCGTTACAAAGCGACGTAGAGACGGCGGTGGGGACTGGGCCCAGGTCACTGCCGTTACAAAGCGACGTAGAGACGGCGGTGGGGACTGGGCATAGGTCACTGCCGTTACAAAGCAACATAGAGACGGCGGTGGGGACTGGACCCAGGTCACTGCCGTTACAAAGCGACGTAGAGACGGCGGTGGGGACTGGACCCAGGTCACTGGCGTTACAAAGCGACGGAGAGACGGCGGTGGGGACTGGACCCAGGTCACTGGCGTTACAAAGCGACGTAGAGACGGCGGTGGGGACTGGACCCAGGTCACTGTCGTTACAAAGCAACATAGAGACGGCGGTGGGGACTGGACCCAGGTCACTGCCGTTACAAAGCGATGTAGAGACGGCGGTGGGTACTGGACCCAGGTCACTGGCGTTACAAAGCGATGTAGAGACGGCAGTGGGGACTGGACCCAGGTCACTGGCGTTACAAAGCGATGTAGAGACGGCGGTGGGGACTGGACCCAGGTCACTGCCGTTATAAAGTGATGTAGAGACGGCGGTGGGGACTGGACCCAGGTCACTGGCGTTACAAAGCGATGTAGAGACGGCGGTGGGGACTGGACCCAGGTCACTGGCGTTACAAAGCGATGTAGGGACGGCGGTGGGGACTGGACCCAGGTCACTGGCGTTACAAAGCGATGTAGAGACGGCGGTGGGGACTGGACCCAGGTCACTGGCGTTACAAAGTGATGTAGAGATGGCGGTGGGGACTGGACCCAGGTCACTGCCGTTACAAAGCGACGTAGACACGGCGGTGGGGACTGGACCCAGGTCACTGGCGTTACAAAGCGATGTAGAGACGGCGCTGGGGACTGGACCCAGGTCACTGCCGTTACAAAGCGATGTAGAGACGGCGGTGGGGACTGGACCCAGGTCACTGGCGTAAGAAAGCGATGTAGAGACGGCGGTGGGGACTGGACCCAGGTCACTGCCGTTACAAAGCTACATAGAGACGGCGGAGGGGACTGGACCCGGGTCACTGCCTTTACAAAGCTACATAGAGACGGCGGTGGGGACTGGACCCAGGTCACTGCCGTTACAAAGCGACGTAGACACGGCGGTGGGGACTGGACCCAGGTCACTGGCGTTACAAAGCGATGTAGAGACGGCGCTGGGGACTGGACCCAGGTCACTGCCGTTACAAAGCGATGTAGAGACGGCGGTGGGGACTGGACCCAGGTCACTGGCGTTACAAAGCGATGTAGAGACGGCGGTGGGGACTGGGCCCAGGTCACTGCCGTTACAAAGCAACATAGAGACGGCGGTGGGGACTGGACCCAGGTCACTGCCGTTACAAAGCGACGTAGAGACGGCGGTGGGGACTGGGCCCAGGTCACTGCCGTTACAAAGCGATGTAGAGACGGTGGTGGGGACTGGGCCCAGGTCACTGCCGTTACAAAGCAACATAGAGACGGCGGTGGGGACTGGACCCAGGTCACTGCCGTTACAAAGCGACGTAGAGACGGCGGTGGGGACTGGACCCAGGTCACTGGCGTTACAAAGCGACGTAGAGACGGCGGTGGGGACTGGACCCAGGTCACTGGCGTTATAAAGCGATGTAGAGACAGCGGTGGGGACTGGACCCAGGTCACTGGCATTACAAAGCGACGTAGAGACGGCGGTGGGGACTGGACCCGGGTCACTGCCTTTACAAAGCTACATAGAGACGGCGGTGGGGACTACACCCAGGTCACTGCCGTTACAAAGCGACGTAGACACGGCGGTGGGGACTGGACCCAGGTCACTGGCGTTACAAAGCGATGTAGAGACAGCGCTGGGGACTGGACCCAGGTCACTGCCGTTACAAAGCGATGTAGAGACGGCGTTGGGGACTGGACCCAGGTCACTGGCGTTACAAAGCGATGTAGAGACGGCGGTGGGGACTGGACCCAGGTCACTGGCGTTATAAAGCGATGTAGAGACGGAGGTGTGGACTGGACCCAGGTCACTGCCGTTACAAAGCAATGTAGAGACGGCGGTGGGGACTGGACCCAGGTCACTGCCGTTACAAAGCGATGTAGAGACGGCGCTGGGGACTGGACCCAGGTCACTGCCGTTACAAAGCAACATAGAGACGGCGGTGGGGACTGGACCCAGGTCACTGCCGTTACAAAGCGACGTAGAGACGGTGGTGGGGACTGGGCCCAGGTCACTGCCGTTACAAAGCGACGTAGAGACGGCGGTGGGGACTGGGCATAGGTCACTGCCGTTACAAAGCAACATAGAGACGGCGGTGGGGACTGGACCCAGGTCACTGCCGTTACAAAGCGACGTAGAGACGGCGGTGGGGACTGGACCCAGGTCACTGGCGTTACAAAGCGACGTAGAGACGGCGGTGGGGACTGGACCCAGGTCACTGGCGTTACAAAGCGACGTAGAGACGGCGGTGGGGACTGGACCCAGGTCACTGCCGTTACAAAGCAACATAGAGACGGCGGTGGGGACTGGACCCAGGTCACTGGCGTTACAAAGCGATGTAGAGACGGCGGTGGGGACTGGACCCAGGTCACTGGCGTTACAAAGCGATGTAGAGACGGCGGTGGGGACTGGACCCAGGTCACTGGCGTTACAAAGCGATGTAGAGACGGCGGTGGGGACTGGACCCAGGTCACTGGCGTTACAAAGTGATGTAGAGACGGCGGTGGGGACTGGACCCAGGTCACTGGCGTTACAAAGTGATGTAGAGATGGCGGTGGGGACTGGACCCAGGTCACTGGCGTTACAAAGCGACGTAGAGATGGCGGTGGGGACTGGACCCAGGTCACTGGCGTTACAAAGCGACGTAGAGACGGCGGTGGTGACTGGACCCAGGTCACTGCCGTTACAAAGCGATGTAGAGACGGCGGTGGGGACTGGACCCAGGTCACTGCTGTTATAAAGCGACGTAGAGACGGCGGTGGGGACTGGACCCAGGTCACTGCCGTTATAAAGTGATGTAGAGACGGCGGTGGGGACTGGACCCAGGTCACTGGCGTTACAAAGCGATGTAGAGACGGCGGTGGGGACTGGACCCAGGTCACTGGCGTTACAAAGCGATGTAGAGACGGCGGTGGGGACTGGACCCAGGTCACTGGCGTTACAAAGCGATGTAGAGACGGCGGTGGGGACTGGACCCAGCTCACTGGCGTTACAAAGTGATGTAGAGATGGCGGTGGGGACTGGACCCAGGTCACTGGCGTTACAAAGCGACGTAGAGATGGCGGTGGGGACTGGACCCAGGTCACTGGCGTTACAAAGCGACGTAGAGACGGCGGTGGTGACTGGACCCAGGTCACTGCCGTTACAAAGCAACATAGAGACGGCGGTGGGGACTGGACCCGGGTCACTGCCGTTACAAAGCGACGTAGAGACGGCGGTGGGGACTGGACCCAGGTCACTGCCGTTACAAAGCGACGTAGACACGGCGGTGGGGACTGGACCCAGGTCACTGGCGTTACAAAGCGATGTAGAGACGGCGCTGGGGACTGGACCCAGGTCACTGCCGTTACAAAGCGATGTAGAGACGGCGGTGGGGACTGGACCCAGGTCACTGGCGTTACAAAGCGATGTAGAGACGGCGGTGGGGAATGGGCCCAGGTCACTGCCGTTACAAAGCAACATAGAGACGGCGGTGGGGACTGGACCCAGGTCACTGCCGTTACAAAGCGACGTAGAGACGGCGGTGGGGACTGGGCCCAGGTCACTGCCGTTACAAAGCGATGTAGAGACGGCGGTGGGGACTGGGCCCAGGTCACTGCCGTTACAAAGCAACGTAGAGACGGCGGTGGGGACTGGACCCAGGTCACTGCCGTTACAAAGCGACGTAGAGACGGCAGTGGGGACTGGACCCAGGTCACTGGCGTTACAAAGCGACGTAGAGACGGCGGTGGGGACTGGACCCAGGTCACTGGCGTTATAAAGCGATGTAGAGACAGCGGTGGGGACTGCACCCAGGTCACTGGCATTACAAAGCGACGTAGAGACGGCGGTGGGGACTGGACCCGGGTCACTGCCTTTACAAAGCTACATAGAGACGGCGGTGGGGACTGGACCCAGGTCACTGCCGTTACAAAGCGACGTAGACACGGCGGTGGGGACTGGACCCAGGTCACTGGCGTTACAAAGCGATGTAGAGACGGCGCTGGGGACTGGACCCAGGTCACTGCCGTTACAAAGCGATGTAGAGACGGCAGTGGGGACTGGACCCAGGTCACTGGCGTTACAAAGCGATGTAGAGACGGCGGTGGGGACTGGACCCAGGTCACTGGCGTTATAAAGCGATGTAGAGACGGAGGTGTGGACTGGACCCAGGTCACTGCCGTTACAAAGCAATGTAGAGACGGCGGTGGGGACTGGACCCGGGTCACTGCCGTTACAAAGCAACATAGACACGGCGGTGGGGACTGGACCCAGGTCACTGCCGTTACAAAGCGATGTAGAGACGGCGCTGGGGACTGGACCCAGGTCACTGCCGTTACAAAGCGATGTAGAGACGGCGGTGGGGACTGGGCCCAGGTCACTGCCGTTACAAAGCAACATAGAGACGGCGGTGGGGACTGGACCCAGGTCACTGCCGTTACAAAGCGACGTAGAGACGGCGGTGGGGACTGGGCCCAGGTCACTGCCGTTACAAAGCGACGTAGAGACGGCGGTGGGGACTGGGCATAGGTCACTGCCGTTACAAAGCAACATAGAGACGGCGGTGGGGACTGGACCCAGGTCACTGCCGTTACAAAGCGACGTAGAGACGGCGGTGGGGACTGGACCCAGGTCACTGGCGTTACAAAGCGACGTAGAGACGGCGGTGGGGACTGGACCCAGGTCACTGGCGTTACAAAGCGACGTAGAGACGGCGGTGGGGACTGGACCCAGGTCACTGCCGTTACAAAGCAACATAGAGACGGCGGTGGGGACTGGACCCAGGTCACTGCCGTTACAAAGCGATGTAGAGACGGCGGTGGGTACTGGACCCAGGTCACTGGCGTTACAAAGCGATGTAGAGACGGCAGTGGGGACTGGACCCAGGTCACTGGCGTTACAAAGCGATGTAGAGACGGCGGTGGGGACTGGACCCAGGTCACTGCCGTTATAAAGTGATGTAGAGACGGCGGTGGGGACTGGACCCAGGTCACTGGCGTTACAAAGCGATGTAGAGACGGCGGTGGGGACTGGACCCAGGTCACTGGCGTTACAAAGCGATGTAGGGACGGCGGTGGGGACTGGACCCAGGTCACTGGCGTTACAAAGCGATGTAGAGACGGCGGTGGGGACTGGACCCAGGTCACTGGCGTTACAAAGTGATGTAGAGATGGCGGTGGGGACTGGACCCAGGTCACTGCCGTTACAAAGCGACGTAGACACGGCGGTGGGGACTGGACCCAGGTCACTGGCGTTACAAAGCGATGTAGAGACGGCGCTGGGGACTGGACCCAGGTCACTGCCGTTACAAAGCGATGTAGAGACGGCGGTGGGGACTGGACCCAGGTCACTGGCGTAAGAAAGCGATGTAGAGACGGCGGTGGGGACTGGACCCAGGTCACTGCCGTTACAAAGCTACATAGAGACGGCGGTGGGGACTGGACCCGGGTCACTGCCTTTACAAAGCTACATAGAGACGGCGGTGGGGACTGGACCCAGGTCACTGCCGTTACAAAGCGACGTAGACACGGCGGTGGGGACTGGAACCAGGTCACTGGCGTTACAAAGCGATGTAGAGACGGCGCTGGGGACTGGACCCAGGTCACTGCCGTTACAAAGCGATGTAGAGACGGCGGTGGGGACTGGACCCAGGTCACTGGCGTTACAAAGCGATGTAGAGACGGCGGTGGGGACTGGGCCCAGGTCACTGCCGTTACAAAGCAACATAGAGACGGCGGTGGGGACTGGACCCAGGTCACTGCCGTTACAAAGCGACGTAGAGACGGCGGTGGGGACTGGGCCCAGGTCACTGCCGTTACAAAGCGATGTAGAGACGGTGGTGGGGACTGGGCCCAGGTCACTGCCGTTACAAAGCAACATAGAGACGGCGGTGGGGACTGGACCCAGGTCACTGCCGTTACAAAGCGACGTAGAGACGGCGGTGGGGACTGGACCCAGGTCACTGGCGTTACAAAGCGACGTAGAGACGGCGGTGGGGACTGGACCCAGGTCACTGGCGTTATAAAGCGATGTAGAGACAGCGGTGGGGACTGGACCCAGGTCACTGGCATTACAAAGCGACGTAGAGACGGCGGTGGGGACTGGACCCGGGTCACTGCCTTTACAAAGCTACATAGAGACGGCGGTGGGGACTACACCCAGGTCACTGCCGTTACAAAGCGACGTAGACACGGCGGTGGGGACTGGACCCAGGTCACTGGCGTTACAAAGCGATGTAGAGACAGCGCTGGGGATTGGACCCAGGTCACTGCCGTTACAAAGCGATGTAGAGACGGCGTTGGGGACTGGACCCAGGTCACTGGCGTTACAAAGCGATGTAGAGACGGCGGTGGGGACTGGACCCAGGTCACTGGCGTTATAAAGCGATGTAGAGACGGAGGTGTGGACTGGACCCAGGTCACTGCCGTTACAAAGCAATGTAGAGACGGCGGTGGGGACTGGACCCAGGTCACTGCCGTTACAAAGCGATGTAGAGACGGCGCTGGGGACTGGACCCAGGTCACTGCCGTTACAAAGCGATGTAGCGACGGCGGTGGGGACTGGGCCCAGGTCACTGCCGTTACAAAGCAACATAGAGACGGCGGTGGGGACTGGACCCAGGTCACTGCCGTTACAAAGCGACGTAGAGACGGTGGTGGGGACTGGGCCCAGGTCACTGCCGTTACAAAGCGACGTAGAGACGGCGGTGGGGACTGGGCATAGGTCACTGCCGTTACAAAGCAACATAGAGACGGCGGTGGGGACTGGACCCAGGTCACTGCCGTTACAAAGCGACGTAGAGACGGCGGTGGGGACTGGACCCAGGTCACTGGCGTTACAAAGCGACGTAGAGACGGCGGTGGGGACTGGACCCAGGTCACTGGCGTTACAAAGCGACGTAGAGACGGCGGTGGGGACTGGACCCAGGTCACTGGCGTTACAAAGCGACGTAGAGACGGCGGTGGGGACTGGACCCAGGTCACTGCCGTTACAAAGCAACATAGAGACGGCGGTGGGGACTGGACCCAGGTCACTGGCGTTACAAAGCGATGTAGAGACGGCGGTGGGGACTGGACCCAGGTCACTGGCGTTACAAAGCGATGTAGAGACGGCGGTGGGGACTGGTCCCAGGTCACTGGCGTTACAAAGCGATGTAGAGACGGCGGTGGGGACTGGACCCAGGTCACTGGCGTTACAAAGTGATGTAGAGACGGCGGTGGGGACTGGACCCAGGTCACTGGCGTTACAAAGTGATGTAGAGATGGCGGTGGGGACTGGACCCAGGTCACTGGCGTTACAAAGCGACGTAGAGATGGCGGTGGGGACTGGACCCAGGTCACTGGCGTTACAAAGCGACGTAGAGACGGCGGTGGTGACTGGACCCAGGTCACTGCCGTTACAAAGCGATGTAGAGACGGCGGTGGGGACTGGACCCAGGTCACTGCTGTTATAAAGCGACGTAGAGACGGCGGTGGGGACTGGACCCAGGTCACTGCCGTTATAAAGTGATGTAGAGACGGCGGTGGGGACTGGACCCAGGTCACTGCCGTTACAAAGCGATGTAGAGACGGCGGTGGGGACTGGACCCAGGTCACTGGCGTTACAAAGCGATGTAGAGACGGCGGTGGGGACTGGGCCCAGGTCACTGCCGTTACAAAGCAACATAGAGACGGCGGTGGGGACTGGACCCAGGTCACTGCCGTTACAAAGCGACGTAGAGACGGCGGTGGGGACTGGGCCCAGGTCACTGCCGTTACAAAGCGATGTAGAGACGGTGGTGGGGACTGGGCCCAGGTCACTGCCGTTACAAAGCAACATAGAGACGGCGGTGGGGACTGGACCCAGGTCACTGCCGTTACAAAGCGATGTAGAGACGGCGTTGGGGACTGGACCCAGGTCACTGGCGTTACAAAGCGATGTAGAGACGGCGGTGGGGACTGGACCCAGGTCACTGGCGTTATAAAGCGATGTAGAGACGGAGGTGTGGACTGGACCCAGGTCACTGCCGTTACAAAGCAATGTAGAGACGGCGGTGGGGATTGGACCCAGGTCACTGCCGTTACAAAGCGATGTAGAGACGGCGCTGGGGACTGGACCCAGGTCACTGCCGTTACAAAGCGATGTAGCGACGGCGGTGGGGACTGGGCCCAGGTCACTGCCGTTACAAAGCAACATAGAGACGGCGGTGGGGACTGGACCCAGGTCACTGCCGTTACAAAGCGACGTAGAGACGGTGGTGGGGACTGGGCCCAGGTCACTGCCGTTACAAAGCGACGTAGAGACGGCGGTGGGGACTGGGCATAGGTCACTGCCGTTACAAAGCAACATAGAGACGGCGGTGGGGACTGGACCCAGGTCACTGCCGTTACAAAGCGACGTAGAGACGGCGGTGGGGACTGGACCCAGGTCACTGGCGTTACAAAGCGACGTAGAGACGGCGGTGGGGACTGGACCCAGGTCACAGGCGTTACAAAGCGACGTAGAGACGGCGGTGGGGACTGGACCCAGGTCACTGCCGTTACAAAGCAACATAGAGACGGCGGTGGGGACTGGACCCAGGTCACTGGCGTTACAAAGCGATGTAGAGACGGCGGTGGGGACTGGACCCAGGTCACTGGCGTTACAAAGCGATGTAGAGACGGCGGTGGGGACTGGTCCCAGGTCACTGGCGTTACAAAGCGATGTAGAGACGGCGGTGGGGACTGGAACCAGGTCACTGGCGTTACAAAGTGATGGAGAGACGGCGGTGGGGACTGGACCCAGGTCACTGGCGTTACAAAGTGACGTAGAGATGGCGGTGGGGACTGGACCCAGGTCACTGGCGTTACAAAGCGACGTAGAGATGGCGGTGGGGACTGGACCCAGGTCACTGGCGTTACAAAGCGACGTAGAGACGGCGGTGGTGACTGGACCCAGGTCACTGCCGTTACAAAGCGATGTAGAGACGGCGGTGGGGACTGGACCCAGGTCACTGCTGTTATAAAGCGACGTAGAGACGGCGGTGGGGACTGGACCCAGGTCACTGCCGTTATAAAGTGATGTAGAGACGGCGGTGGGGACTGGACCCAGGTCACTGGCGTTACAAAGCGATGTAGAGACGGCGGTGGGGACTGGACCCAGGTCACTGGCGTTACAAAGCGATGTAGAGACGGCGGTGGGGACTGGACCCAGGTCACTGGCGTTACAAAGCGATGTAGAGACGGCGGTGGGGACTGGACCCAGCTCACTGGCGTTACAAAGTGATGTAGAGATGGCGGTAGGGACTGGACCCAGGTCACTGGCGTTACAAAGCGACGTAGAGATGGCGGTGGGGACTGGTCCCAGGTCACTGGCGTTACAAAGCGACGTAGAGACGGCGGTGGTGACTGGACCCAGGTCACTGCCGTTACAAAGCAACATAGAGACGGCGGTGGGGACTGGACCCGGGTCACTGCCTTTACAAAGCTACATAGAGACGGCGGTGGGGACTGGACCCAGGTCACTGCCGTTACAAAGCGACGTAGACACGGCGGTGGGGACTGGACCCAGGTCACTGGCGTTACAAAGCGATGTAGAGACGGCGCTGGGGACTGGACCCAGGTCACTGCCGTTACAAAGCGATGTAGAGACGGCGGTGGGGACTGGACCCAGGTCACTGGCGTTACAAAGCGATGTAGAGACGGCGGTGGGGACTGGGCCCAGGTCACTGCCGTTACAAAGCGACATAGAGACGGCGGTGGGGACTGGACCCAGGTCACTGCCGTTACAAAGCGACGTAGAGACGGCGGTGGGGACTGGGCCCAGGTCACTGCCGTTACAAAGCGATGTAGAGACGGCGGTGGGGACTGGGCCCAGGTCACTGCCGTTACAAAGCAACGTAGAGACGGCGGTGGGGACTGGACCCAGGTCACTGCCGTTACAAAGCGACGTAGAGACGGCGGTGGGGACTGGACCCAGGTCACTGGCGTTACAAAGCGACGTAGAGACGGCGGTGGGGACTGGACCCAGGTCACTGGCGTTATAAAGCGATGTAGAGACAGCGGTGGGGACTGCACCCAGGTCACTGGCATTACAAAGCGACGTAGAGACGGCGGTGGGGACTGGACCCGGGTCACTGCCTTTACAAAGCTACATAGAGACGGCGGTGGGGACTGGACCCAGGTCACTGCCGTTACAAAGCGACGTAGACACGGCGGTGGGGACTGGACCCAGGTCACTGGCGTTACAAAGCGATGTAGAGACGGCGCTGGGGACTGGACCCAGGTCACTGCCGTTACAAAGCGATGTAGAGACGGCAGTGGGGACTGGACCCAGGTCACTGGCGTTACAAAGCGATGTAAAGACGGCGGTGGGGACTGGACCCAGGTCACTGGCGTTATAAAGCGATGTAGAGACGGCGCTGTGGACTGGACCCAGGTCACTGCCGTTACAAAGCAATGTAGAGACGGCGGTGGGGACTGGACCCGGGTCACTGCCGTTACAAAGCAACATAGACACGGCGGTGGGGACTGGACCCTGGTCACTGCCGTTACAAAGCGATGTAGAGACGGCGCTGGGGACTGGACCCAGGTCACTGCCGTTACAAAGCGATGTAGAGACGGCGGTGGGGACTGGGCCCAGGTCACTGCCGTTACAAAGCAACATAGAGACGGCGGTGGGGACTGGACCCAGGTCACTGCCGTTACAAAGCGACGTAGAGACGGCGGTGGGGACTGGGCCCAGGTCACTGCCGTTACAAAGCGACGTAGAGACGGCGGTGGGGACTGGGCATAGGTCACTGCCGTTACAAAGCAACATAGAGACGGCGGTGGGGACTGGACCCAGGTCACTGCCGTTACAAAGCGACGTAGAGACGGCGGTGGGGACTGGACCCAGGTCACTGGCGTTATAAAGCGACGTAGAGACGGCGGTGGGGACTGGACCCAGGTCACTGGCGTTACAAAGCGACGTAGAGACGGCGGTGGGGACTGGACCCAGGTCACTGCCGTTACAAAGCAACATAGAGACGGCGGTGGGGAATGGACCCAGGTCACTGCCGTTACAAAGCGATGTAGAGACGGCGGTGGGTACTGGACCCAGGTCACTGGCGTTACAAAGCGATGTAGAGACGGCAGTGGGGACTGGACCCAGGTCACTGGCGTTACAAAGCGATGTAGAGACGGCGGTGGGGACTGGACCCAGGTCACTGCCGTTATAAAGTGATGTAGAGACGGCGGTGGGGACTGGACCCAGGTCACTGGCGTTACAAAGCGATGTAGAGACGGCGGTGGGGACTGGACCCAGGTCACTGGCGTTACAAAGCGATGTAGAGACGGCGGTGGGGACTGGACCCAGGTCACTGGCGTTACAAAGCGACGTAGAGACGGCGGTGGGGACTGGACCCAGGTCACTGCCGTTACAAAGCGACGTAGAGACGGCGGTGGGGACTGGACCCAGGTCACTGGCGTTACAAAGCGACGTAGAGACGGCCGTCGGGACTGGACCCAGGTCACTGGCGTTACAAAGCGATGTAGAGACGGAGGTGTGGACTGGACCCAGGTCACTGCCGTTACAAAGCGACATAGAGACGGCGGTGGGGACTGGACCCAGGTCACTGCCGTTACAATGCAATGTAGAGACGGCGGTGGGGACTGGACCCAGGTCACTGCCGTTACAAAGCGATGTAGAGACGGCGGTGGGGACTGGACCCAGAGCACTGGCGTTACAAAGCGATGTAGAGACGGCGCTGGGGACTGGACCCAGGTCACTGCCCTTACAAAGCGATGTAGAGACGGCGGTGGGGACTGGGCCCAGGTCACTGCCATTACAAAGCAACATAGAGACGACGGTGGGGACTGGACCCAGGTCACTGCCGTTACAAAGTGACGTAGAGACAGCGGTGGGGACTGGGCCCAGGTCACTGCCGTTACAAAGCGATGTAGAGACGGCGGTGGGGACTGGGCCCAGGTCACTGCCGTTACAAAGCAACATAGAGACGGCGGTGGGGACTGGACCCAGGTCACTGCCGTTACAAAGCGACGTAGAGACGGCGGTGGGGACTGGACCCAGGTCACTGCCGTTACAAAGCGACGTAGAGACGGCGGTGGGGACTGGACCCAGGTCACTGGCGTTACAAAGCGACGTAGAGACGGCGGTGGGGACTGGACCCAGGTCACTGGCGTTACAAAGCGATGTAGAGACGGCGGTGGGGACTGGACCCAGGTCACTGGCGTTATAAAGCGATGTAGAGACGGAGGTGTGGACTGGACCCAGGTCACTGCCGTTACAAAGCAATGTAGAGACGGCGGTGGGGACTGGACCCGGGTCACTGCCGTTACAAAGCAACATAGACACGGCGGTGGGGACTGGACCCAGGTCACTGCCGTTACAAAGCGATGTAGAGACGGCGCTGGGGACTGGACCCAGGTCACTGCCGTTACAAAGCGATGTAGAGACGGCGGTGGGGACTGGGCCCAGGTCACTGCCGTTACAAAGCAACATAGAGACGGCGGTGGGGACTGGACCCAGGTCACTACCGTTACAAAGCGACGTAGAGACGGCGGTGGGGACTGGGCCCAGGTCACTGCCGTTACAAAGCGACGTAGAGACGGCGGTGGGGACTGGGCATAGGTCACTGCCGTTACAAAGCAACATAGAGACGGCGGTGGGGACTGGACCCAGGTCACTGCCGTTACAAAGCGACGTAGAGACGGCGGTGGGGACTGGACCCAGGTCACTGGCGTTACAAAGCGACGTAGAGACGGCGGTGGGGACTGGACCCAGGTCACTGGCGTTACAAAGCGACGTAGAGACGGCGGTGGGGACTGGACCCAGGTCACTGCCGTTACAAAGCAACATAGAGACGGCGGTGGGGAATGGACCCAGGTCACTGCCGTTACAAAGCGATGTAGAGACGGCGGTGGGTACTGGACCCAGGTCACTGGCGTTACAAAGCGATGTAGAGACGGCAGTGGGGACTGGACCCAGGTCACTGGCGTTACAAAGCGATGTAGAGACGGCGGTGGGGACTGGACCCAGGTCACTGCCGTTATAAAGTGATGTAGAGACGGCGGTGGGGACTGGACCCAGGTCACTGGCGTTACAAAGCGACGTGGAGACGGCGGTGGGGACTGGACCCAGGTCACTGGCGTTACAAAGCGATGTAGAGACGGCGGTGGGGACTGGACCCAGGTCACTGTCGTTACAAAGCGACGTAGAGACGGCGGTGGGGACTGGACCCAGGTCACTACCGTTACAAAGCGACGTAGAGACGGCGGTGGGGACTGGACCCAGGTCACTGGCGTTACAAAGCGACGTAGAGACGGCGGTCGGGACTGGACCCAGGTCACTGGCGTTACAAAGCGATGTAGAGACGGAGGTGTGGACTGGACCCAGGTCACTGCCGTTACAAAGCGACATAGAGACGGCGGTGGGGACTGGACCCAGGTCACTGCCGTTACAAAGCGACATAGAGACGGCGGTGGGGACTGGACCCAGGTCACTGCCGTTACAAAGCAATGTAGAGACGGCGGTGGGGACTGGACCCAGGTCACTGCCGTTACAAAGCGATGTAGAGACGGCGGTGGGGACTGGACCCAGAGCACTGGCGTTACAAAGCGATGTAGAGACGGCGCTGGGGACTGGACCCAGGTCACTGCCCTTACAAAGCGATGTAGAGACGGCGGTGGGGACTGGGCCCAGGTCACTGCCATTACAAAGCAACATAGAGACGGCGGTGGGGACTGGACCCAGGTCACTGCCGTTACAAAGTGACGTAGAGACAGCGGTGGGGACTGGGCCCAGGTCACTGCCGTTACAAAGCGATGTAGAGACGGCGGTGGGGACTGGGCCCAGGTCACTGCCGTTACAAAGCAACATAGAGACGGCGGTGGGGACTGGACCCAGGTCACTGCCGTTACAAAGCGACGTAGAGACGGCGGTGGGGACTGGACCCAGGTCACTGCCGTTACAAAGCGACGTAGAGACGGCGGTGGGGACTGGACCCAGGTCACTGGCGTTACAAAGCGACGTAGAGACGGCGGTGGGGACTGGACCCAGGTCACTGGCGTTACAAAGCGATGTAGAGACGGCGGTGGGGACTGGACCCAGGTCACTGGCGTTATAAAGCGATGTAGAGACGGAGGTGTGGACTGGACCCAGGTCACTGCCGTTACAAAGCAATGTAGAGACGGCGGTGGGGACTGGACCCGGGTCACTGCCGTTACAAAGCAACATAGACACGGCGGTGGGGACTGGACCCAGGTCACTGCCGTTACAAAGCGATGTAGAGACGGCGCTGGGGACTGGACCCAGGTCACTGCCGTTACAAAGCGATGTAGAGACGGCGGTGGGGACTGGGCCCAGGTCACTGCCGTTACAAAGCAACATAGAGACGGCGGTGGGGACTGGACCCAGGTCACTACCGTTACAAAGCGACGTAGAGACGGCGGTGGGGACTGGGCCCAGGTCACTGCCGTTACAAAGCGACGTAGAGACGGCGGTGGGGACTGGGCATAGGTCACTGCCGTTACAAAGCAACATAGAGACGGCGGTGGGGACTGGACCCAGGTCACTGCCGTTACAAAGCGACGTAGAGACGGCGGTGGGGACTGGACCCAGGTCACTGGCGTTACAAAGCGACGTAGAGACGGCGGTGGGGACTGGACCCAGGTCACTGGCGTTACAAAGCGACGTAGAGACGGCGGTGGGGACTGGACCCAGGTCACTGCCGTTACAAAGCAACATAGAGACGGCGGTGGGGACTGGACCCAGGTCACTGCCGTTACAAAGCGATGTAGAGACGGCGGTGGGTACTGGACCCAGGTCACTGGCGTTACAAAGCGATGTAGAGACGGCAGTGGGGACTGGACCCAGGTCACTGGCGTTACAAAGCGATGTAGAGACGGCGGTGGGGACTGGACCCAGGTCACTGCCGTTATAAAGTGATGTAGAGACGGCGGTGGGGACTGGACCCAGGTCACTGGCGTTACAAAGCGACGTGGAGACGGCGGTGGGGACTGGACACAGGTCACTGGCGTTACAAAGCGATGTAGAGACGGCGGTGGGGACTGGACCCAGGTCACTGTCGTTACAAAGCGACGTAGAGACGGCGGTGGGGACTGGACCCAGGTCACTACCGTTACAAAGCGACGTAGAGACGGCGGTGGGGACTGGACCCAGGTCACTGGCGTTACAAAGCGACGTAGAGACGGCGGTCGGGACTGGACCCAGGTCACTGGCGTTACAAAGCGATGTAGAGACGGAGGTGTGGACTGGACCCAGGTCACTGCCGTTACAAAGCGACATAGAGACGGCGGTGGGGACTGGACCCAGGTCACTGCCGTTACAAAGCAATGTAGAGACGGCGGTGGGGACTGGACCCAGGTCACTGCCGTTACAAAGCGATGTAGAGACGGCGGTGGGGACTGGACCCAGAGCACTGGCGTTACAAAGCGATGTAGAGACGGCGCTGGGGACTGGACCCAGGTCACTGCCCTTACAAAGCGATGTAGAGACGGCGGTGGGGACTGGGCCCAGGTCACTGCCATTACAAAGCAACATAGAGACGGCGGTGGGGACTGGACCCAGGTCACTGCCGTTACAAAGTGACGTAGAGACAGCGGTGGGGACTAGGCCCAGGTCACTGCCGTTACAAAGCGATGTAGAGACGGCGGTGGGGACTGGGCCCAGGTCACTGCCGTTACAAAGCAACATAGAGACGGCGGTGGGGACTGGACCCAGGTCACTGCCGTTACAAAGCGACGTAGAGACGGCGGTGGGGACTGGACCCAGGTCACTGCCGTTACAAAGCGACGTAGAGACGGCGGTGGGGACTGGACCCAGGTCACTGGCGTTACAAAGCGACGTAGAGACGGTGGTGGGGACTGGACCCAGGTCACTGGCGTTACAAAGCGACGTAGAGACGGCGGTGGGGACTGGACCCAGGTCACTGCCGTTACAAAGCGACGTAGAGACGGCGGTGTGGACTGGACCCAGGTCACTGGCGTTACAAAGCGATGTAGAGACGGCGGTGGGGACTGGACCCAGGTCACTGGCTTTACAAAGCGATGTAGAGACGGCGGTGGGTACTGGACCCAGGTCACTGGCGTTACAAAGCGATGTAGAGACGGCAGTGGGGACTGGACCCAGGTCACTGGCGTTACAAAGCGATGTAGAGACGGCGGTGGGGACTGGACCCAGGTCACTGCCGTTATAAAGTGATGTAGAGACAGCGGTGGGGACTGGACCCAGGTTACTGGCGTTACAAAGCGATGTAGAGACGGCGGTGGGGACTGGACCCAGGTCACTGGCGTTACAAAGTGATGTAGAGATGGCGGTGGGGACTGGACCCAGGTCACTGGTGTTACAAAGCGACGTAGAGACGGCGGTGGGGACTGGACCCAGGTCACTGCCGTTACAAAGCAACATAGAGACGGCGGTGGGGACTGGACCCAGGTCACTGCCGTTACAAAGCGATGTAGAGACGGCGGTGGGTACTGGACCCAGGTCACTGGCGTTACAAAGCGATGTAGAGACGGCAGTGGGGACTGTACCCAGGTCACTGGCGTTACAAAGCGATGTAGAGACGGCGGTGGGGACTGGACCCAGGTCACTGCCGTTATAAAGTGATGTAGAGACGGCGGTGGGGACTGGACCCAGGTCACTGGCGTTACAAAGCGATGTAGAGACGGCGGTGGGGACTGGACCCAGGTCACTGGCGTTACAAAGCGATGTAGAGACGGCGGTGGGGACTGGACCCAGGTCACTGGCGTTACAAAGCGATGTAGAGACGGCGGTGGGGACTGGACCCAGGTCACCGGCGTTACAAAGTGATGTAGAGACGGCGGTGGGGACTGGACCCAGGTCACTGGCGTTACAAAGTGATGTAGAGACGGAGGTGTGGACTGGACCCAGGTCACTGCCGTTACAAAGCAATGTAGAGACGGCGGTGGGGACTGGACCCGGGTCACTGCCGTTATAAAGCAACATAGACACGGCGGTGGGGACTGGACCCAGGTCACTGCCGTTACAAAGCGATGTAGAGACGGCGCTGGGGACTGGACCCAGGTCACTGCCGTTACAAAGCGATGTAGAGACGGCGGTGGGGACTGGGCCCAGGTCACTGCCGTTACAAAGCAACATAGAGACGGCGGTGGGGACTGGACGCAGGTCACTGCCGTTACAAAGCGACGTAGAGACGGCGGTGGGGACTGGGCCCAGGTCACTGCCGTTACAAAGCGACGTAGAGACGGCGGTGGGGACTGGGCATAGGTCACTGCCGTTACAAAGCAACATAGAGACGGCGGTGGGGACTGGACCCAGGTCACTGCCGTTACAAAGCGACGTAGAGACGGCGGTGGGGACTGGACCCAGGTCACTGGCGTTACAAAGCGACGTAGAGACGGCGGTGGGGACTGGACCCAGGTCACTGGCGTTACAAAGCGACGTAGAGACGGCGGTGGGGACTGGACCCAGGTCACTGCCGTTACAAAGCAACATAGAGACGGCGGTGGGGAATGGACCCAGGTCACTGCCGTTACAAAGCGATGTAGAGACGGCGGTGGGTACTGGACCCAGGTTACTGGCGTTACAAAGCGATGTAGAGACGGCAGTGGGGACTGGACCCAGGTCACTGGCTTTACAAAGCGATGTAGAGACGGCGGTGGGGACTGGACCCAGGTCACTGCCGTTATAAAGTGATGTAGAGACGGCGGTGGGGACTGGACCCAGGTCACTGGCGTTACAAAGCGATGTAGAGACGGCGGTGGGGACTGGACCCAGGTCACTGGCGTTACAAAGCGATGTAGAGACGGCGGTGGGGACTGGACCCAGGTCACTGGCGTTACAAAGCGACGTAGAGACGGCGGTGGGGACTGGACCCAGGTCACTGCCGTTACAAAGCGACGTAGAGACGGCGGTGGGGACTGGACCCAGGTCACTGGCGTTACAAAGCGACGTAGAGACGGCGGTCGGGACTGGACCCTGGTCACTGGCGTTACAAAGCGATGTAGAGACGGAGGTGTGGACTGGACCCAGGTCACTGCCGTTACAAAGCGACATAGAGACGGCGGTGGGGACTGGACCCAGGTCACTGCCGTTACAAAGCAATGTAGAGACGGCGGTGGGGACTGGACCCAGGTCACTGCCGTTACAAAGCGATGTAGAGACGGCGGTGGGGACTGGACCCAGAGCACTGGCGTTACAAAGCGATGTAGAGACGGCGCTGGGGACTGGACCCAGGTCACTGCCCTTACAAAGCGATGTAGAGACGGCGGTGGGGACTGGGCCCAGGTCACTGCCATTACAAAGCAACATAGAGACGGCGGTGGGGACTGGACCCAGGTCAATGCCGTTACAAAGTGACGTAGAGACAGCGGTGGGGACTGGGCCCAGGTCACTGCCGTTACAAAGCGATGTAGAGACGGCGGTGGGGACTGGGCCCAGGTCACTGCCGTTACAAAGCAACATAGAGACGGCGGTGGGGACTGGACCCAGGTCACTGCCGTTACAAAGCGACGTAGAGACGGCGGTGGGGACTGGACCCAGGTCACTGCCGTTACAAAGCGACGTAGAGACGGCGGTGGGGACTGGACCCAGGTCACTGGCGTTACAAAGCGACGTAGAGACGGCGGTGGGGACTGGACCCAGGTCACTGGCGTTACAAAGCGACGTAGAGACGGCGGTGGGGACTGGACCCAGGTCACTGCCGTTACAAAGCGACGTAGAGACGGCGGTGTGGACTGGACCCAGGTCACTGGCGTTACAAAGCGATGTAGGACGGCGGTGGGGACTGGACCCAGGTCACTGGCTTTACAAAGCGATGTAGAGACGGCGGTGGGTACTGGACCCAGGTCACTGGCGTTACAAAGCGATGTAGAGACGGCAGTGGGGACTGGACCCAGGTCACTGGCGTTACAAAGCGATGTAGAGACGGCGGTGGGGACTGGACCCAGGTCACTGCCGTTATAAAGTGATGTAGAGACAGCGGTGGGGACTGGACCCAGGTTACTGGCGTTACAAAGCGATGTAGAGACGGCGGTGGGGACTGGACCCAGGTCACTGGCGTTACAAAGTGATGTAGAGATGGCGGTGGGGACTGGACCCAGGTCACTGGCGTTACAAAGCGACGTAGAGACGGCGGTGGGGACTGGACCCAGGTCACTGCCGTTACAAAGCAACATAGAGACGGCGGTGGGGACTGGACCCAGGTCACTGCCGTTACAAAGCGATGTAGAGACGGCGGTGTGTACTGGACCCAGGTCACTGGCGTTACAAAGCGATGTAGAGACGGCAGTAGGGACTGGACCCAGGTCACTGGCGTTACAAAGCGATGTAGAGACGGCGGTGGGGACTGGACCCAGGTCACTGCCGTTATAAAGTGATGTAGAGACGGCGGTGGGGACTGGACCCAGGTCACTGGCGTTACAAAGCGATGTAGAGACGGCGGTGGGGACTGGACCCAGGTCACTGGCGTTACAAAGCGATGTAGAGACGGCGGTGGGGACTGGACCCAGGTCACTGGCTTTACAAAGCGATGTAGAGACGGCGGTGGGGACTGGACCCAGGTCACTGGCGTTACAAAGTGATGTAGAGATGGCGGTGGGGACTGGACCCAGGTCACTGGCGTTACAAAGCGACGTAGAGACGGCGGTGGGGACTGGACCCAGGTCACTGGCGTTACAAAGCGACATAGAGACGGCGGTGGTGACTAGACCCAGGTTACTGCCGTTACAAAGCGATGTAGAGACGGCGGTGGGGACTGGACCCAGGTCAATGCTGTTATAAAGCGACGTAGAGACGGCGGTGGGGACTGGACCCAGGTCACTGCCGTTATAAAGTGATGTAGAGACGGCGGTGAGGACTGGACCCAGGTCACTGGCGTTACAAAGCGATGTAGAGACGGCGGTGGGGACTGGACCCAGGTCACTGGCGTTACAAAGCGATGTAGAGACGGCGGTGGGGACTGGACCCAGGTCACTGGCGTTACAAAGCGATGTAGAGACGGCGGTGGGGACTGGACCCAGGTCACTGGCGTTACAAAGCGATGTAGAGATGGCGGTGGGGACTGGACCCAGGTCAATGGCGTTACAAAGCGACGTAGAGATGGCGGTGGGGACTGGACCCAGGTCACTGGCGTTACAAAGCGACGTAGAGACGGCGGTGGTGACTGGACCCAGGTCACTGCCGTTACAAAGCGATGTAGAGACGGCGGTGGGGACTGGACCCAGGTCACTGCTGTTATAAAGCGACGTAGAGACGGCGGTGGGGACTGGACCCAGGTCACTGCCGTTACAAAGCGACGTAGAGACGGCGGTGGGGACTGGACCCAGGTCATTGGCGTTACAAAGCGACGTAGAGACGGCGGTGGGGACTGGACCCAGGTCACTGGCGTTACAAAGCGATGTAGAGACGGCGGTGGGGACTGGACCCAGGTCACTGGCGTTACAAAGCGATGTAGAGACGGCGGTGGGGACTGGACCCAGGTCACTGGCGTTACAAAGCGATGTAGAGACGGCGGTGGGGACTGGACCCAGGTCACTGGCGTTACAAAGCGACGTAGAGATGGCGGTGGGGACTGGACCCAGGTCACTGGCGTTACAAAGCGACGTAGAGACGGCGGTGGTGACTGGACCCAGGTCACTGCCGTTACAAAGCGATGTAGAGACGGCGGTGGGGACTGGACCCAGGTCACTGCTGTTATAAAGCGACGTAGAGACGGCGGTGGGGACTGGACCCAGGTCACTGCCGTTACAAAGCGACGTAGAGACGGCGGTGGGGACTGGACCCAGGTCATTGGCGTTACAAAGCGACGTAGAGACGGCGGTGGGGACTGGACCCAGGTCACTGCCGTTACAAAGCGACGTAGAGACGGCGGTGGGGACTGGACCCAGGTCACTGGCGTTACAAAGCGACGTAGAGACGGCGGTCGGGACTGGACCCAGGTCACTGGCGTTACAAAGCGATGTAGAGACGGAGGTGTGGACTGGACCCAGGTCACAGCCGTTACAAAGCGACATAGAGACGGCGGTGGGGACTGGACCCAGGTCTCTGCCGTTACAAAGCAATGTAGAGACGGCGGTGGGGACTGGACCCAGGTCACTGCCGTTACAAAGCGATGTAGAGACGGCGGTGGGGACTGGACCCAGAGCACTGGCGTTACAAAGCGATGTAGAGACGGCGCTGGGGACTGGACCCAGGTCACTGCCCTTACAAAGCGATGTAGAGACGGCGGTGGGGACTGGGCCCAGGTCACTGCCATTACAAAGCAACATAGAGACGGCGGTGGGGACTGGACCCAGGTCACTGCCGTTACAAAGTGACGTAGAGACAGCGGTGGGGACTGGGCCCAGGTCACTGCCGTTACAAAGCGATGTAGAGACGGCGGTGGGGACTGGGCCCAGGTCACTGCCGTTACAAAGCAACATAGAGACGGCGGTGGGGACTGGACCCAGGTCACTGCCGTTACAAAGCGACGTAGAGACGGCGGTGGGGACTGGACCCAGGTCACTGGCGTTACAAAGCGACGTAGAGACGGTGGTGGGGACTGGACCCAGGTCACTGGCGTTACAAAGCGACGTAGAGACGGCGGTGGGGACTGGACCCAGGTCACTGCCGTTACAAAGCGACGTAGAGACGGCGGTGTGGACTGGACCCAGGTCACTGGCGTTACAAAGCGATGTAGAGACGGCGGTGGGGACTGGACCCAGGTCACTGGCTTTACAAAGCGATGTAGAGACGGCGGTGGGTACTGGACCCAGGTCACTGGCGTTACAAAGCGATGTAGAGACGGCGGTGGGGACTGGACCCAGGTCACTGGCGTTACAAAGCGATGTAGAGACGGCGGTGGGGACTGGACCCAGGTCACTGCCGTTATAAAGTGATGTAGAGACAGCGGTGGGGACTGGACCCAGGTTACTGGCGTTACAAAGCGATGTAGAGACGGCGGTGGGGACTGGACCCAGGTCACTGGCGTTACAAAGTGATGTAGAGATGGCGGTGGGGACTGGACCCAGGTCACTGGCGTAACAAAGCGACGTAGAGATGGCGGTGGGGACTGGACCCAGGTCACTGGCGTTACAAAGCGACGTAGAGACGACGGTGGTGACTGGACCCAGGTCACTGCCGTTACAAAGCGATGTAGAGACGGCGGTGGGGACTGGACCCAGGTCACTGCTGTTATAAAGCGATGTAGAGACGGCGGTGGGGACTGGACCCAGGTCACTGCCGTTACAAAGCGACGTAGAGACGGCGGTGGGGACTGGACCCAGGTCACTGGCGTTACAAAGCGACGTAGAGACGGCGGTGGGGACTGGACCCAGGTCACTGCCGTTACAAAGCGACGTAGAGACGGCGGTGGGGACTGGACCCAGGTCACTGGCGTTACAAAGCGACGTAGAGACGGCGGTGGGGACTGGACCCAGGTCACTGGCGTTATAAAGCGACGTAGAGACGGCGGTGGGGACTGGACCCAGGTCACTGCCGTTACAAAGCGACGTAGAGACGGCGGTGGGGACTGGACCCAGGTCACTGGCGTTACAAAGCGACGTAGAGACGGCGGTGGGGACTGGACCCAGGTCACTGCCGTTACAAAGCGACGTAGAGACGGCGGTGGGGACTGGGCCCAGGTCACTGCCGTTACAAAGCGACGTAGAGACGGCGGTGGGGACTGGGCATAGGTCACTGCCGTTACAAAGCAACATAGAGACGGCGGTGGGGACTGGACCCAGGTCACTGCCGTTACAAAGCGACGTAGAGACGGCGGTGGGGACTGGACCCAGGTCACTGGCGTTACAAAGCGACGTAGAGACGGCGGTGGGGACTGGACCCAGGTCACTGGCGTTACAAAGCGACGTAGAGACGGCGGTGGGGACTGGACCCAGGTCACTGCCGTTACAAAGCAACATAGAGACGGCGGTGGGGAATGGACCCAGGTCACTGCCGTTACAAAGCGATGTAGAGACGGCGGTGGGTACTGGACCCAGGTCACTGGCGTTACAAAGCGATGTAGAGACGGCAGTGGGGACTGGACCCAGGTCACTGGCGTTACAAAGCGATGTAGAGACGGCGGTGGGGACTGGACCCAGGTCACTGCCGTTATAAAGTGATGTAGAGACGGCGGTGGGGACTGGACCCAGGTCACTGGCGTTACAAAGCGACGTAGAGACGGCGGTGGGGACTGGACCCAGGTCACTGCCGTTACAAAGCGACATAGAGACGGCGGTGGGGACTGGACCCAGGTCACTGCCGTTACAAAGCAATGTAGAGACGGCGGTGGGGACTGGACCCAGGTCACTGCCGTTACAAAGCGATGTAGAGACGGCGGTGGGGACTGGACCCAGAGCACTGGCGTTACAAAGCGATGTAGAGACGGCGCTGGGGACTGGACCCAGGTCACTGCCCTTACAAAGCGATGTAGAGACGGCGGTGGGGACTGGGCCCAGGTCACTGCCATTACAAAGCAACATAGAGACGGCGGTGGGGACTGGACCCAGGTCACTGCCGTTACAAAGTGACGTAGAGACAGCGGTGGGGACTAGGCCCAGGTCACTGCCGTTACAAAGCGATGTAGAGACGGCGGTGGGGACTGGGCCCAGGTCACTGCCGTTACAAAGCAACATAGAGACGGCGGTGGGGACTGGACCCAGGTCACTGCCGTTACAAAGCGACGTAGAGACGGCGGTGGGGACTGGACCCAGGTCACTGCCGTTACAAAGCGACGTAGAGACGGCGGTGGGGACTGGACCCAGGTCACTGGCGTTACAAAGCGACGTAGAGACGGTGGTGGGGACTGGACCCAGGTCACTGGCGTTACAAAGCGACGTAGAGACGGCGGTGGGGACTGGACCCAGGTCACTGCCGTTACAAAGCGACGTAGAGACGGCGGTGTGGACTGGACCCAGGTCACTGGCGTTACAAAGCGATGTAGAGACGGCGGTGGGGACTGGACCCAGGTCACTGGCTTTACAAAGCGATGTAGAGACGGCGGTGGGTACTGGACCCAGGTCACTGGCGTTACAAAGCGATGTAGAGACGGCAGTGGGGACTGGACCCAGGTCACTGGCGTTACAAAGCGATGTAGAGACGGCGGTGGGGACTGGACCCAGGTCACTGCCGTTATAAAGTGATGTAGAGACAGCGGTGGGGACTGGACCCAGGTTACTGGCGTTACAAAGCGATGTAGAGACGGCGGTGGGGACTGGACCCAGGTCACTGGCGTTACAAAGTGATGTAGAGATGGCGGTGGGGACTGGACCCAGGTCACTGGCGTTACAAAGCGACGTAGAGACGGCGGTGGGGACTGGACCCAGGTCACTGCCGTTACAAAGCAACATAGAGACGGCGGTGGGGACTGGACCCAGGTCACTGCCGTTACAAAGCGATGTAGAGACGGCGGTGTGTACTGGACCCAGGTCACTGGCGTTACAAAGCGATGTAGAGACTGCAGTAGGGACTGGACCCAGGTCACTGGCGTTACAAAGCGATGTAGAGACGGCGGTGGGGACTGGACCCAGGTCACTGCCGTTATAAAGTGATGTAGAGACGGCGGTGGGGACTGGACCCAGGTCACTGGCGTTACAAAGCGATGTAGAGACGGCGGTGGGGACTGGACCCAGGTCACTGGCGTTACAAAGCGATGTACAGACGGCGGTGGGGACTGGACCCAGGTCACTGGCTTTACAAAGCGATGTAGAGACGGCGGTGGGGACTGGACCCAGGTCACTGGCGTTACAAAGTGATGTAGAGATGGCGGTGGGGACTGGACCCAGGTCACTGGCGTTACAAAGCGACGTAGAGACGGCGGTGGGGACTGGACCCAGGTCACTGGCGTTACAAAGCGACATAGAGACGGCGGTGGTGACTGGACCCAGGTTACTGCCGTTACAAAGCGATGTAGAGACGGCGGTGGGGACTGGACCCAGGTCAATGCTGTTATAAAGCGACGTAGAGACGGCGGTGGGGACTGGACCCAGGTCACTGCCGTTATAAAGTGATGTAGAGACGGCGGTGAGGACTGGACCCAGGTCACTGGCGTTACAAAGCGATGTAGAGACGGCGGTGGGGACTGGACCCAGCTCACTGGCGTTACAAAGCGATGTAGAGACGGCGGTGGGGACTGGACCCAGGTCACTGGCGTTACAAAGCGATGTAGAGACGGCGGTGGGGACTGGACCCAGGTCACTGGCGTTACAAAGCGATGTAGAGATGGCGGTGGGGACTGGACCCAGGTCAATGGCGTTACAAAGCGACGTAGAGATGGCGGTGGGGACTGGACCCAGGTCACTGGCGTTACAAAGCGACGTAGAGACGGCGGTGGTGACTGGACCCAGGTCACTGCCGTTACAAAGCGATGTAGAGACGGCGGTGGGGACTGGACCCAGGTCACTGCTGTTATAAAGCGACGTAGAGACGGCGGTGGGGACTGGACCCAGGTCACTGCCGTTACAAAGCGACGTAGAGACGGCGGTGGGGACTGGACCCAGGTCATTGGCGTTACAAAGCGACGTAGAGACGGCGGTGGGGACTGGACCCAGGTCACTGGCGTTACAAAGCGATGTAGAGACGGCGGTGGGGACTGGACCCAGGTCACTGGCGTTACAAAGCGATGTAGAGACGGCGGTGGGGACTGGACCCAGGTCACTGGCGTTACAAAGCGATGTAGAGACGGCGGTGGGGACTGGACCCAGGTCACTGGCGTTACAAAGCGATGTAGAGATGGCGGTGGGGACTGGACCCAGGTCACTGGCGTTACAAAGCGACGTAGAGATGGCGGTGGGGACTGGACCCAGGTCACTGGCGTTACAAAGCGACGTAGAGACGGCGGTGGTGACTGGACCCAGGTCACTGCCGTTACAAAGCGATGTAGAGACGGCGGTGGGGACTGGACCCAGGTCACTGCTGTTATAAAGCGACGTAGAGACGGCGGTGGGGACTGGACCCAGGTCACTGCCGTTACAAAGCGACGTAGAGACGGCGGTGGGGACTGGACCCAGGTCATTGGCGTTACAAAGCGACGTAGAGACGGCGGTGGGGACTGGACCCAGGTCACTGCCGTTACAAAGCGACGTAGAGACGGCGGTGGGGACTGGACCCAGGTCACTGGCGTTACAAAGCGACGTAGAGACGGCGGTCGAGACTGGACCCAGGTCACTGGCGTTACAAAGCGATGTAGAGACGGAGGTGTGGACTGGACCCAGGTCACTGCCGTTACAAAGCGACATAGAGACGGCGGTGGGGACTGGACCCAGGTCTCTGCCGTTACAAAGCAATGTAGAGACGGCGGTGGGGACTGGACCCAGGTCACTGCCGTTACAAAGCGATGTAGAGACGGCGGTGGGGACTGGACCCAGAGCACTGGCGTTACAAAGCGATGTAGAGACGGCGCTGGGGACTGGACCCAGGTCACTGCCCTTACAAAGCGATGTAGAGACGGCGGTGGGGACTGGGCCCAGGTCACTGCCATTACAAAGCAACATAGAGACGGCGGTGGGGACTGGACCCAGGTCACTGCCGTTACAAAGTGACGTAGAGACAGCGGTGGGGACTGGGCCCAGGTCACTGCCGTTACAAAGCGATGTAGAGACGGCGGTGGGGACTGGGCCCAGGTCACTGCCGTTACAAAGCAACATAGAGACGGCGGTGGGGACTGGACCCAGGTCACTGCCGTTACAAAGCGACGTAGAGACGGCGGTGGGGACTGGACCCAGGTCACTGGCGTTACAAAGCGACGTAGAGACGGTGGTGGGGACTGGACCCAGGTCACTGGCGTTACAAAGCGACGTAGAGACGGCGGTGGGGACTGGACCCAGGTCACTGCCGTTACAAAGCGACGTAGAGACGGCGGTGTGGACTGGACCCAGGTCACTGGCGTTACAAAGCGATGTAGAGACGGCGGTGGGGACTGGACCCAGGTCACTGGCTTTACAAAGCGATGTAGAGACGGCGGTGGGTACTGGACCCAGGTCACTGGCGTTACAAAGCGATGTAGAGACGGCGGTGGGGACTGGACCCAGGTCACTGGCGTTACAAAGCGATGTAGAGACGGCGGTGGGGACTGGACCCAGGTCACTGCCGTTATAAAGTGATGTAGAGACAGCGGTGGGGACTGGACCCAGGTTACTGGCGTTACAAAGCGATGTAGAGACGGCGGTGGGGACTGGACCCAGGTCACTGGCGTTACAAAGTGATGTAGAGATGGCGGTGGGGACTGGACCCAGGTCACTGGCGTTACAAAGCGACGTAGAGATGGCGGTGGGGACTGGACCCAGGTCACTGGCGTTACAAAGCGACGTAGAGACGACGGTGGTGACTGGACCCAGGTCACTGCCGTTACAAAGCGATGTAGAGACGGCGGTGGGGACTGGACCCAGGTCACTGCCGTTATAAAGCGATGTAGAGACGGCGGTGGGGACTGGACCCAGGTCACTGCCGTTACAAAGCGACGTAGAGACGGCGGTGGGGACTGGACCCAGGTCACTGGCGTTACAAAGCGACGTAGAGACGGCGGTGGGGACTGGACCCAGGTCACTGCCGTTACAAAGCGACGTAGAGACGGCGGTGGGGACTGGACCCAGGTCACTGGCGTTACAAAGCGACGTAGAGACGGCGGTGGGGACTGGACCCAGGTCACTGGCGTTAGAAAGCGACGTAGAGACGGCGGTGGGGACTGGACCCAGGTCACTGCCGTTACAAAGCGACGTAGAGACGGCGGTGGGGACTGGACCCAGGTCACTGGCGTTACAAAGCGACGTAGAGACGGCGGTGGGGACTGGACCCAGGTCACTGCCGTTACAAAGCGACGTAGAGACGGCGGTGGGGACTGGGCCCAGGTCACTGCCGTTACAAAGCGACGTAGAGACGGCGGTGGGGACTGGGCATAGGTCACTGCCGTTACAAAGCAACATAGAGACGGCGGTGGGGACTGGACCCAGGTCACTGCCGTTACAAAGCGACGTAGAGACGGCGGTGGGGACTGGACCCAGGTCACTGGCGTTACAAAGCGACGTAGAGACGGCGGTGGGGACTGGACCCAGGTCACTGGCGTTACAAAGCGACGTAGAGACGGCGGTGGGGACTGGACCCAGGTCACTGCCGTTACAAAGCAACATAGAGACGGCGGTGGGGAATGGACCCAGGTCACTGCCGTTACAAAGCGATGTAGAGACGGCGGTGGGTACTGGACCCAGGTCACTGGCGTTACAAAGCGATGTAGAGACGGCAGTGGGGACTGGACCCAGGTCACTGGCGTTACAAAGCGATGTAGAGACGGCGGTGGGGACTGGACCCAGGTCACTGCCGTTATAAAGTGATGTAGAGACGGCGGTGGGGACTGGACCCAGGTCACTGGCGTTACAAAGCGACGTAGAGACGGCGGTGGGGACTGGACCCAGGTCACTGGCGTTACAAAGCGATGTAGAGACGGCGGTGGGGACTGGACCCAGGTCACTGGCGTTACAAAGCGACGTAGAGACGGCGGTGGGGACTGGACCCAGGTCACTGCCGTTACAAAGCGACGTAGAGACGGCGGTGGGGACTGGACCCAGGTCACTGGCGTTACAAAGCGACGTAGAGACGGCGGTCGGGACTGGACCCAGGTCACTGGCGTTACAAAGCGATGTAGAGACGGAGGTGTGGACTGGACCCAGGTCACTGCCGTTACAAAGCGACATAGAGACGGCGGTGGGGACTGGACCCAGGTCACTGCCGTTACAAAGCAATGTAGAGACGGCGGTGGGGACTGGACCCAGGTCACTGCCGTTACAAAGCGATGTAGAGACGGCGGTGGGGACTGGACCCAGAGCACTGGCGTTACAAAGCGATGTAGAGACGGCGCTGGGGACTGGACCCAGGTCACTGCCCTTACAAAGCGATGTAGAGACGGCGGTGGGGACTGGGCCCAGGTCACTGCCATTACAAAGCAACATAGAGACGGCGGTGGGGACTGGACCCAGGTCACTGCCGTTACAAAGTGACGTAGAGACAGCGGTGGGGACTAGGCCCAGGTCACTGCCGTTACAAAGCGATGTAGAGACGGCGGTGGGGACTGGGCCCAGGTCACTGCCGTTACAAAGCAACATAGAGACGGCGGTGGGGACTGGACCCAGGTCACTGCCGTTACAAAGCGACGTAGAGACGGCGGTGGGGACTGGACCCAGGTCACTGCCGTTACAAAGCGACGTAGAGACGGCGGTGGGGACTGGACCCAGGTCACTGGCGTTACAAAGCGACGTAGAGACGGTGGTGGGGACTGGACCCTGGTCACTGGCGTTACAAAGCGACGTAGAGACGGCGGTGGGGACTGGACCCAGGTCACTGCCGTTACAAAGCGACGTAGAGACGGCGGTGTGGACTGGACCCAGGTCACTGGCGTTACAAAGCGATGTAGAGACGGCGGTGGGGACTGGACCCAGGTCACTGGCTTTACAAAGCGATGTAGAGACGGCGGTGGGTACTGGACCCAGGTCACTGGCGTTACAAAGCGATGTAGAGACGGCAGTGGGGACTGGACCCAGGTCACTGGCGTTACAAAGCGATGTAGAGACGGCGGTGGGGACTGGACCCAGGTCACTGCCGTTATAAAGTGATGTAGAGACAGCGGTGGGGACTGGACCCAGGTTACTGGCGTTACAAAGCGATGTAGAGACGGCGGTGGGGACTGGACCCAGGTCACTGGCGTTACAAAGTGATGTAGAGATGGCGGTGGGGACTGGACCCAGGTCACTGGCGTTACAAAGCGACGTAGAGACGGCGGTGGGGACTGGACCCAGGTCACTGCCGTTACAAAGCAACATAGAGACGGCGGTGGGGACTGGACCCAGGTCACTGCCGTTACAAAGCGATGTAGAGACGGCGGTGGGTACTGGACCCAGGTCACTGGCGTTACAAAGCGATGTAGAGACGGCGGTGGGGACTGGACCCAGGTCACTGGCGTTACAAAGCGATGTAGAGACGGCGGTGGGGACTGGACCCAGGTCACTGCCGTTATAAAGTGATGTAGAGACGGCGGTGGGGACTGGACCCAGGTCACTGGCGTTACAAAGCGATGTAGAGACGGCGGTGGGGACTGGACCCAGGTCACTGGCGTTACAAAGCGATGTAGAGACGGCGGTGGGGACTGGACCCAGGTCACTGGCGTTACAAAGCGATGTAGAGACGGCGGTGGGGACTGGACCCAGGTCACTGGCGTTACAAAGTGATGTAGAGACGGCGGTGGGGACTGGACCCAGGTCACTGGCGTTACAAAGTGATGTAGAGACGGAGGTGTGGACTGGACCCAGGTCACTGCCGTTACAAAGCAATGTAGAGACGGCGGTGGGGACTGGACCCGGGTCACTGCCGTTACAAAGCAACATAGACACGGCAGTGGGGACTGGACCCAGGTCACTGCCGTTACAAAGCGATGTAGAGACGGCGCTGGGGACTGGACCCAGGTCACTGCCGTTACAAAGCGATGTAGAGACGGCGGTGGGGACTGGGCCCAGGTCACTGCCGTTACAAAGCAACATAGAGACGGCGGTGGGGACTGGACGCAGGTCACTGCCGTTACAAAGCGACGTAGAGACGGCGGTGGGGACTGGGCCCAGGTCACTGCCGTTACAAAGCGACGTAGAGACGGCGGTGGGGACTGGGCATAGGTCACTGCCGTTACAAAGCAACATAGAGACGGCGGTGGGGACTGGACCCAGGTCACTGCCGTTACAAAGCGACGTAGAGACGGCGGTGGGGACTGGACCCAGGTCACTGGCGTTACAAAGCGACGTAGAGACGGCGGTGGGGACTGGACCCAGGTCACTGGCGTTACAAAGCGACGTAGAGACGGCGGTGGGGACTGGACCCAGGTCACTGCCGTTACAAAGCAACATAGAGACGGCGGTGGGGAATGGACCCAGGTCACTGCCGTTACAAAGCGATGTAGAGACGGCGGTGGGTACTGGACCCAGGTTACTGGCGTTACAAAGCGATGTAGAGACGGCAGTGGGGACTGGACCCAGGTCACTGGCGTTACAAAGCGATGTAGAGACGGCGGTGGGGACTGGACCCAGGTCACTGCCGTTATAAAGTGATGTAGAGACGGCGGTGGGGACTGGACCCAGGTCACTGGCATTACAAAGCGATGTAGAGACGGCGGTGGGGACTGGACCCAGGTCACTGGCGTTACAAAGCGATGTAGAGACGGCGGTGGGGACTGGACCCAGGTCACTGCCGTTATAAAGTGATGTAGAGACAGCGGTGGGGACTGGACCCAGGTTACTGGCGTTACAAAGCGATGTAGAGACGGCGGTGGGGACTGGACCCAGGTCACTGGCGTTACAAAGTGATGTAGAGATGGCGGTGGGGACTGGACCCAGGTCACTGGCGTTACAAAGCGACGTAGAGACGGCGGTGGGGACTGGACCCAGGTCACTGCCGTTACAAAGCAACATAGAGACGGCGGTGGGGACTGGACCCAGGTCACTGCCGTTACAAAGCGATGTAGAGACGGCGGTGGGTACTGGACCCAGGTCACTGGCGTTACAAAGCGATGTAGAGACGGCAGTGGGGACTGGACCCAGGTCACTGGCGTTACAAAGCGATGTAGAGACGGCGGTGGGGACTGGACCCAGGTCACTGCCGTTATAAAGTGATGTAGAGACGGCGGTGGGGACTGGACCCAGGTCACTGGCGTTACAAAGCGATGTAGAGACGGCGGTGGGGACTGGACCCAGGTCACTGGCGTTACAAAGCGATGTAGAGACGGCGGTGGGGACTGGACCCAGGTCACTGGCGTTACAAAGCGATGTAGAGACGGCGGTGGGGACTGGACCCAGGTCACTGGCGTTACAAAGTGATGTAGAGACGGCGGTGGGGACTGGACCCAGGTCACTGGCGTTACAAAGTGATGTAGAGACGGAGGTGTGGACTGGACCCAGGTCACTGCCGTTACAAAGCAATGTAGAGACGGCGGTGGGGACTGGACCCGGGTCACTGCCGTTACAAAGCAACATAGACACGGCAGTGGGGACTGGACCCAGGTCACTGCCGTTACAAAGCGATGTAGAGACGGCGCTGGGGACTGGACCCAGGTCACTGCCGTTACAAAGCGATGTAGAGACGGCGGTGGGGACTGGGCCCAGGTCACTGCCGTTACAAAGCAACATAGAGACGGCGGTGGGGACTGGACGCAGGTCACTGCCGTTACAAAGCGACGTAGAGACGGCGGTGGGGACTGGGCCCAGGTCACTGCCGTTACAAAGCGACGTAGAGACGGCGGTGGGGACTGGGCATAGGTCACTGCCGTTACAAAGCAACATAGAGACGGCGGTGGGGACTGGACCCAGGTCACTGCCGTTACAAAGCGACGTAGAGACGGCGGTGGGGACTGGACCCAGGTCACTGGCGTTACAAAGCGACGTAGAGACGGCGGTGGGGACTGGACCCAGGTCACTGGCGTTACAAAGCGACGTAGAGACGGCGGTGGGGACTGGACCCAGGTCACTGCCGTTACAAAGCAACATAGAGACGGCGGTGGGGAATGGACCCAGGTCACTGCCGTTACAAAGCGATGTAGAGACGGCGGTGGGTACTGGACCCAGGTTACTGGCGTTACAAAGCGATGTAGAGACGGCAGTGGGGACTGGACCCAGGTCACTGGCGTTACAAAGCGATGTAGAGACGGCGGTGGGGACTGGACCCAGGTCACTGCCGTTATAAAGTGATGTAGAGACGGCGGTGGGGACTGGACCCAGGTCACTGGCGTTACAAAGCGAGGTAGAGACGGCGGTGGGGACTGGACCCAGGTCACTGGCGTTACAAAGCGACGTAGAGACGGCGGTGGGGACTGGACCCAGGTCACTGGCGTTACAAAGCGACGTAGAGACGGCGGTGGGGACTGGACCCAGGTCACGGCCGTTACAAAGCGACGTAGAGACGGCGGTGGGGACTGGACCCAGGTCACTGGCGTTACAAAGCGACGTAGAGACGGCGGTCGGGACTGGACCCAGGTCACTGGCGTTACAAAGCGATGTAGAGACGGAGGTGTGGACTGGACCCAGGTAACTGCCGTTACTAAGCGACATAGAGACGGCGGTGGGGAATGGACCCAGGTCACTGGCGTTACAAAGCGACGTAGAGACGGCGGTGGGGACTGGACCCAGGTCACTGGCGTTACAAAGCGATGTAGAGACGGCGGTGGGGACTGGACCCAGGTCACTGGCGTTACAAAGCGACGTAGAGACGGCGGTGGGGACTGGACCCAGGTCACTGCCGTTACAAAGCGACGTAGAGACGGCGGTGGGGACTGGACCCAGGTCACTGGCGTTACAAAGCGACGTAGAGACGGCGGTCGGGACTGGACCCAGGTCACTGGCGTTACAAAGCGATGTAGAGACGGAGGTGTGGACTGGACCCAGGTCACTGCCGTTACAAAGCGACATAGAGACGGCGGTGGGGACTGGACCCAGGTCACTGCCGTTACAAAGCAATGTAGAGACGGCGGTGGGGACTGGACCCAGGTCACTGCCGTTACAAAGCGATGTAGAGACGGCGGTGGGGACTGGACCCAGAGCACTGGCGTTACAAAGCGATGTAGAGACGGCGCTGGGGACTGGACCCAGGTCACTGCCCTTACAAAGCGATGTAGAGACGGCGGTGGGGACTGGGCCCAGGTCACTGCCATTACAAAGCAACATAGAGACGGCGGTGGGGACTGGACCCAGGTCACTGCCGTTACAAAGTGACGTAGAGACAGCGGTGGGGACTAGGCCCAGGTCACTGCCGTTACAAAGCGATGTAGAGACGGCGGTGGGGACTGGGCCCAGGTCACTGCCGTTACAAAGCAACATAGAGACGGCGGTGGGGACTGGACCCAGGTCACTGCAGTTACAAAGCGACGTAGAGACGGCGGTGGGGACTGGACCCAGGTCACTGCCGTTACAAAGCGACGTAGAGACGGCGGTGGGGACTGGACCCAGGTCACTGGCGTTACAAAGCGACGTAGAGACGGTGGTGGGGACTGGACCCTGGTCACTGGCGTTACAAAGCGACGTAGAGACGGCGGTGGGGACTGGACCCAGGTCACTGCCGTTACAAAGCGACGTAGAGACGGCGGTGTGGACTGGACCCAGGTCACTGGCGTTACAAAGCGATGTAGAGACGGCGGTGGGGACTGGACCCAGGTCATTGGCTTTACAAAGCGATGTAGAGACGGCGGTGGGTACTGGACCCAGGTCACTGGCGTTACAAAGCGATGTAGAGACGGCAGTGGGGACTGGACCCAGGTCACTGGCGTTACAAAGCGATGTAGAGACGGCGGTGGGGACTGGACCCAGGTCACTGCCGTTATAAAGTGATGTAGAGACAGCGGTGGGGACTGGACCCAGGTTACTGGCGTTACAAAGCGATGTAGAGACGGCGGTGGGGACTGGACCCAGGTCACTGGCGTTACAAAGTGATGTAGAGATGGCGGTGGGGACTGGACCCAGGTCACTGGCGTTACAAAGCGACGTAGAGACGGCGGTGGGGACTGGACCCAGGTCACTGCCGTTACAAAGCAACATAGAGACGGCGGTGGGGACTGGACCCAGGTCACTGCCGTTACAAAGCGATGTAGAGACGGCGGTGGGTACTGGACCCAGGTCACTGGCGTTACAAAGCGATGTAGAGACGGCGGTGGGGACTGGACCCAGGTCACTGGCGTTACAAAGCGATGTAGAGACGGCGGTGGGGACTGGACCCAGGTCACTGCCGTTATAAAGTGATGTAGAGACGGCGGTGGGGACTGGACCCAGGTCACTGGCGTTACAAAGCGATGTAGAGACGGCGGTGGGGACTGGACCCAGGTCACTGGCGTTACAAAGCGATGTAGAGACGGCGGTGGGGACTGGACCCAGGTCACTGGCGTTACAAAGCGATGTAGAGACGGCGGTGGGGACTGGATCCAGGTCACTGGCGTTACAAAGTGATGTAGAGACGGCGGTGGGGACTGGACCCAGGTCACTGGCGTTACAAAGTGATGTAGAGACGGAGGTGTGGACTGGACCCAGGTCACTGCCGTTACAAAGCAATGTAGAGACGGCGGTGGGGACTGGACCCGGGTCACTGCCGTTACAAAGCAACATAGACACGGCAGTGGGGACTGGACCCAGGTCACTGCCGTTACAAAGCGATGTAGAGACGGCGCTGGGGACTGGACCCAGGTCACTGCCGTTACAAAGCGATGTAGAGACGGCGGTGGGGACTGGGCCCAGGTCACTGCCGTTACAAAGCAACATAGAGACGGCGGTGGGGACTGGACGCAGGTCACTGCCGTTACAAAGCGACGTAGAGACGGCGGTGGGGACTGGGCCCAGGTCACTGCCGTTACAAAGCGACGTAGAGACGGCGGTGGGGACTGGGCATAGGTCACTGCCGTTACAAAGCAACATAGAGACGGCGGTGGGGACTGGACCCAGGTCACTGCCGTTACAAAGCGACGTAGAGACGGCGGTGGGGACTGGACCCAGGTCACTGGCGTTACAAAGCGACGTAGAGACGGCGGTGGGGACTGGACCCAGGTCACTGGCGTTACAAAGCGACGTAGAGACGGCGGTGGGGACTGGACCCAGGTCACTGCCGTTACAAAGCAACATAGAGACGGCGGTGGGGAATGGACCCAGGTCACTGCCGTTACAAAGCGATGTAGAGACGGCGGTGGGTACTGGACCCAGGTTACTGGCGTTACAAAGCGATGTAGAGACGGCAGTGGGGACTGGACCCAGGTCACTGGCGTTACAAAGCGATGTAGAGACGGCGGTGGGGACTGGACCCAGGTCACTGCCGTTATAAAGTGATGTAGAGACGGCGGTGGGGACTGGACCCAGGTCACTGGCGTTACAAAGCGATGTAGAGACGGCGGTGGGGACTGGACCCAGGTCACTGGCGTTACAAAGCGATGTAGAGACGGCGGTGGGGACTGGACCCAGGTCACTGCCGTTATAAAGTGATGTAGAGACAGCGGTGGGGACTGGACCCAGGTTACTGGCGTTACAAAGCGATGTAGAGACGGCGGTGGGGACTGGACCCAGGTCACTGGCGTTACAAAGTGATGTAGAGATGGCGGTGGGGACTGGACCCAGGTCACTGGCGTTACAAAGCGACGTAGAGACGGCGGTGGGGACTGGACCCAGGTCACTGCCGTTACAAAGCAACATAGAGACGGCGGTGGGGACTGGACCCAGGTCACTGCCGTTACAAAGCGATGTAGAGACGGCGGTGGGTACTGGACCCAGGTCACTGGCGTTACAAAGCGATGTAGAGACGGCAGTGGGGTCTGGACCCAGGTCACTGGCGTTACAAAGCGATGTAGAGACGGCGGTGGGGACTGGACCCAGGTCACTGCCGTTATAAAGTGATGTAGAGACGGCGGTGGGGACTGGACCCAGGTCACTGGCGTTACAAAGCGATGTAGAGACGGCTGTGGGGACTGGACCCAGGTCACTGGCGTTACAAAGCGATGTAGAGACGGCGGTGGGGACTGGACCCAGGTCACTGGCGTTACAAAGCGATGTAGAGACGGCGGTGGGGACTGGACCCAGGTCACTGGCGTTACAAAGTGATGTAGAGACGGCGGTGGGGACTGGACCCAGGTCACTGGCGTTACAAAGCAATGTAGAGACGGCGGTGGGGACTGGACCCGGGTCACTGCCGTTACAAAGCAACATAGACACGGCAGTGGGGACTGGACCCAGGTCACTGCCGTTACAAAGCGATGTAGAGACGGCGCTGGGGACTGGACCCAGGTCACTGCCGTTACAAAGCGATGTAGAGACGGCGGTGGGGACTGGGCCCAGGTCACTGCCGTTACAAAGCAACATAGAGACGGCGGTGGGGACTGGACGCAGGTCACTGCCGTTACAAAGCGACGTAGAGACGGCGGTGGGGACTGGGCCCAGGTCACTGCCGTTACAAAGCGACGTAGAGACGGCGGTGGGGACTGGGCATAGGTCACTGCCGTTACAAAGCAACATAGAGACGGCGGTGGGGACTGGACCCAGGTCACTGCCGTTACAAAGCGACGTAGAGACGGCGGTGGGGACTGGACCCAGGTCACTGGCGTTACAAAGCGACGTAGAGACGGCGGTGGGGACTGGACCCAGGTCACTGGCGTTACAAAGCGACGTAGAGACGGCGGTGGGGACTGGACCCAGGTCACTGCCGTTACAAAGCAACATAGAGACGGCGGTGGGGAATGGACCCAGGTCACTGCCGTTACAAAGCGATGTAGAGACGGCGGTGGGTACTGGACCCAGGTTACTGGCGTTACAAAGCGATGTAGAGACGGCAGTGGGGACTGGACCCAGGTCACTGGCGTTACAAAGCGATGTAGAGACGGCGGTGGGGACTGGACCCAGGTCACTGCCGTTATAAAGTGATGTAGAGACGGCGGTGGGGACTGGACCCAGGTCACTGGCGTTACAAAGCGATGTAGAGACGGCGGTGGGGACTGGACCCAGGTCACTGGCGTTACAAAGCGACGTAGAGACGGCGGTGGGGACTGGACCCAGGTCACTGGCGTTACAAAGCGACGTAGAGACGGCGGTGGGGACTGGACCCAGGTCACGGCCGTTACAAAGCGACGTAGAGACGGCGGTGGGGACTGGACCCAGGTCACTGGCGTTACAAAGCGACGTAGAGACGGCGGTCGGGACTGGACCCAGGTCACTGGCGTTACAAAGCGATGTAGAGACGGAGGTGTGGACTGGACCCAGGTAACTGCCGTTACTAAGCGACATAGAGACGGCGGTGGGGACTGGACCCAGGTCACTGCCGTTACAAAGCAATGTAGAGACGGCGGTGGGGACTGGACCCAGGTCACTGCCGTTACAAAGCGATGTAGAGACGGCGGTGGGGACTGGACCCAGAGCACTGGCGTTACAAAGCGATGTAGAGACGGCGCTGGGGACTGGACCCAGGTCACTGCCCTTACAAAGCGATGTAGAGACGGCGGTGGGGACTGGGCCCAGGTCACTGCCATTACAAAGCAACATTGAGACGGCGGTGGGGACTGGACCCAGGTCAATGCCGTTACAAAGTGACGTAGAGACAGCGGTGGGGACTGGGCCCAGGTCACTGCCGTTACAAAGCGATGTAGAGACGGCGGTGGGGACTGGGCCCAGGTCACTGCCGTTACAAAGCCACATAGAGACGGCGGTGGGGACTGGACCCAGGTCACTGCCGTTACAAAGCGACGTAGAGACGGCGGTGGGGACTGGACCCAGGTCACTGCCGTTACAAAGCGACGTAGAGACGGCGGTGGGGACTGGACCCAGGTCACTGGCGTTACAAAGCGACGTAGAGACGGCGGTGGGGACTGGACCCAGGTCACTGGCGTTACAAAGCGACGTAGAGACGGCGGTGGGGACTGGACCCAGGTCACTGCCGTTACAAAGCGACGTAGAGACGGCGGTGTGGACTGGACCCAGGTCACTGGCGTTACAAAGCGATGTAGAGACGGCGGTGGGGACTGGACCCAGGTCACTGGCTTTACAAAGCGATGTAGAGACGGCGGTGGGTACTGGACCCAGGTCACTGGCGTTACAAAGCGATGTAGAGACGGCAGTGGGGACTGGACCCAGGTCACTGGCGTTACAAAGCGATGTAGAGACGGCGGTGGGGACTGGACCCAGGTCACTGCCGTTATAAAGTGATGTAGAGACAGCGGTGGGGACTGGACCCAGGTTACTGGCGTTACAAAGCGATGTAGAGACGGCGGTGGGGACTGGACCCAGGTCACTGGCGTTACAAAGTGATGTAGAGATGGCGGTGGGGACTGGACCCAGGTCACTGGCGTTACAAAGCGACGTAGAGACGGCGGTGGGGACTGGACCCAGGTCACTGCCGTTACAAAGCAACATAGAGACGGCGGTGGGGACTGGACCCAGGTCACTGCCGTTACAAAGCGATGTAGAGACGGCGGTGGGTACTGGACCCAGGTCACTGGCGTTACAAAGCGATGTAGAGACGGCAGTAGGGACTGGACCCAGGTCACTGGCGTTACAAAGCGATGTAGAGACGGCGGTGGGCACTGGACCCAGGTCACTGCCGTTATAAAGTGATGTAGAGACGGCGGTGGGGACTGGACCCAGGTCACTGGCGTTACAAAGCGATGTAGAGACGGCGGTGGGGACTGGACCCAGGTCACTGGCGTTACAAAGCGATGTAGAGACGGCGGTGGGGACTGGACCCAGGTCACTGGCGTTACAAAGCGATGTAGAGACGGCGGTGGGGACTGGACCCAGGTCACTGGCGTTACAAAGTGATGTAGAGATGGCGGTGGGGACTGGACCCAGGTCACTGGCGTTACAAAGCGACGTAGAGACGGCGGTGGGGACTGGACCCAGGTCACTGGCGTTACAAAGCGACATAGAGACGGCGGTGGTGACTGGACCCAGGTTACTGCCGTTACAAAGCGATGTAGAGACGGCGGTGGGGACTGGACCCAGGTCAATGCTGTTATAAAGCGACGTAGAGACGGCGGTGGGGACTGGACCCAGGTCACTGCCGTTATAAAGTGATGTAGAGACGGCGGTGGGGACTGGACCCAGGTCACTGGCGTTACAAAGCGATGTAGAGACGGCGGTGGGGACTGGACCCAGGTCACTGGCGTTACAAAGCGATGTAGAGACGGCGGTGGGGACTGGACCCAGGTCACTGGCGTTACAAAGCGATGTAGAGACGGCGGTGGGGACTGGACCCAGGTCACTGGCGTTACAAAGCGATGTAGAGATGGCGGTGGGGACTGGACTCAGGTCACTGGCGTTACAAAGCGACGTAGAGATGGCGGTGGGGACTGGACCCAGGTCACTGGCGTTACAAAGCGACGTAGAGACGGCGGTGGTGACTGGACCCAGGTCACTGCCGTTACAAAGCGATGTAGAGACGGCGGTGGGGACTGGACCCAGGTCACTGCTGTTATAAAGCGACGTAGAGACGGCGGTGGGGACTGGACCCAGGTCACTGCCGTTACAAAGCGACGTAGAGACGGCGGTGGGGACTGGACCCAGGTCATTGGCGTTACAAAGCGACGTAGAGACGGCGGTGGGGACTGGACCCAGGTCACTGGCGTTACAAAGCGATGTAGAGACGGCGGTGGGGACTGGACCCAGGTCACTGGCGTTACAAAGCGATGTAGAGACGGCGGTGGGGACTGGACCCAGGTCACTGGCGTTACAAAGCGATGTAGAGACGGCGGTGGGGACTGGACCCAGGTCACTGGCGTTACAAAGCGATGTAGAGATGGCGGTGGGGACTGGACCCAGGTCACTGGCGTTACAAAGCGACGTAGAGATGGCGGTGGGGACTGGACCCAGGTCACTGGCGTTACAAAGCGACGTAGAGACGGCGGTGGTGAATGGACCCAGGTCACTGCCGTTACAAAGCGATGTAGAGACGGCGGTGGGGACTGGACCCAGGTCACTGCTGTTATAAAGCGACGTAGAGACGGCGGTGGGGACTGGACCCAGGTCACTGCCGTTACTAAGCGACGTAGAGACGGCGGTGGGGACTGGACCCAGGTCATTGGCGTTACAAAGCGACGTAGAGACGGCGGTGGGGACTGGACCCAGGTCACTGCCGTTACAAAGCGACGTAGAGACGGCGGTGGGGACTGGACCCAGGTCACTGGCGTTACAAAGCGACGTAGAGACGGCGGTCGGGACTGGACCCAGGTCACTGGCGTTACAAAGCGATGTAGAGACGGAGGTGTGGACTGGACCCAGGTCACTGCCGTTACAAAGCGACATAGAGACGGCGGTGGGGACTGGACCCAGGTCTCTGCCGTTACAAAGCAATGTAGAGACGGCGGTGGGGACTGGACCCAGGTCACTGCCGTTACAAAGCGATGTAGAGACGGCGGTGGGGACTGGACCCAGAGCACTGGCGTTACAAAGCGATGTAGAGACGGCGCTGGGGACTGGACCCAGGTCACTGCCCTTACAACGCGATGTAGAGACGGCGGTGGGGACTGGGCCCAGGTCACTGCCATTACAAAGCAACATAGAGACGGCGGTGGGGACTGGACCCAGGTCACTGCCGTTACAAAGTGACGTAGAGACAGCGGTGGGGACTGGGCCCAGGTCACTGCCGTTACAAAGCGATGTAGAGACGGCGGTGGGGACTGGGCCCAGGTCACTGCCGTTACAAAGCAACATAGAGACGGCGGTGGGGACTGGACCCAGGTCACTGCCGTTACAAAGCGACGTAGAGACGGCGGTGGGGACTGGACCCAGGTCACTGGCGTTACAAAGCGACGTAGAGACGGTGGTGGGGACTGGACCCAGGTCACTGGCGTTACAAAGCGACGTAGAGACGGCGGTGGGGACTGGACCCAGGTCACTGCCGTTACAAAGCGACGTAGAGACGGCGGTGTGGACTGGACCCAGGTCACTGGCGTTACAAAGCGATGTAGAGACGGCGGTGGGGACTGGACCCAGGTCACTGGCTTTACAAAGCGATGTAGAGACGGCGGTGGGTACTGGACCCAGGTCACTGGCGTTACAAAGCGATGTAGAGACGGCGGTGGGGACTGGACCCAGGTCACTGGCGTTACAAAGCGATGTAGAGACGGCGGTGGGGACTGGACCCAGGTCACTGCCGTTATAAAGTGATGTAGAGACAGCGGTGGGGACTGGACCCAGGTCACTGGCGTTACAAAGCGATGTAGAGACGGCGGTGGGGACTGGACCCAGGTCACTGGCGTTACAAAGTGACGTAGAGATGGCGGTGGGGACTGGACCCAGGTCACTGGCGTTACAAAGCGACGTAGAGAGGGCGGTGGGGACTGGACCCAGGTCACTGGCGTTACAAAGCGACGTAGAGACGACGGTGGTGACTGGACCCAGGTCACTGCCGTTACAAAGCGATGTAGAGACGGCGGTGGGGACTGGACCCAGGTCACTGCTGTTATAAAGCGATGTAGAGACGGCGGTGGGGACTGGACCCAGGTCACTGCCGTTACAAAGCGACGTAGAGACGGCGGTGGGGACTGGACCCAGGTCACTGGCGTTACAAAGCGACGTAGAGACGGCGGTGGGGACTGGACCCAGGTCACTGCCGTTACAAAGCGACGTAGAGACGGCGGTGGGGACTGGACCCAGGTCACTGGCGTTACAAAGCGACGTAGAGACGGCGGTGGGGACTGGACCCAGGTCACTGGCGTTATAAAGCGACGTAGAGACGGCGGTGGGGACTGGACCCAGGTCACTGCCGTTACAAAGCGACGTAGAGACGGCGGTGGGGACTGGACCCAGGTCACTGGCGTTACAAAGCGACGTAGAGACGGCGGTGGGGACTGGACACAGGTCACTGCCATTACAAAGCGACGTAGAGACGGCGGTGGGGACTGGACCCAGGTCACTGGCGTTACAAAGCGACGTAGAGACGGCGGTCGGGACTGGACCCAGGTCACTGGCGTTACAAAGCGATGTAGAGACGGAGGTGTGGACTGGACCCAGGTCACTGCCGTTACAAAGCGACATAGAGACGGCGGTGGGGACTGGACCCAGGTCACTGCCGTTACAAAGCAATGTAGAGACGGCGGTGGGGACTGGACCCAGGTCACTGCCGTTACAAAGCGATGTAGAGACGGCGGTGGGGACTGGACCCAGAGCACTGGCGTTACAAAGCGATGTAGAGACGGCGCTGGGGACTGGACCCAGGTCACTGCCCTTACAAAGCGATGTAGAGACGGCGGTGGGGACTGGGCCCAGGTCACTGCCATTACAAAGCAACATAGAGACGGCGGTGGGGACTGTACCCAGGTCACTGCCTTTACAAAGTGACGTAGAGACAGCGGTGGGGACTGGGCCCAGGTCACTGCCGTTACAAAGCGATGTAGAGACGGCGGTGGGGACTGGGCCCAGGTCACTGCCGTTACAAAGCAACATAGAGACGGCGGTGGGGACTGGACCCAGGTCACTGCCGTTACAAAGCGACGTAGAGACGGCGGTGGGGACTGGACCCAGGTCACTGGCGTTACAAAGCGACGTAGAGACGGTGGTGGGGACTGGACCCAGGTCACTGGCGTTACAAAGCGACGTAGAGACGGCGGTGGGGACTGGACCCAGGTCACTGCCGTTACAAAGCGACGTAGAGACGGCGGTGTGGACTGGACCCAGGTCACTGGCGTTACAAAGCGATGTAGAGACGGCGGTGGGGACTGGACCCAGGTCACTGGCTTTACAAAGCGATGTAGAGACGGCGGTGGGTACTGGACCCAGGTCACTGGCGTTACAAAGCGATGTAGAGACGGCAGTGGGGACTGGACCCAGGTCACTGGCGTTACAAAGCGATGTAGAGACGGCGGTGGGGACTGGACCCAGGTCACTGCCGTTATAAAGTGATGTAGAGACAGCGGTGGGGACTGGACCCAGGTTACTGGCGTTACAAAGCGATGTAGAGACGGCGGTGGGGACTGGACCCAGGTCACTGGCGTTACAAAGTGATGTAGAGATGGCGGTGGGGACTGGACCCAGGTCACTGGCGTTACAAAGCGACGTAGAGATGGCGGTGGGGACTGGACCCAGGTCACTGGCGTTACAAAGCGACGTAGAGACGACGGTGGTGACTGGACCCAGGTCACTGCCGTTACAAAGCGATGTAGAGACGGCGGTGGGGACTGGACCCAGGTCACTGCTGTTATAAAGCGATGTAGAGACGGCGGTGGGGACTGGACCCAGGTCACTGCCGTTACAAAGCGACGTAGAGACGGCGGTGGGGACTGGACCCAGGTCACTGGCGTTACAAAGCGACGTAGAGACGGCGGTGGGGACTGGACCCAGGTCACTGCCGTTACAAAGCGACGTAGAGACGGCGGTGGGGACTGGACCCAGGTCACTGGCGTTACAAAGCGACGTAGAGACGGCGGTGGGGACTGGACCCAGGTCACTGGCGTTACAAAGCGATGTAGAGACGGCGGTGGGGACTGGACCCAGGTCACTGCCGTTACAAAGCGAGGCGGTGGGGACTGGACCCAGGTCACTGGCGTTACAAAGCGATGTAGAGACGGCGCTGGGGACTGGACCCAGGTCACTGCCGTTACAAAGCAACATAGAGACGGCGGTGGGGACTGGACCCAGGTCACTGCCGTTACAAAGCGACGTAGAGACGGCGGTGTGGACTGGACCCAGGTCACTGGCGTTACAAAGCGATGTAGAGACGGCGGTGGGGACTGGACCCAGGTCACTGGCATTACAAAGTGACGTAGTGACGGCGGTGGAGACTGGACCCAGGTCACTGGCGTTACAAAGCGATGTAGAGATGGCGGTGGTGACTGGACCCAGGTCACTGCCGTTACAAAGCGATGTAGAGACGGCGGTGGGTACTGGACACAGGTCACTGGCGTTATAAAGCGATGTCGAGACGGCGGTGGGGACTGGACCCAGGTCACTGCCGTTACAAAGCAATGTAGAGACGGCGGTGGGGACTGGACCCAGGTCACTGCCGTTACAAAGCGATGTAGAGACGGTGGTGGGGACTGGACCCAGGGCACTGGCATTACAAAGCGATGTAGAGACGGCGCTGGGGACTGGACCCAGGTCACTGCCCTTACAAAGCGATGTAGAGACGGCGGTGGGGACTGGGCCCAGGTCACTGCCGTTACAAAGCGATGTAGAGACGGCGGTGGGGACTGGACCCAGAGCACTGGCGTTACAAAGCGATGTAGAGACGGCGCTGGGGACTGGACCCAGGTCACTGCCCTTACAAAGCGATGTAGAGACGGCGGTGGGGACTGGACCCAGAGCACTGGCGTTACAAAGCGATGTAGAGACGGCGCTGGGGACTGGACCCAGGTCACTGCCCTTACAAAGCGATGTAGAGACGGCGGTGGGGACTGGGCCCAGGTCACTGCCATTACAAAGCAACATAGAGACGGCGGTGGGGACTGTACCCAGGTCACTGCCTTTACAAAGTGACGTAGAGACAGCGGTGGGGACTGGGCCCAGGTCACTGCCGTTACAAAGCGATGTAGAGACGGCGGTGGGGACTGGGCCCAGGTCACTGCCGTTACAAAGCAACATAGAGACGGCGGTGGGGACTGGACCCAGGTCACTGCCGTTACAAAGCGACGTAGAGACGGCGGTGGGGACTGGACCCAGGTCACTGGCGTTACAAAGCGACGTAGAGACGGTGGTGGGGACTGGACCCAGGTCACTGGCGTTACAAAGCGACGTAGAGACGGCGGTGGGGACTGGACCCAGGTCACTGCCGTTACAAAGCGACGTAGAGACGGCGGTGTGGACTGGACCCAGGTCACTGGCGTTACAAAGCGATGTAGAGACGGCGGTGGGGACTGGACCCAGGTCACTGGCTTTACAAAGCGATGTAGAGACGGCGGTGGGTACTGGACCCAGGTCACTGGCGTTACAAAGCGATGTAGAGACGGCAGTGGGGACTGGACCCAGGTCACTGGCGTTACAAAGCGATGTAGAGACGGCGGTGGGGACTGGACCCAGGTCACTGCCGTTATAAAGTGATGTAGAGACAGCGGTGGGGACTGGACCCAGGTTACTGGCGTTACAAAGCGATGTAGAGACGGCGGTGGGGACTGGACCCAGGTCACTGGCGTTACAAAGTGATGTAGAGATGGCGGTGGGGACTGGACCCAGGTCACTGGCGTTACAAAGCGACGTAGAGATGGCGGTGGGGACTGGACCCAGGTCACTGGCGTTACAAAGCGACGTAGAGACGACGGTGGTGACTGGACCCAGGTCACTGCCGTTACAAAGCGATGTAGAGACGGCGGTGGGGACTGGACCCAGGTCACTGCTGTTATAAAGCGATGTAGAGACGGCGGTGGGGACTGGACCCAGGTCACTGCCGTTACAAAGCGACGTAGAGACGGCGGTGGGGACTGGACCCAGGTCACTGGCGTTACAAAGCGACGTAGAGACGGCGGTGGGGACTGGACCCAGGTCACTGCCGTTACAAAGCGACGTAGAGACGGCGGTGGGGACTGGACCCAGGTCACTGGCGTTACAAAGCGACGTAGAGACGGCGGTGGGGACTGGACCCAGGTCACTGGCGTTACAAAGCGATGTAGAGACGGCGGTGGGGACTGGACCCAGGTCACTGCCGTTACAAAGCGAGGCGGTGGGGACTGGACCCAGGTCACTGGCGTTACAAAGCGATGTAGAGACGGCGCTGGGGACTGGACCCAGGTCACTGCCGTTACAAAGCAACATAGAGACGGCGGTGGGGACTGGACCCAGGTCACTGCCGTTACAAAGCGACGTAGAGACGGCGGTGTGGACTGGACCCAGGTCACTGGCGTTACAAAGCGATGTAGAGACGGCGGTGGGGACTGGACCCAGGTCACTGGCATTACAAAGTGACGTAGTCACGGCGGTGGAGACTGGACCCAGGTCACTGGCGTTACAAAGCGATGTAGAGATGGCGGTGGTGACTGGACCCAGGTCACTGCCGTTACAAAGCGATGTAGAGACGGCGGTGGGTACTGGACACAGGTCACTGGCGTTATAAAGCGATGTCGAGACGGCGGTGGGGACTGGACCCAGGTCACTGCCGTTACAAAGCAATGTAGAGACGGCGGTGGGGACTGGACCCAGGTCACTGCCGTTACAAAGCGATGTAGAGACGGTGGTGGGGACTGGACCCAGGGCACTGGCATTACAAAGCGATGTAGAGACGGCGCTGGGGACTGGACCCAGGTCACTGCCCTTACAAAGCGATGTAGAGACGGCGGTGGGGACTGGGCCCAGGTCACTGCCGTTACAAAGCAACATAGAGACGGCGGTGGGGACTGGACCCAGTTCACTGCCATTACAAAGCGACGTAGAGACGGCGGTGGGGACTGGGCCCAGGTCACTGCCGTTACAAAGCGATGTAGAGACGGCGGTGGGGACTGGGCCCAGGTCACTGCCGTTACAAAGCAACATAGAGACGGCGGTGGGGACTGGACCCAGGTCACTGCCGTTACAAAGCGACGTAGAGACGGCGCTGGGGACTGGACCCAGGTCACTGGCGTTACAAAGCGACGTAGAGACGGCGGTGGGGACTGGACCCAGGTCACTGGCGTTACAAAGCGACGTAGAGACGGCGGTGGGGACTGGACCCAGGTCACTGCCGTTACAAAGCGACATAGAGACGGCGGTGGGGACTGGACCCAGGTCACTGCCGTTACAAAGCGACATAGAGACGGCGGTGTGGACTGGACCCAGGTCACTGGCGTTACAAAGCGATGTAGAGACGGCGGTGGGGACTGGACCCAGGTCACTGGCATTACAAAGCGATGTAGAGACGGCGGTGGGTACTGGACCCAGGTCACTGGCGTTACAAAGCGATGTAGAGACGGCAGTGGGGACTGGACCCAGGTCACTTGCGTTACAAAGCGATGTAGAGACGGCGGTGGGGACTGGACCCAGGTCACTGCCGTTATAAAGTGATGTAGAGACGGCGGTGGGGACTGGACCCAGGTTACTGGTGTTACAAAGCGATGTAGAGACGGCGGTGGGGACTGGACCCAGGTCACTGGCGTTACAAAGTGATGTAGAGATGGCGGTGGGGACTGGACCCAGGTCACTGGCGTTACAAAGCGACGTAGAGATGGCGGTGGGGACTGGACCCAGGTCACTGGCGTTACAAAGCGACGTAGAGACGGCGGTGGTGACTGGACCCAGGTCACTGCCGTTATAAAGCGATGTAGAGACGGCGGTGGGGACTGGACCCAGGTCACTGCCGTTACAAAGCGACGTAGAGACGGCGGTGGGGACTGGACCCAGGTCACTGGCGTTACAAAGCGACGTAGAGACGGCGGTGGGGACTGGACCCAGGTCACTGCCGTTTCAAAGCGACGTAGAGACGGCGGTGGGGACTGGACCCAGGTCACTGGCGTTACAAAGCGACGTAGAGACGGCGGTGGGGACTGGACCCAGGTCACTGGCATTACAAAGCGATGTAGAGACGACGGTGGGGACTGGACCCAGGTCACTGCCGTTACAAAGCGAGGCGGTGGGGACTGGACCCAGGTCACTGGCGTTACAAAGCGATGTAGAGACGGCGGTGGGGACTGGACCCAGGTCACTGCCGTTACAAAGCGAGGCGGTGGGGACTGGACCCAGGTCACTGCCGTTACAAAGCGACGTAGAGACGGTGGTGGGGACTGGACCCGGGTCACTGCCGTTACAAAGCGATGTAGAGACGGCGGTGGGGACTGGACCCAGGTCACTGGCGTTACAAAGCGATGTAGAGACGGCAGTGGGGACTGGACCCAGGTCACTGGCGTTACAAAGCGATGTAGAGACGGCGGTGGGGACTGGAACCAGGTCACTGCCGTTATAAAGTGATGTAGAGACGGCGGTGGGGACTGGACCCAGGTTACTGGCGTTACGAAGCGATGTAGAGACGGCGGTGGGGACTGGACCCAGGTCACTGGCGTTACAAAGTGATGTAGAGATGGCGGTGGGGACTGGACCCAGGTCACTGGCGTTACAAAGCGACGTAGAGATGGCGGTGGGGACTGGACCCAGGTCACTGGCGTTACAAAGCGACGTAGAGACGGCGGTGGTGACTGGACACAGGTCACTGCCGTTACAAAGCGATGTAGAGACGGCGGTGGGGACTGGACCCAGGTCACTGCTGTTATAAAGCGATGTAGAGACGGCGGTGGGGACAGGACCCAGGTCACTGCCGTTACAAAGCGACGTAGAGACGGCGGTGGGGACTGGACCCAGGTCACTGGCGTTACAAAGCGACGTAGAGACGGCGGTGGGGACTGGACCCAGGTCACTGCCGTTACAAAGCGACGTAGAGACGGCGGTGGGGACTGGACCCAGGTCACTGGCGTTACAAAGCGACGTAGAGACGGCGGTGGGGACTGGACCCAGGTCTCTGGCGTTACAAAGCGATGTAGAGACGGCGGTGGGGACTGGACCCAGGTCACTGCCGTTACAAGGCGAGGCGGTGGGGACTGGACCCAGGTCACTGGCGTTACAAAGCGATGTAGAGACGACGGTGGGGACTGGACCCAGGTCACTGCCGTTACAAAGCGAGGTGGTGGGGACTGGACCCAGGTCACTGCCGTTACAAAGCGACGTAGAGACGGTGGTGGGGACTGGACCCGGGTCACTGCCGTTACAAAGCGATGTAGAGACGGCGGTGGGGACTGGACCCAGGTCACTGGCGTTACAAAGCGATGTAGAGACGGCGGTGGGGACTGGACCCAGGTCACTGGCGTTACAAAGTGATGTAGAGATGGCGGTGGGGACTGGACCCAGGTCACTGGCGTTACAAAGCGATGTAGAGACAGCGGTGGGGACTGGACCCAGGTCACTGGCGTTACAAAGCGATGGAGAGACAGCGGTGGGGACTGGACCCAGGTCACTGTTGTTATAAAGCGATGTCGAGACGGCAGTGGGGACTGGACCCAGGTCACTGCCGTTATAAAGCGATGTAGAGACGGCGGTGGGGACTGGACCCAGGTCACTGGCGTTACAAAGCGATGTAGAGACGGCGGTGGGGACTGGACCCAGGTCACTGGCGTTACAAAGCGATGTAGAGACGGCGGTGGGGACTGGACCCAGGTCACTGGCGTTACAAAGCGATGTAGAGACGGCGGTGGGTACTGGACCCAGGTCACTGGCGTTACAAAGCGATGTAGAGACGGCGGTGGGGACTGGACCCAGGTCACTGGCGTTACAAAGCGATGTAGAGACGGCGGTGGGGACTGGACCCAGGTCACTGGCGCTACAAAGCGATGTAGAGATGGCGGTGGGGACTGGACCCAGGTCACTGGCGTTACAAAGCGATGTAGAGACGGCGGTGGGGACTGGACCCGGGTCACTGCCGTTACAAAGCGACGCAGAGACGGCGGTGGGGACTGGACCCAGGTCACTGGCGTTACAAAGCGATGTAGAGAAGGCGGTGGGGACTGGACCCAGGTCACTGGCGTTACAAAGCGATGTAGAGATGGCGGTGGGGACTGGACCCAGGTCACTGCCGTTACAAAGCGACGTAGAGACGGCGGTGGGGACTGGACCCAGGTCACTGCCGTTACAAAGCGATGTAGAGACGGCGGTGGGGACTGGACCCAGGTCACTGGTGTTACAAAGCGATGTAGAGACGGCGGTGGGGACTGGACCCAGGTCACTGCCGTTACAAAGCGACGTAGAGACGGCGGTGGGGACTGGACCCAGGTCACTGGCGTTACAAAGCAATGTAGAGACGGCGGTGGGGACTGGACCCAGGTCACTGGCGTTACAAACTGATGTAGAGACGGCGGTGGGGACTGGACCCAGGTCACTGGCGTTACAAAGCAATGTAGAGACGGCGGTGGGGACTGGACCCAGGTCACTGGCGTTACAAAGCAATGTAGAGACGGCGGTGGGGACTGGACCCAGGTCACTGCCATTACAAAGCGATGTAGAGACGGCGGTGGGGACTGGACCCAGGTCACTGGCGTTATAAAGCGATGTAGAGACGGCGGTGGGGACTGGACCCAGGTCACTGCCGTTACAAAGCGATGTAGAGACGGCGGTGGGGACTGGACCCAGGTCACTGGCGTTACAAAGTGATGTAGAGACGGCGGTGGGGACTGGACCCAGGTCACTGGCGTTACAAAGCGATGTAGAGACGGCGGTGGGGACTGGACCCAGGTCACCTCCATTACAAAGCGACGTAGAGACGGCGGTGGGGACTGGACCCAGGTCACTGGCGTTACAAAGCGATGTAGAGACGGCGGTGGGGACTGGACCCAGGTCACTGGCGTTACAAAGCGATGTAGAGACGGCGGTGGGGACTGGACCCAGGTCACTGCCATTACAAAGCGACGTAGAGACGGCGGTGGGGACTGGACCCAGGTCACTGCTGTTATAAAGCGATGTAGAGACGGCGGTGGGGACTGGACCCAGGTCACTGGCGTTATAAAGTGATGTAGAGACGGCGGTGGGGACTGGACCCAGGTCACTGGCGTTACAAAGCGACGTAGAGACGGCGGTGGGGACTGGACCCAGGTCACTGGCGTTACAAAGCGATGTAGAGCCGGCGATGGGGACTGGACCCAGGTCACTGGCGTTACAAAGCGATGTAGAGAAGGCGGTGGGGACTGGACCCAGGTCACTGGCGTTACAAAGCGACGTAGAGATGGCGGTGGGGACTGGACCCAGGTCACTGGCGTTACAAAGCGACGTAGAGACGGCGGTGGTGACTGGACCCAGGTCACTGCCGTTACAAAGCGATGTAGAGACGGCGGTGGGGACTGGACCCAGGTCACTGCTGTTATAAAGCGATGTAGAGACGGCGGTGGGGACTGGACCCAGGTCACTGCCGTTACAAAGCGACGTAGAGACGGCGGTGGGGACTGGACCCAGGTCACTGGCGTTATAAAGCGACGTAGAGACGGCGGTGGGGACTGGACCCAGGTCACTGCCGTTACAAAGCGACGTAGAGACGGCGGTGGGGACTGGACCCAGGTCACTGGCGTTACAAAGCGACGTAGAGACGGCGGTCGGGACTGGACCCAGGTCATTGGCGTTACAAAGCGATGTAGAGACGGAGGTGTGGACTGGACCCAGGTCACTGCCGTTACAAAGCGACATAGAGACGGCGGTGGGGACTGGACCAAGGTCACTGCCGTTACAAAGCGATGTAGAGACGGCGGTGGGGACTGGACCCAGGTCACTGCCGTTACAAAGCGATGTAGAGACGGCGGTGGGGACTGGACCCAGGGCACTGCCGTTACAAAGTGATGTAGAGACGGCGGTGGGGACTGGACCCAGGTCACTGCCGTTACAAAGCGACGTAGAGACGGCGGTGGGGACTGGGCCCAGGTCACTGCCGTTACAAAGCGACGTAGAGACGGCGGTGGGGACTGGGCCCAGGTCACTGCCGTTACAAAGCAACATAGAGACGGCGGTGGGGACTGGACCCAGGTCACTGGCGTTACAAAGCGACGTAGAGACGGCGGTGGGGACTGGACCCAGGTCACTGGCGTTACAAAGCGACGTAGAGACGGCGGTGGGGACTGGACCCAGGTCACTGCCGTTACAAAGCAACATAGAGACGGCGGTGGGGACTGGACCCAGGTCACTGCCGTTACAAAGCGACGTAGAGACGGCGGTGTGGACTGGACCCAGGTCACTGGCGTTACAAAGCGATGTAGAGACGGCGGTGGGGACTGGACCCAGGTCACTGGCATTACAAAGCGATGTAGAGACGGCGGTGGGTACTGGACCCAGGTCACTGGCGTTACAAAGCGATGTAGAGACGGCAGTGGGGACTGGACCCAGGTCACTGGCGTTACAAAGCGATGTAGAGACGGCGGTGGGGACTGGACCCAGGTCACTGCCGTTATAAAGTGATGTAGAGACGGCGGTGGGGACTGGACCCAGTTTACTGGCGTTACAAAGCGATGTAGAGACGGCGGTGGGGACTGGACCCAGGTCACTGGCGTTACAAAGTGATGTAGAGATGGCGGTGGGGACTGGACCCAGGTCACTGGCGTTACAAAGCGACGTAGAGACGGAGGTGGTGACTGGACCCAGGTCACTGCCGTTACAAAGCGATGTAGAGATGAGGGTGGGGACTGGACCCAGGTCACTGCTGTTATAAAGCGATGTAGAGACGGCGGTGGGGACTGGACCCAGGTCACTGCCGTTACAAAGCGACGTAGAGACGGCGGTGGGGACTGGACCCAGGTCACAGGCGTTACAAAGCGACGTAGAGACGGCGGTGGGGACTGGACCCAGGTCACTGCCGTTACAAAGCGACGTAGAGACAGCGGTGGGGACTGGACCCAGGTCACTGGCGTTACAAAGCGACGTAGAGACGGCGGTGGGGACTGGACCCAGGTCACTGGCGTTACAAAGCGATGTAGAGACGGCGGTGGGGACTGGACCCAGGTCACTGCCGTTACAAAGCGAGGCGGTGGGGACTGGACCCAGGTCACTGGCGTTACAAAGCGATGTAGAGACGGCGCTGGGGACTGGACCCAGGTCACTGGCGTTACAAAGCGATGTAGAGACGGCGGTGGGGACTGGACCCAGGTCACTGGCGTTACAAAGCGACTTAGAGACGGCGGTGGGGACTGGACCCAGGTCACTGCTGTTACAAAGCAACATAGAGACGGCGGTGGGGACTGGACCCAGGTCACTGCCGTTACAAAGCGACGTAGAGACGGCGGTGGGGACTGGGCCCAGGTCACTGCCGTTACAAAGCGACGTAGAGCCGGCGGTGGGGACTGGACCCAGGTCACTGCCGTTACAAAGCAACATAGAGACGGCGGTGGGGACTGGACCCAGGTCACTGCCGTTACAAAGCAACGTAGAGACGGCGGTGTGGACTGGACCCAGGTCACTGGCGTTACAAAGCGATGTAGAGACGGAGGTGTGGACTGGACCCAGGTCACTGCCATTACAAAGCGACATAGAGACGGCGGTGGGGACTGGACCCAGGTCACTGCCGTTACAAAGCAATGTAGAGACGGCGGTGGGGACTGGACCCAGGTCACTGACGTTACAAAGCGATGTAGAGACGGCGGTGGGGACTGGACCCAGGGCACTGGCGTTACAAAGTGATGTAGAGACGGCGGTGGGGACTGGACCCAGGTCACTGCCGTTACAAAGCGACGTAGAGACGGCGGTGGGGACTGAGCCCAGGTCACTGCCGTTACAAAGCGACGTAGAGACGGCGGTGGGGACTGGGCCCAGGTCACTGCCGTTACAAAGCAACATAGAGACGGCGGTGGGGACTGGACCCAGGTCACTGCCGTTACAAAGCGACGTAGAGACGGCGGTGGGGACTGGACCCAGGTCACTGGCGTTACAAAGCGACGTAGAGACGGCGGTGGGGACTGGACCCAGGTCACTGGCGTTACAAAGCGACGTAGAGACGGCGGTGGGGACTGGACCCAGGTCACTGCCGTTACAAAGCAACATAGAGACGGCGGTGGGGACTGGACCCAGGTCACTGCCGTTACAAAGCGACGTAGAGACGGCGGTGTGGACTGGACCCAGGTCACTGGCGTTACAAAGCGATGTAGAGACGGCGGTGGGGACTGGACCCAGGTCACTGGCATTACAAAGCGATGTAGAGACGGTGGTGGGGACTGGACCCAGGTCACTGCCGTTACAAAGCGACGTAGAGACAGCGGTGGGGACTGGACCCAGGTCACTGGCGTTACAAAGCGACGTAGAGACGGCGGTGGGGACTGGACCCAGGTCACTGGCGTTACAAAGCGATGTAGAGACGGCGGTGGGGACTGGACCCAGGTCACTGCCGTTACAAAGCGAGGCGGTGGGGACTGGACCCAGGTCACTGGCGTTACAAAGCGATGTAGAGACGACGCTGGGGACTGGACCCAGGTCACTGGCGTTACAAAGCGATGTAGAGACGGCGGTGGGGACTGGACCCAGGTCACTGGCGTTACAAAGCGACTTAGAGACGGCGGTGGGGACTGGACCCAGGTCACTGCTGTTACAAAGCAACATAGAGACGGCGGTGGGGACTGGACCCAGGTCACTGCCGTTACAAAGCGACGTAGAGACGGCGGTGGGGACTGGGCCCAGGTCACTGCCGTTACAAAGCGACGTAGAGCCGGCGGTGGGGACTGGACCCAGGTCACTGCCGTTACAAAGCAACATAGAGACGGCGGTGGGGACTGGACCCAGGTCACTGCCGTTACAAAGCGACGTAGAGACGGCGGTGTGGACTGGACCCAGGTCACTGGCGTTACAAAGCGATGTAGAGACGGAGGTGTGGACTGGACCCAGGTCACTGCCATTACAAAGCGACATAGAGACGGCGGTGGGGACTGGACCCAGGTCACTGCCGTTACAAAGCAATGTAGAGACGGCGGTGGGGACTGGACCCAGGTCACTGCCGTTACAAAGCGATGTAGAGACGGCGGTGGGGACTGGACCCAGGGCACTGGCGTTACAAAGTGATGTAGAGACGGCGGTGGGGACTGGACCCAGGTCACTGCCGTTACAAAGCGACGTAGAGACGGCGGTGGGGACTGGGCCCAGTTCACTGCCGTTACAAAGCGACGTAGAGACGGCGGTGGGGACTGGGCCCAGGTCACTGCCGTTACAAAGCAACATAGAGACGGCGGTGGGGACTGGACCCAGGTCACTGCCGTTACAAAGCGACGTAGAGACGGCGGTGGGGACTGGACCCAGGTCACTGGCGTTACAAAGCGACGTAGAGACGGCGGTGGGGACTGGACCCAGGTCACTGCCGTTACAAAGCAACATAGAGACGGCGGTGGGGACTGGACCCAGGTCACTGCCGTTACAAAGCGACGTAGAGACGGCGGTGTGGACTGGACCCAGGTCACTGGCGTTACAAAGCGATGTAGAGACGGCGGTGGGGACTGGACCCAGGTCACTGGCATTACAAAGCGATGTAGAGACGGCGGTGGGTACTGGACCCAGGTCACTGGCGTTACAAAGCGATGTAGAGACGGCAGTGGGGACTGGACCCAGGTCACTGGCGTTACAAAGCGATGTAGAGACGGCGGTGGGGACTGGACCCAGGTCACTGCCGTTATAAAGTGATGTAGAGACGGCGGTGGGGACTGGACCCAGTTTACTGGCGTTACAAAGCGATGTAGAGACGGCGGTGGGGACTGGACCCAGGTCACTGGCGTTACAAAGTGATGTAGAGATGGCGGTGGGGACTGGACCCAGGTCACTGGCGTTACAAAGCGACGTAGAGACGGAGGTGGTGACTGGACCCAGGTCACTGCCGTTACAAAGCGATGTAGAGACGAGGGTGGGGACTGGACCCAGGTCACTGGCGTTACAAAGCGATGTAGAGACGGCGGTGGGGACTGGACCCAGGTCACTGCCGTTACAAAGCGAGGCGGTGGGGACTGGACCCAGGTCACTGGCGTTACAAAGCGATGTAGAGACGACGCTGGGGACTGGACCCAGGTCACTGGCGTTACAAAGCGATGTAGAGACGGCGGTGGGGACTGGACGCAGGTCACTGGCGTTACAAAGCGACTTAGAGACGGCGGTGGGGACTGGACCCAGGTCACTGCCGTTACAAAGCAACATAGAGACGGCGGTGGGGACTGGACCCAGGTCACTGCCGTTACAAAGCGACGTAGAGACGGCGGTGGGGACTGGGCCCAGGTCACTGCCGTTACAAAGCGACGTAGAGCCGGCGGTGGGGACTGGACCCAGGTCACTGCCGTTACAAAGCAACATAGAGACGGCGGTGGGGACTGGACCCAGGTCACTGCCGTTATAAAGTGATGTAGAGACGGCGGTGGGGACTGGACCCAGGTTACTGGTGTTACAAAGCGATGTAGAGACGGCGGTGGGGACTGGACCCAGGTCACTGGCGTTACAAAGCGACGTAGAGACGGCGGTGGTGACTGGACCCAGGTCACTGCCGTTACAAAGCGATGTAGAGACGGCGGTGGGGACTGGACCCAGGTCACTGCTGTTATAAAGCGATGTAGAGACGGCGGTGGGGACTGGACCCAGGTCACTGCCGTTACAAAGCGACGTAGAGACGGCGGTGGGGACTGGACCCAAGTCACTGGCGTTACAAAGCGACGTAGAGACGGCGGTGGGGACTGGACCCAGGTCACTGCCGTTACAAAGCGACGTAGAGACGGCGGTGGGGACTGGACCCAGGTCACTGGCGTTACAAAGCGACGTAGAGACGGCGGTCGGGACTGGACCCAGGTCACTGGCGTTACAAAGCGATGTAGAGACGGAGGTGTGGACTGGACCCAGGTCACTGCCGTTACAAAGCGACATAGAGACGGCGGTGGGGACTGGACCCAGGTCACTGCCGTTACAAAGCAATGTAGAGACGGCGGTGGGGACTGGACCCAGGTCACTGCCGTTACAAAGCGATGTAGAGACGGCGGTGGGGACTGGACCCAGGGCACTGGCGTTACAAAGTGATGTAGAGACGGCGGTGGGGACTGGACCCAGGTCACTGCCGTTACAAAGCGACGTAGAGACGGCGGTGGGGACTGGACCCAGGTCACAGGCGTTACAAAGCGACGTAGAGACGGCGGTGGGGACTGGACCCAGGTCACTGCCGTTACAAAGCGACGTAGAGACGGCGGTGGGGACTGGACCCAGGTCACAGGCGTTACAAAGCGATGTAGAGACGGCGGTGGGGACTGGACCCAGGTCACTGCCGTTACAAAGCAACATAGAGACGGCGGTGGGGACTGGACCCAGGTCACTGCCGTTACAAAGCAACGTAGAGACGGCGGTGTGGACTGGACCCAGGTCACTGGCGTTACAAAGCGATGTAGAGACGGCGGTGGGGACTGGACCCAGGTCACTGGCATTACAAAGCGATGTAGAGACGGCGGTGGGTACTGGACCCAGGTCACTGGCGTTACAAAGCGATGTAGAGACGGCAGTGGGGACTGGACCCAGGTCACTGGCGTTACAAAGCGATGTAGAGACGGCGGTGTGGACTGGACCCAGGTCACTGCCGTTATAAAGTGATGTAGAGACGGCGGTGGGGACTGGACCCAGTTTACTGGCGTTACAAAGCGATGTAGAGACGGCGGTGGGGACTGGACCCAGGTCACTGGCTTTACAAAGTGATGTAGAGATGGCGGTGGGGACTGGACCCAGGTCACTGGCGTTACAAAGCGACGTAGAGACGGAGGTGGTGACTGGACCCAGGTCACTGCCGTTACAAAGCGATGTAGAGACGAGGGTGGGGTCTGGACCCAGGTCACTGCTGTTATAAAGCGATGTAGAGACGGCGGTGGGGACTGGACCCAGGTCACTGCCGTTACAAAGCGACGTAGAGACGGCGGTGGGGACTGGACCCAGGTCACAGGCGTTACAAAGCGACGTAGAGACGGCGGTGGGGACTGGACCCAGGTCACTGCCGTTACAAAGCGACGTAGAGACGGCGGTGGGGACTGGACCCAGGTCACTGGCGTTACAAAGCGACGTAGAGACGGCGGTGGGGACTGGACCCAGGTCACTGGCGTTACAAAGCGACGTAGAGACGGCGGTGGGGACCGGACCCAGGTCACTGCCGTTACAAAGCAACATAGAGACGGCGGTGGGGACTGGACCCAGGTCACTGCCGTTACAAAGCGACGTAGAGACGGCGGTGTGGACTGGACCCAGGTCACTGGCGTTACAAAGCGATGTAGAGACGGCGGTGGGGACTGGACCCAGGTCACTGGCATTACAAAGCGATGTAGAGACGGCGGTGGGTACTGGACCCAGGTCACTGGCGTTACAAAGCGATGTAGAGACGGCAGTGGGGACTGGACCCAGGTCACTGGCGTTACAAAGCGATGTAGAGACGGCGGTGGGGACTGGACCCAGGTCACTGCCGTTATAAAGTGATGTAGAGACGGCGATGGGGACTGGACCCAGTTTACTGGCGTTACAAAGCGATGTAGAGACGGCGGTGGGGACTGGACCCAGGTCACTGGCGTTACAAAGTGATGTAGAGATGGCGGTGGGGACTGGACCCAGGTCACTGGCGTTACAAAGCGACGTAGAGACGGAGGTGGTGACTGGACCCAGGTCACTGCCGTTACAAAGCGATGTAGAGACGAGGGTGGGGACTGGACCCAGGTCACTGCTGTTATAAAGCGATGTAGAGACGGCGGTGGGGACTGGACCCAGGTCACTGCCGTTACAAAGCGACGTAGAGACGGCGGTGGGGACTGGACCCAGGTCACAGGCGTTACAAAGCGACGTAGAGACGGCGGTGGGGACTGGACCCAGGTCACTGCCGTTACAAAGCGACGTAGAGACAGCGGTGGGGACTGGACCCAGGTCACTGGCGTTACAAAGCGACGTAGAGACGGCGGTGGGGACTGGACCCAGGTCACTGGCGTTACAAAGCGATGTAGAGACGGCGGTGGGGACTGGACCCAGGTCACTGCCGTTACAAAGCGAGGCGGTGGGGACTGGACCCAGGTCACTGGCGTTACAAAGCGATGTAGAGACGACGCTGGGGACTGGACCCAGGTCACTGGCGTTACAAAGCGATGTAGAGACGGCGGTGGGGACTGGACCCAGGTCACTGGCGTTACAAAGCGACTTAGAGACGGCGGTGGGGACTGGACCCAGGTCACTGCTGTTACAAAGCGACTTAGAGACGGCGGTGGGGACTGGGCCCAGGTCACTGCCGTTACAAAGCGACGTAGAGCCGGCGGTGGGGACTGGACCCAGGTCACTGCCGTTACAAAGCAACATAGAGACGGCGGTGGGGACTGGACCCAGGTCACTGCCGTTACAAAGCGACGTAGAGACGGCGGTGTGGACTGGACCCAGGTCACTGGCGTTACAAAGCGATGTAGAGACGGAGGTGTGGACTGGACCCAGGTCACTGCCATTACAAAGCGACATAGAGACGGCGGTGGGGACTGGACCCAGGTCACTGCCGTTACAAAGCAATGTAGAGACGGCGGTGGGGACTGGACCCAGGTCACTGCCGTTACAAAGCGATGTAGAGACGGCGGTGGGGACTGGACCCAGGGCACTGGCGTTACAAAGTAATGTAGAGACGGCGGTGGGGACTGGACCCAGGTCACTGCCGTTACAAAGCGACGTAGAGACGGCGGTGGGGACTGGGCCCAGGTCACTGCCGTTACAAAGCGACGTAGAGACGGCGGTGGGGACTGGGCCCAGGTCACTGCCGTTACAAAGCAACATAGAGACGGCGGTGGGGACTGGACCCAGGTCACTGCCGTTACAAAGCAACATAGAGACGGCGGTGGGGACTGGACCCAGGTCACTGCCGTTACAAAGCGACGTAGAGACGGCGGTGTGGACTGGACCCAGGTCACTGGCTTTACAAAGCGACGTAGAGACGGCGGTGGGGACTGGACCCAGGTCACTGGCTTTACAAAGCGATGTAGAGACAGCGGTGGGTACTGGACTCAGGTCACTGGCGTTACAAAGCGATGTAGAGACGGCAGTGGGGACTGGACCCAGGTCACTGGCGTTACAAAGCGATGTAGAGACGGCGGTGGGGACTGGACCCAGGTCACTGCCGTTATAAAGTGATGTAGAGACGGCGGTGGGGACTGGACCCAGGTCACTGGCGTTACAAAGCGATGTAGAGACGGCGTTGGGGACTGGACCCAGGTCACTGGCGTTACAAAGTGATGTAGAGATGGCGGTGGGGACTGGACCCAGGTCACTGGCGTTACAAAGCGACGTAGAGATGGCGGTGGGGACTGGACCCAGGTCACTGGCGTTACAAAGCGACGTAGAGACGGCGGTGGTGACTGGACCCAGGTCACTGCCGTTACAAAGCGATGTAGAGACGGCGGTGGGGACTGGACCCAGGTCACTGCTGTTATAAAGCGATGTAGAGACGGCGGTGGGGACTGGACCCAGGTCACTGCCGTTACAAAGCGACGTAGAGACGGCGGTGGGGACTGGACCCAGGTCACTGCCGTTACAAAGCGACGTAGAGACGGCGGTGGGGACTGGACCCAGGTCACTGGCGTTACAAAGCGACGTAGAGACGGCGGTCGGGACTGGACCCAGGTCACTGGCGTTACAAAGCGATGTAGAGACGGAGGTGTGGACTGGACCCAGGTCACTGCCGTTACAAAGCGACATAGAGACGGCGGTGGGGACTGGACCCAGGTCACTGCCGTTACAAAGCAATGTAGAGACGGCGGTGGGGACTGGACCCAGGTCACTGCCGTTACAAAGCGATGTAGAGACGGCGGTGGGGACTGGACCCAGGGCACTGGCGTTACAAAGTGATGTAGAGACGGCGGTGGGGACTGGACCCAGGTCACTGCCGTTACAAAGCGACGTAGAGACGGCGGTGGGGACTGGGCCCAGGTCACTGCCGTTACAAAGTGACGTAGAGACGGCGGTGGGGACTGGGCCCAGGTCACTGCCGTTACAAAGCAACATAGAGACGGCGGTGGGGACTGGACCCAGGTCACTGCCGTTACAAAGCGACGTAGAGACAGCGGTGGGGACTGGACCCAGGTCACTGGCGTTACAAAGCGACGTAGAGACGGCGGTGGGGACTGGACCCAGGTCACTGCCGTTATAAAGTGATGTAGAGACGGCGGTGGGGACTGGACCCAGGTCACTGGCGTTACAAAGCGATGTAGAGACGGCGGTGGGGACTGGACCCAGGTCACTGGCGTTACAAAGTGATGTAGAGATGGCGGTGGGGACTGGACCCAGGTCACTGGCGTTACAAAGCGACGTAGAGATGGCGGTGGGGACTGGACCCAGGTCACTGGCGTTACAAAGCGACGTAGAGACGGCGGTGGTGACTGGACCCAGGTCACTGCCGTTACAAAGCGATGTAGAGACGGCGGTGGGGACTGGACCCAGGTCACTGCTGTTATAAAGCGATGTAGAGACGGCGGTGGGGACTGGACCCAGGTCACTGCCGTTACAAAGCGACGTAGAGACGGCGGTGGGGACTGGACCCAGGTCACTGGCGTTACAAAGCGACGTAGAGACGGCGGTGGGGACTGGACCCAGGTCACTGCCGTTACAAAGCGACGTAGAGACGGCGGTGGGGACTGGACCCAGGTCACTGGCGTTACAAAGCGACGTAGAGACGGCGGTCGGGACTGGACCCAGGTCACTGGCGTTACAAAGCGATGTAGAGACGGAGGTGTGGACTGGACCCAGGTCACTGCCGTTACAAAGCGACATAGAGACGGCGGTGGGGACTGGACCCAGGTCACTGCCGTTACAAAGCAATGTAGAGACGGCGGTGGGGACTGGACCCAGGTCACTGCCGTTACAAAGCGATGTAGAGACGGCGGTGGGGACTGGACCCAGGGCACTGGCGTTACAAAGTGATGTAGAGACGGCGGTGGGGACTGGACCCAGGTCACTGCCGTTACAAAGCGACGTAGAGACGGCGGTGGGGACTGGGCCCAGGTCACTGCCGTTACAAAGTGACGTAGAGACGGCGGTGGGGACTGGGCCCAGGTCACTGCCGTTACAAAGCAACATAGAGACGGCGGTGGGGACTGGACCCAGGTCACTGCCGTTACAAAGCGACGTAGAGACAGCGGTGGGGACTGGACCCAGGTCACTGGCGTTACAAAGCGACGTAGAGACGGCGGTGGGGACTGGACCCAGGTCACTGGCGTTACAAAGCGACGTAGAGACGGCGGTGGGGACTGGACCCAGGTCACTGCCGTTACAAAGCAACATAGAGACGGCGGTGGGGACTGGACCCAGGTCACTGCCGTTACAAAGCAACGTAGAGACGGCGGTGTGGACTGGACCCAGGTCACTGGCGTTACAAAGCGATGTAGAGACGGCGGTGGGGACTGGACCCAGGTCACTGGCATTACAGAGCGATGTAGAGACGGCGGTGGGTACTGGACCCAGGTCACTGGCATTACAAAGCGATGTAGAGACGGCAGTGGGGACTGGACCCAGGTCACTGGCGTTACAAAGCGATGTAGAGACGGCGGTGGGGACTGGACCCAGGTCACTGCCGTTATAAAGTGATGTAGAGACGGCGGTGGGGACTGGACCCAGTTTACTGGCGTTACAAAGCGATGTAGAGACGGCGGTGGGGACTGGACCCAGGTCACTGGCGTTACAAAGTGATGTAGAGATGGCGGTGGGGACTGGACCCAGGTCACTGGCGTTACAAAGCGACGTAGAGACGGAGGTGGTGACTGGACCCAGGTCACTGCCGTTACAAAGCGATGTAGAGACGAGGGTGGGGACTGGACCCAGGTCACTGCTGTTATAAAGCGATGTAGAGACGGCGGTGGGGACTGGACCCAGGTCACTGCCGTTACAAAGCGACGTAGAGACGGCGGTGGGGACTGGACCCAGGTCACAGGCGTTACAAAGCGACGTAGAGACGGCGGTGGGGACTGGACCCAGGTCACTGCCGTTACAAAGCGACGTAGAGACAGCGGTGGGGACTGGACCCAGGTCACTGGCGTTACAAAGCGACGTAGAGACGGCGGTGGGGACTGGACCCAGGTCACTGGCGTTACAAAGCGATGTAGAGACGGCGGTGGGGACTGGACCCAGGTCACTGCCGTTACAAAGCGAGGCGGTGGGGACTGGACCCAGGTCACTGGCGTTACAAAGCGATGTAGAGACGACGCTGGGGACTGGACCCAGGTCACTGGCGTTACAAAGCGATGTAGAGACGGCGGTGGGGACTGGACCCAGGTCACTGGCGTTACAAAGCGACTTAGAGACGGCGGTGGGGACTGGACCCAGGTCACTGCCGTTACAAAGCAACCTAGAGACGGCGGTGGGGACTGGACCCAGGTCACTGCCGTTACAAAGCGACGTAGAGACGGCGGTGGGGACTGGGCCCAGGTCACTGCCGTTACAAAGCGACGTAGAGCCGGCGGTGGGGACTGGACCCAGGTCACTGCCGTTACAAAGCAACATAGAGACGGCGGTGGGGACTGGACCCAGGTCACTGCCGTTACAAAGCGACGTAGAGACGGCGGTGTGGACTGGACCCAGGTCACTGGCGTTACAAAGCGATGTAGAGAGGGCGGTGTGGACTGGACCCAGGTCACTGCCGTTACAAAGCGATGTAGAGACGGCGGTGGGTACTGGAACCAGGTCACTGGCGTTACAAAGCGATGTAGAGACGGCAGTGGGGACTGGACCCAGGTCACTGGCGTTACAAAGCGATGTAGAGACGGCGGTGGGGACTGGACCCAGGTCACTGCCGTTATAAAGTGATGTAGAGACGGCGGTGGGGACTGGACCCAGGTTACTGGCGTTACAAAGCGATGTAGAGACGGCGGTGGGGACTGGACCCAGGTCACTGGCGTTACAAAGTGATGTAGAGATGGCGGTGGGGACTGGACCCAGGTCACTGGCGTTACAAAGCGACGTAGAGATGGCGGTGGGGACTGGACCCAGGTCACTGGCGTTACAAAGCGACGTAGAGACGGAGGTGGTGACTGGACCCAGGTCACTGACGTTACAATGCGATGTAGAGACGAGGGTGGGGACTGGACCCAGGTCACTGCTGTTATAAAGCGATGTAGAGACGGCGGTGGGGACTGGACCCAGGTCACTGCCGTTACAAAGCGACGTAGAGACGGCGGTGGGGACTGGACCCAGGTCACAGGCGTTACAAAGCGACGTAGAGACGGCGGTGGGGACTGGACCCAGGTCACTGCCGTTACAAAGCGACGTAGAGACAGCGGTGGGGACTGGACCCAGGTCACTGGCGTTACAAAGCGACGTAGAGACAGCGGTGGGGACTGGACCCAGGTCACTGGCGTTACAAAGCGATGTAGAGACGGCGGTGGGGACTGGACCCAGGTCACTGCCGTTACAAAGCGAGGCGGTGGAGACTGGACCCAGGTCACTGGCGTTACAAAGCGATGTAGAGACGACGCTGGGGACTGGACCCAGGTCACTGGCGTTACAAAGCGATGTAGAGACGGCGGTGGGGACTGGACCCAGGTCACTGGCGTTACAAAGCGACTTAGAGACGGCGGTGGGGACTGGACCCAGGTCACTGCCGTTACAAAGCAACATAGAGACGGCGGTGGGGACTGGACCCAGGTCACTGGCGTTACAAAGCGACGTAGAGACGGCGGTGTGGACTGGACCCAGGTCACTGGCGTTACAAAGCGATGTAGAGACGGCGGTGGTGACTGGACCCAGGTCACTGGCATTACAAAGCGATGTAGAGACGGCGGTGGGTACTGGACCCAGGTCAATGGCGTTATAAAGCGATGTCGAGACGGCGGTGGGGACTGGACCCAGGTCACTGCCGTTACAAAGCAATGTAGAGACGGCGGTGGGGACTGGACCCAGGTCACTGCCGTTACAAAGCGATGTAGAGACGGCGGTGGGGACTGGACCCAGGGCACTGGCGTTACAAAGCGATGTAGAGACGGCGCTGGCGACTGGACCCAGGTCACTGCCGTTACAAAGCGATGTAGAGACGGCGGTGGGGACTGGGCCCAGGTCACTGCCGTTACAAAGCAACATAGAGACGGCGGTGGGGACTGGACCCAGGTCACTGCCGTTACAAAGCGACGTAGAGACGGCGGTGGGGACTGGGCCCAGGTCACTGCCGTTACAAAGCGATGTAGAGACGGCGGTGGGGACTGGGCCCAGGTCACTGCCGTTACAAAGCAACATAGAGACGGCGGTGGGGACTGGACCCAGGTCACTGCCGTTACAAAGCGACGTAGAGACGGCGGTGGGGACTGGACCCAGGTCACTGGCGTTACAAAGCGACGTAGAGACGGCGGTGGGGACTGGACCCAGGTCACTGGCGTTATAAAGCGATGTAGAGACAGCGGTGGGGACTGGACCCAGGTCACTGGCATTACAAAGCGACGTAGAGACGGCGGTGGGGACTGGACCCGGGTCACTGCCTTTACAAAGCTACATAGAGACGGCGGTGGGGACTGGACCCAGGTCACTGCCGTTACAAAGCGACGTAGACACGGCGGTGGGGACTGGACCCAGGTCACTGGCGTTACAAAGCGATGTAGAGACGGCGCTGGGGACTGGACCCAGGTCACTGCCGTTACAAAGCGATGTAGAGACGGCGGTGGGGACTGGACCCAGGTCACTGGCGTTACAAAGCGATGTAGAGACGGCGGTGGGGACTGGACCCAGGTCACTGCCGTTACAAAGCAACATAGAGACGGCGGTGGGGACTGGACCCGGGTCACTGCCTTTACAAAGCTACATAGAGACGGCGGTGGGGACTGGTCCCAGGTCACTGCCGTTACAAAGCGACGTAGACACGGCGGTGGGGACTGGACCCAGGTCACTGGCGTTACAAAGCGATGTAGAGACGGCGCTGGGGACTGGACCCAGGTCACTGCCGTTACAAAGCGATGTAGAGGCGGCGGTGGGGACTGGACCCAGGTCACTGCCGTTACAAAGCAACATAGAGACGGCGGTGGGGACTGGACCCAGGTCACTGCCGTTACAAAGCGACGTAGAGACGGCGGTGTGGACTGGACCCAGGTCACTGGCGTTACAAAGCGATGTAGAGAGGGCGGTGGGGACTGGACCCAGGTCACTGCCGTTACAAAGCGATGTAGAGACGGCGGTGGGTACTGGAACCAGGTCACTGGCGTTACAAAGCGATGTAGAGACGGCAGTGGGGACTGGACCCAGGTCACTGGCGTTACAAAGCGATGTAGAGACGGCGGTGGGGACTGGACCCAGGTCACTGCCGTTATAAAGTGATGTAGAGACGGCGGTGGGGACTGGACCCAGGTTACTGGCGTTACAAAGCGATGTAGAGACGGCGGTGGGGACTGGACCCAGGTCACTGGCGTTACAAAGTGATGTAGAGATGGCGGTGGGGACTGGACCCAGGTCACTGGCGTTACAAAGCGACGTAGAGATGGCGGTGGGGACTGGACCCAGGTCACTGGCGTTACAAAGCGACGTAGAGACGGAGGTGGTGACTGGACCCAGGTCACTGCCGTTACAAAGCGATGTAGAGACGAGGGTGGGGACTGGACCCAGGTCACTGCTGTTATAAAGCGATGTAGAGACGGCGGTGGGGACTGGACCCAGGTCACTGCTGTTATAAAGCGATGTAGAGACGGCGGTGGGGACTGGACCCAGGTCACTGCCGTTACAAAGCGACGTAGAGACGGCGGTGGGGACTGGACCCAGGTCACAGGCGTTACAAAGCGACGTAGAGACGGCGGTGGGGACTGGACCCAGGTCACTGCCGTTACAAAGCGACGTAGAGACAGCGGTGGGGACTGGACCCAGGTCACTGGCGTTACAAAGCGACGTAGAGACAGCGGTGTGGACTGGACCCAGGTCACTGGCGTTACAAAGCGATGTAGAGACGGCGGTGGGGACTGGACCCAGGTCACTGCCGTTACAAAGCGAGGCGGTGGAGACTGGACCCAGGTCACTGGCGTTACAAAGCGATGTAGAGACGACGCTGGGGACTGGACCCAGGTCACTGGCGTTACAAAGCGATGTAGAGACGGCGGTGGGGACTGGACCCAGGTCACTGGCGTTACAAAGCGACTTAGAGACGGCGGTGGGGACTGGACCCAGGTCACTGCCGTTACAAAGCAACATAGAGACGGCGGTGGGGACTGGACCCAGGTCACTGGCGTTACAAAGCGACGTAGAGACGGCGGTGTGGACTGGACCCAGGTCACTGGCGTTACAAAGCGATGTAGAGACGGCGGTGGTGACTGGACCCAGGTCACTGGCATTACAAAGCGATGTAGAGACGGGGGTGGGTACTGGACCCAGGTCAATGGCGTTATAAAGCGATGTCGAGACGGCGGTGGGGACTGGACCCAGGTCACTGCCGTTACAAAGCAATGTAGAGACGGCGGTGGGGACTGGACCCAGGTCACTGCCGTTACAAAGCGATGTAGAGACGGCGGTGGGGACTGGACCCAGGGCACTGGCGTTACAAAGCGATGTAGAGACGGCGCTGGCGACTGGACCCAGGTCACTGCCGTTACAAAGCGATGTAGAGACGGCGGTGGGGACTGGGCCCAGGTCACTGCCGTTACAAAGCAAAATAGAGACGGCGGTGGGGACTGGACCCAGGTCACTGCCGTTACAAAGCGACGTAGAGACGGCGGTGGGGACTGGGCCCAGGTCACTGCCGTTACAAAGCGATGTAGAGACGGCGGTGGGGACTGGGCCCAGGTCACTGCCGTTACAAAGCAACATAGAGACGGCGGTGGGGACTGGACCCAGGTCACTGCCGTTACAAAGCGACGTAGAGACGGCGGTGGGGACTGGACCCAGGTCACTGGCGTTACAAAGCGACGTAGAGACGGCGGTGGGGACTGGACCCAGGTCACTGGCGTTATAAAGCGATGTAGAGACAGCGGTGGGGACTGGACCCAGGTCACTGGCATTACAAAGCGACGTAGAGACGGCGGTGGGGACTGGACCCGGGTCACTGCCTTTACAAAGCTACATAGAGACGGCGGTGGGGACTGGACCCAGGTCACTGCCGTTAGAAAGCGACGTAGACACGGCGGTGGGGACTGGACCCAGGTCACTGGCGTTACAAAGCGATGTAGAGACGGCGCTGGGGACTGGACCCAGGTCACTGCCGTTACAAAGCGATGTAGAGACGGCGGTGGGGACTGGACCCAGGTCACTGGCGTTACAAAGCGATGTAGAGACGGCGGTGGGGACTGGACCCAGGTCACTGCCGTTACAAAGCAACATAGAGACGGCGGTGGGGACTGGACCCGGGTCACTGCCTTTACAAAGCTACATAGAGACGGCGGTGGGGACTGGTCCCAGGTCACTGCCGTTACAAAGCGACGTAGACACGGCGGTGGGGACTGGACCCAGGTCACTGGCGTTACAAAGCGATGTAGAGACGGCGCTAGGGACTGGACCCAGGTCACTGCCGTTACAAAGCGATGTAGAGACGGCGGTGGGGACTGGACCCAGGTCACTGGCGTTACAAAGCGATGTAGAGACGGCGGTGGGGACTGGGCCCAGGTCACTGCCGTTACAAAGCAACATAGAGACGGCGGTGGGGACTGGACCCAGGTCACTGCCGTTACAAAGCGACATAGAGACGGCGGTGGGGACTGGGCCCAGGTCACTGCCGTTACAAAGCGATGTAGAGACGGCGGTGGGGACTGGGCCCAGGTCACTGCCGTTACAAAGCAACATAGAGACGGCGGTGGGGACTGGACCCAGGTCACTGCCGTTACAAAGCGACGTAGAGACGGCGGTGGGGACTGGACCCAGGTCACTGGCGTTACAAAGCGACGTAGAGTCGGCGGTGGGGACTGGACCCAGGTCACTGGCGTTATAAAGCGATGTAGAGACAGCGGTGGGGACTGGACCCAGGTCACTGGCATTACAAAGCGACGTAGAGACGGCGGTGGGGACTGGACCCGGGTCACTGCCTTTACAAAGCTACATAGAGACGGCGGTGGGGACTGGACCCAGGTCACTGGCGTTACAAAGCGATGTAGAGACGGCGCTGGGGACTGGACCCAGGTCACTGCCGTTACAAAGCGATGTAGAGACGGCGGTGGGGACTGGACCCAGGTCACTGGCGTTACAAAGCGATGTAGAGACGGCGGTGGGGACTGGACCCAGGTCACTGGCGTTATAAAGCGATGTAGAGACGGAGGTGTGGACTGGACCCAGGTCACTGCCGTTACAAAGCAATGTAGAGACGGCGGTGGGGACTGGACCCAGGTCACTGCCGTTACAAAGCGATGTAGAGACGGCGCTGGGGACTGGACCCAGGTCACTGCCGTTACAAAGCGATGTAGAGACGGCGGTGGGGACTGGGCCCAGGTCACTGCCGTTACAAAGCAACATAGAGACGGCGGTGGGGACTGGACCCAGGTCACTGCCGTTACAAAGCGACGTAGAGACGGCGGTGGGGACTGGGCCCAGGTCACTGCCGTTACAAAGCGACGTAGAGACGGCGGTGGGGACTGGGCATAGGTCACTGCCGTTACAAAGCAACATAGAGACCGCGGTGGGGACTGGACCCAGGTCACTGCCGTTACAAAGCGACGTAGAGACGGCGGTGGGGACTGGACCCAGGTCACTGGCGTTACAAAGCGACGTAGAGATGGCGGTGGGGACTGGACCCAGGTCACTGGCGTTACAAAGCGACGTAGAGACGGCGGTGGGGACTGGACCCAGGTCACTGCCGTTACAAAGCAACATAGAGACGGCGGTGGGGACTGGACCCAGGTCACTGCCGTTACAAAGCGATGTAGAGACGGCGGTGGGTACTGGACCCAGGTCACTGGCGTTACAAAGCGATGTAGAGACGGCAGTGGGGACTGGACCCAGGTCACTGGCGTTACAAAGCGATGTAGAGACGGCGGTGGGGACTGGACCCAGGTCACTGCCGTTATAAAGTGATGTAGAGACGGCGGTGGGGACTGGACCCAGGTCACTGGCGTTACAAAGCGATGTAGAGACGGCGGTGGTGACTGGACCCAGGTCACTGGCGTTACAAAGCGATGTAGAGACGGCGGTGGAGGGGACTGGACCCAGGTCACTGGCGTTACAAAGCGATGTAGAGACGGCGGTGGGGACTGGACCCAGGTCACTGGCGTTACAAAGTGATGTAGAGATGGCGGTGGGGACTGGACCCAGGTCACTGCCGTTACAAAGCGACGTAGACACGGCGGTGGGGACTGGACCCAGGTCACTGGCGTTACAAAGCGATGTAGAGACGGCGCTGGGGACTGGACCCAGGTCACTGCCGTTACAAAAGCGATGTAGAGACGGCGGTGGGGACTGGACCCAGGTCACTGGCGTTACAAAGCGATGTAGAGACGGCGGGTGGGGACTGGACCCAGGTCACTGCCGTTACAAAGCAACATAGAGACGGCGGTGGGGACTGGACCCGGGTCACTGCCTTTACAAAGCTACATAGAGACGGCGGTGGGGACTGGACCCAGGTCACTGCCGTTACAAAGCGACGTAGACACGGCGGTGGGTGACTGGACCCAGGTCACTGGCGTTACAAAGCTATGTAGAGACGGCGCTGGGGGACTGGACCCAGGTCACTGCCGTTACAAAAGCGATGTAGAGACGGCGGTGGGGACTGGACCCAGGTCACTGGCGTTACAAAGCGATGTAGAGACGGCGGTAGGGACTGGGCCCAGGTCACTGCCCGTTACAAAGCAACATAGAGACGGCGGTGGGGACTGGACCCAGGTCACTGCCGTTACAAAGCGATGTAGAGACGGCGGTGGGGGACTGGACCCAGGTCACTGGCGTTACAAAGCGATGTAGAGACGGCGGTGGGGACTGGCCCAGGGTCACTGCCGTTACAAAGCAACATAGAGACGGCGGTGGGGACTGGACCCAGGTCACTGCCGTTCCAAAGCGACGTAGAGACGGCGGTGGGGACTGGGCCCAGGTCACTGCCGTTACAAAGCGATGTAGAGACGGCGGTGGGGGACTGGGCCCAGGTCACTGGCGTTACAAAGCGATGTAGAGACGGCGGTGGGGGACTGGACCCAGGTCACTGCCGTTACAAAGCAACATAGAGACGGCGGTGGGGACTGGACCCGGGTCACTGCCTTTACAAAGCTACATAGAGGACGGCGGTGGGGACTGGACCCAGGTCACTGCCGTTACAAAGCGACGTAGACACGGCGGTGGGGACTGGACCCAGGTCACTGGCGTTACAAAGCGATGTAGAGACGGCGCTGGGGGACTGGACCCAGGTCACTGCCGTTACAAAGCGATGTAGAGACGGCGGTGGGGACTGGACCCAGGTCACACTGGCGTTACAAAGCGATGTAGAGACGGCGGTGGGGGACTGGGCCCAGGTCACTGCCGTTACAAAGCAACGTAGAGACGGCGGTGGGGACTGGACCCAGGTCACTGCCGTTACAAAGCGACGTAGAGACGGCGGTGGGGACTGGGCCCAGGTCACTGCCGTTACAAAGCGATGTAGAGACGGCGGTGGGGACTGGGCCCAGGTCACTGCCGTTACAAAGCAAGATAGAGACGGCGGTGGGGACTGGACCCAGGTCACTGCCGTTACAAAGCGACGTAGAGACGGCGGTGGGGACTGGACCCAGGTCACTGGCGTTACAAATCGACGTAGAGACGGCGGTGGGGACTGGACCCCGGTCACTGGCGTTATAAAGCGATGTAGAGACAGCGGTGGGGACTGGACCCAGGTCACTGGCATTACAAAGCGACGTAGAGACGGCGGTGGGGACTGGACCCGGGTCACTGCCTTTACAAAGCTACATAGAGACGGCGGTGGGGACTGGACCCAGGTCACTGCCGTTACAAAGCGACGTAGACACGGCGGTGGGGACTGGACCCAGGTCACTGGCGTTACAAAGCGATGTAGAGACGGCGCTGGGGACTGGACCCAGGTCACTGCCGTTACAAAGCGATGTAGAGACGGCGGTGGGGACTGGACCCAGGTCACTGGCGTTACAAAGCGATGTAGAGACGGCGGTGGGGACTGGACCCAGGTCACTGGCGTTATAAAGCGATGTAGAGACGGAGGTGTGGACTGGACCCAGGTCACTGCCGTTACAAAGCAATGTAGAGACGGCGGTGGGGTCTGGACCCAGGTCACTGCCGTTACAAAGCGATGTAGAGACGGCGGTGGGGACTGGGCCCAGGTCACTGCCGTTACAAAGCAACATAGAGACGGCGGTGGGGACTGGACCCAGGTCACTGCCGTTACAAAGCGACGTAGAGACGGCGGTGGGGACTGGGCCCAGGTCACTGCCGTTACAAAGCGACGTAGAGACGGGGGTGGGGACTGGGCATAGGTCACTGCCGTTACAAAGCAACATAGAGACGGCGGTGGGGACTGGACCCAGGTCACTGCCGTTACAAAGCGACGTAGAGACGGCGGTGGGGACTGGACCCAGGTCACTGGCGTTACAAAGCGACGTAGAGACGGCGGTGGGGACTGGACCCAGGTCACTGGCGTTACAAAGCGACGTAGAGACGGCGGTGGGGACTGGACCCAGGTCACTGCCGTTACAAAGCAACATAGAGACGGCGGTGGGGACTGGACCCAGGTCACTGCCGTTACAAAGCGATGTAGAGACGGCGGTGGGTACTGGACCCAGGTCACTGGCGTTACAAAGCGATGTAGAGACGGCAGTGGGGACTGGACCCAGGTCACTGGCGTTACAAAGCGATGTAGAGACGGCGGTGGGGACTGGACCCAGGTCACTGCCGTTATAAAGTGATGTAGAGACGGCGCTGGGGACTGGACCCAGGTCACTGGCGTTACAAAGCGATGTAGAGACGGCGGTGGGGACTGGACTGGCGTTACAAAGCGATGTAGAGATGGCGGTGGGGACTGGACCCAGGTCACTGGCGTTACAAAGCGATGTAGAGACGGCGGTGGGGACTGGACCCAGGTCACTGGCGTTACAAAGTGATGTAGAGATGGCGGTGGGGACTGGACCCAGGTCACTGCCGTTACAAAGCGACGTAGACACGGCGGTGGGGACTGGACGCAGGTCACTGGCGTTACAAAGCGATGTAGAGACGGCGCTGGGGACTGGACCCAGGTCACTGCCGTTACAAAGCGATGTAGAGACGGAGGTGTGGACTGGACCCAGGTCACTGGCGTTACAAAGCGATGTAGAGACGGCGGTGGGGACTGGACCCAGGTCACTGCCGTTACAAAGCAACATAGAGACGGCGGTGGGGACTGGACCCGGGTCACTGCCTTTACAAAGCTACATAGAGACGGCGGTGGGGACTGGACCCAGGTCACTGGCGTTACAAAGCGACGTAGACACGGCGGTGGGGACTGGACCCAGGTCACTGGCGTTACAAAGCGATGTAGAGACGGCGCTGGGGACTGGACCCAGGTCACTGCCGTTACAAAGCGATGTAGAGACGGCGGGTGGGGACTGGACCCAGGTCACTGGCGTTACAAAGCGATGTAGAGACGGCGGGTGGGGACTGGCCCAGGTCACTGCCGTTACAAAGCAACATAGAGACGGCGGTGGGGACTGGACCCAGGTCACTGCCGTTACAAAGCGACGTAGAGACGGCGGTGGGGACTGGGCCCAGGTCACTGCCGTTACAAAGCGATGTAGAGACGGCGGTGGGGACTGGGCCCAGGTCACTGCCGTTCAAAGCAACGTAGAGACGGCGGGTGGGGACTGGACCCAGGTCACTGGCGTTACAAAGCGACGTAGAGACGGCGGTGGGGACTGGACCCAGGTCACTGGCGTTACAAAGCGACGTAGAGACGGCGGTGGGACTGGACCAGGTCACTGGCGTTATAAAGCGATGTAGAGACAGCGGTGGGGACTGGACCCAGGTCACTGGCATTACAAAGCGACGTAGAGACGGCGGTGGGGACTGGACCCGGGTCACTGCCTTTACAAAGCTACATAGAGACGGCGGTGGGGACTACACCCAGTCACTGCCGTTACAAAGCGACGTAGACACGGCGGTGGGGACTGGACCCAGGTCACTGGCGTTACAAAGCGATGTAGAGACGGCGCTGGGGACTGGACCCAGGTCGCTGCCGTTACAAAGCGATGTAGAGACGGCGGTGGGGACTGGACCCAGGTCACTGGCGTTACAAAGCGATGTAGAGACGGCGGTGGGGACTGGACCCAGGTCACTGGCGTTATAAAGCGATGTAGAGACGGAGGTGTGGACTGGACCCAGGTCACTGCCGTTACAAAGCAATGTAGAGACGGCGGTGGGGACTGGACCCAGGTCACTGCCGTTACAAAGCGATGTAGAGACGGCGCTGGGGACTGGACCCAGGTCACTGCCGTTACAAAGCGATGTAGAGACGGCGGTGGGGACTGGGCCCAGGTCACTGCCGTTACAAAGCAACATAGAGACGGCGGTGGGGACTGGACCCAGGTCACTGCCGTTACAAAGCGACGTAGAGACGGCGGTGGGGACTGGACCCAGGTCACTGGCGTTACAAAGCGATGTAGAGACGGCGGTGGGGACTGGACCCAGGTCACTGGCGTTACAAAGCGATGTAGAGACGGCGGTGGGGACTGGACCCAGGTCACTGGCGTTACAAAGCGATGTAGAGACGGCGGTGGGGACTGGACCCAGGTCACTGGCGTTACAAAGTGATGTAGAGACGGCGGTGGGGACTGGACCCAGGTCACTGGCGTTACAAAGTGATGTAGAGATGGCGGTGGGGACTGGACCCAGGTCACTGGCGTTACAAAGCGACGTAGAGATGGCGGTGGGGACTGGACCCAGGTCACTGGCGTTACAAAGCGACGTAGAGACGGCGGTGGTGACTGGACCCAGGTCACTGCCGTTACAAAGCGATGTAGAGACGGCGGTGGGGACTGGACCCAGGTCACTGCTGTTATAAAGCGACGTAGAGACGGCGGTGGGGACTGGACCCAGGTCACTGCCGTTATAAAGTGATGTAGAGACGGCGGTGGGGACTGGACCCAGGTCACTGGCGTTACAAAGCGATGTAGAGACGGCGGTGGGGACTGGACCCAGGTCACTGGCGTTACAAAGCGATGTAGAGACGGCGGTGGGGACTGGACCCAGGTCACTGGCGTTACAAAGCGATGTAGAGACGGCGGTGGGGACTGGACCCAGGTCACTGGCGTTACAAAGTGATGTAGAGATGGCGGTGGGGACTGGACCCAGGTCACTGGCGTTACAAAGCGACGTAGAGATGGCGGTGGGGACTGGACCCAGGTCACTGGCGTTACAAAGCGACGTAGAGACGGCGGTGGTGACTGGACCCAGGTCACTGCCGTTACAAAGCGATGTAGAGACGGCGGTGGGGACTGGACCCAGGTCACTGCTGTTATAAAGCGACGTAGAGACGGCGGTGGGGACTGGACCCAGGTCACTGCCGTTACAAAGCGACGTAGAGACGGCGGTGGGGATTGGACCCAGGTCATTGGCGTTACAAAGCGACGTAGAGACGGCGGTGGGGACTGGACCCAGGTCACTGCCGTTACAAAGCGACGTAGAGAGGGCGGTGGGGACTGGACCCAGGTCACTGGCGTTACAAAGCGACGTAGAGACGGCGGTCGGGACTGGACCCAGGTCACTGGCGTTATAAAGCGATGTAGAGACGGAGGTGTGGACTGGACCCAGGTCACTGCCGTTACAAAGCAATGTAGAGACGGCGGTGGGGACTGGACCCAGGTCACTGCCGTTACAAAGCGATGTAGAGACGGCGCTGGGGACTGGACCCAGGTCACTGCCGTTACAAAGCGATGTAGAGACGGCGGTGGGGACTGGGCCCAGGTCACTGCCGTTACAAAGCAACATAGAGACGGCGGTGGGGACTGGACCCAGGTCACTGCCGTTACAAAGCGACGTAGAGACGGCGGTGGGGACTGGGCCCAGGTCACTGCCGTTACAAAGCGACGTAGAGACGGCGGTGGGGACTGGGCATAGGTCACTGCCGTTACAAAGCAACATAGAGACGGCGGTGGGGACTGGACCCAGGTCACTGCCGTTACAAAGCGTCGTAGAGACGGCGGTGGGGACTGGACCCAGGTCACTGGCGTTACAAAGCGACGTAGAGACGGCGGTGGGGACTGGACCCAGGTCACTGGCGTTACATAGCGACGTAGAGACGGCGGTGGGGACTGGACCCAGGTCACTGCCGTTACAAAGCGACATAGAGACGGCGGTGGGGACTGGACCCAGGTCACTGGCGTTACAAAGCGATGTAGAGACGGCGGTGGGGACTGGACCCAGGTCACTGGCGTTACAAAGCGATGTAGAGACGGCGGTGGGGACTGGACCCAGGTCACTGGCGTTACAAAGCGATGTAGAGACGGCGGTGGGGACTGGACCCAGGTCACTGGCGTTACAAAGTGATGTAGAGACGGCGGTGGGGACTGGACCCAGGTCACTGGCGTTACAAAGTGATGTAGAGATGGCGGTGGGGACTGGACCCAGGTCACTGGCGTTACAAAGCGACGTAGAGATGGCGGTGGGGACTGGACCCAGGTCACTGGCGTTACAAAGCGACGTAGAGACGGCGGTGGTGACTGGACCCAGGTCACTGCCGTTACAAAGCGATGTAGAGACGGCGGTGGGGACTGGACCCAGGTCACTGCTGTTATAAAGCGACGTAGAGACGGCGGTGGGACTGGACCCAGGTCACTGCCGTTATAAAGTGATGTAGAGACGGCGGTGGGGACTGGACCCAGGTCACTGGCGTTACAAAGCGATGTAGAGACGGCGGTGGGGACTGGACCCAGGTCACTGGCGTTACAAAGCGATGTAGAGACGGCGGTGGGGACTGGACCCAGGTCACTGGCGTTACAAAGCGATGTAGAGACGGCGGTGGGGACTGGACCCAGGTCACTGGCGTTACAAAGTGATGTAGAGATGGCGGTGGGGACTGGACCCAGGTCACTGGCGTTACAAAGCGACGTAGAGATGGCGGTGGGGACTGGACCCAGGTCACTGGCGTTACAAAGCGACGTAGAGACGGCGGTGGTGACTGGACCCAGGTCACTGCCGTTACAAAGCGATGTAGAGACGGCGGTGGGGACTGGACCCAGGTCACTGCTGTTATAAAGCGACGTAGAGACGGCGGTGGGGACTGGACCCAGGTCACTGCCGTTACAAAGCGACGTAGAGACGGCGGTGGGGATTGGACCCAGGTCATTGGCGTTACAAAGCGACGTAGAGACGGCGGTGGGGACTGGACCCAGGTCACTGCCGTTACAAAGCGACGTAGAGAGGGCGGTGGGGACTGGACCCAGGTCACTGGCGTTACAAAGCGACGTAGAGACGGCGGTCGGGACTGGACCCAGGTCACTGGCGTTACAAAGCGATGTAGAGACGGAGGTGTGGACTGGACCCAGGTCACTGCCGTTACAAAGCGACATAGAGACGGCGGTGGGGACAGGACCCAGGTCACTGCCGTTACAAAGCAATGTAGAGACGGCGGTGGGGACTGGACCCAGGTCACTGCCGTTACAAAGCGATGTAGAGACGGCGGTGGGGACTGGACCCAGGGCACTGGCGTTACAAAGCGATGTAGAGACGGCGCTGGGGACTGGACCCAGGTCACTGCCCTTACAAAGCGATGTAGAGACGGCGGTGGGGACTGGGCCCAGGTCACTGCCATTACAAAGCAACATAGAGACGGCGGTGGGGACTGGACCCAGGTCACTGCCGTTACAAAGTGACGTAGAGACAGCGGTGGGGACTGGGCCCAGGTCACTGCCGTTACAAAGCGATGTAGAGACGGCGGTGGGGACTGGGCCCAGGTCACTGCCGTTACAAAGCAACATAGAGACGGCGGTGGGGACTGGACCCAGGTCACTGGCGTTACAAAGCGACGTAGAGACGGCGGTGGGGACTGGACCCAGGTCACTGCCGTTACAAAGCGACGTAGAGACGGCGGTGTGGACTGGACCCAGGTCACTGGCGTTACAAAGCGATGTAGAGACGGCGGTGGGGACTGGACCCAGGTCACTGGCATTACAAAGCGATGTAGAGACGGCGGTGGGTACTGGACCCAGGTCACTGGCGTTACAAAGCGATGTAGAGACGGCAGTGGGGACTGGACCCAGGTCACTGGCGTTACAAAGCGATGTAGAGACGGCGGTGGGGACTGGACCCAGGTCACTGCCGTTATAAAGTGATGTAGAGACGGCGGTGGGGACTGGACCCAGGTTACTGGCGTTACAAAGCGATGTAGAGACGGCGGTGGGGACTGGACCCAGGTCACTGGCGTTACAAAGTGATGTAGAGATGGCGGTGGGGACTGGACCCAGGTCACTGGCGTTACAAAGCGACGTAGAGACGGCGGTGGTGACTGGACCCAGGTCACTGGCATTACAAAGCGATGTAGAGACGGCGGTGGGTACTGGACCCAGGTCAATGGCGTTATAAAGCGATGTCGAGACGGCGGTGGGGACTGGACCCAGGTCACTGCCGTTACAAAGCAATGTAGAGACGGCGGTGGGGACTGGACCCAGGTCACTGCCGTTACAAAGCGATGTAGAGACGGCGGTGGGGACTGGACCCAGGGCACTGGCGTTACAAAGCGATGTAGAGACGGCGCTGGGGACTGGACCCAGGTCACTGCCTTTACAAAGCGATGTAGAGACGGCGGTGTGGACTGGACCCAGGTCACTGCCGTTACAAAGCAACATAGAGACGGCGGTGGGGACTGGACCCAGGTCACTGCCGTTACAAAGCGACGTAGAGACGGCGGTGGGGACTGGGCCCAGGTCACTGCCGTTACAAAGCGATGTAGAGACGGCGGTGGGGACTGGGCCCAGGTCACTGCCGTTACAAAGCAACATAGAGACGGCGGTGGGGACTGGACCCAGGTCACTGCCGTTACAAAGCGACGTAGAGACGGCGGTGGGGACTGGACCCAGGTCACTGGCGTTACAAAGCGACGTAGAGACGTCGGTGGGGACTGGACCCAGGTCACTGGCGTTACAAAGCGACGTAGAGACGGCGGTGGGGACTGGACCCAGGTCACTGCCGTTACAAAGCGACGTAGAGACGGCGGTGTGGACTGGACCCAGGTCACTGGCGTTACAAAGCGATGTAGAGACGGCGGTGGGGACTGGACCCAGGTCACTGGCATTACAAAGCGATGTAGAGACGGCGGTGGGTACTGGACCCAGGTCACTGGCATTACAAAGCGATGTAGAGACGGCGGTGGGTACTGGACCCAGGTCACTGGCGTTACAAAGCGATGTAGAGACGGCAGTGGGGACTGGACCCAGGTCACTGGCGTTACAAAGCGATGTAGAGACGGCGGTGGGGACTGGACCCAGGTCACTGCCGTTATAAAGTGATGTAGAGACGGCGGTGGGGACTGGACCCAGGTTACTGGCGTTACAAAGCGATGTAGATACGGCGGTGGGGACTGGACCCAGGTCACTGGCGTTACAAAGTGACGTAGAGATGGCGGTGGGGTCTGGACCCAGGTCACTGGCGTTACAAAGCGACGTAGAGACGGCGGTGGTGACTGGACCCAGGTCACTGGCATTACAAAGCGATGTAGAGACGGCGGTGGGTACTGGACCCAGGTCAATGGCGTTATAAAGCGATGTCGAGATGGCGGTGGGGACTGGACCCAGGTCACTGCCGTTACAAAGCAATGTAGAGACGGCGGTGGGGACTGGACCCAGGTCACTGCCGTTAAAAAGCGATGTAGAGACGGCGGTGGGGACTGGACCCAGGGCACTGGCGCTACAAAGCGATGTAGAGACGGCGCTGGGGACTGGACCCAGGTCAGTGCCGTTACAAAGCGATGTAGAGACGGCGGTGGGGACTGGGCCCAGGTCACTGCCGTTACAAAGCAACATAGAGACGGCGGTGGGGACTGGACCCAGGTCACTGCCGTTACAAAGCGACGTAGAGACGGCGGTGGGGACTGGGCCCAGGTCACTGCCGTTACAAAGCGATGTAGAGACGGCGGTGGGGACTGGGCCCAGGTCACTGCCGTTACAAAGCAACATAGAGACGGCGGTGGGGACTGGACCCAGGTCACTGCCGTTACAAAGCGACGTAGACACGGCGGTGGGGACTGGACCCAGGTCACTGGCGTTACAAAGCGATGTAGAGACGGCGGTGGGGACTGGACCCAGGTCACTGGCGTTACAAAGCGATGTAGAGACGGCGGTGGGGACTGGACCCAGGTCACTGGCGTTACAAAGTGATGTAGAGATGGCGGTGGGGACTGGACCCAGGTCACTGCCTTTACAAAGCGACGTAGAGACGGCGGTGGGGACTGGACCCAGGTCACTGGCGTTACAAAGCGACGTAGAGACGGCGGTGGGGACTGGACCCGGGTCACTGCCTTTACAAAGCTACATAGAGACGGCGGTGGGGACTGGACCCAGGTCACTGCCGTTACAAAGCGACGTAGACACGGCGGTGGGGACTGGACCCAGGTCACTGGCGTTACAAAGCTATGTAGAGACGGCGCTGGGGACTGGACCCAGGTCACTGCCGTTACAAAGCGATGTAGAGACGGCGGTGGGGACTGGACCCAGGTCACTGGCGTTACAAAGCGATGTAGAGACGGCGGTGGGGACTGGGCCCAGGTCACTGCCGTTACAAAGCAACATAGAGACGGCGGTGGGGACTGGACCCAGGTCACTGCCGTTACAAAGCGATGTAGAGACGGCGGTGGGGACTGGACCCAGGTCACTGGCGTTACAAAGCGATGTAGAGACGGCGGTGGGGACTGGGCCCAGGTCACTGCCGTTACAAAGCAACATAGAGACGGCGGTGGGGACTGGACCCAGGTCACTGCCGTTACAAAGCGACGTAGAGACGGCGGTGGGGACTGGGCCCAGGTCACTGCCGTTACAAAGCGATGTAGAGACGGCGGTGGGGACTGGGCCCAGGTCACTGGCGTTACAAAGCGATGTAGAGACGGCGGTGGGGACTGGACCCAGGTCACTGCCGTTACAAAGCGACGTAGACACGGCGGTGGGGACTGGACCCAGGTCACTGGCGTTACAAAGCGATGTAGAGACGGCGCTGGGGACTGGACCCAGGTCACTGCCGTTACAAAGCGATGTAGAGACGGCGGTGGGGACTGGAACCAGGTCACTGGCGTTACAAAGCGATGTAGAGACGGCGGTGGGGACTGGGCCCAGGTCACTGCCGTTACAAAGCAACGTAGAGACGGCGGTGGGGACTGGACCCAGGTCACTGCCGTTACAAAGCGACGTAGAGACGGCGGTGGGGACTGGGCCCAGGTCACTGCCGTTACAAAGCGATGTAGAGACGGCGGTGGGGACTGGGCCCAGGTCACTGCCGTTACAAAGCAACATAGAGACGGCGGTGGGGACTGGACCCAGGTCACTGCCGTTACAAAGCGACGTAGAGACGGCGGTGGGGACTGGACCCAGGTCACTGGCGTTACAAATCGACGTAGAGACGGCGGTGGGGACTGGACCCCGGTCACTGGCGTTATAAAGCGATGTAGAGACAGCGGTGGGGACTGGACCCAGGTCACTGGCATTACAAAGCGACGTAGAGACGGCGGTGGGGACTGGACCCGGGTCACTGCCTTTACAAAGCTACATAGAGACGGCGGTGGGGACTGGACCCAGGTCACTGCCGTTACAAAGCGACGTAGACACGGCGGTGGGGACTGGACCCAGGTCACTGGCGTTACAAAGCGATGTAGAGACGGCGCTGGGGACAGGACCCAGGTCACTGCCGTTACAAAGCGATGTAGAGACGGCGGTGGGGACTGGACCCAGGTCACTGGCGTTACAAAGCGATGTAGAGACGGAGGTGGGGACTGGACCCAGGTCACTGGCGTTATAAAGCGATGTAGAGACGGAGGTGTGGACTGGACCCAGGTCACTGCCGTTACAAAGCAATGTAGAGACGGCGGTGGGGACTGGACCCAGGTCACTGCCGTTACAAAGCGATGTAGAGACGGCGGTGGGGACTGGGCCCAGGTCACTGCCGTTACAAAGCAACATAGAGACGGCGGTGGGGACTGGACCCAGGTCACTGCCGTTACAAAGCGACGTAGAGACGGCGGTGGGGACTGGGCCCAGGTCACTGCCGTTACAAAGCGACGTAGAGACGGGGGTGGGGACTGGGCATAGGTCACTGCCGTTACAAAGCAACATAGAGACGGCGGTGGGGACTGGACCCAGGTCACTGCCGTTACAAAGCGACGTAGAGACGGCGGTGGGGACTGGACCCAGGTCACTGGCGTTACAAAGCGACGTAGAGACGGCGGTGGGGACTGGACCCAGGTCACTGGCGTTACAAAGCGACGTAGATACGGCGGTGGGGACTGGACCCAGGTCACTGCCGTTACAAAGCAACATAGAGACGGCGGTGGGGACTGGACCCAGGTCACTGCCGTTACAAAGCGATGTAGAGACGGCGGTGGGTACTGGACCCAGGTCACTGGCGTTACAAAGCGATGTAGAGACGGCAGTGGGGACTGGACCCAGGTCACTGGCGTTACAAAGCGATGTAGAGACGGCGGTGGGGACTGGACCCAGGTCACTGCCGTTATAAAGTGATGTAGAGACGGCGCTGGGGACTGGACCCAGGTCACTGGCGTTACAAAGCGATGTAGAGACGGCGGTGGGGACTGGACACAGGTCACTGGCGTTACAAAGCGATGTAGAGATGGCGGTGGGGACTGGACCCAGGTCACTGGCGTTACAAAGCGATGTAGAGACGGCGGTGGGGACTGGACCCAGGTCACTGGCGTTACAAAGTGATGTAGAGATGGCGGTGGGGACTGGACCCAGGTCACTGCCGTTACAAAGCGACGTAAACACGGCGGTGGGGACTGGACGCAGGTCACTGGCGTTACAAAGCGATGTAGAGACGGCGCTGGGGACTGGACCCAGGTCACTGCCGTTACAAAGCGATGTAGAGACGGAGGTGGGGACTGGACCCAGGTCACTGGCGTTACAAAGCGATGTAGAGACGGCGGTGGGGACTGGACCCAGGTCACTGCCGTTACAAAGCAACATAGAGACGGCGGTGGGGACTGGACCCGGGTCACTGCCTTTACAAAGCTACATAGAGACGGCGGTGGGGACTGGACCCAGGTCACTGCCGTTACAAAGCGACGTAGACACGGCGGTGGGGACTGGACCCAGGTCACTGGCGTTACAAAGCGATGTAGAGACGGCGCTGGGGACTGGACCCAGGTCACTGCCGTTACAAAGCGATGTAGAGACGGAGGTGGGGACTGGACCCAGGTCACTGGCGTTACAAAGCGATGTAGAGACGGCGGTGGGGACTGGGCCCAGGTCACTGCCGTTACAAAGCAACATAGAGACGGCGGTGGGGACTGGACCCAGGTCACTGCCGTTACAAAGCGACGTAGAGACGGCGGTGGGGACTGGGCCCAGGTCACTGCCGTTACAAAGCGATGTAGAGACGGCGGTGGGGACTGGGCCCAGGTCACTGCCGTTACAAAGCAACATAGAGACGGCGGTGGGGACTGGACCCAGGTCACTGCCGTTACAAAGCAACATAGAGACGGCGGTGGGGACTGGACCCGGGTCACTGCCTTTACAAAGCTACATAGAGACGGCGGTGGGGACTGGACCCAGGTCACTGCCGTTACAAAGCGACGTAGACACGGCGGTGGGGACTGGACCCAGGTCACTGGCGTTACAAAGCGATGTAGAGACGGCGCTGGGGACTGGACCCAGGTCACTGCCGTTACAAAGCGATGTAGAGACGGAGGTGGGGACTGGACCCAGGTCACTGGCGTTACAAAGCGATGTAGAGACGGCGGTGGGGACTGGGCCCAGGTCACTGCCGTTACAAAGCAACATAGAGACGGCGGTGGGGACTGGACCCAGGTCACTGCCGTTACAAAGCGACGTAGAGACGGCGGTGGGGACTGGGCCCAGGTCACTGCCGTTACAAAGCGATGTAGAGACGGCGGTGGGGACTGGGCCCAGGTCACTGCCGTTACAAAGCAACATAGAGACGGCGGTGGGGACTGGACCCAGGTCACTGCCGTTACAAAGCGACGTAGAGACGGCGGTGGGGACTGGACCCAGGTCACTGGCGTTACAAAGCGACGTAGAGACGGCGGTGGGGACTGGACCCAGGTCACTGGCGTTATAAAGCGATGTAGAGACAGCGGTGGGGACTGGACCCAGGTCACTGCCGTTACAAAGCGATGTAGAGACGGCGGTGGGGACTGGACCCAGGTCACTGGCGTTACAAAGCGATGTAGAGACGGCGGTGGGGACTGGGCCCAGGTCACTGCCGTTACAAAGCAACATAGAGACGGCGGAGGGGACTGGACCCAGGTCACTGCCGTTACAAAGCGACGTAGAGACGGCGGTGGGGACTGGGCCCAGGTCACTGCCGTTACAAAGCGATGTAGAGACGGCGGTGGGGACTGGGCCCAGGTCACTGGCGTTACAAAGCGATGTAGAGACGGCGGTGGGGACTGGACCCAGGTCACTGCCGTTACAAAGCAACATAGAGACGGCGGTGGGGACTGGACCCGGGTCACTGCCTTTACAAAGCTACATAGAGACGGCGGTGGGGACTGGACCCAGGTCACTGCCGTTACAAAGCGACGTAGACACGGCGGTGGGGACTGGACCCAGGTCACTGGCGTTACAAAGCGATGTAGAGACGGCGCTGGGGACTGGACCCAGGTCACTGCCGTTACAAAGCGATGTAGAGACGGCGGTGGGGACTGGACCCAGGTCACTGGCGTTACAAAGCGATGTAGAGACGGCGGTGGGGACTGGGCCCAGGTCACTGCCGTTACAAAGCAACGTAGAGACGGCGGTGGGGACTGGACCCAGGTCACTGCCGTTACAAAGCGACGTAGAGACGGCGGTGGGGACTGGGCCCAGGTCACTGCCGTTACAAAGCGATGTAGAGACGGCGGTGGGGACTGGGCCCAGGTCACTGCCGTTACAAAGCAACATAGAGACGGCGGTGGGGACTGGACCCAGGTCACTGCCGTTACAAAGCGACGTAGAGACGGCGGTGGGGACTGGACTCAGGTCACTGGCGTTACAAATCGACGTAGAGACGGCGGTGGGGACTGGACCCCGGTCACTGGCGTTATAAAGCGATGTAGAGACAGCGGTGGGGACTGGACCCAGGTCACTGGCATTACAAAGCGACGTAGAGACGGCGGTGGGGACTGGACCCGGGTCACTGCCTTTACAAAGCTACATAGAGACGGCGGTGGGGACTGGACCCAGGTCACTGCCGTTACAAAGCGACGTAGACACGGCGGTGGGGACTGGACCCAGGTCACTGGCGTTACAAAGCGATGTAGAGACGGCGCTGGGGACTGGACCCAGGTCACTGCCGTTACAAAGCGATGTAGAGACGGCGGTGGGGACTGGACCCAGGTCACTGGCGTTACAAAGCGATGTAGAGACGGCGGTGGGGACTGGACCCAGGTCACTGGCGTTATAAAGCGATGTAGAGACGGAGGTGTGGACTGGACCCAGGTCACTGCCGTTACAAAGCAATGTAGAGACGGCGGTGGGGACTGGACCCAGGTCACTGCCGTTACAAAGCGATGTAGAGACGGCGGTGGGGACTGGGCCCAGGTCACTGCCGTTACAAAGCAACATAGAGACGGCGGTGGGGACTGGACCCAGGTCACTGCCGTTACAAAGCGACGTAGAGACGGCGGTGGGGACTGGGCCCAGGTCACTGCCGTTACAAAGCGACGTAGAGACGGGGGTGGGGACTGGGCATAGGTCACTGCCGTTACAAAGCAACATAGAGACGGCGGTGGGGACTGGACCCAGGTCACTGCCGTTACAAAGCGACGTAGAGACGGCGGTGGGGACTGGACCCAGGTCACTGGCGTTACAAAGCGACGTAGAGACGGCGGTGGGGACTGGACCCAGGTCACTGGCGTTACAAAGCGACGTAGAGACGGCGGTGGGGACTGGACCCAGGTCACTGCCATTACAAAGCAACATAGAGACGGCGGTGGGGACTGGACCCAGGTCACTGCCGTTACAAAGCGATGTAGAGACGGCGGTGGGTACTGGACCCAGGTCACTGGCGTTACAAAGCGATGTAGAGACGGCAGTGGGGACTGGACCCAGGTCACTGGCGTTACAAAGCGATGTAGAGACGGCGGTGGGGACTGGACCCAGGTCACTGCCGTTATAAAGTGATGTAGAGACGGCGCTGGGGACTGGACCCAGGTCACTGGCGTTACAAAGCGATGTAGAGACGGCGGTGGGGACTGGGCCCAGGTCACTGCCGTTACAAAGCAACATAGAGACGGCGGTGGGGACTGGACCCAGGTCACTGCCGTTACAAAGCGACGTAGAGACGGCGGTGGGGACTGGGCCCAGGTCACTGCCTTTACAAAGCGACGTAGAGACGGGGGTGGGGACTGGGCATAGGTCACTGCCGTTACAAAGCAACATAGAGACGGCGGTGGGGACTGGACCCAGGTCACTGCCGTTACAAAGCGACGTAGAGACGGCGGTGGGGACTGGACCCAGGTCACTGGCGTTACAAAGCGACGTAGAGACGGCGGTGGGGACTGGACCCAGGTCACTGGCGTTACAAAGCGACGTAGAGACGGCGGTGGGGACTGGACCCAGGTCACTGCCGTTACAAAGCAACATAGAGACGGCGGTGGGGACTGGACCCAGGTCACTGCCGTTACAAAGCGATGTAGAGACGGCGGTGGGTACTGGACCCAGGTCACTGCCGTTACAAAGCGATGTAGAGACGGCGGTGGGGACTGGGCCCAGGTCACTGCCGTTACAAAGCGATGTAGAGACGGCGGTGGGGACTGGGCCCAGGTCACTGGCGTTACAAAGCGATGTAGAGACGGCGGTGGGGACTGGACCCAGGTCACTGCCGTTACAAAGCAACATAGAGACGGCGGTGGGGACTGGACCCGGGTCACTGCCTTTACAAAGCTACATAGAGACGGCGGTGGGGACTGGACCCAGGTCACTGCCGTTACAAAGCGACGTAGACACGGCGGTGGGGACTGGACCCAGGTCACTGGCGTTACAAAGCGATGTAGAGACGGCGCTGGGGACTGGACCCAGGTCACTGCCGTTACAAAGCGATGTAGAGACGGCGGTGGGGACTGGACCCAGGTCACTGGCGTTACAAAGCGATGTAGAGACGGCGGTGGGGACTGGGCCCAGGTCACTGCCGTTACAAAGCAACGTAGAGACGGCGGTGGGGACTGGACCCAGGTCACTGCCGTTACAAAGCGACGTAGAGACGGCGGTGGGGACTGGGCCCAGGTCACTGCCGTTACAAAGCGATGTAGAGACGGCGGTGGGGACTGGGCCCAGGTCACTGCCGTTACAAAGCAACATAGAGACGGCGGTGGGGACTGGACCCAGGTCACTGCCGTTACAAAGCGACGTAGAGACGGCGGTGGGGACTGGACTCAGGTCACTGGCGTTACAAATCGACGTAGAGACGGCGGTGGGGACTGGACCCCGGTCACTGGCGTTATAAAGCGATGTAGAGACAGCGGTGGGGACTGGACCCAGGTCACTGGCATTACAAAGCGACGTAGAGACGGCGGTGGGGACTGGACCCGGGTCACTGCCTTTACAAAGCTACATAGAGACGGCGGTGGGGACTGGACCCAGGTCACTGCCGTTACAAAGCGACGTAGACACGGCGGTGGGGACTGGACCCAGGTCACTGGCGTTACAAAGCGATGTAGAGACGGCGCTGGGGACTGGACCCAGGTCACTGCCGTTACAAAGCGATGTAGAGACGGCGGTGGGGACTGGACCCAGGTCACTGGCGTTACAAAGCGATGTAGAGACGGCGGTGGGGACTGGACCCAGGTCACTGGCGTTATAAAGCGATGTAGAGACGGAGGTGTGGACTGGACCCAGGTCACTGCCGTTACAAAGCAATGTAGAGACGGCGGTGGGGACTGGACCCAGGTCACTGCCGTTACAAAGCGATGTAGAGACGGCGGTGGGGACTGGGCCCAGGTCACTGCCGTTACAAAGCAACATAGAGACGGCGGTGGGGACTGGACCCAGGTCACTGCCGTTACAAAGCGACGTAGAGACGGCGGTGGGGACTGGGCCCAGGTCACTGCCGTTACAAAGCGACGTAGAGACGGGGGTGGGGACTGGGCATAGGTCACTGCCGTTACAAAGCAACATAGAGACGGCGGTGGGGACTGGACCCAGGTCACTGCCGTTACAAAGCGACGTAGAGACGGCGGTGGGGACTGGACCCAGGTCACTGGCGTTACAAAGCGACGTAGAGACGGCGGTGGGGACTGGACCCAGGTCACTGGCGTTACAAAGCGACGTAGAGACGGCGGTGGGGACTGGACCCAGGTCACTGCCATTACAAAGCAACATAGAGACGGCGGTGGGGACTGGACCCAGGTCACTGCCGTTACAAAGCGATGTAGAGACGGCGGTGGGTACTGGACCCAGGTCACTGGCGTTACAAAGCGATGTAGAGACGGCAGTGGGGACTGGACCCAGGTCACTGGCGTTACAAAGCGATGTAGAGACGGCGGTGGGGACTGGACCCAGGTCACTGCCGTTATAAAGTGATGTAGAGACGGCGCTGGGGACTGGACCCAGGTCACTGGCGTTACAAAGCGATGTAGAGACGGCGGTGGGGACTGGGCCCAGGTCACTGCCGTTACAAAGCAACATAGAGACGGCGGTGGGGACTGGACCCAGGTCACTGCCGTTACAAAGCGACGTAGAGACGGCGGTGGGGACTGGGCCCAGGTCACTGCCTTTACAAAGCGACGTAGAGACGGGGGTGGGGACTGGGCATAGGTCACTGCCGTTACAAAGCAACATAGAGACGGCGGTGGGGACTGGACCCAGGTCACTGCCGTTACAAAGCGACGTAGAGACGGCGGTGGGGACTGGACCCAGGTCACTGGCGTTACAAAGCGACGTAGAGACGGCGGTGGGGACTGGACCCAGGTCACTGGCGTTACAAAGCGACGTAGAGACGGCGGTGGGGACTGGACCCAGGTCACTGCCGTTACAAAGCAACATAGAGACGGCGGTGGGGACTGGACCCAGGTCACTGCCGTTACAAAGCGATGTAGAGACGGCGGTGGGTACTGGACCCAGGTCACTGGCGTTACAAAGCGATGTAGAGACGGCAGTGGGGACTGGACCCAGGTCACTGGCGTTACAAAGCGATGTAGAGACGGCGGTGGGGACTGGACCCAGGTCACTGCCGTTATAAAGTGATGTAGAGACGGCGCTGGGGACTGGACCCAGGTCACTGGCGTTACAAAGCGATGTAGAGACGGCGGTGGGGACTGGACCCAGGTCACTGGCGTTACAAAGCGATGTAGAGATGGCGGTGGGGACTGGACCCAGGTCACTGGCGTTACAAAGCGATGTAGAGACGGCGGTGGGGACTGGACCCAGGTCACTGGTGTTACAAAGTGATGTAGAGATGGCGGTGGGGACTGGACCCAGGTCACTGCCGTTACAAAGCGACGTAGACACGGCGGTGGGGACTGGACGCAGGTCACTGGCGTTACAAAGCGATGTAGAGACGGCGCTGGGGACTGGACCCAGGTCACTGCCGTTACAAAGCGATGTAGAGACGGAGGTGGGGACTGGACCCAGGTCACTGGCGTTACAAAGCGATGTAGAGACGGCGGTGGGGACTGGACCCAGGTCACTGCCGTTACAAAGCAACATAGAGACGGCGGTGGGGACTGGACCCGGGTCACTGCCTTTACAAAGCTACATAGAGACGGCGGTGGGGACTGGACCCAGGTCACTGCCGTTACAAAGCGACGTAGACACGGCGGTGGGGACTGGACCCAGGTCACTGGCGTTACAAAGCGATGTAGAGACGGCGCTGGGGACTGGACCCAGGTCACTGCCGTTACAAAGCAACATAGAGACGGCGGTGGGGACTGGACCCAGGTCACTGCCGTTACAAAGCGACGTAGAGACGGCGGTGGGGACTGGGCCCAGGTCACTGCCGTTACAAAGCGATGTAGAGACGGCGGTGGGGACTGGGCCCAGGTCACTGCCGTTACAAAGCAACATAGAGACGGCGGTGGGGACTGGACCCAGGTCACTGCCGTTACAAAGCGACGTAGAGACGGCGGTGGGGACTGGACCCAGGTCACTGGCGTTACAAAGCGACGTAGAGACGGCGGTGGGGACTGGACCCAGGTCACTGGCGTTATAAAGCGATGTAGAGACAGCGGTGGGGACTGGACCCAGGTCACTGCCGTTACAAAGCGATGTAGAGACGGCGGTGGGGACTGGACCCAGGTCACTGGCGTTACAAAGCGATGTAGAGACGGCGGTGGGGACTGGGCCCAGGTCACTGCCGTTACAAAGCAACATAGAGACGGCGGTGGGGACTGGACCCAGGTCACTGCCGTTACAAAGCGACGTAGAGACGGCGGTGGGGACTGGGCCCAGGTCACTGCCGTTACAAAGCGATGTAGAGACGGCGGTGGGGACTGGGCCCAGGTCACTGGCGTTACAAAGCGATGTAGAGACGGCGGTGGGGACTGGACCCAGGTCACTGCCGTTACAAAGCAACATAGAGACGGCGGTGGGGACTGGACCCGGGTCACTGCCTTTACAAAGCTACATAGAGACGGCGGTGGGGACTGGACCCAGGTCACTGGCGTTACAAAGCGACGTAGAGACGGCGGTGGGGACTGGACCCAGGTCACTGGCGTTACAAAGCGATGTAGAGACGGCGCTGGGGACTGGACCCAGGTCACTGCCGTTACAAAGCGATGTAGAGACGGCGGTGGGGACTGGACCCAGGTCACTGGCGTTACAAAGCGATGTAGAGACGGCGGTGGGGACTGGGCCCAGGTCACTGCCGTTACAAAGCAACGTAGAGACGGCGGTGGGGACTGGACCCAGGTCACTGCCGTTACAAAGCGACGTAGAGACGGCGGTGGGGACTGGGCCCAGGTCACTGCCGTTACAAAGCGATGTAGAGACGGCGGTGGGGACTGGGCCCAGGTCACTGCCGTTACAAAGCAACATAGAGACGGCGGTGGGGACTGGACCCAGGTCACTGCCGTTACAAAGCGACGTAGAGACGGCGGTGGGGACTGGACCCAGGTCACTGGCGTTACAAATCGACGTAGAGACGGCGGTGGGGACTGGACCCCGGTCACTGGCGTTATAAAGCGATGTAGAGACAGCGGTGGGGACTGGACCCAGGTCACTGGCATTACAAAGCGACGTAGAGACGGCGGTGGGGACTGGACCCGGGTCACTGCCTTTACAAAGCTACATAGAGACGGCGGTGGGGACTGGACCCAGGTCACTGCCGTTACAAAGCGACGTAGACACGGCGGTGGGGACTGGACCCAGGTCACTGGCGTTACAAAGCGATGTAGAGACGGCGCTGGGGACTGGACCCAGGTCACTGCCGTTACAAAGCGATGTAGAGACGGCGGTGGGGACTGGACCCAGGTCACTGGCGTTACAAAGCGATGTAGAGACGGCGGTGGGGACTGGACCCAGGTCACTGGCGTTATAAAGCGATGTAGAGACGGAGGTGTGGACTGGACCCAGGTCACTGCCGTTACAAAGCAATGTAGAGACGGCGGTGGGGACTGGACCCAGGTCACTGCCGTTACAAAGCGATGTAGAGACGGCGGTGGGGACTGGGCCCAGGTCACTGCCGTTACAAAGCAACATAGAGACGGCGGTGGGGACTGGACCCAGGTCACTGCCGTTACAAAGCGACGTAGAGACGGCGGTGGGGACTGGGCCCAGGTCACTGCCGTTACAAAGCGACGTAGAGACGGGGGTGGGGACTGGGCATAGGTCACTGCCGTTACAAAGCAACATAGAGACGGCGGTGGGGACGGGACCCAGGTCACTGCCGTTACAAAGCGACGTAGAGACGGCGGTGGGGACTGGACCCAGGTCACTGGCGTTACAAAGCGACGTAGAGACGGCGGTGGGGACTGGACCCAGGTCACTGGCGTTACAAAGCGACGTAGAGACGGCGGTGGGGACTGGACCCAGGTCACTGCCGTTACAAAGCAACATAGAGACGGCGGTGGGGACTGGACCCAGGTCACTGCCGTTACAAAGCGATGTAGAGACGGCGGTGGGTACTGGACCCAGGTCACTGGCGTTACAAAGCGATGTAGAGACGGCAGTGGGGACTGGACCCAGGTCACTGGCGTTACAAAGCGATGTAGAGACGGCGGTGGGGACTGGACCCAGGTCACTGCCGTTATAAAGTGATGTAGAGACGGCGCTGGGGACTGGACCCAGGTCACTGGCGTTACAAAGCGATGTAGAGACGGCGGTGGGGACTGGACCCAGGTCACTGGCGTTACAAAGCGATGTAGAGATGGCGGTGGGGACTGGACCCAGGTCACTGGCGTTACAAAGCGATGTAGAGACGGCGGTGGGGACTGGACCCAGGTCACTGGCGTTACAAAGTGATGTAGAGATGGCGGTGGGGACTGGACCCAGGTCACTGCCGTTACAAAGCGACGTAGACACGGCGGTGGGGACTGGACGCAGGTCACTGGCGTTACAAAGCGATGTAGAGACGGCGCTGGGGACTGGACCCAGGTCACTGCCGTTACAAAGCGATGTAGAGACGGAGGTGGGGACTGGACCCAGGTCACTGGCGTTACAAAGCGATGTAGAGACGGCGGTGGGGACTGGACCCAGGTCACTGCCGTTACAAAGCAACATAGAGACGGCGGTGGGGACTGGACCCGGGTCACTGCCTTTACAAAGCTACATAGAGACAGCGGTGGGGACTGGACCCAGGTCACTGCCGTTACAAAGCGACGTAGACACGGCGGTGGGGACTGGACCCAGGTCACTGGCGTTTCAAAGCGATGTAGAGACGGCGCTGGGGACTGGACCCAGGTCACTGCCGTTACAAAGCGATGTAGAGACGGCGGTGGGGACTGGACCCAGGTCACTGGCGTTACAAAGCGATGTGGAGACGCCGGTGGGGACTGGGCCCAGGTCACTGCCGTTACAAAGCAACATAGAGACGGCGGTGGGGACTGGACCCAGGTCACTGCCGTTACAAAGCGACGTAGAGACGGCGGTGGGGACTGGGCCCAGGTCACTGCCGTTACAAAGCGATGTAGAGACGGCGGTGGGGACTGGGCCCAGGTCACTGCCGTTACAAAGCAACGTAGAGACGGCGGTGGGGACTGGACCCAGGTCACTGCCGTTACAAAGCGACGTAGAGACGGCGGTGGGGACTGGACCCAGGTCACTGGCGTTACAAAGCGACGTAGAGACGGCGGTGGGGACTGGACCCAGGTCACTGGCGTTATAAAGCGATGTAGAGACAGCGGTGGGGACTGGACCCAGGTCACTGGCATTACAAAGCGACGTAGAGACGGCGGTGGGGACTGGACCCGGGTCACTGCCTTTACAAAGCTACATAGAGACGGCGGTGGGGACTACACCCAGGTCACTGCCGTTACAAAGCGACGTAGACACGGCGGTGGGGACTGGACCCAGGTCACTGGCGTTACAAAGCGATGTAGAGACGGCGCTGGGGACTGGACCCAGGTCACTGCCGTTACAAAGCGATGTAGAGACGGCGGTGGGGACTGGACCCAGGTCACTGGCGTTACAAAGCGATGTAGAGACGGCGGTGGGGACTGGACCCAGGTCACTGGCGTTATAAAGCGATGTAGAGACGGAGGTGTGGACTGGACCCAGGTCACTGCCGTTACAAAGCAATGTAGAGACGGCGGTGGGGACTGGACCCAGGTCACTGCCGTTACAAAGCGATGTAGAGACGGCGCTGGGGACTGGACCCAGGTCACTGCCGTTACAAAGCGATGTAGAGACGGCGGTGGGGACTGGGCCCAGGTCACTGCCGTTACAAAGCAACATAGAGACGGCGGTGGGGACTGGACCCAGGTCACTGCTATTACAAAGCGACGTAGAGACGGCGGTGGGGACTGGGCCCAGATCACTGCCGTTACAAAGCGACGTAGAGACGGCGGTGGGGACTGGGCATAGGTCACTGCCGTTACAAAGCAACATAGAGACGGCGGTGGGGACTGGACCCAGGTCACTGCCGTTACAAAGCGACGTAGAGACGGCGGTGGGGACTGGACCCAGGTCACTGGCGTTACAAAGCGACGTAGAGACGGCGGTGGGGACTGGACCCAGGCCACTGGCGTTACATAGCGACGTAGAGACGGCGGTGGGGACTGGACCCAGGTCACTGCCGTTACAAAGCAACATAGAGACGGCGGTGGGGACTGGACCCAGGTCACTGGCGTTACAAAGCGATGTAGAGACGGCGGTGGGGACTGGACCCAGGTCACTGGCGTTACAAAGCGATGTAGAGACGGCGGTGGGGACTGGACCCAGGTCACTGGCGTTACAAAGCGATGTAGAGACGGCGGTGGGGACTGGACCCAGGTCACTGGCGTTACAAAGTGATGTAGAGACGGCGGTGGGGACTGGACCCAGGTCACTGGCGTTACAAAGTGATGTAGAGATGGCGGTGGGGACTGGACCCAGGTCACTGGCGTTACAAAGCGACGTAGAGATGGCGGTGGGGACTGGACCCAGGTCACTGGCGTTACAAAGCGACGTAGAGACGGCGGTGGTGACTGGACCCAGGTCACTGCCGTTACAAAGCGATGTAGAGACGGCGGTGGGGACTGGACCCAGGTCACTGCTGTTATAAAGCGACGTAGAGACGGCGGTGGGGACTGGACCCAGGTCACTGCCGTTATAAAGTGATGTAGAGACGGCGGTGGGGACTGGACCCAGGTCACTGGCGTTACAAAGCGATGTAGAGACGGCGGTGGGGACTGGACCCAGGTCACTGGTGTTACAAAGCGATGTAGAGACGGCGGTGGGGACTGGACCCAGGTCACTGGCGTTACAAAGTGATGTAGAGATGGCGGTGGGGACTGGACCCAGGTCACTGGCGTTACAAAGCGACGTAGAGATGGCGGTGGGGACTGGACCCAGGTCACTGGCGTTACAAAGCGACGTAGAGACGGCGGTGGTGACTGGACCCAGGTCACTGCCGTTACAAAGCGATGTAGAGACGGCGGTGGGGACTGGACCCAGGTCACTGCTGTTATAAAGCGACGTAGAGACGGCGGTGGGGACTGGACCCAGGTCACTGCCGTTACAAAGCGACGTAGAGACGGCGGTGGGGATTGGACCCAGGTCATTGGCGTTACAAAGCGACGTAGAGACGGCGGTGGGGACTGGACCCAGGTCACTGCCGTTACAAAGCGACGTAGAGAGGGCGGTGGGGACTGGACCCAGGTCACTGGCGTTACAAAGCGACGTAGAGACGGCGGTCGGGACTGGACCCAGGTCACTGGCGTTACAAAGCGATGTAGAGACGGAGGTGTGGACTGGACCCAGGTCACTGCCGTTACAAAGCGACATAGAGACGGCGGTGGGGACTGGACCCAGGTCACTGCCGTTACAAAGCAATGTAGAGACGGCGGTGGGGACTGGACCCAGGTCACTGCCGTTACAAAGCGATGTAGAGACGGCGGTGGGGACTGGACCCAGGGCACTGGCGTTACAAAGCGATGTAGAGACGGCGCTGGGGACTGGACCCAGGTCACTGCCCTTACAAAGCGATGTAGAGACGGCGGTGGGGACTGGGCCCAGGTCACTGCCATTACAAAGCAACATAGAGACGGCGGTGGGGACTGGACCCAGGTCACTGCCGTTACAAAGTGACGTAGAGACAGCGGTGGGGACTGGGCCCAGGTCACTGCCGTTACAAAGCGATGTAGAGACGGCGGTGGGGACTGGGCCCAGGTCACTGCCGTTACAAAGCAACATAGAGACGGCGGTGGGGACTGGACCCAGGTCACTGCCGTTACAAAGCGACGTAGAGACGGCGGTGGGGACTGGACCCAGGTCACTGGCGTTACAAAGCGACGTAGAGACGGCGGTGGGGACTGGACCCAGGTCACTGGCGTTACAAAGCGACGTAGAGACGGCGGTGGGGACTGGACCCAGGTCACTGCCGTTACAAAGCGACGTAGAGACGGCGGTGTGGACTGGACCCAGGTCACTGGCGTTACAAAGCGATGTAGAGACGGCGGTGGGGACTGGACCCAGGTCACTGGCATTACAAAGCGATGTAGAGACGGCGGTGGGTACTGGACCCAGGTCACTGGCGTTACAAAGCGATGTAGAGACGGCAGTGGGGACTGGACCCAGGTCACTGGCGTTACAAAGCGATGTAGAGACGGCGGTGGGGACTGGACCCAGGTCACTGCCGTTATAAAGTGATGTAGAGACGGCGGTGGGGACTGGACCCAGGTTACTGGCGTTACAAAGCGATGTAGAGACGGCGGTGGGGACTGGACCCAGGTCACTGGCGTTACAAAGTGATGTAGAGATGGCGGTGGGGACTGGACCCAGGTCACTGGCGTTACAAAGCGACGTAGAGACGGCGGTGGTGACTGGACCCAGGTCACTGGCATTACAAAGCGATGTAGAGACGGCGGTGGGTACTGGACCCAGGTCAATGGCGTTATAAAGCGATGTCGAGACGGCGGTGGGGACTGGACCCAGGTCACTGCCGTTACAAAGCAATGTAGAGACGGCGGTGGGGACTGGACCCAGGTCACTGCCGTTACAAAGCGATGTAGAGACGGCGGTGGGGACTGGACCCAGGGCACTGGCGTTACAAAGCGATGTAGAGACGGCGCTGGGGACTGGACCCAGGTCACTGCCGTTACAAAGCGATGTAGAGACGGCGGTGGGGACTGGGCCCAGGCCACTGGCGTTACATAGCGACGTAGAGACGGCGGTGGGGACTGGACCCAGGTCACTGCCGTTACAAAGCAACATAGAGACGGCGGTGGGGACTGGACCCAGGTCACTGGCGTTACAAAGCGATGTAGAGACGGCGGTGGGGACTGGACCCAGGTCACTGGCGTTACAAAGCGATGTAGAGACGGCGGTGGGGACTGGACCCAGGTCACTGGCGTTACAAAGCGATGTAGAGACGGCGGTGGGGACTGGACCCAGGTCACTGGCGTTACAAAGTGATGTAGAGACGGCGGTGGGGACTGGACCCAGGTCACTGGCGTTACAAAGTGATGTAGAGATGGCGGTGGGGACTGGACCCAGGTCACTGGCGTTACAAAGCGACGTAGAGATGGCGGTGGGGACTGGACCCAGGTCACTGGCGTTACAAAGCGACGTAGAGACGGCGGTGGTGACTGGACCCAGGTCACTGCCGTTACAAAGCGATGTAGAGACGGCGGTGGGGACTGGACCCAGGTCACTGCTGTTATAAAGCGACGTAGAGACGGCGGTGGGGACTGGACCCAGGTCACTGCCGTTATAAAGTGATGTAGAGACGGCGGTGGGGACTGGACCCAGGTCACTGGCGTTACAAAGCGATGTAGAGACGGCGGTGGGGACTGGACCCAGGTCACTGGTGTTACAAAGCGATGTAGAGACGGCGGTGGGGACTGGACCCAGGTCACTGGCGTTACAAAGTGATGTAGAGATGGCGGTGGGGACTGGACCCAGGTCACTGGCGTTACAAAGCGACGTAGAGATGGCGGTGGGGACTGGACCCAGGTCACTGGCGTTACAAAGCGACGTAGAGACGGCGGTGGTGACTGGACCCAGGTCACTGCCGTTACAAAGCGATGTAGAGACGGCGGTGGGGACTGGACCCAGGTCACTGCTGTTATAAAGCGACGTAGAGACGGCGGTGGGGACTGGACCCAGGTCACTGCCGTTACAAAGCGACGTAGAGACGGCGGTGGGGATTGGACCCAGGTCATTGGCGTTACAAAGCGACGTAGAGACGGCGGTGGGGACTGGACCCAGGTCACTGCCGTTACAAAGCGACGTAGAGAGGGCGGTGGGGACTGGACCCAGGTCACTGGCGTTACAAAGCGACGTAGAGACGGCGGTCGGGACTGGACCCAGGTCACTGGCGTTACAAAGCGATGTAGAGACGGAGGTGTGGACTGGACCCAGGTCACTGCCGTTACAAAGCGACATAGAGACGGCGGTGGGGACTGGACCCAGGTCACTGCCGTTACAAAGCAATGTAGAGACGGCGGTGGGGACTGGACCCAGGTCACTGCCGTTACAAAGCGATGTAGAGACGGCGGTGGGGACTGGACCCAGGGCACTGGCGTTACAAAGCGATGTAGAGACGGCGCTGGGGACTGGACCCAGGTCACTGCCCTTACAAAGCGATGTAGAGACGGCGGTGGGGACTGGGCCCAGGTCACTGCCATTACAAAGCAACATAGAGACGGCGGTGGGGACTGGACCCAGGTCACTGCCGTTACAAAGTGACGTAGAGACAGCGGTGGGGACTGGGCCCAGGTCACTGCCGTTACAAAGCGATGTAGAGACGGCGGTGGGGACTGGGCCCAGGTCACTGCCGTTACAAAGCAACATAGAGACGGCGGTGGGGACTGGACCCAGGTCACTGCCGTTACAAAGCGACGTAGAGACGGCGGTGGGGACTGGACCCAGGTCACTGGCGTTACAAAGCGACGTAGAGACGGCGGTGGGGACTGGACCCAGGTCACTGGCGTTACAAAGCGACGTAGAGACGGCGGTGGGGACTGGACCCAGGTCACTGCCGTTACAAAGCGACGTAGAGACGGCGGTGTGGACTGGACCCAGGTCACTGGCGTTACAAAGCGATGTAGAGACGGCGGTGGGGACTGGACCCAGGTCACTGGCATTACAAAGCGATGTAGAGACGGCGGTGGGTACTGGACCCAGGTCACTGGCGTTACAAAGCGATGTAGAGACGGCAGTGGGGACTGGACCCAGGTCACTGGCGTTACAAAGCGATGTAGAGACGGCGGTGGGGACTGGACCCAGGTCACTGCCGTTATAAAGTGATGTAGAGACGGCGGTGGGGACTGGACCCAGGTTACTGGCGTTACAAAGCGATGTAGAGACGGCGGTGGGGACTGGACCCAGGTCACTGGCGTTACAAAGTGATGTAGAGATGGCGGTGGGGACTGGACCCAGGTCACTGGCGTTACAAAGCGACGTAGAGACGGCGGTGGTGACTGGACCCAGGTCACTGGCATTACAAAGCGATGTAGAGACGGCGGTGGGTACTGGACCCAGGTCAATGGCGTTATAAAGCGATGTCGAGACGGCGGTGGGGACTGGACCCAGGTCACTGCCGTTACAAAGCAATGTAGAGACGGCGGTGGGGACTGGACCCAGGTCACTGCCGTTACAAAGCGATGTAGAGACGGCGGTGGGGACTGGACCCAGGGCACTGGCGTTACAAAGCGATGTAGAGACGGCGCTGGGGACTGGACCCAGGTCACTGCCGTTACAAAGCGATGTAGAGACGGCGGTGGGGACTGGGCCCAGGTCACTGCCGTTACAAAGCAACATAGAGACGGCGGTGGGGACTGGACCCAGGTCACTGCCGTTACAAAGCGACGTAGAGACGGCGGTGGGGACTGGGCCCAGGTCACTGCCGTTACAAAGCGATGTAGAGACGGCGGTGGGGACTGGGCCCAGGTCACTGCCGTTACAAAGCAACATAGAGACGGCGGTGGGGACTGGACCCAGGTCACTGCCGTTACAAAGCGACGTAGAGACGGCGGTGGGGACTGGACCCAGGTCACTGGCGTTACAAAGCGACGTAGAGACGGCGGTGGGGACTGGACCCAGGTCACTGGCGTTACAAAGCGACGTAGAGACGGCGGTGGGGACTGGACCCAGGTCACTGCCGTTACAAAGCGACGTAGAGACGGCGGTGTGGACTGGACCCAGGTCACTGGCGTTACAAAGCGACGTAGAGACGGCGGTGGGGACTGGACCCAGGTCACTGGCATTACAAAGCGATGTAGAGACGGCGGTGGGTACTGGACCCAGGTCACTGGCGTTACAAAGCGATGTAGAGACGGCAGTGGGGACTGGACCCAGGTCACTGGCGTTACAAAGCGATGTAGAGACGGCGGTGGGGACTGGACCCAGGTCACTGCCGTTATAAAGTGATGTAGAGACGGCGGTGGGGACTGGACCCAGGTTACTGGCGTTACAAAGCGATGTAGAGACGGCGGTGGGGACTGGACCCAGGTCACTGGCGTTACAAAGTGATGTAGAGATGGCGGTGGGGACTGGACCCAGGTCACTGGCGTTACAAAGCGACGTAGAGACGGCGGTGGTGACTGGACCCAGGTCACTGGCATTACAAAGCGATGTAGAGACGGCGGTGGGTACTGGACCCAGGTCAATGGCGTTATAAAGCGATGTCGAGACGGCGGTGGGGACTGGACCCAGGTCACTGCCGTTACAAAGCAATGTAGAGACGGCGGTGGGGACTGGACCCAGGTCACTGCCGTTACAAAGCGATGTAGAGACGGCGGTGGGGACTGGACCCAGGGCACTGGCGTTACAAAGCGATGTAGAGACGGCGCTGGGGACTGGACCCAGGTCACTGCCGTTACAAAGCGATGTAGAGACGGCGGTGGGGACTGGGCCCAGGTCACTGCCGTTACAAAGCAACATAGAGACGGCGGTGGGGACTGGACCCAGGTCACTGCCGTTACAAAGCGACGTAGAGACGGCGGTGGGGACTGGGCCCAGGTCACTGCCGTTACAAAGCGATGTAGAGACGGCGGTGGGGACTGGGCCCAGGTCACTGCCGTTACAAAGCAACATAGAGACGGCGGTGGGGACTGGACCCGGGTCACTGCCTTTACAAAGCTACATAGAGACGGCGGTGGGGACTGGACCCAGGTCACTGGCGTTACAAAGCGATGTAGAGACGGCGGTGGGGACTGGACCCAGGTCACTGGCGTTACAAAGTGATGTAGAGACGGCGGTGGGGACTGGACCCAGGTCACTGGCGTTACAAAGTGATGTAGAGATGGCGGTGGGGACTGGACCCAGGTCACTGGCGTTACAAAGCGACGTAGAGATGGCGGTGGGGACTGGACACAGGTCACTGGCGTTACAAAGCGACGTAGAGACGGCGGTGGTGACTGGACCCAGGTCACTGCCGTTACAAAGCGATGTAGAGACGGCGGTGGGGACTGGACCCAGGTCACTGCTGTTATAAAGCGACGTAGAGACGGCGGTGGGGACTGGACCCAGGTCACTGCCGTTATAAAGTGATGTAGAGACGGCGGTGGGGACTGGACCCAGGTCACTGGCGTTACAAAGCGATGTAGAGACGGCGGTGGGGACTGGACCCAGGTCACTGGTGTTACAAAGCGATGTAGAGACGGCGGTGGGGACTGGACCCAGGTCACTGGCGTTACAAAGTGATGTAGAGATGGCGGTGGGGACTGGACCCAGGTCACTGGCGTTACAAAGCGACGTAGAGATGGCGGTGGGGACTGGACCCAGGTCACTGGCGTTACAAAGCGACGTAGAGACGGCGGTGGTGACTGGACCCAGGTCACTGCCGTTACAAAGCGATGTAGAGACGGCGGTGGGGACTGGACCCAGGTCACTGCTGTTATAAAGCGACGTAGAGACGGCGGTGGGGACTGGACCCAGGTCACTGCCGTTACAAAGCGACGTAGAGACGGCGGTGGGGATTGGACCCAGGTCATTGGCGTTACAAAGCGACGTAGAGACGGCGGTGGGGACTGGACCCAGGTCACTGCCGTTACAAAGCGACGTAGAGAGGGCGGTGGGGACTGGACCCAGGTCACTGGCGTTACAAAGCGACGTAGAGACGGCGGTCGGGACTGGACCCAGGTCACTGGCGTTACAAAGCGATGTAGAGACGGAGGTGTGGACTGGACCCAGGTCACTGCCGTTACAAAGCGACATAGAGACGGCGGTGGGGACTGGACCCAGGTCACTGCCGTTACAAAGCAATGTAGAGACGGCGGTGGGGACTGGACCCAGGTCACTGCCGTTACAAAGCGATGTAGAGACGGCGGTGGGGACTGGACCCAGGGCACTGGCGTTACAAAGCGATGTAGAGACGGCGCTGGGGACTGGACCCAGGTCACTGCCCTTACAAAGCGATGTAGAGACGGCGGTGGGGACTGGGCCCAGGTCACTGCCATTACAAAGCAACATAGAGACGGCGGTGGGGACTGGACCCAGGTCACTGCCGTTACAAAGTGACGTAGAGACAGCGGTGGGGACTGGGCCCAGGTCACTGCCGTTACAAAGCGATGTAGAGACGGCGGTGGGGACTGGGCCCAGGTCACTGCCGTTACAAAGCAACATAGAGACGGCGGTGGGGACTGGACCCAGGTCACTGCCGTTACAAAGCGACGTAGAGACGGCGGTGGGGACTGGACCCAGGTCACTGGCGTTACAAAGCGACGTAGAGACGGCGGTGGGGACTGGACCCAGGTCACTGGCGTTACAAAGCGACGTAGAGACGGCGGTGGGGACTGGACCCAGGTCACTGCCGTTACAAAGCGACGTAGAGACGGCGGTGTGGACTGGACCCAGGTCACTGGCGTTACAAAGCGATGTAGAGACGGCGGTGGGGACTGGACCCAGGTCACTGGCTTTACAAAGCGATGTAGAGACGGCGGTGGGTACTGGACCCAGGTCACTGGCGTTACAAAGCGATGTAGAGACGGCAGTGGGGACTGGACCCAGGTCACTGGCGTTACAAAGCGATGTAGAGACGGCGGTGGGGACTGGACCCAGGTCACTGCCGTTATAAAGTGATGTAGAGACGGCGGTGGGGACTGGACCCAGGTTACTGGCGTTACAAAGCGATGTAGAGACGGCGGTGGGGACTGGACCCAGGTCACTGGCGTTACAAAGTGATGTAGAGATGGCGGTGGGGACTGGACCCAGGTCACTGGCGTTACAAAGCGACGTAGAGACGGCGGTGGTGACTGGACCCAGGTCACTGGCATTACAAAGCGATGTAGAGACGGCGGTGGGTACTGGACCCAGGTCAATGGCGTTATAAAGCGATGTCGAGACGGCGGTGGGGACTGGACCCAGGTCACTGCCGTTACAAAGCAATGTAGAGACGGCGGTGGGGACTGGACCCAGGTCACTGCCGTTACAAAGCGATGTAGAGACGGCGGTGGGGACTGGACCCAGGGCACTGGCGTTACAAAGCGATGTAGAGACGGCGCTGGGGACTGGACCCAGGTCACTGCCGTTACAAAGCGATGTAGAGACGGCGGTGGGGACTGGGCCCAGGTCACTGCCGTTACAAAGCAACATAGAGACGGCGGTGGGGACTGGACCCAGGTCACTGCCGTTACAAAGCGACGTAGAGACGGCGGTGGGGACTGGGCCCAGGTCACTGCCGTTACAAAGCGATGTAGAGACGGCGGTGGGGACTGGGCCCAGGTCACTGCCGTTACAAAGCAACATAGAGACGGCGGTGGGGACTGGACCCAGGTCACTGCCGTTACAAAGCGACGTAGAGACGGCGGTGGGGACTGGACCCAGGTCACTGGCGTTACAAAGCGACGTAGAGACGGCGGTGGGGACTGGACCCAGGTCACTGGCGTTACAAAGCGACGTAGAGACGGTGGTGGGGACTGGACCCAGGTCACTGCCGTTACAAAGCGACGTAGAGACGGCGGTGTGGACTGGACCCAGGTCACTGGCGTTACAAAGCGACGTAGAGACGGCGGTGGGGACTGGACCCAGGTCACTGGCATTACAAAGCGATGTAGAGACGGCGGTGGGTACTGGACCCAGGTCACTGGCGTTACAAAGCGATGTAGAGACGGCAGTGGGGACTGGACCCAGGTCACTGGCGTTACAAAGCGATGTAGAGACGGCGGTGGGGACTGGACCCAGGTCACTGCCGTTATAAAGTGATGTAGAGACGGCGGTGGGGACTGGACCCAGGTTACTGGCGTTACAAAGCGATGTAGAGACGGCGGTGGGGACTGGACCCAGGTCACTGGCGTTACAAAGTGATGTAGAGATGGCGGTGGGGACTGGACCCAGGTCACTGGCGTTACAAAGCGACGTAGAGACGGCGGTGGTGACTGGACCCAGGTCACTGGCATTACAAAGCGATGTAGAGACGGCGGTGGGTACTGGACCCAGGTCAATGGCGTTATAAAGCGATGTCGAGACGGCGGTGGGGACTGGACCCAGGTCACTGCCGTTACAAAGCAATGTAGAGACGGCGGTGGGGACTGGACCCAGGTCACTGCCGTTACAAAGCGATGTAGAGACGGCGGTGGGGACTGGACCCAGGGCACTGGCGTTACAAAGCGATGTAGAGACGGCGCTGGGGACTGGACCCAGGTCACTGCCGTTACAAAGCGATGTAGAGACGGCGGTGGGGACTGGGCCCAGGTCACTGCCGTTACAAAGCAACATAGAGACGGCGGTGGGGACTGGACCCAGGTCACTGCCGTTACAAAGCGACGTAGAGACGGCGGTGGGGACTGGGCCCAGGTCACTGCCGTTACAAAGCGATGTAGAGACGGCGGTGGGGACTGGGCCCAGGTCACTGCCGTTACAAAGCGACATAGAGACGGCGGTGGGGACTGGACCCAGGTCACTGCCGTTACAAAGCGACGTAGAGACGGCGGTGGGGACTGGACCCAGGTCACTGGCGTTACAAAGCGACGTAGAGACGGCGGTGGGGACTGGACCCAGGTCACTGGCGTTATAAAGCGATGTAGAGATGGCGGTGGGGACTGGACCCAGGTCACTGGCGTTACAAAGCGACATAGAGATGGCGGTGGGGACTGGACCCGGGTCACTGCCTTTACAAAGCTACATAGAGACGGCGGTGGGGACTGGACCCAGGTCACTGCCGTTACAAAGCGACGTAGACACGGCGGTGGGGACTGGACCCAGGTCACTGGCGTTACAAAGCGATGTAGAGACGGCGGTGGGGACTGGACCCAGGTCACTGGCGTTACAAAGCGATGTAGAGACGGCGGTGGGGACTGGACCCAGGTCACTGGCGTTACAAAGTGATGTAGAGATGGCGGTGGGGACTGGACCCAGGTCACTGGCGTTACAAAGCGACGTAGAGATGGCGGTGGGGACTGGACCCAGGTCACTGGCGTTACAAAGCGACGTAGAGACGGCGGTGGTGACTGGACCCAGGTCACTGCCGTTACAAAGCGATGTAGAGACGGCGGTGGGGACTGGACCCAGGTCACTGCTGTTATAAAGCGACGTAGAGACGGCGGTGGGGACTGGACCCAGGTAACTGCCGTTACAAAGCGACGTAGAGACGGCGGTGGGGACTGGACCCAGGTCATTGGCGTTACAAAGCGACGTAGAGACGGCGGTGGGGACTGGACCCAGGTCACTGCCGTTACAAAGCGACGTAGAGAGTGCGGTGGGGACTGGACCCAGGTCACTGGCGTTACAAAGCGACGTAGAGACGGCGGTCGGGACTGGACCCAGGTCACTGGCGTTACAAAGCGATGTAGAGACGGAGGTGTGGACTGGACCCAGGTCACTGCCGTTACAAAGCGACATAGAGACGGCGGTGGGGACTGGACCCAGGTCACTGCCGTTACAAAGCAATGTAGAGACGGCGGTGGGGACTGGACCCAGGTCACTGCCGTTACAAAGCGATGTAGAGACGGCGGTGGGGACTGGACCCAGGGCACTGGCGTTACAAAGCGATGTAGAGACGGCGGTGGGGACTGGACCCAGGTCACTGCCGTTACAAAGCGATGTAGAGACGGCGGTGGGGACTGGACCCAGGGCACTGGCGTTACAAAGCGATGTAGAGACGGCGGTGGGGACTGGACCCAGGGCACTGGCGTTACAAAGCGATGTAGAGACGGCGGTGGGGACTGGACCCAGGTCACTGCCCTTACAAAGCGATGTAGAGACGGCGGTGGGGACTGGGCCCAGGTCACTGCCATTACAAAGCAACATAGAGACGGCGGTGGGGACTGGACCCAGGTCACTGCCGTTACAAAGTGACGTAGAGACAGCGGTGGGGACTGGGCCCAGGTCACTGCCGTTACAAAGCGATGTAGAGACGGCGGTGGGGACTGGGCCGAGGTCACTGCCGTTACAAAGCAACATAGAGACGGCGGTGGGGACTGGACCCAGGTCACTGCCGTTACAAAGCGACGTAGAGACGGCGGTGGGGACTGGACCCAGGTCACTGGCGTTACAAAGCGACGTAGAGACGGCGGTGGGGACTGGACCCAGGTCACTGGCGTTACAAAGCGACGTAGAGACGGCGGTGGGGACTGGACCCAGGTCACTGCCGTTACAAAGCGACGTAGAGACGGCGGTGTGGACTGGACCCAGGTCACTGGCGTTACAAAGCGATGTAGAGACGGCGGTGGGGACTGGACCCAGGTCACTGGCATTACAAAGCGATGTAGAGACGGCGGTGGGTACTGGACCCAGGTCACTGGCGTTACAAAGCGATGTAGAGACGGCAGTGGGGACTGGACCCAGGTCACTGGCGTTACAAAGCGATGTAGAGACGGCGGTGGGGACTGGACCCAGGTCACTGCCGTTATAAAGTGATGTAGAGACGGCGGTGGGGACTGGACCCAGGTTACTGGCGTTACAAAGCGATGTTGAGACGGCGGTGGGGACTGGACCCAGGTCACTGGCGTTACAAAGTGATGTAGAGATGGCGGTGGGGACTGGACCCAGGTCACTGGCGTTACAAAGCGACATAGAGACGGCGGTGGTGACTGGACCCAGGTCACTGGCATTACAAAGCGATGTAGAGACGGCGGTGGGTACTGGATCCAGGTCAATGGCGTTATAAAGCGATGTCGAGACGGCGGTGGGGACTGGACCCAGGTCACTGCCGTTACAAAGCAATGTAGAGACGGCGGTGGGGACTGGACCCAGGTCACTGCCGTTACAAAGCGATGTAGAGACGGCGGTGGGGACTGGACCCAGGGCACTGGCGTTACAAAGCGATGTAGAGACGGCGCTGGGGACTGGACCCAGGTCACTGCCGTTACAAAGCGATGTAGAGACGGCGGTGGGGACTGGGCACAGGTCACTGCCGTTACAAAGCAACATAGAGACGGCGGTGGGGACTGGACCCAGGTCACTGCCGTTACAAAGCGACGTAGAGACGGCGGTGGGGACTGGGCCCAGGTCACTGCCGTTACGAAGCGATGTAGAGACGGCGGTGGGGACTGGGCCCAGGTCACTGCCGTTACAAAGCAACATAGAGACGGCGGTGGGGACTGGACCCAGGTCACTGCCGTTACAAAGCGACGTAGAGACGGCGGTGGGGACTGGACCCAGGTCACTGGCGTTACAAAGCGACGTAGATACGGCGGTGGGGACTGGACCCAGGTCACTGGCGTTATAAAGCGATGTAGAGATGGCGGTGGGGACTGGACCCAGGTCACTGGCGTTACAAAGCGACGTAGAGATGGCGGTGGGGACTGGACCCGGGTCACTGCCTTTACAAAGCTACATAGAGACGGCGGTGGGGACTGGACCCAGGTCACTGCCGTTACAAAGCGACGTAGACACGGCGGTGGGGACTGGACCCAGGTCACTGGCGTTACAAAGCGATGTAGAGACGGCGCTGGGGACTGGACCCAGGTCACTGCCGTTACAAAGCGATGTAGAGACGGCGGTGGGGACTGGACCCAGGTCACTGGCGTTACAAAGCGATGTAGAGACGGCGGTGGGGACTGGACCCAGGTCACTGCCGTTACAAAGCAACATAGAGACGGCGGTGGGGACTGGACCCGGGTCACTGCCTTTACAAAGCTACATAGAGACGGCGGTGGGGACTGGACCCAGGTCACTGCCGTTACAAAGCGATGTAGAGACGGCGCTGGGGACTGGACCCAGGTCACTGCCGTTACAAAGCGATGTAGAGACGGCGGTGGGGACTGGACCCAGGTCACTGGCGTTACAAAGCGATGTAGAGACGGCGGTGGGGACTGGGCCCAGGTCACTGCCGTTACAAAGCAACATAGAGACGGCGGTGGGGACTGGACCCAGGTCACTGCCGTTACAAAGCGACGTAGAGACGGCGGTGGGGACTGGGCCCAGGTCACTGCCGTTACAAAGCGATGTAGAGACGGCGGTGGGGACTGGGCCCAGGTCACTGCCGTTACAAAGCAACATAGAGACGGCGGTGGGGACTGGACCCAGGTCACTGCCGTTACAAAGCGACGTAGAGACGGCGGTGGGGACTGGACCCAGGTCACTGGCGTTACAAAGCGACGTAGAGACGGCGGTGGGGACTGGACCCGGGTCACTGCCTTTACAAAGCTACATAGAGACGGCGGTGGGGACTGGACCCAGGTCACTGCCGTTACAAAGCGACGTAGACACGGCGGTGGGGACTGGACCCAGGTCACTGGCGTTACAAAGCGATGTAGAGACGGCGCTGGGGACTGGACCCAGGTCACTGCCGTTACAAAGCGATGTAGAGACGGCGGTGGGGACTGGACCCAGGTCACTGGCGTTACAAAGCGATGTAGAGACGGCGGTGGGGACTGGACCCAGGTCACTGGCGTTATAAAGCGATGTAGAGACGGAGGTGTGGACTGGACCCAGGTCACTGCCGTTACAAAGCAATGTAGAGACGGCGGTGGGGACTGGACCCGGGTCACTGGCGTTACAAAGCGATGTAGAGACGGCGGTGGGGACTGGACCCAGGTCACTGGCGTTACAAAGCGATGTAGAGACGGCGGTGGGGACTGGACCCAGGTCACTGCCGTTATAAAGTGATGTAGAGACGGCGGTGGGGACTGGACCCAGGTCACTGGCGTTACAAAGCGATGTAGAGACGGCGGTGGGGACTGGACCCAGGTCACTGGCGTTGCAAAGCGATGTAGAGACGGCGGTGGGGACTGGACCCAGGTCACTGGCGTTACAAGGCGACGTAGAGATGGCGATGGGGACTGGACCCAGGTTACTGCCGTTACAAAGCGACGTAGAGATGGCGGTGGGGACTGGACCCAGGTCACTGGCGATACAAAGCGACGTAGAGACGGCGGTGGTGACTGGACCCAGGTCACTGCCGTTACAAAGCGATGTAGAGACGGCGGTGGGGACTGGACCCAGGTCACTGCCGTTACAAAGCGATGTACAGATGGCGGTGGGGACTGGACCCAGGTCACTGGCGTTACAAAGCGATGTAGAGATGGCGGTGGGGACTGGACCCAGGTCACTGGCATTACAAAGCGACGTAGAGACGGCGGTGGTGACTGGATCCAGGTCACTGCCGTTACAAAGCGACGTAGAGACGGCGGTGGGGACTGGACCCAGGTCACTGCTGTTATAAAGCGACGTAGAGACGGCGGTGGGGACTGGACCCAGGTCACTGCCGTTACAAAGCGACGTAGAGACGGCGGTGGGGACTGGACCCAGGTCATTGGCGTTACAAAGCGACGTAGAGACGGCGGTGGGGACTGGACCCAGGTCACTGCCGTTACAAAGCGACGTAGAGACGGCGGTGGGGACTGGACCCAGGTCACTGGCGTTACAAAGCGACGTAGAGACGGCGGTCGGGACTGGACCCAGGTCACTGGCGTTACAAAGCGATGTAGAGACGGAGGTGTGGACTGGACCCAGGTCACTGCCGTTACAAAGCGACATAGAGACGGCGGTGGGGACTGGACCCAGGTCACTGCCGTTACAAAGCAATGTAGAGACGGCGGTGGGGACTGGACCCAGGTCACTGCCGTTACAAAGCGATGTAGAGACGGCGGTGGGGACTGGACCCAGAGCACTGGCGTTACAAAGCGATGTAGAGACGGCGCTGGGGACTGGACCCAGGTCACTGCCGTTACAAAGCGATGTAGAGACGGCGGTGGGGACTGGACCCAGGTCACTGGCGTTACAAAGCGATGTAGAGACGGCGGTGGGGACTGGGCCCAGGTCACTGCCGTTACAAAGCAACATAGAGACGGCGGTGGGGACTGGACCCAGGTCACTGCCGTTACAAAGCGACGTAGAGACGGCGGTGGGGACTGGGCCCAGGTCACTGCCGTTACAAAGCGATGTAGAGACGGCGGTGGGGACTGGGCCCAGGTCACTGCCGTTACAAAGCTACGTAGAGACGGCGGTGGGGACTGGACCCAGGTCACTGCCGTTACAAAGCGACGTAGAGACGGCGGTGGGGACTGGACCCAGGTCACTGGCGTTACAAAGCGACGTAGAGACGGCGGTGGGGACTGGACCCAGGTCACTGGCGTTATAAAGCGATGTAGAGACAGCGGTGGGGACTGGACCCAGGTCACTGGCATTACAAAGCGACGTAGAGACGGCGGTGGGGACTGGACCCGGGTCACTGCCTTTACAAAGCTACATAGAGACGGCGGTGGGGACTACACCCAGGTCACTGCCGTTACAAAGCGACGTAGACACGGCGGTGGGGACTGGACCCAGGTCACTGGCGTTACAAAGCGATGTAGAGACGGCGCTGGGGACTGGACCCAGGTCACTGCCGTTACAAAGCGATGTAGAGACGGCGGTGGGGACTGGACCCAGGTCACTGGCGTTACAAAGCGATGTAGAGACGGCGGTGGGGACTGGACCCAGGTCACTGGCGTTATAAAGCGATGTAGAGACGGAGGTGTGGACTGGACCCAGGTCACTGCCGTTACAAAGCAATGTAGAGACGGCGGTGGGGACTGGACCCAGGTCACTGCCGTTACAAAGCGATGTAGAGACGGCGCTGGGGACTGGACCCAGGTCACTGCCGTTACAAAGCGATGTAGAGACGGCGGTGGGGACTGGGCCCAGGTCACTGCCGTTACAAAGCAACATAGAGACGGCGGTGGGGACTGGACCCAGGTCACTGCCGTTACAAAGCGACGTAGAGACGGCGGTGGGGACTGGGCCCAGATCACTGCCGTTACAAAGCGACGTAGAGACGGCGGTGGGGACTGGGCATAGGTCACTGCCGTTACAAAGCAACATAGAGACGGCGGTGGGGACTGGACCCAGGTCACTGCCGTTACAAAGCGACGTAGAGACGGCGGTGGGGACTGGACCCAGGTCACTGGCGTTACAAAGCGACGTAGAGACGGCGGTGGGGACTGGACCCAGGCCACTGGCGTTACATAGCGACGTAGAGACGGCGGTGGGGACTGGACCCAGGTCACTGCCGTTACAAAGCAACATAGAGACGGCGGTGGGGACTGGACCCAGGTCACTGGCGTTACAAAGCGATGTAGAGACGGCGGTGGGGACTGGACCCAGGTCACTGGCGTTACAAAGCGATGTAGAGACGGCGGTGGGGACTGGACCCAGGTCACTGGCGTTACAAAGCGATGTAGAGACGGCGGTGGGGACTGGACCCAGGTCACTGGCGTTACAAAGTGATGTAGAGACGGCGGTGGGGACTGGACCCAGGTCACTGGCGTTACAAAGTGATGTAGAGATGGCGGTGGGGACTGGACCCAGGTCACTGGCGTTACAAAGCGACGTAGAGATGGCGGTGGGGACTGGACCCAGGTCACTGGCGTTACAAAGCGACGTAGAGACGGCGGTGGTGACTGGACCCAGGTCACTGCCGTTACAAAGCGATGTAGAGACGGCGGTGGGGACTGGACCCAGGTCACTGCTGTTATAAAGCGACGTAGAGACGGCGGTGGGGACTGGACCCAGGTCACTGCCGTTATAAAGTGATGTAGAGACGGCGGTGGGGACTGGACCCAGGTCACTGGCGTTACAAAGCGATGTAGAGACGGCGGTGGGGACTGGACCCAGGTCACTGGTGTTACAAAGCGATGTAGAGACGGCGGTGGGGACTGGACCCAGGTCACTGGCGTTACAAAGTGATGTAGAGATGGCGGTGGGGACTGGACCCAGGTCACTGGCGTTACAAAGCGACGTAGAGATGGCGGTGGGGACTGGACCCAGGTCACTGGCGTTACAAAGCGACGTAGAGACGGCGGTGGTGACTGGACCCAGGTCACTGCCGTTACAAAGCGATGTAGAGACGGCGGTGGGGACTGGACCCAGGTCACTGCTGTTATAAAGCGACGTAGAGACGGCGGTGGGGACTGGACCCAGGTCACTGCCGTTACAAAGCGACGTAGAGACGGCGGTGGGGATTGGACCCAGGTCATTGGCGTTACAAAGCGACGTAGAGACGGCGGTGGGGACTGGACCCAGGTCACTGCCGTTACAAAGCGACGTAGAGAGGGCGGTGGGGACTGGACCCAGGTCACTGGCGTTACAAAGCGACGTAGAGACGGCGGTCGGGACTGGACCCAGGTCACTGGCGTTACAAAGCGATGTAGAGACGGAGGTGTGGACTGGACCCAGGTCACTGCCGTTACAAAGCGACATAGAGACGGCGGTGGGGACTGGACCCAGGTCACTGCCGTTACAAAGCAATGTAGAGACGGCGGTGGGGACTGGACCCAGGTCACTGCCGTTACAAAGCGATGTAGAGACGGCGGTGGGGACTGGACCCAGGGCACTGGCGTTACAAAGCGATGTAGAGACGGCGCTGGGGACTGGACCCAGGTCACTGCCCTTACAAAGCGATGTAGAGACGGCGGTGGGGACTGGGCCCAGGTCACTGCCATTACAAAGCAACATAGAGACGGCGGTGGGGACTGGACCCAGGTCACTGCCGTTACAAAGTGACGTAGAGACAGCGGTGGGGACTGGGCCCAGGTCACTGCCGTTACAAAGCGATGTAGAGACGGCGGTGGGGACTGGGCCCAGGTCACTGCCGTTACAAAGCAACATAGAGACGGCGGTGGGGACTGGACCCAGGTCACTGCCGTTACAAAGCGACGTAGAGACGGCGGTGGGGACTGGACCCAGGTCACTGGCGTTACAAAGCGACGTAGAGACGGCGGTGGGGACTGGACCCAGGTCACTGGCGTTACAAAGCGACGTAGAGACGGCGGTGGGGACTGGACCCAGGTCACTGCCGTTACAAAGCGACGTAGAGACGGCGGTGTGGACTGGACCCAGGTCACTGGCGTTACAAAGCGATGTAGAGACGGCGGTGGGGACTGGACCCAGGTCACTGGCATTACAAAGCGATGTAGAGACGGCGGTGGGTACTGGACCCAGGTCACTGGCGTTACAAAGCGATGTAGAGACGGCAGTGGGGACTGGACCCAGGTCACTGGCGTTACAAAGCGATGTAGAGACGCCGTGTGGGACTGGACCCAGGTCACTGCCGTTATAAAGTGATGTAGAGACGGCGGTGGGGACTGGACCCAGTTACTGGCGTTACAAAGCGATGTAGAGACGGCGGTGGGGACTGGACTCCAGGTCACTGGCGTTACAAAGTGATGTAGAGATGGCGGTGGGGACTGGACCCAGGTCACTGCGTTACAAAGCGACGTAGAGACGGCGGTGGTGACTGGACCCAGGTCACTGGCATTACAAAGCGATGTAGAGACGGCGGTGGGTACTGGACCCAGGTCAATGGCGTTTATAAAGCGATGTCGAGACGGCGGTGGGGACTGGACCCAGGTCACTGCCGTTACAAAGCAATGTAGAGACGGCTGTGGGGACTGGACCCAGGTCACTGGCGTTACAAAGCGATGTAGAGACGGCGCTGGGGACTGGACCCCAGGTCACTGCCGTTACAAGCGATGTAGAAGACGGCGGTGGGGACTGGGCCCAGGTCACTGCCGTTACAAAGCGATGTAGAGACGGCGGTGGGGACTGGGCCCAGGTCACTGCCGTTACAAAGCAACATAGAGACGGCGGTGTGGGACTGGACCCAGGTCACTGCCGTTACAAAGCGACGTAGAGACGGCCTGGTGGGACTGGGCCCAGGTCACTGCCGTTACAAAGCGATGTAGAGACGGCGGTGGGGGACTGGGCCCAGGTCACTGCCGTTACAAAGCAACATAGAGACGGCGGTGGGGACTGGACCCAGGTCACTGCCGTATGGACAAAGCGACGTAGAGACGGCGGTGGGGACTGGACCCCAGGTCACTGGCGTTACAAAGCGACGTAGAGACGGCGGTGGGGACTGGACCCAGGTCACTGGCGTTACAAAGCGACGTAGAGACGGCGGTGTGGGACTGGACCCAGGTCACTGCCGTTACAAAAGCGACGTAGAGACGGCGGTGTGGGACTGGACCCAGGTCACTGGCGTTACAAAGCGACGTAGAGACGCGGTGGGGACTGGACCCAGATTACAAAGCGATGTAGAGACGGCGGTGGGTACTGGACCCAGGTCACTGGCGTTACAAAGCGATGTAGAGACGGCAGTGGGGACTGGACCCAGGTCACTGGCGTTACAAAGCGATGTAGAGACGGCGGTGGGGACTGGACCCAGGTCACTGCCGTTATAAAGTGATGTAGAGACGGCGGTGGGGACTGGACCCAGGTTACTGGCGTTACAAAGCGACGTAGAGACGGCGGTGGGGACTGGACCCAGGTCACTGGCGTTACAAAGTGATGTAGAGATGGCGGTGGGGACTGGACCCAGGTCACTGGCGTTACAAAGCGACGTAGAGACGGCGGTGGTGACTGGACCCAGGTCACTGGCATTACAAAGCGATGTAGAGACGGCGGTGGGTACTGGACCCAGGTCAATGGCGTTATAAAGCGATGTCGAGACGGCGGTGGGGACTGGACCCAGGTCACTGCCGTTACAAAGCAATGTAGAGACGGCGGTGGGGACTGGACCCAGGTCACTGCCGTTACAAAGCGATGTAGAGACGGCGGTGGGGACTGGACCCAGGGCACTGGCGTTACAAAGCGATGTAGAGACGGCGCTGGGGACTGGACCCAGGTCACTGCCGTTACAAAGCGATGTAGAGACGGCGGTGGGGACTGGGCCCAGGTCACTGCCGTTACAAAGCAACATAGAGACGGCGGTGGGGACTGGACCCAGGTCACTGCCGTTACAAAGCGACGTAGAGACGGCGGTGGGGACTGGGCCCAGGTCACTGCCGTTACAAAGCGATGTAGAGACGGCGGTGGGGACTGGGCCCAGGTCACTGCCGTTACAAAGCAACATAGAGACGGCGGTGGGGACTGGACCAGGTCACTGCCGTTACAAAGCGACGTAGAGACGGCGGTGGGGACTGGACCCAGGTCACTGGCGTTACAAAGCGACGTAGAGACGGCGGTGGGGACTGGACCCAGGTCACTGGCGTTATAAAGCGATGTAGAGATGGCGGTGGGGACTGGACCCAGGTCACTGGCGTTACAAAGCGACATAGAGATGGCGGTGGGGACTGGACCCGGGTCACTGCCTTTACAAAGCTACATAGAGACGGCGGTGGGGACTGGACCCAGGTCACTGCCGTTACAAAGCGACGTAGACACGGCGGTGGGGACTGGACCCAGGTCACTGGCGTTACAAAGCGATGTAGAGACGGCGGTGGGGACTGGACCCAGGTCACTGGCGTTACAAAGCGATGTAGAGACGGCGGTGGGGACTGGACCCAGGTCACTGGCGTTACAAAGTGATGTAGAGATGGCGGTGGGGACTGGACCCAGGTCACTGGCGTTACAAAGCGACGTAGAGATGGCGGTGGGGACTGGACCCAGGTCACTGGCGTTACAAAGCGACGTAGAGACGGCGGTGGTGACTGGACCCAGGTCACTGCCGTTACAAAGCGATGTAGAGACGGCGGTGGGACTGGACCCAGGTCACTGCTGTTATAAAGCGACGTAGAGACGGCGGTGGGGACTGGACCCAGGTAACTGCCGTTACAAAGCGACGTAGAGACGGCGGTGGGGACTGGACCCAGGTCATTGGCGTTACAAAGCGACGTAGAGACGGCGGTGGGGACTGGACACAGGTCACTGCCGTTACAAAGCGACGTAGAGAGTGCGGTGGGGACTGGACCCAGGTCACTGGCGTTACAAAGCGACGTAGAGACGGCGGTCGGGACTGGACCCAGGTCACTGGCGTTACAAAGCGATGTAGAGACGGAGGTGTGGACTGGACCCAGGTCACTGCCGTTACAAAGCGACATAGAGACGGCGGTGGGGACTGGACCCAGGTCACTGCCGTTACAAAGCAATGTAGAGACGGCGGTGGGGACTGGACCCAGGTCACTGCCGTTACAAAGCGATGTAGAGACGGCGGTGGGGACTGGACCCAGGGCACTGGCGTTACAAAGCGATGTAGAGACGGCGGTGGGGACTGGACCCAGGTCACTGCCGTTACAAAGCGATGTAGAGACGGCGGTGGGGACTGGACCCAGGGCACTGGCGTTACAAGCGATGTAGAGACGGCGGTGGGGACTGGACCCAGGGCACTGGCGTTACAAAGCGATGTAGAGACGGCGGTGGGGACTGGACCCAGGTCACTGCCCTTACAAAGCGATGTAGAGACGGCGGTGGGGACTGGGCCCAGGTCACTGCCATTACAAAGCAACATAGAGACGGCGGTGGGGACTGGACCCAGGTCACTGCCGTTACAAAGTGACGTAGAGACAGCGGTGGGGACTGGGCCCAGGTCACTGCCGTTACAAAGCGATGTAGAGACGGCGGTGGGGACTGGGCCCAGGTCACTGCCGTTACAAAGCAACATAGAGACGGCGGTGGGGACTGGACCCAGGTCACTGCCGTTACAAAGCGACGTAGAGACGGCGGTGGGGACTGGACCCAGGTCACTGGCGTTACAAAGCGACGTAGAGACGGCGGGTGGGGACTGGACCCAGGTCACTGCCGTTACAAAGCGACGTAGAGACGGCGGTGTGGACTGGACCCAGGTCACTGGCGTTACAAAGCGATGTAGAGACGGCGGTGGGGACTGGACCCAGGTCACTGGCATTACAAAGCGATGTAGAGACGGCGGTGGGTACTGGACCCAGGTCACTGGCGTTACAAAGCGATGTAGAGACGGCAGTGGGGACTGGACCCAGGTCACTGGCGTTACAAAGCGATGTAGAGACGGCGGTGGGGACTGGACCCAGGTCACTGCCGTTACAAAGCGACATAGAGACGGCGGTGGGGACTGGACCCAGGTCACTGCCGTTACAAAGCAATGTAGAGACGGCGGTGGGGACTGGACCCAGGTCACTGCCGTTACAAAGCGATGTAGAGACGGCGGTGGGGACTGGACCCAGGGCACTGGCGTTACAAAGCGATGTAGAGACGGCGGTGGGGACTGGACCCAGGTCACTGCCGTTACAAAGCGATGTAGAGACGGCGGTGGGGACTGGACCCAGGGCACTGGCGTTACAAAGCGATGTAGAGACGGCGGTGGGGACTGGACCCAGGGCACTGGCGTTACAAAGCGATGTAGAGACGGCGGTGGGGACTGGACCCAGGTCACTGCCCTTACAAAGCGATGTAGAGACGGCGGTGGGGACTGGGCCCAGGTCACTGCCATTACAAAGCAACATAGAGACGGCGGTGGGGACTGGACCCAGGTCACTGCCGTTACAAAGTGACGTAGAGACAGCGGTGGGGACTGGGCCCAGGTCACTGCCGTTACAAAGCGATGTAGAGACGGCGGTGGGGACTGGGCCCAGGTCACTGCCGTTACAAAGCAACATAGAGACGGCGGTGGGGACTGGACCCAGGTCACTGGCGTTACAAAGCGACGTAGAGACGGCGGTGGGGACTGGACCCAGGTCACTGGCGTTACAAAGCGACGTAGAGACGGCGGTGGGGACTGGACCCAGGTCACTGCCGTTACAAAGCGACGTAGAGACGGCGGTGTGGACTGGACCCAGGTCACTGGCGTTACAAAGCGATGTAGAGACGGCGGTGGGGACTGGACCCAGGTCACTGGCATTACAAAGCGATGTAGAGACGGCGGTGGGTACTGGACCCAGGTCACTGGCGTTACAAAGCGATGTAGAGACGGCAGTGGGGACTGGACCCAGGTCACTGGCGTTACAAAGCGATGTAGAGACGGCGGTGGGGACTGGACCCAGGTCACTGCCGTTATAAAGTGATGTAGAGACGGCGGTGGGGACTGGACCCAGGTTACTGGCGTTACAAAGCGATGTTGAGACGGCGGTGGGGACTGGACCCAGGTCACTGGCGTTACAAAGTGATGTAGAGATGGCGGTGGGGACTGGACCCAGGTCACTGGCGTTACAAAGCGACATAGAGACGGCGGTGGTGACTGGACCCAGGTCACTGGCATTACAAAGCGATGTAGAGACGGCGGTGGGTACTGGACCCAGGTCAATGGCGTTATAAAGCGATGTCGAGACGGCGGTGGGGACTGGACCCAGGTCACTGCCGTTACAAAGCAATGTAGAGACGGCGGTGGGGACTGGACCCAGGTCACTGCCGTTACAAAGCGATGTAGAGACGGCGGTGGGGACTGGACCCAGGGCACTGGCGTTACAAAGCGATGTAGAGACGGCGCTGGGGACTGGACCCAGGTCACTGCCGTTACAAAGCGATGTAGAGACGGCGGTGGGGACTGGGCCCAGGTCACTGCCGTTACAAAGCAACATAGAGACGGCGGTGGGGACTGGACCCAGGTCACTGCCGTTACAAAGCGACGTAGAGACGGCGGTGGGGACTGGGCCCAGGTCACTGCCGTTACGAAGCGATGTAGAGACGGCGGTGGGGACTGGGCCCAGGTCACTGCCGTTACAAAGCAACATAGAGACGGCGGTGGGGACTGGACCCAGGTCACTGCCGTTACAAAGCGACGTAGAGACGGCGGTGGGGACTGGACCCAGGTCACTGGCGTTACAAAGCGACGTAGATACGGCGGTGGGGACTGGACCCAGGTCACTGGCGTTATAAAGCGATGTAGAGATGGCGGTGGGGACTGGACCCAGGTCACTGGCGTTACAAAGCGACGTAGAGATGGCGGTGGGGACTGGACCCGGGTCACTGCCTTTACAAAGCTACATAGAGACGGCGGTGGGGACTGGACCCAGGTCACTGCCGTTACAAAGCGACGTAGACACGGCGGTGGGGACTGGACCCAGGTCACTGGCGTTACAAAGCGATGTAGAGACGGCGCTGGGGACTGGACCCAGGTCACTGCCGTTACAAAGCGATGTAGAGACGGCGGTGGGGACTGGACCCAGGTCACTGGCGTTACAAAGCGATGTAGAGACGGCGGTGGGGACTGGACCCAGGTCACTGCCGTTACAAAGCAACATAGAGACGGCGGTGGGGACTGGACCCGGGTCACTGCCTTTACAAAGCTACATAGAGACGGCGGTGGGGACTGGACCCAGGTCACTGCCGTTACAAAGCGACGTAGACACGGCGGTGGGGACTGGACCCAGGTCACTGGCGTTACAAAGCGATGTAGAGACGGCGCTGGGGACTGGACCCAGGTCACTGCCGTTACAAAGCGATGTAGAGACGGCGGTGGGGACTGGACCCAGGTCACTGGCGTTACAAAGCGATGTAGAGACGGCGGTGGGGACTGGGCCCAGGTCACTGCCGTTACAAAGCAACATAGAGACGGCGGTGGGGACTGGACCCAGGTCACTGCCGTTACAAAGCGACGTAGAGACGGCGGTGGGGACTGGGCCCAGGTCACTGCCGTTACAAAGCGATGTAGAGACGGCGGTGGGGACTGGGCCCAGGTCACTGCCGTTACAAAGCAACATAGAGACGGCGGTGGGGACTGGACCCAGGTCACTGCCGTTACAAAGCGACGTAGAGACGGCGGTGGGGACTGGACCCAGGTCACTGGCGTTACAAAGCGACGTAGAGACGGCGGTGGGGACTGGACCCAGGTCACTGGCGTTATAAAGCGATGTAGAGACAGCGGTGGGGACTGGACCCAGGTCACTGGCATTACAAAGCGACGTAGAGACGGCGGTGGGGACTGGACCCGGGTCACTGCCTTTACAAAGCTACATAGAGACGGCGGTGGGGACTGGACCCAGGTCACTGCCGTTACAAAGCGACGTAGACACGGCGGTGGGGACTGGACCCAGGTCACTGGCGTTACAAAGCGATGTAGAGACGGCGCTGGGGACTGGACCCAGGTCACTGCCGTTACAAAGCGATGTAGAGACGGCGGTGGGGACTGGACCCAGGTCACTGGCGTTACAAAGCGATGTAGAGACGGCGGTGGGGACTGGACCCAGGTCACTGGCGTTATAAAGCGATGTAGAGACGGAGGTGTGGACTGGACCCAGGTCACTGCCGTTACAAAGCAATGTAGAGACGGCGGTGGGGACTGGACCCGGGTCACTGGCGTTACAAAGCGATGTAGAGACGGCGGTGGGGACTGGACCCAGGTCACTGGCGTTACAAAGCGATGTAGAGACGGCGGTGGGGACTGGACCCAGGTCACTGCCGTTATAAAGTGATGTAGAGACGGCTGTGGGGACTGGACCCAGGTCACTGGCGTTACAAAGCGATGTAGAGACGGCGGTGGGGACTGGACCCAGGTCACTGGCGTTGCAAAGCGATGTAGAGACGGCGGTGGGGACTGGACCCAGGTCACTGGCGTTACAAAGCGACGTAGAGATGGCGATGGGGACTGGACCCAGGTTACTGCCGTTACAAAGCGACGTAGAGATGGCGGTGGGGACTGGACCCAGGTCACTGGCGATACAAAGCGACGTAGAGACGGCGGTGGTGACTGGACCCAGGTCACTGCCGTTACAAAGCGATGTAGAGACGGCGGTGGGGACTGGACCCAGGTCACTGCCGTTACAAAGCGATGTACAGATGGCGGTGGGGACTGGACCCAGGTCACTGGCGTTACAAAGCGATGTAGAGATGGCGGTGGGGACTGGACCCAGGTCACTGGCATTACAAAGCGACGTAGAGACGGCGGTGGTGACTGGATCCAGGTCACTGCCGTTACAAAGCGACGTAGAGACGGCGGTGGGGACTGGACCCAGGTCACTGCTGTTATAAAGCGACGTAGAGACGGCGGTGGGGACTGGACCCAGGTCACTGCCGTTACAAAGCGACGTAGAGACGGCGGTGGGGACTGGACCCAGGTCATTGGCGTTACAAAGCGACGTAGAGACGGCGGTGGGGACTGGACCCAGGTCACTGCCGTTACAAAGCGACGTAGAAACGGCGGTGGGGACTGGACCCAGGTCACTGGCGTTACAAAGCGACGTAGAGACGGCGGTCGGGACTGGACCCAGGTCACTGGCGTTACAAAGCGATGTAGAGACGGAGGTGTGGACTGGACCCAGGTCACTGCCGTTACAAAGCGACATAGAGACGGCGGTGGGGACTGGACCCAGGTCACTGCCGTTACAAAGCAATGTAGAGACGGCGGTGGGGACTGGACCCAGGTCACTGCCGTTACAAAGCGATGTAGAGACGGCGGTGGGGACTGGACCCAGAGCACTGGCGTTACAAAGCGATGTAGAGACGGCGCTGGGGACTGGACCCAGGTCACTGCCCTTACAAAGCGATGTAGAGACGGCGGTGGGGACTGGGCCCAGGTCACTGCCGTTACAAAGTGACGTAGAGACAGCGGTGGGGACTGGGCCCAGGTCACTGCCGTTACAAAGCGATGTAGAGACGGCGGTGGGGACTGGGCCCAGGTCACTGCCGTTACAAAGCAACATAGAGACGGCGGTGGGGACTGGACCCAGGTCACTGCCGTTACAAAGCGACGTAGAGACGGCGGTGGGGACTGGACCCAGGTCACTGCCGTTACAAAGCGACGTAGAGACGGCAGTGGGGACTGGACCCAGGTCACTGGCGTTACAAAGCGACGTAGAGACGGCGGTGGGGACTGGACCCAGGTCACTGGCGTTACAAAGCGACGTAGAGACGGCGGTGGGGACTGGACCCAGGTCACTGCCGTTACAAAGCGACGTAGAGACGGCGGTGTGGACTGGACCCAGGTCACTGGCGTTACAAAGCGACGTAGAGACGGCGGTGGGGACTGGACCCAGGTCACTGGCTTTACAAAGCGATGTGGAGACGGCGGTGGGTACTGGACCCAGGTCACTGGCGTTACAAAGCGATGTAGAGACGGCAGTGGGGACTGGACCCAGGTCACTGGCGTTACAAAGCGATGTAGAGACGGCGGTGGGGACTGGACCCAGGTCACTGCCGTTATAAAGTGATGTAGAGACGGCGGTGGGGACTGGACCCAGGTTACTGGCGTTACAAAGCGATGTAGAGACGGCGGTGGGGACTGGACCCAGGTCACTGGCGTTACAAAGTGATGTAGAGATGGCGGTGGGGACTGGACCCAGGTCACTGGCGTTACAAAGCGACGTAGAGATGGCGGTGGGGACTGGACCCAGGTCACTGGCGTTACAAAGCGACGTAGAGACGACGGTGGTGACTGGACCCAGGTCACTGCCGTTACAAAGCGATGTAGAGACGGCGGTGGGGACTGGACCCAGGTCACTGCTGTTATAAAGCGAAGTAGAGACGGCGGTGGGGACTGGACCCAGGTCACTGCCGTTACAAAGTGACGTAGAGACGGCGGTGGGGACTGGACCCATGTCACTGGCGTTACAAAGCGACGTAGAGACGGCGGTGGGGACTGGACCCAGGTCACTGCCGTTACAAAGCGACGTAGAGACGGCGGTGGGGACTGGACCCAGGTCACTGGCGTTACAAAGCGACGTAGAGACGGCGGTGGGGACTGGACCCAGGTCACTGGCGTTACAAAGCGATGTAGAGACGGCGGTGGGGACTGGACCCAGGTCACTGCCGTTACAAAGCGAGGCGGTGGGGACTGGACCCAGGTCACTGGCGTTACAAAGCGATGTAGAGACGGCGCTGGGGACTGGACCCAGGTCACTGCCGTTACAAAGCGACGTAGAGACGGCGGTGGGGACTGGACCCAGGTCACTGCCGTTACAAAGCGACGTAGAGACGGCGGTGGGGACTGGGCCCAGGTCACTGCCGTTACAAAGCGATGTAGAGACGGCGGTGGGGACTGGACCCAGGTCACTGGCGTTACAAAGCGACGTAGAGACGGCGGTGGGGACTGGACCCAGGTCACTGCCGTTACAAAGCGACGTAGAGACGGCGGTGGGTACTGGACCCAGGTCAATGGCGTTATAAAGCGATGTCGAGACGGCGGTGGGGACTGGACCCAGGTCACTGCCGTTACAAAGCAATGTAGAGACGGCGGTGGGGACTGGACCCAGGTCACTGCCGTTACAAAGCGATGTAGAGACGGCGGTGGGGACTGGACCCAGGGCACTGGCGTTACAAAGCGATGTAGAGACGGCGCTGGGGACTGGACCCAGGTCACTGCCGTTACAAAGCGATGTAGAGACGGCGGTGGGGACTGGGCCCAGGTCACTGCCGTTACAAAGCAACATAGAGACGGCGGTGGGGACTGGACCCAGGTCACTGCCGTTACAAAGCGACGTAGAGACGGCGGTGGGGACTGGGCCCAGGTCACTGCCGTTACAAAGCGATGTAGAGACGGCGGTGGGGACTGGGCCCAGGTCACTGCCGTTACAAAGCAACATAGAGACGGCGGTGGGGACTGGACCCAGGTCACTGCCGTTACAAAGCGACGTAGAGACGGCGGTGGGGACTGGACCCAGGTCACTGGCGTTACAAAGCGACGTAGAGACGGCGGTGGGGACTGGACCCAGGTCACTGGCGTTATAAAGCGATGTAGAGATGGCGGTGGGGACTGGACCCAGGTCACTGGCGTTACAAAGCGACATAGAGATGGCGGTGGGGACTGGACCCGGGTCACTGCCTTTACAAAGCTACATAGAGACGGCGGTGGGGACTGGACCCAGGTCACTGCCGTTACAAAGCGACGTAGACACGGCGGTGGGGACTGGACCCAGGTCACTGGCGTTACAAAGCGATGTAGAGACGGCGGTGGGGACTGGACCCAGGTCACTGGCGTTACAAAGCGATGTAGAGACGGCGGTGGGGACTGGACCCAGGTCACTGGCGTTACAAAGTGATGTAGAGATGGCGGTGGGGACTGGACCCAGGTCACTGGCGTTACAAAGCGACGTAGAGATGGCGGTGGGGACTGGACCCAGGTCACTGGCGTTACAAAGCGACGTAGAGACGGCGGTGGTGACTGGACCCAGGTCACTGCCGTTACAAAGCGATGTAGAGACGGCGGTGGGGACTGGACCCAGGTCACTGCTGTTATAAAGCGACGTAGAGACGGCGGTGGGGACTGGACCCAGGTAACTGCCGTTACAAAGCGACGTAGAGACGGCGGTGGGGACTGGACCCAGGTCATTGGCGTTACAAAGCGACGTAGAGACGGCGGTGGGGACTGGACCCAGGTCACTGCCGTTACAAAGCGACGTAGAGAGTGCGGTGGGGACTGGACCCAGGTCACTGGCGTTACAAAGCGACGTAGAGACGGCGGTCGGGACTGGACCCAGGTCACTGGCGTTACAAAGCGATGTAGAGACGGAGGTGTGGACTGGACCCAGGTCACTGCCGTTACAAAGCGACATAGAGACGGCGGTGGGGACTGGACCCAGGTCACTGCCGTTACAAAGCAATGTAGAGACGGCGGTGGGGACTGGACCCAGGTCACTGCCGTTACAAAGCGATGTAGAGACGGCGGTGGGGACTGGACCCAGGGCACTGGCGTTACAAAGCGATGTAGAGACGGCGGTGGGGACTGGACCCAGGTCACTGCCGTTACAAAGCGATGTAGAGACGGCGGTGGGGACTGGACCCAGGGCACTGGCGTTACAAAGCGATGTAGAGACGGCGGTGGGGACTGGACCCAGGGCACTGGCGTTACAAAGCGATGTAGAGACGGCGGTGGGGACTGGACCCAGGTCACTGCCCTTACAAAGCGATGTAGAGACGGCGGTGGGGACTGGGCCCAGGTCACTGCCATTACAAAGCAACATAGAGACGGCGGTGGGGACTGGACCCAGGTCACTGCCGTTACAAAGTGACGTAGAGACAGCGGTGGGGACTGGGCCCAGGTCACTGCCGTTACAAAGCGATGTAGAGACGGCGGTGGGGACTGGGCCCAGGTCACTGCCGTTACAAAGCAACATAGAGACGGCGGTGGGGACTGGACCCAGGTCACTGCCGTTACAAAGCGACGTAGAGACGGCGGTGGGGACTGGACCCAGGTCACTGGCGTTACAAAGCGACGTAGAGACGGCGGTGGGGACTGGACCCAGGTCACTGGCGTTACAAAGCGACGTAGAGACGGCGGTGGGGACTGGACCCAGGTCACTGCCGTTACAAAGCGACGTAGAGACGGCGGTGTGGACTGGACCCAGGTCACTGGCGTTACAAAGCGATGTAGAGACGGCGGTGGGGACTGGACCCAGGTCACTGGCATTACAAAGCGATGTAGAGACGGCGGTGGGTACTGGACCCAGGTCACTGGCGTTACAAAGCGATGTAGAGACGGCAGTGGGGACTGGACCCAGGTCACTGGCGTTACAAAGCGATGTAGAGACGGCGGTGGGGACTGGACCCAGGTCACTGCCGTTATAAAGTGATGTAGAGACGGCGGTGGGGACTGGACCCAGGTTACTGGCGTTACAAAGCGATGTTGAGACGGCGGTGGGGACTGGACCCAGGTCACTGGCGTTACAAAGTGATGTAGAGATGGCGGTGGGGACTGGACCCAGGTCACTGGCGTTACAAAGCGACATAGAGACGGCGGTGGTGACTGGACCCAGGTCACTGGCATTACAAAGCGATGTAGAGACGGCGGTGGGTACTGGACCCAGGTCAATGGCGTTATAAAGCGATGTCGAGACGGCGGTGGGGACTGGACCCAGGTCACTGCCGTTACAAAGCAATGTAGAGACGGCGGTGGGGACTGGACCCAGGTCACTGCCGTTACAAAGCGATGTAGAGACGGCGGTGGGGACTGGACCCAGGGCACTGGCGTTACAAAGCGATGTAGAGACGGCGCTGGGGACTGGACCCAGGTCACTGCCGTTACAAAGCGATGTAGAGACGGCGGTGGGGACTGGGCCCAGGTCACTGCCGTTACAAAGCAACATAGAGACGGCGGTGGGGACTGGACCCAGGTCACTGCCGTTACAAAGCGACGTAGAGACGGCGGTGGGGACTGGGCCCAGGTCACTGCCGTTACGAAGCGATGTAGAGACGGCGGTGGGGACTGGGCCCAGGTCACTGCCGTTACAAAGCAACATAGAGACGGCGGTGGGGACTGGACCCAGGTCACTGCCGTTACAAAGCGACGTAGAGACGGCGGTGGGGACTGGACCCAGGTCACTGGCGTTACAAAGCGACGTAGATACGGCGGTGGGGACTGGACCCAGGTCACTGGCGTTATAAAGCGATGTAGAGATGGCGGTGGGGACTGGACCCAGGTCACTGGCGTTACAAAGCGACGTAGAGATGGCGGTGGGGACTGGACCCGGGTCACTGCCTTTACAAAGCTACATAGAGACGGCGGTGGGGACTGGACCCAGGTCACTGCCGTTACAAAGCGACGTAGACACGGCGGTGGGGACTGGACCCAGGTCACTGGCGTTACAAAGCGATGTAGAGACGGCGCTGGGGACTGGACCCAGGTCACTGCCGTTACAAAGCGATGTAGAGACGGCGGTGGGGACTGGACCCAGGTCACTGGCGTTACAAAGCGATGTAGAGACGGCGGTGGGGACTGGACCCAGGTCACTGCCGTTACAAAGCAACATAGAGACGGCGGTGGGGACTGGACCCGGGTCACTGCCTTTACAAAGCTACATAGAGACGGCGGTGGGGACTGGACCCAGGTCACTGCCGTTACAAAGCGACGTAGACACGGCGGTGGGGACTGGACCCAGGTCACTGGCGTTACAAAGCGATGTAGAGACGGCGCTGGGGACTGGACCCAGGTCACTGCCGTTACAAAGCGATGTAGAGACGGCGGTGGGGACTGGACCCAGGTCACTGGCGTTACAAAGCGATGTAGAGACGGCGGTGGGGACTGGGCCCAGGTCACTGCCGTTACAAAGCAACATAGAGACGGCGGTGGGGACTGGACCCAGGTCACTGCCGTTACAAAGCGACGTAGAGACGGCGGTGGGGACTGGGCCCAGGTCACTGCCGTTACAAAGCGATGTAGAGACGGCGGTGGGGACTGGGCCCAGGTCACTGCCGTTACAAAGCAACATAGAGACGGCGGTGGGGACTGGACCCAGGTCACTGCCGTTACAAAGCGACGTAGAGACGGCGGTGGGGACTGGACCCAGGTCACTGGCGTTACAAAGCGACGTAGAGACGGCGGTGGGGACTGGACCCAGGTCACTGGCGTTATAAAGCGATGTAGAGACAGCGGTGGGGACTGGACCCAGGTCACTGGCATTACAAAGCGACGTAGAGACGGCGGTGGGGACTGGACCCGGGTCACTGCCTTTACAAAGCTACATAGAGACGGCGGTGGGGACTGGACCCAGGTCACTGCCGTTACAAAGCGACGTAGACACGGCGGTGGGGACTGGACCCAGGTCACTGGCGTTACAAAGCGATGTAGAGACGGCGCTGGGGACTGGACCCAGGTCACTGCCGTTACAAAGCGATGTAGAGACGGCGGTGGGGACTGGACCCAGGTCACTGGCGTTACAAAGCGATGTAGAGACGGCGGTGGGGACTGGACCCAGGTCACTGGCGTTATAAAGCGATGTAGAGACGGAGGTGTGGACTGGACCCAGGTCACTGCCGTTACAAAGCAATGTAGAGACGGCGGTGGGGACTGGACCCGGGTCACTGGCGTTACAAAGCGATGTAGAGACGGCGGTGGGGACTGGACCCAGGTCACTGGCGTTACAAAGCGATGTAGAGACGGCGGTGGGGACTGGACCCAGGTCACTGCCGTTATAAAGTGATGTAGAGACGGCTGTGGGGACTGGACCCAGGTCACTGGCGTTACAAAGCGATGTAGAGACGGCGGTGGGGACTGGACCCAGGTCACTGGCGTTGCAAAGCGATGTAGAGACGGCGGTGGGGACTGGACCCAGGTCACTGGCGTTACAAAGCGACGTAGAGATGGCGATGGGGACTGGACCCAGGTTACTGCCGTTACAAAGCGACGTAGAGATGGCGGTGGGGACTGGACCCAGGTCACTGGCGATACAAAGCGACGTAGAGACGGCGGTGGTGACTGGACCCAGGTCACTGCCGTTACAAAGCGATGTAGAGACGGCGGTGGGGACTGGACCCAGGTCACTGCCGTTACAAAGCGATGTACAGATGGCGGTGGGGACTGGACCCAGGTCACTGGCGTTACAAAGCGATGTAGAGATGGCGGTGGGGACTGGACCCAGGTCACTGGCATTACAAAGCGACGTAGAGACGGCGGTGGTGACTGGATCCAGGTCACTGCCGTTACAAAGCGACGTAGAGACGGCGGTGGGGACTGGACCCAGGTCACTGCTGTTATAAAGCGACGTAGAGACGGCGGTGGGGACTGGACCCAGGTCACTGCCGTTACAAAGCGACGTAGAGACGGCGGTGGGGACTGGACCCAGGTCATTGGCGTTACAAAGCGACGTAGAGACGGCGGTGGGGACTGGACCCAGGTCACTGCCGTTACAAAGCGACGTAGAGACGGCGGTGGGGACTGGACCCAGGTCACTGGCGTTACAAAGCGACGTAGAGACGGCGGTCGGGACTGGACCCAGGTCACTGGCGTTACAAAGCGATGTAGAGACGGAGGTGTGGACTGGACCCAGGTCACTGCCGTTACAAAGCGACATAGAGACGGCGGTGGGGACTGGACCCAGGTCACTGCCGTTACAAAGCAATGTAGAGACGGCGGTGGGGACTGGACCCAGGTCACTGCCGTTACAAAGCGATGTAGAGACGGCGGTGGGGACTGGACCCAGAGCACTGGCGTTACAAAGCGATGTAGAGACGGCGCTGGGGACTGGACCCAGGTCACTGCCCTTACAAAGCGATGTAGAGACGGCGGTGGGGACTGGGCCCAGGTCACTGCCGTTACAAAGTGACGTAGAGACAGCGGTGGGGACTGGGCCCAGGTCACTGCCGTTACAAAGCGATGTAGAGACGGCGGTGGGGACTGGGCCCAGGTCACTGCCGTTACAAAGCAACATAGAGACGGCGGTGGGGACTGGACCCAGGTCACTGCCGTTACAAAGCGACGTAGAGACGGCGGTGGGGACTGGACCCAGGTCACTGCCGTTACAAAGCGACGTAGAGACGGCAGTGGGGACTGGACCCAGGTCACTGGCGTTACAAAGCGACGTAGAGACGGCGGTGGGGACTGGACCCAGGTCACTGGCGTTACAAAGCGACGTAGAGACGGCGGTGGGGACTGGACCCAGGTCACTGCCGTTACAAAGCGACGTAGAGACGGCGGTGTGGACTGGACCCAGGTCACTGGCGTTACAAAGCGACGTAGAGACGGCGGTGGGGACTGGACCCAGGTCACTGGCTTTACAAAGCGATGTGGAGACGGCGGTGGGTACTGGACCCAGGTCACTGGCGTTACAAAGCGATGTAGAGACGGCAGTGGGGACTGGACCCAGGTCACTGGCGTTACAAAGCGATGTAGAGACGGCGGTGGGGACTGGACCCAGGTCACTGCCGTTATAAAGTGATGTAGAGACGGCGGTGGGGACTGGACCCAGGTCACTGGCGTTACAAAGCGATGTAGAGACGGCGGTGGGGACTGGACCCAGGTCACTGGCGTTACAAAGTGATGTAGAGATGGCGGTGGGGACTGGACCCAGGTCACTGGCGTTACAAAGCGACGTAGAGATGGCGGTGGGGACTGGACCCAGGTCACTGGCGTTACAAAGCGACGTAGAGACGACGGTGGTGACTGGACCCAGGTCACTGCCGTTACAAAGCGATGTAGAGACGGCGGTGGGGACTGGACCCAGGTCACTGCTGTTATAAAGCGAAGTAGAGACGGCGGTGGGGACTGGACCCAGGTCACTGCCGTTACAAAGTGACGTAGAGACGGCGGTGGGGACTGGACCCAGGTCACTGGCGTTACAAAGCGACGTAGAGACGGCGGTGGGGACTGGACCCAGGTCACTGCCGTTACAAAGCGACGTAGAGACGGCGGTGGGGACTGGACCCAGGTCACTGGCGTTACAAAGCGACGTAGAGACGGCGGTGGGGACTGGACCCAGGTCACTGGCGTTACAAAGCGATGTAGAGACGGCGGTGGGGACTGGACCCAGGTCACTGCCGTTACAAAGCGAGGCGGTGGGGACTGGACCCAGGTCACTGGCGTTACAAAGCGATGTAGAGACGGCGCTGGGGACTGGACCCAGGTCACTGCCGTTACAAAGCGACGTAGAGACGGCGGTGGGGACTGGACCCAGGTCACTGCCGTTACAAAGCGACGTAGAGACGGCGGTGGGGACTGGGCCCAGGTCACTGCCGTTACAAAGCGATGTAGAGACGGCGGTGGGGACTGGGCCCAGGTCACTGCCGTTACAAAGCAACATAGAGACGGCGGTGGGGACTGGACCCAGGTCACTGCCGTTACAAAGCGACGTAGAGACGGCGGTGGGGACTGGACCCAGGTCACTGGCGTTACAAAGCGACGTAGAGACGGCGGTGGGGACTGGACCCAGGTCACTGGCGTTATAAAGCGATGTAGAGACAGCGGTGGGGACTGGACCCAGGTCACTGGCATTACAAAGCGACGTAGAGACGGCGGTGGGGACTGGACCCGGGTCACTGCCTTTACAAAGCTACATAGAGACGGCGGTGGGGACTGGACCCAGGTCACTGCCGTTACAAAGCGACGTAGACACGGCGGTGGGGACTGGACCCAGGTCACTGGCGTTACAAAGCGATGTAGAGACGGCGCTGGGGACTGGACCCAGGTCACTGCCGTTACAAAGCGATGTAGAGACGGCGGTGGGGACTGGACCCAGGTCACTGGCGTTACAAAGCGATGTAGAGACGGCGGTGGGGACTGGACCCAGGTCACTGGCGTTATAAAGCGATGTAGAGACGGAGGTGTGGACTGGACCCAGGTCACTGCCGTTACAAAGCAATGTAGAGACGGCGGTGGGGACTGGACCCGGGTCACTGGCGTTACAAAGCGATGTAGAGACGGCGGTGGGGACTGGACCCAGGTCACTGGCGTTACAAAGCGATGTAGAGACGGCGGTGGGGACTGGACCCAGGTCACTGCCGTTATAAAGTGATGTAGAGACGGCGGTGGGGACTGGACCCAGGTCACTGGCGTTACAAAGCGATGTAGAGACGGCGGTGGGGACTGGACCCAGGTCACTGGCGTTGCAAAGCGATGTAGAGACGGCGGTGGGGACTGGACCCAGGTCACTGGCGTTACAAAGCGACGTAGAGATGGCGATGGGGACTGGACCCAGGTTACTGCCGTTACAAAGCGACGTAGAGATGGCGGTGGGGACTGGACCCAGGTCACTGGCGATACAAAGCGACGTAGAGACGGCGGTGGTGACTGGACCCAGGTCACTGCCGTTACAAAGCGATGTAGAGACGGCGGTGGGGACTGGACCCAGGTCACTGCCGTTACAAAGCGATGTACAGATGGCGGTGGGGACTGGACCCAGGTCACTGGCGTTACAAAGCGATGTAGAGATGGCGGTGGGGACTGGACCCAGGTCACTGGCATTACAAAGCGACGTAGAGACGGCGGTGGTGACTGGATCCAGGTCACTGCCGTTACAAAGCGACGTAGAGACGGCGGTGGGGACTGGACCCAGGTCACTGCTGTTATAAAGCGACGTAGAGACGGCGGTGGGGACTGGACCCAGGTCACTGCCGTTACAAAGCGACGTAGAGACGGCGGTGGGGACTGGACCCAGGTCATTGGCGTTACAAAGCGACGTAGAGACGGCGGTGGGGACTGGACCCAGGTCACTGCCGTTACAAAGCGACGTAGAGACGGCGGTGGGGACTGGACCCAGGTCACTGGCGTTACAAAGCGACGTAGAGACGGCGGTCGGGACTGGACCCAGGTCACTGGCGTTACAAAGCGATGTAGAGACGGAGGTGTGGACTGGACCCAGGTCACTGCCGTTACAAAGCGACATAGAGACGGCGGTGGGGACTGGACCCAGGTCACTGCCGTTACAAAGCAATGAAGAGACGGCGGTGGGGACTGGACCCAGGTCACTGCCGTTACAAAGCGATGTAGAGACGGCGGTGGGGACTGGACCCAGAGCACTGGCGTTACAAAGCGATGTAGAGACGGCGCTGGGGACTGGACCCAGGTCACTGCCCTTACAAAGCGATGTAGAGACGGCGGTGGGGACTGGGCCCAGGTCACTGCCGTTACAAAGTGACGTAGAGACAGCGGTGGGGACTGGGCCCAGGTCACTGCCGTTACAAAGCGATGTAGAGACGGCGGTGGGGACTGGGCCCAGGTCACTGCCGTTACAAAGCAACATAGAGACGGCGGTGGGGACTGGACCCAGGTCACTGCCGTTACAAAGCGACGTAGAGACGGCGGTGGGGACTGGACCCAGGTCACTGCCGTTACAAAGCGACGTAGAGACGGCAGTGGGGACTGGACCCAGGTCACTGGCGTTACAAAGCGACGTAGAGACGGCGGTGGGGACTGGACCCAGGTCACTGGCGTTACAAAGCGACGTAGAGACGGCGGTGGGGACTGGACCCAGGTCACTGCCGTTACAAAGCGACGTAGAGACGGCGGTGTGGACTGGACCCAGGTCACTGGCGTTACAAAGCGACGTAGAGACGGCGGTGGGGACTGGACCCAGGTCACTGGCTTTACAAAGCGATGTGGAGACGGCGGTGGGTACTGGACCCAGGTCACTGGCGTTACAAAGCGATGTAGAGACGGCAGTGGGGACTGGACCCAGGTCACTGGCGTTACAAAGCGATGTAGAGACGGCGGTGGGGACTGGACCCAGGTCACTGCCGTTATAAAGTGATGTAGAGACGGCGGTGGGGACTGGACCCAGGTTACTGGCGTTACAAAGCGATGTAGAGACGGCGGTGGGGACTGGACCCAGGTCACTGGCGTTACAAAGTGATGTAGAGATGGCGGTGGGGACTGGACCCAGGTCACTGGCGTTACAAAGCGACGTAGAGATGGCGGTGGGGACTGGACCCAGGTCACTGGCGTTACAAAGCGACGTAGAGACGACGGTGGTGACTGGACCCAGGTCACTGCCGTTACAAAGCGATGTAGAGACGGCGGTGGGGACTGGACCCAGGTCACTGCTGTTATAAAGCGAAGTAGAGACGGCGGTGGGGACTGGACCCAGGTCACTGCCGTTACAAAGTGACGTAGAGACGGCGGTGGGGACTGGACCCAGGTCACTGGCGTTACAAAGCGACGTAGAGACGGCGGTGGGGACTGGACCCAGGTCACTGCCGTTACAAAGCGACGTAGAGACGGCGGTGGGGACTGGACCCAGGTCACTGGCGTTACAAAGCGACGTAGAGACGGCGGTGGGGACTGGACCCAGGTCACTGGCGTTACAAAGCGATGTAGAGACGGCGGTGGGGACTGGACCCAGGTCACTGCCGTTACAAAGCGAGGCGGTGGGGACTGGACCCAGGTCACTGGCGTTACAAAGCGATGTAGAGACGGCGCTGGGGACTGGACCCAGGTCACTGCCGTTACAAAGCGACGTAGAGACGGCGGTGTGGACTGGACTCAGGTCACTGGCGTTACAAAGCGATGTAGAGACGGCGGTGGTGACTGGACCCAGGTCACTGGCATTACAAAGCGATGTAGAGATGGCGGTGGTGACTGGACCCAGGTCACTGCCGTTACAAAGCAATGTAGCGACGGCGGTGGGGACTGGACCCAGGTCACTGCCGTTACAAAGCGATGTAGAGACGGCGGTGGGGACTGGACCCAGGGCACTGGTGTTACAAAGCGATGTAGAGACGGCGCTGGGGACTGGACCCAGGTCACTGGCGTTACAAAGCGACGTAGAGACGGCGGTGGGGACTGGACCCAGGTCACTGGCGTTACAAAGCGATGTAGAGACGGCGGTGGGGACTGGACCCAGGTCACTGCCGTTACAAAGCGAGGCGGTGGGGACTGGACCCAGGTCACTGGCATTACAAAGCGATGTAGAGACGGCGGTGGGGACTGGACCCAGGTCACTGCCGTTACAAAGCGAGGCGGTGGGGACTGGATCCAGGTCACTGCCGTTACAAAGCGACGTAGAGACGGTGGTGGGGACTGGACCCGGGTCACTGCCGTTACAAAGCGATGTAGAGACGGCGGTGGGGACTGGACCAAGGTCACTGGCGTTACAAAGCGACGTAGAGACGGCGGTGGGGACTGGACCCAGGTCACTGCCGTTACAAAGCAACATAGAGACGGCGGTGGGGACTGGACCCAGGTCACTGCCGTTACAAAGCGACGTAGAGACGGCGGTGTGGACTGGACCCAGGTCACTGGCGTTACAAAGCGATGTAGAGACGGCGGTGGGGACTGGACCCAGGTCACTGGCATTACAAAGCGATGTAGAGACGGCGGTGGGTACTGGACCCAGGTCACTGGCGTTACAAAGCGATGTAGAGACGGCAGTGGGGACTGGACCCAGGTCACTGGCGTTACAAAGTGATGTAGAGACGGCGGTGGGGACTGGACCCAGGTCACTGCCGTTATAAAGTGATGTAGAGACGGCGGTGGGGACTGGACCCAGGTTACTGGTGTTACAAAGCGATGTAGAGACGGCGGTGGGGACTGGACCCAGGTCACTGGCGTTACAAAGTGATGTAGAGATGGCGGTGGGGACTGGACCCAGGTCACTGGCGTTAGAATGCGACGTAGTGATGGCGGTGGGGACTGGACCCAGGTCACTGGCGTTACAAAGCGACGTAGAGACGGCGGTGGTGACTGGACCCAGGTCACTGCCGTTATAAAGCGATGTAGAGACGGCGGTGGGGACTGGACCCAGGTCACTGCCGTTACAAAGCGACGTAGAGACGGCGGTGGGGACTAGACCCAGGACACTGGCGTTACAAAGCGACGTAGAGACGGCGGTGGGGACTGGACCCAGGTCACTGCCGTTACAAAGCGACGTAGAGACGGCGGTGGGGACTGGACCCAGGTCACTGGCGTTACAAAGCGACGTAGAGACGGCGGTGGGGACTGGACCCAGGTCACTGGCGTTACAAAGCGATGTAGAGGCGGCGGTGGGGACTGGACCCAGGTCACTGCCGTTACAAAGCGAGGCGGTGGGGACTGGACCCAGGTCACTGGCGTTACAAAGCGATGTAGAGACGGCGGTGGGGACTGGACCCAGGTCACTGCCGTTACAAAGCGAGGCGGTGGGGACTGGACCCAGGTCACTGCCGTTACAATGCGACGTAGAGACGGCGGTGGGGACTGGACCCAGGTCACTGGCGTTACAAAGCGATGTAGAGACGGCAGTGGGGACTGGACCCAGGTCACTGGCGTTACAAAGCGACGTAGAGACGGCGGTGGGGACTGGACCCAGGTCACTGGCGTTACAAAGCGACGTAGAGACGGCGGTGGGGACTGGACCCAGGTCACTGGCGTTACAAAGCGACGTAGAGACGGCGGTGGGGACTGGACCCAGGTCACTGCCATTACAAAGCAACATAGAGACGGCGGTGGGGACTGGACCCAGGTAACTGCCGTTACAAAGCGACGTAGAGACGGCGGTGTGGACTGGACACAGGTCACTGGCGTTACAAAGCGATGTAGAGACGGCGGTGGGGACTGGACCCAGGTCACTGGCATTACAAAGCGATGTAGAGACGGCGGTGGGTACTGGACCCAGGTCACTGGCGTTACAAAGCGATGTAGAGACGGCAGTGGGGACTGGACCCAGGTCACTGGCGTTACAAAGCGATGTAGAGACGGCGGTGGGGACTGGACCCAGGTCACTGCCGTTATAAAGTGATGTAGAGACGGCGGTGGGGACTGGACCCAGGTCACTGCCGTTACAAATCGAGGCGGTGGGGACTGGACCCAGGTCACTGGCGTTACAAAGCGATGTAGAGACGGCGGTGGGGACTGGACCCAGGTCACTGCCGTTACAAAGCGAGGCGGTGGGGACTGGACCCAGGTCACTGCCGTTACAAAGCGACGTAGAGACGGTGGTGGGGACTGGACCCGGGTCACTGCCGTTACAAAGCGATGTAGAGACGGCGGTGGGGACTGGACCCAGGTCACTGGCGTTACAAAGCGATGTAGAGACGGCAGTGGGGACTGGACCCAGGTCACTGGCGTTACAAAGCGATGTAGAGACGGCGGTGGGGACTGGACCCAGGTCACTGCCGTTATAAAGTGATGTAGAGACGGCGGTGGGGACTGGACCCAGGTTACTGGCGTTACAAAGCGATGTAGAGACGGCGGTGGGGACTGGACCCAGGTCACTGGCGTTACAAAGTGTTGTTGAGATGGCGGTGGGGACTGGACCCAGGTCACTGGCGTTACAAAGCGACGTAGAGATGGCGGTGGGGACTGGACCCAGGTCACTGGCGTTACAAAGCGACGTAGAGACGGCGGTGGTGACTGGACCCAGGTCACTGCCGTTACAAAGCGATGTAGAGACGGCGTTGGGGACTGGACCCAGGTCACTGCTGTTATAAAGCGATGTAGAGACGGCGGTGGGGACAGGACCCAGGTCACTGCCGTTACAAAGCGAAGTAGAGACGGCGGTGGGGACTGGACCCAGGTCACTGGCGTTACAAAGCGACGTAGAGACGGCGGTGGGGACTGGACCCAGGTCACTGCCGTTACAAAGCGACGTAGAGACGGCGGTGGGGACTGGACCCAGGTCACTGGCGTTACAAAGCGACGTAGAGACGGCGGTGGGGACTGGACCCAGGCCTCTGGCGTTACAAAGCGATGTAGAGACGGCGGTGGGGACTGGACCCAGGTCACTGCCATTACAAAGCGAGGCGGTGGGGACTGGACCCAGGTCACTGGCGTTACAAAGCGATGTAGAGACGGCGGTGGGGACTGGACCCAGGTCACTGCCGTTACAAAGCGAGGCGGTGGGGACTGGACCCAGGTCACTGCCGTTACAAAGCGACGTAGAGACGGTGGTGGGGACTGGACCCGGGTCACTCCCGTTACAAAGCGATGTAGAGACGGCGGTGGGGACTGGACCCAGGTCACTGGCGTTACAAAGCGATGTAGAGACGGCGGTGGGGACTGGACCCAGGTCACAGGCGTTACAAAGTGATGTAGAGATGGCGGTGGGGACTGGACCCAGGTCACTGGCGTTACAAAGCGATGTGGAGACAGCGGTGGGGACTGGACCCAGGTCACTGGCGTTACAAACCGATGTAGAGACAGCGGTGGGGACTGGACCCAGGTCACTGTTGTTATAAAGCGATGTCGAGACGGCAGTGGGGACTGGACCCAGGTCACTGCCGTTATAAAGCGATGTAGAGACGGCGGTGGGGACTGGACCCAGGTCACTGGCGTTACAAAGCGATGTAGAGACGGCGGTGGGGACTGGACCCAGGTCACTGGCGTTACAAAGCGATGTAGAGACGGCGGTGGGGACTGGACCCAGGTCACTGGCGTTACAAAGCGATGTAGAGACGGCGGTGGGGACTGGACCCAGGTCACTGGCGTTACAAAGCGATGTAGAGACGGCGGTGGGGACTGGACCCAGGTCACTGGCGTTACAAAGCGATGTAGAGACGGCGGTGGGGACTGGACCCAGGTCACTGGCGTTACAAAGCGATGTAGAGACGGCGGTGGGGACTGGACCCAGGTCACTGGCGTTACAAACTGATGTAGAGACGGCGGTGGGGACTGGACCCAGGTCACTGGCGTTACAAAGTGATGTAGAGACGGCGGTGGGGACTGGACCCAGGTCACTGGCGTTACAAAGCGATGTAGAGACGGCGGTGGGGACTGGACCCAGGTCACCTCCATTACAAAGCGACGTAGAGACGGCGGTGGGGACTGGACCCAGGTCACTGGCGTTACAAAGCGATGTAGAGACGGCGGTGGGGACTGGACCCAGGTCACTGGCGTTACAAAGCGATGTAGAGACGGCGGTGGGGACTGGACCCAGGTCACTGCCGTTACAAAGCGACGTAGAGACGGCGGTGGGGACTGGACCCAGGTCACTGCTGTTATAAAGCGATGTAGAGACGGCGGTGGGGACTGGACCCAGGTCACTGGCGTTATAAAGTGATGTAGAGACGGCGGTGGGGACTGGACCCAGGTCACTGGCGTTACAAAGCGACGTAGAGACGGCGGTGGGGACTGGACCCAGGTCACTGGCGTTACAAAGCGATGTAGAGCCGGCGATGGGGACTGGACCCAGGTCACTGGCGTTACAAAGCGATGTAGAGACGGCGGTGGGGACTGGACCCGGGTCACTGGCGTTACAAAGCGATGTAGAGACGGCGGTGGGTACTGGACCCGGGTCACTGCCGTTACGAAGCGATGTAGAGACGGCGGTGGGGACTGGACCCAGGTCACTGCCGTTATAAAGCGATGTAGAGACGGCGGTGGGGACTGGACCCAGGTCACTGCCGTTACAAAGCGACGTAGAGACGGCGGTGGGGACTGGACCCAGGTCACTGGCGTTACAAAGCGATGTAGAGACGGCGGTGGGGACTGGACCCAGGTCACTGGCGTTACAAAGCGAGGTAGAGACGGCGGTGGGGACAGGACCCAGGTCACTGGCGTTATAAAGCGACGTAGAGACGGCGGTGGGGACTGGACCCAGGTCACTGGCGTTACAAAGCGATGCAGAGACGGCGGTGGGGACTGGACCCAGGTCACTGGCGTTACAAAGCGAGGTAGAGACGGCGGTGGGGACAGGACCCAGGTCACTGGCGTTACAAAGCGATGTAGAGACGGCGGTGGGGACTGGACCCAGGTCACTGCCGTTATAAAGCGATGTAGAGACGGCGGTGGGAACTGGACCCAGGTCACTGGCGTTACCAAGCGATGTAGAGACGGCGGTGGGGACTGGACCCAGGTCACTGGCATTACAAAGTGACGTAGTGACGGCGGTGGAGACTGGACCCAGGTCACTGGCGTTACAAAGCGATGTAGAGATGGCGGTGGTGACTGGACCCAGGTCACTGCCGTTACAAAGCGATGTAGAGACGGCGGTGGGTACTGGACGCTGGTCACTGGCGTTATAAAGCGATGTCGAGACGGCGGTGGGGACTGGACCCAGGTCTCTGCTGTTGCAAAGCAATGTAGAGACGGCGGTGGGGACTGGACCCAGGTCACTGCCGTTACAAAGCGATGTAGAGACGGCGGTGGGGACTGGACCCAGGGCACTGGCGTTACAAAGCGATGTAGAGACGGCGCTGGGGACTGGACCCAGGTCACTGCCCTTACAAAGCGATGTAGAGACGGCGGTGGGGACTGGGCCCAGGTCACTGCCGTTACAAAGCAACATAGAGACGGCGGTGGGGACTGGACCCAGTTCACTGCCATTACAAAGCGACGTAGAGACGGCGGTGGGGACTGGGCCCAGGTCACTGCCGTTACAAAGCGATGTAGAGACGGCGGTGGGGACTGGGCCCATGTCACTGCCGTTACAAAGCAACATAGAGACGGCGGTGGGGACTGGACCCAGGTCACTGCCGTTACAAAGCGACGTAGAGACGGCGCTGGGGACTGGACCCAGGTCACTGGCGTTACAAAGCGACGTAGAGACGGCGGTGGGGACTGGACCCAGGTCACTGGCGTTACAAAGCGACGTAGAGACGGCGGTGGGGACTGGACCCAGGTCACTGCCGTTACAAAGCAACATAGAGACGGCGGTGGGGACTGGACCCAGGTCACTGCCGTTACAAAGCGACGTAGAGACGGCGTTGTGGACTGGACCCAGGTCACTGGCGTTAAAAAGCGATGTAGAGACGACGGTGGGGACTGGACCCAGGTCACAGGCATTACAAAACGATGTAGAGACGGCGGTGGGTACTGGACCCAGGTCACTGGCGTTACAAAGCGATGTAGAGACGGCAGTGGGGACTGGACCCAGGTCACTGGCGTTAGAAAGCGATGTAGAGACGGCGGTGGGGACTGGACCCAGGTCACTGCCGTTATAAAGTGATGTAGAGACGGCGGTGGGGACTGGACCCAGGTTACTGGCGTTACAAAGCGATGTAGAGACGGCGGTGGGGACTGGACCAAGGTCACTGGCGTTACAAAGTGATGTAGAGATGGCGGTGGGGACTGGACCCAGGTCACTGGCGTTACAAAGCGACGTAGAGATGGCGGTGGGGACTGGACCCAGGTCACTGGCGTTACAAAGCGACGTAGAGACGGCGGTGGTGACTGGACCCAGGTCACTGCCGTTATAAAGCGACGTAGAGACGGCGTTGGGGACTGGACCCAGGTCACTGCCGTTACAAAGCGACGTAGAGACGGCGGTGGGGACTGGACCCAGGTCACTGGCGTTACAAAGCGACGTAGAGACGGCGGTGGGGACTGGACCCAGGTCACTGCCGTTACAAAGCGACGTAGAGACGGCGGTGGGGACTGGTCCCAGGTCACTGGCGTTACAAAGCGACGTAGAGACGGCGGTGGGGACTGGACCCAGGTCACTGGCGTTACAAAGCGATGTAGAGACGGCGGTGGGGACTGGACCCAGGTCACTGCCGTTACAAAGCGAGGCGGTGGGGACTGGACCCAGGTCACTGGCGTTACAAAGCGATGTAGAGACGGCGGTGGGGACTGGACCCAGGTCACTGCCGTTACAAAGCGAGGCGGTGGGGACTGGACCCAGGTCACTGCCGTTACAAAGCGACGTAGAGACGGTGGTGTGGACTGGACCCGGGTCACTGCCATTACAAAGCGATGTAGAGACGGCGGTGGGGACTGGACCCAGGTCACTGGCGTTACAAAGCGATGTAGAGACGGCAGTGGGGACTGGACCCAGGTCACTGGCGTTACAAAGCGATGTAGAGACGGCGGTGGGGACTGGACCCAGGTCACTGCCGTTATAAAGTGATGTAGAGACGGCGGTGGGGACTGGACCCAGGTTACTGGCGTTACAAAGCGATGTAGAGACGGCGGTGGGGACTGGACCCAGGTCACTGGCGTTACAAAGCGATGTAGAGATGGCGGTGGGGACTGGACCCAGGTCACTGGCGTTACAAAGCGACGTAGAGATGGCGGTGGGGACTGGACCCAGGTCACTGGCATTACAAAGCGACGTAGAGACGGCGGTGGTGACTGGACCCAGGTCACTGCCGTTACAAAGCGATGTAGAGACGGCGGTGGGGACTGGACCCAGGTCACTGCTGTTATAAAGCGATGTAGAGACGGCGGTGGGGACTGGACCCAGGTCACTGCCGTTACAAAGCGACGTAGAGACGGCGGTGGGGACTGGACCCAGGTCACTGGCGTTACAAAGCGACGTAGAGACGGCGGTGGGGACTGGACCCAGGTCACTGCCGTTACAAAGCGACGTAGAGACGGCGGTGGAGACTGGACCCAGGTCACTGGCGTTACAAAGCGACGTAGAGACGGCGGTGGGGACTGGACCCAGGTCACTGGCGTTACAAAGCGATGTAGAGACGGCGGTGGGGACTGGACCCAGGTCACTGCCGTTACAAAGCGAGGCGGTGGGGACTGGACCCAGGTCACTGGCGTTACAAAGCGATGTAGAGACGGCGGTGGGGACTGGACCCAGGTCACTGCCGTTACAAAGTGATGTAGAGACGGCGGTGGGGACTGGACCCAGGTCACTGTTGTTATAAAGCGATGTCGAGACGGCAGTGGGGACTGGACCCAGGTCACTGCCGTTATAAAGCGATGTAGAGACGGCGGTGGGGACTGGACCCAGGTCACTGGCGTTACAAAGCGATGTAGAGACGGCGGTGGGGACTGGACCCAGGTCACTGGCGTTACAAAGCGATGTAGAGACGGCGGTGGGGACTGGACCCAGGTCACTGGCGTTACAAAGCGATGTAGAGACGGCGGTGGGGACTGGACCCAGGTCACTGGCGTTACAAAGCGATGTAGAGACGGCGGTGGGGACTGGACCCAGGTCACTGGCGTTACAAAGCGATGTAGAGACGGCGGTGGGGACTGGACCCAGGTCACTGGCGTTACAAAGCGATGTAGAGACGGCGGTGGGGACTGGACCCAGGTCACTGGCGTTACAAACTGATGTAGAGACGGCGGTGGGGACTGGACCCAGGTCACTGGCGTTATAAAGCGATGTAGAGACGGCGGTGGGGACTGGACCCAGGTCACTGCCGTTACAAAGCGATGTATAGACGGCGGTGGGGACAGGACCCAGGTCACTGGCGTTACAAAGTGATGTAGAGACGGCGGTGGGGACTGGACCCAGGTCACTGGCGTTACAAAGCGATGTAGAGACGGCGGTGGGGACTGGACCCAGGTCACCTCCATTACAAAGCGACGTAGAGACGGCGGTGGGGACTGGACCCAGGTCACTGGCGTTACAAAGCGATGTAGAGACGGCGGTGGGGACTGGACCCAGGTCACTGGCGTTACAAAGCGATGTAGAGACGGCGGTGGGGACTGGACCCAGGTCACTGCCATTACAAAGCGACGTAGAGACGGCGGTGGGGACTGGACCCAGGTCACTGCTGTTATAAAGCGATGTAGAGACGGCGGTGGGGACTGGACCCAGGTCACTGGCGTTATAAAGTGATGTAGAGACGGCGGTGGGGACTGGACCCAGGTCACTGGCGTTACAAAGCGACGTAGAGACGGCGGTGGGGACTGGACCCAGGTCACTGGCGTTACAAAGCGATGTAGAGCCGGCGATGGGGACTGGACCCAGGTCACTGGCGTTACAAAGCGATGTAGAGACGGCGGTGGGGACTGGACCCGGGTCACTGGCGTTACAAAGCGATGTAGAGACGGCGGTGGGTACTGGACCCGGGTCACTGCCGTTACGAAGCGATGTAGAGACGGCGGTGGGGACTGGACCCAGGTCACTGCCGTTATCAAGCGATGTAGAGACGGCGGTGGGGACTGGACCCAGGTCACTGCCGTTACAAAGCGACGTAGAGACGGCGGTGGGGACTGGACCCAGGTCACTGGCGTTACAAAGCGATGTAGAGACGGCGGTGGGGACTGGACCCAGGTCACTGGCGTTACAAAGCGAGGTAGAGACGGCGGTGGGGACAGGACCCAGGTCACTGGCATTATAAAGCGACGTAGAGACGGCGGTGGGGACTGGACCCAGGTCACTGGCGTTACAAAGCGATGCAGAGACGGCGGTGGGGACTGGACCCAGGTCACTGGCGTTACAAAGCGAGGTAGAGACGGCGGTGGGGACAGGACCCAGGTCACTGGCGTTACAAAGCGATGTAGAGACGGCGGTGGGGACTGGACCCAGGTCACTGCCGTTATAAAGCGATGTAGAGACGGCGGTGGGAACTGGACCCAGGTCACTGGCGTTACCAAGCGATGTAGAGACGGCGGTGGGGACTGGACCCAGGTCACTGGCATTACAAAGTGACGTAGTGACGGCGGTGGAGACTGGACCCAGGTCACTGGCGTTACAAAGCGATGTAGAGATGGCGGTGGTGACTGGACCCAGGTCACTGCCGTTACAAAGCGATGTAGAGACGGCGGTGGGTACTGGACGCTGGTCACTGGCGTTATAAAGCGATGTCGAGACGGCGGTGGGGACTGGACCCAGGTCTCTGCCGTTACAAAGCAATGTAGAGACGGCGGTGGGGACTGGACCCAGGTCACTGCCGTTACAAAGCGACGTAGAGACGGCGGTGGGGACTGGACCCAGGGCACTGGCGTTACAAAGCGATGTAGAGACGGCGCTGGGGACTGGACCCAGGTCACTGCCCTTACAAAGCGATGTAGAGACGGCGGTGGGGACTGGGCCCAGGTCACTGCCGTTACAAAGCAACATAGAGACGGCGGTGGGGACTGGACCCAGTTCACTGCCATTACAAAGCGACGTAGAGACGGCGGTGGGGACTGGGCCCAGGTCACTGCCGTTACAAAGCGATGTAGAGACGGCGGTGGGGACTGGGCCCATGTCACTGCCGTTACAAAGCAACATAGAGACGGCGGTGGGGACTGGACCCAGGTCACTGCCGTTACAAAGCGACGTAGAGACGGCGCTGGGGACTGGACCCAGGTCACTGGCGTTACAAAGCGACGTAGAGACGGCGGTGGGGACTGGACCCAGGTCACTGGCGTTACAAAGCGACGTAGAGACGGCGGTGGGGACTGGACCCAGGTCACTGCCGTTACAAAGCAACATAGAGACGGCGGTGGGGACTGGACCCAGGTCACTGCCGTTACAAAGCGACGTAGAGACGGCGTTGTGGACTGGACCCAGGTCACTGGCGTTACAAAGCGATGTAGAGACGACGGTGGGGACTGGACCCAGGTCACTGGCATTACAAAACGATGTAGAGACGGCGGTGGGTACTGGACCCAGGTCACTGGCGTTACAAAGCGATGTAGAGACGGCAGTGGGGACGGACCCAGGTCACTGGCGTTACAAAGCGATGTAGAGACGGCGGTGGGGACTGGACCCAGGTCACTGCCGTTATAAAGTGATGTAGAGACGGCGGTGGGACTGGACCCAGGTTACTGGCGTTACACAGCGATGTAGAGACGGCGGTGGGGACTGGACCAAGGTCACTGGCGTTACAAAGTGATGTAGAGATGGCGGTGGGGACTGGACCCAGGTCACTGGCGTTACAAAGCGACGTAGAGATGGCGGTGGGGACTGGACCCAGGTCACTGGCGTTACAAAGCGACGTAGAGACGGCGGTGGTGACTGGACCCAGGTCACTGCCGTTATAAAGCGATGTAGAGACGGCGGTGGGGACTGGACCCAGGTCACTGCCGTTACAAAGCGACGTAGAGACGGCGGTGGGGACTGGACCCAGGTCACTGGCGTTACAAAGCGACGTAGAGACGGCGGTGGGGACTGGACCCAGGTCACTGCCGTTACAAAGCGACGTAGAGACGGCGGTGGGGACTGGACCCAGGTCACTGGCGTTACAAAGCGACGTAGAGACGGCGGTGGGGACTGGACCCAGGTCACTGGCGTTACAAAGCGATGTAGAGACGGCGGTGGGGACTGGACCCAGGTCACTGCCGTTACAAAGCGAGGCGGTGGGGACTGGACCCAGGTCACTGGCGTTACAAAGCGATGTAGAGACGGCGGTGGGGACTGGACCCAGGTCACTGCCGTTACAAAGCGAGGCGGTGGGGACTGGACCCAGGTCACTGCCGTTACAAAGCGACGTAGAGACGGTGGTGGGGACTGGACCCGGGTCACTGCCATTACAAAGCGATGTAGAGACGGCGGTGGGGACTGGACCCAGGTCACTGGCGTTACAAAGCGATGTAGAGACGGCAGTGGGGACTGGACCCAGGTCACTGGCGTTACAAAGCGATGTAGAGACCGCGGTGGGGACTGGACCCAGGTCACTGCCGTTATAAAGTGATGTAGAGACGGCGGTGGGGACTGGACCCAGGTTACTGGCGTTACAAAGCGATGTAGAGACGGCGGTGGGGACTGGACCCAGGTCACTGGCGTTACAAAGTGATGTAGAGATGGCGGTGGGGACTGGACCCAGGTCACTGGCGTTACAAAGCGACGTAGAGACGGCGGTGGGGACTGGACCCAGGTCACTGGCGTTACAAAGCGACGTAGAGACGGCGGTGGTGACTGGACCCAGGTCACTGCCGTTACAAAGCGATGTAGAGACGGCGGTGGGGACTGGACCCAGGTCACTGCTGTCATAAAGCGATGTAGAGACGGCGGTGGGGACTGGACCCAGGTCACTGCCGTTACAAAGCGACGTAGAGACGGCGGTGGGGACTGGACCCAGGTCACTGGCGTTACAAAGCGACGTAGAGACGGCGGTGGGGACTGGACCCAGGTCACTGCCGTTACAAAGCGATGTAGAGACGGCAGTGGGGACGGACCCAGGTCACTGGCGTTACAAAGCGATGTAGAGACGGCGGTGGGGACTGGACCCAGGTCACTGCCGTTATAAAGTGATGTAGAGACGGCGGTGGGACTGGACCCAGGTTACTGGCGTTACACAGCGATGTAGAGACGGCGGTGGGGACTGGACCAAGGTCACTGGCGTTACAAAGTGATGTAGAGATGGCGGTGGGGACTGGACCCATGTCACTGGCGTTACAAAGCGACGTAGAGATGGCGGTGGGGACTGGACCCAGGTCACTGGCGTTACAAAGCGACGTAGAGACGGCGGTGGTGACTGGACCCAGGTCACTGCCGTTATAAAGCGATGTAGAGACGGCGGTGGGGACTGGACCCAGGTCACTGCCGTTACAAAGCGACGTAGAGACGGCGGTGGGGACTGGACCCAGGTCACTGGCGTTACAAAGCGACGTAGAGACGGCGGTGGGGACTGGACCCAGGTCACTGCCGTTACAAAGCGACGTAGAGACGGCGGTGGGGACTGGACCCAGGTCACTGGCGTTACAAAGCGACGTAGAGACGGCGGTGGGGACTGGACCCAGGTCACTGGCGTTACAAAGCGATGTAGAGACGGCGGTGGGGACTGGACCCAGGTCACTGCCGTTACAAAGCGAGGCGGTGGGGACTGGACCCAGGTCACTGGCGTTACAAAGCGATGTAGAGACGGCGGTGGGGACTGGACCCAGGTCACTGCCGTTACAAAGCGAGGCGGTGGGGACTGGACCCAGGTCACTGCCGTTACAAAGCGACGTAGAGACGGTGGTGGGGACTGGACCCGGGTCACTGCCATTACAAAGCGATGTAGAGACGGCGGTGGGGACTGGACCCAGGTCACTGGCGTTACAAAGCGATGTAGAGACGGCAGTGGGGACTGGACCCAGGTCACTGGCGTTACAAAGCGATGTAGAGACCGCGGTGGGGACTGGACCCAGGTCACTGCCGTTATAAAGTGATGTAGAGACGGCGGTGGGGACTGGACCCAGGTTACTGGCGTTACAAAGCGATGTAGAGACGGCGGTGGGGACTGGACCCAGGTCACTGGCGTTACAAAGTGATGTAGAGATGGCGGTGGGGACTGGACCCAGGTCACTGGCGTTACAAAGCGACGTAGAGACGGCGGTGGGGACTGGACCCAGGTCACTGGCGTTACAAAGCGACGTAGAGACGGCGGTGGTGACTGGACCCAGGTCACTGCCGTTACAAAGCGATGTAGAGACGGCGGTGGGGACTGGACCCAGGTCACTGCTGTTATAAAGCGATGTAGAGACGGCGGTGGGGACTGGACCCAGGTCACTGCCGTTACAAAGCGACGTAGAGACGGCGGTGGGGACTGGACCCAGGTCACTGGCGTTACAAAGCGACGTAGAGACGGCGGTGGGGACTGGACCCAGGTCACTGCCGTTACAAAGCGACGTAGAGACGGCGGTGGAGACTGGACCCAGGTCACTGGCGTTACAAAGCGACGTAGAGACGGCGGTGGGGACTGGACCCAGGTCACTGGCGTTACAATGCGATGTAGAGACGGCGGTGGGGACTGGACCCAGGTCACTGCCGTTACAAAGCGAGGCGGTGGGGACTGGACCCAGGTCACTGGCGTTACAAAGCGATGTAGAGACGGCGGTGGGGACTGGACCCAGGTCACTGCCGTTACAAAGCGAGGCGGTGGGGACTGGACCAGGTCACTGCCGTTACAAAGCGACGTAGAGACGGTGGTGGGGACTGGACCCGGGTCACTGCCGTTACAAAGCGATGTAGAGACGGCGGTGGGGACTGGACCCAGGTCACTGGCGTTACAAAGCGATGTAGAGACGGCGGTGGGGACTGGACCCAGGTCACTGGCGTTACAAAGCGATGTAGAGACGGCGGTGGGGACTGGACCCAGGTCACTGGCGTTACAAAGCGATGTAGAGACGGCGGTGGGGACTGGACCCAGGTCACTGGCGTTACAAAGCGATGTAGAGACGGCGCTGGGGACTGGACCCAGGTCACTGGCGTTACAAAGCGATGTAGAGACGGCGGTGGGGACTGGACCCAGGTCACTGGCGTTACAAAGCGATGTAGAGACGGCGGTGGGGACTGGACCCAGGTCACTGGCGCTACAAAGCGATGTAGAGACGGCGGTGGGGACTGGACCCAGGTCACTGGCGTTACAAAGCGATGTAGAGACGGCGGTGGGGACTGGACCCAGGTCACTGGCGTTACAAAGCGACGTAGAGACGGCGGTGGGGACTGGACCCAGGTCACTGGCGTTACAAAGCGACGTAGAGACGGCGGTGGGGACTGGACCCAGGTCACTGCCGTTACAAAGCGACGTAGAGACGGCGGTGGGGACTGGACCCAGGTCACTGCCGTTACAAAGCGATGTAGAGACGGCGGTGGGGACTGGACCCAGGTCACTGGTGTTACAAAGCGATGTAGAGACGGCGGTGGGGACTGGACCCAGGTCACTGCCGTTACAAAGCGACGTAGAGACGGCGGTGGGGACTGGACCCAGGTCACTGGCGTTACAAAGCAATGTAGAGACGGCGGTGGGGACTGGACCCAGGTCACTGGCGTTACAAACTGATGTAGAGACGGCGGTGGGGACTGGACCCAGGTCACTGGCGCTACAAAGCGATGTAGAGACGGCGGTGGGGACTGGACCCAGGTCACTGGCGTTACAAAGCGATGTAGAGACGGCGGTGGGGACTGGACCCAGGTCACTGGCGTTACAAAGCGATGTAGAGACGGCGATGGGGACTGGACCCAGGTCACTGGCGTTACAAAGTAATGTAGAGACGGCGGTGGGGACTGGACCCAGGTTACTGCCGTTACAAAGCGATGTAGAGACGGCGGTGGGGACTGGACCCAGGTCACTGGTGTTACAAAGCGATGTAGAGACGGCGGTGGGGACTGGACCCAGGTCACAGCCGTTACAAAGCGACGTAGAGACGGCGGTGGGGACTGGACCCAGGTCACTGGCGTTACAAAGCAATGTAGAGACGGCGGTGGGGACTGGACCCAGGTCACTGGCGTTACAAACTGATGTAGAGACGGCGGTGGGGACTGGACCCAGGTCACTGGCGTTACAAAGCAATGTAGAGACGGCGGTGGGGACTGGACCCAGGTCACTGGCGTTGCAAAGCAATGTAGAGACGGCGGTGGGGACTGGACCCAGGTCACTGCCATTACAAAGCGATGTAGAGACGGCGGTGGGGACTGGACTCAGGTCACTGGCGTTATAAAGCGATGTAGAGACGGCGGTGGGGACTGGACCCAGGTCACTGCCGTTACAAAGCGATGTAGAGACGGCGGTGGGGACTGGACCCAGGTCACTGGCGTTACAAAGTGATGTAGAGACGGCGGTGGGGACTGGACCCAGGTCACTGGCGTTACAAAGCGATGTAGAGACAGCGGTGGGGACTGGACCCAGGTCACCTCCATTACAAAGCGACGTAGAGACGGCGGTGGGGACTGGACCCAGGTCACTGGCGTTACAAAGCGATGTAGAGACGGCGGTGGGGACTGGACCCAGGTCACTGGCGTTACAAAGCGATGTAGAGACTGCGGTGGGGACTGGACCCAGGTCACTGCCATTACAAAGCGACGTAGAGACGGCGGTGGGGACTGGACCAAGGTCACTGCTGTTATAAAGCGATGTAGAGACGGCGGTGGGGACTGGACCCAGGTCACTGGCGTTATAAAGTGATGTAGAGACGGCGGTGGGGACTGCACCCAGGTCACTGGCGTTACAAAGCGACGTAGAGACGGCGGTGGGGACTGGACCCAGGTCACTGGCGTTACAAAGCGATGTAGAGCCGGCGATGGGGACTGGACCCAGGTCACTGGCGTTACAAAGCGATGTAGAGACGGCGGTGGGGACTGGACCCGGGTCACTGGCGTTACAATGCGATGTAGAGACGGCGGTGGGTACTGGACCCGGGTCACTGCCGTTACGAAGCGATGTAGAGACGGCGGTGGGGACTGGACCCAGGTCACTGCCGTTATAAAGCGATGTAGAGACGGCGGTGGGGACTGGACCCAGGTCACTGCCGTTACAAAGCGACGTAGAGACGGCGGTGGGGACTGGACCCAGGTCACTGGCGTTACAAAGCGATGTAGAGACGGCGGTGGGGACTGGACCCAGGTCACTGCCGTTATAAAGCGATGTAGAGACGGCGGTGGGAACTGGACCCAGGTCACTGCCGTTACAAAGCGATGTAGAGACGGCGGTGGGGACTGGACCCAGGTCACTGGCGTTACAAAGTGACGTAGAGACGGCAGTGGGGACTGGACCCAGGTCACTGGCGTTACAAAGCGATGTAGAGACGGCGGTGGGGACTGGACCCAGGTCACTGGCGTTACAAAGCGATGTAGAGACTGCGGTGGGGACTGGACCCAGGTCACTGGCGTTATAAAGCGATGTAGAGACGGCGGTGGGGACTGGACCCAGGTCACTGGCGTTACAAAGCGATGTAGAGATGGCGGTGGGGACTGGACCCGGGTCACTGCCGTTACAAAGCGATGTAGAGACGGCGGTGGGGACTGGACCCGTGTCACTGCCGTTACAAAGCGACGTAGAGACGGTGGTGGGGACTGGACCCGGGTCACTGCCGTTACAAAGCGATGTAGAGACGGCGGTGGGGACTGGACCCGGGTCAGTGGCGTTACAAAGCGATGTAGAGACGGCGGTGGGGACTGGACCCAGGTCACTGGCATTACAAAGTGATGTAGAGATGGCGGTGGGGACTGTACCCAGGTCACTGGCGTTACAAAGTGATGTAGAGACGGCGGTGGGGACTGGACCCAGGTCACTGGCGTTACAAAGCGATGTAGAGACGGCGGTGGGGACTGGACCCAGGTCACTGGCGTTACAAAGCGATGTATAGACAGCGGTGGGGACTGTACCCAGGTCACTGGCGCTACAAAGCGATGTAGAGACGGCGGTGGGGACTGGACCCAGGTCTCTGGCGTTATAAAGCGATGTAGAGACGGCGGTGGGGACTGGACCCAGGTCACTGCCGTTATAAAGTGATGTCGAGACGGCAGTGGGGACTGGACCCAGGTCACTGCCGTTATAAAGTGATGTAGAGACGGCGGTGGGGACTGGACCCAGGTCACTGGCGTTATAAAGTGATGTAGAGACGGCGGTGGGGACTGGACCCAGGTCACTGGCGTTATAAAGTGATGTAGAGACGGCGGTGGGGACTGGACCCAGGTCACTGGCGTTACAATGCGACGTAGAGACGGCGGTGGGGACGGAACCCAGGTCACTGCCGTTACAAAGCGACGTAGAGACGGCGGTGGGGACTGGACCCAGGTCACTGCCGTTACAAAGCGACGTAGAGACGGCGGTGGGGACTGGGCCCAGGTCACTGCCGTTACAAAGCGAGGCGGTGGGGACTGGACCCAGGTCACTGGCGTTACAAAGCGATGTAGAGACGGCGGTGGGGACTGGACCCAGGTCACTGCCGTTACAAAGCGACGTAGAGACGGCGGTGGGGACTGGACCCAGGTCACTGCCGTTACAAAGCGACGTAGAGACGGCGGTGGGGACTGGACCCAGGTCACTGGCGTTACAAAGCGACGTAGAGACGGCGGTGGGGACTGGACCCAGGTCACTGGCGTTACAAAGCGATGTAGAGACGGCGGTGGGGACTGGACCCAGGTCACTGGCGTTACAAAGCGATGTAGAGACGGCGGTGGGGACTGGACCCAGGTCACTGGCGTTACAAAGCGATGTAGAGATGGCGGTGGGGACAGGACCCGGGTCACTGGCGTTACAAAGCGATGTAGAGACGGCGGTGGGGACTGGGCCCGGGTCACTGCCGTTACAAAGCGACGTAGAGACGGCGGTGGGGACTGGGCCCGGGTCACTGCCGTTACAAAGCGACGTAGAGACGGTGGTGGGGACTGGACCCGGGTCAGTGCCGTTACAGAGCGATGTAGAGACGGCGGTGGGGACTGGACCCGGGTCACTGCCGTTACAGAGCGACGTAGAGACGGTGGTGGGGACTGGACCCGGGTCACTGCCGTTACAAAGCGACGTAGAGACGGCGGTGGGGACTGGACCCGGGTCACTGCCGTTACAAAGCGATGTAGAGACGGCGGTGGGGACTGGACCCGGGTCACTGCCGTTACAAAGCGATGTAGAGACGGCGGTGGGGACTGGACCCGGGTCACTGCCGTTACAAAGCGATGTAGAGACGGCGGTGGGGACTGGACCCAGGTCACTGCCGTTACAAAGCGATGTAGAGACGGCGGTGGGGACTGGACCCAGGTCACTGGCATTACAAAGTGATGTAGAGATGGCGGTGGGGACTGTACCCAGGTCACTGGCGTTACAAAGCGATGTAGAGACGGCGGTGGGGACTGGACCCAGGTCACTGGCGTTACAAAGCGATGTAGAGACGGCGGTGGGGACTGGACCCAGGTCACTGGCGTTACAAAGCGATGTATAGACAGCGGTGGGGACTGTACCCAGGTCACTGGCGTTACAAAGCGATGTTGAGACGGCGGTGGGGACTGGACCCAGGTCACTGGCGTTATAAAGCGATGTAGAGACGGCGGTGGGGACTGGACCCAGGTCACTGCCGTTATAAAGTGATGTCGAGACGGCGGTGGGGACTGGACCCAGGTCACTGCCGTTATAAAGTGATGTAGAGACGGCGGTGGGGACTGGACCCAGGTCACTGGCGTTATAAAGTGATGTAGAGACGGCGGTGGGGACTGGACCCAGGTCACTGCCGTTACAAAGCGACGTAGAGACGGCGGTGGGGACTGGACCCAGGTCACTGCCGTTACAAAGCGACGTAGAGACGGCGGTGGGGACTGGACCCAGGTCACTGCCGTTACAAAGCTACGTAGAGACGGCGGTGGGGACTGGACCCGGGTCACTGCCGTTACAAAGCGACGTAGAGACGGCGGTGGGGACTGGACCCAGGTCACTGGCGTTACAAAGGAATGTAGAGACGGCGGTGGGGACTGGACCCAGGTCACTGGCGTTACAAAGCGATGTAGAGACGGCGGTGGGGACTGGACCCAGGTCACTGCCGTTACAAAGCGATGTAGAGACGGCGGTGGGGACTGGACCCAGGTCACTGGCGTTACAAAGCGATGTAGAGACGGCGGTGGGGACTGGACCCAGGTCACTGGCGTTACAAAGTGATGTAGAGACGGCGGTGGGGACTGGACCCAGGTCACTGGCGTTATAAAGCGATGTCGAGACGGCGGTGGGGACTGGACCCAGGTCACTGCCGTTATAAAGTGATGTAGAGACGGCGGTGGGGACTGGACCCAGGTCACTGCCGTTATAAAGTGATGTAGAGACGGCGGTGGGGACTGGACCCAGGTCACACAAAGCGACGTAGAGACGGCGGTGGGGACTGGACCCAGGTCACTGGCGTTACAAAGCGACGTAGAGACGGCGGTGGGGACTGGACCCAGGTCACTGCCGTTACAAAGCGACGTAGAGACGGCGGTGGGGACTGGACCCAGGTCACTGGCGTTACAAAGCGACGTAGAGACGGCGGTGGGGACTGGACCCAGGTCACTGCCGTTACAAAGCGACGTAGAGACGGCGGTGGGGACTGGACCCAGGTCACTGGCGTTACAAAGCGACGTAGAGACGGCGGTGGGGACTGGACCCAGGTCACTGCCGTTACAAAGCGACGTAGAGACGGCGGTGGGGACTGGACCCAGGTCACTGCCGTTACAAAGTGACGTAGAGACGGCGGTGGGGACTGGACCCAGGTCACTGCCGTTACAAAGTGATGTAGAGGCGGCGGTGGGGACTGGACCCAGGGCACTGGCGTTACAAAGCGACATAGAGACGGCGGTGGGGACTGGACCCAGGTAACTGCCGTTACAAAGCGAGGCGGTGGGGACTGGACCCAGGTCACTGGCGTTACAAAGCAATGTAGAGACGGCGGTGGGGACTGGACCCAGGTCACTGCCGTTACAAAGCGACGTAGAGACTGCGGTGTGGACTGGACCCAGGTCACTGGCGTTACAAATCGACGTAGAGACGGTGGTGGGGACTGGACCCAGGTCACTGGCGTTACAAAGCAATGTAGAGACGGCGGTGGGGACTGGACCCAGGTCACTGGCGTTACAAAGTGATGTAGAGACGGCGGTGGGGACTGGACCCAGGTCACTGGCGTTATAAAGCGATGTCGAGACGGCGGTGGGGACTGGACCCAGGTCACTGCCGTTATAAAGTGATGTAGAGACGGCGGTGGGGACTGGACCCAGGTCACTGCCGTTATAAAGTGATGTAGAGACGGCGGTGGGGACTGGACCCAGGTCACACAAAGCGACGTAGAGACGGCGGTGGGGACTGGACCCAGGTCACTGGCGTTACAAAGCGACGTAGAGACGGCGGTGGGGACTGGACCCAGGTCACTGCCGTTACAAAGCGACGTAGAGACGGCGGTGGGGACTGGACCCAGGTCACTGGCGTTACAAAGCGACGTAGAGACGGCGGTGGGGACTGGACCCAGGTCACTGCCGTTACAAAGCGACGTAGAGACGGCGGTGGGGACTGGACCCAGGTCACTGGCGTTACAAAGCGACGTAGAGACGGCGGTGGGGACTGGACCCAGGTCACTGCCGTTACAAAGCGACGTAGAGACGGCGGTGGGGACTGGACCCAGGTCACTGCCGTTACAAAGTGACGTAGAGACGGCGGTGGGGACTGGACCCAGGTCACTGCCGTTACAAAGTGATGTAGAGGCGGCGGTGGGGACTGGACCCAGGTCACTGGCGTTACAAAGCGAGGCGGTGGGGACTGGACCCAGGGCACTGGCGTTACAAAGCGACATAGAGACGGCGGTGGGGACTGGACCCAGGTAACTGCCGTTACAAAGCGAGGCGGTGGGGACTGGACCCAGGTCACTGGCGTTACAAAGCAATGTAGAGACGGCGGTGGGGACTGGACCCAGGTCACTGCCGTTACAAAGCGACGTAGAGACTGCGGTGTGGACTGGACCCAGGTCACTGGCGTTACAAATCGACGTAGAGACGGTGGTGGGGACTGGACCCAGGTCACTGGCGTTACAAAGCAATGTAGAGACGGCGGTGGGGACTGGACCCAGGTCACTGGCGTTACAAAGCGACGTAGAGACGGCGGTGGGGACTGGACCCAGGTCACTGGCGTTACAAAGCGATGTAGAGACGGCGGTGGGGACTGGACCCAGCTCACTGGCGTTACAAAGCGACGTAGAGACCGCGGTGGGGACTGGACCCAGGTCACTGGCGTTACAAAGCGATGTAGAGACGGCGGTGGGGACTGGTCCCAGGTCACTGCCGTTACAAAGCGACATAGAGACGGCGGTGGGGACTGGACCCAGGTCACTGGCGTTACAAAGCGACGTAGAGACGGCGGTGGGGACTGGACCCAGGTCACTGGCGTTACAAAGCAATGTAGAGACGGCGGTGGGGACTGGACCCAGGTCACTGCCGTTACAAAGCGAGGCGGTGGGGACTGGACCCAGGTCACTGGCGTTACAAAGCAATGTAGAGACGGCGGTGGGGACTGGACCCAGGTCACTGGCGTTATAAAGTGATTTGCTAACCGCTGTGCTACTGGGCTGTTTTTATGTTTGTTGGTATGAATCAGCATAAATACTGATAGCTTTGCTTTGCTGCTTGTGGCAGGGCAAGGTAAAACATCACTGCACTCCTCTTTAAAGTGGTTCAAAGGGCGGAAATCCAAGCCTGCTCACTATCATTCAATTAGTGGAGGGAGATCCATAGCTGTGAGTAGCAATCTGTTACTTACTGTGCAGAGCATGTAAGATGGAGTTGTAAGATTAAATGTGTTTACTGAGTCATGTTAGTGACGGTAGAGTTTGGGCAATTTACTGAGTGCGAGTACACATGAAAGGCCATGCCTAAAGGAGAGAGACCCTCCCACACGTAGGAGGCCCAATCGGTTCACTGTTGAGGCTCTGTTCTGCTTGGGCGGCATATCCTTGTGGACAGCCGCAGGGGTGGGGTGGGGGGGAGGGGACTGCAGCTTCTCTCTTTGTGCTTCCTGGTTAGCTGGTGTTGAGGGCAATGGGCTACGAATCTCTCCTTTTGATGAAGCATCCATTGCTGGGATGTTGGCTTCATCAGCAGAGGGTGACTCTGTAGCCTCCTGGGTACCCACCAGTTCTCTGGTGTTTCTCAACCAAATGCTGCCTAACAACTTGTCTGTCTGTCAGCTCAGGTTCTGCTACTTGACTCTGATAATCCCAGATGACAGCTGGTAGCCCTTTTCGGTCAGCTGTTGGGAGAGCTGCTCTCCATGGTCAATTGATTTTTTCTTCAACCTTTGGATCCAAAATGTACGGCATTGTAAAACTTCAGCTGTAAGTCTCCTTAAACTTGAACGTAGCAGCCAGATTACTATATAGATCCAAAGCGTCAGCTTGGAAAATCGTTTGGTGCTTTTGTAATAGAGATTTCAATGTGGGGTTCCCAGCAATACAATACCAATGCCATCTTTTTAATCCAGTTTCTGCCCAGCTGGCCTCTCTTGACCACATGCACAGTTAAGTTAAACAGGTCAGTCTTGTGACCCACTTCTGTAACTAAGACACCAGACACACCCACGCTCTTTCCAGTGTGGGTGTGGAACCGTCAGCTTGGTGATCTTAATGTCGGATTCTGGCCCAAGGATAATTCACTTACGAAGGTGACAGCTGGCCCAGTATCCAGCTCAAATTTCACAGACTGGTTCTCCAGTATGAGCGTAAGGAGGCTGGTTTCAATGGCTTCACGTCATGGTGTGGAAAATAGTGTTTACTTCTTCACTCTGGCTGTCTCCTAGCATGGAGTTGAAGGTTGAATTCTTCTGCTGTCTCATGGTGCGTTGCTTAGCGAAGCACACCTTCTCAAGCTGCTCTACCTTCTGGCAGAACGTCTTTTGATGTTTGCAATCAAACTATTAGGCATGACTTTACTCCTACATCCTATGCCATCACTGTGGTGAGACTCCCAAGTCTCTTTGGATCTCAGATTTTTAGATTTTCTCCTCATTTAGACAATAGTCCGCACATTTATTTCTACTACCAAAGTGCACGGCCATGCATTTTCCAACATTGTATTTCATTTGCCACTTTCTTGTCCATTCTCCTAATCTGTCGAAATCCTTCTGCATCTTACCTGTTTCCTCAACACTACATGCCCCTCCGTGCGGAACACCACTAGTCACTGGCAGCCAACATATCCCGCTCGCTGCCTCCTCCCAATCAGCTAATGCTCTAAACATGTTAGTAACTTCCCTGTAATACCATGGGCCCTTAACTTGGTTACCATTTGCGGTACCTTGTCAAAGGTTTCAAAGGTACATTTAATGTCAGAGAAATGTATACAAGATTCAAGATTCAAAAACTTTATTGTCATTCTAACCGTACATCAGCTCTGCAGGGCAGAATGAGACAGCGTTTCCCAGGAGCAGTGCAATCATAACATAACAAACGCAACACTAAATAATAAACATAACAATAAATAGTCAAACACAACAGCCACATGTCAGTTAAAAACAAGTTACAAGTGTCCAGTGCAAGTTAAAAGTGTCCAAAGCAGAGTCAGGTAGAGCAGCTGTTTAGCAGTCTGACTCCCTGTGGGAGGAAGCTGTTTAGTAGCCTTGTGGGTTTAGTTTTGATGCTCCTGTAACGTTTACCTGATGGCAGAAGAACAAACAGTTCATGGAGAGGGTGTGAGGGGTCTTTAATGATGTACCGTGTCTTCTGGAGGCATCGACTCTGAAAGAGGTCTTGGACAGAAGGTAGGGAGACACCAATAACCTTCTCTGCTCCCCTAACCACCCTCTGCAAGGCTTTTTTGTCGGCAGCACTGCAGCTGGAGTACCAGGCTGTGATGCAAAAGGTCAGCACACTCTCAACCACTCCTCTGTAGAATGTAGTTAAGATGTTAGTGGGGAGTGATGCTTGTTTAAGCTTCCTCAGAAAGTGCAGTTTCTGCTGGGTCCATTTCACAATCCCAGTGGTGTTCCTGGACCAGGTGAGATTGTCCGAGATCTGCACCCCAACAAACTTGATGTTTTCCACACTCTCCACTGTGGAGCCGCTGATGCTGAGGGATGTGTGCTCAGGCTGAGACCGTCTGAAATTGACGACCATCTCCTTGGTTTTGGTGACATTAAGTTGTTGTCACTGCACCATCTCTCTAGGTGTTTGACCTCCTCCCTGTACATTGTTTCTTCATTTTTGCTGATGAGCCCCACCACTGTGGTATCATCAGCAAATTTAATGATCAGGTTCCCCTTGAATCTGGCTGCACAGTCATGTGTTAGCTGTGTAAACAGCAATGGGCTGAGCACACAGCTTTGTGGGCATCCAGTGCTCAGTGTGGTGGAGTCAGTGATGTTCCTGCCAACACAGACTGACTGTGGTGTCTCTGTCAAGAAATCCAGAATCCAGCGACACATGGCAGTGTTAAGGCCAAGCAGCGACAGTTTCTCCACTAGTCTCTGCGGGATGATGGTATTGAATGCTGAACTGAAATCAATGTACAGGATTCTGGCGTAAGTGTCTTTACTGTCCAAGTGGGAGAGAACTGTGTGCAGTGTGGTGGATATTGCGTCCTCCGTAGAGCGATTTGGACGATAAGCAAACTGTAGAGGATCCAGCGATGAGGGGAGGCTGGCTGTAATGTGAGGCTTGACAAGCTGTTCAAAACATTTCATCACGATGGGGGTTAGGGCAACGGGACAGTAATCATTCAGACTGGCTACAACTGATTTCTTTGCTTGATTGTGGAGGTTTCGAAGCATCTGGGGACAATGGCTTGACTAAGGGAGATGTTAAAAATGTCTGTCAGGACATCTGCTAGTACATCCTGAAATCCTTTTTCTTCATAAACAGCCACAGAAACAGAGGTGTGCCCCCAAAGAATGAACGACAGTTAAATGCTAGAACCCCAAAATGCCCCCCCAGCTCCCCTCCTTCCACCAGCAAAAAAATACATCATAACCCACCACTGAGCACTCAAGCATGAGGAAAGCAACAGACTTTCAGTGTTCCAAAGACTACTCATTCACCCGGTATTCGACATACCACAGGCTCTCTCTCTCTCTCTCTCTCTCGCTCTCCCCCTAATAAGGGTGAAAGAGATGTCTCCATTTCACAGTGAGAGGGGAGACATAACAAACAACTCACTGGTTTATGATGTTAAAAGTCCATTGTGTCGCTTTTTCCCAGCTCTGTGCCCAAAGATCTTGGGTCTCCGGCACACAGACTTAGATCTTCCGACTTCCACGACACACCAATCTCCTGCCTGGACACCAAGCTCCAGAGCCATGAAATCCCGGACCTCTGAAAGTGGACAAAGCTCTTAGGTCAAGCCCTTGGAGGGCTGAACAACAACCAGTCGTGAAAACCTGAGAGGTGGTACCAAAGAATCGTAGTCAGCGTGTAACTCCAGGTCAGGGTATTCAGAAGAACCCTGAAAGGGAAAAGCAGAGATATTAAAGATGGAAATAGAGCTGTTTCCAAGGATGCAAGCAAAGGAGTTGCCGTTAGGTGCCATTGATTGCCTAAGCTCCTTCTACTGAAAGGCCTTCTGAAAGTCCATAAAAAAACATCCACTGCATCTCCTTTATCTACCCTGTTACAGATTTAGCAACAATAAATATATGAGTGAGGCAAGGGTTTTTATAACAAATAAAACATTTATTAAACACTGAAAAACAAACCCCAAAAGTAAACAAACCACTCACGCAACGGGAAATCAGCTGCTGTGCGGCAGCTTACACAGTTCTTAAAGCAATGAAGCTTAAACAGTTCTTAAAGCGATGTTGCAAAGACAGTTCTTCAAAGTAGTACTGCAAAAGTTCAAAATGCTTACAGCCCATTTAAGGGAGAGACTTTTTAAGACGATTTAAATTCTCTTTCACGTCGTGTTGCTGTGATTCCCAGTCGAGCTACTTTTCCCACGAAGAACTTACGAAGATGAAAAATGAAATGGCTTAAAGGCACTGACCTTTCCTTTTCAACACTGTACTCAATCCTTTCTGCTATTCACAGGGATTAACACGAGCACAGTCAACGAATTCCTTCTGAATGAGGATCAAACAAGGTCGAACCTGTTTCACCATCGAAATCGACTTTCTTTGATCTTTTAACTCCTGAACTCTGATCTTCACTCTCCACTGATTCTCAACTAGCAGTAATATAAAGAAACAGCTGGCAATGACCTTTTAAACTTAAATTAAATAAAACTCCATCTTGCAACCACACTGCGTCATAATATTAAATCACGCAGTGTCATGAAGTCAACATGGCAAATCCAGCCACGAACTGCCCCTCCTCACAGGGAGGGGTCCTCCTTTTAAACCCTGTAAAAAAAACTGTCACATGACCTCTACTGGTGGGAAAATGACATAAATCCACCATCACAAGACCATTACCTCAAGTCCAGTATAGCTTCAACACCTGTCATGTGACAAGTACACTGCTGTCACGTGTCACGGGTACGTAACACCTCCCTCCAATAAAAAAAATTGTCTGTCAAGAACAAAAATCTTAACAATTATTTAAAAGAAAAACAAATGTATAAATTTTATAACATACACAATATACATAGTATCATCATATAACATCTTACAACTCACAATACAGTAGGAGTGTTACAATTGTTAAAAAAACCACTCCATAAAAAAATTACATTGTACATTCAACATTGAGATAGACAGTCAGCAACCACATTATCTTTACCTTTAATATGAGTTATCACAATATTGTACTCTTGTAACATCAAACTCCAATTTAATAACCTTCTGTTTTTGTTTTTCGGCTTACTCAGAAACACTAACGGATTATGATCAGTGTAAACAATAAGTGGTTTTTGAGTTTACCAACATATACCTCAAAATATTCTAAAGCTGAAACAAGAAATAACTATTTCTTCTCTATTGTCGAATAGTTTCTTTGATGCTCATTAAATTTCTTAGAAAAGTAAGCTACTGGATGATCAAACTCATCACCCTCATTCCTTTGCATTAATACTGCTCCTGCAGCCTCATCACTAGCATCTACAGCTAATGAAAAAGGTTTTTCAAAGTTAGGTGCCTTGAGCAAAGGTTGTTGACTTATCATTGTTTTCAATTTTTCAAATGCTTCTTGACAAGGCACTGTCCACACAAACTTCACATACTTCTGAAAAAGGTTAGTTAATGGAAGGGCAACATTAGCAAAATTCTTACAAAATTTTCGGTAATATCCTACCATTCCCAAGAATCTTCTGAGAGTTTTTTTCCCCGTTGGAGTGGGAATCTCTAAAATTGCCCGAACTTTTGCCTGAACAGGAGCTACCTTACCTTGACCCACAACATAACCAAGGTAAGTCACAGTGGCATGTCCAAATTCACTCTTAGCTAAATTAATAGTTAAGTTAGCTTTTGAAAGCCTTTCAAGCAATTTTTCCACCGCAATAATGTGTGCTTCCCAAGTATCATTTCTTGTCACTAAATCATCAATATAAGCATCAGTATCTTTCAATCCCTGAATCACAGAGTTAATCATCCTCTGGAAAGTACCTGCGGCATTCTTTTTTAAAAATTTTTTTTATTAGTTTTTCAAAACATTTTACAAATTAAAAACCCCAAATCCCAATGAAGAACATTAAAACAGTGCAAAATTAAGCATACAATAATGATATATTACAAAGGAACAGAATTTAGCAAAAAAAAAGCACCTAAATTAAAGACAAGTAAGCTTAGTGTCCTCCCCAAGCCCCACAACACAAGAAAAAACAACAGCAACTCCAGACCAACCACAACACAATATAGAGAGAATAAGTCAGGACAGCCAAGCTCCCAGACTGTGAATACACTCAGCAACAGAGGATAATAATGCCTTCTACCAGAAAACAAAGGAGCTGAAAGCAAGGGACCGAAGAGAAAAAAAAACCCTAGTCAAGAGGAAGGTTATGAAAGTACTCGATAAAAGGTCCCCAGACCTTATGGAACTTTAGATCCGAATTGAGAACTGAATAATGAATTTTTTCGAGGTCCGAACAGGCCATGATGTCGTTAAGCCATTGAGCATGAGTGGGCAGGGCAACATCTCTCCATCTGAGGAGGATCAAGCGTCTAGCCAGAAGAGAGGCAAGGGATAATATTCGGCATTTGGTCGGACCCAGACATAAATCTGTCTCGCCCCAAAAACCGTTAAGGGGAGCAATTAAGGGGTTTGGTTCTACGTGCTGATTCAGAATACATGATAATGTAGTGAAGACATCTTTCCAGAATTTCTCCAAGCTAGGACAGAACCAGTACATATGGATGAGAGAAGCCACACCCCTCTTGCATTTATCACAGAGCGGACTAACGCTAGGGTAGAATCGAGATAGTTTAGATTTAGACATATGGGCTCTATGAACAATCTTAAACTGTAAAAGGCAGTGGCAAGCACAAAGAGAGGTTGAGTTAACCGATTTGAGAACTGAATCCCAGCTCTCCTCAGATAAGGAGATATTTAAATCCTGTTCCCAGGCCATTTTGATTTTATCCATGGGGGCCCATCGTAAGGCCGCTAGTTTATCTTGGATGATTGATATTAAGCCTTTACCTAGTGGATTCATGGAAAGAAATAGGTCCATAGCATTTTTCGCAGGCATTTCAGGGAAGTTAGGAATTAAAGGAGCAATAAAGTGTCGGATTTGGAGATATCTGAAAAAATGAGCATTGGGCAGATTGAACTTAACAGAGAGCTGCTGAAAAGAAGCGAAGTGATTATCAATGAAAAGATCTTCAAAATGTCTAATGCCCTTCCTATACCAAACCTGGAATGCTGAATCGTATGTAGTAGGTAAAAAAAGGTGATTATGAGCAATAGGGCTGGAAACGGAAAACGCCTGGAAACCATAGCATTTCCTGATCTGAGCCCATATACGCAAAGTGTGTCTAACAAGAGGATTAGCTATTGATCTGGGCAGACTACTAGGGAGTGCAGAGCCAAGAAGTGCAGAGATAGATAATTCTTTGGTGGAGCTCAGCTCCATCACCACCCAGTTAGGGCACTCGGGTTGGCCATGGAAAAAAGACCAGAAGGTAGCACAACGTATATTAGCTGCCCAATAATATAAACGAAAGTTAGGTAAAGCCATGCCACCCTCTTTTTTAGATTTTTGGAGATGGATTTTATTAATTCTAGAGCGCTTATTCTGCCACAGATATGACAAAATAATAGAGTCTAAGGAATCAAAAAAAGATTTAGGAATAAAAATTGGGATAGATTGAAATAGGTATAAAATTTGGGGAGAACATACATTTTAACAACATTAATACGACCTACCAAAGACATAGATAGAGGTGACCATTGTACCAGACTCTGTTTTATAGCATATGAAAGGTTGGCAAAGTTTTCACGAAAGAGATCTTTAAACTTCCTTGTGACTGTAATTCCAAGATAAGTAAATTGATTATGGACTACTTTAAAAGGGAGATCACGAAATGTTAGTTCTTGTGCTTCTTTATTAATTGGGAGAAGTTCATTCTTATGTAAATTAAGTTTATAGCCAGAGATCTGGCTAAACTGGTCAAGAAGTGAAAACATTAGAGGTAAGGATGTAGACGGATTTGAGAGAAAGAGTAATAAGTCATCAGCATAGAGAGAAACTTTATGCTCAACACCCCCTCTCCAAATCCCAGTCAATTCAGGGCAGCTTCGAAATGCTATCGCCAGAGGCTCCATAGCCAAATCAAAGAGAAAGGAACTTAAGGGGCATCCCTGGCGGGTGCCACGTTTGAGATTAAATACTTGGGATTTCTGAAAATTGGTTAAAACAGAGGCAGTAGGACACAGGTACAGCAATTGAATCCAAGAGATGAAACTTTGGCCAAGGTCAAATTTTTCTAAAACTGCAAAAAGGTCGTTCCACTCTATACGATCAAATGCTTTCTCCGCATCGAGGGAAATAACACATTCAGGAATCCCAGTTGGAGGTGAGTATAAGATATTAAATAAACGCGGAATGTTAAAAAAAGGGAAACGGTTTTTAATAAAGCCTGATTGGTCATCAGAGATAATGGAGGGAATGACAGTTTCTAATCTATGAGCCAAAACTTTAGCTAAGATCTTTACATCAACATTGAGCAGAGAGATCGGCCTATACGTGGAACACTCTGTTGGGTCTTTGCCCTTTTTTAAAAGAAGAATAATAGATGCCTCACTGAAAGAGGGTGGCAGTTTGTCGTAATTAAACGAGTCAGATAATACTGAAAGTAACTGAGGAGAAAGAAGAGAAGAGAACGATTTATAAAATTCTACAGGGAACCCATCAGGTCCAGGAGATTTCCCTGAGGACAGTGCAGAAATTGCAGTAGATATTTCTTCTAATGACATAGGCGCATTGAGTTTGGCTTTGAAGTCAGATGAAAGTGAGGGGATATTCAGATTCTGTAAAAATTGATCAACAGAGATATTGTCATTCAGAGATTCAGAGGAATAAAGCCGAGATTAAAAATTTTTAAATGCGTCATTAATTTCTAAATGATCCGATGTAAAATCTCCGTTCTCCTTCCAGATCTTTGTAATATGTTGTTTGGCTTTGGAACGCCTCAGCTGATTGGCTAGGAATTTACCAGACTTATCCCCATGAATGTAAAAGCGACTCTTGCTTTCGAGAAGTTGGCGTTCGACAGGTTGAGTGGACAGAAGGTTAAATTTAGTTTGGAGTTCAACACGCTTCTTGTATAATTCAGGGTTCTTAGTTTGGGCATATATTTGATCCAATTCTTTAATCTGGTTAATGAGGTCTAATCGATCTGCATGGGATCTTCTGTTGAGATTTGCTGTGTAAGAGATTATTTGCCCCCTCAGATATGCATTCATGGCATCCCAGACAATCTGGGATGGCACTTCAGGTGATGTATTAGTGTTAAAATAAAAGGTTATTTGATCCTTAATAAATTTCAAAAAATCATCATCCAATAGTAAAGTTGAATCAAACCACCAGTGTTTATTCCTCTGAGGGAGACCAGGCAAATTCAGAGAGAGAGTAATTGGGGCATGGTCAGAGATCAGTATACTCTGATAGTCACAAGAGTGGGCAAATGGAATAAGTTGGTTATCGAGTAAGAAATAATCAGTTCTGGTGAAGGTATGGTGAACATGTGAGAAAAAAGAATAATCTCTCTCCGTAGGATGGAGGAAACACCATATATCAGAGATACCATAATTAGAGAGAAACGATTGGATAGCTAAGGCAGATTTAGTAGGTGGTCTAGTAACAGAGGACGATCGATCCAAATTGGGATCTAACCAACAATTAAAGTCACCACCCAGTATAAGAGAGTATGAGTTTAAGTCTGGTAGTGAGGAAAAAAACCGTTCAAAAAAATTAACATCATCAAAGTTGGGGGCATACAGGTTTGCTAGTGCAACTTTAGTGTTATATAGTTTGCCAGAAACAATAATAAAACGGCCATTTATATCAGATAATTTATTATGGAGTTCAAAAGGAATATTTGAGTTAATAAGAATGGAGACTCCCCTAGCTTTAGCGGTAAAGGATGAATGAAAATGCTGACCCGCCCACCTTGACAAAAGCCAGGAGTTATCAGAACAACGAATATGAGTTTCTTGAAGGAAAGCAATGTCAGCTTTGAGTTGTTTGATATGTGAGAATACCTTCCTTCTTCTAACAGGGTGATTCAATCCCTTTACATTCCAGCTCACAAATATAAGCGCACTAGCCATTATCGATTACTAATGCATAAAAGGCAGAAGGCATGTAAAAAGTCAAGCAGTACAATAGCAGTCTGGGAGCAGAGATGTAAACATAGATTTGTAAAATCAAAACATATACATGTCCTGAGCAATAAAGAGATATAATATATACAGTGAGTGATGTTGGAACTAGAAAATCCACCCCACCCAAACAACCCAAAACTAGACAGCTACCAAAACAAGTAGCTAGCTCTACCAAAAAAAAATTAACCCAAATACAACTTCCAGATCTGTGTCATTAACAGCAGTTCCGTGTAAATACTATAATAAATAGTAACTAGTTTATGCACTAAAAAAACATAACTACAGATTAGAACACCTTCTGCCGGAATATAAAACTTAATACAGAGAAAATCGGAAGAGGACCAAACCTAACCTGCCAGCGAAAAAATTATAGAAGAATAAAGTAAGAGAAAGGGAAAAAAAAGAGATAAAAAAGGAAAGGAAGCGGAAAATTATAAATTCAAGATGAGTATTTGTCAACCACTTACAGAGAAGAGAGAAAAAAATTCAGAAATTAGAAAAAAGGGGGTGAAGAAAAGAAAAAAGTATAATAAAATAAATAAATATAAAAAGAAGGAAAAATAGATCGGCAATTAAACTGTGAACCAACAAACAGGAAGGCCTTCACTGAAGACTTCAAACCTCCAAAACAAGTTAAAGTCAGTTGTAGAACTCTGTAGATAAAGTTGTACAACAATAAAAGATAGATTACACACACACCAAATCCAGGGAGAGATTGTCAACAGCCCTTAGAGTTTCGATGAATAATGTCTGAATGATTCAAGTAAAGTCTGAGTCCAGAAAAAGTAATTTTACTACGAGAAGTACTTATCCACCATTTTAGGAGGTCTGATCGGGTTCCGAAGATGACTGGATAGCCGGAAGACTTGCCACAAATGCTTCAGCTTCCTTGGCTGACTTAAACCATTTGTATTTCCCAGTGTTAAGTTTGATTCGTAGATCAGCAGGGGACCGAAGCGAAGGTTTAAAACCACGATCAAAAAGCACTTTCATTGCACCTTTAAACTCAGCGCGCATCTTTAAGGTCTGGAGTGCAAAATCTTCCACAAAGTGAATGGTTGTATCCTGGAAAACAAAAGAACCTCTGCGACGTGCCTCTACGATCGGACGGTGTTTTACCTGGTATTGATGGAAGCACAAGATTACTGGTCGCGGGCGGTTGCCCAGAATTCCGGCGGGAACATGGACCCGGTGTGCCCATTCGAGCTCAGGCGGGTTCGGGAGCAAATCTTTCCCGAATATCTCACAGAGAAACTCGGCGAAAAACTTCACTGTTGATCCCTGTTCGGTGGCCTCTGGCAATCCAGGAGTTCTAAGATTGCAGCGTCTGCTGCGATTTTCGAGATCCACCGTTTTGAAAAGGAGTTTGTTACACTTTTCCTCCAAGCTGGAACAGAGAGTCTCCAAGTATCGAACGCGACTTTCTAAATCTTCAGAAGTCGAATCGATGCGAGATAAGTGTTGGGCATGTTTGCCCACCTTGTCGCTGATTTGATCAAGTTTGTCCTCCAACTGTTTGAAAGCGGTTTTAAATTCCTTTAAGATTTCGTCTCGGAGCTGACCGAGCACAGCCAGGGTCTCGTCTGAGAGAGCCGGAGCTTCCTTTCTCCCGGATTTAGAGCTCTTGCTAGACATTGTAAGTTAGATGTGTTCACAAGCAAGTAAGAGGTACCGAAAAAGTTCCCGACTAAGGTTTAAAAAATGGAGACATTTAGTGCAAAGATAGCGACAGTAACGGAACAAAAGTTCGGAGCAGTTAAGCAATCGCCATCTTACCGGAAGTCCCCTGGGGCATTCTTCATCCCAAATGGAAGAACATTATATTCATATAGCCCAGATGGAGTTACAAATGCAGAAATCTCTCTACCTCTGTCCGTTAATGGAACACACCAATACCCTTTCAATAAATCAATCTTTGTAAGGAACTTTGCTTTTCCAACTTTATCTACACAATCATCTACTCTAGGAATTGGATATGCATCTGTTTTTGTTACAGCATTTACCTTCCTATAGTCCGTACAAAACCTAATACTACCATCTGGTTTTGGCACCATAGCACAGGGTGAACTCCAATTCGAGTTAGAAGGTCTAATAATATTATTCTCTAACATATATTTAATTTCTTTCTCAGCAAATTCACATTTTTCTGTTAATCCTATATGGATGTTGTTTAATAGGTTTGGCATCTCCAACATCTACATCATGTGAAGCTATAGTAGTCCTTCTCGGAACATCTGGAAACAAATCCTTATATTTATAAATTAATTTCTTCATCTGTTGTTTCTGCTCTAGCTGTAAATCTGCTAGTTTCTCATCAATATTTTCCAGAATGGTTGAATTTGGTAACCTAACAGAAACAATGTTGGATTTAGAATGAAATTCAAATGAATCATCTATCATGTTCCTAGTTAAATTAAACTCATTATCATTAACCACAACAGTCACAGTATCAGATTGTTTCTCAAAATATGGTTTTATCATATTTATATGGCAAAGTTGTGTTGGCCTTCTACGATCTGGAGTTTTTATCACGTAATCCACATCATTGATTTTAGACACAATTTCATAAGGACCATGAAATCTAGCTTGTAAAGGATTCATTTGCACTGGGAAAAGAACCAGCACCTTATCTCCAGGCTTAAACATCCTCATCCTAGCTTCTTTATCATACCAAATTTTCATTTTCTCCTGAGCCAATTTTAAATTTTCCTTGGCTAAGCTACAAGCTTTATGTAACCTGTCCTTAAATTTCAAAACATAGTCCAACAAATTAGTGTGTATTTCCTTACTAATCCACTGTTCTTTTAATAAAGCTAAAGGTCCTCTAACTCTATGCCCAAAAACACAAGTTCAAATGGACTGAAACCTAATGATTCTTGTACCGATTCCCTCACTGCAAATAAAAGTAAGTTTATACCCTTGTCCCAGTCACTTTCATTTTCCACACAATATGTCCTAATCATATTCTTGAGGGTAGAATGAAACCTCTCCAAGGCACCTTGCGACTCTGGATGGTATGCAGATAAAGTGATTTGTTTAGCTCCCAATTTATAAACTATCTGTTGAAACAATCCAGACATAAAATTACAGCCTTGATCAGTTTGTATTTCCTTAGGTAATCCAAAATAAGTAAAGAATTTTATAAGGGCCTTTGTCACAGTTTTAGCTGTTATATTCCTAAGTGGTACTGCCTCTGGAAACCTAGACAAAGTACACATAATAGTCAACAAGTACTGATAACCAGTTTTTGTCTTTGGTAATGGACCAACACAATCTACAATAACTTTAGAAAACGGTTCACCAATTGCTGGAATAGGTTGTAATGGAGCCAGTGGTATAACTTGATTTGGTTTACCCACTATTTGACAAGTATGGCACGTTTTACAAAACATCGCCACATCTTTTCTTAGACCAGGCCAGTAAAAATGTTTTAAAATCTTGTCCACAGTTTTCCTTACCCCTTGATGTCCACCTAAAGGCACACTATGAGCTAATGTCAAAATCTCATTTCGATAAACTTTAGGGACAACTACCTGGTAAACAACATTCCAATCCTCACTTGCAGGAATTGTAGGCGATCTCCACTTCCTCATCAACACTCCTTTTTCCAAGTAATATCCTACTGGCACCTTCTCAATTTCACTATTTAGTAGAGCTTGTTCTCTTAATTTTATAATCTCAGGGTCTCTATTCTGCTCTGCTATCATCTCCTTCCGAGACAGAGATAAATCTTCATAGTCAGACTTACTCCAAGAATCTTGTTCAAACAACAAAGGTAAGAAAGTCTCTGACACATCCTCAAAACTCGAATCCTGAGTTGAACAGTCATGAGTAACAACCTCATTCTGCACATCAATCTTTTTAGCCATAGCTCTAGTCACAGCACAAGAAGAATCTGTGTTAGAATTCATCACTGGTTCCTCTGACTCCATTGTCAAATGCACTTCAGGAAAAACTTGTCCACCTGCCAATTCATTACCTAACAATAAAGAAATATCCTTCACCGGTAAGCTAGGCTGTAATCCTACTTTAACAAATTCTGTAACTAACCCTGACTTTAAATTTACTTTATGTAAATGTACAGGCATAAAATCACTCCCAACACCTCTTATATAATTTACCTCACCAGTATCAGACTCTTTATTAAACTTCAATACACTGTCTAACATCAGTGATTGAAAAGCTCCAGTATCCCTAAGGATTTTTATTGGCACCAGAGTAGATCCTTCTTTGAAGGATACAAACCCTTCAGTTATAAAATGATCATATCCCTTTCTAACTTGGTCAGACTCTAACAAAACCTCATTTGTGTTTATCGAACCCTGTAATTTTACAGGTACTTCAATATGTTGCACACAAGCATCTGGAACTGCTTCCTTCTCTTTCTTTTTCAATTGGAAACAGTTAGCTATTACATGGCCAGGTTTCTTACAACAGTTATAAATAAGACCAAACTGTCTTTCCTTCACAGGTTTTCCTTCCTCCTTACCTTTCTCATTAACTTCTGATTTAATTTCTGATTTACCTTGAGTCTCTGTGTTATTTTTCCTCTTAAAAGTTCTGTCCTGAGGAAATTTATTCTTATGGATTAAAACATACTCATCAGCTAATCTAGCAGAGTCCTGCAATGTATCAGTATCCTTCTCATTTAAGTAGGTCCTTACTTCAACAGGGATGCTTCTTTTAAATTCCTCCATTAAAATCAGCTCTTTCAATGTATTATAGTCCCCATTTACATTTTTAGAAGAAACCCATCTCTTAAAACACACAGCTTTATCATAGGCAAATTCCACATAAGTTTTTTCCACAGACTTCTTCAAACTTCTGAATCTTTCTTTATACTCTTCTGGGACCAATTCGTATGCTTTCAAAATATGCTTTTTCACAATATCATAATCTAATGCTTGCACAGCAGTTAAAGCTGTATAAACTTGCTGTGCTTTGCCTTTAATTACACTCTGTAACAACACTGACCATTTATCTTTCGGCCACTCTGAAATCTGAGCAATCGTTTCAAAATGTTGGAAATATCTTTCCACTTCTGTTTCACTAAATGGAGGGACCAATTTAATTTCTGGACTAGCAACAAATGGTTTTCTAGAACCAGAAGACTGATTCCCAGACCTTAATTCCGTCATCGCATATTCAAATTCCCTTTTTTTATTATCAGCTTCTAACCTACAACACTCCAACTCTGCTTTACTTTGTTCCAACTTCATTTGTTCGATTTGCAACTGCATCTCTATATTACTTATTGGAAACAACTCTAAAATCGATTAATCAAAATCACCCGAATCCACATAGTGTGACGTGAATATTTCTCTGTATTAGAGCCATTGATGTAGACTTCAAAATACCTTTAAGTTGCAATCTATTAGCTATCTCAGACACCTCAGTTTTTTTCACCTTCGCTAACAACTCCGTGTCTGGCGAAGCCAGAAACTCATCAATATTCATTGTTGCAGAATACCACTCACAAGCCAATCAAACAAAAGAATCGAGTATTCCCCTTTTCCAAAACACCGATTCAAAATTTAACAAGCATTTAAACTCAAAAATGATTCATCCCGGATGAGCCCCCATATTTATGTTACGGATTCAGCAACAATAAATATATGAGTGAGGCAGAGGTTTTTATAACAAATAAAACATTTATTAAACACTGAAAAACAAACCCCAAAAGTAAACAAACCACTCATGTAACTGGAAATCAGCTGCTGTGCGGCAGCTTACACAGTTCTTAAAGCAATGAAGCTTAAACAGTTCTTAAAGCGATGTTGCAAAGACAGTTCTTCAAAGTAGTACTGCAAAAGTTCAAAATGCTTACAGCCCATTTAAGGGAGAGACTTTTTAAGATGATTTAAATTCTCTTTCACGTTGTGTTGCTGTGATTCCCAGTCGAGCTACTTTTCCCACGAAGAACTTATGAAGATGAAAAATGAAACGGCTTAAAGGCACTGACCTTTCCTTTACAACACTGTACTCAATCCTTTCTGCTATTCACAGGGATTAACACGAGCACAGTCAACAAATTCCTTCTGAATGAGGATCAAACAAGGTCGAACCTATTTCACCGTCGAAATCGACTTTCTTCGATCTTTTAACTGAACTCTGATCTTCACTCTCCACTGATTCTCAACTAGCAGTATTATAAAGAAACTGCTGGCAATGACCTTTTAAACTTTAGGCATTAAATAAAACTCCATCTTGCAACCACACTGCGTCATAATATTAAATCACGCAGTGTCATGAAGTCAACATGGCAAATCCAGCCACGAACTGCCCCTCCTCACAGGGAGGGGTCCTCCTTTTATACCCTGTAAAAAAAACCTGTCACATGATCTCTACTGGCAGGAAAATGACGTCACTCCACCATCACAAGACCATTACCTCAAGTCCAGTATAGCTTCAACACCTGTCACGTGACAAGTACACTACTGTCACGTGTCACGGGTACGTAACAACCCTACTTCAAATAATTCCAACAGGTTTGTCAGGCAAGATTTTCCCTTAAGGAAATCATTCTGACTTTGTCCTACCTTGTCCTGTGTTACCCAGTACTCCATAACCTCATCCTTGAAAATTGACTCCAACATCTTCCCAACCACTGAGGTTGGGCTAACTGGTCTATGATTTCCTTTCAGCTGCCTTCCTCCTTTCTTAAAGAGTCGAGGGCCATTTGCAATTTCCCAGTCCTCTGGCACCATGCCAGAGTCCAATGATTTTTGAAAGATGCCTCCACAATCTCTACCACTACTTCTTTCAGAACCCTAGTGTGCAGTTCATCTGGTCTTCCTTTGTACCTTTCGGCTTTTCAGCTTTTTGGGCACCTTCGCTCTGACATACTGCTAGTGTCTTCCACAGTGAAGACTGATGCAAAAATTGTTATTTAGTTCATCTGTCATCTCCTTGTCCCCCGTTAATATTTCTCTGGTTTCATTTTCTAGCAGTCCTATATCCACATCCTATATTTTTACATACTTGAAAAAGCTTTTCTATCCAATTTGATATTGTTTTCTATCTTCCTTTCATATTCCATCTTTTCCCTCCTAATGATTCTTTTAGTTGCTCTCTGAAGGTTTTTAAAGCTGTCCAATCTTCTGTCTTTCCACTAATTTTTTCTTTGTTGCATGCCCTCTCTTTTGCTTTTACATTAGCTTTGACTTCACTTGTCAGCCATGGTTGTACTATATTACCATTTGAGTATTTCTTCATTTTTGGAATACATCTATCCTGCACCTTCCTCGTTTTTCTCAGAAACTCTCACCATTGCTGCTCTGCAGTCATTCCTGCCAGCAGCTCCTTCCAATTTACTTTCTCCAATTCCTCTCTCGTACCACTGTAATTTTCTTTATTCCACCGAAACACTGCTATGCCAGACTTTACCTTCTCCCTATCAAATTTCAAGTTGAACTCAATCATATTGTGATTACAGCCTCCTCAGGGTTCTTTTACCTTAAGCTCTCTAATCATCTCGGATTTATTACATAACACCCCATCCAATATAGCTGATCCCCTAGTAGACTCAACGACAAACTGCTCTAAAAAGTCATCCTGTGGGCATTCAACAAAATCACTCTCGAGATCCATTACCAACCTGATTTTCTCAATTGACTTCATTTTGAAATCTCCCATGACTATCATAACATTGCCCTTTTGACACACCTTTTCTACCTCCTGCTGTAATCTGTGGTCCTCATCCCAGCTACTGTTGGGAAGCCTGTATATAACTGCCATCAGGGTCCTGTTACCTTTGCAGTTTCTTAATTCAACCCACAAGGGTTCAACATCTTCCAATCTTTGTGGAAACTGCAGGCTGTAGGTTGATATCTGTTTTCTGGAGCGGTCTCATGCCCTAGTAGTGCCTGAATCAGAGGGGATGGGTGTGGCTGAATCTAAGTAAGGCCTCTCCAGTGGCGAGCTGTGGAGCATGATTTCACCCAGGACAAATCATGCTTTATGAACAGGAGGCTCTCCTGTGTCTCGCCATCTTGGACTCCAACAGTCAATGCTTGACTAAGCATCATTTCTTTAAATTTGCTCAGAGAATATCACTGCATTCATGCACTGATAGGGTCAGTCTTGTGATGAAATCTACATTCTCATTGGGGCTCTGTTGCAACTGTGAAAGCCTGACATTGTCCTGCTTCTCCTGAATGTTCAAAAGTGTCAGTTCAGATTCATTCTCTCGGTGCACAGCATCAAAGTTTTTCTATCTGAGATCTCCCAAACGCACGTGAATCAGCTTGAGATGCATTGCCTCCTCCAGTTTTGCCTCTGGCATTAAAACTGCTCGGAGTTCGATGTAATCCAGGAATTTTTTTTTGCATTGTAGTGGTCCTGCGGTCAGGTTTGCCATAGCCGTGGCTCAAAATGGATCGGGTGATAGAGAGGCCACTCTTGTTTTGATCCTCGTTGCCAAAATGTTACATACCGTGCTGAGCAAAAAGGTCAAGAGTGGTGTGATTAAATGTTTTTACTGAGTCATGTTAGTAATAGTACACGTTGGACAACTTAAAGTGTGGGAGCTACAAACCAGGCCCATTGAGACTAAGGACACGCAAACGCAAAAGCCCGCGCTCAAAAGAGAGTGCACTTAGGATGCCCAATCGATTCACTGCACATTTGACTAGCCATATGCACACTCTGCCATCACTTTGAGATAGTTCCCAATCAAGTTCAAGAGAATTAGTCAAATTGCAATAACTAAATACAATTGATGCATAAAACCAAGTCGTTCAATTTCAGTAAGGTTTTTCATCCAGACCTCCAATGAACAGCTGAATAAACTAAATTATGACAGAGTACAATAATTCATGATTAAGGTGAAGACAAATCTGTCATGTAATCGATGTATTAATGGGGTAGCGTGTGCATGCACAGGCACACACAGAATGAACATGAAAAGAATGAACGTAAAAGCTATGGAATTAGAATTAAGAACAGAAACAGAGGAATGAAAAAGTTGCAAAATGTGGAGCTGCAGAACATGCCTGGCAGATAAGGCTGTGCTAAGAGTTTCATGCTGTATCCCTAAACAAAAAATAAACTACAGTACTGTACAGTATATATAGATAGGGTGCCTGAGACATTGGCACAGTACTGTACAGTATATATAGACAGGGTGCCTGAGACATTGGCACAGTACTGTACAGTATATATAGACAGGGTGCCTGAGACATTGGCACAGTACTGTACAGTATATATAGATAGCGTGCCTGAGACATTGGCAGAGTACTGTACAGTACATATAGATAGTGTGCCTGAGACATTGGCACAGTACTGTACAGTATATATAGATAGTGTGCCTGAGACATTGGCACAGTACTGTACAGTATATATAGATAGGGTGCCTGAGACATTGGCACAGTACTGTACAGTATATATAGATAGCGTGCCTGAGACATTGGCAGAGTACTGTACAGTACATATAGATAGTGTGCCTGAGGCATTTGCACAGTACTGGAAGTTCAAAGTAAAATTTATTATCAGAATACATACGTCACCATGTACAACCCTGAGGTTCTTTTCCTATGGTCATACTCAGCAGATCGATAGAACAGTAACTGTAAACAGACTGTGCAAATGCAGATATAAATAAACTGCAAAAAATAATGAGCATGAAAAAACAATGAGTCCTTAAATAAGTGTAGCTACCTCCTTTTGTCACAGAGCCTGATGGTTGAAGGATAGTAACTGTTCTTGAACCTGGTGTTGTGAGTCCTGAGGCTGTAGTACCTTCTACCTGATGGCAGCAGTGAGAAAAGAGCATGGCCTGGGTGGTGAGGATCTTTGATGATGGATGCTGCTTTTCTAAAGCAATCTTTCATGCAGATACGCCCAATGGTTGGGAGGGTTTTATCTGTGATGTACTGGGCCTTTTGTTGGATTTTACATGAAAAGGCATGGGTGTTCCATCAGCACACACCTACAGAAGTTTGCCAGATTTCTGTTTTCATGTATTGCACTGTACTGCTGCCGCAACAAGAAGCAAATTTCCTGACATATATGAGTGACGATATGGGTCTCTATTGTGGAGTGAGATGGGGAGGGGAGGGGAAGGGGAAACGGAGTGGGAGCTTCAGAGAGACATTCTGAAATGCTCAATAAACCAATTGCTTAGAATTAAATGACCTTGCCTGGTCATTTAACCTTGTCTGCACCCACCCCTGGCACTCCACTGCCTCCCGTCCCACACCCCTCCTGTGCCACTCCACCCTCTCCAATCCCAAAATCCTTTGCTCCCACCAGATTCAGTATTGACCACAGAAAAGGACCTTGGCGATTGTAGGGATGATTTACAGTGGACTGAAAAGCTTGAGTTTATAGCAATTAAGAAAGAGGTTGTGCTGGAGCTTTTGGAAAGCATCAAGTTACTGGGACCAGCTACTGTGGGAGGTAAAAGAGGATATTGATGAGCCTCTGGTGATGATCTTTGCATCAATGGGGACAGGAGAGGTTCCGGAGCATTGGAGGGTTGCAGCTGTTGTTCCCTTATTCAAGAAAGGGAGCAGAGATAGCCCAGGAAATTATAAACCAGTGAGTCTTACTTCAGTGTTTGTTAAGCTGATGAAGAAGATCCTGAGAGACAGGATTTATGAACATTTGGAGAGGCATAATATGATTAGGAATAGTCAGCATGGCTTTGTCAAAAGCAGGTCATGCCTTATGAGCCTGATTGAATTTTTTGAGGATGTAACTAAACACATTGATGAAAGAACAGCAGTAGATGTAGTGTATATGGAATTCAGCAAGGCATTTGATAAGGCACCCCATGAAAAGCTTATTGAGAAAGTAAGGAGGCATGGGATCCAAGGGGACATTGCTTTGTGAATCTAGAATTGACTTGCCCACAGAAGGCAAAGAGTGGTTGTAGATGGGTCATATTCTGCATGGAGGTCAGTGACCAGTGGTGTGCCTCAGGGATCTGTTCTGGGACCCCTTCTCTTCATGATTTTTATTAATGACCTAGGTGAGGAAGTGGAGGGATGGGTTAGTAAATTTGCCGATGACACAAAGGTTGGGAGTGTAGTGGATAGTGTGGAGGGCTGTCGGAGGTTACAGTGGGACATTGATGAGATTCAAAAGTGGGCTGAGAAGTGGCAGATGGAGTTCAACCCAGAGAAGTGTGAGGTGGTTCATTTTGGTAGGTCAAATATGATGGCAGAATATAGTATTAATGGTATTAATATAGTATTAATAAAGACTCTTGGCGGTGTGGAGGATCAGAGCGATCTTGGGGGCCGAGTCCATATGACACTCAAAGCTGTTGCACAGGTTGACTCTGTGGTTAAGAAGGCATATAATGCATCGGCCTGCATCAACCATGGGATTGAGTTCAAGAGCTGAGAGGTAATGTTACAGCTTTATAGGACCCTGGTCAGACCTCACTTGGAGTACTGTGCTCAGTTCTGGTCACCTCACTACAGGAAGGATGTGGAAACTATAGAAAGAGTTCAGAAGAGATTTACAAGGATGTTGCCTGGATTGGGGAGCATGCCTTATGAGAATAGGTTGAGTGAATCTGGCCTTTTCTCCTTGGAGCAATGGAGGACTTGATAGAGGTGACTTGATAGAGGTGTATAAGATGATGAGAGGCATTGATCATGTGGATAGTCAAAGGCTTTTACCCAGGGTTGAAATGGCTAGCACGAGAGGGCACAGTTTTAAGGTGCTTGGAAGTAGGTACAGAGGGGATGTCAGGGGTAAGTTTTTTATGCAGAAAGTGATGAGTGCGTGGAACGGGCAGCCAGTGGTGGTGGTGGAGGTGGATACAATAGGGTCTTTTAAGAGACTCCTGGATAGGTACATGGAGCTTAGTAAAATAGAGGGCTATGGGTAACCCGAGGTAATTTCTAAAGTAAGTACTTGTTTGGTACAACATTGTGAGCCAAAAGGCCTGCATTGTGCTGTAGGGTTTCTATGTATTTACAAACTCGCTCTCTGCTCCACATTGTCAAATACAGTTCTGTGCAAAAGCCTTAGGTACCTTAGCTGTATATATGTGCTGTAGATTTTTGCACAGTACTGTAGACCGGCAGGGGATGAGACATGAGGTGAAGTCAGAGGGAAGACAAGGGTATGTGCACTAATCTAAACACAGAAGTCTCGGGATCAAGAAAGCCACGTCCACAGTAAAAGATAGTTCCACTGCTTTAAATTGCATCCAATTCAAAGCATATAACTTAACAAGTATGGCAGATGAACTGAGGGCGTGGTTGTCTCTAGGGGGTTTAATTTTAAGGCCATAACAGAAATCTAGCTGAGAGGAGGGCAGGTCTGGCAGCTCAAGGTTCCAGGAAACTCATGTTTTAGATGTGACAGAGAACAGGTATGAGTGAAGGGGGTGTTGCCTTTTTGATAGGGAGAACATAACAACAGTGCTTAGAGGGGATATTCTTGAGGGATCTTCTAATGAGACCATTTGGGTAGAATTTAGAAATCAACGGATGGCCATCTTGATAGGGCTATATTATAAATTCGCCCCCAATAGTCAGTGAGAAATTGAGGAGCAGATGTGTTGAGAAATTGCATTTAGTTGTGAGAATAGTAGGCTCATGTTAACAGAAGATTTCAATTTTCTTGGTATCTACCGGGCCTCCCGGAGACCAAAGTCCCTGGATGGGTTGGAAATGGTGCAGTGCGTCCAAGACAGTTTCTCACACAATGTATACAGGGCCTTCACAGTAAGGAGTAACACTGGACTTTTTGGGGAACAATGCAGGCTAAATAGCTGAAGTGGCAGTTGGGGAGAAGTTTAGGTCCAGTGACCTCAATTCCATTAGTTAGTTGGCCCACTTTATCCGTGTGGGATTGGTTCTGGGACCCCCGCGGACACCAAAAAACGCAGATGCTCAAGTTCCGTATTTAACCTGTCTCAGTGTGGGTGGACTTTAGGACTGGGGCAGCCCCAGACCTTATTTAACCTGAAAGGTAGAATATATACTATATACTAAAACGTTTGACTAACTGTCGCTAAATAATACCGGATGTACCTGTTCCGACTTACGTACAAATCCGACTTATAGACTGCCTGTACTTTAAATCATCTCTAGATTACTTATAATACCTAATACAATGTAAATGCTATGTACAATAGATGTTATAGCGTGTTTAGGGAATAATTACAGAAAAAATAGTCTGTACATGTTCAAACAACAAGTGCTGGAGAGAGAACTTCTGTTTTCCCGATCTGCGGTTGGTTGAATCCACGCATGTGGAACCCGCAGATAAAGAGGGCCGACTGTATCTATGAAAAAGGACAGAACAGGTCAAAGTCCTGAAATGGAGCTGGGCCAACTTTGAGGCATTAGGTGGCATCTAGCTGGATCAACTAGGTGACTCTATTTCTCGGCAAAGGAACAGCTAGTAAATAGCACGCTTTTAAAAGGGTCAAATCGAGAGTCCAGGAGCAGTATGTTCCTGTTAAGATGAAGGTAGACGTATCAAGTTCAGTGAACCCTAGCTGACAAAGATGCATTAAAGGTCCATTCAGGAAAAATTAAGCATGCATTGCTTTGAGGCAGCTGGGTACAAATGAATCTCTTCATTAAGAAGCAGGAGGGTAAAAAGAGGGATGGATTTAGATCAGGAGGGTAAAAAGATGAGTTTAGCAGGCAGAGTTAAAGATAATCCCAAGAGGATGACCCCAAGTTATATTAACTGCGGAAAAGTGTGACTGGGTAGATACCATCTTCAGTACCCTCAAGGCTGCCTGTGTGTGGAGTCACAGGAGATGACAAAGTTTTTAATGTCTATTTCTCCTCTGTTTTCCAAGATAATATCATGGATGCCAAAGAATTGAAGGTGATCTGTAGACAGGTCTTGTAATATGTATATATTCAGAGGAAGGAGGTAATTGCAGTCTTGAAGTGCATTAGGGCAGGTCGGAACAAGTACATCCCCAGACCTTATGGGAGACCAAGGCAGTGGAGAAATTTGCTTTAATATCCATTGGTGAGATTAAGTGTGCCTAAGAGTAACACACAAAATACTGGAGAAACTCAGCTTTCAGGAGCATCTGTGGAAAGGAATAAAGAGTCAACATTTCAGACTAAGATCCCCCTTCTGGACTGTTTGTTCGTCTCCATAGATGCTGCCTGATCTGCTGAGTATCTCCAGCATGCTCTGGATTTCCAGCATCTGCAGAATCTCTTGTGCTTATGGAGGGTGGCTAAAGTTGTTCCATTATTTTAGAAGGGCAGCAAGGTTAGGCCAGGGAATGACAGACAATGAGCCTGATTTCAGTTGTAGCGAAGTTCCCAGAGGGAATTTGGAGGGACAAGATCTACCCTTACTTGGATGGTAAAGGCCTGATCAGGAATAGTCAGCTCTGTTTTGTGTGTGGGAGGTCATGTCTTATGAATCTTTGGAGATTTTTCTCAAAGGCACTAAGGGAATAGGTGAAGGTAGGATGGTGGATGTTGTCTATATGCACTTTAGAAAACCTTTTGCAGGCTTCCCACATGGTAGGGTGATCAGGCAGGGGTTGGGTCACATGGACTTCAAGGATGGATTCAAGGAGCAAGAGGTGGATTCAGAATTGGCTTGGTGATAGGAAGCAGGATCAGAATTGGGTTTAATATCACCTGCGTATGCCGTGAAATGTGTTAACTTAGCGGCAGCTGCACAATGATAGCATAGGATAACATAGCAGAGGGTGATTGAAGGTTTAGTCTCCAGCTGGAGCTCTGTGACAAGTGGAGTGCACCAGAAGCCGGTGTTGGGATCTCTGTTATTCATTTTTTATGTCAAAGATTTGTCTGTGAATGCATACAATACAATTAACAAGCTTACTATTAGTTTTTATTGATAGTGAAGCAGGTCAGAGTAAATTTCAAAGGGATCTTGATCAGTTAGGGAGAAGGACTGAGGAATGCCAAATGATTTTCAGCTTAGCTAATGTGAAGTGATGAATTTTGGACATTCAAACCAGGGTAGAGCAATACAGTGACTGGCAGAGCACCCGATAAGTGCTGTAAACAGGGGGACTTGAGTACAAGTGCCAAGTTTACTGAAAGCAGCTGTACAAACAGACAGAGTGATGAAGGAGATTTTTAGCATGCTGGCCTTCGTCAGACAGGGCAATGAGATTAGCAGCAGGGACATTATGTTACAGTGATATATCATTGCTGAGATCAGAGTCTGTGTACAGTTTAGTTCAGCCAGATATAGAAAAGACAATATCAAGCTGGAGAAGGTGCACAAGAGATTTGAGGTTGGAGGCCAGTGACTAGTGGTGTGCCTCAGGGATCTGTACTGGGTTCAATGTTGTTTTTCATATACATTAATGATCTTGATGATGGGATGGTAAATTGGATTAGTAAATATGCAGATGATACTAAGGTAGGTGGTGTTGTGGATAATGAAGTAGGTTTTCAAAGCTTGCAGAGAGATTTAGGCCAGTTAGAAGAGTGGGCTGAACAATGGCAGATGGAGTTTAATGCTGATAAGTGTGAGGTACTACATTTTGGTAGGAATAATCCAAATAGGACATACATGGTAAATGGTAGGGCATTGAAGAATGCGGTAGAACAGAGTGATCTAGGAATAATGGTGCATAGTTCCCTGAAGGTGGAATCTCATGTGGATAGGGTGGTGAAGAAAGCTTTTGGTATGCTGGCCTTTATAAATCAGAGCATTGAGTATAGGAGTTGGGATGTAATGTTAAAATTGTACAAGGGATTGGTAAGGCCAAATTTGGAGTATTGTGTACAGTTCTCGTCACCGAATTATAGGAAAGATGTCAACAAAATAGAGTGAGTACAGAGAAGATTTACTAGAATGTTACCTGGGTTTCAGCACCTAAGTTACAGAGAAAGGTTGAACAAGTTAGGTCTTTATTGTTTGGAGCGTAGAAGGTTGAGGGGGGACTTGATAGAGGTATTTAAAATTATGAGGGGGATAGATCGAGTTGACGTGGATAGGCTTTTTCCATTGATAGTAGGGGAAATTCAAACAAGAGGACATGAGTTGAGAGTTAGGAGAAAAAGTTTAAGGGTAACATGAGGGTGAATTTCTTTACTCAGAAAGTGGCAGCTGTGTGGAACGAGCTTCCAGTAGAAGTGGTAGAGGCAGGTTCGTTATTGTCATTTAAAGTAAAATTGGGTAGGTATATGGACAGGAAAGGAATGGAGAGTTATGGGCTGAGTGTGGGCCAGTGGGACTAGGTGAGAGTAAGCGTCCGGCTTGGACTCGAAGGGCCGAGAAGGCCTGTTTCTGTGCTGTAATTGTTATATGGCTATATGGTTATATAGGATGTGTTTAGTCCACATACTCACCACCCTCTGTAAAAAAGTTGCCCTCAAATCCCATTCAAATCTCACCTCTTTCACTTTAAATCTATGCATTCTAGTTTTGGACTCCCCTACCCCAAGGAAAATATTTGGTTCCATCTAATATTTGAAGGGTCTTGGCTCAAACAGCATCCATAGATGCTGTCTGACCTGCTGAGCTCCTCCAGCATCTTGTGCATGTTACTCTGGATTTCCAGCATTTGCAGACTCTCTTAAGTTTATAAAATCCCGAAAGGCATAGCTATTCTACTGATGCCCCTCAAGATTTTATACATCCAAGGTTCCCCCACCTCCTTCAACATCCTGTGTTCCAGAGAAAACAGCCTTAGCCTATCCTGCCTCTTTGATCAGATACAATCAAGAGCTCTGCCAACAGTAGCAGACTAAAGTAACGGACAAGAAAATGTGTACAGATCTTACTAATGGACCCTTGAAAGCATTTGATACAGTACCTCGGGAAAAAAAACTGTTAAAACTGAAGCATATGGAATAAAGGCAAATTACTAACAAGGTTAGAAAACTGGCTGAGCAGTTCAACACAGAACAGAGATAATGGTCACATAGATTAAAACATAAAAGGCCACGTATTCAAGTATGTAAATTAACAGCAGATAAAAGCGCCATCTAGACCAGGGGTGGGCAAACTTTTTGACTTGTGGGCCACAGAGGGTTCTAAAATTTGACAGGGGGGCCGGACCAGGAGCAGATGGACGGAGTGTTTTGGTAATACATCTCATAAGAGAAAATAAAATATCATGGGATATGTAGAAAACATGTGCTTTATTTTCAATTGAAAATGAACAAATGCATTACAACAAACTATCTGTCTTTGAAGTCCCATGGTATTTAGCTATTTATTGAAATGACTTTTAAAACACTGAAAATTAAATGAATAAAATACAGTGTTTTTAATAGTAACAGTTATTATTTTAAAGCACTGAAAATTCTGTTATCCTTCAAGATATTATCATCATCACTCTCCTCCTGACTGTCTTTATTTCAAAAACGGTAGGAGATGCAGGTCTACTTGTCCTGCTCCTTCTTATTCAATTGTCCCCTGTGCCAAAACTCAACAACGACCAGCACAAAGACAGAACAGTGACAGCGCGTCAGTATGCGGAGCGCGTTATTTGATCTGGAGCGCATTTTTTATTTTGAGAACGTACGTGCACCTGCGCACTACTCATGTCCATCACTTAACAGAAATGACATGTAACATGTAAGGCTTATTGAAAAAAATATTTTCAAATGCATTTTTACATAACACAATGAAGAAACTTATTTTTAATTTCAGTGGGAACAGTGTTGTTGGTCTCCTTTTTTAGCCAGCGCATCAAAGTCTGGATTTAGTTTTGTTGTGGCGATTCTCAGGATGGATCTGAGGTGTTGGTCAGTTAACTTGGATCTGTGGCTGGCTTTGTTGATGTTCATGACGCTGAATGCCTGTTCACACAAATAGGTCGAGCCGAACAAAGAGTAAAGCGCAAATGTGGAGTAATACGCTGCACCTCAACAAAGGTCAATGTGTAGAGCAGTGCTACAGGCAGCGCTAAAATTACGACACGGACTTTATTCAAAATTTGAACTTTATTCAAAATCCCCAGCCTCACTTTTAAGCCTCCCTCAACCTGTCCCCTGTGGCGCAGAGGCTCCAAAGCTCTGTGCTTGCAAATCCCCGCAGGCTACCTCCCTTAGCAGGAACGCTGGCTAATTGTGAGCCGGTTTGGATGTGCCAGGAAATGGGTTGCCACAAATGTATATAGAGTGCGTCATCTATTGGGAAAACGCCAGAATTGTGGGGAAAAAACGTTAACAAGGTTTATTAATATAATTTCATCAAGTTCTGCGGGCCAGATTAAAAAGCTTAACGGGCTGTAGTTTACCCATGCCTGATCTAGACAGAGCATTAAGATTATAAAGTGAATTTAATGGTTTAAATGAATAGGTAAAATAAGTGGGGTATATCTCAGGAGTTGTTCTAAAGCCTGAAACAAGGCAATGGTGTATTGATTGGAGATTAGTGCGGAAGTATACTTGATAAGAGGATGGAAAATTTTGCAGTGACCATAAGTAATGATTTATTTACATGGCACTAAATGAAATTCTACAGCTTTGTACCAAGAAATTTAAAGTTTGGGCCTTGACACAATTTGAAGTTTAAAAACAAAGAATAGCATCACAAGGACACTTGACAGGCTCATACAAAGTTGATTTCTTTCCCTATCCTGCCCCCACCTTACCCCAAATAGGCTGGGTAATTAAGTACTACTAGTATGATGGCTTTTACCTAGTCAATAAGTTTAAAATGAACACCTTTACAGTATAGGTGTGATTAAAAGACAAGGTAACATATTTAAGATTTATTGGTTGTATTATTTTGGGATTATGACTAATGTTTAAATTGATCTTGTTAGGGAACAAATCAGGAAGTGCAGTTTTATATCAGCAATTGATGGTACTTTAATTCAACTTGTAATGCCTAGAAGCTATGGCAGAGTGCAGCAAGTGGAAAGAAAAAGATCGGGGTTACAAAGTGGAAAGATGGCATTCAGTCCAAACATCCCTTTGGCAATAACCATCCACATCAACAAATATTTACCATAATATCACCATAAAGATTTGCCTGTTCTCATATCTCCAACTCTCTTCATTCACTCAGCTAGCAGAAATGAATGGTGACATTGTTTTGTCTCAACCATAAAGCCCTGAAGTTGATTTCCAGGGTTGCTTTACTCTCCAGCTCACTTAACCTATAGTCTGAATCTCATTCAATGTTTGAAAACTGCCTCCCCCTACATTTTACCATTTTCACAAAATCAAACACCTCATTGAAAGTGAGCAATTTTGCAATTCCTGAAACTTGATGGATGATATATTGAATGGTACATTTCAGCAGGTAATGAAGATGAGGGGGAAGATTCTGTTCATTAATAAAGGTCTTTACACAATAGAGCGTTTGACCCAAATTCAGGAGATCAGGATGCAAGTGGTTTGGGTGGAGTTAAAAATACCCAAACTGCTTTGCATCCCGATATCCTGAACTTAACAGCAACTACACAAGACTGTATAAAGGAAGACATTATGTGAGCTTGTCAGAAAAGTATGACATTGATCAAGATATATTTACCTACATATATTCTAAGAAAATCAGATTGAGTAAAGGTGGCCTAGATGGGGTACTCGTAGTATTTTTTGGAGTATTTCTTAAAACAGAATGCTTTGTAGCCAACCAGAAGTAGATAGTGGCAATCATAAGATGATTGAGATTTACGTTCACATTAAGGGGAGAGAATGTGCCAAAGACTAGTGCTTTAAACTTGTACAGGGGCAGTAAAGCAGAGCTAACTAAAAGAAACTGTCAAATTAGATCAGGGATCAATAAATGAGATGATGAGGCAGACAGTTAATTTTTTTTTTCAGGAGAGGACCCAATATCTATGGTTAATTAAAGATATCAAACTTAAAGAATAAAAACCTATCATGGCACCATTAGCAAGGTGGTCGGAAGTTTGGATTGAGTATTTGAACAGCAAAGGAAGGAAAATTTAAAGTATGCGAAAAATTAAACAGGAACTGTAAAAATAAGTGATAGTTTCCTATGATATTTAAAGAAGAGGAGTTAGAAAAGAGACCATTATCCATATAGCAAGTGAGTTTGGAGAATTAATGGAAAATATGGAGATGAATTCAATCAGTTCATGCATTACCCTTCATGATAAAACAACCATCAAGGAGGAAGGAACTCTCATTCTGAAACAATAATACTGAACGAACTATTGCAGCAGCAGACTCAAATCTTCTGCCCTGCTGGACATCATCTTAAGAGTCCAACAATGCAGCTGGTGAGATTCAGGTGATCTGAATTTTCCCAAAAATCCTTAGCTTTGGAAAATGTTCCATTCGCCTGAAGAATGTAAATCCTTTATTCAAAAAGGGAAAGAAAAAGTAGGAAACTATTGGCTAGTTACTTAAACACCTGCATAGGGGAAGATGTAGAGAAGCTATTGTGAAAGACATTAAAGTCAGACAGGTATGACAACAAAAGCATTGTGATGAGCAACTTATGTTTGATTAAGTTATTGCAGTTTTTTGAAGAACTAATGTGTACCATGGATAAAGAGGAAATGGTGGATTTCCAGAAAGTATTTAACAAGAGAGAAAAATGAAGTCTCCTGGTGCAGAATGGTGTGGATAGAAAATTGGCTCACTAACAGAATAAAGAGAAGGCAAAAATGGGATGTTACCTGGTTGGCAGGATCCATATGTGCCATATGGACCTTGATTATTTGTTTAAGCATTTCCTAGGTTTAAGGCATGATTTCCTTTCACTCTGATTTTGTAAGCTTCAAGATTGCTTATGAGATGCAGATAAGACAGGAAGTGTCTGAGGTGTCAGGTGAGTACTTTGAGAGGCAATATGCTCCTTTTTATTCCTAACCTCGAGGTTCTGAATACTATCTCAAAAGCTCTGACTCCATTTTGAGCTGAAGATTCACATCAAACAGGCAGGATATTGCATTTCCTCAAAAGGAACATATCCCTGAAGTGTTTTCTGTCCCTTTGGTAATCTCTTCATGATGAAGCCTGGACCACTGTTCTGTTTTGGAAGTCTGACATTTAACACATGAACGTAACTGACTGTGGCAATATTGAGCAGTCCTTCCTGTCCATCTGGAGGATTTTGCAGATGCTGCTTGATATTTTGAAGGCCTTGATGCCTGGTGAGTGTACTCCAGGTCTGAAGCACCCAGGAGGTCAGGGATTATCGATGGCAGGCAGGCTATGATCCAAGTGCCAGATTTGATAATAAAGATACAGCAAGAGAATAGGAAAACAACAAAATGGCAGCATTATCAAGGGAATTCAATGCATAAATAAGAACGTTATGCTTCAATTACACTGGACGACATTTCTTCTCCAAAAGTGTTGCTTCCTCAGAATTTTTTTTTTGTTTATGATAGACTGCTTTAGGCCAAACATAAATACAATTTCAGACTCACATAGTGACAGTATCACATAGGATTTGGAGAAACAAGAAATTATCCTTTAACGAAAATAATGCATTTAATTGCATAACGTTACTAATGTTTTGCAATAGTTCAACTAAGCTAAAAAAGTTCTGTTGATAATTTTTGTTTGTACTCAGCATCTGAGTACATTCTTGCTTGTGTCCAACAATAATCAGCCAGCATTGATGAATTCCAGTTGTCCTGATACTTTTTCTCTACGGCCACAATGACCTAGTGAAACCTTTCACCATGCTCGTCACTAACAGCACCGAGATTTGCATGGAAGAAGTCTAAATGAGAATGCAGAAAGTGAATCTTTAGTGACATGTTGCACTTCATGGTTTTGTATGCTCGAAGCATGCTGTCGACCGGCTGCACGTGGTTTAGTGCTCTGCAATTGCCAAGGAAATTTTCAACAGCATCTTTGAATTCCATCCATGTGATTTTCTTCAGTCCCACTAGAAGTTCTTCAAATTGTCTATCTTTGATGACCCGCTTGATTTGTGGACCAGCAAAAATGCCTTCCCTAATATTGGCATCAGTTATTCAGATTTGAATCATTAATTGAAATTAAAAAAAGGTGATTTCAAAAAAATGGTGTGTGATTCAGAAATTTCATGGTGATTTTCATGACCAACTGCCCAAAATTCATTGAGATACACCCAAAGGTATTCAGGAAGCAAAATCTTTGTTGTCCAGTGTTATACGGGAGCTTGATGAGACCATATTTGTAATACTGTCCATGTTACTTTGTGCTTTAAAGAAAAAAAATACACTGGAATTATTTCTGAGGTTTTCTAGACTAATACCTGAATGGGAAGCTTGTCTCATGAGAACAGCTCAGAAAGGCAAGGTTTAAATTTGGTAGTATTTAAAAAAAGGAAGCAGAGATCTTGAATGGTCCTCAAGGGTGAACATGGACAGAATGCTTTCTCTTATGGTACGATAAAACTTTAAAAATAAGGATTGCCCATTTAGAACAGCGAAAACATTTTTGTCCAGGGGTCACAAGTCTTTGTGATGTTGCTGAAATACCATTAATTTGCTCTCTCCATTTGTGATTCAACTTGGCTTGACAGCAGCAGTCACAAATACAGAGATTATTGGGCAGGACAGGGGTAGCAGGAATACTGGGGCGGGATTACAACTTGATCAGCCATGCTCTTATTGAATGGCAGAACAGGCTTGACAGCTCAAACTTTCTTTGAATTTGTGATGTAATCTGCACTGAATGTTCTTTAATGAAATTGGGTACAGTACTTGAGTACATTTCCAGAAATCTGAGCTGTGTACCCTGGTCCCAGGCCAGCACAGGAGCTGGGAGGCTGCAGGACATGCGTTGATTGTCACTTGGCTTGTTGTTTCTGATATCATAAGTGAATTTTTCAAAAATTGTTTTACTCACATTGTGATTTTAACTTTTTTCATTATTTGACAGAAATACCTTTAGCTGCCAAGACAGGTTTTCTTTATCTATCTCATTCTCTGTCTTTAGAAAGGTCTTCATTTCAACTTCTTTTAAAGGAAATAATTTGTTTTATAATTATGAGGTGCTGCCATTAGAAGGTCAAATACCAGTACCATACAGGCATCTGTTCAAGCCAAGTTTATTGCCATTTAACTACATACATATATGCCATCAAATGAGGCATTTCTCCAGACCAGGGTATAAAGCACAGTAGTACACATAACACACAATAACTTAGGAATGCAAGAATTAAGTCTACAAATGAATTACACATGGATAAAGGAAGTAGAGTGCATAAATTAAATATTGTAGAGTATGGTATTGTAGAGTATCTAGTGACACTTCAAATGTGATGCTGCAGAGAGTTCAGAAGCCTAATGATCCAAGGGAAGAAGCTGCTTTCCATCCTGACCGTTCTTGTCTTTATGCATCGTAGTCTCCTGCCTTATGATAGAAAGTCAAAGAGGATGCTGGATGGAAGGGTGGGATTCGTGATAATATCAAGGGCCCTGAGTACACAATCCTCCCAATAAATTTTCCTGATGGATGGTAGGGAGACACCCATGATCCTCTTGGCCATTTTCACTGTTCTTTGCAGGGCCTTTTGTTCCGATGTTTGTCTGCTCCCATACCAAATGGAGATGCAATTTGTCAGGATGCTGTCAGTGGTGCTCCTGTAAAATGCAGTTTAGATTGGGGTGGGATGGGGGGTGGAGAGCCTCACTTGCCTCTATTTCCTCAGGAAGTGGAGTGGAGGTGCTGATTCAGGGAGGTGATATTGAGGGACCAGGTGAGGTCACCTGTGATGTGAATTCCCAGGAACATGTTGCACTAAACGCTTTCTATTGAGGAGTCATGTATGCACAAAGGGGGAATGGTTCACCTCACTTCCCTAAAAAATACAATTACAAACATTTGTACTATTTTGGTTTTATTGAAAATGCATTTACTCTATTTTGATTCTAAATTCTATTTCTTCTGAATCCATTTCCCATTAAATCTTGGGAAAATTCAGTAGAGGGTTGCCACCAAACAAGTAAGCTGGCTTTCTGGAACAGGAAAGTAAAACTGGAGGAACCGAGCAGGTCAAGCAACATCTGAGAAGGTGAGCTAAATACAACAGATTCTGCAGATACTGGCAATCCAGGAGTCAGAGTCACACGATGTTGGAGGAACCGAGCAGGTCAAGCAACATCTGAGAAGGTGAGCTAAATACAACAGATTCTGCAGATACTGGCAATCCAGGAGTCAGAGTCACACGATGTTGGAGGAACTCAGCAGGTCAGGTAGCATCTATGGAAAGGAATAAAGTATTAACACAGAAACAAGTCCTTCAGCCCTTAATGTTGCACCAAACCAGCTAAAGAGCAAATCAAAACCCCCCTCACAACTAGTCCTTCCTACTCACACCATGTCCATACCCCTCCATTTTCCTCATATCCATGTGCCTATCTAAACATCTCTTAAAAGCCTCTAATGTATTTACCTCTACTACCTTACCAGGCAGCACAATCCAGGCATCCACCACCCTCTGAGTAAAAAACTTACCCCTTACATCAGCTTCGAACCTACCCCCTTTCACCTTCAATTGTATGCCCTCTGGAAGAGATAGTTCTATCCTGGGAAACAGATGTCTATTCTATCTATACCTCTCAATCTTACAAACCTTTATCAAATCTCCCCTCAGCCTCTGCTGCTCCAGAGAAAACAACCCAAGTTTATCCAGCCTTTCATGATGTCAGATGCCCTCTAATCCAGGCAGCATCTTGGTAAACCTCTTCTGCACCCTCTCCAAAGCCTCAACATCCTTCCTATAGCAGGGCAACCAGAAATGTGTGCAATACTCCAGATGTGGCTGAACCAGAGTTCTATAAAGTTGCAACATAACCCCTTGACTTTTGAACTCAATGCTAGACTAATAAAAACAAGCATTCATAAGCCTTTTTAGCCACCTGTGTAGCCACTTCCAAGCAGCTAGGAACCTGGACCCCAAGATCTCTGATATATTCCTTTCCATGGATGTTACTTAATCTGCTGAGCTTCTCCAGCATTCTGTGTTAATTTGAGGAGTGCAATAGATTGACCTAAACATTAATTGGCTTTCAGTCCAAGCTTTGTCAATCTATTTGCAAAGTATGCTGGACATCCGGAGATAGGCTTTAATTATATAATACAGCAGGCTGTATGTGCAAAAGCTGGCCTTAAGGAACTTGAAGACATGAAGATTGTAACCAAGGCAAGTCATTTCTGGTTGTACTTTGAACAAATATCAGAATTTATTGGACTAATTATGTATAACAATGTGTGCTGGCTTAGTTGTGGTCTGTTCTTAAATGTTAAGTGTTTGGATTAAATCGGTTTTTGATGAATGAAAAGATTTCTTGTCATTTATGTTGTTTGGATTTTTAGACTGATGCCTTTTGCCGATCTCTTCACACATTTAAACAACTTGAACACTAAATACAGGGATCTGGCAAAACACTTGATGTTTGTTAATATAAAAGCCTTTGAAATCAAACTGGAAGCATTTAAATGTGATGCTGAAAATGGAAATAATAAACTAAAAAAAAGATGATTGACATTGAAATTCCTGAAAAGACAGGTATTCAGAGCCTTTCAATCCATGTTTTGAGTATCATTAGTTCAAGTATTGAACAATTTTCTTTAAGATTCACCAAGTTCAAGTCATTTGCTGAAACTGCAAAACAATATGTGTTGATTATATAACATTAGACACACTGAATTTGGAAAGATTACATTGGAATGATTAAAATAATTTTGAAATGCAATTGACTTAAAAGCAGCTCAACTTGGAGGCAAAGATTTGTCAACTTAAGAGTTGAACCAGAAAATATTGACAGATTGGTCAGCAACTGGATCAAAGCATAAAACTCCAGACAATGAGGTCTGAAACTCTGGAATTCCATTCCTGAAATTTTTAAACTGTCTGAAAAGTCTTGCAATGGCAATATTCACAGAATAGTCATCAACATATACACGTGAGTCAATGTTTTCAGTGATCAAATTGACCAAGTCTTATAGGTGTCCACTGAGTAATGAAACTCGTGCAACCTGCATAGGTCTCAAAACAACCAAGTCAGTCAAGACACTTTTTATTATCATTTTGACCATAACTAATACAAGCCAGATACACATATTTGTTACTGTTCATGCAGCAAGTCTCACTGAGAAAAAATGTGCTTTCTTCCTTTCCTTGATTTTTTAAATGAAGCTTACACATTCACTTTCTTAAAAAAAAGTTATGCGGTACAATACTATTTAGAAATTAAGTGATTTTTCAATTGTTTTTATGATTTATACTTAATTGTTTGAAGAGGTGTTCTGAAAAGCTTCATTTAATTCAGATGTCTGTCATACTTAGTAAAACAATACACATTGTAAATAAACAAACAGGACTTGTCCTTTTCCCTTAAAGTCCATAATAGTTATTTTCTTTAATCAATAGTAATTCATTAATCAAGGATAAATTCTGTTCAAAATTACCATGCCACTTGAGAGAATTTGTTTCCAAAATTATTGCTTTCAAATATTCACCACCCTGATGTTCCAAGCAGGATGCACAGGCGAAGGCAACAATTCAGAGTGCAATTGTTTTGTCACTAAACACTGCAGATCACCCATCTGAAACTGGACAATTTGTGGCAGCAGGATCTATTTTCATTTCACTTAACAGTGGCTGCATACATAAGATAATTCACAGGATGTTTCAAAGTACATGCAGGACTGAGTCATGAACCCTTCCTGGACATAGCCAAAATATTCAGCCCCATCGAAACGTTCTACATCAAGACGGAGCCAATCCATATCAGGGAGCTAAAATCACCCATGACAAAAAACCTGTTGTTTTTGTACCTTTTCAAAATCTGACTCTCAATCTGCTCCCCAGTGTCCCTGTTGCTATTTGGGGGGTGGGGGGGGAGGACACTATACAAATACTCGCAGAGTGACTGTCCCCCAATGTTGCGGTTGTTATGGTGGAAGGGGGGGGGGTAATCTATACAAATACTGACAGAGTGAATGTCCCCTAATGTTGCTGTTGCTATGGGGGGGGGGAGTAATCTATACAAATACTCACAGAGTGACTGTACCCCAATGTTGCTGTTGTTATGGGAGGGGTGAGGGAGTAATCTATACAAATACTCACAGAGTGACTGTCCCCCAATGTTGCTGTTGTTATGGGAGGGGTAAGGGAGTAATCTATACAAATAGTCACAGTGTGACTGTCCCCCAATGTTGCTGTTGTTATGGGGGGGTTTGGGTAAGTAATCGATACAAATACTCACAGAGTGACTGTCCCCCAATGTTGCTGTTGTTATGGTGGGGAGAGTAATCGATACAAATACTCACAGAGTGACTGTCCCCCAATGTTGCTGTTATTATGGGGTGGTGGAGTAATCTATACAATTACTCACAGATTGACTGTCCCCCAATGTTGCTGTTGTTATGGGCCGGAGTAATCTATACAAATACTCACAGAGTGACTGTCCCCCAATGTTGCTGTTATTATGGGGGGTTGGGGGAGTAATCTGTACAAATACTCACAGAGTGACTGTCCCCCAATGTTGCTGTTGTTATGGGGGGGTTGGGGGAGTAATGTATACAAATACTCACAGAGTAACTGTCCCCCAGTGTTGCTGTTGTTATGGGGGGGTTGGGGGAGTAATCTGTACAAATACTCACAGAGTGACTGTCCCCCAATCTTGCTGTTGTTATGGGGGGGGGGGAGAGTAATCTATACAAATACTCACAGAGTGACCGTCCCCCAATGTTGCTGTTATTATGGGGGGGTTGGGGGAGTAATCTGTACAAATACTCACAGAGTGATTGTCCCCCAATGTTGCTGTTGTTATGGGGGGGGGGAGAGTAATCTATACAAATACTCACAGAGTGACTGTCCCCCAATGTTGCTGTTGTTATGGGGGGGGGGGGAATTTATACAAATACTGACAGAGTGACTGTCCCCCAATGTTGCTGTTATTATGGGGGGGTGGTGGAGTAATCTATACAAATACTCACAGAGTGACTGTCCCCCAATGTTGCTGTTATTATGGGGGGGGTGGTGGAGTAATCTATACAAATACTCACAGAGTGACTGTCCCCCAATGTTGCTGTTGTTATGGGGGGGTTGGGGAAGTAATCTATACAAATGTAACACCCCGGGTCGCCTCAGGCTCGTTCAGCTCGTTCTCGTCTAGGGGGAGCAGCCTTCGGCCCCACCACACTGGGTAATCAGCTGGTGTGGATGCTGTGAGATGTCCCCGCCTCACCCAAAAACAGACAGTACACCATATGCGATTAAATGAGTACAATTTATAAAGGTTACTATAACTAAGTGATTAATAACGATACAGTATATATGAAGAGAAAATTAAAGAAAAGGCGCCAAACTTATCAAAGTCCAAACCACTTCGTGCACAGCCGTCGGAGCTCAATTACTGAAGTCTTCTGGCCACCATTCGATCCCCTCCGAACTCCTCGGACTCTCCAAACAGCTCAGGACCCTCCGAGTGGTCAACCAAGCACATCTAGCTTCATCCCCCCCTCCGTCCTCGGAGAATCTCCCGGCCTCGGACCCCCCTTTGGGGTCCGATCCTCGCCCAGCTTAGAGCATTGCGTCCTCTCTCTCGACCCCCTCGCGCCGATCTCCCCAAAATCCCGTCAACAAAAGCTTACAGACTCAGAAGAAAGAACATTAATCCCCATTTGGTTTACAAAGGAATACCATTCTCGTTATCAGTAAATTAGCATTCCTGCTAGTTAACAAAAAAGAAGAAACCCTCTTTACACTCTCCCTCCACCAAATAAAAGTCACGTCCTCATGACTACTAAATAACTTGCCAACTTTCCTGCCAACACACCGTAACCCAAGCACAAACAGTGACATTTCCTCCCCACACAGTAACCCTCACGCCCTGTTCCTCAGGCGCTACTTAGGCCAACTATCTGGGAGTTCCCTAACCCTTCTGAGGCCTCCGTACCCCCTCACCTAAACCCTTCAGGCTCGGACACAACTGGGGATACCTTGGGCCCACTACCAACTCCTCTCTCAACCTCTCACTCATGCCCCACACTGCACACAGCTAACCCTCCCCGCTACACCTGACTCAATGGGAGAAGGGCCAAAGGTCTCTTCCTCAATCGAGGTAAAGTCAGCAAAAGGCAGCATGTACCACACATCCAGCACATCATCCATCAAATCTGTATTCTTCCTCATTCCTGTGATCGGTAGCTGCTGTTTGATCTTCTCCAAACGGAAACACGTGGCCTGAACTGCTCCTGCAGTCTCTTCAGCCTCCTGTTCAGTATTCACTGCACTTCTCTCCAGCTTTTTCTTCCTCATGACTTCTTCCAGATCAACTTTCAGGTTTTGCACTTCATTTGAACTGTCGATGGTCATCTTCAGGTTCCCTTCAAGTTTCCGCTTCTCTCTGCTGAGATTTGTCTGTAATTTCTTCACCTCCCCAAACTCCCCTCTCTGGGTTCTCAGTTTGCTATTACCCTCAGTCAGACAACTTTCTTCATTCTCTCCAACTTGTAAGTCTTCCGAATGGTTCCAGATCACTTTCTCCAGTCTCTCCGTCTTCATTTCAAACTTGATTCCGTAGAGACAGTCACTCACGAGCTGCGACCTTCGCCAGCCCTGGCACGTGTCCCGAAAACACTTTAACTCGGTAGTTCTCAGCTGCTCCTGCAACGACCTCACTTCATATTCTCCTGAGGCAAATCCAAATACCAAGAGATCATCCACATACACCAAAACTCCAAACGCCTCCACATCCCCTATGGTCTTCCACCTGCCCCGCAGGAAGGTTGCAAGGGCTCCAGATATGCCCTGTGGCATCTTTTCGGACCCGGAGACTCCTAGGGAATTTATAACGGCCGTCTTCTCCTTGTCGGCCCCACTCATCGGGATCTGGCAACATCAACTCCTCAGATCCAGCACCTTAAACCACATCGCACGACTCAGATAGGCCATCGCCTCTCTGGCCCTCAGGGCCATATTCTGGTCACTGACAGTGCGCCTCTTCAACGCAATATAATCCACACACACGCTGCCTACGTCTTCCACGGCTTCAGGGGACAGTCGCTGCAACCTCTCTCTCTCCGAGGTGTCTTCAGCAGTCAACTCCGCTCCCTCGTGGTATTTCGCAGCGTCCACTAAGAGGGTCTCACCCTCAGATACTTCCCCCAGGCCGTACCACCACTGGCTCTTGTTTGAATTCGGTATCGGCCCAATGCTGCTACACACGTCTGCACAAGCAGCTCGAAACCCTGGGTGCATCGACAATGTCTCCAAACAGCGCTCACCCACCTCCTCCGGGCAGGCCCCCAAGTGCACCAACAGGATATTGGTTCTCTCTAGAACAGAAACGCTGCCCGTCTCAACAGGGTCCGGACACATCAGCATTAACGATTCCTGAACCTCAGTCTCCTCCACATTTGCCTCTAAGAACTCCATTTTCACTGACCAACAACCGTCGTCTGGATAATCACTGGCACTGGTACCCCGAGTCTCCAGTGTTCTCAATGTCGTCAAGGGTAAATGCTTCCAATAACGGTTATAAAACAAACTGTACAGCAACTTAACCGGCGCCCCGGTGCCGAGGATGGCTTTAACTTGACTTCCATCCATCCGTAACAACACCTGTGCGCGTGGCCCCTCTAAGCCTTCAGGAATAGAGTCTGCTCCTTTCGGGAGTTCCTTGGTACATTGCTGGGAACGTGCTCCCCCAGAGACCCCAAGCCGTTCCCCCACTGGGCCTCCTCTAAGTTTCCCGACACCTCTCGAATCAACGGAACAACTGATCCCCTTGACAGATCCCCTTGGCACCACAAGCAATTTATCTGCCCCCCTAGGCAAAAAGGGATAAGCTAAAAACTTCCCACCAATCTCCTGCCACGGATATGATAAGCCCCCCAGCTGCGGCATTTGACTTCCAGTCGAACCACACGCATTTTCCCACACTTTCCCAGAACTGGCAGCGGTCACTTCGAGGTAATTGCGCCCGACAGTTCTAACAAAGTCACCAGCCCGTCTACTCAAACTTTCAACCCGTCCCTGTCGCTTTCCCTCAGCCAAGCACTGCCACTCACCCAACAACTGAGAGGTCCGCTCCGCCCACGCTTCCGCCCTTTTAGGGCTGGACATTATTCCAATAACCGGGCGGAGCCCACCACTGCTGAAACATCCCAACCTGTCACTCCTCACTCTCCAAACAGTACGGACAACCCATGGTCCCATCACCATTTCGTCAGCACTAGTTGGAACTCGAACAACGACCTCGAGGCTACCAACAGCAGCCACCCCACCCAACACACACGCAGCGATAACCAGCAATCACACACCCACAAAGGCACACCAGCTCTTCGCCGCAGACACAATTTAAAGAGGGTGATCATACAGCTTCCACAGAAATCAACCCCGGACGAGCACCCCACAATGTAACACCCTGGGTCGCCTCAGGCTCGCTCAGCTCATTTCGTCTAGGGGGAGCAGCCTTCGGCCCCGCCAAACTGGGTAATCAGCTGGTGTGGATGCTGTGTGATGTCCCCGCCTCACCCAAAAACAGACAGTACACCATATGCGATTAAATGAGTACAATTTATAAAGGTTATTATAACTAAGTGATTAATAACGATACAGTATATATGAAGAGAAAATTAAAGAAAAGGCACCAAACTTATCAAAGTCCAAACCACTTCGTGCACAGCCGTTGGAGCTCAATTACTGAAATCTTCTGGCCACCATTCGATCCCCTCCGAACTCCTCGGACTCTCCAAACAGCTCAGGACGCTCCGAGTGGTCAACCAAGCACATCTAGCTTCATCCCCCCCTCCGTCCTCGGAGAATCTCCCGGCCTCGGACCCCCCTTTGGGGTCCGATCCTCGCCCAGCTTAGAGCATTGCGTCCTCTCTCTCGACCCCCTCGCGCCGATCTCCCCAAAATCCCGTCAACAAAAGCTTACAGACTCAGAAGAAAGAACATTAATCCCCATTTGGTTTACAAATGAATACCATTCTCGTTATCAGTAAATTAGCATTCCTGCTAGTTAACAAAAAAGAAGAAACCCTCTTTACACAAATACTCACAGAGTGACTGTCCCCCAATGTTGTTGTTGTTTTGGGGGGGGGAATTTATACATATATTCACCGACTGACTGTCCCCCAAAGTGGTTGTTGTTACGGGGTGGGGGTTGGGGGAGTAATCTGTACAAATACTCACAGAGTGACTGTCCCCCAATGTTGCTGTTGTTATGTGGGGTTTGGGGAAGTAGTCGATACAAAAACTCAGGGAGTGACTGTCCCCCAATGTTGCTGTTGTTATGGGGGGGGGGGGTGGAAGAGTAATCTATCCAAATACTCACAGAGTGACCGTCCCCCAATGTTGTTGTTGTTATGGGGGGGGGGGTGGAAGAGTAATCTATCCAAATACTCACAGAGTGACTCTCCCCCAATGTTGCTGTTGTTATGGGGGGGGGTGGAAGAGTAATCTATCCAAATACTCACAGTGACCGTCCCCCAATGTTGCTGTTGTTATGGGGGGGGGTGGAAGAGTAATCTATCCAAATACTCACAGAGTGACGGTCCCCCAATGTTGCTGTTGTTATGGGGGGGGGGAGTAATCTGTATAAATACTGACAGAGTGACTGACCCCCAAAGTTGCTGTTGTTATGGTGGATGGGGGAGTAATCTATACAAATAGTCACAGAGTGGCTGTCCCCCAAAGTTGCTGTTGTTATGCGGGGGTTGGGGGAGTAATCTATACAAATACTCACAGAGTGACTGTCCCCCAATGTTGCTGTTATTAGGGGGGGGGAATTTATACAAATACTCAGAGAAATTGTCCCACAAAGTTAATATTGTTATGGGGGGGTGGGGGAGTAATCTATACAAATACTCACAGAGTGACTGTACCCCAATGTTGCTGTTGTTATGGGGGGGGAGTAATCTATACAAATACTGACAGAGTGACTGTCCCCCAATGTTGCTTTTGTTATGGGGGGGGGAATTTATACAAATACTGACAGAGTGACTGTCCCCCAATGTTGCTGTTGTTATAGGGGGTTTGGGGAAGTAGTCGATACAAAAACTCACACAGTGACTGTCCCCCAATGTTGCTGTTGTTATGGGGCGGGGGTGAGTAATCTGTAGAAATACTGACAGAGTGACTGTCCCCCAATGTTGCTGTTTTTATGGGGGGGTTGGGGAAGTAGTCAATACAAAAATTCACAGAGTGACTGTCCCCCAATCTTGCTGTTGTTATGGGGGGGGGGGAAATTTATACAAATACTGACAGAGTGACTGTCCCCCAATGTTGCTGTTGTTATGGGGGTGGGGAAGTAATCGCTACAAATACTCACAGAGTGACTGTCCCCCAATGTTGTTGTTATTATGGGGGGGTTGGTGGAGTAATCTACACAATTACTCACAGAGTGACTGTCCCCCAATGTTGTTGTTGTTATGGGGGGGTTGGTGGAGTAATCTACACAATTACTCACAGAGTGACTGTCCCCCAATGTTGTTGTTATTATGGGGGTGTTGGTGGAGTAATCTACACAATTACTCACAGAGTGACTGTCCCCCAATGTTGTTGTTGTTATGGGGGGGTTGGGGGAGTAACCTATACAATTACTCACAGAGTGACTGTCCCCCAATGTTGTTGTTGTTATGGGGGGGTTGGTGGAGTAATCTATACAATTACTCACAGAGTGACTGTCCCCCAATCTTGCTGTTGTTATGGGGGATGGGGGAGTAATCTATACAAATAGTCACAGAGTGACTGTCCCCCAATGTTGCTGTTGTTATGGGGGATGGGGAAGTAATCTATACAAATAGTCACAGAGTGACTGCCCCACAATGCTGCTGTTGTTATGGGGGATGGGGGAGTAAACTATACAATTACTCACAGAGTGACTGTCCCCCAATGTTGCTTTTGTTATGGGGGGGGGGAATTTATACAAATACTCACAGAGTGACTGTCCCCCAATGTTACTGATGTTATGTGGGGGGGAATTTATACAAATACTGACAGAGTGACTGTCCCCCAATGTTGCTGTTATTATGGGGGGGGTGGTGGAGTAATCTATACAAATACTCACAGAGTGACTGTCCCCCAATGTTGCTGTTGTTATGGGGGGGGTTGGGGAAGTAATCTATACAAATACTCACAGAGTGACTGTCCCCCAAAGTTGCTGTTGTTACGGGGGGGTTGGGGAAGTAATCTATACAAATACTCACAGAGTGACTGTCCCCCAAAGTTGCTGTTGTTACGGGGGGTTGCGGAAGTAATCGTTACAAATACTCACAGAGTGACTGTCCCCCAATGTTGCTGCTGTTATGGGGGTTGGGGGAGTAATCTATACAAATAGTCACAGAGTGGCTGTCCCCCAAAGTTGCTGTTGTTATGCGGGGGTTGGGGGAGTAATCTATACAAATACTCACAGAGTGACTGTCCCCCAATGTTGCTGTTGTTATGGGGGGGGTTGTGGAAGTAATCTATACAAATACTCACAGAGTGACTGTCCCCCAATGTAGCTGTTGTTATGGGGGTGGGGAAGTAATCGCTACAAATACTCACAGAGTGACTGTCCCCCAATGTTGCTGTTATTATGGGGGGGGGGGTGGTGGAGTAATCTATACAAATACTCACAGAGTGACTGTCCCCCAATGTTGCTGTTGTTATGGGGGGGTTGGGGAAGTAATCGATACAAATACTCACAGAGTGACTGTCCCCCAATGTTGCTGTTGTTATGGGGGGGGGGGTGGAAGAGTAATCTATCCAAATACTCACAGAGTGACTGTACCCCAATATTGCTGTTGTTATGGGGGTGGGGGAGTAATCTATACAATTACTCACTGAGTGACTGTCCCCCGATGTTGCTGTTGTTATGGGGGGGTTGGGGAAGTAATCGATACAAATACTCACAGAGTGACTGTCCCCCAATCTTGCTGTTGTTATGGGGGGGGTTGGGGGAGTAATCTGTACAAATACTGACAGAGTGACTGTCCCCCAATGTTGCTGTTGTTATGGGGGGGTTGGGGGAGTAACCTATACAATTACTCACAGAGTGACTGTCCCCCAATGTTGCTGTTGTTATGGGGGGGTTGGGGAAGTAATCGATACAAATACTCACAAAGTGACTGTCCCCCAATCTTGCTGTTGTTATGTGGGGGGGAATTTATACAAACACTGACAGAGTGACTGTCCCCCAATGTTGCTGTTGTTATGGGCGGGTTGGGGAAGTAATCGCTACAAATACTCACAGAGTGACTGTCCCCCAATGTTGCTGCTGTTATGGGGGTTGGGGGAGTAATCTATACAAATACTCACAGAGTGACTGTCCCCCAATGTTGCTGTCGTTACGGGGCGGAGTATTCTATACAAATACTCACAGAGTGACTGTCCCCCAATGTTGCTGTTATTATGGGGGGGGGGGTGGTGGAGTAATCTATACAAATACTCACAGAGTGACTGTCCCCCAATGTTGCTGTTGTTATGGGGGGGTTGGGGAAGTAATCGATACAAATACTCACAGAGTGACTGTCCCCCAATGTTGCTGTTGTTATGGGGGGGGGGGGGTGGAAGAGTAATCTATCCAAATACTCACAGAGTGACTGTACCCCAATATTGCTGTTGTTATGGGGGTGGGGGAGTAATCTATACAATTACTCACTGAGTGACTGTCCCCCGATGTTGCTGTTGTTATGGGGGGGTTGGGGAAGTAATCGATACAAATACTCACAGAGTGACTGTCCCCCAATCTTGCTGTTGTTATGGGGGGGTTGGGGGAGTAATCTGTACAAATACTGACAGAGTGACTGTCCCCCAATGTTGCTGTTGTTATGGGGGGGTTGGGGGAGTAACCTATACAATTACTCACAGAGTGACTGTCCCCCAATGTTGCTGTTGTTATGGGGGGGTTGGGGAAGTAATCGATACAAATACTCACAAAGTGACTGTCCCCCAATCTTGCTGTTGTTATGTGGGGGGGAATTTATACAAACACTGACAGAGTGACTGTCCCCCAATGTTGCTGTTGTTATGGGCGGGTTGGGGAAGTAATCGCTACAAATACTCACAGAGTGACTGTCCCCCAATGTTGCTGCTGTTATGGGGGTTGGGGGAGTAATCTATACAAATACTCACAGAGTGACTGTCCCCCAATGTTGCTGTCGTTACGGGGCGGAGTATTCTATACAAATACTCACAGAGTGACTGTCCCCCAATGTTGCTGTTATTATGGGGGGGGGGGGGGTGGTGGAGTAATCTATACAAATACTCACAGAGTGACTGTCCCCCAATGTTGCTGTTGTTATGGGGGGGTTGGGGAAGTAATCGATACAAATACTCACAGAGTGACTGTCCCCCAATGTTGCTGTTGTTATGGGGGGGGGGGTGGAAGAGTAATCTATCCAAATACTCACAGAGTGACTGTACCCCAATATTGCTGTTGTTATGGGGGTGGGGGAGTAATCTATACAATTACTCACTGAGTGACTGTCCCCCGATGTTGCTGTTGTTATGGGGGGGTTGGGGAAGTAATCGATACAAATACTCACAGAGTGACTGTCCCCCAATCTTGCTGTTGTTATGGGGGGGTTGGGGGAGTAATCTGTACAAATACTGACAGAGTGACTGTCCCCCAATGTTGCTGTTGTTATGGGGGGGTTGGGGGAGTAACCTATACAATTACTCACAGAGTGACTGTCCCCCAATGTTGCTGTTGTTATGGGGGGGTTGGGGAAGTAATCGATACAAATACTCACAAAGTGACTGTCCCCCAATCTTGCTGTTGTTATGTGGGGGGGAATTTATACAAACACTGACAGAGTGACTGTCCCCCAATGTTGCTGTTGTTATGGGCGGGTTGGGGAAGTAATCGCTACAAATACTCACAGAGTGACTGTCCCCCAATGTTGCTGCTGTTATGGGGGTTGGGGGAGTAATCTATACAAATACTCACAGAGTGACTGTCCCCCAATGTTGCTGTCGTTACGGGGCGGAGTATTCTATACAAATACTCACAGAGTGACTGTCCCCCAATGTTGCTGTTATTAGGGGGGGGGAATTTATACAAATACTCAGAGAAATTGTCCCACAAAGTTAATATTGTTATGGGGGGGTGGGGGAGTAATCTATACAAATACTCACAGAGTGACTGTACCCCAATGTTGCTGTTGTTATGGGGGGGGAGTAATCTATACAAATACTGACAGAGTGACTGTACCCCAATGTTGCTGTTGTTATGGGGGTGGGGAAGTAATCGCTACAAATACTCACAGAGTGACTGTCCCCCAATGTTGCTGTTATTATGGGGGGGTGGTGGAGTAATCTATACAATTACTCACAGAGTGACTGTCCCCCAATGTTGCTTTTGTTATGGGGGGGGGGGGAATTTATACAAATACTGACAGAGTGACTGTCCCCCAATGTTGCTGTTGTTATAGGGGGTTTGGGGAAGTAGTCGATACAAAAACTCACACAGTGACTGTCCCCCAATGTTGCTGTTGTTATGGGGCGGGGGGGGAGTAATCTGTAGAAATACTGACAGAGTGACTGTCCCCCAATGTTGCTGTTTTTATGGGGGGGTTGGGGAAGTAGTCGATACAAAAATTCACAGAGTGACTGTCCCCCAATCTTGCTGTTGTTATGGGGGGGGGGGAAATTTATACAAATACTGACAGAGTGACTGTCCCCCAATGTTGCTGTTGTTATGGGGGTGGGGAAGTAATCGCTACAAATACTCACAGAGTGACTGTCCCCCAATGTTGTTGTTATTATGGGGGGGTTGGTGGAGTAATCTACACAATTACTCACAGAGTGACTGTCCCCCAATGTTGTTGTTGTTATGGGGGGGTTGGTGGAGTAATCTACACAATTACTCACAGAGTGACTGTCCCCCAATGTTGTTGTTATTATGGGGGGGTTGGTGGAGTAATCTACACAATTACTCACAGAGTGACTGTCCCCCAATGTTGTTGTTGTTATGGGGGGGTTGGGGGAGTAACCTATACAATTACACACAGAGTGACTGTCCCCCAATGTTGTTGTTGTTATGGGGGGGTTGGTGGAGTAATCTATACAATTACTCACAGAGTGACTGTCCCCCAATCTTGCTGTTGTTATGGGGGATGGGGGAGTAATCTATACAAATAGTCACAGAGTGACTGTCCCCCAATGTTGCTGTTGTTATGGGGGATGGGGAAGTAATCTATACAAATACTCACAGAGTGACTGTCCCCCAATGTTGCTTTTGTTATGGGGGGGGGAATTTATACAAATACTCACAGAGTGACTGTCCCCCAATGTTACTGATGTTATGTGGGGGGGAATTTATACAAATACTGAAAGAGTGACTGTCCCCCAATGTTGCTGTTATTATGGGGGGGGTGGTGGAGTAATCTATACAATTACTCACAGAGTGACTGTCCCCCAATGTTGCTGTTGTTCTGGGGGGGGGGAATTTATACAAATACTGACAGAGTGACTGTCTCCCAATGTTGCTGTTGTTATGGGGGGGTGGTGGAGTAATCTATACAAATACTCACAGAGTGACTGTCCCCCAATGTTGCTGTTGTTATGGGGGGGGTTGGGGAAGTAATCTATACAAATACTCACAGAGTGACTGTCCCCCAAAGTTGCTGTTGTTACGGGGGGGTTGGGGAAGTAATCTATACAAATACTCACAGAGTGAATGTCCCCCAAAGTTGCTGTTGTTACGGGGGGTTGCGGAAGTAATCGATACAAATACTCACAGAGTGACTGTCCCCCAATGTTGCTGCTGTTATGGGGGTTGGGGGAGTAATCTATACAAATAGTCACAGAGTGGCTGTCCCCCAAAGTTGCTGTTGTTATGCGGGGGTTGGGGAGTAATCTATACAAATACTCACAGAGTGACTGTCCCCCAATGTTGCTGTTGTTATGGGGGGGGTTGGGGAAGTAATCTATACAAATACTCACAGAGTGACTGTCCCCCAATGTAGCTGTTGTTATGGGGGTGGGGAAGTAATCGCTACAAATACTCACAGAGTGACTGTCCCCCAATGTTGCTGTTATTATGGGGGGGGGGGGTGGAGTAATCTATACAAATACTCACAGAGTGACTGTCCCCCAATGTTGCTGTTGTTATGGGGGGGTTGGGGAAGTAATCGATACAAATACTCACAGAGTGACTGTCCCCCAATGTTGCTGTTGTTATGGGGGGGGGGTGGAAGAGTAATCTATCCAAATACTCACAGAGTGACTGTACCCCAATATTGCTGTTGTTATGGGGGTGGGGGAGTAATCTATACAATTACTCACTGAGTGACTGTCCCCCGATGTTGCTGTTGTTATGGGGGGGTTGGGGAAATAATCGATACAAATATTCACAGAGTGACTGTCCCCCAATCTTGCTGTTGTTATGGGGGGGTTGGGGGAGTAATCTGTACAAATACTGACAGAGTGACTGTCCCCCAATGTTGCTGTCGTTATGGGGCGGAGTTATCTATACAAATACTCACAGAGTAACTGTCCCCCAATGTAGCTGTTGTTATGGGGGTGGGGAAGTAATCGCTACAAATACTCACAGAGTGACTGTCCCCCAATGTTGCTGTTATTATGGGTGGGTGGTGGAGTAATCTATACAAATACTCACAGAGTGACTGTCCCCCAATGTTGCTGTTGTTATGGGGGGGTGTGTAAGAGTAATCTATCCAAATACTCACAGAGTGACTATCCCCCAAAGTTGCTGTTGTTACGGGGGGGTTGCGGAAGTAATCGATACAAATACTCACAGAGTGACTGTCCCCCAATTTTGCTGCTGTTATGGGGGTTGGGGGAGTAATCTATACAAATAGTCACAGAGTGGCTGTCCCCCAAAGTTGCTGTTGTTATGCGGGGGTTGGGGGAGTAATCTATACAAATACTCACAGAGTGACTGTCCCCCAATGTTGCTGTTGTTATGGGGGGGTTGGGGAAGTAATCGATACAAATACTCACAGAGTGACTGTCCCCCAATGTTGCTGCTGTTATGGGGGTTGGGGGAGTAATCTATACAAATACTCACAGAGTGACTGTCCCCCAATGTTGCTGTCGTTATGGGGCGGAGTAATCTATACAAATACTCACAGAGTGACTGTCCCCCAATGTTGCTGTTATTATGGGGGTTGGGGGAGTAATCTATACAAATACTCACAGAGTGACTGTCCCCCAATGTAGCTGTTGTTATGGGGGTGGGGAAGTAATCGCTACAAATACTCACAGAGTGACTGTCCCCCAATGTTGCTGTAATTATGGGGGGGGTGGTGGAGTAATCTATACAAATACTCACAGAGTGACTGTCCCCCAATGTTGCTGTTGTTATGGGGGGGTTGGGGAAGTAATCGATACAAATACTCAGAGTGACTGTCCCCCAATGTAGCTGTTGTTATGGGGGTGGGGAAGTAATCGCTACAAATACTCACAGAGTGACTGTCCCCCAATCTTGCTGTTATTATGGAAGTGGGGGAGTAATCTATACAATTACTCACTGAGTGACTGTCCCCCGATGTTGCTGTTGTTATGGGGGGGTTGGGGAAGTAATCGATACAAATACTCACAGAGTGACTGTCCCCCAAAGTTGCGGTTGTTACGGGGGGGTTGCGGAAGTAATCGATACAAATACTCACAGAGTGACTGTCCCCCAATGTTGCTGCTGTTATGGGGGGGGGGAATTTATACAAACACTGACAGAGTGACAGTCCCCCAATGTTGCTGTTGTTATGGGGGGGTTGGGGGAGTAATCTGTACAAATACTGACAGAGTGACTGTCCCCCAATGTTGCTGTTGTTGTGGGGAGGTTGGGGAAGTAATCTATACAAATACTCACAGAGTGACTGTCCCCCAATGTTGCTGTTATTATGGGGGGGTGGTGGAGTAATCTATACAATTACTCACAGAGTGACTGTCCTCCAATGTTGCTGTTGTTCTGGGGGGGTTGGGGAAGTAATCGATACAAATACTCACAGAGTGACTGTCCCCCAATGTTGCTGTTGTTATGGGGGGGGGTGGAAGAGTAATCTATCCAAATACTCACAGAGTGACTGTCCCCCAAAGTTGCTGTTGTTACGGGGGGGTTGCGGAAGTAATCGATACAAATACTCACAGAGTGACTGTCCCCCAATGTTGCTGCTGTTATGGGGGTTGGGGGAGTAATCTATACAAATAGTCACAGAGTGGCTGTCCCCCAAAGTTGCTGTTGTTATGCGGGGGTTGGGGGAGTAATCTATACAAATACTCACAGAGTGACTGTCCCCCAATGTTGCTGTTGTTATGGGGGGGTTGGGGAAGTAATCGATACAAATACTCACAGAGTGACTGTCCCCCAATGTTGCTGCTGTTATGGGGGTTGGGGGAGTAATCTATACAAATACTCACAGAGTGACTGTCCCCCAATGTTGCTGTCGTTATGGGGCGGAGTAATCTATACAAATACTCAGAGAGTGACTGTCCCCCAATGTTGCTGTTATTATGGGGGTTGGGGGAGTAATCTATACAAATACTCACAGAGTGACTGTCCCCCAATGTAGCTGTTGTTATGGGGGTGGGGAAGTAATCGCTACAAATACTCACAGAGTGACTGTCCCCCAATGTTGCTGTAATTATGGGGGGGGTGGTGGAGTAATCTATACAAATACTCACAGAGTGACTGTCCCCCGATGTTGCTGTTGTTATGGGGGGGTTGGGGAAGTAATCGATACAAATACTCAGAGTGACTGTCCCCCAATGTAGCTGTTGTTATGGGGGTGGGGAAGTAATCGCTACAAATACTCACAGAGTGACTGTCCCCCAATCTTGCTGTTATTATGGAAGTGGGGGAGTAATCTATACAATTACTCACTGAGTGACTGTCCCCCGATGTTGCTGTTGTTATGGGGGGGTTGGGGAAGTAATCGATACAAATACTCACAGAGTGACTGTCCCCCAAAGTTGCGGTTGTTACGGGGGGGTTGCGGAAGTAATCGATACAAATACTCACAGAGTGACTGTCCCCCAATGTTGCTGCTGTTATGGGGGGGGGAATTTATACAAACACTGACAGAGTGACTGTCCCCCAATGTTGCTGTTGTTATGGGGGGGTTGGGGGAGTAATCTGTACAAATACTGACAGAGTGACTGTCCCCCAATGTTGCTGTTGTTGTGGGGAGGTTGGGGAAGTAATCTATACAAATACTCACAGAGTGACTGTCCCCCAATGTTGCTGTTATTATGGGGGGGTGGTGGAGTAATCTATACAATTACTCACAGAGTGACTGTCCCCCAATGTTGCTGTTGTTCTGGGGGGGGAATTTATACAAATACTGACAGAGTGACTGTTCCCCAATGTTGCTGTTGTCATGGGCGGGTTGGGGATGTAATCGCTACAAATACTCACAGAGTGACTGTCCCCCAATGTTGCTGTTATTATGGGGGGGTGGTGGAGTAATCTATACAAATACTCACAGAGTGACTGTCCCCCAATTTTGCTGTTGTTATGGGGGGGTTGGGGAAGTAATCTATAAAAATACTCACAGAGTGACTGTCCCCCAACGTTGCTGTCGTTATGGGGCGGAGTAATCTATACAAATACTCACAGAGTGACTGTCCCCCAAAGTTGCTGTTGTTACGGGGGGGGGGTTGCGGAAGTAATCGATACAAATACTCACAGAGTGACTGTCCCCCAATGTTCCTGCTGTTATGGGGGTTGGGGGAGTAATCTATACAAATAGTCACAGAGTGGCTGTCCCCCAAAGTTGCTGTTGTTATGCAGGGGTTGGGCGAGTAATCTATACAAATACTCACAGAGTGACTGTCCCCCAATTGTTGCTGCTGTTATTGGGGTTGGGGGAGTAATCTATACAAATACTCACAGAGTGACTGTCCCCCAATGTTGCTGTTGTTATGGGGGGGTTGGGGAAGTAATCGATACAAATACTCACAGAGTGACTGTCCCCCAATGTTGCTGCCGTTATGGGGCGGAGTAATCTATACAAATACTCACAGAGTGACTGTCCCCCAATGTTGCTGTTATTAGGGGGGGGGAATTTAAACAAATACTCAGAGAAATTGTCCCACAAAGTTAATATTGTTATGGGGGGGGTGGAGGAGTAATCTATCCAATTACTCACAGAGTGACTGTCCCCCAATGTAGCTGTTGTTATGGGGGTGGGGAAGTAATCGCTACAAATACTCACAGAGTGACTGTCCCCCAATGTTGCTGCTGTTATGGGGGTTGGGGGAGTAATCTATACAAATAGTCACAGAGTGGCTGTCCCCCAAAGTTGCTGTTGTTATGCGGGGGTTGGGGGAGAAATCTATACAAATACTCACAGAGTGACTGTCCCCCAATGTTGCTGTTGTTATGGGGGGGTTGGGGAAGTAATCGATACAAATACTCACAGAGTGACTGTCCCCCAATGTTGCTGCTGTTATGGGGGTTGGGGGAGTAATCTATACAAATACTCACAGAGTGATTGTCCCCCAATGTTGCTGTCGTTATGGGGCGGAGTAATCTATACAAATACTCACAGAGTGACTGTCCCCCAATGTAGCTGTTGTTATGGGGGTGGGGAAGTAATCGCTACCAATACTCACAGAGTGACTGTCCCCCAATGTTGCTGTTATTATGGGGGGGTGGTGGAGTAATCTATACAAATACTCACAGAGTGACTGTCCCCCAATGTTGCTGTTGTTATGGGGGGGTTGGGGAAGTAATCTATACAAATACTCACAGAGTGACTGTCCCCCAAAGTTGCTGTTGTTACGGGGGGGGGTTGCGGAAGTAATCGATACAAATACTCACAGAGTGACTGTCCCCCAATGTTGCTGCTGTTATGGGGGGGTTGGGGGAGTAATCTGTACAAATACTGACAGAGTGACTGTCCCCCAATGTTGCTGTTGTTATGGGGGGGTTGGGGGAGTAACCTATACAAATACTCACAAAGTGACTGTCCCCCAATCTTGCTGTTGTTATGTGGGGGGGAATTTATACAAACACTGACAGAGAGACTGTCCCCCAATGTTGCTGTTGTTATGGGCGGGTTGGGGAAGTAATCGCTACAAATACTCACAGAGTGACTGTCCCCCAATGTTGCTGTTGTTATGGGGGGGTTGGGGAAGTAATCTATACAAATACTCACAGAGTGACTGTCCCCCAAAGTTGCTGTTGTTACGGGGGGGTTGCGGAAGTAATCGATACAAATACTCACAGAGTGACTGTCCCCCAATGTTGCTGCTGTTATGGGGGTTGGGGGAGTAATCTATACAAATAGTCACAGAGTGGCTGTCCCCCAAAGTTGCTGTTGTTATGCGGGGGTTGGGGGAGAAATCTATACAAATACTCACAGAGTGACTGTCCCCCAATGTTGCTGTTGTTATGGGGGGGTTGGGGAAGTAATCGATACAAATACTCACAGAGTGACTGTCCCCCAATGTTGCTGCTGTTATGGGGGTTGGGGGAGTAATCTATACAAATACTCACAGAGTGATTGTCCCCCAATGTTGCTGTCGTTATGGGGCGGAGTAATCTATACAAATACTCACAGAGTGACTGTCCCCCAATGTAGCTGTTGTTATGGGGGTGGGGAAGTAATCGCTACAAATACTCACAGAGTGACTGTCCCCCAATGTTGCTGTTATTATGGGGGGGTGGTGGAGTAATCTATACAAATACTCACAGAGTGACTGTCCCCCAATGTTGCTGTTGTTATGGGGGGGTTGGCGAAGTAATCTATACAAATACTCACAGAGTGACTGTCCCCCAAAGTTGCTGTTGTTACGGGGGGGTTGCGGAAGTAATCGATACAAATACTCACAGAGTGACTGTCCCCCAATGTTGCTGCTGTTATGGGGGTTGGGGGAGTAATCTATACAAATAGTCACAGAGTGGCTGTCCCCCAAAGTTGCTGTTGTTATGCGGGGGTTGGGGGAGTAATCTATACAAATACTCACAGAGTGACTGTCCCCCAATGTTGCTGTTGTTATGGGGGGGTTGGGGAAGTAATCGATACAAATACTCACAGAGTGACTGTCCCCCAATGTTGCTGCTGTTATGGGGGTTGGGGGAGTAATCTATACAAATACTCACAGAGTGACTGTCCCCCAATGTTGCTGTCGTTATGGGGCGGAGTAATCTATACAAATACTCACAGAGTGACTGTCCCCCAATGTAGCTGTTGTTATGGGGGTGGGGAAGTAATCGCTACAAATACTCACAGAGTGACTGTCCCCCAATGTTGCTGTTATTATGGGGGGGTGGTGGAGTAATCTATACAATTACTCACAGAGTGACTGTCCCCCAATGTTGCTGTTGTTGTGGGGAGGTTGGGGAAGTAATCTATACAAATACTCACAGAGTGACTGTCCCCCAATGTTGCTGTAATTATGGGGGGGGTGGTGGAGTAATCTATACAAATACTCACAGAGTGACTGTCCCCCAATGTTGCTGCTGTTATGGGGGGGGGAATTTATACAAACACTGACAGAGTGACTGTCCCCCAATGTTGCTGTTGTTATGGGGGGGTTGGGGGAGTAATCTGTACAAATACTGACAGAGTGACTGTCCCCCAATGTTGCTGTTGTTGTGGGGAGGTTGGGGAAGTAATCTATACAAATACTCACAGAGTGACTGTCCCCCAATGTTGCTGTTATTATGGGGGGGTGGTGGAGTAATCTATACAATTACTCACAGAGTGACTGTCCCCCAATGTTGCTGTTGTTGTGGGGAGGTTGGGGAAGTAATCTATACAAATACTCACAGAGTGACTGTCCCCCAATGTTGCTGTAATTATGGGGGGGGTGGTGGAGTAATCTATACAAATACTCACAGAGTGACTGTCCCCCAATGTTGCTGTTGTTATGGGGGGGTTGGGGAAGTAATCGATACAAATACTCAGAGTGACTGTTCCCCAATGTTGCTGTTGTTATGGGGGGGGGGGGTGGAAGAGTAATCTATCCAAATACTCACAGAGTGACTGTACCCCAATATTGCTGTTGTTATGGGGGTGGGGGAGTAATCTATACAATTACTCACTGAGTGACTGTCCCCCGATCTTGCTGTTGTTATGGGGGGGTTGGGGAAGTAATCGATACAAATACTCACAGAGTGACTGTCCCCCAATGTTGCTGCTGTTATGGGGGTTGGGGGAGTAATCTATACAAATACTCACAGAGTGATTGTCCCCCAATGTTGCTGTCGTTATGGGGCGGAGTAATCTATACAAATACTCACAGAGTGACTGTCCCCCAATGTTGCTGTTGTTATGGGGGGGGGGTGGAAGAGTAATCTATCCAAATACTCACAGAGTGACTGTCCCCCAAAGTTGCTGTTGTTACGGGGGGGTTGCGGAAGTAATCGATACAAATACTCACAGAGTGACTGTCCCCCAATGTTGCTGCTGTTATGGGGGTTGGGGGAGTAATCTATGCAAATAGTCACAGAGTGGCTGTCCCCCAAAGTTGCTGTTGTTATGCGGGGGTTGGGGGAGTAATCTATACAAATACTCACAGAGTGACTGTCCCCCAATGTTGCTGTTGTTATGGGGGGGTTGGGGAAGTAATCGATACAAATACTCACAGAGTGACTGTCCCCCAATGTTGCTGCTGTTATGGGGGTTGGGGGAGTAATCTATACAAATACTCACAGAGTGACTGTCCCCCAATGTTGCTGTCGTTATGGGGCGGAGTAATCTATACAAATACTCACAGAGTGACTGTCCCCCAATGTTGCTGTTATTATGGGGGTTGGGGGAGTAATCTATACAAATACTCACAGAGTGACTGTCCCCCAATGTAGCTGTTGTTATGGGGGTGGGGAAGTAATCGCTACAAATACTCACAGAGTGACTGTCCCCCAATGTTGCTGTAATTATGGGGGGGGTGGTGGAGTAATCTATACAAATACTCACAGAGTGACTGTCCCCCAATGTTGCTGTTGTTATGGGGGGGTTGGGGAAGTAATCGATACAAAAACTCAGAGTGACTGTCCCCCAATGTAGCTGTTGTTATGGGGGTGGGGAAGTAATCGCTACAAATACTCACAGAGTGACTGTCCCCCAATCTTGCTGTTATTATGGAAGTGGGGGAGTAATCTATACAATTACTCACTGAGTGACTGTCCCCCAAAGTTGCGGTTGTTACGGGGGGGTTGCGGAAGTAATCGATACAAATACTCACAGAGTGACTGTCCCCCAATGTTGCTGCTGTTATGGGGGGGGGAATTTATACAAACACTGACAGAGTGACAGTCCCCCAATGTTGCTGTTGTTATGGGGGGGTTGGGGGAGTAATCTGTACAAATACTGACAGAGTGACTGTCCCCCAATGTTGCTGTTGTTGTGGGGAGGTTGGGGAAGTAATCTATACAAATACTCACAGAGTGACTGTCCCCCAATGTTGCTGTTATTATGGGGGGGTGGTGGAGTAATCTATACAATTACTCACAGAGTGACTGTCCCCCAATGTTGCTGTTGTTCTGGGGGGGTTGGGGAAGTAATCGATACAAATACTCACAGAGTGACTGTCCCCCAATGTTGCTGTTGTTATGGGGGGGGGTGGAAGAGTAATCTATCCAAATACTCACAGAGTGGCTGTCCCCCAAAGTTGCTGTTGTTACGGGGGGGTTGCGGAAGTAATCGATACAAATACTCACAGAGTGACTGTCCCCCAATGTTGCTGCTGTTATGGGGGTTGGGGGAGTAATCTATACAAATAGTCACAGAGTGGCTGTCCCCCAAAGTTGCTGTTGTTATGTGGGGGTTGGGGGAGTAATCTATACAAATACTCACAGAGTGACTGTCCCCCAATGTTGCTGCTGTTATGGGGGTTGGGGGAGTAATCTATACAAATACTCACAGAGTGACTGTCCCCCAATGTTGCTGTCGTTATGGGGCGGAGTAATCTATACAAATACTCACAGAGTGACTGTCCCCCAATGTTGCTGTTATTATGGGGGTTGGGGGAGTAATCTATACAAATACTCACAGAGTGACTGTCCCCCAATGTAGCTGTTGTTATGGGGGTGGGGAAGTAATCGCTACAAATACTCACAGAGTGACTGTCCCCCAATGTTGCTGTAATTATGGGGGGGGTGGTGGAGTAATCTATACAAATACTCACAGAGTGACTGTCCCCCAATGTTGCTGTTGTTATGGGGGGGTTGGGGAAGTAATCGATACAAATACTCAGAGTGACTGTCCCCCAATGTAGCTGTTGTTATGGGGGTGGGGAAGTAATCGCTACAAATACTCACAGAGTGACTGTCCCCCAATCTTGCTGTTATTATGGAAGTGGGGGAGTAATCTATACAATTACTCACTGAGTGACTGTCCCCCGATGTTGCTGTTGTTATGGGGGGGTTGGGGAAGTAATCGATACAAATACTCACAGAGTGACTGTCCCCCAAAGTTGCGGTTGTTACGGGGGGGTTGCGGAAGTAATCGATACAAATACTCACAGAGTGACTGTCCCCCAATGTTGCTGCTGTTATGGGGGGGGGAATTTATACAAACACTGACAGAGTGACAGTCCCCCAATGTTGCTGTTGTTATGGGGGGGTTGGGGGAGTAATCTGTACAAATACTGACAGAGTGACTGTCCCCCAATGTTGCTGTTGTTGTGGGGAGGTTGGGGAAGTAATCTATACAAATACTCACAGAGTGACTGTCCCCCAATGTTGCTGTAATTATGGGGGGGGTGGTGGAGTAATCTATACAAATACTCACAGAGTGACTGTCCCCCAATGTTGCTGTTGTTATGGGGGGGTTGGGGAAGTAATCGATACAAATACTCAGAGTGACTGTCCCCCAATGTAGCTGTTGTTATGGGGGTGGGGAAGTAATCGCTACAAATACTCACAGAGTGACTGTCCCCCAATCTTGCTGTTATTATGGAAGTGGGGGAGTAATCTATACAATTACTCACTGAGTGACTGTCCCCCGATGTTGCTGTTGTTATGGGGGGGTTGGGGAAGTAATCGATACAAATACTCACAGAGTGACTGTCCCCCAAAGTTGCGGTTGTTACGGGGGGGTTGCGGAAGTAATCGATACAAATACTCACAGAGTGACTGTCCCCCAATGTTGCTGCTGTTATGGGGGGGGGAATTTATACAAACACTGACAGAGTGACTGTCCCCCAATGTTGCTGTTGTTATGGGGGGGTTGGGGGAGTAATCTGTACAAATACTGACAGAGTGACTGTCCCCCAATGTTGCTGTTGTTGCGGGGAGGTTGGGGAAGTAATCTATACAAATACTCACAGAGTGACTGTCCCCCAATGTTGCTGTTATTATGGGGGGGTGGTGGAGTAATCTATACAATTACTCACAGAGTGACTGTCCCCCAATGTTGCTGTTGTTCTGGGGGGGGAATTTATACAAATACTGACAGAGTGACTGTTCCCCAATGTTGCTGTTGTCATGGGCGGGTTGGGGATGTAATCGCTACAAATACTCACAGAGTGACTGTCCCCCAATGTTGCTGTTATTATGGGGGGGGTGGTGGAGTAATCTATACAAATACTCACAGAGTGACTGTCCCCCAATTTTGCTGTTGTTATGGGGGGGTTGGGGAAGTAATCTATAAAAATACTCACAGAGTGACTGTCCCCCAATGTTGCAGTCGTTATGGGGCGGAGTAATCTATACAAATACTCACAGAGTGACTGTCCCCCAAAGTTGCTGTTGTTACGGGGGGGGGTTGCGGAAGTAATCGATACAAATACTCACAGAGTGACTGTCCCCCAATGTTCCTGCTGTTATGGGGGTTGGGGGAGTAATCTATACAAATAGTCACAGAGTGGCTGTCCCCCAAAGTTGCTGTTGTTATGCAGGGGTTGGGCGAGTAATCTATACAAATACTCACAGAGTGACTGTCCCCCAATTGTTGCTGCTGTTATTGGGGTTGGGGGAGTAATCTATACAAATACTCACAGAGTGACTGTCCCCCAATGTTGCTGTTGTTATGGGGGGGTTGGGGAAGTAATCGATACAAATACTCACAGAGTGACTGTCCACCAATGTTGCTGCCGTTATGGGGCGGAGTAATCTATACAAATACTCACAGAGTGACTGTCCCCCAATGTTGCTGTTATTAGGGGGGGGGGAATTTAAACAAATACTCAGAGAAATTGTCCCACAAAGTTAATATTGTTATGGGGGGGGTGGAGGAGTAATCTATCCAATTACTCACAGAGTGACTGTCCCCCAATGTAGCTGTTGTTATGGGGGTGGGGAAGTAATCGCTACAAATACTCACAGAGTGACTGTCCCCCAATCTTGCTGTTATTATGTAAGTGGGGGAGTAATCTATACAATTACTCACTGAGTGACTGTCCCCCGATGTTGCTGTTGTTATGGGGGGGTTGGGGAAGTAATCTATACAAATACTCACAGAGTGACTGTCCCCCAAAGTTGCTGTTGTTACGGGGGGGTTGCGGAAGTAATCGATACAAATACTCACAGAGTGACTGTCCCCCAATGTTGCTGCTGTTATGGGGGTTGGGGGAGTAATCTATACAAATAGTCACAGAGTGGCTGTCCCCCAAAGTTGCTGTTGTTATGCGGGGGTTGGGGGAGTAATCTATACAAATACTCACAGAGTGACTGTCCCCCAATGTTGCTGTTGTTATGGGGGGGTTGGGGAAGTAATCGATACAAATACTCACAGAGTGACTGTCCCCCAATGTTGCTGCTGTTATGGGGGTTGGGGGAGTAATCTATACAAATACTCACAGAGTGACTGTCCCCCAATGTAGCTGTTGTTATGGGGGTGGGGAAGTAATCGCTACAAATACTCACAGAGTGACTGTCCCCCAATGTTGCTGTAATTATGGGGGGGGTGGTGGAGTAATCTATACAAATACTCACAGAGCGACTGTCCCCCAATGTTGCTGTTGTTATGGGGGGGTTGGGGAAGTAATCGATACAAATACTCAGAGTGACTGTCCCCCAATGTTGCTGTTGTTATGGGGGGGGGGTGGAAGAGTAATCTATCCAAATACTCACAGAGTGACTGTACCCCAATATTGCTGTTGTTATGGGGGTGGGGGAGTAATCTATACAATTACTCACTGAGTGACTGTCCCCCGATGTTGCTGTTGTTATGGGGGGGTTGGGGAAGTAATCGATACAAATACTCACAGAGTGACTGTCCCCCAAAGTTGCGGTTGTTACGGGGGGGGTTGCGGAAGTAATCGATACAAATACTCACAGAGTGACTGTCCCCCAATGTTGCTGCTGTTATGGGGGGGGGAATTTATACAAACACTGACAGAGTGACTGTCCCCCAATGTTGCTGTTGTTATGGGGGGGTTGGGGGAGTAATCTGTACAAATACTGACAGAGTGACTGTCCCCCAATGTTGCTGTTGTTGTGGGGAGGTTGGGGAAGTAATCTATACAAATACTCACAGAGTGACTGTCCCCCAATGTTGCTGTTATTATGGGGGGGTGGTGGAGTAATCTATACAATTACTCACAGAGTGACTGTCCCCCAATGTTGCTGTTGTTCTGGGGGGGGAATTTATACAAATACTGACAGAGTGACTGTTCCCCAATGTTGCTGTTGTCATGGGCGGGTTGGGGAAGTAATCGCTACAAATACTCACAGAGTGACTGTCCCCCAATGTTGCTGTTATTATGGGGGGGTGGTGGAGTAATCTATACAAATACTCACAGAGTGACTGTCCCCCAATTTTGCTGTTGTTATGGGGGGGTTGGGGAAGTAATCTATAAAAATACTCACAGAGTGACTGTCCCCCAATGTTGCTGTCGTTATGGGGCGGAGTAATCTATACAAATACTCACAGAGTGACTGTCCCCCAAAGTTGCTGTTGTTACGGGGGGGGTTGCGGAAGTAATCGATACAAATACTCACAGAGTGACTGTCCCCCAATGTTGCTGCTGTTATGGGGGTTGGGGGAGTAATCTATACAAATAGTCACAGAGTGGCTGTCCCCCAAAGTTGCTGTTGTTATGCAGGGGTTGGGCGAGTAATCTATACAAATACTCACAGAGTGACTGTCCCCCAATGTTGCTGCTGTTATTGGGGTTGGGGGAGTAATCTATACAAATACTCACAGAGTGACTGTCCCCCAATGTTGCTGTTATTATGGGGGGGTGGTGGAGTAATCTATACAAATACTCACAGAGTGACTGTCCCCCAATTTTGCTGTTGTTATGGGGGGGTTGGGGAAGTAATCTATAAAAATACTCACAGAGTGACTGTCCCCCAATGTTGCTGTCGTTATGGGGCGGAGTAATCTATACAAATACTCACAGAGTGACTGTCCCCCAAAGTTGCTGTTGTTACGGGGGGGGTTGCGGAAGTAATCGATACAAATACTCACAGAGTGACTGTCCCCAATGTTGCTGCTGTTATGGGGGTTGGGGGAGTAATCTATACAAATAGTCACAGAGTGGCTGTCCCCCAAAGTTGCTGTTGTTATGCAGGGGTTGGGCGAGTAATCTATACAAATACTCACAGAGTGACTGTCCCCCAATGTTGCTGCTGTTATTGGGGTTGGGGGAGTAATCTATACAAATACTCACAGAGTGACTGTCCCCCAATGTTGCTGTTGTTATGGGGGGGTTGGGGAAGTAATCGATACAAATACTCACAGAGTGACTGTCCCCCAATGTTGCTGCCGTTATGGGGCGGAGTAATCTATACAAATACTCACAGAGTGACTGTCCCCCAATGTTGCTGTTATTAGGGGGGGGAATTTAAACAAATACTCAGAGAAATTGTCCCACAAAGTTAATATTGTTATGGGGGGGGTGGAGGAGTAATCTATCCAATTACTCACAGAGTGACTGTCCCCCAATGTAGCTGTTGTTATGGGGGTGGGGAAGTAATCGCTACAAATACTCACAGACTAACTGTCCCCCAATGTTGCTGTTGTTATGGAAGTGGGGGAGTAATCTATACAATTACTCACTGAGTGACTGTCCCCCAATGTTGCTGTTGTTATGGGGGGGTTGGGGAAGTAATCGATACAAATACTCACAGAGTGTCTGTCCCCCAATCTTGCTGTTGTTATGGGGGGGTTGGGGGAGTAATCTGTACAAATACTGACAGAGTGACTGTCCCCCAATTTTGCTGTTGTTACGTGGGGGGTAATTTATACAAACACTGACAGAGTGATTGTCCCCCAGTGTTGCTGTTTGTGTGGGGGGGTTGGGGAAGTAATCGATACAAATACTCACAGACTAACTGTCCCCCAATGTTGCTGTTGTTATGGGGGGGTTGGGGAAGTAATCGATACAATTACTCACAGAGTGACTGTCCCCCAATGTTGTTGTTGTTGTGGGGGGGTTGGGGGAGTAATCTATACAAATACTCACAGAGTGACTGTCCCCCAATGTTGCTTTTGTTATGGTGGATGGGGGAGTAATCTATACAATTACTCACAGAGTGACTGTCCCCCAATGTTGCTGTTGTTATAGGGCGGAGTAACCTATACAAATACTCACAGAGTGACTGTCCCCCAATGTTGCTGTCGTTATGGGGGGGGGTTGGGGGAGTAACCAATACAAATAGTCACAGAGTGGCTGTCCCCCAAAGTTGCTGTTGTTATGGGGGTTTGTGGGAGTAATCTATACAAATACTCACAGAGTGACTGTCCCACAATGTCGCTGTTGTTATAGGGCGGAGTAATCTATACAAATACTCACAGAGTGACTGTCCCCCAATGTTGCTGTCGTTATGGGGGGGTTGGGGGAGTAACCTATACAAATAGTCACAGAGTGGCTGTCCCCCAAAGTTGCTGTTGTTATGGGGGGGTGGGGGAGTAATCTATACAAAAACTCACAGAGTGACTGTGCCCCATGTTGCTGTTGTAATGGGGGGGTGGAGGAGTAATCTATCCAAATACTCACAGAGTGACTGTCCCCCAATGTAGCTGTTGTTATGGGGGGGTTTTGGGGAGTAACCTATACAATTACTCACAGAGTGACTGTCCCCCAATGTTGCTGTTGTTATGGGGGGGGAGTAATCTATACAAATAGTCACAGATGACAGTCCCCCAATGTTGCTGTTGTTATGGGGGGGGGTGGAGTAATCTATACAATTACTCACAGAGTGACTGTCCCCCAATGTTGCTGTTAGAATTGGGGGGGGGGAATTTATACAAACACTGACAGAGTTACTGTCCCCCAATGTTGCTGTTGTTATGGGGGGGGGAATTTATACAAATACTGACAGAGTGACTGTCCCCCAATGTTGCTGTTGTTATGGGGGGGTTGGGGGAGTAATCTGTACAAATACTGACAGAGTGACTGTCCCCCAATATTGCTGTTGTTATGGGGGGGTTGGGGGAGTAACCTATACAATTACTCACAGAGTGACTGTCCCCCAATGTTGCTGTTGTTATGGGGGGGTTGGGGAAGCAATCGATACAAATACTCACAAAGTGACTGTCCCCCAATCTTGCTGTTGTTATGTGGGGGGGAATTTATACAATCACTGACAGAGTGACTGTCCCCCAATGTTGTTGTTGTTGTGGGGGGGTTGGGGGTGTAATCTATACAAATACTCACAGAGTGACTGTCCCCCAATGTTGCTTTTGTTATGGTGGATGGGGGAGTAATCTATACAATTACTCACAGAGTGACTGTCCCCCAATGTTGCTGTTGTTATAGGGCGGAGTAACCTATACAAATACTCACAGAGTGACTGTCCCCCAATGTTGCTGTCGTTATGGGGGGGGGTTGGGGGAGTAACCAATACAAATAGTCACAGAGTGGCTGTCCCCCAAAGTTGCTGTAGTTATGGGGGTTTGTGGGAGTAATCTATACAAATACTCACAGAGTGACTGTCCCACAATGTTGCTGTTGTTATAGGGCGGAGTAATCTATACAAATACTCACAGAGTGACTGTCCCCCAATGTTGCTGTCGTTATGGGGGGGTTGGGGGAGTAACCTATACAAATAGTCACAGAGTGGCTGTCCCCCAAAGTTGCTGTTGTTATGGGGGGGTGGGGGAGTAATCTATACAAAAACTCACAGAGTGACTGTGCCCCATGTTGCTGTTGTAATGGGGGGGTGGAGGAGTAATCTATCCAAATACTCACAGAGTGACTGTCCCCCAATGTTGCTGCTGTTATGGGGGGGGGAATTTATACAAACACTGACAGAGTGACTGTCCCCCAATGTTGCTGTTGTTATGGGGGTGTTGGGGGAGTAATCTGTACAAATACTGACAGAGTGACTGTCCCCCAATGTTGCTGTTGTTATGGGGGGGTTGGGGGAGTAACCTATACAATTACTCACAGAGTGACTGTCCCCCAATGTTGCTGTTGTTATGGGGGGGTTGGGGAAGTAATCGATACAAATACTCACAAAGTGACTGTCCCCCAATCTTGCTGTTGTTATGTGGGAGGGAATTTATACAAACACTGACAGAGTGACTGTCCCCCAATGTTGCTGTTGTTGTGGGGAGGTTGGGGAAGTAATCTATACAAATACTCACAGAGTGACTGTCCCCCAATGTTGCTGTTATTATGGGGGGGTGGTGGAGTAATCTATACAATTACTCACAGAGTGACTGTCCCCCAATGTTGCTGTTGTTCTGGGGGGGGAATTTATACAAATACTGACAGAGTGACTGTTCCCCAATGTTGCTGTTGTCATGGGCGGGTTGGGGAAGTAATCGCTACAAATACTCACAGAGTGACTGTCCCCAATTTTGCTGTTGTTATGGGGGGGTTGGGGAAGTAATCTATAAAAATACTCACAGAGTAACTGTCCCCCAATGTTGCTGTCGTTATGGGGCGGAGTAATCTATACAAATACTCACAGAGTGACTGTCCCCCAAAGTTGCTGTTGTTACGGGGGGGGGGGGTTGCGGAAGTAATCGATACAAATACTCACAGAGTGACTGTCCCCCAATGTTCCTGCTGTTATGGGGGTTGGGGGAGTAATCTATACAAATAGTCACAGAGTGGCTGTCCCACAAAGTTGCTGTTGTTATGCAGGGGTTGGGCGAGTAATCTATACAAATACTCACAGAGTGACTGTCCCCCAATGTTGCTGCTGTTATTGGGGTTGGGGGAGTAATCTATACAAATACTCACAGAGTGACTGTCCCCCAATGTTGCTGTTGTTATGGGGGGGTTGGGGAAGTAATCGATACAAATACTCACAGAGTGACTGTCCCCCAATGTTGCTGCAGTTATGGGGCGGAGTAATCTATACAAATACTCACAGAGTGACTGTTCCCCAATGTTGCTGTTATTAGGGGGGGGGAATTTAAACAAATACTCAGAGAAATTGTCCCACAAAGTTAATATTGTTATGGGGGGGGTGGAGGAGTAATCTATCCAATTACTCACAGAGTGACTGTCCCCCAATGTAGCTGTTGTTATGGGGGTGGGGAAGTAATCGCTACAAATACTCACAGAGTGACTGTCCCCCAATCTTGCTGTTATTATGGAAGTGGGGGAGTAATCTATACAATTACTCACTGAGTGACTGTCCCCCGATGTTGCTGTTGTTATGGGGGGGTTGGGGAAGTAATCGATACAAATACTCACAGAGTGACTGTCCCCCAATCTTGCTGTTGTTATGGGGGGGTTGGGGGAGTAATCTGTACAAATACTGACAGAGTGACTGTCCCCCAATCTTGCTGTTGTTACGTGGGGGGTAATTTATACAAACACTGACAGAGTGATTGTCCCCCAATGTTGCTGTTGTTATAGGGCGGAGTAATCTATACAAATAGTCACAGAGTGGCTGTCCCCCAAAGTTGCTGTTGTTATGGGGGGGTGGGGGAGTAATCTATACAAAAACTCACAGAGTGACTGTGCCCCATGTTGCTGTTGTAATGGGGGGGTGGAGGAGTAATCTATCCAAATACTCACAGAGTGTCTGTCCCCCAATGTTGCTGCTGTTATGGGGGGGGGAATTTATACAAACACTGACAGAGTGACTGTCCCCCAATGTTGCTGTTGTTATGGGGGGGTTGGGGGAGTAATCTGTACAAATACTGACAGAGTGACTGTCCCCCAATGTTGCTGTTGTTATGGGGGGGTTGGGGGAGTAACCTATACAATTACTCACAGAGTGACTGTCCCCCAATGTTGCTGTTGTTCTGGGGGGGGAATTTATACAAATACTGACAGAGTGACTGTTCCCCAATGTTGCTGTTGTCATGGGCGGGTTGGGGAAGTAATCGCTACAAATACTCACAGAGTGACTGTCCCCCAATTTTGCTGCTGTTATGGGGGGGTTGGGGAAGTAATCTATAAAAATACTCACAGAGTGACTGTCCCCCAATGTTGCTGTCGTTATGGGGCGGAGTAATATATACAAATACTCACAGAGTGACTGTCCCCCAAAGTTGCTGTTGTTACGGGGGGGGGGGGGGTTGCGGAAGTAATCGATACAAATACTCACAGAGTGACTGTCCCCCAATGTTGCTGCTGTTATGGGGGGGTGGTGGAGTAATCTATACAAATACTCACAGAGTGACTGTACCCCAATATTGCTGTTGTTATGGGGGTGGGGGAGTAATCTATACAATTACTCACTGAGTGACTGTCCCCCGATGTTGCTGTTGTTATGGGGGGGTTGGGGAAGTAATCGATACAAATACTCACAGAGTGACTGTCCCCCAAAGTTGCGGTTGTTACGGGGGGGGGGGGTTGCGGAAGTAATCGATACAAATACTCACAGAGTGACTGTTCCCCAATGTTGCTGTTGTCATGGGCGGGTTGGGGAAGTAATCGCTACAAATACTCACAGAGTGACTGTCCCCCAATTTTGCTGTGTTATGGGGGGGTTGGGGAAGTAATCTATAAAAATACTCACAGAGTGACTGTCCCCCAATGTTGCTGTCGTTATGGGGCGGAGTAATCTATACAAATACTCACAGAGTGACTGTCCCCCAATGTTCCTGCTGTTATGGGGGTTGGGGGAGTAATCTATACAAATAGTCACAGAGTGGCTGTCCCCCAAAGTTGCTGTTGTTATGCAGGGGTTGGGCGAGTAATCTATACAAATACTCACAGAGTGACTGTCCCCCAATGTTGCTGCTGTTATTGGGGTTGGGGGAGTAATCTATACAAATACTCACAGAGTGACTGTCCCCCGATGTTGCTGTTGTTATGGGGGGGTTGGGGAAGTAATCGATACAAATACTCACAGAGTGACTGTCCCCCAATCTTGCTGTTGTTATGGGGGGGTTGGGGGAGTAATCTGTACAAATACTCACAGAGTGACTGTCCCCCAATCTTGCTGTTGTTACGTGGGGGGTAATTTATACAAACACTGACAGAGTGATTGTCCCCCAATGTTGCTGTTGTTATGGGGGGGTTGGGGAAGTAATCGATACAATTACTCACAGAGTGACTGTCCCCCAATGTTGCTTTTGTTATGGTGGATGGGGGAGTAATCTATACAATTACTCACAGAGTGACTGTCCCCCAGTGTTGCTGTTGTTATAGGGCGGAGTAACCTATACAAATACTCACAGAGTGACGGTCCCCCAATGTTGCTGTCGTTATGGGGGGGGGGGGGTTGGGGGAGTAACCAATACAAATAGTCACAGAGTGGATGTCCCCCAAAGTTGCTGTTGTTATGGGGGTTTGTGGGAGTAATCTATACAAATACTCACAGAGTGACTGTCCCACAATGTTGCTGTTGTTATAGGGCGGAGTAATCTATACAAATAGTCACAGAGTGGCTGTCCCCCAAAGTTGCTGTTGTTATGGGGGGGTGGGGGAGTAATCTATACAAAACCTCACAGAGTGACTGTGCCCCATGTTGCTGTTGTAATGGGGGGGTGGAGGAGTAATCTATCCAAATACTCACAGAGTGACTGTCCCCCAATGTAGCTGTTGTTATGGGGGGGTTTTGGGGAGTAACCTATACAATTACTCACAGAGTGACTGTCCCCCAATGTTGCTGTTGTTATGGGGGGGGGAGTAATCTATACAAATAGTCACAGAGTGACAGTCCCCCAATGTTGCTGTTGTTATGGGGGGGGGGTGGAGTAATCTATACAATTACTCACAGAGTGACTGTCCCCCAATGTTGCTGTTAGAATTGGGGGGGGGAATTTATACAAATACTCAGAGTAATTGTCTCCCAAAGTTAATGTTGTTATGGGGGGGTGGGGGTGTAATCTATACAAAAACTCACAGAATGACTGTCCCCCAATGTTGCTGTTGTTATGGGGGGGTTGGGGGAGTAATCTGTACAAATACTGACAGAGTGACTGTCCCCCAATGTTGCTGTTGTTATGGGGGGGTTGGGGGAGTAATCTGTACAAATACTGACAGAGTGACTGTCCCCCAATGTTGCTGTTGTTATGGGGGGGGGAATTTATACAAACACTGACAGAGTGACTGTCCCCCAATGTTGCTGTTGTTATGGGGGGGTTGGGGGAGTAATCTGTACAAATACTGACAGAGTGACTGTCCCCCAATGTTGCTGTTGTTATGGGGGGGTTGGGGGAGTAACCTATACAATTACTCACAGAGTGACTGTCCCCCAATGTTGCTGTGGTTATGGGGGGGTTGGGGAAGCAATCGATACAAATACTCACAAAGTGACTGTCCCCCAATGTTGCTGTTGTTATGTGGGGGGGAATTTATACAATCACTGACAGAGTGACTGTCCCCCAATGTTGCTGTCGTTATGGGGGGGGGGTTGGGGGAGTAACCAATACAAATAGTCACAGAGTGGCTGTCCCCCAAAGTTGCTGTTGTTATGGGGGTTTGTGGGAGTAATCTATACAAATACTCACAGAGTGACTGTACCCCAATATTGCTGTTGTTATGGGGGTGGGGGAGTAATCTATACAATTACTCACTGAGTGACTGTCCCCCGATGTTGCTGTTGTTATGGGGGGGTTGGGGAAGTAATCGATACAAATACTCACAGAGTGACTGTCCCCCAAAGTTGCGGTTGTTACGGGGGGGGGGGGTTGCGGAAGTAATCGATACAAATACTCACAGAGTGACTGTTCCCCAATGTTGCTGTTGTCATGGGCGGGTTGGGGAAGTAATCGCTACAAATACTCACAGAGTGACTGTCCCCCAATTTTGCTGTGTTATGGGGGGGTTGGGGAAGTAATCTATAAAAATACTCACAGAGTGACTGTCCCCCAATGTTGCTGTCGTTATGGGGCGGAGTAATCTATACAAATACTCACAGAGTGACTGTCCCCCAATGTTCCTGCTGTTATGGGGGTTGGGGGAGTAATCTATACAAATAGTCACAGAGTGGCTGTCCCCCAAAGTTGCTGTTGTTATGCAGGGGTTGGGCGAGTAATCTATACAAATACTCACAGAGTGACTGTCCCCCAATGTTGCTGCTGTTATTGGGGTTGGGGGAGTAATCTATACAAATACTCACAGAGTGACTGTCCCCCGATGTTGCTGTTGTTATGGGGGGGTTGGGGAAGTAATCGATACAAATACTCACAGAGTGACTGTCCCCCAATCTTGCTGTTGTTATGGGGGGGTTGGGGGAGTAATCTGTACAAATACTCACAGAGTGACTGTCCCCCAATCTTGCTGTTGTTACGTGGGGGGTAATTTACACAAACACTGACAGAGTGATTGTCCCCCAATGTTGCTGTTGTTATGGGGGGGTTGGGGAAGTAATCGATACAATTACTCACAGAGTGACTGTCCCCCAATGTTGCTTTTGTTATGGTGGATGGGGGAGTAATCTATACAATTACTCACAGAGTGACTGTCCCCCAGTGTTGCTGTTGTTATAGGGCGGAGTAACCTATACAAATACTCACAGAGTGACGGTCCCCCAATGTTGCTGTCGTTATGGGGGGGGGGGGGTTGGGGGAGTAACCAATACAAATAGTCACAGAGTGGATGTCCCCCAAAGTTGCTGTTGTTATGGGGGTTTGTGGGAGTAATCTATACAAATACTCACAGAGTGACTGTCCCACAATGTTGCTGTTGTTATAGGGCGGAGTAATCTATACAAATAGTCACAGAGTGGCTGTCCCCCAAAGTTGCTGTTGTTATGGGGGGGTGGGGGAGTAATCTATACAAAACCTCACAGAGTGACTGTGCCCCATGTTGCTGTTGTAATGGGGGGGTGGAGGAGTAATCTATCCAAATACTCACAGAGTGACTGTCCCCCAATGTAGCTGTTGTTATGGGGGGGTTTTGGGGAGTAACCTATACAATTACTCACAGAGTGACTGTCCCCCAATGTTGCTGTTGTTATGGGGGGGGGAGTAATCTATACAAATAGTCACAGAGTGACAGTCCCCCAATGTTGCTGTTGTTATGGGGGGGGGGTGGAGTAATCTATACAATTACTCACAGAGTGACTGTCCCCCAATGTTGCTGTTAGAATTGGGGGGGGGAATTTATACAAATACTCAGAGTAATTGTCTCCCAAAGTTAATGTTGTTATGGGGGGGTGGGGGTGTAATCTATACAAAAACTCACAGAATGACTGTCCCCCAATGTTGCTGTTGTTATGGGGGGGTTGGGGGAGTAATCTGTACAAATACTGACAGAGTGACTGTCCCCCAATGTTGCTGTTGTTATGGGGGGGTTGGGGGAGTAATCTGTACAAATACTGACAGAGTGACTGTCCCCCAATGTTGCTGTTGTTATGGGGGGGGGAATTTATACAAACACTGACAGAGTGACTGTCCCCCAATGTTGCTGTTGTTATGGGGGGGTTGGGGGAGTAATCTGTACAAATACTGACAGAGTGACTGTCCCCCAATGTTGCTGTTGTTATGGGGGGGTTGGGGGAGTAACCTATACAATTACTCACAGAGTGACTGTCCCCCAATGTTGCTGTGGTTATGGGGGGGTTGGGGAAGCAATCGATACAAATACTCACAAAGTGACTGTCCCCCAATGTTGCTGTTGTTATGTGGGGGGGAATTTATACAATCACTGACAGAGTGACTGTCCCCCAATGTTGCTGTCGTTATGGGGGGGGGGTTGGGGGAGTAACCAATACAAATAGTCACAGAGTGGCTGTCCCCCAAAGTTGCTGTTGTTATGGGGGTTTGTGGGAGTAATCTATACAAATACTCACAGAGTGACTGTCCCACAATGTTGCTGTTGTTATAGGGCGGAGTAATCTATACAAATACTCACAGAGTGACTGTCCCCCAATGTTGCTGTCGTTATGGGGGGGTTGGGGGAGTAACCTATACAAATAGTCACAGAGTGGCTGTCCCCCAAAGTTGCTGTTGTTATGGGGGGGTGGGGGAGTAATCTATACAAAAACTCACAGAGTGACTGTGCCCCATGTTGCTGTTGTAATGGGGGGGTGGAGGAGTAATCTATCCAAATTCTCACAGAGTGACTGCCCCCCAATGTTGCTGTTGTTATGGGGGGGGGGAGTAATCTATACAAATAGTCACAGAGTAACAGTCCCCCAATGTTGCTGTTGTTATGGGGGGGGGTGGAGTAATCTGTACAATTACTCACAGAGTGACTGTCCCCCAATGTTGCTGTTAGAATTGGGGGGGGGGAATTTATTCAAATACTCAGAGTAATTGTCCCCCAACGTTAATGTTGTTTTGGGGGGGTGGGGGTGTAATCTATACAAAAACTCACAGAATGACTGTCCCCCAAAGTTGCTGTTGTTTTGGAGGGGAATTTATAGAAATACTCACAGAGTTACTGTCCCCCAATGTTGCTGTTGTTATGGGGGGGGGGGGAATTTATACAAACACTGACAGAGTGACTGTCCCCCAATGTTGCTGTTGTTATGGGGGGGTTGGGGAGTAATCTGTACAAATACTGACAGAGTGACTGTCCCCCAATGTTGCTGTTGTTATGGGGGGGTTGGGGGAGTAACCTATACAATTACTCACAGAGTGACTGTCCCCCAATGTTGCTGTTGTTATGGAGGGGTTGGGGAAGCAATCGATACAAATACTCACAAACTGACTGTCCCCCAATCTTGCTGTTGTTATGTGGGGGGGAATTTATAGAATCACTGACAGAGTGACTGTCCCCCAATGTTGCTGTTGTTGTGGGGGGGTTGGGGAAGTAATCGATACAAATACTCACAGACTGACTGTCCCCCAATGTTGCTGTTGTTATGGGGGGGGTTGGGGAAGTAATCGATACAAATACTCACAGAGTGACTGTCTCCCAATGTTGTTGTTGTTATGGGGGGGTTGGGGGAGTAATCTATACAATTACTCACAGAGTGACTGTCCCCCAATGTTGCTGTTGTTATAGGGCGGAGTAATCTATACAAATACTCACAGAGTGACTGTCCCCCAATGTTGCTGTCGTTAAGGGGCGGGGTTGGGGGAGTAACCTATACAAATAGTCACAGAGTGGCTGTCCCCCAAAGTTGCTGTTGTTTTGGGGGGGGGGGAATTTATACATATATTCACAGAGTGTTTGTCCCCCAAAGTGGTTGTTGTTACGGGGCGGGGGTTGGGGGAGTAATCTGTACAAATACTCAGAGTGACTGACCCCCAATGTTGCTGTTGTTATGGGGGGGGGGGGGAAGTAATCTGTACAAATACTGACAGACTGACTGTCCCCCAATGTTGCTGTTGTTATGGGGGCGTTGGGGGAGTAACATATACAATTTCTCACAGAGTGACGTCCCCCAATGTTGCTGTTGTTATGGGGGGGTTGGGGAAGTAATCTATACAAATACTCACAGAGTGACTGTCCCCGAATCTTGCTGTTGTGATGGGGGGGTGGGGGATTAATCTATACAAATACTCAGAGTGACTTTCCCCAATGTTGCTGTTGTTATGGGGGGGGGGGGAGTAATCTATACAAATAGTCACAGAGTGACTGTCCCCCAATCTTGCTGTTGTTATGTGGGGGGGAATTTATACAATCACTGACAGAGTGACTGTCCCCCAATGTTGCTGTTGTTGTGGGGGGGTTGGGGAAGTAATCGATACAAATACTCACAGACTGACTGTCCCCCAATGTTGCTGTTGTTATGGGGGGGTTGGGGAAGTAATCGATACAAATACTCACAGAGTGACTGTCTCCCAATGTTGTTGTTGTTATGGGGGGGTTGGGGGAGTAATCTATACAATTACTCACAGAGTGACTGTCCCCCAATGTTGCTGTTGTTATAGGGCGGAGTAATCTATACAAATACTCACAGAGTGACTGTCCCCCAATGTTGCTGTCGTTATGGGGGGGGTTGGGGGAGTAACCTATACAAATAGACACAGAGTGGCTGTCCCCCAAAGTTGCTGTTGTTATGGGGGGGTTGTGGGAGTAATCTATACAAATACTCACAGAGTGACTGTCCCCCAATGTTGCTGTCGTTATGGGGGGGGGGTTGGGGGAGTAACCTATACAAATAGTCACAGAGTGATTGTCCCCCAAAGTGGTTGTTGTTACGGGGCGTGGGTTGGGGGAGTAATCTGTACAAATACTCAGAGTGACTGACCCCCAATGTTGCTGTTGTTATGGGGGGGGGGAGTAATCTGTACAAATACTGACAGACTGACTGTCCCCCAATGTTGCTGTTGTTATGGGGGGGTTGGGGGAGTAACATATACAATTACTCACAGAGTGACTGTCCCCCAATGTTGCTGTTGTTATGGGGGGGTTGGGGAAGTAATCTATACAAATACTCACAGAGTGACTGTCCCCCAATGTTGCTGCTGTTATGGGGGTTGGGGGAGTAATCTATACAAATACTCACAGAGTGACTGTCCCCCGATGTTGCTGTCGTTATGGGGCGGAGTAATCTATACAAATACTCACAGAGTGACTGTCCCCCAAAGTTGCTGTTGTTACGGGGGGGTTGCGGAAGTAATCGATACAAATACTCACAGAGTGACTGTCCCCCAATGTTGCTGCTGTTATGGGGGGGGAATTTATACAAACACTGACAGAGTGACTGTCCCCCAATGTTGCTGTTGTTATGGGGGGGTTGGGGGAGTAATCTGTACAAATACTGACAGAGTGACTGTCCCCCAATGTTGCTGTTGTTATGGGGGGGTTGGGGGAGTATCCTATACAATTACTCACAGAGTGACTGTCCCCCAATGTTGCTGTTGTTATGGGGGGGTTGGGGAAGTAATCGATACAAATACTCACAAAGTGACTGTCCCCCAATGTTGCTGTTGTTGTGGGGAGGTTGGGGAAGTAATCTATACAAATACTCACAGAGTGACTGTCCCCCAATGTTGCTGTTATTATGGGGGGGTGGTGGAGTAATCTATACAATTACTCACAGAGTGACTGTCCCCCAATGTTGCTGCTGTTCCGGGGGGGGGGGAATTTATACAAATACTGACAGAGTGACTGCCCCCCAATGTTGCTGTTGTTATGGGCGGGTTGGGGAAGTAATCGCTACAAATACTCACAGAGTGACTGTCCCCCAATGTTGCTGTTATTATGGGGGGGTGGTGGAGTAATCTATACAAATACTCACAGAGTGACTGTCCCCCAATTTTGCTGCTGTTATGGGGGGGTTGGGGAAGTAATCTATAAAAATACTCACAGAGTGACTGTCCCCAAATGTTGCTGTCGTTATGGGGCAGAGAAATCTATACAAATACTCACAGAGTGACTGTCCCCCAAAGTTGCTGTTGTTACGGGGGGGTTGCGGAAGTAATCGATACAAATACTCACAGAGTGACTGTCCCCCAATGTTGCTGCTGTTATGGGGGTTGGGGGAGTAATCTATACAAATAGTCACAGAGTGGCTGTCCCCCAAAGTTGCTGTTGTTATGCAGGGGTTGGGGGAGTAATCTATACAAATACTCACAGAGTGACTGTCCCCCAATGTTGCTGTTGTTATGGGGGGGTTGGGGAAGTAATCGATACAAATACTCACAGAGTGACTGTCCCCCAATGTTGCTGCTGTTATTGGGGTTGGGGGAGTAATCTATACAAATACTCACAGAGTGACTGTCCCCCAATGTTGCTGTCGTTATGGGGCGGAGTAATCTATACAAATACTCACAGAGTGACTGTCCCCCAATGTTGCTGCCGTTATGGGGCGGAGTAATCTATACAAATACTCACAGAGTGACTGTCCCCCAATGTTGCTGTCGTTATGGGGGGGGGGTTGGGGGAGTAACCTATACAAATAGTCACAGAGTGGCTGTCCCCCAAAGTTGCTGTTGTTATGGGGGTTTGTGGGAGTAATCTATACAAATACTCAGAGAGTGACTGTCCCACAATGTTGCTGTTGTTATAGGGCGGAGTAATCTATACAAATACTCACAGAGTGACTGTCCCCCAACGTTGCTGTCATTATGGGGCGGAGTAATCTATACAAATACTCACAGAGTGACAGTCCCCCAATGTTGTTGTTGTTATGGGGGGGTTGGGGGAGTAATCTATACAATTACTCACAGAGTGACTTTCCCACAATGTTGCTGTTGTTATAGGGCGGAGTAATCTATACAAATACTCACAGAGTGACTGTCCCCCAATGTTGCTGTCGTTATGGGGGGGTTGGGGGAGTAACCTATACAAATAGTCACAGAGTGGCTGTCCCCCAAAGTTGCTGTTGTTATGGGGGGGTGGGGGAGTAATCTATACAAAAACTCACAGAGTGACTGTGCCCCATGTTGCTGTCGTAATGAGGGGGTGGAGGAGTAATCTATCCAAATACTCACAGAGTGACTGTCCCCCAATGTAGCTGTTGTTATGGGGGGGTTTTGGGGAGTAACCTATACAATTACTCACAGAGTGACTGTCCCCCAATGTAGCTGTTGTTATGGGGGGGTTTTGGGGAGTAACCTATACAATTACTCACAGAGTGACTATCCCCCAATGTTGCTGTTAGAATTGGGGGTGGGGAATTTATACAAATACTCAGAGTAATTGTCCCCCAATGTTAATGTTGTTATGGGGGGGTGGGGGTGTAATCTATACAAAAACTCACAGAATGACTGTCCCCCAAAGTTGCTGTTGTTTTGGAGGGGAATTTATACAAATACTCACAGAGTTACTGTCCCCCAATGTTGCTGTTGTTATGGGGGGGGGGAATTTATACAAACACTGACAGAGTGACTGTCCCCCAATGTTGCTGTTGTTATGGGGGGGTTGGGGGAGTAATCTGTACAAATACTGACAGAGTGACTGTCCCCCAATGTTGCTGTTGTTATGGGGGGTTGGGGGAGTAACCTATACAATTACTCACAGAGTGACTGTCCCCCAATGTTCCTGTTGTTATGGGGGGGTTGGGGAAGCAATCGATACAAATACTCACAAACTGACTGTCCCCCAATCTTGCTGTTGTTATGTGGGGGGGAATTTATACAATCACTGACAGAGTGACTGTCCCCCAATGTTGCTGTTGTTGTGCGGGTGTTGGGGAAGTAATCGATACAAATACTCACAGACTGACTGTCCCCCAATGTTGCTGTTGTTATGGGGGGGTTGGGGAAGTAATCGATACAAATACTCACAGAGTGACTGTCTCCCAATGTTGTTGTTGTTATGGGGGGGTTGGGGGAGTAATCTATACAATTACTCACAGAGTGACTGTCCCCCAATGTTGCTGTTGTTATAGGGCGGAGTAATCTATACAAATACTCACAGAGTGACTGTCCCCCAATGTTGCTGTCGTTATGGGGGGGTTGGGGGAGTAACCTATACAAATAGACACAGAGTGGCTGTCCCCCAAAGTTCCTGTTGTTATGGGGGGGTTGTGGGAGTAATCTATACAAATACTCATAGAGTGACTGTCCCCCAATGTTGCTGTCGTTATGGTGGGGTTGGGGGAGTAACCTATACAAATAGTCACAGAGTGGCTGTCCCCCAAAGTTGCTGTTGTTTTGCGGGGGGAATTTATACACATATTCACAGAGTGATTGTCCCCCAAAGTGGTTGTTGTTACGGGGCGGGGGTTGGGGGAGTAATCTGTACAAATACTCAGAGTGACTGACCCCGAATGTTGCTGTTGTTATGGGGGGGGGGGGAGTAATCTGTACAAATACTGACAGAGTGACTGTCCCCCAATGTTGCTGTTGTTACGGGGGGGTTGGGGTAGTAACATATACAATTACTCACAGAGTGACTGTCCCCCAATGTTCCTGCTGTTATGGGGGTTGGGGGAGTAATCTATACAAATAGTCACAGAGTGGCTGTCCCCCAAAGTTGCTGTTGTTATGCAGGGGTTGGGGGAGTAATCTATACAAATACTCACAGAGTGACTGTCCCCCAATGTTGCTGTTGTTATGGGGGGGTTGGGGAAGTAATCGATACAAATACTCACAGAGTGACTGTCCCCCAATGTTGCTGCTGTTATTGGGGTTGGGGGAGTAATCTATACAAATACTCACAGAGTGACTGTCCCCCAATGTTGCTGTCGTTATGGGGCGGAGTAATCTATACAAATACTCACAGAGTGACTGTCCCCCAATGTTGCTGCCGTTATGGGGCGGAGTAATCTATACAAATACTCACAGAGTGACTGTCCCCCAATGTTGCTGTCGTTATGGGGGGGGGGTTGGGGGAGTAACCTATACAAATAGTCACAGAGTGGCTGTCCCCCAAAGTTGCTGTTGTTATGGGGGTTTGTGGGAGTAATCTATACAAATACTCAGAGAGTGACTGTCCCACAATGTTGCTGTTGTTATAGGGCGGAGTAATCTATACAAATACTCACAGAGTGACTGTCCCCCAACGTTGCTGTCATTATGGGGCGGAGTAATCTATACAAATACTCACAGAGTGACAGTCCCCCAATGTTGTTGTTGTTATGGGGGGGTTGGGGGAGTAATCTATACAATTACTCACAGAGTGACTTTCCCACAATGTTGCTGTTGTTATAGGGCGGAGTAATCTATACAAATACTCACAGAGTGACTGTCCCCCAATGTTGCTGTCGTTATGGGGGGGTTGGGGGAGTAACCTATACAAATAGTCACAGAGTGGCTGTCCCCCAAAGTTGCTGTTGTTATGGGGGGGTGGGGGAGTAATCTATACAAAAACTCACAGAGTGACTGTGCCCCATGTTGCTGTCGTAATGAGGGGGTGGAGGAGTAATCTATCCAAATACTCACAGAGTGACTGTCCCCCAATGTAGCTGTTGTTATGGGGGGGTTTTGGGGAGTAACCTATACAATTACTCACAGAGTGACTGTCCCCCAATGTAGCTGTTGTTATGGGGGGGTTTTGGGGAGTAACCTATACAATTACTCACAGAGTGACTATCCCCCAATGTTGCTGTTAGAATTGGGGGTGGGGAATTTATACAAATACTCAGAGTAATTGTCCCCCAATGTTAATGTTGTTATGGGGGGGTGGGGGTGTAATCTATACAAAAACTCACAGAATGACTGTCCCCCAAAGTTGCTGTTGTTTTGGAGGGGAATTTATACAAATACTCACAGAGTTACTGTCCCCCAATGTTGCTGTTGTTATGGGGGGGGGGAATTTATACAAACACTGACAGAGTGACTGTCCCCCAATGTTGCTGTTGTTATGGGGGGGTTGGGGGAGTAATCTGTACAAATACTGACAGAGTGACTGTCCCCCAATGTTGCTGTTGTTATGGGGGGTTGGGGGAGTAACCTATACAATTACTCACAGAGTGACTGTCCCCCAATGTTCCTGTTGTTATGGGGGGGTTGGGGAAGCAATCGATACAAATACTCACAAACTGACTGTCCCCCAATCTTGCTGTTGTTATGTGGGGGGGAATTTATACAATCACTGACAGAGTGACTGTCCCCCAATGTTGCTGTTGTTGTGCGGGTGTTGGGGAAGTAATCGATACAAATACTCACAGACTGACTGTCCCCCAATGTTGCTGTTGTTATGGGGGGGTTGGGGAAGTAATCGATACAAATACTCACAGAGTGACTGTCTCCCAATGTTGTTGTTGTTATGGGGGGGTTGGGGGAGTAATCTATACAATTACTCACAGAGTGACTGTCCCCCAATGTTGCTGTTGTTATAGGGCGGAGTAATCTATACAAATACTCACAGAGTGACTGTCCCCCAATGTTGCTGTCGTTATGGGGGGGTTGGGGGAGTAACCTATACAAATAGACACAGAGTGGCTGTCCCCCAAAGTTGCTGTTGTTATGGGGGGGTTGTGGGAGTAATCTATACAAATACTCATAGAGTGACTGTCCCCCAATGTTGCTGTCGTTATGGTGGGGTTGGGGGAGTAACCTATACAAATAGTCACAGAGTGGCTGTCCCCCAAAGTTGCTGTTGTTTTGCGGGGGGAATTTATACACATATTCACAGAGTGATTGTCCCCCAAAGTGGTTGTTGTTACGGGGCGGGGGTTGGGGGAGTAATCTGTACAAATACTCAGAGTGACTGACCCCGAATGTTGCTGTTGTTATGGGGGGGGGGGGGAGTAATCTGTACAAATACTGACAGAGTGACTGTCCCCCAATGTTGCTGTTGTTACGGGGGGGTTGGGGTAGTAACATATACAATTACTCACAGAGTGACTGTCCCCCAATGTTGCTGTTGTTATGGGAGGGTTGGGGAAGTAATCTATACAAATACTCACAGAGTGACTGTCCCCCAATGTTGCTGCTGTTATGGGGGTTGGGGGAGTAATCTATACAAATACTCACAGAGTGACTGTCCCCCAATGTAGCTGTTGTTATGGGGGTGGGGAAGTAATCGCTACAAATACTCACAGAGTGACTGTCCCCCAATGTTGCTGTTATTATGGGGGGGGTGGTGGAGTAATCTATACAAATACTCACAGAGTGACTGTTCCCCAATGTTGCTGTTAGAATTGGGGGGGGGGAATTTATACAAATACTCAGAGTAATTGTCCCCCAAAGTTAATGTTGTTATGGGGGGTTGGGGGTGTAATCTATACAAAAACTCACAGAATGACTGTCCCCCAAAGTTGCTGTTGTTTTGGAGGGGAATTTATACAAATACTCACAGAGTTACTGTCCCCCAATGTTGCTGTTGTTATGGGGGGGGGGGGAATTTATACAAACACTGACAGAGTGACTGTCCCCCAATGTTGCTGTTGTTATGGGGGGGTTGGGGGAGTAATCTGTACAAATACTGACAGAGTGACTGTCCCCCAATGTTGCTGTTGTTATGGGGGGGTTGGGGGAGTAACCTATACAATTACTCACAGAGTGACTGTCCCCCAATGTTGCTGTTGTTATGGGGGGGTTGGGGAAGCAATCGATACAAATACTCACAAACTGACTGTCCCCCAATCTTGCTGTTGTTATGTGGGGGGGAATTTATACAATCACTGACAGAGTGACTGTCCCCCAATGTTGCTGTTGTTGTGGGGGTGTTGGGGAAGTAATCGATACAAATACTCACAGACTGACTGTCCCCCAATGTTGCTGTTGTTATGGGGGGGTTGGGGAAGTAATCGATACAAATACTCACAGAGTGACTGTCTCCCAATGTTGTTGTTGTTATGGGGGGGTTGGGGGAGTAATCTATACAATTACTCACAGAGTGACTGTCCCCCAATGTTGCTGTTGTTATAGGGCGGAGTAATCTATACAAATACTCACAGAGTGACTGTCCCCCAATGTTGCTGTCGTTATGGGGGGGTTGGGGGAGTAACCTATACAAATAGACACAGAGTGGCTGTCCCCCAAAGTTGCTGTTGTTATGGGGGGGTTGTGGGAGTAATCTATACAAATACTCATAGAGTGACTGTCCCCCAATGTTGCTGTCGTTATGGGGGGGTTGGGGGAGTAACCTATACAAATAGTCACAGAGTGGCTGTCCCCCAAAGTTGCTGTTGTTTTGGGGGGGGGGAATTTATCCACATATTCACAGAGTGATTGTCCCCCAAAGTGGTTGTTGTTACGGGGCGGGGGTTGGGGGAGTAATCTGTACAAATACTCAGAGTGACTGACCCCCAATGTTGCTGTTGTTATGGGGGGGGGGAGTAATCTGTACAAATACTGACAGAGTGACTGTCCCCCAATGTTGCTGTTGTTATGGGGGGGTTGGGGAAGTAATCTATACATATACTCACAGAGTGACTGTCCCCCAATGTTGCTGCTGTTATGGGGGTTGGGGGAGTAATCTATACAAATACTCACAGAGTGACTGTCCCCCAATGTAGCTGTTGTTATGGGGGGGTTTTGGGGAGTAACCTATACAATTACTCACAGAGTGACTGTCCCCCAATGTTGCTGTTGTTATGGGGGGGGGAGTAATCTATACAAATAGTCACAGAGTGACAGTCCCCCAATGTTGCTGTTGTTATGGGGGGGGGGTGGAGTAATCTATACAATTACTCACAGAGTGACTGTCCCCCAATGTTGCTGTTAGAATTGGGGGGGGGAATTTATACAAATACTCAGAGTAATTGTCTCCCAAAGTTAATGTTGTTATGGGGGGGTGGGGGTGTAATCTATACAAAAACTCACAGAATGACTGTCCCCCAATGTTGCTGTTGTTATGGGGGGGTTGGGGGAGTAATCTGTACAAATACTGACAGAGTGACTGTCCCCCAATGTTGCTGTTGTTATGGGGGGGTTGGGGGAGTAATCTGTACAAATACTGACAGAGTGACTGTCCCCCAATGTTGCTGTTGTTATGGGGGGGGGAATTTATACAAACACTGACAGAGTGACTGTCCCCCAATGTTGCTGTTGTTATGGGGGGGTTGGGGGAGTAATCTGTACAAATACTGACAGAGTGACTGTCCCCCAATGTTGCTGTTGTTATGGGGGGGTTGGGGGAGTAACCTATACAATTACTCACAGAGTGACTGTCCCCCAATGTTGCTGTTGTTATGGGGGGGTTGGGGAAGCAATCGATACAAATACTCACAAAGTGACTGTCCCCCAATGTTGCTGTTGTTATGTGGGGGGGAATTTATACAATCACTGACAGAGTGACTGTCCCCCAATGTTGCTGTCGTTATGGGGGGGGGGTTGGGGGAGTAACCAATACAAATAGTCACAGAGTGGCTGTCCCCCAAAGTTGCTGTTGTTATGGGGGTTTGTGGGAGTAATCTATACAAATACTCACAGAGTGACTGTCCCACAATGTTGCTGTTGTTATAGGGCGGAGTAATCTATACAAATACTCACAGAGTGACTGTCCCCCAATGTTGCTGTCGTTATGGGGGGGTTGGGGGAGTAACCTATACAAATAGTCACAGAGTGGCTGTCCCCCAAAGTTGCTGTTGTTATGGGGGGGTGGGGGAGTAATCTATACAAAAACTCACAGAGTGACTGTGCCCCATGTTGCTGTTGTAATGGGGGGGTGGAGGAGTAATCTATCCAAATTCTCACAGAGTGACTGCCCCCCAATGTTGCTGTTGTTATGGGGGGGGGGAGTAATCTATACAAATAGTCACAGAGTAACAGTCCCCCAATGTTGCTGTTGTTATGGGGGGGGGTGGAGTAATCTGTACAATTACTCACAGAGTGACTGTCCCCCAATGTTGCTGTTAGAATTGGGGGGGGGGAATTTATTCAAATACTCAGAGTAATTGTCCCCCAACGTTAATGTTGTTTTGGGGGGGTGGTGGTGTAATCTATACAAAAACTCACAGAATGACTGTCCCCCAAAGTTGCTGTTGTTTTGGAGGGGAATTTATAGAAATACTCACAGAGTTACTGTCCCCCAATGTTGCTGTTGTTATGGGGGGGGGGGGAATTTATACAAACACTGACAGAGTGACTGTCCCCCAATGTTGCTGTTGTTATGGGGGGGTTGGGGAGTAATCTGTACAAATACTGACAGAGTGACTGTCCCCCAATGTTGCTGTTGTTATGGGGGGGTTGGGGGAGTAACCTATACAATTACTCACAGAGTGACTGTCCCCCAATGTTGCTGTTGTTATGGAGGGGTTGGGGAAGCAATCGATACAAATACTCACAAACTGACTGTCCCCCAATCTTGCTGTTGTTATGTGGGGGGGAATTTATAGAATCACTGACAGAGTGACTGTCCCCCAATGTTGCTGTTGTTGTGGGGGGGTTGGGGAAGTAATCGATACAAATACTCACAGACTGACTGTCCCCCAATGTTGCTGTTGTTATGGGGGGGGTTGGGGAAGTAATCGATACAAATACTCACAGAGTGACTGTCTCCCAATGTTGTTGTTGTTATGGGGGGGTTGGGGGAGTAATCTATACAATTACTCACAGAGTGACTGTCCCCCAATGTTGCTGTTGTTATAGGGCGGAGTAATCTATACAAATACTCACAGAGTGACTGTCCCCCAATGTTGCTGTCGTTAAGGGGCGGGGTTGGGGGAGTAACCTATACAAATAGTCACAGAGTGGCTGTCCCCCAAAGTTGCTGTTGTTTTGGGGGGGGGGAATTTATACATATATTCACAGAGTGTTTGTCCCCCAAAGTGGTTGTTGTTACGGGGCGGGGGTTGGGGGAGTAATCTGTACAAATACTCAGAGTGACTGACCCCCAATGTTGCTGTTGTTATGGGGGGGGGGGGGAAGTAATCTGTACAAATACTGACAGACTGACTGTCCCCCAATGTTGCTGTTGTTATGGGGGCGTTGGGGGAGTAACATATACAATTTCTCACAGAGTGACGTCCCCCAATGTTGCTGTTGTTATGGGGGGGTTGGGGAAGTAATCTATACAAATACTCACAGAGTGACTGTCCCCGAATCTTGCTGTTGTGATGGGGGGGGTGGGGGATTAATCTATACAAATACTCAGAGTGACTTTCCCCAATGTTGCTGTTGTTATGGGGGGGGGGGGGGAGTAATCTATACAAATAGTCACAGAGTGACTGTCCCCCAATCTTGCTGTTGTTATGTGGGGGGGAATTTATACAATCACTGACAGAGTGACTGTCCCCCAATGTTGCTGTTGTTGTGGGGGGGTTGGGGAAGTAATCGATACAAATACTCACAGACTGACTGTCCCCCAATGTTGCTGTTGTTATGGGGGGGTTGGGGAAGTAATCGATACAAATACTCACAGAGTGACTGTCTCCCAATGTTGTTGTTGTTATGGGGGGGTTGGGGGAGTAATCTATACAATTACTCACAGAGTGACTGTCCCCCAATGTTGCTGTTGTTATAGGGCGGAGTAATCTATACAAATACTCACAGAGTGACTGTCCCCCAATGTTGCTGTCGTTATGGGGGGGGTTGGGGGAGTAACCTATACAAATAGACACAGAGTGGCTGTCCCCCAAAGTTGCTGTTGTTATGGGGGGGTTGTGGGAGTAATCTATACAAATACTCACAGAGTGACTGTCCCCCAATGTTGCTGTCGTTATGGGGGGGGGGTTGGGGGAGTAACCTATACAAATAGTCACAGAGTGATTGTCCCCCAAAGTGGTTGTTGTTACGGGGCGTGGGTTGGGGGAGTAATCTGTACAAATACTGACAGACTGACTGTCCCCCAATGTTGCTGTTGTTATGGGGGGGTTGGGGGAGTAACATATACAATTACTCACAGAGTGACTGTCCCCCAATGTTGCTGTTGTTATGGGGGGGTTGGGGAAGTAATCTATACAAATACTCACAGAGTGACTGTCCCCCAATGTTGCTGCTGTTATGGGGGTTGGGGGAGTAATCTATACAAATACTCACAGAGTGACTGTCCCCCGATGTTGCTGTCGTTATGGGGCGGAGTAATCTATACAAATACTCACAGAGTGACTGTCCCCCAAAGTTGCTGTTGTTACGGGGGGGTTGCGGAAGTAATCGATACAAATACTCACAGAGTGACTGTCCCCCAATGTTGCTGCTGTTATGGGGGGGGAATTTATACAAACACTGACAGAGTGACTGTCCCCCAATGTTGCTGTTGTTATGGGGGGGTTGGGGGAGTAATCTGTACAAATACTGACAGAGTGACTGTCCCCCAATGTTGCTGTTGTTATGGGGGGGTTGGGGGAGTATCCTATACAATTACTCACAGAGTGACTGTCCCCCAATGTTGCTGTTGTTATGGGGGGGTTGGGGAAGTAATCGATACAAATACTCACAAAGTGACTGTCCCCCAATGTTGCTGTTGTTGTGGGGAGGTTGGGAAAGTAATCTATACAAATACTCACAGAGTGACTGTCCCCCAATGTTGCTGTTATTATGGGGGGGTGGTGGAGTAATCTATACAATTACTCACAGAGTGACTGTCCCCCAATGTTGCTGCTGTTCCGGGGGGGGGGGAATTTATACAAATACTGACAGAGTGACTGCCCCCCAATGTTGCTGTTGTTATGGGCGGGTTGGGGAAGTAATCGCTACAAATACTCACAGAGTGACTGTCCCCCAATGTTGCTGTTATTATGGGGGGGTGGTGGAGTAATCTATACAAATACTCACAGAGTGACTGTCCCCCAATTTTGCTGCTGTTATGGGGGGGTTGGGGAAGTAATCTATAAAAATACTCACAGAGTGACTGTCCCCAAATGTTGCTGTCGTTATGGGGCAGAGAAATCTATACAAATAGACACAGAGTGGCTGTCCCCCAAAGTTGCTGTTGTTATGGGGGGGTTGTGGGAGTAATCTATACAAATACTCATAGAGTGACTGTCCCCCAATGTTGCTGTCGTTATGGTGGGGTTGGGGGAGTAACCTATACAAATAGTCACAGAGTGGCTGTCCCCCAAAGTTGCTGTTGTTTTGCGGGGGGAATTTATACACATATTCACAGAGTGATTGTCCCCCAAAGTGGTTGTTGTTACGGGGCGGGGGTTGGGGGAGTAATCTGTACAAATACTCAGAGTGACTGACCCCGAATGTTGCTGTTGTTATGGGGGGGGGGGAGTAATCTGTACAAATACTGACAGAGTGACTGTCCCCCAATGTTGCTGTTGTTACGGGGGGGGTTGGGGTAGTAACATATACAATTACTCACAGAGTGACTGTCCCCCAATGTTGCTGCTGTTATGGGGGTTGGGGGAGTAATCTATACAAATAGTCACAGAGTGGCTGTCCCCCAAAGTTGCTGTTGTTATGCAGGGGTTGGGGGAGTAATCTATACAAATACTCACAGAGTGACTGTCCCCCAATGTTGCTGTTGTTATGGGGGGGTTGGGGAAGTAATCGATACAAATACTCACAGAGTGACTGTCCCCCAATGTTGCTGCTGTTATTGGGGTTGGGGGAGTAATCTATACAAATACTCACAGAGTGACTGTCCCCCAATGTTGCTGTCGTTATGGGGCGGAGTAATCTATACAAATACTCACAGAGTGACTGTCCCCCAATGTTGCTGCCGTTATGGGGCGGAGTAATCTATACAAATACTCACAGAGTGACTGTCCCCCAATGTTGCTGTCATTATGGGGGGGGGGGTTGGGGGAGTAACCTATACAAATAGTCACAGAGTGGCTGTCCCCCAAAGTTGCTGTTGTTATGGGGGTTTGTGGGAGTAATCTATACAAATACTCAGAGAGTGACTGTCCCACAATGTTGCTGTTGTTATAGGGCGGAGTAATCTATACAAATACTCACAGAGTGACTGTCCCCCAACGTTGCTGTCATTATGGGGCGGAGTAATCTATACAAATACTCACAGAGTGACAGTCCCCCAATGTTGTTGTTGTTATGGGGGGGTTGGGGGAGTAATCTATACAATTACTCACAGAGTGACTTTCCCACAATGTTGCTGTTGTTATAGGGCGGAGTAATCTATACAAATACTCACAGAGTGACTGTCCCCCAATGTTGCTGTCGTTATGGGGGGGTTGGGGGAGTAACCTATACAAATAGTCACAGAGTGGCTGTCCCCCAAAGTTGCTGTTGTTATGGGGGGGTGGGGGAGTAATCTATACAAAAACTCACAGAGTGACTGTGCCCCATGTTGCTGTCGTAATGAGGGGGTGGAGGAGTAATCTATCCAAATACTCACAGAGTGACTGTCCCCCAATGTAGCTGTTGTTATGGGGGGGTTTTGGGGAGTAACCTATACAATTACTCACAGAGTGACTGTCCCCCAATGTAGCTGTTGTTATGGGGGGGTTTTGGGGAGTAACCTATACAATTACTCACAGAGTGACTATCCCCCAATGTTGCTGTTAGAATTGGGGGTGGGGAATTTATACAAATACTCAGAGTAATTGTCCCCCAATGTTAATGTTGTTATGGGGGGGTGGGGGTGTAATCTATACAAAAACTCACAGAATGACTGTCCCCCAAAGTTGCTGTTGTTTTGGAGGGGAATTTATACAAATACTCACAGAGTTACTGTCCCCCAATGTTGCTGTTGTTATGGGGGGGGGGAATTTATACAAACACTGACAGAGTGACTGTCCCCCAATGTTGCTGTTGTTATGGGGGGGTTGGGGGAGTAATCTGTACAAATACTGACAGAGTGACTGTCCCCCAATGTTGCTGTTGTTATGGGGGGTTGGGGGAGTAACCTATACAATTACTCACAGAGTGACTGTCCCCCAATGTTCCTGTTGTTATGGGGGGGTTGGGGAAGCAATCGATACAAATACTCACAAACTGACTGTCCCCCAATCTTGCTGTTGTTATGTGGGGGGGAATTTATACAATCACTGACAGAGTGACTGTCCCCCAATGTTGCTGTTGTTGTGCGGGTGTTGGGGAAGTAATCGATACAAATACTCACAGACTGACTGTCCCCCAATGTTGCTGTTGTTATGGGGGGGTTGGGGAAGTAATCGATACAAATACTCACAGAGTGACTGTCTCCCAATGTTGTTGTTGTTATGGGGGGGTTGGGGGAGTAATCTATACAATTACTCACAGAGTGACTGTCCCCCAATGTTGCTGTTGTTATAGGGCGGAGTAATCTATACAAATACTCACAGAGTGACTGTCCCCCAATGTTGCTGTCGTTATGGGGGGGTTGGGGGAGTAACCTATACAAATAGACACAGAGTGGCTGTCCCCCAAAGTTGCTGTTGTTATGGGGGGGTTGTGGGAGTAATCTATACAAATACTCATAGAGTGACTGTCCCCCAATGTTGCTGTCGTTATGGTGGGGTTGGGGGAGTAACCTATACAAATAGTCACAGAGTGGCTGTCCCCCAAAGTTGCTGTTGTTTTGCGGGGGGAATTTATACACATATTCACAGAGTGATTGTCCCCCAAAGTGGTTGTTGTTACGGGGCGGGGGTTGGGGGAGTAATCTGTACAAATACTCAGAGTGACTGACCCCGAATGTTGCTGTTGTTATGGGGGGGGGGGGAGTAATCTGTACAAATACTGACAGAGTGACTGTCCCCCAATGTTGCTGTTGTTACGGGGGGGTTGGGGTAGTAACATATACAATTACTCACAGAGTGACTGTCCCCCAATGTTGCTGCTGTTATGGGGGTTGGGGGAGTAATCTATACAAATAGTCACAGAGTGGCTGTCCCCCAAAGTTGCTGTTGTTATGCAGGGGTTGGGGGAGTAATCTATACAAATACTCACAGAGTGACTGTCCCCCAATGTTGCTGTTGTTATGGGGGGGTTGGGGAAGTAATCGATACAAATACTCACAGAGTGACTGTCCCCCAATGTTGCTGCTGTTATTGGGGTTGGGGGAGTAATCTATACAAATACTCACAGAGTGACTGTCCCCCAATGTTGCTGTCGTTATGGGGCGGAGTAATCTATACAAATACTCACAGAGTGACTGTCCCCCAATGTTGCTGCCGTTATGGGGCGGAGTAATCTATACAAATACTCACAGAGTGACTGTCCCCCAATGTTGCTGTCGTTATGGGGGGGGGGTTGGGGGAGTAACCTATACAAATAGTCACAGAGTGGCTGTCCCCCAAAGTTGCTGTTGTTATGGGGGTTTGTGGGAGTAATCTATACAAATACTCAGAGAGTGACTGTCCCACAATGTTGCTGTTGTTATAGGGCGGAGTAATCTATACAAATACTCACAGAGTGACTGTCCCCCAACGTTGCTGTCATTATGGGGCGGAGTAATCTATACAAATACTCACAGAGTGACAGTCCCCCAATGTTGTTGTTGTTATGGGGGGGTTGGGGGAGTAATCTATACAATTACTCACAGAGTGACTTTCCCACAATGTTGCTGTTGTTATAGGGCGGAGTAATCTATACAAATACTCACAGAGTGACTGTCCCCCAATGTTGCTGTCGTTATGGGGGGGTTGGGGGAGTAACCTATACAAATAGTCACAGAGTGGCTGTCCCCCAAAGTTGCTGTTGTTATGGGGGGGTGGGGGAGTAATCTATACAAAAACTCACAGAGTGACTGTGCCCCATGTTGCTGTCGTAATGAGGGGGTGGAGGAGTAATCTATCCAAATACTCACAGAGTGACTGTCCCCCAATGTAGCTGTTGTTATGGGGGGGTTTTGGGGAGTAACCTATACAATTACTCACAGAGTGACTGTCCCCCAATGTAGCTGTTGTTATGGGGGGGTTTTGGGGAGTAACCTATACAATTACTCACAGAGTGACTATCCCCCAATGTTGCTGTTAGAATTGGGGGTGGGGAATTTATACAAATACTCAGAGTAATTGTCCCCCAATGTTAATGTTGTTATGGGGGGGTGGGGGTGTAATCTATACAAAAACTCACAGAATGACTGTCCCCCAAAGTTGCTGTTGTTTTGGAGGGGAATTTATACAAATACTCACAGAGTTACTGTCCCCCAATGTTGCTGTTGTTATGGGGGGGGGGAATTTATACAAACACTGACAGAGTGACTGTCCCCCAATGTTGCTGTTGTTATGGGGGGGTTGGGGGAGTAATCTGTACAAATACTGACAGAGTGACTGTCCCCCAATGTTGCTGTTGTTATGGGGGGTTGGGGGAGTAACCTATACAATTACTCACAGAGTGACTGTCCCCCAATGTTCCTGTTGTTATGGGGGGGTTGGGGAAGCAATCGATACAAATACTCACAAACTGACTGTCCCCCAATCTTGCTGTTGTTATGTGGGGGGGAATTTATACAATCACTGACAGAGTGACTGTCCCCCAATGTTGCTGTTGTTGTGCGGGTGTTGGGGAAGTAATCGATACAAATACTCACAGACTGACTGTCCCCCAATGTTGCTGTTGTTATGGGGGGGTTGGGGAAGTAATCGATACAAATACTCACAGAGTGACTGTCTCCCAATGTTGTTGTTGTTATGGGGGGGTTGGGGGAGTAATCTATACAATTACTCACAGAGTGACTGTCCCCCAATGTTGCTGTTGTTATAGGGCGGAGTAATCTATACAAATACTCACAGAGTGACTGTCCCCCAATGTTGCTGTCGTTATGGGGGGGTTGGGGGAGTAACCTATACAAATAGACACAGAGTGGCTGTCCCCCAAAGTTCCTGTTGTTATGGGGGGGTTGTGGGAGTAATCTATACAAATACTCATAGAGTGACTGTCCCCCAATGTTGCTGTCGTTATGGTGGGGTTGGGGGAGTAACCTATACAAATAGTCACAGAGTGGCTGTCCCCCAAAGTTGCTGTTGTTTTGCGGGGGGAATTTATACACATATTCACAGAGTGATTGTCCCCCAAAGTGGTTGTTGTTACGGGGCGGGGGTTGGGGGAGTAATCTGTACAAATACTCAGAGTGACTGACCCCGAATGTTGCTGTTGTTATGGGGGGGGGGGGGGAGTAATCTGTACAAATACTGACAGAGTGACTGTCCCCCAATGTTGCTGTTGTTACGGGGGGGTTGGGGTAGTAACATATACAATTACTCACAGAGTGACTGTCCCCCAATGTTGCTGTTGTTATGGGAGGGTTGGGGAAGTAATCTATACAAATACTCACAGAGTGACTGTCCCCCAATGTTGCTGCTGTTATGGGGGTTGGGGGAGTAATCTATACAAATACTCACAGAGTGACTGTCCCCCAATGTAGCTGTTGTTATGGGGGTGGGGAAGTAATCGCTACAAATACTCACAGAGTGACTGTCCCCCAATGTTGCTGTTATTATGGGGGGGGTGGTGGAGTAATCTATACAAATACTCACAGAGTGACTGTTCCCCAATGTTGCTGTTAGAATTGGGGGGGGGGAATTTATACAAATACTCAGAGTAATTGTCCCCCAAAGTTAATGTTGTTATGGGGGGTTGGGGGTGTAATCTATACAAAAACTCACAGAATGACTGTCCCCCAAAGTTGCTGTTGTTTTGGAGGGGAATTTATACAAATACTCACAGAGTTACTGTCCCCCAATGTTGCTGTTGTTATGGGGGGGGGGGGGAATTTATACAAACACTGACAGAGTGACTGTCCCCCAATGTTGCTGTTGTTATGGGGGGGTTGGGGGAGTAATCTGTACAAATACTGACAGAGTGACTGTCCCCCAATGTTGCTGTTGTTATGGGGGGGTTGGGGGAGTAACCTATACAATTACTCACAGAGTGACTGTCCCCCAATGTTGCTGTTGTTATGGGGGGGTTGGGGAAGCAATCGATACAAATACTCACAAACTGACTGTCCCCCAATCTTGCTGTTGTTATGTGGGGGGGAATTTATACAATCACTGACAGAGTGACTGTCCCCCAATGTTGCTGTTGTTGTGGGGGTGTTGGGGAAGTAATCGATACAAATACTCACAGACTGACTGTCCCCCAATGTTGCTGTTGTTATGGGGGGGTTGGGGAAGTAATCGATACAAATACTCACAGAGTGACTGTCTCCCAATGTTGTTGTTGTTATGGGGGGGTTGGGGGAGTAATCTATACAATTACTCACAGAGTGACTGTCCCCCAATGTTGCTGTTGTTATAGGGCGGAGTAATCTATACAAATACTCACAGAGTGACTGTCCCCCAATGTTGCTGTCGTTATGGGGGGGTTGGGGGAGTAACCTATACAAATAGACACAGAGTGGCTGTCCCCCAAAGTTGCTGTTGTTATGGGGGGGTTGTGGGAGTAATCTATACAAATACTCATAGAGTGACTGTCCCCCAATGTTGCTGTCGTTATGGGGGGGTTGGGGGAGTAACCTATACAAATAGTCACAGAGTGGCTGTCCCCCAAAGTTGCTGTTGTTTTGGGGGGGGGAATTTATCCACATATTCACAGAGTGATTGTCCCCCAAAGTGGTTGTTGTTACGGGGCGGGGGTTGGGGGAGTAATCTGTACAAATACTCAGAGTGACTGACCCCCAATGTTGCTGTTGTTATGGGGGGGGGGGAGTAATCTGTACAAATACTGACAGAGTGACTGTCCCCCAATGTTGCTGTTGTTATGGGGGGGTTGGGGAAGTAATCTATACATATACTCACAGAGTGACTGTCCCCCAATGTTGCTGCTGTTATGGGGGTTGGGGGAGTAATCTATACAAATACTCACAGAGTGACTGTCCCCCAATGTTGCTGTCGTTATGGGGCGGAGTAATCTATACAAATACTCACAGAGTGACTGTCCCCCAATGTAGCTGTTGTTATGGGGGTGGGGAAGTAATCGCTACAAATACTCACAGAGTGACTGTCCCCCAATGTTGCTGTTATTATGGGGGGGGTGGTGGAGTAATCTATACAAATACTCACAGAGTGACTGTCCCCCAATGTTGCTGTTGTTATGGGGGGGTTGGGGAAGTAATCGATACAAATACTCAGAGTGACTGTCCCCCAATGTTGCTGTTGTTATGGGGGGGGGGTGGAAGAGTAATCTATCTAAATACTCACAGAGTGACTGTACCCCAATATTGCTGTTGTTATGGGGGTGGGGGAGTAATCTATACAATTACTCACTGAGTGACTGTCCCCCAATGTTGCTGCTGTTATGGGGGGGGAATTTATACAAACACTGACAGAGTGACTGTCCCGCAATGTTGCTGTTGTTATGGGGGGGTTGGGGGAGTAATCTGTACAACTACTGACAGAGTGACTGTCCCCCAATGTTGCTGTTGTTATGGGGGGGTTGGGGGAGTAACCTATACAATTACTCACAGAGTGACTGTCCCCCAATGTTGCTGTTGTTATGGGGGGGTTGGGGAAGTAATCGATACAAATACTCACAAAGTGACTGTCCCCCAATCTTGCTGTTGTTATGTGGGGGGGAATTTATACAAACACTGACAGAGTGACTGTCCCCCAATGTTGCTGTTGTTGTGGGGAGGTTGGGGAAGTAATCTATACAAATACTCACAGAGTGACTGTCCCCCAATGTTGCTGTTATTATGGGGGGGTGGTGGAGTAATCTATACAATTACTCACAGAGTGACTGTCCCCCAATGTTGCTGTTGTTCTGGGGGGGGGAATTTATACAAATACTGACAGAGTGACAGTCCCCCAATGTTGCTGTTGTTATGGGCGGGTTGGGGAAGTAATCGCTACAAATACTCACAGAGTGACTGTCCCCCAATGTTGCTGTTATTATGGGGGGGTGGTGGAGTAATCTATACAAATACTCACAGAGTGACTGTCCCCCAATTTTGCTGTTGTTATGGGGGGGTTGGGGAAGTAATCTATAAAAATACTCACAGAGTGACTGTCCCCCAATGTTGCTGTCGTTATGGGGCGGAGTAATCTATACAAATACTCACAGAGTGACTGTCCCCCAAAGTTGCTGTTGTTACGGGGGGGTTGCGGAAGTAATCGATACAAATACTCACAGAGTGACTGTCCCCCAATGTTGCTGCTGTTATGGGGGTTGGTTGAGTAATCTATACAAATAGTCACAGAGTGGCTGTCACACAAAGTTGCTGTTGTTATGGGGGGGTTGGGGGAGTAACATATACAATTACTCACAGAGTGACTGTCCCCCAATGTTGCTGTTGTTATGGGGGGGTTGGGGAAGTAATCTATACAAATACTCACAGAGTGACTGTCCCCCAATGTTGCTGCTGTTATGGGGGTTGGGGGAGTAATCTATACAAATACTCACAGAGTGACTGTCCCCCAATGTAGCTGTTGTTATGGGGGTGGGGAAGTAATCGCTACAAATACTCACAGAGTGACTGTCCCCCAATGTTGCTGTTATTATGGGGGGGGGGGTGGAATAATCTATACAAATACTCACAGAGTGACTGTCCCCCAATATTGCTGTTGTTATGGGGGTGGGGGAGTAATCTATACAATTACTCACAGAGTGACTGTCCCCCAAAGTTGCTGTTGTTACGGGGGGGTTGCGGAAGTAATCGATACAAATACTCACAGAGTGACTGTCCCCCAATGTTGCTGCTGTTATGGGGGTTGGTTGAGTAATCTATACAAATAGTCACAGAGTGGCTGTCCCACAAAGTTGCTGTTGTTATGGGGGGGTTGGGGGAGTAACATATACAATTACTCACAGAGTGACTGTCCCCCAATGTTGCTGTTGTTATGGGGGGGTTGGGGAAGTAATTTATACAAATACTCACAGAGTGACTGTCCCCCAATGTTGCTGTCGTTATGGGGCGGAGTAATCTATACAAATACTCACAGAGTGACTGTCCCCCAATGTAGCTGTTGTTATGGGGGTGGGGAAGTAATCGCTACAAATACTCACAGAGTGACTGTCCCCCAATGTTGCTGTTATTATGGGGGGGGTGGTGGAATAATCTATACAAATACTCACAGAGTGACTGTCCCCCAATATTGCTGTTGGTATGGGGGTGGGGGAGTAATCTATACAATTACTCACTGAGTGACTGTCCCCCGATGTTGCTGTTGTTATGGGGGGGTTGGGGAAGTAATCGATACAAATACTCACAGAGTGACTGTCCCCCAAAGTTGCTGTTGTTACGGGGGGGGTTGCAGAAGTAATCGATACAAATACTCACAGAGTGACTGTCCCCCAATGTTGCTGCTGTTATGGGGGGGGAATTTATACAAACACTGACAGAGTGACTGTCCCCCAATGTTGCTGTTGTTATGGGGGGGTTGGGGGAGTAATCTGTACAAATACTGACAGAGTGACTGTCCCCCAATGTTGCTGTTGTTATGGGGGGGTTGGGGGAGTAACCTATACAATTACTCACAGAGTGACTGTCCCCCAATGTTGCTGTTGTTATGGGGGGGTTGGGGAAGTAATCGATACAAATAGTCACAAAGTGACTGTCCCCCAATCTTGCTGTTGTTCTGTGGGGGGGAATTTATACAAACACTGACAGAGTGACTGTCCCCCAATGTTGCTGTTGTTGTGGGGAGGTTGGGGAAGTAATCTATACAAATACTCACAGAGTGACTGTCCCCCAATGTTGCTGTTATTATGGGGGGGTGGTGGAGTAATCTATACAATTACTCACAGAGTGACTGTCTCCCAATGTTGCTGTTGTTCTGGGGGGGGGGAATTTATACAAATACTGACAGAGTGACTGTCCCCCAATGTTGCTGTTGTTATGGGGGGGTTGGGGAAGTAATCGCTACAAATACTCACAGAGTGACTGTCCCCCAATGTTGCTGTTATTATGGGGGGGTGGTGGAGTAATCTATACAAATACTCACAGAGTGACTGTTCTCCAATTTTGCTGTTGTTATGGGGGGGTTGGGGAAGTAATCTATAAAAATACTCACAGAGTGACTGTCCCCCAACGTTGCTGTCGTTATGGGGCGGAGTAATCTATACAAATACTCACAGAGTGACTGTCCCCCAAAGTTGCTGTTGTTACGGGGGGGTTGCGGAAGTAATCGATACAAATAGTCACAGAGTGACTGTCCCCCAATGTTGCTGCTGTTATGGGGGTTGGTTGAGTAATCTATACAAATAGTCACAGAGTGGCTGTCCCCCAAAGTTGCTGTTGTTATGCAGGGGTTGGGGGAGTAATCTATACAAATACTCACAGAGTGACTGTCCCCCAATGTTGCTGTTGTTATGGGGGGGTTGGGGAAGTAATCGATACAAATACTCACAGAGTGACTGTCCCCCAATGTTGCTGCTGTTATTGGGGTTGGGGGAGTAATCTATACAAATACTCACAGAGTGACTGTCCCCCAATGTTGCTGCTGTTATTGGGGTTGGGGGAGTAATCTATACAAATACTCACAGAGTGACTGTCCCCCAATGTTGCTGTTGTTATGGGGGGGTTGGGGAAGTAATCGATACAAATACTCACAGAGTGACTGTCCCCCAATGTTGCTGCCGTTATGGGGCGGAGTAATCTATACAAATACTCACAGAGTGACTGTCCCCCAATGTTGCTGTTATTAGGGGGGGGGAATTTAAACAAATACTCAGAGAAATTGTCCCACAAAGTTAATATTGTTATGGGGGGGGTGGAGGAGTAATCTATCCAATTACTCACAGAGTGACTGTCCCCCAATGTGGCTGTTGTTATGGGGGTGGGGAAGTAATCGCTACAAATACTCACAGAGTGACTGTCCCCCAATCTTGCTGTTATTATGGGGGGGGGGGTGGAAGAGTAATCTATCCAAATACTCACAGAGTGACTGTACCCCAATATTGCTGTTGTTATGGAAGTGGGGGAGAAATCTATACAATTACTCACTGAGTGACTGTCCCCCGATGTTGCTGTTGTTATGGGGGGGTTGGGGAAGTAATCGATACAAATACTGACAGAGTGACTGTCCCCCAATCTTGCTGTTGTTATGGGGGGGGGAGTAATCTATACAAATAGTCACAGAGTGACAGTCCCCCAATGTTGCTGTTGTTATGGGGGGGGGGGTGGAGTAATCAATACAATTACTCACAGAGTGACTGTCCCCCAATGTTGCTGTTAGAATTGGGGGGGGAATTTATACAAATACTCAGAGTAATTGTCCCCCAAAGTTAATGTTTTTATGGGGGGGTGGGGGTGTAATCTATACAAAAACTCACAGAATGACTGTCCCCCAAAGTTGCTGTTGTTTTGGGGTGGAATTTATACAAATACTCACAGAGTTACTGTCCCCCAATGTTGCTGTTGTTATGGGGGGGTTGGGGGAGTAATCTGTACAAATACTGACAGAGTGACTGTACCCCAATATTGCTGTTGTTATGGAAGTGGGGGAGAAATCTATACAATTACTCACTTAGTGACTGTCCCCCAATGTTGCTGTTGTTATGGGGGGGTTGGGGAAGCAATCGATACAAATACTCACAAAGTGACTGTCCCCCAATCTTGCTGTTGTTATGTGGGGGGGAATTTATACAATCACTGACAGAGTGACTGTCCCCCAATGTTGCTGTTGTTGTGGGGGTGTTGGGGAAGTAATCGATACAAATACTCACAGAGTGACTGTCCCCCAATGTTGCTGTTGTTATGGGGGGGTTGGGGAAGTAATTGATACAAATACTCACAGAGTGACTGTCCCCCAATGTTGCTGCTGTTATTGGGGTTGGGGGAGTAATCTATACAAATACTCACAGAGTGACTGTCCCCCAATGTTGCTGTTGTTATGGGGGGGTTGGGGAAGTAATCGATACAAATACTCACAGAGTGTCTGTCCCCCAATGTTGCTGTTATTAGGGGGGGGGAATTTAAACAAATACTCAGAGAAATTGTCCCACAAAGATAATATTGTTATGGGGGGGGTGGAGGAGTAATCTATCCAATTACTCTCAGAGTGACTGTCCCCCAGTGTAGCTGTTGTTATGGGGGTGGGGAAGTAATCGCTACAAATACTCACAGAGTGACTGTCCCCCAATCTTGCTGTTATTATGGGGGGGGGGGTGGAAGAGTAATCTATCCAAATACTCACAGAGTGACTGTCCCCCAATCTTGCTGTTGTTATGGGGGGGGGAGTAATCTATACAAATAGTCACAGAGTGACAGTCCCCCAATGTTGCTGTTGTTATGGGGGGGGGGGGTGGAGTAATCAATACAATTACTCACAGAGTGACTGTCCCCCAATGTTGCTGTTGTTATAGGGCGGAGTAATCTATACAAATACTCACAGAGTGACTCTCCCCCAATGTTGCTGTCGTTATGGGGGGGTTGGGGGAGTAACCTATACAAATAGACACAGAGTGGCTGTCCCCCAAAGTTGCTGTTGTTATGGGGGGGTTGTGGGAGTAATCTATACAAATACTCACAGAGTGACTGTCCCCCAATGTTGCTGTCGTTATGGGGGGGGTTGGGGGAGTAACCTATACAAATTGTCACAGAGTGGCTGTCCCCCAAAGTTGCTGTTGTTTTGGGGGGGGGAATTTATACATATATTCACAGAGTGATTGTCCCCCAAAGTGGTTGTTGTTACGGGGCGGGGGTTGGGGGAGTAATCTGTACAAATACTCAGAGTGACTGACCCCCAACGTTGCTGTTGTTATGGGGGGGGGAGTAATCTGTACAAATACTGACAGAGTGACTGTCCCCCAATGTTGCTGTTGTTATGGGGGGATTGGGGGAGTAACATATACAATTACTCACAGAGTGACTGTCCCCCAATGTTGCTGTTGTTATGGGGGGGGAATTTATACAAATACTGACAGAGTGACTGTCCCCCAATGTTGCTGTTGTTATGGGGGGGGAATTTATACAAATACTGACAGAGTGACTGTCCCCCAATGTTGCTGTCGTTATGGGGCGGAGTAATCTATACAAATACTCACAGAGTGACTGTCCCCCAATGTTGCTGTTGTTATGGGGGGGGTGGGGGGAGTAATCTACACAAATACTCACAGAGTGACTGTCCCCCAATGTTGCTGTTGTTATGGGGGGTTGTGGAGTAATCTATCCAAATACTCACAGAGTGACTGTCCCCCAATGTTGCTGTTTTTATTTTGGGGGGGGGGAATAATCTATCCAAATACTCACAGTGTGACTGTCCCCCAATATTGCTGCTGTTATGGGATTGATGGGGGAGTAATCTATACAAATACTCACAGAGTGACTGTCCCCTAATGTTGCTGTTGTTATCGGGGGGTTGGGGGAGTAATCTATATAAATACTCACAGAGTGACTGTCCCCCAATGTTGCTGCTGTTATGGGGGGTTTGGGGAAGTAATCGATACAAATATTCACAGAATGACTGTTCCCCCAATGTTGCTGTTTTATGGAGGGGAATTTATACAAATACTGACAGTGTGACTGTCCCCCTTCTGGTTAGACCTTGTGCTTAGCCTTAGCAACATCTCGAGTCATCCCAGTTTCACCCAACCAAAGGTGTATGCATGGGCACTCACATGATCCCCAGTTATGCCTGTTTTTTTAACTCGCCACATGGAGCTGGTCATTTTCCAAACCTACCTGGGCAACACTCCAACTTTCTCTGCTAGATTGCTGACTGCATTGATATCACGTCGCGTATCTCTGTGGAGTTCAACTTTGCTGCTAACTTCCATACTGCCCTCAAAGTCAGTTGCTCTATCTCTAACCTCCTCTCTCCTTCCTTGTTCTGCTTGCATCTCAGTAGACAGATGTCCACAGTAAAAACCCATTGACTTCCAGTTACCTTGAACACACCTGTTCCCACATATCCAGCTGAAAGGAGTGCATATTACTTCCTCAATTCTACCATCTCCACCACATCTGTTCAAGGTGAGGTTGTCCGAGGACATTTGAGGCATCCTTTAGGAAACCTGCTTCCTCGCCATTTATTGACTGCTTTCGCATCTTTATTTCCCCACACTTCTGCTGTTCGCCCCTTTCAAGTCCCTCAGCCTCAGCACAGGTAATAGCATTGCCCTGGTCTTCTCCTATCAGTCCACAAGCCTATGCATCCAGCATATCATTCTCTACTATTTCACCAGTTACGCGATACCACCACAAGGCCATCCCCACCAATTTCTGCACGAGTCATGAGTTCTTGCGCACTCTTTCCTCCCTAATCATTCTCCCGTATAACTGTATGAGGAATAACTCCTGTCCCTGTCATTTCACCACCATCCATGGCCTTAGACAGTGAGATTGTCTTTCATGTGCATATCCACTAGCTTTATTTATTGTAGCTACATCAGTGAGACCAGCAATAGAAACACCAATTGCTTCACCAAGCATCTGCACTCTGACCACCATGGCTGCATCGATCTCCCAATTGCCAGCAATCTTTTCTTCTCCCCATTCCCACATCCTCATCTGTCCTCTGCCTCCTCTACATTATAAAACATTTCATTACGCATGTCACTGGTAATAAATCAATTCTGAAATGCACACCAAAAGAACATCACTGCTCGGGTAGTCTACAACCCACTGGCGTGAACATTTAATTTCTCAATTTCCGATCATCTAATCCCTTATCAGTCCTCTTGATCAACTTGGAACCCATCATGCTGTCAGTTTTCCCTCCTCCACCCTCCATATATTCAAACCTGACCTCCCCACCCCCCCTGACTTGACCTGCTTGCCCTCCCTTTCTTCAGCCCTTTGCTGCTTTCACCCTTTACCTCTCAGTTTCTGGCACTGTTTCCACTCTCCCCTCCTCAACTGCATATCAACCCTTCTTCCCTGGAGCCACTTATCACATGTTAGTTCTTGCTATACCTCTTTACAGTGGCTATCTCCTCTCTATCTTTCAGTCTAGACGAAGGGGCTTGACCTGAAACATTGACTGCCCATTTGCCTCCACAGATGCTGCCTGACCTGTTGAGATCCCTCAGCATCTTTGTGAGTTGCTCCAGATTTCATCCGTTGTAGTCTCAAGTCTTCATATTAAATTCTTGTTTGCCTTGGATTTTTCCACAACTGAAGAGATCTAAATTTAAGTAATTAAGTACATAAAAAATTAGAAACTTGTATCAATAATATACCCAGTTTATGATGAGACAGACAAATTCCAATAGCTTCAAGAATATTCCTTCCAGAGGACATGGCCTTTTCACTTTTTGAACAATTGACATATTATTCCATGACTTTTCCAGCTTCTGAGAACTTTGTGCTAGAACATACTTGCCAGAAGATAGCAGAATAGATTCCATATGCAGTTGTTATACAGAATGCGAATGCTGTTTGAGTTCTAAGGAATTTATTGGGATACAGTGTGGAATATGCCCTTTGAGCCATGCTACCCAGCCATCCTGATTTAACCCTAGCCTAATCACAGGACAATTTTCAATGACCAATTAAGTTACCAACTGGTACAACTTTGGACTGAAGGGGGAAACTGGAACAGCCAGAGTATATCCACGCAGTCACGGGAAGAACATTCAAACTTCTTACAGGCAGTAGCAGGAATTGTATCTGGGTTGCCTGTACTGTAAAGTGCTGTGCCAACCACTACGCCACATATTTATAGTCTATTTCAAATGGTTATCCATAATACTTTCATGCCAACATGTTCTTTTTTTCCCGAGGTACTCCTTCATATTACTTTCATCATCCACGTGAAACATAACTGTAAGTATTTAACGTAAATGTACAATGACAGATTTTACAGCAATGGTCTGAGAATGAGAAATCAGAGCTCCATGGGTGACAAGAGCAGAGGAAGATAAAACAGTATATAACAGATGCAAAGTTGCTAACACAAGTCAGAACCAAACAAAAAAAGAGGGGAAGGATATAAAGGGAATAAGATAGAAAAGAGTCTGACAAATGCTTTGTTGTAAACAAAATAGAACCCAGAAATATTGTACAGTTATGCAAATGGGTAAAAGGACAGAAGACAAACTGGAAGGTAGAGAGCCGAGCTGAGGAAGATACTGCTGCTGGAGTCTTAGCCAAGGAAGGTGTATTGAGATCCTAGTTAGCCTAAAAATTTGTTGAGGAGATGCAGGAAAATTGCTGAGGAAAATGGGAGAGGAAATTGTAAAAGGAGTTCGCCACATTCTTCTGAACTACATATTCAGGGTTATGTCCAAGTACTGAAAAATTATAAATACATCATTCCTACCCAAAGCATTTTGGGAAAAACACAGTAAACTCGGACAGTCTGCTTAACATCAAGATTGATGGAGATAAGAATGCAGCTATAGGGACAAGTACAAGTAGGTTCTTGTACACAACCTCACTCAAAATGATCAGGCAGGTATTATCAGAAAGTAACTTTACCAGCCATGTACACTACACTTTCATGCATTAGGAATTTGCTGTGTTACGTTGGTCAGAGCACAGTATGCAATGGAAAACAATAACATTCAACAATTATAAAGATTAAAGAGTTGTATAAAAATAAAGCTAACAGGTTCAAGTGTAGATATGGAATAAAATGTGCATAAATACATAGATAATAGCATGTATTTACAAAGTAAACAGTATTATAAAGTATTATAAAGTGTTTTCAGTGCAGTGACAGGAGGAACAGATAGAAGGAGTGGGATCTTATTAGAATGGTTGATCAGGGGAAGAAATGTTCAAGAAGGTGCAAGTGTTTTGTTTTAATAGTTCTATAGCATTTTCCACAAGGGAGAAATAGGAAGGCAAATGATGAGTATGCCTCATTGAGAGGATTTGAGTACACACAAATTGCTCCAGTTATATTGAGCTTTGCCGAGACTATATTTGGAATAATGTATGCAGACTTGCTTTCTCTATTCAAGGAAGAACGTACTTGGCTTATTATTTTACATTCTGAGGAAAAGTGAAAAACATGTCTTGCATGTTGTCCACACAGAACACTTCATCGTATCAGTTCATTGAGACAGTACAAGGTACAACATTACCCACAAGCCATAGGAGTAGAATTAAGCCATTTGGCCCATCGAGTCCGCTCCGCCATTTCATCATGGCAAATCCATTTCACTCTCAATCCCATTCTCCTGCCTTGTCTCCATAACCTTTCACTCCCAGACTAGTCAGGAACCCATCAACTTCTGCCTTAAATACACCCAGTGATGTGGCCTTCACAGCTGCCTATGGGAATGAATTCCACAGATTCACTACACTCTGGTTAAAGAAATTCCTCATCTCCATTCTAAACGGATAATGCTCTAACCTGAAGTTGTTTCCTCTTGTCCTGGACTCCCCCATCATAGGAAACATCTTTCCCACATCCACTCTCTCTAGGTCTTTCAACATTTGATAGGTTTCAGTGAGATTCCACCCCCACCCACTCTTCTAAATTCCAGCAACTACAGGCCCAGAGCCATCACTCACTCCTCAGATGATACTCTTTTTCATTCCTGGAATGATTCTTGTGAAGCTCTTAATTTAAGAAAAGATATCAGCACATCTTATTCTTAAACAAAGGGCTCAAAACTATTCAGACTGTCCCAGGTGAGACCTTGCCAGTGTCTTTTAAAGCCTCAGCATCACATCCTTGCTTTTATATTCTATCCCTATTGAAATTAATGCAACATTACATTCGCCTTTCTCACTAAATTAACCTTTTGGGAATCCTGCACAAGGACTCCCAAGTCCCTTTTCATCTTGGATTTTTAAATTTTCTCCCCATTTATAAAGTAGTCTATACTTTTATTCCTTCTACCAGGGTGCATGACCATACAGTACACTACACTGTATTCCATTTGCCACTTCTTTGCCCATTCTCCTAATCTGTCCAAGTCCTTTACAGCTTCCCTGCTTCAACACTGCCTGACCCTCCAAATAGCTTCTTTTCATCTGCAAACTTCACCACAAAGCCATCAATTCAATCAATCAAATCACTGACATATGATACAAAAAGAAGCGGTCCCAACTCCTACCCCTGCAGAACACCACTAGTTATCAGCAGCCAATGCACTATCCATTCTTGTGTTTTTCCTGTAATATCATGGGCTCTTATCTTGTTAAAGAGCCACATATGCAGAACCTTGTCAAGGGCCATTTAAAATCCAAGTACACATCATCCACTAATTTTCCTTTGTCTATCCCACTTGCTATTTCCTCAAAGAATTCCAACAGATTTGTCAGGCAAGATTTGCCATAAAGGAAATCATGCAGTCTTTGGTCTATTTTATCATAGAAACATAGAAAATAGGTGCAGGAGTAGGCCATTCAGCCCCTCGAGCCTGCACCGCCATTCAGTATGATCATGGCTGATCATCCAACTCAGAACCATGTAACTGCTTTCTCTCCATACCCCTTGATCCTTTTATCCACAAGGGCCATATCTAACTTCCTCTTAAATATAGCCAATGAACTGGCCTCAACTGTTTCCCGTGGCAGAGAATTCCACAGATTCACCACTCTCTGTGAGAAGAAGTTTTTCCTCATCTCAGTCCTAAAAGGCTTCCCCTTTATCCTTAAACTGTGACCCCTCATTCTGGACTTCCCCAACATCGGGAACAATCTTCCTGCATCCAGCCTGTCCAATCCCTTTAGAATTTTATACATTTCAATAAGATACCCCCTCAATCTTCTAAATTCCAGTGAGTATAAGCCTAGTCAATCCAGACTTTCTTCATATGAAAGTCCTGCCATCCCAGGAATCAATCTTGTGAACCTTCTTTGTACTCCCTCTATGGCAAGAATGTCTTTCCTCAGATTAGGGGACCAAAACTGCACACAATACTCCAGCTGTGGTCTCACCAAGGCCTTGGACAACTGCAGTAGAACCTCCCTGCTCCTGTACTTGAATCCTTTTGCTATGAATGCCAACATACCATTCGCCTTTTTCACCGCCTGCTGTACCTGTATGCTCACTTTCGTTGCACCTCCCCTTTTCCTAATCAGCCACCATTCAGAAAATAATCTGTTTTCCCGTTCTTGCCACCAAAGTGGATAACCTCATATTTATCCACATTAAATTGCATCTGCCATGAATTTGCCCACTCACCTAACCTATCCAAGTCACCCTGCATCCCCTTAGCATCCTCCTCACAGCTAACACCACCATCCAGCTTCGTGTCATCCACAAATTTGGAGATAGTGCATTTAATTCCCTCGTCTAAGTCATTAGTATATATATAGTAAACAACTGGGGTCCCAGCACTGACCCTTGTGGCACCCCAGTAGTTTCTGCCTGCCATTCTGAAGAGGTCCCGTTTACTCCCACTCTTTGCTTCCTGTTTGCCAACCATTTCTCTATACACATCAATACCATACCCCCAATACTGTGTGCTTTAAGTTTGCACACTAATCTCCTGTGTGGGACCTTGTCAAAAGCCTTTTGAAAATTCAAACATACCACATCCACTGGTTCTCCCCTATCCACTCTACTAGTTACATCTTCAAAAAATTCTGTAAGATTCGTCAGACATGATTTTCCTTTCACAAATCCATGCTGACTTTGTCCGACGATTTCACCTCTTTCCAAATGTGCTGTTATCACATCTTTGATAACTGACTCTAGCATTTTCCCCACCACCGATGTCAGACTAACCGGTCTGTAATTCCCCAGTTTCTCTCTCCCTCCTTTTTTAAAAAGTGTGGTTACATTAGCCACCCTCCAATCCTCAGAAACGAATCCAGAATCTAAGGAGTTTTGAAAAATTATCACTAATGCATCCACTATTTCTTGGGCTACTTCCTTAAGCACTCTGGGATGCTGACCATCTGGCCCTGGGGATTTATTTGCCTTTAATCCCTTCAATTTACCTAATACCACTTCCCTACTAACATGTATTTCCCTCAGTTCCTCCATCTCATTAGACCCTCAGTCCCCTACTACTTCCGGAAGATTATTTATGTCCTCCTTAGTGAAGACAGAACCAAAGTAGTTATTCAATTGGTCTGCCATCTCCTTGTTCCCCATGATCAATTCACCTGTTTCTGACTGTAAGGGACCTACATTTGTCTTAACCAATCTTTTTCTTTTCACATATCTATAAAAGCTTTTACAGTCAGTTTTTATGTTCCCTGCCAGCTTTCTCTCATAATCTTTTTTCCCTTTCCTAACTAACCCCTTTGTCCTCCTCTGCTGGTCTCTGAATTTCTCCCAGTCCTCAGGTGTGCCACTTTTTCTGGCTAATTTGTATGTTTCTTCTTTGCACTTCATACTATCCCTAATTTCCCTTGTCAGCCATGGGTGCACTACCTTCCCTGGTTTATTCTTTTGCCAAACTGGGATGAACAATTATTGTAGTTCATCCATGTGATCTTTAAGTGCTTGTCATTGCATATCCACTGTCAACCCTTTAAGTATCATTTGCCAGTCTATCTTAGCTAATTCACATCTCATACCTTCAAAGTTACCCTTCTTTAAGTTCAGACCTTTGTTTCTGAATTAACTATGTCACTCTCCATCTTAATGAAGAATTCCACCATATTATAGTCACTCTTACCCAAGGGGCCTCGCACGACAAGATTGTTAACTAACCCTTCCTCATTGTTCAATACCCAGTCTAGAATGGCCTGCTCTCTAGTTGGTTCCTCGACATGTTGGTTCAGAAAACCATCCCGCATACATTCCAAGAAATCCTCTTCCTCAGCACCCTTACCAATTTGGTTCACCCAATCCATATGTAGATTGAAATCACCCATTATAACTGCTGTTCCTTTATTGCACACATTTCTAATTTCCTGTTTAATGCCATCCCCAACCTCACTACTACTGTTAGGTGGCCTGTACACAACTCCCACCAGCATTTTCTGCCCCTTAGTGTTATGCAGCTCTACCCATATCGATTCAACATCCTCCAGGCTAATGTCCTTCCTTTCTATTCATTAATCTCCTCTCTAACCAGCAACACTACCCCACCTCCTTTTCTTTCCTGTCTACCCCTCCTGAATATTGAATATCCCTGGATGTTGAGCTCCCATCCTTGGTCACCCTGGAGCCATGTCTCTGTGATCCCGACTATATCATATTCATTAATAACTATCTGCACATTCAATTCATCCACCTTGTTATGAATGCTCCTTGCATTGACACACAAAGCCTTCAGGCTTGTTTTTACAACACTCTTATCCCTTATATAATTATGTTGAAAAGTGGCCCTTTTAAAAAAAAATCATATGTCTCCAAGTTCCCCGAAACCACATCCTTAATAATGGGCTCCAACATCTTTCCAACCACTGAGGTTAGGCTAACTGGCCTATCATTTCTTTTTTTCTGCCTTCTTCCTTTCTTGAAGGGTGGAGTGACGTTTTCAATTTTTCAGTCCTCTGGAACAATTCCTCAATAGCAATGCAGACTAAAGTGTTAAGTTACCAAGAGTGCAATACAGGTAGACAATAAGGTGCAAGGTCAAGGGTCCAATCTACTATCACACACAAAATGCTGGTGGAACGTAGCAGGCCAGGCATTGTGTACGTTGCTTGAATTTCCAGCATCTGCAGATTTCCTCATTTTTGTCCAATCTATTATTCTAGGACACAGTTCAATCGTCTTGATAGGTGTCCTTGAGCTTGGCGGTAGGTGGTTTGGGCTCTTATATATTTTGCCTAAATGGAGTTGGGGAGAAGAGAGAATATCTAGAGTGGTTGGGGTCTTTTATTAAGGTTCAAAGTAAATATATTATCAAAGTACATACATGTCATCATATCCAATCATGAGATTCATTTTCTTTCAGGCATACTCAATAAATCCAATAACCAGAATAGAATCAGTGAAAGACTGCATCAACAGGTGAGATAACCAGTGTGCAAAAGACAACAAACTGTACATAGAACAAAGTAACAAGCCCTTTGGTTCACACCGTTGTGCTGAACCAACTAAAAAGTGAATCAAAAAGCTCCAGCAACTATTCTTTCTACCCACACAATGTTCATATTTCCTTATCGTTGTCACATCCTTGTTCCTATTTAAATGTCTTTGATGTAATTGCCTCTACCACCATACCAGGCAGTGCATTCCAGGCATCCACCACATTGAGTAAATAAAAACCTTACCCCTCACATCCCCCTTGAACCTACCCCCTTCTCACCTTCAATGGCATTAGACATTTCAACCCTGGGAAACAGATACAATCTGCTTACTCTGTCTATGCCACTCATAATCTTATAAGCCTCTATCAGATCACCCCCTGAGCCTCTGACACTCCAGAGAAAACAACCTGAGTTTATCCAGCCTCTCGTGACAGCACGGGCCTCTAAACCAGGCAGTATCCTGGTAAACGTCTTCTGCACCCTTTCCAAAGCCTTGATATCCTTCCTACAGTGGGGCAACCACAACTGTATACAGTACTCCTGATGTAGGTGAACCAGAGTTTTATAAAGTTGCAACATCTTGACTTCTGAACTCAATGCTAGACTAATAAAAATGTGCATTCCATAAGCCTTCTTAACCACCTTCTTGATCTGTGTAGCCGCTTTCATGGAGCTATGAACGTGATCCGAAGATCTCTCTGCTCAGCAACACTGTTCAGGATCAGTGCACAGTCTCCTTGCATTTGTCCCAACAAGGTGCAACACCTCACATTTATTGGGTTAAACTCCACCTGCCATTACTCTGCCCATGTCTGAAAATAATCTATAATCACACAATATTCTTTGCCAGAATTCTACACTACCCACAAGTTTACCCATCTTGGTATCATTCACAAATTTACAACAGAGGTCTCAGCACAGACCCATGTGGAAAATAGTTAGCTCGAACGAGTCCCATCAACCACTACCCTGACTTCTATGTACAAGCCAGTTCTGAATCCAATTCACCATGGACCCCATGTATCTTAATCTTTTGGATTATCCTCCCATGAGCGTCAAGGCTTTACTAAAATCCATGTAGACAACATCCAATCCCCTACCCTCATCAATTTCTCTTGCTACCTTACCAAAAACTCAATCAAATTGGATTATCGGCACCCAATTGCCCACTATTGAGAACATTTACCATAAACGCTGCCTGGGCAGGGCAAAAAGCATTATCAAGGACGCATCTCACCCTAACCACGGACTTTTTACTCTTCTCCCACCTGGTAGGTGCTACAGGAGCCTCCGCTCCCGCACCAGCAGGCCCAGGAAGAGCTTCTTCCCTGGGGCAGTGACCCTGCTGAACCTCGAATCACAGCGCTAAGCAGTATTGCACCCATATTGTACTGTCTCAGTACTTTTATATTTGTGTGCTATAACACTTACTTTTTATTCACAGTTATTTTGTAAATAACACTATTCTTTTGCACTTCTAATTAGATGCTAACTGCATTTCATTGGCTTTGTATCTGTACTCTGCACAATGACAATAAAGTTAAATCTGATCTAATCTAAAACATGACCTGACCCGCATTAAACCATGCCTGCTCTCCCTAATTAGGCCATGGGTTTCCAAATGCTCATATATCCTATCCCTAAGAATATTTTCCAGCCACTTCCCTACAACTGGCATGAGACTCACCAGTCTATAGTTCTCAGGATGTTCCCTTGACTTTACAGCACTGGCCACTTATCTGTCCTCTGGGGCCTCACCTGTGCCTAGGGAGGGTACAAGGATACTGGTTAAGGCCCCAGCAATCTCACATTTTGCCTCCTTCTCCTGGGGTAAATCCCATCAGGCCCTAGGGCCCTATCCATCTTAATACTTCATCAGGAGGCCCAACACTTTCTCCTCCTTGATCTCTAAACACCCCCATCGTGTATATATATATACTCAGTAGTGATCTTGTGGTCCTCCATATCCTTTTCCTTGGTAAATGCTGAAGCAAAGTACTCTAAGCACCTCACTCACATTCTCCACATCCAAGCAAATGTTCCCTCCTTTATCCTTGAGTGGTCCTACTCAAGGATATATATGGAAATATAAAGAGCAAGATAACAATAATAATAGTAATAAATAAGCAATAAATACTGAGAATATGAAATTAAGAGTCTTTGAAAATGAGCCCTATAGGTTCTGGGAACAGTTATGAGGCAAATGAAGCTGATTGAAGTTATGCCTTTTAGTTCAAGAACCTGATGATTGAGGGGTAATAACTGTTCCTGAAACAGATGGCATGAGTCCTGAGGCTCCTGTACCTTCCTTCTGATGTCAGAAGTGAGGAGAGAGCATGACCTGGGTGTTGAGGGTCCACGATGATGGATGCTACTTTCCGGTGACAACACTCCATGTAGATGTGCTCAATGGTGGGGAGGGCTTTACCTGTGATCAACTGAGCCATATCCACTACTTTTTGTGGGATTTTCCATTCAAGAGCTTTGGTGTTTCCATACCAAGTTGCGATGCAGCCAGTCAATATACTCTTCACCACACATCTATTAGAAGTTTATCAAAGTTTTAGATGTCATGCTGGATCTTTATAAACTGTCTTAGTCAATTTGACTGTTTGGTGTTCAAGGTCTGGGAAACAGGAAAATTACCACATCAGAGCATCACAAAGAGTTTATCATGAAACACAAACCTCCAGCTTTTGCCTTCTTGGCTGCTTTACCTTGCCTCTGAAAGTTGCTTGCTTAACAAGTGCTTTATGTTGGCTCCTTTATTTGCAATAGAAGGAATGCACCTAAGTAACACAGATTGATTCCTAGAAAAACAGGTTAGAGAAACGAAGGATGTTAAGCAGACCTGGACTCCTGAATTTAGATACAACCTCAGTCAAACACATGAAGCATGGAAGATTAGACAGAGTTGATACCTCCCCTGGCCGGGGAGTCTAGAGCCAGGGATCAGTATGAAAAATGGTCAGCCATTCAAGATAGTGAGGAGGAACAATTTCTTCACCACAGGTAGCAAGTCTTTAGAATTTTCCGTCCATGAGATTGGTGAAGCTCAATCACCGAGTACATTCAAGACAGAGAGAAACATTTTTAAATATTAAAGTAATCAAGAGACATGGGGATTAATGCAACAAAGTGAAGACAAGGTAAAGCATCAGTCATTTTGTTGAATGGTGCAAGAGGCAGAACTAAATTGCTAATACTTATGCTCTTTTTCAAGCCATCAGACTTTGTTCCACAACCTTATCCCCTCCCCCCCACTGTACAAATGCCCCTCTTTTAGTTCTAATGAAGAACTTGGGGACTGAAACATTAACTGCTTTTCTTTCCACAGATGCTGTTTGACTCAAGATTCCCCCCCCCCCCCCAGCATTTTCTGCCTAGATTTGTTTAAAATAAAAAAAAATTATCTCTTCTTGATGAAATAAGAGGGTATATAAAGGAAATGCTTTGATATGGTTTATGTAGACTTCCATTACGCATTTTAATGAGATAATATACTATTCATCAAGATTGTTGACCATGGAATTGAACAGTGTTGAACAGTTTTGAACAGACTCAAATTAAAGACCGTTCATCAGACTGATTAATGTGTCAAATGGAGTTCACCAGCCTTAGTACTATGAACTCCTCACCTCTTTACATATTTTAACATTTTGAACTTTGTAGACAACAGTTTACAAACATGCAGGTGCCAAAACTCAAAAGCATTGAACAACATTCACAACGAGCTGGAGTAACTCAGTAGGTCGGGTAGCATCTATAGAGGTTATGTTTTCATCAAGACCCTGCATCAGGTCAGAAGTCAGAATATAAAGGTAGCAGGAAGTTGAGAGGGAATAGGTGAGTCGAGGTGGGTGGGGTGCTTGTTCTGTTTTTTAGATGATGGAATAGATGGCTTTGTTGCCAAGTTTGCAGATGATACAAAGATTGGTGGAGGGGCAGGTAGTGGTGAGAAAACTGGTCGGCCGCAGAAGGATTTAGACAGATTAGGAGAATGGGCAAGAAAGTGGCAAATGAAATACAATGTTGGAAAATGCCCATGCACTTTGGAAGTAGAAATATGCTCCTATGCGGACTATTTTCTAAACGGGGAGAAAATCCAGGAATCTGAGATGCAGAGGGATGTGGCAGTCCTTGTGCAGAACACCCTGAAGGTTAACTTGCAGGTTGAGTCAGTGGTGCGGAAGGCAAATGCCACGTTAGCATTCATTTCAAGTGGTCTAGGATACAAGTGCAAGGATGTGATGCCAAGGCTTTAAAAGGCACTGGTGAGGCCTCACCTCGAGTATTGTGAACCCTCATCTTAGATTAGATGTGCTGGCATTGCAGAGTGTCCAGAGGAGGTTCACAAGGATGATTCCAGGAATGGAAGGGTTATCATATGAGGCACGTTCGATGGCTCTGGGTCTGTACTCACTGGAATTCAGAAGGATGGGGGAGGGGCGAAATTTCATTGAAACCTTTCAAATGTTTAAAGGCCTAGACAGAGTAGACGTGGAAAGGATGTTTCCCATGGTGGGAGAGCCTAGGACAAGAGGGCATAGCCTCAGGACGTGGGGGGCGTCCTTTCAAAACAGAGAAATTTCTTTAGCCGAAGGGTGGTGAATTTGTGGAATTTGTTGCCACATGCAGCTGTGAAGGCCAGGTCGTTGGGTGTATTTAAGGCAGAGATTGATAGGTTCTTGATAGGACATGGCATCAAAGGTTACAGTGAGAAGGCTGGGAATTGGGGTTGAGAAAGAGAAAAAAATGATCAGCCATGATTGAATGGCAGAGCAGACCCGATCGGCCAGAGGGCCTAATTCTGCTCCTATGTTTTATGGTCTTATTGAGCTATGCACTTGTACTCTTAATCCCTTTGTTCCACGACACTCCTTAAAAATCTACCATTTACAGTGCCTATAAAAAGTATTCACCCCACCACCCCAAAAATTTTCATATTTTATTGTTTTACAACATTGATTCACAGTTGATTTAATTTGGCTTTTTTGACACTGATCAACAGAAAAGACTTTTATGTCAAGGTGAAAACAGATCTCTACAAATTGGTCTAAATTTAATACAATGATTAAAACACAAAATAATTGATTGCATAATTACAAATCAGTATTTAATAGATGCACCTTTGGCAGAAATTACTGCCTTGATTCTGTATGGATAGGTCTCTATCAGCTTTGCACATCTGGACACTGCAATTATTCCCCATTCTTCTTTACAAAACTGCTCAAGCTCTGTCAGATTGCATGGGGGTTGTGAGTGAACAGCCCTTTTTTAAGTCCAGCCACAAATTCTCAATTGAACTGAGATCTGGATGCTGACTTGGCCACTCCATGACATTTAACTTTGTTATTTTTAAGCCAATTCTGTGTAGCTTTGGCTTTATGTTTGGGGTCATAGAAACACAGAACACCTACAGCACAATACAGGCCCATCGGCCCACAAAGCTGTGCCGAACATGTCCTTGCCTTAGAAATTACAGGGTTACCCATAGCCCTCTATTTTTCTAAGCTCCATGTACCTGTCCAGGAGTCTCTGAAAAGACCTTATCCTATCCACCTCCACCACCATTGCCAGCAGCCCATTCTACACACTCACCACTCTGTGTAAAAAAAAAACCTTAACCCTGACATCTCCTATGTACCTACCTCCCAGCACCTGAAAACTGTGCCCTCTCGTGCTAGCCATTTCAGCCCTGGGAAAAAGGCTCTGACTATCTACACAATCAATGTATCTCACCATCTTATAAACCTCTATCAGGTCACCTCTCATCCTCAGTTGCTCTAAGGAAAAAAGACCGACTTCACTTAACCTATTTTCATAAGGCATGCTCCCCAATCCAAGCAACATCCTTGTAAATCTCCTCTGCACCCTTTCTACGGTTTCCACATCATTTCTGTACTGAGTCGACCAGTGGGGTCTGACCAGGGTCTGAAAAAGCTGTAACATTACCTCTCGGCTCTTAAACTTAATCCCACGATTGATGATGGCCAATACACCGTATGCCTTCTGAACCACAGAATCAACCTGCTCAGCAGCTTTGAGTGTCCTATGGACTCAGACCCCAAAATCCCTCTGATCCTCCACACTGCCAAGAGTCTTACCATTAATACTATATTGTGTCATCATATTTGACCTACCAAATTGAACTACCTCACACTTATCTGGTTGAACTCCATCTGCCACTTCTCAGTCCAGTTTTGCAGCCTATCAATGTCCCACTGTAACCTCTGACAGCCCTCCACACGATCCACAACACCTCCAACCTTTGTGTCATTAGCAGACTTACTGATCCATCCCTCCACTTCCTCATCCAGGTCATTTATAAAAATCACAAAGAGTAAGGGTCCCAGAACAGATCCCTGAGGCACACCATGGGTCACCGACCTCCATGCAGAATATGACCTGTCTATAACCACTCTTTGCCTTCTGTGGACAAGCCAGTTCTGGATCTACAAAGCAATGTCCCCTTTGATCTCATGCCTCCTTACTTTCTCAATAAACCTTGACTTGTTGAAATCCATATACAGTACATCTACTGCTCTACTTTTATCAATGTGTTCAGTTACATCTGCAAAAAAATTCAATCAGGCTCCTAAGGCACAACCTGCCTTTCAGAAGGCCATGCTGACTATTCCTAATTATATTATGCCTCCAAATGTTCATAAATCCTGCCTCTCAGGATCTTCTCCATCAACTTACCAACCACTGAAGTAAGACTCTTTGATCTATAATTACCTGGGCTATGTCTACTCCCTTTCTTGAATAATGGAACAACATCCACAACCCTCCAATCCTCTGGAACCTTTCCTGTCCCCATTGATGATGCAAAGATCATTGCCAGAGGCTCAGCAATCTCCTCCCTCGCCTCCCACAGTAGCCTGGGATACACCCCGTCCAGTCCTGGTGATCTATCCAACTTGATGCTTTCCAAAAGCTCCAGCACATCCTCCTTCTTAAGATCTACATGCTCAAACTTTTCAGTCCACTGTAAGTCATCCCTACAATCGCCAAGATCCTTTTCTGTAGTGAATACTGAAGCAAAGTATTCATTAAGTACATTTGCTATCTTCTCTGGTTCTATACACACTTTTCCACTGTCACACTTGATTGGTCCCATTCTCTCACGTCTTATCCTCTTGCTCTTCATATACTTGTAGAATGCCTGGGGTTTTCATTAATCCTTTCTGCCAAGGCCTTCTCATGGCCCCTTCTGGCTCTCCTAATTTCATTCTTAAGCTCCTTTGTGCTAGTCTTATAATCTTCTAGATCTCTATCATCGTAAGCTCTTCTTTTCTTCTCGACTAGATTTTCAACAGCTTTTGTACACCATGGTTCCTTTACCCTCCCACACTTTCCCTGTCTCATTGGAAAGTACCTATGCAGAACCCCACGCAAATATCCCCTGAACATTTCCCAGATTTCTTCTGTACATTTTCCTGAGAACATCTGTTCCCAATTTATGCTTCCAAGTTCCTGCCTGATGGCCTCATATTTCCCCTTACTCCAATTAAATGCTTTCCTAACTTGTCTGTTCCTATTTTTCTCCAATGCAACGGTAACGGACATAAAATTGTGATCACTATCTCCGAAATGCTCTCCTACTTAAGAGATCTGACCAGGTTCATTTCCCAATACCAGATCAAGTCCAGCCCCTCCTCTTGGAGGCTTATCTACATATTGAGTCAAGAAACCTTTCTGAACACACCTAACAAACTCAACCCCACCAAACCCCTTGCTCTAGGGACATGCCAATTGATATTTGGGAAATTAAAATCTCCCACCATGACAACCCTGTTATGATTACACCTTTCCAGAATCTGTCTCCCTATCGGCTCTTCAATGTCCCTGTTACTATTGGGTGGTCTATAAAAAACACCCAGTAGAGTTATTGACCCCTTCCTGTTCCCACAGAGACTCCGTAGACAATCCCTCCATGTCTACCTCCTTTTCTGCAGCAGTAACACTTCCTCTGATCAACAGTGCCACGTCCCCACCTCTTTAGCCTCCCTCACTGTCCTTTCTGAAACATCTAAAGCCTAGCATTCCTGCCCCTGAGCCATCCAAGTCTCTGTAATGGCCACAACATCTTAGCTCCAAGTGCTGATCCACGCTCGAAGCTCATCTCCTTTGTTCATAATACTCCTTGTGTTAAAATTGACACATCTCAAACCATCCGTCTGAGTGTGTCCCTTCTCTATCACCTGCCTATCCTCCCTTTCACACTGTCTCCAAGCTTTCTCTATTTGTGAGCCAACTGCCTCTTCCTCAGTCTCATCAGTTTGGTTCCCACCCCCCAGCAATTCTTGTTTAAACTGTCCCCAACAGCCTTAGCAAACCTCCCCGCCAGGATATTGGTCCCCCTGGGATTCAAGTGTAACCTGTCCTTTTTGTACAGGTCACACCTGTCCCGAAAGAGGTCCCAATGATCCAGAAATCTGAATCCGTGCCCCCTGCTCCAATGCCTCAGTCACGCATTTCTCCTCCGCCTCACTCTATTCCTGTATTCACTGTCACGTGGCATAAACAGTCATTGTCTTTCTGGAAAACAAATTTTCTCCCAAGTCGCAGTTCTCTTACAGACGGCATTAGGTTTTCCCTCCAGGATTTCCCTGTATTTTGCTGCATTCATTTTGCCCTCTACCTTCACAAGTTTTCCAGGGCCTGCTGCAGTGAAGCATCCCCACAGCATGATGCAACCACCACCATGCTTCATGGTAAGGATGGTGTGTTTTTGATGATGTGCACCATTTGCCTTACAAAGCATAGCATTCAGTCTGATGGCCAAAAAGCTCAATTTTGGTTTCATCAGCCCATAGAACCTTCTTCCAGCTAATTTCAGAGTCTCTCACATGCCTTTTGGCAAACTCAGTCCGCAATTTCACGTGAGTTTCCCCCCCCCCCCAACAGTGGCTTTCTCTTTGCCATTCTCTCATAAAGCTGTGACTGGTGATGCACCTGGACAACAGTTGTATGCGCAGCTTCTCCCATCTCAACCCCTGAAGCTCATAACTCCCCCAGAGCTTGTTATTTGTTTCCTGGCCTCCCCCACTCGTCCCTTTCTTGCACGTTCTCTCAGTTTTTGAGAACAGCCTGCTCTAGGCAGATTTATAGCTGTAATTTCCATTTCTTGATGATTGACTCAATTGTACTCCAAGGGATTTTCAGTGACTTGGAGATTTTCTTGTATCCATCTCTGACCTGTGCTTTTTGTGGAGTTGCTTGGATGATCTTTTGTCTCCATGGTGTAGTTTTTGCCAGGATACTGAAACTCCAGAAGTTGGAACTTCCAGATACAGGTGTATTTTTCCTGCAATCAATTGAAACATTTTAACTGCACACAGGTCTCCAAAAACAAATTTCCATTTAGACCATACAACCGTAAGATATAGGAGTAGAAGTAGGCCATTTGGCCCATTGAATCTGCTCCATTATTCAATCATGGGCTGATCCAATTCTTCCAGTCATTCCCACTCCCCTGCCTTCTCCCCATACCATTTGATGTCCTGACTAATCAAAAACCTATCTATCTCTGCCTTAAATGCACCTAACGACTTGGCCTCCACAGCCACTCATGGCAACAAACTCCACAGAATTACCACCCTTTGACTAAAGTAATTTCTTTGCATCCCTGTTCTAAATGGACATCCTTCAATCCTGAAGTCATACCCTCCTGTCCTAGACTCCCCTACCATGGGTAACTTTGCCATATCTAATCTGTTCAGGCCTCTTAATATTCAGACTGTTTTTATGAGAGCCCCCCCCCCCCAATTCTCCTGAACTCCAAGGAATACAGCCCAAGAGCTGCCAGACGTTCCTCATATGGTAACCCCTTCATTCCTGGAATCATTCTCGTGAATCTTCTCTGAACCTTCTCCAATGTCAGTGTATCCTTTCTAAAATAAGGAGTCCAAAACTGCACACACTGCTCTAAGTTTGGTGCATGAGTGCCTTATAGAGTCTCAACATCACATCCCTACTGTTATATTCTATACCTCTAGAAATGAATGCCAGCATTGCATTTGCCTTCTTCACTACCACTGACTCAACCTGGAGGCTAACCCTTAGGGTATCCTGCACAAGGGCTCCCAAGTCCTTTACATCTCTGTGTTTTGAATTCTCTCCCCATCTAAATAATAGTCTGCCCATTTATTTCTTCCACCAAAGTGCATGACCATACACTTTACAACATTGTATTTATCCCATTCCACTAAACTATCTGTCTCTCTGCAGGCTCTCTGTTTCCTCAACACTACCCGCTCTTTCACCTATCTTTGGATCATTGGCAAATTCAGCCACAAATCCATTAATCCCATGGTCTAAATTGATATACATCGTAAAAAGCAGCAGCCCCAACACTGCCCCCTGTGGAACTCCACTGGTAACCACTAGCCAGCCAGAATGGGGTCCCTTTATTCCCACTCTCTGCTTTCTGCTGATTAGCCAATGCTCCAGCCATGCTCGTAACTTCCCTGTAATTCCACGGGCCCTCATCTTGCTAAGCAGCCTCATGTGCAGCACCTTGTCAAAGGCCTTCTGAAAATCCAAATACATCACATCTACTCCATTTCCTTTGTCTATCTACCCTGCTTGTAATTTCCTCAAAAAAAGTTAGTCATGCAGGGTTTTCTTTTCAGGAAACCATGTTGGCTTTGGCCTATCTTGTCATGTGCCTCCAGGCACTCTGTAATCTTATCCCTAACAATTGATTCCAACAACTTCCCAACCACTGATGTCAGACTATCAGATCTATAGTTTCATTTCTGCTGCCTCTCACCCTTTTTAAATAGTGGAGCAACATTTGCAATTTTCCAGTCATCCAGTACAATGCCAGAATCTATTGATTCTTGAAAGATCATCATTAATGCCTCCGCTGTCTCTCCAGCTACTTCTTTCAGAACCCGAGGGTGCATTCCATCAGGTCTAGGAGATTTATCCACCCTCAGACCATTAAGCTTCCTGAGCACCTTCTAAGTTATAATTTTCACTGCACAAACTTCACTTCCTTGACACTCTTGAATGTTCAGTATACTGCAGACGTCTTCCACTGTGAAGTCTGATGCAAAATACACATTCAGCTCCTCTGCCATCTCTATGTGTATCATTACAATATCTCCAGCATCATTTTCCACTGGTCCTATATCTACCCTCATCTCTCTTTTAGTATCTTCTTTGATATTAGTCACCAGCTTCCTTTCATAATTCACCTTTTCCTTCCTAATGACCTTCTTAGTTTCCTTCTGCAAGTTTTTAAAAGCTTCCTGATCCTCTATCTTCCCACTGACTTTGGCTTCCTTGTATGCCTTTTCTTTGGCTTTTACTTTGGCTCTGATTTCACTTGTCAGCCACGGTATTGTCCTGCTTCTGTTCAAAAAATTCTTCTTATTTGGAATATATCTGTCTTGAACTTCCCTCATTTTCATAGAAGCTCCAGCCATTGCTGCTCTGCTGTCCTTCCTGTTTGTGTCCCTTTCCAGTCAACTAGTTTCCCTCTTATGCCATTGTAATTTCCTTTATTCCACTGAAATACCGACACATTGGAATTTAGTTTCTCCTTCTCAAATTTCAAAGTGAACTCGATCATATTGTGTTTACTGTTCCCTAAGGGTTCCTTAAGCTTAAGCTCTCTTATCATCTGGATCATTGTACAGCAGCCAATCCAGCACAGCCGATCCCCCAGTGGGCTCAACAACAAGCTGTTCTAAAAAGCCATCCATTAGACATTCCACAAGTTCTCTCTCTTGAGGTCTATTTAACTAATTATGTGACATCTAAAACCAATTGGCTGCACCAGTGATGATATGCTGCTCGTATTAAAGGGGATGAATACTTATACAATTAAATATTTTGTGTTTTCTATTTGTAATTAATTTAGATCACTCTGTAGAGATCTAGTTTCACTTTGACTCAGAAGAGTCTTCTGTTGATTATAGTCAAAAAATGCCAAATTAAACCCACTGTGATTCAATGTTGTAAAACAGTACAATATGAAAACTTCAGAGGGTTGGGGGGGGGAGAATACTTTTCATTGGCACTGTAGATACAAGTCCGATGCTGGTCTGACTATCCAAAGTGCATGACCTCGCAGTTATCTATATTCAAAGTTTCTCCAGATATGTTCAATCAGAAAGTCAGAAAGTCAGGAGATATGGAAAACTTGGCTGTGTGGCATCAGAACTAGCTTGTGGAATCTGTGTTAGCAGATGGAGTGTATTCTGCCTGCAAGTCAGTGATCAGTGGAGCTCTGCGAGTATCTGTTAGAGGACTGTTAGTGATTTTTAGAAATGACTTTAACAAGGAAGTGAAAGAAAGGATTAGTAAGTATGCAGATGACAGAAGGTTGGTGGTGTAGAAGGTTATGGCAGGTTACAAAGGGACCTTGATAGAAAAAAGTGGAAAGTGGCCGGTGGAGTTCAACCAGGAAAGTGTGAAGTGATTTTCCTCAGAAGGTACAATTTAAAAGCAGAATAAAATGTTAATGGCAGGAGTTTTAATAGTGTGGAGGAAATGAAACTTCTTGGAATTCATAAATCCCTCAAAGTTACAGCACAAATCTAAAGGGTGGTTAATAAAGTGTGTGGTGTGTTGGCCTTCGTTGGTTGGAGGGAGGGGGTTCAGTTCAATAGCTCAATTGGTCCAAGTAACTTATATAAATGACAAAAATAACAACACTGACCCCTGCCACACACCACTAAACACTGACCTCCATTCTGAGAAACAATCTTGAACCACCGCCCTCTGCTTTCTATCTCCGAACCAATTTTCAATCTGCTTAACTAACTCTCACCTGGATACCAGGCCAGCCTGCCTTGTAGGACCTCAAAGTCCTTACCGACTTCCAAACATACAACATCCACTACTCTGGCATCTACTTTTTTGTGTTAGCTGTTCAAAACAAACTAAAGAATTAGCAAAGAGGACAGAAAGTGACTTGTTTTTAAAACCACAGCAACCCAAGCAGTGAGGATCGCTCTAACAGGACAGACAGATTAAATGGTAGCAACATTCCAAAACAAATTGAGTTAAGCACATGGGGAAAGAATTGCAGTCCTATGGGAAAAGGGCATGGGAGTAGGATTACCCGACTGCTCTTGCAAGCAACTTGTAAAAACTCGAGTGTAAAAGTGTAAAAACTCGACGGAATGAATTGGCTTCTTTCTATTCTATAATACTCAAAGCCAGAGAGCGATCAATAAAGCCAAAAGACCAACAGGATTTGCAGACACAATATATTGGACTTTAACGTTAGCCGTTATGACTAATTTAAGAAAAGTTGCTTACGTAGAACTTCTGTTTGGCTAATCACATCTGTCACCCTATGGCAATTCGGTAAAATAACAAAATCTTACGTACCTTGACTCAGGCTATGTATCGTCCAATGGGTGTTCACTAATCCTATCATGCTCGTCAATTTATCCGATTAACCCCACATATTCTCCAGGAGAAGCACTCTTCCAGTTCGCTCCACATCGCGGAGGAGACAAGCAGCGAAAGTTTCAGCCCGCTCCGTCGCTGTCCCACTCCCACACGCGCAGCAGCGAGACTGCGCACTACCCAGTGACGTCCGCGGCTCCGGCCAATAGACTGCCAGAGAGCGTGCGCAGGCTCGGCGCTGCGCCGCCTCCCGGAGCGCGCACGTGCTCGCGCACGGCGGCGCCCGCTTGTACGTCCTCATTGAGCAGACGACGTCACCGCCAGTCTACGCGGTTCGCGCGCTTAGAGTGTGAGGGAAGCGAGAGGGGAAAGAAAATCCTGTCGACCGAGCGAGAGCGGGCTGAGCAACAGGAGCGGCGGCGGCTCCTCCTCCCCCACCCCAGCAGCGCAGCAGTTACTTCCAGCTTCATGACCGTTTGGCCCAGTAGTTGTCGTTGTCGGAGCCCGCTGTTGAACCGCTGCGTGGGAGCCCGCGGGGCCGCTGTAATCGTGTGTGTAGGATGTCCCGACATGAAGGTGAGCGAGACACTGAGGCGAAAGGCCCTGCGAGCAGGCCATTTGTCGCCTTCGGTCTCTGTGTGTGTCTGAGAGAGAGATCAGGGAGCCGCCATAACCACTAGGCCCGGGCTCCGAGGCGGAGACCCAATCTGGAACTGGGAAAGACGGAGGAGCCACTCCTCGGTTGTTGTGCTGCTTCGGCGAGTGTTGGTCTGGTTTTTGGCCTAGTAACGCTCTCACTGATCCCGGGTAGCGTTCAGCACCAACCTCATCTCACTCTCCCTCCCTGGCCCGCCCGGCTCCGAATGATTGCACTGTCATCAAGGTGGCCGGTAGTTCGCTGCGGCCTGAGGCAGCCTGTGGGCCTACCTCTGGAGCTTAGTGTTATATCTCGCCTCAGGCACTGGCTGAACTGACAGCTCTCAACGGCGGAGGGAAGCAGATTGCCAGAACGGGGACTTCATTGGCTCTTGATGTGTAGGCCTTGGATGACCCGGTTCGATTAGTACTTGATCCCTATTAATGTTATGCCCGTATAAAGTCGCTCGTATAAAGTATAGTCCCCCCGCTCCCGGTGGGGTTGACTGATTATGATATGAGGAAAGAGGCTGACATGGCGGCAATTTATTAAACTTTCTGTCAAGTGTTGCAGCAGTCCTGATTTGGATTTGTTGTATATTTCGTATAACCATGATGGCACTTTAGCACTCCTTTTTAGGAAACTGATTTGAAGTATATGTATTAATTTTGCTCTTTTTACATATCCGGGCAGCTTTTCCAAATACATTAGGATAAAATAATTGCAGTGAGCATTTCCAATCTGATTTGTACATTAAAGGTAATATGGTGTTAAACTTTCAGAGCTTTGTAGAATTTAAGAATATGGTATTGGAAGTTTTGAGTTAGTGCATTTACTGGCATGTTTTGCAGTAATACTTTATATACATTTCACAAACTATTTAGCATGTATGTTTGTGGTAGTGGGGTTAGAATTAAGGTGCTTGCTCTCACTATTCCCTAGCACAATTTTAACAGCATTATTGGGAAGTGATCTAAAATCTAAAATTTATTTCTTTAACTTGTGAATTAAATGCAATGGCAGACCATGTTTGTGACCAAGCTAGAAAGAAATAAAAATTGTGTGTTGCTAGATAATTTTGTAAGATATAGGGTGTGATAAAATGCTTTTATTTTTGTCAAAGCATCATTTTAACCTATTGGCTTCACAACTTGCTGTATATATCAACTTGCAACTTGTATATATTTCGAGAAGGGCGTGATTATATTTATCTGCCTATTTCCTGTGCCCCTTCCATACTTCCTTCATAAGGCTGGTAGTTTTGAATAATAGTTTTGGGCTAAGCTAGTAATTATGGAAATAAGTTTGTATCTTAACAATTCTTTGAACAAATGTTCCCTGTTAATGTTGTTTGTGATTATTTTTTCTCTTGAAAATCACTGCTTTAAACTACATTTCCTTTACTGCTTTATGATTTGTGCAAGAGCTAATTATATATTATTAGCCTTCAATCAGTATTTTGAGATCTGATAAAATCATTGTTTTATGATTTTTATTTTTACCAATTGTAGTTTACAATTGATTAAACATTTGGAAATAATGTTAGAGGAGACTATTTGATGAAAAGGTTGGCATTATTTTCAGAATCACTGAAAAGAGCTGCTACCCATTGTATTAATCTGAATATTTATCGTATTCTTGGTTTAATGTAAAGTACGATCAAGCACAGCCTATGATCTTTTAAAAAGTTTTGAAGGACTTTAACAGAGGGGTGTACAGTTATTAACAGAATGTGATCAACCACATATGAAAGTAAAATGAATAAATGAGTTTATCGAAGATGAACTTTGGATCATGTAGCATAGCCATTAGTAAGTATTCTTTTTACTGGAATATCCTCTGATTCACCTTACCCTCAGCCCATCATTTGCTGATGCCCCATGCTCCTTTTTAATCTCAAGGGTATTTGAAAACAATCCTGATTGGCATTCCTTGTGATCTACTCTCTTCAAACTTGAGCAAATCCAGAATGTGGTAACTTGTCTTAACATACAATGTTTCATTCACTTGTGCTTATTGTCCCACTTTGGCACTAGTTAACTGATGCCTTTATTTAAAAAAAGTCCTATTCTAGTCCAAGCAAACTTATGGGATGTTTGTGTTCTGTATGTTCCAGTCCCCCTCCCCCCCAAAAAAATTGCTCCGGAATTGTCTTCAGCTGGCATAGTTTGAAGCTCTGAAAGTTTCTTGACATTTTTGTACCATTCAACTGTTTCCTGCTTCATGACATTATCCAAACCCAAACAGATTCTACATGTAGAGCTGTGTATAAACATGTCCATTTCTACGACCATGTTGTCTTTTAGTGTGGGGAGAGATTTTATTGGTTTATTTCCTGAAGCAAGGGGTTGAAGGAAACTAAGGGGTGTCCTGGCACTTGTATGTAAGATGCATAGATAGGGTAAGTAGTTGGAATCATTTCCTGTAGAGGTATCACAAACGAGGCCATAGGTTTGAAGTGAAAGGCTGGAGTTTTAAAAGGTATCTGAGGGGGAAGTATTGTACAGAGTGGTTAATATTTGGAACTTGTTGCCCATAGATTGGAGTTAAATGCAATAGATTAATATCCCTTACACTTTAAGGGACAGTTAGTCAGGTAATGCTTATAAGAATATGGGATAGTGTACGTGCACAGGATAGTTTAGCATCTATCTGGTAGGCAGAAATTTAATTTGATTTGCCATGCTATTTGTGTGTTAGCATAGGTTTCCTCAAGTTAATATTAAGACCGAATCTATTGTTTAGTTGATGTTTGTACTCTATGGAATAGATACTTGGTTCTCTTCTGAGCTGAAACAAATGAGCCACAAGCTCAGGATCTTTTGTGACTTTGAAGCATTGTTACAGCACTTAGACTTTCCAAACGCTTACTTTCAGCTCTGGTATCATCTATCTGCCTCAGGCTCTGGCAATCTGGTGCTGAAATCTCATTTATTACTCAATTTCTTCTCAGCTTGATTATTTCAATATTTCTCCTGCATTCTTTAAACATGCTTTCATGGAAGGCTCTTCTATTTACTATCAGATCCCAAGTATTATTCACTCACCTTTCCTGTGCTTAGTGAATTAGTGTCTCCTCATCTGACATTGCCTCAAATTTAAAAGTGCATCCTTACATTCAGATTCCTCCATAATCTGATTTAATGATACATCTATATTGTTCTGCAACTCTGTTATCTCTAATTTCCTTCAGCTTTATCCTCCGGTACCTCATCGGTGTTCTTTGTCCCATAATTGGCACGTTTAATTTTCTCAGTTTTAATGATCTCCGTTAATTTTATACACTGCCAATACCTTAATACATAACACTTGCAGTAATAATTTAGTAAATATTAGTTGTGCTAATATTTACTGAAGACTGCAGAACTGACAATCCAAAAGCCTAAATATTTTCTAAAAATCTAATTAGTGAAAATTCAATTGTTTCAGATCAAAGCCAGTGTAATGCAGGCTAATTTATCAATGTATCTGTATTCAGATGTTCCCCCCCCCCCCCTTTTTACAAAGGTAGAGCGTTCCTATGAAACCTTTCTTAAGCTGAAATGGCGTGAAGTGAAGAACCATTAATTTGTATGGGAAAAATTTTCTTAAAAGTGGAAATCCTCTTTGTATTGTGAAAACGGGTTACTAATGAAGGTCTTTTGTAAAAAGCGAAGTGGTGTACAGCAAAACATTTGTAAAGCGGGGAACACCTGTATTTAAATATGTTAATAACTTTAAATTAGTGAATCAACAAGGCTTATTTTTAGGCAGTGTTCATTAATTAAAAAAATGTGATTAAGTTGGTACTGATATTCAGAATATAGGATTTAGTGTGATGGATATAACTTCTGATCCAGTGATATTAATGTATTTGTTCACTGGTTCGATTGATGAAAAATTCCAAATTTAATTTGCTTGATCTACAGATATGAAGCAGTATAATTATAGATATTCTTCCAAATTGTACCATAAATAGAGGGATCTCAGCAAAACATGGAAATTAGTGGATACTTAAGTAATGAAAATCTAAAGCGTTCATCAACAATGGTAAAATAATTAGATATAATTAGAAAATAATTAAATACATTTAACCAAACTAGTAAGAATTTAAATCATTTCTATATGTTCTCATGCTTCATGATCTCCTATACTGCAGAAAATCTATTGTATTTAGACATCACCATTTTTTAATTTGGCCTCTTATCAGTGTCAAGCAGTGAAAAGATTTGCTGAAATTGTTGTCATTTCAAGAGTTTTATCTGGAAAAGTGTTGAGCAGCTCTTTCCAGTGGACAGTTTTCCACATTATCTGTTGCTAGTTACAATTTTCAGTAAGTTTTAGATGTATCTCATCTCATTTAGATGATGGGAAATCAGGGATACTTCCAGCGTCCCTGACGACTATGTGTGCAGGAAGTGTGTCCAGCTGCAGCTTCTGGCAGACCACATTGAGCGTCTGGAGCTGCGATTGGATTCATACTGGAGCATCCGCAATGCTGAGAAAGTTGTGAATAGCACGTTCAGTGAGTTGGCCACACCGCAGGTAAAGGCTACATAGGCAGAAAGGGAAGGGGTGGCCATTAGACAGCATAGCAGTAGGCAGGTAGTGCAGGAGTCCCCTGAGGTCATTCTCCCTCCTAAACAGATGTACTGTTTTGGATACTGTTGGGGGAGATGTCTCATCAGGGGAAGGCAGCAGCCGCCGAGTTCATGGCACCATGGGTGGCTCTGTGGCACAGGAGGGAAGGAAAAGGAGTGGGAGAGCTATAGTGATAGGGGATTCAATTGTAAGGGGAATAGATAGGTGTTTCTGCGGCCACAAACGAGACTCCAGGATGGTATGTTGTCTCCCTGGTGCAAGGGTCAAGGATGTCTCTGAGTGGCTGCAGGACATTCTAGAATGGGAGGGTGAACAGCCAGTGGTCGTGGTGCATATAGATACCAATGATATAGGTAAAAAACGGGATGAGGTCCTACAAGGTGAATTTAGGGAGTTAGGAGATAAACTAAAAAGTAGGACCACAAAGGTAATAATCTCTGGATTACTACCAGTGCCACGTGTTAGTCAGAGTAGAAATAGGAGGATATTTCGGATGAATACGTGGCTTGAAAAATGGTGCAAGACGGAGGGATTCAAATTTCTGGGGCATTGGAACCAGTTCTGGGGGAGGTAGGACTGGTATAAACAGGATGGTCTGCACCTGGGCTGAACTGGAACCAATGTCCTAGGGGGAGCGTTTGCTACTGCTGTTCAGGAGGATTTTAAACTAATGTGGCAGGGGGATGGGAACAAGTGCAGAGAGACAGGTGTAAAATGAGGGTAGAAGCAAAAAGTAGTAAGGTGAAAAGTAAAAGTGGCAGGCAGGCAAATCCAGGGCAAAAAGCAAAAAGGGCCACTTTTCAACATAATTGTATAAGGGCTAAGAGTGTTGTAAAAACAAGCTGAAGGCTTTGTGTGTCAGTGCGAGGAGCATTCGTTATAAGGTGGATGAATTGAATGTGCAGATAGTTATTAATGAATATGATATAGCTGGGATCACAGAGACATGGCTCCAGGGTGACCAAGGATGGGAGCTCAACATCCAGGGATATTCAATATTCAGGAGGGGTAGACAAGGAAGAAAAGGAGGTGGGGTAGCATTGCTGGTTAGAGAGGAGATTAACGCAATAGAAAGGAAGGACATTAGCCTGGAGAATGTGGAATTGATATGGGTAGAGCTGCATAACACTAAGGGGCAGAAAACGCTGGTGGGAGTTGTGTACAGGCCACCTAACAGTAGTAGTGAGGTTGGGGATGGCATTAAACAGGAAATTAGAAATGCGTGCAATAAAGGAACAGTAGTTATAATGGGTGACTTCAATCTACATATAGATTGGGTGAACCAAATTGGTAATGGTGCTGAGGAAGAGGATTTCTTGGAATGTATGCGGGATGGTTTTCTGAACCAACATGTCGAGGAACCAACTAGAGAGCAGGCCATTCTAGATTGGGTATTGAGCAATGAGGAAGGGTTAGTTAGCAATCTTGTCATGCGAGGCCCCTTGGGTAAGAATGACCATAATATGGTGGAATTCTTCATTAATATGGAGAGTGACATAGTTAATTCAGAAACAAAGGTTCTGAACTTAAAGAAGGGTAACTTTGAAGGTATGAGACGTGAATTAGCTAAGATAGACTGGCAAATGATACTTAAAGGGTTGATGGTGGATATGCAATGTCAAGCATTTAAAAATCGCATGGATGAAATTCATCCCAATTTGGCAAAAGAATAAATCAGGCAAGGTAGTACACCCGTGGCTGACAAAGGAAATTAGGGATAGTATCAAGTCCAAAGAAGAAACATATAAGTTAACCAGAAAAAGTGGCACCCCTGAGGACCGGGAGAAATTCAGAGTCCAGCAGAGGAGGACCAAGGGCTTAATTAGGAAAGGGAAAAAAAATTATAAGAGAAGGCTGGCAGGGAACATAAAAACTGACTGTAAAAGCTTTTATAAATGTGAAAAGAAAAAGATTGGTCAAGACAAATGTAGGTCCCTTACAGTCAAAAACAGGTGAATTGATCATAGGGAACAAGGACATGGCAGACCAATTGAATAACTACTTTGGTTCTGTCTTCACTGAGGAGGACATAAATAATCTTCCGGAAGTAGTAGGGGACCAAGGGTCTAGTGAGATGGAGGAACTGAGGGAAATACATGTTAGTAGGAAAGTGGTGTTAGGTAAATTGAAGGGATTAAAGGCAGATAAATCCCCAGGGTCAGATAGTCTGCATCCCAGAGTGCTTAAGGAAGTAGCCCAAGAAATAGTGGATACATTAGTGATAATTTTTCAAAACTCCTTAGATTCTGGATTAGTTCCTAAGGATTGGAGGGTGGCTAAAGTAACCCCACTTTTTAAAAAAGGAGGGAGAGAAAAACTGGGGAATTATAGACCGGTTAGTCTGACATCGGTGCTGGGGAAAATGCTAGAGTCAGTTATCAAAGATGTGATAACAGCACATTTGAAAAGTAGTGAAATCGTCGGACAAAGTCAGCATGGATTTGTGAAAGGAAAATCATGTCTGACGAATCTTATAGAATTTTTTGAGGATGTAACTAGTAGAGTGGATAGGGGAGAGCCAGTGGATGTGGTATATTTAGATTTTCAAAAGGCTTTTGACAAGGTCCCACACAGGAGATCAGTGTGCAAACTTAAAGCACACGGTATTGGGGGTATGGTATTGATGTGGATAGAGAATTGGTTGGCAGACAGGAAGCAAAGAGTGGGAGTAAACGGAACCTTTTTAGAATGGCAGGCAGTGACTAGTATTGTACTGCAAGGCTCAGTGCTGGGATCCCAGTTGTTTTACAATACAATGATGTAGACGAGGGAATTAAATGCAGCATCTCCAAGTTTGCAGATGACATGAAGCTGGGTGGCGGTGTTAGCTGTGAGGAGGATGCTAAGAGGATGCAGGGTAACTTGGATAGGTTAGGTGAGTGGGCAAATTCATGGCAGATGCAATTTAATGTGGATAAATGTGAGGTTATCCACTTCGTTGGCAAGAACAGGAAAACAGATTACCGTAAATTCCGGACTATAAGCCGCTACTTTTTTCCCACGCTTTGAACACTGCGGCCTATACTACGGTGCTGCTAATGCATGTTTTTTTTTCATGCCGCCAAAAACATTTTGCCTCGTAACAGTAGACCAATAAAATTGATGAGTAGTTACACAGAGGTCCAATGAAATTGTACGATAAATCAAGCGCACTTTCACAATTAAATTATTGTAAATCAGTCATTTGTACTCACCCTCATCAACATGGAAAACACTCGAAGAAAAGCATATGATGCAGCTTTTAAGTTAAAGGCGATCAATCTGGCGGTTGAAGAAGGAAATCGAGCTGCTGCACATAATCTTGGCATAAATGAATCGATGTTGAGACGGTGGAGCCACCAGCGTGAAGAACTGAGTCAATGCAAAAAGACGACAAAAGCTTTCAGAGGTAATCATAGCAGATGGCCTGAACTTGAAAACTTTCTTGAAGACTGGGTTAACACACAAAGAGCAGGTGGCCGCGGTGTTTCCACCGTGCAGATCAGACTGAAGGCTAAAGCAATCGCCACCAAAATGAAAATCGAAGATTTTAGAGGTGGGCCATCGTGGTGTTTTAGATTTATGAGACGAAAAGGCCTGTCCGTCAGGGTACGCACGACTCTGTGTCAGCAGCTCCCTCCCGACCACGAGGAAAAACTTGCTAACTTCCGCACATTCACTCAAAGAAAGATAGCGGAGAATTCCATCGGGCCAGATGATATCGTAAATATGGATGAAGTACCTTTGACGTTTGACCTGCCTCTCACTCGGACTGTTAATAAAAAAGGTGACTCGTCCATCACACTGAAAACAAGTGGCCATGAGAGAACGCATTTTACTTGTGTTCTGAGCTGCACAGCATCCGGACTAAAGCTTCCACCGATGGTGATTTTTTTAAGCGGCTGACAATGAAAGTTCAGTGAAAGCTGCCATCAAGAATACAAACTCAATTCCAGCTGTGATTCCTGGGGGCACCACGAAGTATTTGCAGCCACTGGACATCAGCGTGAACCGGGCATTTAAAGTGGCGCTGCGCGTTGAGGCTTGGATGACGAGCGGCGAGAAATCCTTTACCAAAACAGGACGCATGCGAAGAGCATCTTTAACTCAAGTCTGCCAGTGGATCCTAAATGCGTGGAGCCGTGTCACAACATCCACCATCACCAGCGGGTTTCGAAAGGCTGGACTGCTGCGTGATGAAGAGGACCGCGTGCGCTCAAGTGAGAGCGACAACGAAGAGACTGAAGTGAGTGACGAGATCCTGAGGTTTTATTCAATTCGGACACTGAAGAAGAGGACTTTGATGGTTTTAGTGCGCAGGAGGAAGATGAAGAAGGCGATCAATAACTTTTCCTGGTAGGCTGCAGTATATATATTTTTTTTTACCAGTCGTTAGGAGATATTGGAATGTTGTTCGTGCACTGTTCAGTAAAAAAGTATACTCAACGTAATTTGTGTGTTACCGATACGTATGTATATTTAAAAGTAGCTGTGTTACAGGCACTGTTCGAAAAAAAGCATTTGCAAAATATATTTGTTTATGTTACCATATGGATTTAATTAAAAGTTAAAAAATCCTCACGTGTAATATCTTTATGTGTAAATATCTCATATTACAACGTGGGACACCTGCGGCTTAAAATCCGGTGCGGCTTGTACAAGTACAAAATTGATTTTCTTTCTAAAATTAGAGCATGCGGCTTTTAATCAGGTGCGCTCTGTAGTCCGGAATCTACGGTATTATCTGAATGGTGGCCGATTAGGAAAAGGGGAGGTACAATGAGATCTGGGTGTTATTGTACACCAGTCATTGAAGGTGGGCAGGTGGTGAAAAAGGCAAATGGTACGTTGGCATTCATAGCAAAAGGATTTGAGTACAGGAGCAGGGAGCAGTTGTACAAGGCCTTGGTGAGACCGCACCTTGAGTATTGTGTGCAGTTTTGGTCCCCTAATCTGAGGAAAGACATTCTTGCCATAGAAGGAGTACAAAGAAGGTTCACAAGATTGATTCCTGGGATGGCAGGACTTTCATATGAAGGAAGACTGGATTGACTAGGCTTATACTCACTGGAATTTAGAAGATTGAGGGGGTATCTTATTGAAACGTATAAAATTCTAAAGGGATTGGACAGGCTAGATGCAGGAAGATTGTTCCCATGTTGGGTAAGTCCAGAATGAGGGGTCACAGTTTAAGGATAAAGGGGAAGCCTTTTAGGACCGAGATGAGGAAAAACTTCTTCACACAGAGTGGTGAATCTGTGGAATTCTCTGCCACAGGAAACAGTTGAGGCCAGTTCATTGGCTATATTTAAGAGGAAGTTAGATATGGCCCTTGTGGATAAAAGGATCAAGGGGTATGGAGAGAAAGCAGGTACAGGGTTCTGAGTTGGGTGATCAGCCATGATCATACCGAATGGTGGTGCAGGCTCGAAGGGCCGAATGGCCTACTCCTGCACCTATTTTCTATGTTTCTATGATTTCCTGCTCTTCTACAAAAATATTGAAATTTCTCTTCAGGTACACTTGATGTAATAGAGGCATTCTTCCATTGTTTTTTTTCAATAACAACTACTTCTAGAAGTTGCAGAGTCTTGAAAATAATTAATTTAGAACAAAAATCTACTGTTTAAAGCCCAAGTTCTGCAAAGCATCTAATTAGGAGCAGAAGGTTGCAAAGATACATTGAGTGTTTAAGTGGGTAGAGGTCTAAAATATGGGGTTTAATGATGTCATCCACTTTGAACAAAGATGGACCAGTGCATTTCCTGGATGTGGGCCAAGGAAGTATTGAGGTACAGAAATTTGCAATATCTAGTGTAATATGCAAATACTCAACAGTACAGTTGGCATTATGGAAGGAGTATCGTGTGATAATGTTTCATGCTTTGAAGAATTATCAACTTGAAATATTAACTCCCTGAGTCTTTACAGACATTACCTGACCTAATGACTACTTAAAATGAACTCTATTTTCACGTCATATTTTCATCATCTGCAGTCTATTGCTAATAACAAGAGATTTTGCAGATGCTGGAAATCCAGTGTAACACATACAAAGTGCTGGAGGAGCTCAGCAGATCAGACAACACCTTTAGAAAGAAATAAATGTTCACTGTTTCCACCTGAGGCCCTTCATCAGCACTAGAAAGTAAGGACCCCTTATATGTATGCTACTTAAAGAAAAAAAGAATAGATATTTTTAGTTGGAGAAGGTGCAATGCATTTGCATCAAAGATTGGTTTTATATACTGAGCTTACTTTCATTTAGTTGAATATGATCATTTAAGAGCTCTAAGATGATAAAGCAGTTGGCTAAGGAGGAATTATTTCCTACTCAAAGTATGTGAAATCAGTTAGGTTGGAAATTAGTTTGTGAAATCAAGCTTCAAATGTTCAAAGTAATTTTATTATAAAAGTATGTATGTGTCACCAAATACTCTGAGATTCCTTTTCCTTCAGGCATTCACAATATAACAAAGAAATACAAAGAAAAGCAAAGAAAGATTAATGAAAAACTCCACACAGACTAACGATAAACTGCAAATACAAAAAGAAACATAATAATAGTAAAAAGTAAATAAATAACTCAATAATAATATTCACACAGAGTAATGGAAATCTACACTGTTTTGATTGACGATCAGTTTGAAAATTTCAATACTTGATATTTTTGCTCAACAAAAGTTTATTGATCCAAGTTGAGTACAAGGAGTTAATCATTTACTCTAATGCCACAATTAATTTGGGAATTACTGGACATTCCCTGTTAGCATACTGTTTTTTCTCTTATTTGGTAATTTTTTGTTTTAATAGTTACTTGTGCGGTTGGTTATTTAAACAATAATCATGAAAGTAAAGTGATTTTCATTCTTCCCAATCATGGAATCAAATGCAAAATTCTCTCCTTTGTATGAATATTTTGCCCATCACTGTCTTTAAAAGATAAATTTATATGATTGTGGTTAAACTGTTTCATCTGTATATGTTAGGGAAATTCAGTCAACATGTTAAGTCTATACAATTAGCTTTTCGAAAGTGTGTTCCTGCGACCAAATTGTAATTGCATTGTTAAGGCAGTCCCTGGGTTACGAACGTCCGACTTACGGACAACACACACTTACGAACAGACTGCCATAAAGCCTATTATATTAAAAATTTGTTGGCTCAAGGAAGGAGAGCGCCGTCCGTCATTTTAAGTCAGATCATGTTGCCGTTAACACTGTGTTGAGTGTGTTACTTTGTATTTGGCTTAAATTTTTCTTAGCAAGATTCATCCTGACCCCCCCCCCCCCGCCTTTTCCAGTCAGCACTGCCCCCACTTGTCCCATTTAACCTGTCTCAGTGTGGGTGGACTTTAGGACTCGGGGGCACTCAGGACTCGTTGCCCACGGCTGCTGCTGAATCCACAGTGTTTCTGTTCCATGGACAGTTAATTAATGAAATGGAAAGGCTATTGATAATTTAGTTAGACAGTCAAAATCATCGCAATATGCCTATTAGCCTTACTTTAGTGCAAGAAAAGGCTTGAAGCCTTTTCATTGATTTAAAAGCTGCATGTGCAGCAAGTGAAGGTGATGGTGATGAGGAGTAGGGGTTGGTTCAATCGTTTCAAAGTGAGGGCAAATTTTTACATAATAAAGTGCAAGGTGAAGCAGCGAGTGCTGATGTAAGTGCTGTGAGTGATTTTCCTGAAATGTTGAAAAAAATTGAGGAAGGAGGTTATTTGCCAGACCAAATATTTAATGTAGACGAGACTGGCTTATGCCTGAAAGGATCTACATTTCAAAAGAGGAAAAAAGTGCACCAGGACATAAGGCATTGAAGGATAGGCTAACTTATTGCTTGGAACAAGCATTTGACTATCTGACACTAAATAAGAACCGTATGTACCTGTTCTGCCTTACCTACAAATTCGACGTAAAGACAGATTTAGGAACGATCTTTTTAGTAACCTGGGGATTGCCCGTACAGTATATTTAAAATAAGAATAAAAGTTGATTTATAACCAAAATCAGTTTATTCTTGGAATTATAGCTAAATATTTCAAAGGAGAAAAACAGATTTTTGAGGACAAAGCCTTCAGACAAGAATACATCCTCTTATACAAGTCCTCTTATTTACTTGTTTCGAACTTTCTCGGATTTTCTGATATAATCAATGGCGCAGTAATCAAAGAGGGCATGTGCAAACTCTGGTAATGAGCTATTATTGACGTGCCATCTTCAACCAGCTGTCACACTTGCAAGTTATTGAATAGATTGGAATTGTTCAAGTTGTAGATATTAATTGATCGTTTAATATGGTAGGATATTAATGAAATAAGAGTTTGTGGGTGTTTTTAATAGACTATATTTAGAAGATTGCAACTAATATGGACCCAAAGCATGATTCGATTTGGCCGGATTTCTTTACTTAAAAATTTGGTTCAAAATTTTTAGATATAAATTTTAAGTGTAGGTTGATGGGGCTAATGTTTGCCTCTTAAAGATAGGGAAGGGAGGAGAACTGATCTGGAAAGGAACTCTAGTGAATTATTAAGTAGAAAGCGAAATAAAGCAGGGGCATTAATTCTTACTTTATATTTCCTTACAACATAGGAGAAGGTTTTTCAGTCCTTTGAACATTTGCTTGTCATTGGAGCAAAATATTAATTCCATTTTCCCAATTATTCCCACATAACATTCATGCATGCTCATCAATTTACCTCTGATTCTCTTACAATGCAACTGCACCAGCCAATTTGCATACCAATTAGTGCATTTTGGGTACGGGAGGAAACTGGGGCAACTAGGGTAAATCCTTGAAGACGTAGGGAGAATATGTAAACCCAACATAAGACACCTGAGAATAGGGTTGAATCCAGATCACTGGAGCTCTGAGACAGCCGCACAGCTGTGATTAGGTGGGAAAATTAGGTAGCTGGTAGTGGCATGGAAATTAATTCATGGTGAATGTATTTTAACTAAAAAGTTTTTAACAAGTTGATGCTGCGTATGCCTATAGGAATGACATTCCATAGTTTGAATTGTTTTGTTAGAGGTAAGTTGTGGCATGGCAGGAATATAAATCTCTTTGCTAAGAGACATTGTATTGAGAAGCAGTCTTTTGAAGGAAGTTTAAAATGTGGATCAATTTCCTGAAACTCCCAATGATCAGTTATTTTAGTAAAGCTAACTGCAGCAGTGTGCAAATTGTCCTGCAAATTACAATTGAGAATTAGTTTTGTTACTAGTTTGTTTAACACATTCTCATTGTTATTTAGCCAGCAAGTAGGGCACCAGAATAATTGTTCAAATAATTGTAATTAATGTAAATGGCTGTTTGTCTTGTGATCATTATAAGATGCATGTGAAAATCTTTTGGATTGTCCCACTGTGGATATCCATCAGGGCAAGTTTTGTTTACTTGTAATCTTGGTTATTATATTCTGAAGTTAAAAATTTCAGGAATTGCCTTTAACTGTATCAGCTGCTTACAGATAGTTCAAGTGCTCATATTAAATAAATATGCTGTTGTGCATTTCAAATACACCTTAAGTACGCCTGTTATTCTTCACAAGTTATAATTTTATGCTCAATGTACTTGTGTGACTGCCATAGTGATGAGTCCAATAGGATGGAACTAGAGGATTATGAAAAGTGAATTGCTTGCAATTGAGAAATGGAAGGCACAATGGATCATTTGTATTATATTTAATTTACTGGCAATTTATTTTTGTCATTTCCCTTGTTAGTGCCTTTTTCAGCTGGAGAACCTTCTGTACTTTTAGGAATATACCCATGCTTTTTCTGTCCCGTTATTTGTAGGAATAGGCTGTTCACGAGATTCTTTCCTCAACCAAAGTCTCCTACACACATTTCTGGAGGTAATGCTGGTTAGTCATTAGGAGTCATTGTCTAGAATTTTTCTACCCAATTGTACTGATGTTTTCTCCAAAGAAAGGTATTAACATGCATCAGGTAAGAAAAGCATGTAGTCCTCTGAGGATTGTGGACTATGAAAGTGGTATGATTACCCTGCAATGGAGCAATAAGTCTTGAGGATGTTGCTGTACTCCTTGAGTTAAGAATTTTGAAATTGAATATGTGAACCAAGAAATTTAGAGTAATAGTTGATGCATACAAGAGTTCTGCAGTGGTGTGCTGTATAATTTGGTGCAGTAATTCATTGTCATAGTAGTGGGACTAGCTTTGCAAATCTGGTAGAGCATTTATAGAAAAGCAACAATGCACTTTTGGATGAAGTTTGTGGTGATTTAGTGTCTTTAGATTGATTAATTCATGTGACCTACTTTGGTAACATGAATTCTTCTGTACAGAATTTTACTCTGAAAATATTGCAAGTAATTAGGCCTGTAAGAAGAGGAGCTTGAGGTTCCCGGATGACTGTAATGTGAGAGGCCATTTCTCCCAAACAGTATCAATTAGGTGACTCAAACAAAAAAACAGCATAAACATTTTGATATAAGCTAATACTAGTTAAATCATTGTATTGTCGTAAGGTTAGATTGAGTTTGTTAAGCTTGGCCTTATCCATTCTTATCTTAAGCAAACAAAACATAAAATAACTACCAACAAGACAACATATACACAGCCAGATGTCATTATAACACTGCAATGCACATGCTGTGAGAAAATCTACTTGTTATGACATCACAGCACGTTTACTTCACTCTATTGGTTGCACTCTGTCGGAGTCTGCAATTTGCAGATATATTAACTAAACTAGCAATGAAAAGAAACCCAAAAACAGAGTCAGGTATGCATTTGTTTTAGTTGTATAGGCTTTGTTCTTTTCAAGGTGAAAACAAAGTTGGTGAGTTGATCCTTTAGCACCAAGTTTTGATGAGTGACATCTTCGTTATCCACACCAGCTCTGGATGATGATCAGGATTTTGATCTGGCAGAATTCTGTGCTGAGAAAAAGCAAAGCAGGAATGGTTGCCACTAAACTTTTATGCTTTGGATTTTGTTTTAATACATTTCCAATGAAGCAAGTTGTTGAAAGTAGTTTTACATTGAATATATACTTGTTTTTCTGTTGCATTCTTTAGTGTAAGAAGCCTGGTTTATCTCTAAATGATTGCATTTTTGATCTATGGCTACCTTTCTATAGCTGAGTAAAATTGTCAGAATAGCTGGGGAGTGAGCCAAAAGTTTGCCCTCCATATTTAGTTGGGACTTAGTTGAGGTGAGGAACAAGTGTGGGAAAGTTGTGCATAAATGTGTTTGCTAAAGAAAGGTAAGGTAAGCAATTTATTGCAATTCGGGGTATAATTGCTTATGTAAAGTAGGAAAGACATGCATTTTGTAGAAAACTAATAAAAAGATCACTCATCTAGGTACAGGGTGTAGGCAAAACACAATTCTTTTCTATGCCAGAGATTTCTTGGCTGTGGTGTTTATTATTCATATCTAGGTTACAACAATATAATGTTGCTCCCTTAGAGAATTGTTGCTCAAACAGGAGCTATCATGTCAGTGTTCATGTGGAAGTGATTCTTGCTTCATATTGTTGAAGTGGGTCTAATTCCAGGATGTGTAAACTAGCATAATAGTTGGCATTGTAGTTGCTCAGATTTTTGCAGTTTTTTTGTTTATATTTTGTATCTCTTTCAAAATGTTGTATTTTAACTTTTTAAAACTTAGCAGACACTTGGAACTTTTTGCTTACCTTAATCATTTAAAACATAGTGTTAAACTATGTATATTTTGAAATAGTAGAATTGTTTAAATTTGATAATTGAAGGCTTCTTTTTTCAAATAAAAAGTGCATTTACCCCTTTGCAGCTATACAGCAGTTATAACAGATCGAGGAGCTTGTTTTTCTTTTCCTAAAGGAATGAATTGTTAAAATTTTCAGAGGCTTTTTTTAGGGGGGGTGATCTTCAATTAAATTGATATAACTGTGTGTCTCTAATTCTGCTCCTGTATTATGGTCTTATAGTTTTCACTTTTGACTTGTTTGCTGTATTATATTTTTTCTTGTTTCTGGTTCTCTGGATCTCCAGTATTTTTTTAACGAGCTTTTTGTAAAGTGATATAGTACAAACGTTGGATGTCTAGAAAACTAAATTTAAGATGTGCAAAATACAAAAACAACACACAAGCGTCAATATAAGTCAGAAAAATAACAAGACCTATATCAGTGGAAGCAGAATGGTAGCAAAGCACTCGGGTGCGTTTTCATTGGCGACTGATATGGGCTTCAAATAAAATCGATGTTCAGAGAAATGATTTGTTTCCTCTCTCCAAAATACAGATTTTAACTAAATTTTATTTGAAAACAGAAATATTGCAGTCTTAAATGTAGTGCTATTTGATTATTATATTTAAATGGACTTCCTTCTTTGTACTGTATTTAGGAAATTGCTGTAATCCTATATCCAGAAGACTGGAGAATAGCCAATGTTGTTCCTTTTGTTTCAGAGGGCAACACGATAATTTCCAAAGTCATAGGCTTATGAACCTTGCATGAATGGGAGGAAATTATTGCAGAAGTTTCATGGGGAAAAACTTTACCTGGATGGAGTTACTAATGAAGGGAAGGTCGAGTCTCAAATTTGATTTGAGATTTTTGAGGAACTGATGAAGATGATTGAGGGTAGGGCAATGGATGTTGTTTGCATGGACTTTAGTAGAGCATTTGACATGTTAGGCTGTTCCAGAATATTAAATTACATGGGATCCATGGTGATTTATAAGTTGGGTACAGAATTGGTTTAGTCACAGAAGATAGAAAAGGTGGAGGATTGTTTTTCTGATTGAAGATCTGTGACTAGTAGAGTTCCACAAAGATTGGGGTCAATGCTGGAACCTGTTCATGATTAAAATAAATGTGATCTGATTAGTACATTTTCACGTGACACAAATTATTGGAGTAATGGATAGTGAGAAGATTGTCAAAGAATTTGGTGAGATGTAGATCGGTTTGAAATGTAGGTAGAGAAATGGACAAGTGTTAGGTGATACATTTTAGAAGATTAAATGTTAAGAGGAAGTATACAGTAAATGGCAGATCTCTTGGGAGGATTGATTTCCCTGGACAACAAAGATTGAGCTTCCTGAATTTTTTTTTGGGGTGTATCTTAGGGATTTTGATCATGTAAATCACCTTGAAGTTTCCCCACCATGCACTATTTTTTGAAATCACCTATATTTGGTATTTCAGTTCATGATTCAAGTCAATTAAAATGTTGGCCACAATTAAGCTGAAAAGTTTTATATCTTGTCCAGGCATGCCTAGTCATGCTTAGGCAGGGCAGATGCTGCATAGCAGGACAGGTTTTAGAAAAACAGGACGTGGAGTCCAGAGGAAACAGGTGAAGATGCCATGATATGTGAACCAGGAATGGAAAACACCACTGATGCTGATACAGATTTTGAATCCTTTATGACAAGTGAGTCTCATCTGATAAATCAATGAGTTAAGTAACCTGGTCAGAAACCCACTTTTCCCCCCCGCCCCCCCCCCCCCCCCAGGGCAAAAGCAGAATTACTGGTTTCAAGACTGCAATGATGGAATCTACTATCACCATGCACAAAAAATTCTGTGAAGGATTTTGATATTTGAGACAGGTTTCCCAGAATAATTGATGCCAAGATTAAAGAAGGTATTTTTGTTGGACCCCAAATCAAGCAGATCATCAATGTCAGTCAATTCGAAGAACTTTGGGACTGGAGAAAATTGCATGGAAGGCATTCAAAACTGCTGAAAATTTTCTTGGCAACTACAGAACACCAAACTACATGCAGGCATGAGGAAATCTGCAGATACTGGAAATTCAAGCAACCCACACGAAATGCTGGTGTAACGCAGCAGGCCAGACAGCATCTATAGGAAGAAGTATAGTCGACGTTTTGGGCCGAAACCCTTCATCAGGTTAGTCCTGAAGAAAGGTCTGGGCCCGAAACGTTGATTGTACTTCTATCTATAGATGCTGCTTGGCCTGCTGTGTTCCACCAGTATTTTGTGTGTGTTGACCAAACTACATGTAGCTGGTGACAACATATGTCAAGCATACAAAATCATGAAGTGCATCATGTCACTTAAGATTAATTTTCTGTTATTTCCATTTAGACAACTTCTTTGCAACCTTGGCACCGTCTGTGATGAGAATGGTGAAAGGTTTCACCAGGACATTGTTGTCACAGACAACTGGAATCCATCAGTGTTGGCTGAATATTGTTGAACACTTAAGCAAGAAGGCTCAGACACTGAGTATGAATGAGAATCATCAGCAAAACATTTTTAGCTCAGTTCAACTATTGCAAAGTGTCAGCACCATTATGCAATTAAATGCATTATGTTCGATAAAAGATAATTTGCTTCTCCAAATTCCTTCGTGATACAAGTAGTCTGAAAAATATATTTGTGTTCAGCTTTAAGTGGTCTATCATAAACAGAAAAAAAATTCTGAGAAAGGAACACTTGGAAAAAATTAGTTGTCCGCTGATCTTGGGGTGCAATTGCATAGCTCCCTGAAAGTGGCAACACAAGTGGATCAAGTGGTAAAGAAGGATGAAACATAAAGTTGGAAGTCATGTTGTAGATGTATAAAGCTTTGATTAAGCCAAAGTTGAAATAGTGTGTTCAATTTTGTTTGCAAACTATAGGAAGAAATTGGAGGCTTTGGAGAATGTACAAAAGAGGTTCTGCAGATTTCAATAAGGAAATGTTGAACAAACTTGCTTTTTTTAATGAATGGAGGTTGAAAGAGTGACCTGATATAGTACACATTTTAGGTTGGGTTGATGATCTTTTTCTCCATAGACTCAGTTAATGGTAAGGGTCCAAGGCATTAAAAAAAGGTTGGGAGCCCCTGTTCTAAATGATTAAGAATTGTTACTATTAGGGAATTGTGTAAATATTAGTTTAAAACATTTATTTCTGGGAACATACCTATTTTTGGTAAGTTTATTTGATTTGCAAGTGTACATCTACCAGAAGAAAGGTTAGATGCATACATTTCCCAGTGGGGAAGGGAAAAATATCAAAATCTGGAGGTTCCTGGGTGAGCAAAAATATAGAAATTAAAATGAGTTAATATGATGCTCTTATGACAATTTTAAGGATTAAAAAATATAGTCAAGATCAAAGTGGAATATCAAAAATGATCATAACACATACAAGCAGAATTAGGCCATTCAGCCCATCAAGTCCACTCCGACATTTCGTCATCGTGGATCCCAGATCCCATTCAACCCCATACACCTGCCCTCTCACCATAACCCTTGATGCCCCAACCAATCAGGAATCTATCAACTTCCGCCTTTAAATATACCCACGGACTTGGCCTCCACTGCAGTCTGTGGCAGAGCATTCCACAAATTCACCACTCTTTGGCTAAAGAAATTTGTCCTTATTTCTGTTCTAAGAGGTCACCCTCAATTTTGAGGCTGTATCCTCAAGTTCTGCATACCCCCCCCCCCCCAAAAAAAGAGGAAACATCCTCTCCACATCCACCTTATCTAGTCCTCTAGTCCTTTCAACATTTGGTAGGTTTCAATGAGATGTCCCTGCATTCTTCTAAATTCCAATGAGTACAGGCCCAAAGCTGCCAAACCCTCCTCATACATTAACCCTTTCACTCCCGGAATCATCCTAGTGAGCCTCCTCTGTACTGTCTCAAATGACGATACATCCTTTCTGAGATAAGGAGCCCAAAACTGTTTGAAGTACTCCCAAGTGCAGCCTGACTAGTGTCTTATAGAGCTTCAGCATTATCTCCTTGTTTTTATATTCTATTCCTCTTGAAATAATTGCCAATATTGCGTTTGCCTTCTTTAGCATAGACTCAACCTGTGAATTAACCTTCTGGGAGTCCTACACAAGGACTCCTAAATCCCTGCATCTCTGCTGTTTGAATTTTCTCCCATTTAGATGATAGTCTGCACTATTGTTCCTTTTATTGTTCCTTTTAAAATGCATTATCATCTATTTCCCAACACTGTATGCCGTCTGCCACTTTTTTGCCCATTCTTTCAATTTGTCCAAGTCCTGCTGCAATGGCATTACTTCCTCAGCACTACCTATAGGTTAGGCTTACCAACCTATAATTTTCTGTCTCTTTTGACTTCCTCCCTTCTTAAAGAGTGGTGTGACATACGCTATTTTCCAGTCTTCTGGGACCATGCCAAAATCAAGTGACTCTTGAAAGATCATGACCAATGCATCCGTTAACTTTTCAGCAACCTCTTTCAGGACTCTGGGATGTAGTCCATCTTGACCCAGTGACCTATCCACCTTAAGACCTTACAGTTTGCCTAGCATTTTGGTTTGAAATAGCAATGGCACTCATTTCTGCTCCCTGATGCTCACTGATCTCTGGCATAAAGCTAGTGTCTTCCACAGTAAGGATTGAAGCAAAGTCTTTTTTAAGTTCATCTGCCATTTCTTTGTGCCCCTTTACTACTTTACCAACTTCATTTTCCAGTGGTCTAGTATCAGCTCTCACCTCCTGTTTATTAATTATATAACTGAAAAAATCTTAAAGTATCCTGCTTTATATTATTGGCTATTTTGAACTCATATTTCATCTTTTCCCTTAGCTTTTCTAGTTGTTTTTTGTTGAATTTTAAAAACTTACCTATCATCCAACTTCCCACTCACTTTTGGTACATTATATGCCCTTTCCTTGGCTTTTAAGCAGTCCTTAACTTGCCTTGTCAACCTTGATTGCCTAGCCCTACCTTTTGAGAACAACTCCTTTTGTGGACATATCTATCCTGTGAACTATTGAACTTTGTGAACTATTCTTAGAAATATCAGCCACCTCTGTTCTGCCATCATCCTCGCCAGTATCCTCCTTCAATCCATCTGGGCAAGCTGCTCTCCAGTGCCTCTGTAATTCCCTTTATTGCATTGTGATACTGATACATGTGACTTGTGCTTCTCCCTCTCAAATTACAGTATGAATTCAATCATATTATGATCACTCCCTCCTGAGGGTTTCTTTACATTAAGCTCCCTAATAACATCTGGGTTGTTACACAACACCCAATTCAGGATGGCCTTTCCTGAATAGGTTCAAGCACAGATTGCTTTAAAAAAACATCTTGAAGGCATTCAGTAAATTCCCTCTCTTGTGATCTGATACTAACCTGATTTTCTCAATCCCCTTGCATACTGAAATCCCCCATTGCAATTGTGACAATACCCTAATTACATGCCCTTTCCATTTCCCTTTGCAATCTCAGCCCAACATCGTGGCTACTATTTGGAGGCCTATATAAAGCAGGACAGGCAAAGCATATGAGAGTAGACTAGTAGCTAACATAGATAACATTTGTAAAAGCAGTTTCAATAACACAAGTAAAAACAAAACTGAAGCATTGTATGCTAAAATGAGACTGTATAGAAAGTAGAAAAGCCCCCTACCTGTGCAAATTGGAACATTTTGGGTTACTTTAAGAAGTATCATTCGAAATTGTAGATGCAATTTTCAGATCTTTTTGATTTGTTGCCTGTGGTAAAATGCTGGAAGACTGCATATGTTGCATTAAGTGCTCAGAATTTGGAGACTTGTGAACCAGCTGACTACTATCAATCAGCTGTTGCTGGAGATTTGAGAAATGCAATTCTGGAACAAAGTTTAGAAGGTATAAGCTAGTGATGGTACAGGTACATGATAGGCTTCTTGATTAAAATCATGGTGGCTCAAGACTTGTAATTCTTCTACAATGCCTATAAAAAGTATTCAAACACCCCCCCCCCCCCCCAGAAGCCAGAAGTTTTCATGTTTTATTGTTTTACAGCATTGATTAACAATAATTTAATTTGGCTTTTTTGACACTGATTAACAGAAAAAGACTTTTTTGTCAAAATGAAAACAGATCTCTGTACAAAATGATCTAAAGTAATTACAAATATAAAACATGAGTATTCAGCTGCCTTTTAAAATGATACACCAAACCATCACTGGTGCAGTAAAGCTCTATCAATTAATTGTAGTAAAAATACACCTGTATCAGGAAGGTCTGGTGTGTCAATATTCTGGCAAAAACAACACCATGAAGACAAAAGAACACTCCAAGCAACTCTGCAAAATGATTATTGAAAACACAAGTCAGACGATGTAGACAAGAAAATTTCCAAGTCGCTGAATATCCCTTGGAGTACAGTTAAGTCATTCATCGAGAAGTTGAAACAATATGGCACAGCTGTAAATCTGCCTAGAGCAGATCGTCCTCAAAAACTGAGTGACTGTGCAAGAAGGAGACTGGTGAGGGTGGCTACGAAGAGACCTACGACAACTCGAGGAGTTAGAGGCTTCAGGTGCTGAAATGGGATAAACTGCACATACAACTGTGGCCTGGGTGCTTCACCAGTCACAGTTTTATGGGAGAGTGGCAAAGAGAAAGCCACTGTTTGGGGGGGGGGGAGTGGACTCACATGAAATTTCAGCGAGAGTTTGCCAGAAGACATTTGGTAGATTGGTTCTATAGGATGATGAAACCAAAATTGAGCCGTTTGGCCATCAGACTATGTTTGGTGTAAGCCAAAACAGACCATCCATACCAACAACACGTACAAGCTGGAGGAACTCAGCATCGGGCAGCATCCGTGGAAATGAGCAGTTAACGTTTCGGGCCGAGACCCTTCGTCAGGACTGAAGAGGGAGGTGGCAGGGGCCCTATAAAGAAGGTGGGGGAGGGTGGGAAGGAGAAGGCTGGTGGGTGTCAGGTTAAAAACCAATCAGGAAAGATAAAGGGGTGGGGGAGGGGAAGGAGGGAGGGGATAGGCAGGAAAGATGAAGAAGGAATGTAAGGTGAAAGCACTGTGTAGTAGAAGAAGGCAGAATCATGAGAGAGGTGATAGGCAGCTACAGGAAGAGGCAGAGTGAAACTGGGATGGGTGTAGGGAGAGGGAGGGAATTATTGAAAGTTGGAGACTGCTTCTTTCCACAGATGCTGCCCGACCTGCTGAGTTACTCCTGCTTGTATGTGTTGATTTGACCACAGCATCTGCAGTGTGCTTTGTGATCCCGACCATGAAGCATGGTGGTGGCTGCATCCTGCTGTGGGAATATTTCACTACAGCAGACCCTGGAAAGCTTGTGAAGGTAGAGGGCAAAATGAATGTAGCAAAATACAGGGAAATCCTGGAGGAAAACCTAATGCTGTCTGCAAGAGAATGGCGACTTGGGAGAATATTTGTTTACTAGCAAGTCAATAACCCCAAGTGTAAAGCCAAAGCAACACAAAATGGCTTAAAAACAACAAAGTTAATGTCCTAGAGTGGCTAAGTCAGAGTCCAGACCTCAATCTAATTGAGAATTTGTGTCTGGACTTGAAAAAGGCTATTCAGTCACGATTCCCGTGCAATCTGACAGGTTTGTAAAGAAGAAGTGGGAGAAGTTGCAGTGTCCAGATGTGCAATATTGGTAGAGACCTATCCACACAGACTCAAGGCTATAATTGCTGCCAAAGCTGCAACTACTAAATACTGACTTGAGAGGGTGGCTACTTATGCAACCAATTATTTTGTGTTTTAAATTTATAATTAATTTGGATCACTTTGTAGAGATCTGGTTTCACTTTGACATTCTTTTTCTGTTGATCATGTCAAAAAATGCCAAATTAAATCCAGTGATTCAATGTTGTAAAACAATAAAACATGAAAACTTCAAGGGAGGGAGTGTGAATATTTTTATAGGCACTGTATATACCAGGGATGGCCAACCTGTGGCACATGCACCGTAAGTGGCGCATTGGATGATTAGAAATGGCATATTGCACCCAGTGATAATAATAAAAAGGTAAGCCTACTCATGCAAAAAGTATTAACCAAAAAACCGATTTGTAGAAAAAATATAACAGGAATTCAAGTAGCTTAGAGCTAGAAATGGGTTTTACTGAGAATAAATCTAAAACTTAGCAATTTAGCGATTTTATTATTTCATGCACACATTTTGGTGAATGATATTTTTCACATTAATCTGTTTTCAATTTTAAAAAAATGTTCAATGAATCAAACTAGGAAAGAAGGACTTCTGTTCTGCAGTCGTTCCATAACTGTTCAATACATGTTTCATCCTGAGGTGCCAAGAGTCTGCACCAGCAGTGTGTCACAGGTTTTGGCCAGTCAGTTTACAATTGACACTCATGTGCTGCGGAGTTGTACTTTGTTCATTCTTTGTGAACATTTGTAGTTTTGTACTTTTTTGAAAATTAAGCCTTGTTTTTACATTCAGTTACCCGTCACAGTGCAAAAGAAAAGCAGAAGGTGATAGTAAGCGTGAATTCAATGAACAGTGGGAAAATAAGTTCTTATGTATAGAGGGTCCGTTAGGAAAACTGTTTTGCATTGTTTGTGAAAAGGCTTTCTCACATAATAGAAGACATGATCTTAATAGACACTATAAAACACAACTCCAGACTGAAATAGAAGGAAAACTGAAGCTAGTGCTTGGGTCTGAGTTATGGAAAGAATATGTGATTAAGAAAAAGGAAGAAATCCAAAGAAGACAAAATATATTTGTTAGAAATCTCATTAAGGTAAGTAATGTTTATCTTGTTTTTATATTAAATCAATATAGCATGTAAAAAATGCTAAATATGTCTACATTAACATTTTTACAAGTATTGTGAATAGGGGTACAAGAGTTGTATGGTGCTTCTGAACTTGTGTGTGGAAAGAATTGTTGCATGGAATGTAAAAGGTTGGCCACCCCGGTATGTACACCCTATCCTCATTATATGCGTTTTCAGACAATGCGGATTCACGTTTATGTGAGGAGCACTGCTTTCCGGCCAATACAAGTCAGGTGCGCGCGCCTCACAATCTCATTCCCACCAGTCTTCGCATTGGTTTTGGCAAGGTGTGAATGTGCCATCTTGCACTCTTAAATTTTTGAGTTTTTACTTGTGGTGCGGTGATTTTTGTGCTTGAAGTATTTAACTATGCCTCCTAAGCGTCCGATGTCAATTCCTGGGCCATCAGCCAAGCGGCAGTGAACTGCTTTAACACTTGGGAAAAAAAGTTGGAAATTATAAACAGGTGAAGGTAACACAGTTCTGGGATGCTACTGCTTGGAACAGAATGTTGCCTTTTTAAAGTTCTTTTGTTGCTTGACAATACGCCAGCCCATCCTAAACACTTGGACAGCATTCATCTTAACATTACAGTGCATTTCCTGCTGCCTAACACAACATCGCTGATTCAACCACTCGACCAAGGTGTGATCCACAGTCAAGACATATTTTTTATGGCGAACTATCTGTCAGATGCTGCAAACAACAGATGATTTTGAAAATCCTGGGAGTTGACCAACAGTGAGGGAATGAATGGTGGAAGTTGGAATACTTGGTGCAAATGGCAATGGACACTGGACCCAAGTTTAGAACGGAGTCAGCATTTCAGTCATTCCCTGCAGTCAACCCTTCTTCCCTACAAGCAAATTTATGCTGAAAAACAAAATGCTGCCAAGCAAACAACCCTCACCACTTTCTTCAAACCGGTGTCATCTCCTGCTGCCGGCAGTTCTGAGAGTTCTGTGAGTTTTCCTTCACGCCTTGCTGTGCTTGATGATCCTGACGATCCACAACCATCCACCTCATCCATGTAAAGCTTCCCGACACCACAACAATCACTTTATCTCCTGGAGCGAACACACCTGCCACTGTTGGTGAGTACTGTACACCCTAGTATGTTAACTTTCTATGATTTATTATGCTGAATATTAACTTAAATTGATGAAATATAATGCAAATGTTGCCTTGTGGTACTGCTGTGTCGTATAGGTACGAAAATGTGAATAAATTACAGATCAAGCACATTTAGGAAGCCCTCTGGAACGCATCCCTATTTTCTCCATTTAAACAATTATTCACATTATGTATTTTCATACTGTGCGTCGACTGTGAGGAACATATCCCTCACACATAACGAGGATAGGGTGTACCATATTTGAGTCAGATATATGTCACTTATTAATTTAAGTTCTACCATATTGTGTGCACAAAAAAGCATTCTATGGTGAATTAGCAGGAGAAAGGTCGGTTGGTTGCATGTGAGAAGGTTGGATAGGACAGTATAATGCCGGTTGAATCTGTGGGGGGAGAAAAGTACTAGGGTTGGCTTTCAATCTGATATTTAACCCTCTGTGGGGGCTGTGTACATTCAAAAGCACCATGTAACAGAAATATAGATAGCAAAAAGAATTAGCGTGTATACAGTTGGATTGTCAATCGCTGATTCTTGTGACCACCATCAGGAATGAGTTGCAGGAGATTAAAGACCCACTGTCAATGATTCGTATAGCTACAGATTTCTGAACTGTATATGTACACTTTTTTATGATAATTTTATTTCTTGTATTTTACTGCTGTCACAGAACATCACATTTTACATCATATATCAGTGATAAAAAATCTGATTCTGAACAGAAAGGCAAAATGATTCCTTTCAGGTTATATGGAAGTGCACATTTGTGTCCTCAAGGTTATTAGACCTATGGTTCATTTTGATATCAATGAACAACCTACACTTGAAAGTGGGCAAAAACAGTTATGGGAGAGCACATTAGTAATGAAATTTGGTACAATTACAGGTTATGATGGGAAGAATCTCAGCAAATCAATGAAATGGTGCAATATTAGTTAAATGGTACAAATTTTAATGCAAGTGGCGCAGAAAAGGAGACAAAGCTAATGTGAAAAATGGAAACAAGAAGATGAACATTGGCTACTTAACAAACAAGGAAATTGTGCATATTTACACTATTTTGGGTAGAGCTGGAATGTTATGTTCATTTTAAGGTCTTTCTCAAGGCAGGAAGTCTTGGCATTTCTAAGGGTACAAAAGAAATTAATTGAAGTATACCAGGTATAAGAAGCTGAGGTTCATTTTAGAGCAGAATGAGGGTGGGGGATAAGGGATTTAAAACAATTTTTTCTTTTTTAATCTTTTAATTTTCAAATGCATAAGCATAACAACAATAGTAGTACAGAGAGATTGGGATTACATTGTTGGTTAACAGTATTTATGACACAAATGTCCCAAACTCTTAATGTAATTAAACATGGTAGAAAAAAATGAAAACGTCCAAAAAAAACCTCAAATTTGAAAACAAAAAACTAAACTAAATAAAGCTGGGCTATTATATTACATCAGATACAATCAATAATGTCATTAACTCTGCTCCTCTATCCATATATTTAAGGTTAATAAAAAGGATTCAGAAAAGGTCAAGTTATATCATATGAAAGTGTTGAATAAATGGTCTCCAAGTTTCTTCGAACTTAACTTGAAGGGTCAAACGTGACACTTCTGATTTTTTTTTTCTAGATTTAAACAAGATATAGTTTGGGAAAACCATTGGAATGTAGTAGGAGGATTAATCTCTTTCCAATTCAATAAAATAGATCTTCTGGCCATTAATGTAACAAATGCAATCATCTAACAAGCTGAAGAGGATAAATAACTCTGTTCCACCATTGATAATCCAAAAATTGCAGTAATAGGATGAGGATGTAAATCAATACGCAAAATTGTTGAAATAATATCAAAAATGTCTTTTCAATATTTCTCCGAAAGAGGGCAAGACCAGAACGTATGAGTCAAAGAAGCTACCTCAGAATGACATCTATCACAGATAGGATTTATATGAGAGTAAAAACAAGCTAGCTTGTCTTTAGACATATGGGCCCTATGCACCACCTTAAATTGTATCAACGCATGTTTAGCACATTTAGAGGAGTTAACTAATTGGAGAATTTTCTCCCATTTCTCTATAGGTAAAGAAAGTTGAAGTTCCCTTTCCCATTAGTTCTTAATTTTATCTGATATACTGGGTTATATTTAATCATGTAATTTAATCATTTTGGTAGATATTTAGAGAGAAACTATTTCCTTTGGCAGAGTAGTTGGTGACCAGAAACAATAAGACAAAACAAATGGGAGAAGAACCAGTGATAAGATTTTCTTTTCCATATATACTTGATATCAAAGGTAGCTATTCATCCCATTTGAAACTATGCCACCCTCAGCATTCCCATCAAACCCATTTCCCTCACTTATTTTTCTGTAATCTGTTCTATCTGAAAAATAACATGCTTTGTAATCTTGAAATCATTGTTTGAAACATCGGTGGGATTAATTAGATAGGTCCACAGTAATCATGAGCTTTTACTTTGTATTTTGTACTTTTCACTATAGAGGCTTAATTTGAGTTAATTGTGTTATTCATAGGATTAATTGGTGTGTGAAACTGATATTCACAGTTTACATTGAAAGCCAGTTATTCTTTCCTGTTGGACTGGTCTTTGCTTTTTTTGTTGTTCATTTTCAGTTATAAGTTTTGTAAGAAATTCAAACAGGTGAATTCACAAAACTGCTTACAAGGACAGTCAAACTCTTTATACATTGAATTTCAAATTTGGCATGTAAAGCTTCCATTCTAGTGTCAAGTTCCTTGATTTTGTTTATGTTGAATACTGCAGTTGCTAATAAACAGTTGCATAATATTGTAAATGATATAATGATGTGAGTACCAAGGCAAAAAAGTGGTACAGTGGAACTCTTAAAAACACTGGGGACCTAATATTTTAATTTGCATTGGATTGGGAAATGGTGTTAGGTAAGCAGTTTTCATAGTTTGACTTTTAATGAAATTGTTGTTGTTTATGTATTGAATTGATTTTGATTTTGGTCTGATCTCCTGATCAGAGATTCCACTCTATTTTCACATACAAATATCTGGCCAGTTCCTCCTGAATCCCTGTTAATTTTACTTCGTGGCAACTTGTAGCTATAAGTTGTTTGGTACTTGTAATTTCAAGCTTCTGAGCACGAAATCAATTTGTTGAAAGCCATCAGCAAGGAAAGTTTTTTTTCTGGTAAATACTTTCAATGCTATTTTTCTACTCTGTTGTTTCTCATGTTGGGTGTTTTGGACTGAATGATAACACTGAAGTTGGATTTGTACCTCAAGGTTGGAAGTGAAATCTTCAGTTGCAGACTCTTTCTCTCTTCTTCCCCCCCCCCCCCCCCCTTCAATTCACATACATACTTTGTCTTAGCGAATAGAACTGGATTTGGCTATGTTTAAAGCAATTGTAATTTGATATTTGTTTTCTTTAAGTTATCTGCCTTCAATCTCCTCCTCCTTCAGTGTGGCTAATTCAGTGCTATTGTCATTAATCTTATTTTTGCCTGGACTTCAATGTTGGGAACTATTTTGTACATGGTGTATTGCAGTTAAGAAAACAAAGCCCGAATGTTGTCTCATGGCATAGATGCTATTACTTCCTGATTATAATATGCAGTTGGCCATGAGTATTATTCAAAAGCACGTTAAAGCAAAATCTACGACAGCAAAACTGTTCTTCTATCTGAAAAAATATAGCATTTTTTTGAAGCTAAAATTCTGAGTAATTTCCCTCTGTAGGATGCACCACCATTATAATCAAGTTGTTGACATCAGAGAACACCACTGTCCTGGCAATTTTCAAATGTGAATGATGCAAGTCAGACTACTACACTTAGGCTAAAACTAATTTTCCAATTTATTTACAAATCAGAAAACTGAACAGAAGCACAAAAATACCACAATTGACTAGCAGAGCAACACACACACACAATGCTGGAGGAACGCAGTAGACCAGGCAGTATCTATGGGGGGGGGGGGGGGGGGGGAAGTACAGTCGATGTTTAGGGCTGGAACCCTTCGACAGGACTAAAATGTTGATTGTACTTTTTACCATAGATGGTACCTGGCCTGCTGAGTTCCTCCAGCATTTTGTGTGTGTTGCTTGGACTTCCAGCATCTGCAGATTTTCTCTTGTTTGTGAATTGACTAGCAGAACTTCATTTGATGTACAGTCGGCCCTCCTTATCCACGGGTTCCATATGCGAGGATTCAACCAACCGTGGATTGGGAAACCCAGAAGTTCTCTCTCCAGCACTTGTTGTTTGAGCATTGTTCGCCTCGCGTTTCGTTCGGTTGCTACTTTGTTTCTGTGGAAAAAAATGGCTCCCAAAAAGCAATGAAGTGGTTAAAGCAATTCCTCAAAGGCTAAGTGCTATTTCTCACCGAGAAAGTAGAAGTCTTAGATCTTTAGAAAAGTGGCATGTCACTTGCCAAAGTGGTCCTTAGACCTCAACCTCCACAGATCCTGACTTTAGTATTTTTGAGCCTCTGCCAAAATATCCTTATTCCCTGAACAATACAGTGTAACAACTATTTACATAGCTTTTCCATTGTATTAGGTGTTATAAGTACTGTAATCTAGAGATGATTAGAAGTATTACTCGTCGTTTGAGCATTGTTCGCCTCAAGTTTCGTTCGTGCGCTACTTGTGTTGTGAGGAAGGAGTTTAAAGCTAGTAAGGGATGGCTGGCTATCTATGTAAAGCACTACAGCCTCTAGAACTTCAAGATCATGGGAGAATTGGGATTGGCTGATGCCAAAGTGGCATCAGCATTCCTAGAAGAGCTACAGTCTGTACTGAATATGTACGGACTTTTTCTTGTCATTATTCCCTAAACAATACAGTATAACAACTATTTACATAGCATTTACATTGTATTATTATAAGTAATCTAGAGATGACTTAAAGTATACGGGAGGATGTGTGTAGCTTATATGCAAATACTACACCATTTTATCCAAGGGACTTGAGCTTCTGCGGTGTTTGGTTCTGGGACCCCCTGCGAATACAATCTCCAGCGGATAAGGAGGGCCGACTGTACTCAGTAGATGTATTTGTCCAATATGTATCCAAAAGTCGAAGTACTTAAAAGAAGTACTTTGTTTCTTTTGAAAGATTGCATGGAATCCTGTTTGGCTGTCCAATATGGACAATGCATAGCATAGACCTCAGGAGCTCAAAACTTCTGGCTGATTCATTGAAGCCACCGTACTTGTTCATTGATGTCTGTCTGTATTTTGTTTAAGCAGTCTTAATTGGGATCTTGCCAACGTGGTTAATTTCGTATACCTGAAATAAACATGCAGATACCCCAGAATTTTGCCCTGCTTGGTGATTGAAAGGTAAATGATCAGGAAAAAAAAATCTTAATTGCCTCTTCCTTAAAACAACAAAATGACTACATGGACCTGTTGAGCCAAAGAGCCAGTTTCTGTACTGCATAATGACATTCAAGGCATCTAACCCTTACTGATGAATTGAAAAAGACACTTCTTTATTTTGGCAATTGGCTGAATTCTGTTTTTATCTGAAGTATTTATAACTGTCTATCTTCAACTGTTTGTAAGATGTCTGGCTCAGGCATTGTGTCCCTGATGTCAGTTATCCCTTCGGTAACAATAAATTTCCTCTGAACGTCTTCTATGTCTGCTTAAACCTGTGGTCTTTAGATTTTTAGATATCTCTGCACTATGTATGGTGACGTCCATTAGTCTCGTGAGACCATGGATCTGCGCCTGGAATGGTTTCCAGGGCTCAGGCCTGGGCAAGGTTGTGTGGAAAACCAGAAGTTGCCCATGCAGCAAGAATCCCCTCTCCACGACACCGATGTTGTCCAAGGGAAGGGCAAGAGCTGATACAGCTTGGCACCATTGTCGTCGCAGGTGTTGCCAGAACGAGGTTGAATTGCCTTAGGGACTCCAGCTCCGGATTTGGCCTCAGGGTTTACTCCTGAAGCCTTTCCCATAAGTGGGTATGGCTGCAAGGCAGCGGAGGTTTGAAATCAGAGTTTTCCCTCTTAAATGGACTGCCTTCCCAGGCTGACAAGACTGTAATACATTTGGTCAGTTATATTCCATGACACATCTATAGAAGTTTGTCATGCTGAGGTGGTAGAGGCGCTGCTGTGCTGTCTTTGTAATTGCATTTGTGTGTTGGGCCCAGGACAGGTCCTGCACGATAATAACACAAAGCAATTTAAAGTTGCTAACTCACCTCACTTCTGATTCTGTGAACTGGGTCATGAACCTCTGGTTTCCTTCTCCTGAAGTCGATAATCAGCTCCCTGGTCTTGCTGACATTAAGTAAGAGGTTGATGTTATGGTACCACTCAGACAGATTTTCAATCTCTCTCCATTATTCTTCTCCATCTTTGATTCAGTCTATGACAGTGGTGTCATCAGCAAACTTGAAAATGGCATTGGAGCTGTCCTTGCCCACACAGCCATAAGTGAGTAGACCAGGGGGCTAAGCACACAATCTTGCGTTGTACCTGTGCTGATGGAGATCGTGGAGAGGATATTGTTGCCAAACCAAACTAATTGGGTCTGCAAATGAGGAAATCTTGGATCTAATTGTGAAAGGTGGTTTTGAGGTCAAATTCTTGCAGTTAATTGATTATTTTTGACAGAATGATGGTATTGAATGCTGAGCTGTAGTTGATAAAGATCATTCTCACAACTACCTGGACTATACCTCTTCCCACCCTGTTACTTGTAAATGTGCCATCCCCTGCTCTAAATTCCTCCATCTCTGCCACATCTGCTCTCAGGATGAGGTTTTTCATTCCAGAACAAAGGAGATGTGCTCCTCTTTCTGCATTATCAATGCTGCTCTCAACTGCATCTTTTCCATTTCATGCCACCCTACCAGGGATAAGGTTCCTCTAGTTCTCACCTACCATCCCAGCAGACTCTGTGTCCAGCACACAATTCTCTGGAACTTCTGCCATCTCCAATGGGATCCCACCACCAAGCACATCTTTTCCTTCCCTTCCACCCCTACTTTCTGCTTTCCGCAGGGATTGCTCCCTACGTGACTCTCTTGTCCATTATTCCTTTCCCACTGATCTCTCTCTCTTCCCCCCCCCCCCCCCCCCGGCACTTATCTTTGCAAGTGGAACTACTGCTCTTACTACCAATCAGGGCCCCAAACAGTCGTCTCAGGTGAGGTGACACTTAACCTGTGAGTCTGTTGGGGTCATATACTGTATCTGATGCTCCCGGTGTGGCCTCCTGTACGTTGGTGAGACCCAACATGTATTGGGAGTCTGCTTCACTGAACACCTACACTCTGTCCACCAGAAGAAGTGGGAGCTCCCAGATCCCACCCATCGGCCATCCATTTTAATTCCACTTGCCATTCCCGTTCTGGTATGTTAATCCATGGATTCCACTACTGTTGAATTGAGGCCACACGGGTTGGAAGAACAACGCCTTATATTTTGAATGCGTAGCTTCCAACTTGATGGCATGAGCATGAATTTCTCAAACTTCTGGTAATGTTCCCCACCCTTCACCATTCCCCATCCCCCTTTCCCCCTCTCACCTTATCCCCTTCCCCGCCCATCACCTCCCTCAGGTGCTCCTCCCCCTTTTTCCATTATTTCACAGCCTTTCTGTCCTCTCTTATTAGATTTCCCCTTCTCCAGCCCTGTATCTCTTTCACTAATCAACTTCCCAGTTCTTTACTTCACCCCCCTCCCCTTTCTGGTTTCACCTTTCACCTTGAACCTTTTAAATCCTCACCTTTTTTTTTTCTCCAGTCCTGCTGAAGGGTTTTGGCCCAAAATGTCAACTGTACTCTTTTCCATTGATGTTGCCTGGCGAGTTTCTCTAGCATTTTGTGTGTGTTGCTTCCTGAAGTATGCAGATATTCCAGGGGTGAGTGAAGAGCCAATGAGATGGCATCTGCTGTTGCTCTGGTAGGCAAATTAGAGTGGATCAAAGTCAATTCTTGGGCAGGAGTTAAGTTTCATCACCAGCCTCAAAACACTTAATCACTATGGATGTAAGTGTTGCTGGACAATAGTTATTGAGGTAGATCACCATGCTCTTTTTGGGACAGGAATGTATTTTTTGGGGTAGAACTGTCAAATGAGTCAGAAGTGTTTGGAATGGCAGGCTTTTTTTTTAAAGATATCATTTAGACTTTAATGATCTTCAAGTAGCTGTCATGGTTTCCTCAAATGAAGCCCTCTGATTTCAGATATATTAAATTACTTTTTAATTTACTGTTGTGATATTCAAGTGCTTATTCTCTGGCAATCCAGTGCATAATGACTACAACAGAAAGGTTAATAACTTCAATGTGATAGATGTTGCATGGGAGTGTTATTAAACAATTTAGAGCGATAGAAACATTGAAATCAGGAGCAGGAGTAGGCCATTTGGTCACTGTGATCATGGCAAATCATCCACCTCTCAATACCATAATTTTGCTCTCATATCCCTTGATAGCATTTACATTTGGAAATTTATCAACCTTATTTTAAAAATATTTAGTGACTTTTACAGGAATCTGCAGTAATGAGTTTACCACCTGAGTAAAGAAATTTGTCCTAATCTCAGTTGTAAACCTTTTGCTCCGTAACTTAAGGCTGCAACCTTCCCACATCTAGTCTATTTAGCTCTGCCAGAACATTGTTTTGGTTATATCTCACCTCATTCTTCTAAACTCCTGTGAATACTAACTAGTTTCCTTAACTTATTCAGCACTTATTCATTCCAGGAATCAGTCTGGTGAATCATAACTGCACTTAACCAAGTCAAGTACTGTATTTCCCTTCATTAAGGAAACAGAAATGACATAACAATATTCCCAGGTGTGATCTCATTGTGCCTGAATAATTGCAACAGGACATCTATGTATATGTGCTTGCTATGAAGGCCAAATACTTGCAGCGCCTGCTTGTTTGTTGTCAGTGGACAATGTCTTATCTGAACAAGGAGTGAGTGAGTGTAGCAGCTATAAGCTTTGGAAAGGTTCCCATTGTTTCAGAAAATGTAGTTGCCAAGCAGACCTGTTAGGAAAACTGCAACATGGGGCTCTGAGCACCCCCCCCCCCCCCCCCCAGGATGTGGACAGTCTCTGGAAAGCTGAAGACCTTAGAGCAAGATTGTGAAGCGGTGCCATGGACTGTTGTGTACTCTGTTTCACAGAGTCATGCCTTGGCTCCAGCCTCAGGGTTCACCTTCCACTGCATGGACCAGACAGCAGCGTTAGATAAGAAGCAGAGATGGTGGCGTTTGCTTCATGATCATCATGGTGCATAGTCCTACTCCTCTGAACTGGAGCATCTGGCAATCAAGAATATCCATTCAATCTGCTGAGGAAGTTACTCTCTCCATCTAGATTATTGACTTCCTCATCACAAAATCACAGTTAGTGCAGATCGGTAATAACATCTCCTTTCCATTGGCAATAGGCATAGGAGCACTTCATGGATGCATGCTTGGCCCACTGCTTTACACTCTACAATTATGACTGTGTGATATAATGTTGATACTGCTGCTGTTGCAAATGGTGACAAGAAGGGGTACCGAAACAATATAGTTCAGATGGGCGAGTGGTGTCTCAACCATAACTTTCAGCAAGACCAACGAATTAATCGTGCATTTCAGGAAGGGGATATTAAGAGAGTACATACCAGGAAACTGGCACCAGTATTGGGGAAGGAGGGAGCTGTTCCATTGGGATGGGTTCCACCTGATCTGTGATGGGACCTGAATCCTGGCGAATTGCATAGCTAGATTTATGGATAGGGCTTTAAACTAAATAACAGAGGTATGGGTTCTACAGATTGGAGAAGTATGGATAAAGTAAAAGAGAAAAGTGCGGGTAAAGATAAAATAAAAGCAAAAGTTTAAAAAAAGGGTGGAGTGCTGAAAAGTCAAGTGCATAAGAAACGAGTATTACTAGATTTTAAAGGCACAACTTTATGTGAATGCCTTTAGTATTCATAACAAGGTCAGTGAACCTATGGCACAAATTATTATAAAGGAGTATGATATAGTGGCCATTGCAGAAACATGGTTGCAGTTGTGATGAAATCTTAAGTTTTATTCATTATGGACAGTGCCTTTAAGAACCTTGTCTGTGTGAGAGAGAGAGAGAGAGGGAGAGAAAGAGAGACGAACGACAGAAGAAGACTGTCTGCAGCGCAAGCAGCTTGTTACAGAGAGAGAGTGAGGAGGCGCTACATGATGGACAGCTGGTGTTTAGTGCAATGGTATTTAATCAGGTATTACTGCTTGTTTCACAGGACACGCAGATGCACAAAGGCTGCTGGTGGAAATTGCCACTGAACTTTTAAGTACCCACAAAGAGTGGGGCTGAGGATCGATTAAGAGGAATCTATCTGTGACTATTAGTGCATGTAAGGGCAACCCTGTGGAATCTACCAGTATGTCTAACCCAGGCATGGGCAAACTACAGCCCGCGGGCCATATGCGGCCCGTTAAGCTTTTTAATCTGGCCCGCAGAACTTGATGAAATTATATTAATAAACCTTGTTAACGTTTTTTCCCCGCAATCCTGGCGTGTTCCCAATAGATGACGCACTCTATATACATTTGTGGCGACCCATTTCCTGGCACATCCAAACCGGCTCACAATTAGCCAGCGTTCCGGCTAAGGGAGATAGCCTGCGGGGATTTGCGAGCACAGAGCTTTGGAGCCTCTGCGCCACGGTGGGGGGGGGGCAGGTTGAGGGAGGCTTAAAAGTGAGGCTGGGGATTTCGAATAAAGTTTTTTTTCTTCGACTGCAGTTACCGAGTCCATGTCGTAATTTTAGCGCTGCATGTAGCACACCTCTACACATTGACCTTTGTTGAGGTGCAGCGTATTACTCCACATTTGCGCTTTACTCTTTGTTCGGCTCGACCTATTTGTGTGAACAGGCATTCAGCGTCATGAACATCAACAAAGCCAGCCACAGATCCAAGTTAACTGACCAACACCTCAGATCCATCCTGAGAATCGCCACAACAAAACTAAATCCAGACTTTGATGCGCTGGCTAAAAAGGGAGACCACCAACACTGTTCCCACTGAAATTAAAAATAAGTTTCTTTGTTGTGTTATGTAAAAATGCATTTGAAAATATTTTTTTCAATAAGCCTTACATGTTACATGTCATTTCTGTTAAGTGATGGACATGAGTAGTGCGCAGGTGCACGTACGTTCTCAAAATAAAAAATGCGCTCCAGATCAAATAACGCGCTCCGCATACTGGCGCGCTGTCACTGTTCTGTCCTTGTGCTGGTCGTTGTTGAGTTTTGGCACGGGACAATTGAATAAGAAGGAGCAGGACAGGTAGACCTGCATCTCCTACCGTTTTTGAAATAAAGACAGTCAGGAGGAGAGTGATGATGATAATATCTTGAAGGATAACAGAATTTTCAGTGCTTTAAAATAATAACTGTTACTTACTATTAAAAAAAGCTGTATTTTATTCATTTAATTTTCAGTGTTTTAAAAGTCATTTCAATAAATAGCTAAATACCATGGGACTTCAAAGACAGATATTTTGTTGTAATGCATTTGTTCATTTTCAATTGAAATTAAAGCACATGTTTTCTACATATCCCATGATATTTTATTATGAGGTGTATTACCAAAACACTCTGTCCATCTGCTCCTGGTCTGGCCCCCCTGTCAAATTTTAGAACCCTTTGTGGCCCACAAGTCAAAAAGTTTGCCCACCCCTGGTCTAACCCTTGCCTGGGTTGGTAGATTATCACTTGAAGACAGTGTTCTTAAGTGGGTCATGTTTGCTGACTTGGAAGATTTGGAGGACATTGAGGAGGATCGACGACACCAGTTTATTCATATTACAAGTAACTCTCTCTCACTTCAATCCCGTGCATCAGAACTGAATTTTTCTTACATACAGTTGTAAGACTGTGTCACTGACCACCTAAGCTTGAAGAAGTTTTGGGGATTTATATATTTACATCTATATATACACTGTTAACTCTTGATTTACCTGGTTCTATATGATATAGTCACTAATGCAATAGTGTTTTGTTAACAACAAACAGCAAAACCAGACTCCAGGTGTGTTCTATTGCTGCTTTTACAGGGTTGCGTGTACGTGACACAGGGTGGAAAGGATTGGGAATTAAATATCCAAGGATATGAGGTAATACAAAAGGCTAGGCAAGAAAGTAAGAGGTGAGGTAGTGCTCATAATTAGGGAAGAGATCAGGATGATAGTGAGAGACAATATAACATCTAAGGAGCAGAGTGCTTAAACCATTTGGACAGAGATTAGAAATAGTAAAGGGGAAAAAAAAATATCACTGGTGGGAGTTGTCTATCAGCCACCAAATAATAACATTGCAGTGGCACAGCCAATAAACCAAGAAATATGAGGCATATAAGAATGGAACAGCAGTTATTGTAAGGGACTTCAACTTGCACATTGGGTGAATCAAGTTGGTTGAGGCATTCTTAAGGAGCACGTCATAGAATGCATGTGTGATAGCTTTCTTGAACAGCATGTTACCAAACCTATAACGGAACATGTTATCTTGGATCTGGTCCTGTGCAATGAGACAGGTAAACACTTGTAGTTAGGCATCTCTTTGAAAGAGTGATCACAGCATGACTGAGTTTCTCATACAAATGGAGGATCCAATAGTTCGAACAAAAAACCAGTATATTATGCCTAAATAAGGGCGACTACAGAGGGATGAAGGAGGAGTTGGAGAGGGTAGGCTGGAAACACAGACTATATGGTGGGACGGTTGAGAAACAATGGAAGACTTTCAAAGAGATTTTTCATGGTGCTCAACAAAAGTATATTCCAGTTAAAAGCAAGGACAGTAAGGGTGGGAAGAGCCAGCCATGGATAACTAAGGAAATCAAAGAAGGCATCAAACTAAAAGCTCATGCATACAAAGTTGCCAAGTATAGTAGGAAACTGGGACATTGGGAAAACTTTAAAAAGCAACAAACAGCCACTAAGCCAGCAATAAAGAAATGGAAGGTATTTTTTTGAAAATAAACTAGCACAAAATGTAAAGATGGATAGTAAAAGCTTTTGTAATTATATAAAGCGGAAAGGAGTGGCCAAAGTGAATGTAGGTCCCTTGGATGCCAAGAAGGGGAATTGATATTGGATAATGTGGAAATGGTAGATGCTTTGAATGACTATTTTGTGTCAGTTTTCACAGTGGAGGACACGTCTGACATGGCATAGAGATGATATGGATGCAATGGGAGGTGAGGACCTCAATACGATAGCTATCACTAAAGAGGTAGTGCTGAGGAAACTTGTGAACCTAAAGATAGACAAGTCCCCTGATCCTGATGGAATGCATCTTGGTACTGAAAGAAATGGCAGAGGTTATAGTTGAGGCTTTAGTGATAATTTGCCAAAATTCTCTGGCCTCTGGTCGGTCCCAGCAGATTGGAAGAAGGCAAGTGTTCAAAAAAGCATGTAGGCAAAAGGAGCTATAGGCCAGTAAGTTTAACATATGTAGTTGGGGAAATGCTTGAAGCTATCATTAAAGAAAAAAATAGCATCTGGAAAGAAACGGATCCATCAGGCAGACACAGCATGGATTCAGCAAAGGCAGGTCCTGTTTGACAAACTTTCTGGAGTTCTTTGAGGAGACAACGAGCGCAGTGGTTAGAGGGGAACAGATGAACATTATTTACTTGAGTTTCCAGAAGGTGTTTGATAAGTTGCAGCATAAAAGACTTATCTATAAGATAAGGATGCATAGAGTTGGGGGTGATTTATTAGCATGGATAGAGAATTGGTTAACCAATAGAAAGCAACGAGTTGGGATTATATAGGTGTTTCTCTGGTTGGCAATTTGTGGTGAGTGGTGTGCCACAGGGGTCAGTGCTGGGCCCACAACTGTTCACGATACGTTAACAATCTGGAAGAGCGCAGTGTATCCAAGTTTGCTGATGACACTAAATTGAGTGGACAAACAAAATGAACAGAGTTATATGGAGTGGTCTGGAGAGAGATATAGATGGGTTAAGTGAGTGGGCAAGGGTCTGGCAGATGGAGTACAATGTTGGTAAATGTGAGGTCATCCACTTTGGAAGAAAAATGGAAGATCAGTTTATTATTTAAATGATAAAAGATTGTAGCATGCTGCTGTGCAGAGGGATTTGGAAGTGCTTGTGCATGGATTGCAAAAGGTTGGTTTGCAGGTGTGGCAGGCTATGGAGGAGGCAAATGGAATGTTGGTCTTCATTGCTGGAGGGATTGAACTTGAGCAGTGAGCTTGTGCTGCAACTACAGGGTACTGGTGAGGCCACACCTGGAGTACTGTGTGCAGTTCTGGCCTCCTTACTTGAGGAAGGATATACTGGTTTTGGAGATTCTGTTCCAGCATCTCGGTCCTTGGCTGCCTCTTGTGCCGTGATGAAACCACTCTCAGGCTGGAGGAACCGCACCACTTTATTCTATCTTTGTTGCCTCCAACCTGTTGGCATAAATATAGATTTCTCCTTCAGGTTTAAAAAAAAATCCCTCCCTCTCCCCTCTTCTGTATCTTGCTCTGGGCTCTTGCCTCTTCTCACCTGCTGATCACCTCCTCCTTCCCTTTCTCCTATGGTTCACTATCCTCTCCTATCAGATTCCTTCTTCTCCAGCCCTTACCATTCCTACCCACCTGGCTTCACCTATCATCTTTTAGCTATCATTCTCTTCTTCCCCTGCCTTTTTATTTTGGCATCTTTCCCCTTCCTTCCCAGTCCTGAAGGGTCTTGGCCTGAAACGTTGATTGTTTGTTCATTTCCATAGATGCTGCCTGACCTGCTGAGCTCCTCCAGTATTTTATGTGTGTTGTTTGGATTGCCAGCATTTGCAGATGTAAGGGGTTTCTTCTTTATGTTACTGCGTATGTTAATCAAAACGGCTTCTTTGATATGTTAAAAGTAAAAATGCTTCTTTGTTATGGTAACTGGTGAGAGAGTGCTTTCTCTCACAGCTTGTTTGGGTTATAATTACTGATGAGAATTGTATTCATTTGTTAACCAATTGGGATAGATGTTATTCATTCTTGTGAGTTTGTAAGCTAGTGTTGCGGTGTGGGCTTTTGGGGAGTTTTCAGGGAGGAGAACGGAAGAAGGAGGGCATGCTGGATGCGCTCTGGTCGACCACCGAGGTTGGTCCCAGGCGGCAGGTCGAGGAGGTCGGACAAGATTGAATAGTGGACCAAAGACTTCGATAATTGAGCTTCAGTGGTTGTACACAAATTGACTTAACTCTGATAAGTTTTGGCGCCTTTTCTTTTCCTTTTATATATTGTATCACTATTAATTACCTCTGGTAAGATTTATAAAGTTTATTCTGTAAACGTACATGGTGTGCGGTCTGATATTGTGTGTGCGAGTTGGTACCATTGTGCATTTCACAGCATCCACGTATACGGGAGACACGGTTTGGCGGGTGAACAGGTTTTCCCCTACATACATCAGCCGATAGCATGAGCATTACTTAGACATTTGTGTTTATGTAAAGCATATATCTCAGTCCTAAAGTTTCTGTACTTTAGAAGGTATTAGAAGAAATGTCATGTTTACTTCTGAATGAGCAGAACAATAGCATAAATAGTTGTTTCTTGTGGATTGGGGCAGAATTTTTTTAAGAAACTATTGGGGAATGTGTATCAGCTGAATCCGAATCAGGTTATTATCACTGATATGTGCTGTGCAATTTCTTTTGTGGCTGCAGTGCAAGACATGAAAATTAAGAATTTTTTTTAAAAAGAGCAAAAACAGAATAATGAGATAGTGTTCATGGATCATTCAGATACCTAAAGGCATCAGGGAAGAAACTGTTCCTAAAACTTTTGAGTATGGCTCTTCAGGCTCATGTATCTCCTCCTCTGATGGAAAAGAGAAGAGGGTTTGACCCGGATGGTGAGGGCCTTCTTGTGGCACTGTCTCTTGAAAATTTCCTGTGGTGGGGAGAGTTGTGCTCATGATGGAGTTGGCCACAACCCTCTGCAGCCTCAAGTAGTCCTTTGTATTGGAGGCTCTATACCAGGCTGTGACGCAATCAGTCAGAAAGCTTTCCACTGCATATCTGTAGAAATTTGCAGGAGTCTTTGGTGACATACCAAGTCTCAAACTTATAATGAAGTAGAGTCACTGGCTTGCTACCTTCATGGTTGAATCCGTGTCTTCGGCTTCAGGATAGATCCTCTTGAGAAGTTGATGTCCAGGTACTAAGCTAATCACCTTTTTCACTGCAGGCCCCCTCAGTGAGGACTGGTATGTGTTTTTCAGAGTTCCCCTTCCTGAAGTCTACAATCAATTCCTTGGTCTGACGTTAACTGCAAGATTGTTATTGTGACCCCATTCAACCATTGATCTAACTCACTCCTATACACTTGCTTGTTGCCTCTTTTGATCCTCTGCAATAGCCCTTCCATACCAGGCATCTTCAATAAGATAGAGAAAATAATACTTGCTCTCCAGTTTTTGTAGATTGCTATTGCTTCTGGTGTTAAAAATGTTGTCTTTACTTATTAACTTTGCCACGATTTGCAGCATTGAAAATGCGTTCTGTGAATAAAGTGGAAAAAAATTTCCTTCTGACTGACCCTCATTCCAGCATTCATTACAATTTTTCCTTGGTGCTTTTTTCCTCATTAATCTTATTGCATTGCTTTGATCTGTTTTTCCAATCATGTGATCTTGATGGTGGTATTTTTCAAATGAATTTGAATATCTTGAATTTCTGTTAACTGAGGCAAGATTTTAAATATTGCTGATACTGTTTCAGAATATGATTACTTTTACCTGTCTTTCAGTGTATTTTTACTCTTTAATATGCTTGTACTTTGACTGTAAGTAGATTTGTAAATGCCATGTAAATTCCTAGACAAATTCCGATTGCATTTGTCATGAGCTTGTGGAGTTTATCATTTTCCACCAAAAGTTGATGCAGGGAGATTTGAGTTTCTTTGATATTCTTTAGGCTCTCAAACAAATCAATAATTTAGTTTTATTTCAGCCAAAGAATGCTTTTTTGTGTTTAGCAGGCAGGCAATACTTGTTAATAATACCTGCAGTTTCTTGGTAAAATAAAAGTTTCATTTCCAGCATTCTACCTACTGACACAATTGATACTGGTACTGGTAATTCAGAGCAAATACCTGGATGAATATAGCATCTATGCTGACAGGCAGTGCAAAGGGAGTTGAATGGAGTGCCATATTGAATTGATTAAACAGTTTATATGGGTAAAGAGCAGCTGTCAAACTCAGTTTGCTCAATAAACCTTCACTATTAGAGAACAAAAGGAATAGATTAAGGCTGAGGAAATTGAACACATTTTCTTCTCTATCAATGAAAGTTAGTCAAATTGTTGAGGTGTTCATAGTTGGCTCATGTTGAAGTGGAATCAGTTATTCAGCACATCAGTTCCAATACATTCCTTGTAGAGCAAACCAATTGGTCTCACTATCTCTGCTCACTATCTTATGGTCTTGCAAGTTATTTTCCCTTGTTTATACTGCCAATATTCTTTGAAAACCCTGATAGATGCTGCTTTTGCTACTCTTTTTGGCAATGGGTTCTTTATTATTACTATCGTGTGTTTCTCTTGTCCCCTTTAAATCTTTTGCCCATCACTTTAAGATGATGTTCTCCAGGGTGAAACATCCATGAAAACAAAATCATAATTACCTTCCTCAAACTACTTACAATTTTGTACATCTATCATCTTTGCTCCAGAGAAAACTATTGTAGGTTCTCCAATCTGGCATGGACACATTTTTTCCCTGCAACCATACTAGTAAATCTCTTCTAAGATTTCAAATCCTAAATTCGGGCCATGATTGAACACTGTGTTCCACTAGAGGTTTAACTGGCATTGAATAGCGATACAATATAGCTTCCTTTGGCTTTTCTGTTCTCTCTGTATGAAACTTGGGATTGCTAATTGTTGCGTTGCTAAACACACCACTCTGTTCTTGTACACTTTCTAAAAGTGCTGTTATGAATACCTGTAGTGCACAAGTCATCCAACTGTCTTGCCACAAATGGGTACTGATATTTTTAGTTAACTTCAAAGTCATAAATGCTGTGTTAATCATTGTTTCTTTCATTGCTTTTGCACTGTCAAAATACTGTTCTAGTCAATGTATTCTTTTGCTTCCTTGCTGGCCAGTCATCTCACCTAAGGCGTTTCTTTCTATTTAGCTAAAATTCTTAATCTAGGCAGCATTTGTCGACTGAGTAACAGATAACAATTGAAATTAATGTTCTCGTATCTGTTCTGAAGTGAGATTATTGACTTAAAACAGTAATGCTTATATTTCCTGTTCACAAAAGCTTTCTGAGCTTTTCTGGAATTTGGTTTGCTTCTTTTACCAAGAAACAGTTGTCATATGGAAACAACAATATCAACAGGTACTTTTTCAAGTCTCAGGGCATCCAGTCTTGTAAATGTTCTGCCGCTGGTCCTCCATTTTTATATTTAGAGATACACCAGGATAACAGGCCTTTCTGGCCTAACAAGCATGTGCTGCCCACTACACCCAGATTAATTTACTAATTTTAATTTATTAATTTGCACATCTCTGGAATGAGAGGAATTGAAGTAGTTAGAGGAAACAGGGAGATTGTGTGCACTCATTAAAAACAGCAGCAGAGTTGAACCCTGGCCGTTAACAAATGTAACAGAGCTACACTATCATATCTACTATGCCCACTTTGTGTCTAAATCCCAAAACTATTGGCTTAACCAAATTGTGGAATAGATTCTCCAAGTAGACTGCTTTCAAGAAGGTTACTGTTCTTGAGGATAATTGGGCATGGGCAGTAAATGATACAAATGGATAAATGAAGGAAAATCCTCTTGGCCCAAAATGTCAGCTGTTTATTCCATAGATGCTTAGTGACCTGTTGAACTCCTCCAGCAATTTGTGTGTTGCTCTGGATTTCCAGAATTTGCAGAATCTCTGTGTAAATGAAGGAACTATTGTGTTTTGTTCTGGTTTGACTGAGAAGTCGTTGTTGGCATTTGGCTGAGCAGCCTATTGAAGAAAATACTAATTTAAACATTATTGCTTAGGTATATTTCTCAGCAAACAAAAATGTACATGCTTGGTTGAAAATGGAATGAATACTAAATAGGCTAGTCAAATATTAGGATGGTAGAATCCAAAAATATCACCTTGCCATATCTTGGTCCTGTAGAGTTATTTTACATGAAGTTGCAATGCTGTGTTTATGTGCCCTACCTGTGGACACGATGTAAAAAAAAGCACCAGTTGCACCAGTTCCCAACTTGCATAAAAGCGTAGAAAACCTACAGCACAATGCTGGCCCATGTTTTGATTTGGGGTTTTGCGGGTACAGAAGAAAAACTAATCTGCACTGCTTTTAGTTGGCAGTTTTATACAGAAATGTATTGGGGTATAGTTCCATGTAAAAAAAAAATAATGTTAAATAAAATAAAATCTTATAAAATACCATACTTGCAGTAATTCAAATATTGTTACATTTGTGTGATTTTGATGAACCATATCATCAAGTTCGCCGATGACACAACCGTGGTGGGTCTCATCAGCAAGAACGACGAGTCAGCTTACAGAGAGGAGGTGCAGAGCCAACAACCTGTCTCTGAATATGAATAAAACAAAAGACTTCAGGAGAGCACAGAACATCGACGGCTTCTCGGTAGAGATAGTTAATAGCACCAAATTTCTTGGTGTTCACCTGGCGGAGAATCTCACCTGGTCCCTCAACACCAGCTGCATAGCAAAGAAAACCCAGCAGCGTCTCTACCTTCTGCGAAGGCTGAGGAAAGTCCATCTCCCACCCCCCATCCTCATCACATTCTACAGGGGTTGTATTGAGAGCATCCTGAGCAGCTGCATCACTGCCTGGTTCCAAAAATGCACCATCTCTGATTGCAAGACCCTGCAGCAGATAGTCAGATCAGCTGAGAAGATCATCGGGGTCTCTCTTCCCAACATTACAGACATTTACACTACATGCTGCATCCACAAAGCAAACAGCGTTATGAAGGACCCCACGTACCCCTCATACAAATTCTTCTCCCTCCTGCCGTCTGGAGCATTCAGGCTCTCACGACCAGACTATGTAACAGTTTCTTCCCCCAAGTTATCAGACTCATCAATACCCAGAGCCTGGACTGACACCTTACTGCCCTATTGTCCTGTTTATTATTTATTGTAATGCCTGCACTGTTTTGTGCACTTTATGCAGTCCTGGGTAGGTCTGTAGTCCAGTGTAGTTTTTTTCCTGTGTTTTTCGTAGTTCAGTCTAGTTTTTGTACTGTTTCATGTAACACTATGGTCCTGAAAAACGTTGTCTCATTTTACTATGTACTGTACATAGCAGTTATGGTCGAAATGACAATAAAAAGTGACTTGACTTATACATTAGTTGATTAGATGTTGTTACGAATCCCGTAACTGGAGAACTTACCAGCAAAGATAGAGGTCCGTTGAAGTCTGATGTCACTATTTTCAAACGTTTTTTTTATAAAGGGGCACAAAAGTAAGGTTAATGCAAACATTCAGATAATGCACATCACTAATACGCAATCTAAAGCACGGGTATAGTCATAATCATCATTAATCTCGGCTGTTGTCTAGGGGATAATATTTTTGTCCATTGGAAATATAAAGAGTCATTCAGAAGTCTTTCGAGGAATCACTGGGTTTCACGTGTTTTAGATGGATCGGTGAGAATGAAAAGAAGACTTGCCCGTGTCTTTATGACCACTGCGTTAAAATCAGGGGAGTGTTGGTTTCCCCATTGTTAGTTCGAAGTCCTTCTCGGTAGTATCAGCCACCTGCTCCCCAGGCAAAGGGGTTAGGAGCACACGTGGTGTTGAGTGGCTTCCAGCTCTCCCGGGAGCATTGAGCAAGCAAGTTCTTCTGGTACATCGTTAGGGTACCGCCTCCTGCAGTCCGCTTTTATCTTTACTTGCAGAGCTGTAGCTGTCCATCAAAGTAGGGGGATGCAATCCCCACCCCCACCTGTCCCGAGGGTGTTCGTGTTCATGTTCATGGTAGTTGTCATGTAGCCGGGACATGCACGTGACACAGGTGCCTCTAGGAACAAATGGTCAAAACCGTTACATTGTCTCTCTCTTCCGAGTCCCGAATTGATAGCGATCTTACGATTCTCCAGAAGGAGGGGGCTGCTCCCGCTCCTTCGGCCCCTCAGAGCTGTGGTACCTTCATAACAATAGTAACTAAGAGCCTGATTACCGTAATCTTGCTAAATACAAGGTGTGATATATGGAGGGAATATATGAGGAACTATTTGCATTAGTTGTGTCAAACTCTAGTAGTGCTGCTTATATTTGCACACCTCAATTTTCAGTACAAGCTAGCAGATACTTTAATTTTACTTCCTTCCACCCTACCTCTGTAAGCATTCCATTCTATTTTTTTCAATTCCTCTGTCTCTGTCACATCTGCTTTGATAATGTACATGTACCTCCAAAATGTCTTTCTGCTTTTCTTAATTGTGACTTCCCCTCTATTACAATGGACAAAATTCTTGACTGCATCTCATCTACTTCCATGTGTCTCCTCTCACACTTTTTTACCACCATTGGACAGAATGGTCCTTGCATTCCATGCCACCAACATCCACATAAAATGTGTCATTCTTCATAATTTCTGCCAGCTCCAACAAGATTTTATCCCCTTGTCTGCTCTTCTGTTCATGCCCATTGATTAACTGTCTAATGTTATTTTCCTCATACAACAACATGGAGTGCAATACCTTCCAGGAACCCAAAAAGGTGAAACAAGAATTAATTTACACTTCCAATCTGGAAGAACTTCATTTGGAATTCACAATGTGCCTTTCTCTACAGTGCAGAAACCAAATCAATTGTTTGATTCCTTTGTGGAGAATCTACTCAATCTATAGGAATGTCCTTGAGTTTCCATTTTAATTCACCATCCCAAGACACCTGTAAATTTGAACAGCACCTCATTCCAGACTTCTGGACTTTATATTGAATTCACTAACTTCCACTTTTCCTGATTGTACAAAATCAAATTCTTCCTGCCATGTTTTTTTTCTTTATTCTGTTCTCTCTGTATAGTCTGTCCCATTGGATGTGTACCAGTATGCTGGAACCACATCAGCAACAAATCATAGCACCTTTCACATTTCTATATGTGCACACACCATCAGAGAAATAAACATTTCTTGGCCTGATAGAGGGTCCCTCAGAAATGCTATTTTTATTTCCATTCAATAAATGTTGACTGATCTAATTTAGTATGCCCAGTATTTTCCATTTTCTATTTTTATATCATGTCAGCTTTGTTTTTCTTACCTTACACACAAGTTTAACTTGCCAGGCAGATCTTATCACCTTACCAGAAACAAATCATTACACAGACCTAGAAGTTTAATGTGCTAATTTGGGCTTGATCTATCATAAACTTTTGATCTACGAGTCCCTTTCCCATTGAAAACTAGCCTGCATCTCATTTCTGATGAAGAGTCATAGATCTGAATTGTTGATAGATATTATTATATTTCTTTGTACCTGCTGTGAATGGCCACAAGAAAATGAATTTTAGGATAGTACTTGGTGACATATATGTACTTTGGTAATAAATTAACTTTGCACTTTGAGATGCTGCTTAATTGCATTTTCTGTATTTCTGGATTTGAATAACTGTTGAACATTGCCATAATTGCATTAACTACCAATATTCAAACATTCTGTCTTGCTTTAGGGAACCTCCCTTTGATGAGTTTTGTTTATTTTGTTGATCTCTATAAACATTGGTGGCTGTGCAGACTGATAAATGAATTGATTAAATTCACATTGCCATCTAATTTTAGAACTTGCATAAATTTGAGTAAAAAATTAAGAGTAATTGTGAGAGCAGTGTTTTTTATTGGTGAATGTATTGTTGCTAGAATCAACATGTAAGGGGTTAACACTCAAGGCTGCATATACTTTTGTTAGAGGACTAGTGGCTGGATGTATTAATTTCCCTGGAGGTGTAGATTTGTTTCAGCATAAGTAGTCTTGGTTTGATATGTTGGTGGAGGTGGGGGGGGGGGGGGAGAGAATTTATAGCAAAATAGTAAATTCACAAATTAGGACTAGGATTAACATCTATTTCCAACATTGAGAAATATAGATATCTTTGGCAAGACCCTTAAATTTACAGATGTTCAGAAGCAATTTATTTACAAATTTCTGTTGCAGTTCTGAGATATTAAAAGCCAGTGAAAAGAAAGCCAGTATAGTTGTTTCGCAGACATTGGCGGTAAGACTGACTAATTTGCGGTGCCAACATCATAAATGGATTCAGGCAATGGCTAGAGACTACTAAGCATATGTTAGGTAGAGTTGTGCCATGTCCAGATAAATATTTCCTAACATGATTCCCAGTGTTATTACTGCATTATGCTATAAGTAGTCCTAGTGCATTTTATTTATTTTCTAATTAGCACAATTTGTTTTGCACATTGGTTGTCAGTTTTTCATTGATCTATTGTGTTCTATTCTGAATGTCTGCAAGCAAATGAATCCCAAGGTGGTAAGTATATAGTGACATGTATGAACTTTGATAATAAATTACTTTGATTTTTAAAGAAACCAGTATTGGTTTGAAGTTAGTCTCAACTTTGTAGGTTTTTTTAGGTTTACACTGTCCATGAAATGGCGAGTTTACTCCAGGTGATACATTTTAGTTAATCTTATTCTGTAAGAGTTCTGTTGTCCCTGTTATCTATCACCAGTTAACTAGCTTCAAGATTGAGATTTAATTATCACAAATGGATCAATACACAGTGAAATGCATTGTCTGCATTAATGACCAGCGCACCTGAAGATGTGCTGGGGGCAGCCCGCAACTGGTACAGCAAATTCCAGAGCCAACATAGCATTGCTACAATGTTTGGCAGAGCAGCACAACACAACAAGTAACAAAACACCAATAGCAAAACAAGCCCCATTCCTCCCATTCACCCACCCACCTACCAACCCACCATGCGCGCACACAATTCTCCAACCCCAGAAGAGGCCATCTTTGGCTGTCAGTGAACTTACAGACACTAGACTTCAACTTCCCCAGAGATTCATAGACTTAGCAGCTCTGGCCATTGGTTCTTGATCCTTGACATCAATTGCAAGACCCACTAAAAACCAAAAACTAGACTTCAACTTGCCTCAAATGGGGCCTCAAACACTTGACCTTGAATTTCAGTCTCGTCGATTCAAATATCAGTGTGTAATCAGATCTTCTTCCTCCTGCCCACTTGGAACTCATGACTCTGGAATCCTTCAGTACCTTACTGACCCTTGGAGTGGGGGGGGGGGATGTATGGGGGCAACCAACATACATCTATGTTGGTCTGACATCCAACCATGGTTGTCCCATGTCTGCTCTTTGGCCTTCAGACGTGGAATGGAGGCTTAGACTCCGACCTGACCTCTAATTCCTTCCATCCCTGTTCCTCAACCTAACCTGACTACTCGCTCTGTCCCCTAAACAATCACTACAAACCTAATAAAGCAAAAAAAAGTCGAATCTGAGCCATGACCTCGACAGAGACTCAGCTTGGTACCATCTTGAACTATAAGGCAGACCAATGAACTGCATATTTTAGGGGAAGCTTGAATAAAACCCCAAATTATGGCAACTTAACATACCACTACAAACTTCTTTCTGTGACTTTTAAGAATTTAGTGGTTTCCATAATGGATTTGTTGCAATCGTTCTTGCCACAGAAAATGAACAGTAGAAGAAATGTAACTGCCATAAAAATGTTAGTTAATTTTTCTGATTTATTTTCTCCTTAGCCAAAACAAGTCAATGCAATTTGCTCCATTATTAGGTAAATATTAGCAAGTGATTAGAAGCTGCATTATGCTATGTGCAGGTACTCGAATGATATTAATATGTTGACGCATCTACATATATCTATTTTATACCTAACCATAACTTGGGTTTGATCTACCGATCCCTAGTCTTTTGCTTCTACTTTGCAAAATTCCGTAATTGTGATTCTGCCTTGGCTCACTTGCTGCCAAACACCTCATATTTACATTACTACTGTTAAAATATTCCAGTGCTCTTCGGGCCAAACATATATTATTCATTCTCTGTGGTTACATCTACCAGTATTCTAAATTGCATTAAGTTTTTACTTGGCATCGTCTCACCTTCAAAATCTTACTGTTTCAGATGATTTCATGGATTCAGATTTCTTATTTTTATAATATTTCCCAGCTCCCCCATCCCAGAGTCCTCTTGTACTTTCCTGATTATAATAATTATGCATATTATTTGTATTTTCGCCCTCCCATTACCCATCTCCTTTTACACATCTGTTATTAAGACATTTTAAAACACTTTTTGATCCTATTATTGCTGTATTAACTCTGGCTTGGTATCGGTGTCAAATTTTGTTTGAATGTTGTTCCATTCTACTTTGTTATTGAAATAGAAGTTGCTGTACAGAAATGAAAATAGATCAATAATGCAGCATTTGAAAATTCAGTGATACAAGCATGAATATGAGCCAATTAAATCTTAGACTAAATTGTTCAAATTTAAAATAAAATTGCTTCTTGATTTGCTTGCCTTAATATGTTGAGTATTCAATAAAGAAAATTATGTTTGTGACCTATTAAATTTGATAAATTACAGATTATAAATCATTGTTTTTAATCATCAGAATATAAAATGTTTTTATACTTTAAATGCCAACACTGATTTCTATCAGTGGCCTGCAGCTTTTCACAAACTGAATTTCAATTTTTAAGCTCACCAAACCCATCTGTTAACACTATATTCAAGCCAAAAGGTTGCCATGCCTAAGAAGCACTTATGTAGATACCTTGCCGAGGTTCCCTACCTGGGGTCCATGGATCCTCGGTTAATAAGCCCCATTCCCTCTTGTGGATTGTTACTGATAATGTAATGGGGAAATTGATTATAACTTGTGCTGATTTTGTGTAAAATGTTTTTAAAAAATGAGAGTAATTCTTCATGGAAATTTTCCTTATTTAAAAGAAATGTAGATTTGATTTTTGAAGAACCACTTACACATGCAAGAATTAACATTTAGGAATATTAAATTGTAAAGTTATATTTTGTAATCTAAAAAGTTGTGGATTTTTTGTCAGGTTATTCTTCAAATAAGGAGCAATTATGAAAGGATTATATTCAATTAAGTTCTCAAAATTACTCAGTTTAGAATTTTTTAAATTTTCTTTTTTGTTGAGGTAGATGGCAAAGGATAGAAAATGGAAGGTAAGGTTTTCTAAACTGTCAAATCATAGTCGAAATACACTTGAAATTTGTAGAGGTTTAATTAAACGTATAAAATAATGATTTTGACTAGACAGATACTATTTGAACTTAAGAAATATGCAATGTTTTTCATTGGGGATGCATGACCTTCAAATGCAACTACTCTCTAATTGTAAACACATCTGTGTTTGTATATTTCTTGTTTTGTCCGTCAGTGCAAATGCTGCCTGTCACAATGGAGATGCCTCCTGTCCCAAGTCAGCTGCTGGTGTTGTATCAATGAAAACCACAGTCTTTCATTTGTAAACCACCAAGTAATAAGAATTGTGGAAGTGGGCACCATTTCAATCAGTCGAGAGAATACAGTTAGTTCTGCTATAATAAGAATTTCCAATTGGATCGAATGCAATTGATGACTGAGGAAGCACAATTTGTATTCTGTAGGCTGAATTTATTATTATAGCGTTCTCATTGGGATTTAGAGAGCTAGTTAAGAATTACTTTGGAGATTGACAATCAGAATAAAAAGCAGTCTTGGAACAGTTATTTACATTTAACTTACCTGCAGTAATGGGACACCACTATCTCTTGCGTAAACAGGTTGCTAGTTTAATTGTGCATGGCCATTGAAAATTGACAAACAGTCTCTCTAATGATACTTGTGCAACGATACTCCATTAAGCAATGGAACATATAGCCTTTAGAAATTTTAGTTTGCAATAACAAAATTAACTTATCTTTTATAAAACAACACACACAAAATGCTGGTGGAACGCAGCCCGCCAGGCAGCATCTATAGGAAGAAGTACAGTCGACGTTTCAGGCTGAGACCCTTCGTCAGGACTTCGTGTAGTTAGTCCTGACAAAGGGTCTCAGTCCGAAACATTGACTGTACTTCTTCCTATAGATGCTGCCTGGCCTGCTGCATTCCACCAGCATTTTGTGTGTGTTGCTTGAATTTCCAGCATCTACAGATTTCCTTGTGTTTATCTTTTATAAACACCTTTTGTTTTTGAAAATTCCATGGGGAAAAAATAAACTCTGGAATCTAATCCCCTTTTTGCCATTGATTGTTGTATTTATAATGCTATTTTGTATAATGGAGTTTCTTAGGATCGCAACTATTTCATTATCGAGCAACTGCTTTAGAAAATGCACCAGTGAAAGTGACCATCGCTTTCTTTCCTCAATGTTTTAACTTCTGTTTTTTTGAAATAGGCTATCAACAATATTTGCTATAAACTGCAAATACCAAAACAACCTTAATTGATGTCAGAAGCGGGTGTGTATGTTTATGATTGTACAGTGATCCATCCCATTTCCTGCAACTGAGTGTGCACATTCAAGATCTGAACAACTCTCAGGCACCTAACACAGCGGGGCTCCAATGCTGTGAACTGTTAGTAATTTGTTCACAAATCAGAAATGCAGTTGTGAACACATTCCCACAAGGCAGAAGATGCCTATCGCCCTCAGTAGTTGACAGCTTCATCCCACCAGGATCCAAACGTCATAGGTTATACATGAGTCAGGCATTTGTATGCTGTGCAGGGCCTGTACTCTTAAGTGAGCACCTCCAAAAAGAGTGAGTCTAACCATTTTATTTTGACAATTAATAATATCATTGAGTTTACCACCATCAACATTCTGATGAGTCACCACTAAGAGAAACTCAACTGGACCAGCCACAAATAACATGATTGCAAGAGCAGGTCAGTAGAGGGTATCCTGTGGCAAGTGACTCGCCTCTTGACACCTTGATGACTTTCAGTGATCTGCAAGAAACATGTTAACATCATTAGGGATTATTCTCCACTTGTTGAAATGAGCGTAGCTTTAAGAAAAATCAAGGGTACTTGAAACCAACTAGGACAAAACAGCCTGCTTCATTGGCAGTTCATTCATGTATTCCCTCAACAATATTTGTGCTATTGTTGCAGTGTTTACCATTTATAAAATTCTTTTCAGTTGCTCTTCCAGACCACTCTTGAGAGCTATTTCCTTTTCTACGTGGAAGGTTACGTTGTGACATAAAAGTGCTTATGTACAATCTGTATATAGTTGATAGTAGATGCTGACCTTGACACTTACACCCACACTACCCAAATGAATGAATACATTAATTTTTGTAAAGACTCCATTCTCTGTACCATAATTTTTCAGTTTGTATTCCTTGTCCTCAAATGAGAATTTCTACCATCATACTTTACAGGGTTCTTTACCTGTTTAATTTTCTTCATTCTTGTTCTTCTCAATCTTCAAAAGCACATAGTCTTTTTTTTTCCATTTCATTAGTCTATATAGTTAAAGGAATATTCTTCCAATTTTTTTATACTTTTAGCGTAATGCCACCACAAAATCCATCTTTCCATCAACATAGTCAATATCTTGTCACAGTCTATGTGAAGCATTGCTGTTATTGTGCCTTCCTTATTTTATAATAAATTTCACTGACCATTGAATATCTGAATTGCAGACCTGCTATGATTTTGAGCCTTGAGCAGTTCCACTTCAGCCTAATGACGTTGTTCTCCACTTTTTAATATGCTTCCTGTGAAGCTGAACATAACTTCAAGAAACAACATGCCATTATTCGGTTAAGCTCATTAGTCTTCTGATCTCAGTGAGTTCATTGGTTTACGTTAGTGATTCTATGCCAAATGATTAGGGTGATTTGAAGGATGATAATCAAACAAATTGTTTTTGTTTTGGATGGTGTCAGTTTTTTTAACTTTGTTGGAACAGCACTTATCCAGGCAAGTGGAGAGTATGCCATCGTGTTCCTGATTTTTGCCTTGAATTATAGAAATGCTTTGGGCTGCCACAGGGTGAGCCTGTTGCTGCTGTAGTAGCTTTAGTATATGAGTGGTTGAATTCCTGGTTAATGGTGACTTTTACCATGAAGAGGATGCTGTGATGGTAATGTCATTCAATGAAATAGGTAGGTAGGTAGTTGGGCTTACTCTCATTGAAGATGGTGATTGGTTTTGTGGTGTGAATAATACTTGCTATTTATCAGGTCTTGTATGCATGGTGGGAGACATTCTTGTTTAAATAAATGCTTTTATAGTTTTAACTCAATATTGATGTTAACATTGGTTGACCAATAATTGTTTCTAATAACAAGTTGGTCATAATCCACGAGTTACAGAAAAAAATAATCAGCATTTCTCTTTAGTGTTTTTTTTAAACTTTGGTAAAAGTTGACTGGATCTGACTGTTCATTTACCTTAATTTAACTTGAGATATGGAGCAATTCATTAAATTGCATTTGTTGTTTAAGGTCTATCCCTGCACTTACCTTTTTAAGGAAACAAATCAATTATTAATTTCTTCTATGTAACGATTTAGTAGAATTTATAGCTGTTAGGAATGACAGCTAGAAAGTGAGATAGTTGTGACCGTAATGAGCAGAGTCATAAGCAGTCAGAGTATGGAAACAGGTCATTTGACCCATCATGTTGATACTGCCCAGTGGGCATGTATCTGTATTAATCCCATATAGGCTCCTTTTTAATAGTATTGGTGATTCAGCTTCAACCATCGCTATCGCCATCTCTGATAATATTTTCCAAGTACTCGCTACTTTCTGTGGGTGGAAAAAGTAATCTCCCTCAGATTCTTTCCAAATTTGTTGTTCCATACTCTAAATCTGGTTTATTTCATTTTGGATTAAATTTATAGAGGAAAAGATTTCTTCAGTCTACCCACTCTTTACTTCTCAAGTTCTGATTTGTAGATTATATATGTTTGACTAGTGAAGATGTTATTTAGTAAACTTTTATCTTAACTATTTGACCTCTGCATTTAGAAAATTCATAGATTTCTGTTGTCTTTGAGATGTGGCTCATAAGAAATGGAAGGTGGTTTTCTGCAGTCTTTAGAGCTTTTGGGCAATGGTACTTAGCAGTTGATAGAGGATAGTTGATGTTGATAGAGGATCTTAGCTGTTGATAGAGGATCTTTGACTTGCAGAAGTTAGGTGGAAGGTCTGTTTGCTCATAAGCTTTGTAATTATAGAGATTGGCTTCTGAGTGTACATCGACTGCTGTGTAACTCATGGAGTTTTGCTGACCTTGGTGCTAGATTGGATGTAATGTAATTGAACATTGGAACCAATGATTTCATAGTCGGCTATTTGTCCTCTAGCCTGTTCACCATTTAATAAGATCAGGACAAATCAACTGCGTCCCATTAACCCATGCTAGCGTTTCAAACTCTTGCTTTTGAAGTATCCGTACATCTGCCTTAAAAATAATCAAACTCTTCTTCTGGCGCTCTTTTGAGCAAGGGTATTCCAAAGACTGGTGGCCACTTCAGAAGTAACATTTTAGACAGTCTGTTGAGCTGTGTGACCTACTTCTGAACTATGTTTAATGAAACCTAAGTTCTGTTATTAACACTTCCAGAGAATTTTCAAAGTTCAAGTTAAATTTATTATCAAAGTACATGTATGCTATCATATACAACCCTGAGATTCATTTTCTTGAGGGCATACTCAATAAATCGAATAACCATAATAGAATCAATGAAAGATTGCACCAGCAGGGCATTCAACCAATGTGCAAAAGACAGCAACCTGCAAATACAAAAAGAAATATATTAAAATAATAAGCAATAAATATTGAGAACATAAGATGAAGAATCCTTGAACGTGAGTCAGTAGTGTGAACATTTCAATGATGTGGCAAATGAGGTTGAGTGAAGTTATTCCCTTTGGTTCCAGAGCCTGATGGTCGAAGGGGAATAACTGTAACTGAACCTGGTGGTGTGAGTCCTCAGGTGCCTGTGCCACCTTACTGATGGCAGTAGCAAGAAGAGAGCATGTCCTAGCGGTGTGGGTCCCTGATGATGGATACTGTTTTCCTGCTACCATGCTTCTTGTAGATGTGCTTAGTGGCGGGGAGGGCTTTACCCACGATGGGACTGCTACTTTTCATAGGATTTTTTGTTCGATGTCATTGGTGTTTCCATTCCAGCCTATGATGCAGTCAATATACTCACCGCCACATATCTTTAGAAGTTTGTCAAAGTTTTAGATGCTGTGCCAAATCTTCGTAAACTTCTTGGGAAGCAGAGGTGTTGTGCTTTTTCTTTGTAATTTTACTTGTGTTCTGGGCCCAGGGCAGCTCCTCTGAAGTAGTAACACTGAGGAATTTAAAGTTGCTGATCCTCTTCATCTCTGATCTCCCAATAAGGACTGGCTCATGGACCTCCGGTTTTCTCCTCCTGATTCAATAATCAGCTCCTTTGTCTTGCTGACGTTGGGGGAGAGTGTGTTGCCATGGCACCACTCAGCCAGATTTTCAATCTCTCTTTTACATACTGATTTGTCACCACCTTTTCTTGAGCCTATGACAGTAGTGTCGTCAGCAAACATAAATATGGCATTGGAGAATAATACTATAAAATCTAATGTGAGAAGAGTCCATAAATTGGAAATTTAAATTTAAGCATTCTGTTGAAAAGAGCTTGATGAAAGGCAAAGCATGCAATATTATTATGCAGCTCTGAGCAGATAGTTTTAAATCTTTAGCTTGAACTTGTAATTTCAGCTAAAATGCAGTCAACACCAGGGCCAAAGAAAAGGAAGCAATGCCAAAGTTGAAATGCGGTAAATGACCTGATCATGGACACTCTGTCACACAACTTGAGTTTTATGACATTAGTTCATCATGTATGATGTGAAATTGTATGAAATCTTGTATTTACTCACACAGTTGTGGTAAGTGAAATTCATTGATAGACCATGACTTATTGCTCAGTCTTATTATTTCCTGAGGGATAATATCACCTTCAAACATGGCAAGTGTGCGAAGCTCTCCCACAACCTGCAAAGGAAGAAATTAAGGATCCAGTTGCACAAGGAGATACTGTGGCCAAGGTCTTGATGCTTGTTGATTAGTTTTGATGGGATAATGGTATTAAATGCCAAGCTGTAGTTAATTAAGAGCATACTGATGTATACTTTGTTGTCCAGATTTGCTATGAGTAAAGAGCTAATGAGATTGGATCTGCTGTGGACCTGTTGCACTGGTAGACAAATTGGAGTGAACTCTCAGGCAAGAGTTGTAATGTTTCATCATCAACCTCCCAAAACATTTCATCACTGTGGATGTAAGTGTCACTGGATGATGATCTTTAAGGCAGGTTACCGCATTCTTCTTGGGTACTGGTTTAATTGAAGCATGTTTGAAGCAGGTAGTTATCTCAGACTGCTAAGGCTAGAGGTCAAAGTTCTCAGTACTTGGCCTGTACCATGTCTGGGCTGTATGATTTTTGTCGGTTCATCCTCCTGAAGGCTGCCTGCAAGTCAGCCTCAGAGACTGAAGTCACAGGATCTTCAGGGGCTACGGGAGTTCATCATTGCTCCTTGACGTTTTGATGGTCAAAGAAGGATAGAACTCATCTGGAAGTGAAGCATTATTGTTGCCTATGTTTGTATTGATCTGAGCACACATACAAAGCCCTGTTTATTTTGATCTCTGTACGCACAAAATGTTGAAGGAACCCTGCAGGTCAGGCAGCATCTATGGATGGAAATGAGTGTTCCATTTTTGGGGCTGAGACCCTTCATAGCTTCATAGGACTGGAAAGAAGGACCAGAAGCCAGAATAAAAAGGTAGTACAAGCTGTCAAGTAATAGGTGACTGCCAATGAGAAGGGGAAGATAGGTGGGTGGGGGACGGGAGATGAAAGGGAATGATTCGAGAGTCTTAAGAAGTAAAAAGTGGAGGAAGTAAAGGGCTGAAGAAGGAGGAATATGATAGGAGAGGACAGTAGACCGTGGAGTAAAAGGAAGGAGAATCAGAAGATGGTCGTGAGGGTGGGGCAGGGGAAGAGAAGGGAGAGTGGGCCAGAGGAATGGTTACCAAAAGTTCAAAAAAATGCTGTTGAAGCTGCCATGTTCAAGACTACCAAGACGGAATATGAGATGTTGCTCCGCCAACTTATGTTTGGCCTCAACATGGTAGTGGAGGAGGCCATGAACAGACATGTCAGTGTGGAAGTTGAACTGCATGGCCTCCTAGCTTCTAGTAGCCATGGTAGTGTAGCAGTAAGCATGACCCTATTACGTTGGAGTTTGGAGTTCAATTCTTGTGCCACCCTTAAGGAATTTGTACATGCTCCCACTGAGTATTTGTGTGTTTCTTCTGGGGTGCTCCAATTTCCACCCACATTCCAAAGATAAACCAGTAGTCATTGTAACTTGTTCTGTGATTAGCCTTGGGTTAAATAGATGGGTTGTTGGGAGGTGCTGCACATTGTGCTGTACCTCTAAATAAAATAACACAAAATAAAAACTCATTCTTTCTTCCCTCCCTCCCCTCTCCCACCCCCCTTCTCTCTCCGCACCCCCCCCCCCCGCATGCCCTCTCCCTGTCGCTTGCCAGCTTGTGTTTCTACCCTCTTTTATTCTGGCTTCTGGTCTTAATAAAGTCTCTTGTCTCAACGTGTCACTTGTTCATTTTCTTCATAGACACTGCTTGACTTGCTGAGTTCCTGCAGCATTTTATGTGTCCAGCAGTTCTAGAACCTCTTGTGTATTAATCCTGAGATGCTTTGATGGCATCTGAATGTGTGTGATTTATATCTCAGCATTTTGTATTATCACTACTAATTTTCAGTACTGTGTTGATGTAATAAAGGTAGTTCAGTATGTTGCTGAACTTTTTAAAGTAGGAAACAAAGTGATATCTAACATGATCTGTTGAACAACATTACTGTTTAAAAATCTCTGCTGTATGGACCTGCTGACTAGTCTCATGCTCTAAGTTAGCTCTATTGCTGACATGTGAATAAAGATTTAATTTTTTATGTAATCTGTATAAGTACATTTAACTATATTTAAATAAAATTTATTCTAGCTTTTTATTGATCTAATTTGGACAAATTCTGTGCAAGAATCTCAGACTTGGGTACAAGATTGAGTGGCAAATACTAACAGAATCTTCATGCTAACATTTAAACCAGTAATGGATTTTTAATCAAAATTATTAAATAACTAAAGCTTGTGTAATATTTGAACAAATGATCTGACTTTGTAGCATTCTAACCACCTCCTGTGAATTATCCACAATTCTGATGGAACATTGATGCTGTTTTTCTCGCCACATGCTGCTTAACGTAGACTCCACATCTTTAACACGCAAGAAGAACAGAGTACCTGAAATAAGCCCACATGGTCAGAGGGAAATTATGCATACTCCATACAAATAGCACCCAGGTCCTTGGAATGGAGGCAATGGTGCTAACTGCTGCACCAACACTCACGAATCCAAGTCAGAATCGGGTTTATTATCACTGGTGTATGTCTTAAAATTTGTTATTTAATGGTAGATATACAGTGCAAGGCAGTAGAGGTTTCAGATCAGTTTTCCTTCTCTTGGATGAGCTGCCAACCGCAGTTGACAAGCCCCATCTACCTGAAGTAACTGATTTTATCCCTTGTGTCAGTAGAAACAATTGAAGCCACACGTGAAGTCTAAGAGCTGGACTTGGTTGCCAGAGGTTATTTGGGATGCAAGCCATTAGGAGCATTTAATAGGTAGTGGGAGCTTATTCCCGCTATCAACCCCCGGCTATAACAACTTTAAAGGACCTAAATTATGGAACAAAATTATTAAAAGTTACAATAATTAAATTTTGCAAAAAGGGAACTCGTTCATGCTCTGTTAAGAAAGCTCATGGTGAGGGGGAAGAAACGGTTCCTAAAACAGTTAGAAAGGGTCTTTGGGCAAACACATTAACCTGAATGCTATTTTTCCCCTGCCAATATTTTAATTGATAACCAGATGAAAGGTATGATTATTTTGCATAAATCTGTAAGCAAAGTACAACTACAAGTAATTTTTCAAAACTGGGTCTGGTTTTCTCATGTTTCATAAGTTGAGCTGTCTGAAGCACAACTGAGTTTTTGCATTTACAAAACAAAAATAAGTGAATGCAATAATTAGTATCTAAACATTGTACTGGTTATTTTCTTTTCAAACTTTTGCAAGACCTCTTTGGTAACCTGACAAACAGAAACTCCTTTTTTAAAAAAAAATTGACATTTTCTCTGATTCCTCATTTTCCAGGTGTCAGTTGTGATGCATGTTTAAAAGGAAATTTTCGAGGCCGCAGATATAAGTGCTTAATTTGCTACGACTACGACCTGTGTGCATCTTGTTATGAAAGTGGGGCTACTACTACAAGACATACAACTGATCATCCAATGCAGTGCATATTAACAAGAGTAGATTTTGGTAGGTATTTTTATAAATTACTTTATTTCTGTTATGAATAAAATAATTTGCTGTAAAGGCTACAAAGAAAATTTCCTATTTAGTATTGATTTGTTCAGGTTCTTTTGAAATGAATAAAATAATTTGGGGTTTATCGAACATTTTTTTATGTCTTTATCATCTTGTGCACCTAATATAAACTCTGCTTGCCTCTGAGTACTTCAGGCTCAAAATTTTTGCAGTTTTAAATGTGACAATTTTTGAGTAGATCTCATTTACATCAGTTTTATTTTTGCATAAATTAATGTCAAATGAATCAAACAGATTAAGAGATAATTGAAAGGAGGGATGGAAGGCAGAGTGCAGAGGATAGATGTCAGTGGTGATGTTGAGTACAGGGTTTAGTAAACCCTGATAGTACTTGGTATTTGTGATTTTTTTTTTATTTGGTGGTTGACAGAGGGGCATGTGTAGATGTGCATGGCAGATGTTGGGCATTTTGTTCTTAAGAGTTGGGGTGGTGGGTGACAATGGAAGGTTAACATGTTCATTACATGATGTTTAATAAATGTTGTAAATTTTGCTTGTAGAGTTGGCATTATGCTTTGGAGTTGTGCATTGTGCTTAAGCAATGTAAGTCCCTGCCAGCAAATTAATTCTCCTTTTGGCACCATCCTCTTTGAAAAGTTCTAATTTTCTGGTTAATCACACTTTCATGATGGTGGGATGTTTGGGTTTAGGCACTAGGGTTCATCGCTGCCTCTCTATAGTAAGCCTTGAGCATAGTTTAGTTAATTTCCAGCAGCACTGTTGGGGTTGGGGGGGGGGTGTGGGAGAATTATTTTATGAACAAATAAGATTGTTGTTATTGGTTTTGCCTAAGAAATGTGCTGTCATTTTGTTCGGCAGTGTTTTATACTCTCATCTACTTCAAAGTTTCATTATTTGTTTGCAGCAAAATTCCATTAGAGTTCTGGTTCACTGTGTCTAATTTTGTTTTGAAGTTCAATTTTCACTTCATTAATTGTTTAACTACCTTAAAGATTTTCCATTGATCAGATTTTTCATATTTCTGAGCATAAATGTTCATTGGTGATGGTACCTGCTGTATTTAATTGATCCAGGGAAACTATAAAGAAATTCCTGAGATTTTTTAAACTGGGTGGAGTGACATCCTGATGTTTTCCATTTACTATATTTACAGTGCCACCTACTGCTAGAAGTCACATAGAGCCTTGAGGTAATTTTTGTATAATTACCAAAGCAAATTTCAAATTTGTATTTGAACTATAGAAATTTAAAGTTCTCAGAAATTTAATAAATTGCTATTTTCAGAAGGAACATCATGGCAAATTAGAGTGTAAATATTCAGAATAGTGGTGGCAGTTGGCTCTTATTGGACTTTAGGTGCAAACTTAGTTCAGTAAAATATTTGGAGGACAACTTGAATACTTTGTCATTTAATAACGGGACAACAGTTGCCCTTTTCAATGATTGATTGTTCAGAAGATAGTGCTATTTGTAGTTAGGTTTGAGTTAATTACCTCTGGCCACAGTGTTTGGTACTCCTGGTGGAGAGAATTGGTGTTGACTACAAATAAGATGCCAACTAAGTTCTACAAAATTGGGGTTGTGTCAGTATTTGATCATGTTTCTAATCAATTGGTTTAGAAATTTCTGATTCGGTGCAAGTATTTTTTCAGAAAATTGTGCATTGAATAATGTGATTGTATAACTGTGCTCAGAATATTGAAATACTGGATGGTTAGTGTACATTAGAATGACTATAATTTTATTGTGGTATGTACTTTGATCTAAATTTTCAATTCTCAAGCCACCATGCCCTGACATTAAGATGGACTATTTTCTGTATGTACTGTTGAAACATTGAAATATTGGTAAAGGAAATTAGAGTTTCAGTTTTCATTTTTGGGCCTTAGTTTAAAAAATATCTACAAATTATTGTTGTTCCATTTTCAAGTTTTGTATAAACATGTCCTGATGAAGCATCTCAGCTGAAACATCGGCAGTTTACTCATTTCCATAGATTCTGCTTCGCCTGCTGCATTCCTCCAGCATTCTGTGTGTGTTGCTCTGGATTTCCAGCATTTTGCAGAATCACTTGTATTTTTCTATAAACCTTCTTGCTTCTGCATGGCATGCCTCTGCAAAACCAGTTCTCCCATGGCCTTAATTTTTATTATCTCAATAGTATTCCCTGTTTTTAGTTTCTTTTCAACATACATCTCTCCTCAATCCTTATTATTAAATTGAGATCACACTTACCTTCCAATATCCTGAAATCTGCTACTATCCCTTGTACTTTGTTTTATTTTTCAATACTGAAATTAATTTATGATCTGCTCAAGTATAAATCAAAACATGTATCAAAAGGAATATATCCAAACAAACAACTGTTTACTTCTATCTAATCTTCGTCACAGTGAACTTTACCCACATTGCTATGAGCTTCAATTATGCTTTTATCAATTAGAAGCACTTGACAGCATTTTGAAACAGTACTTCACCTTCCTAATGTTAACATTTATTTTAAGAGGACTAGAATATAAAAGCAAGGATGATATGCTGAGGCTGTATAAGGCACTTGTGAGGCCTCACTTAGAGTATTGTTTTGGGCCCCTTAACTAATAAAGGATGTGCTGACATTGGAGAGGGTTCAGAGAGGTTTGCAAGAATAATTCCAGGAATGAAAGGGTTATTGTATGAGGAGCATTTGATGGCTCTGGGGCTGTACCTGCTGGAATTTAGAAGAATGAGGGGGATCTCATTGAAACCTATTAAATGATGAAATGCCTAGATAGTGTTTGTGGAGCGAAAGTTTCTGAAAGTGGTGGAGTCCAGGAGCAGAGGGCACAGCCTCAGCATAGAGGGGTGACCACTTAGAACAAGATGAGGTGGAATTTCTTTAGCCAGAGAGTGGTGTGGTGATTCTGTGAAATTTGTTACAAGTAGTTGAGAAGGCCAGGACATTGGATTTATTTCAGGCAGAGGTTGATGGGTTCTTGATTAGTCAGGGCATGAAAGATTATGGGGAGAAGACAGGAGCATGGAGATTGAGAGGGAAAATGGATCAGCTATGATGAATTGGCAGAGTAGACCCCATGGGTCAAATGGACTGATTTTGCTCCCACCTCTTCATGCTCTTATTGAACGAATCTCTTCAACCCGAAGAAACCATGATGCAATGGAAAAGCCTCCATCAGACCAAGACACTTGCTTTACTCCTGATTTGAAATCTGAACAAAATTGTAAGAATGTTGACTCGACTCTGGACACAAAGGAATATAAATAAATCAAATAGGTTTTTGAGTATCACATGTTTTGACTGTAAGGATAGATAAACAGGTTTTTTTCCCCAAAAATTGGAGACAGTTTGTTAATTGTTTCATGAACATTCTTCTGGAAACATTTGCAAATGCTTTTGTCTTAATTTCTCTATTAGAGGATATTGTTGATCTAGGACCAATTATTCAATGGAGCTTCCATAAATAATCAACGTTCAAAGTACATTTATTTATCAAAGTACTGTGTACAACCTTGAGATTCGTCTTCTTGCAGGTAGCCACAAGACAAAACACAGTAGAACCTCTTTAAAAAAAAACCCACTCAGCAGTCTGTCAAACACGTGTGTGTGTGGGGGGGGGGGTGGGGTAGGGGGAGAAGAACAAATTGTGCAATTAAAAAAATACGCTGAACATTAACCACAGAGTCCTCAAAAGTGAGGCCACAGCCACAGAGCTAATTCAGTGCTGAGGTGAGTGCCGATGGTTGCAGGTGAGAGTAGGTGTCAGTGCTCAAATTGTTCAAAATAGTAAACAAAATACATGGACCCTGTAACCTGCAGAGTCTCTGAATGTGAGTTCACAGCTGCGGAGCCCATTCAACATTGAGGTGAGTGAAGCCCAACCAGGAGCCCAATGACTGCAGAGCAGCAACCACTCCAGAACCTGGTGATGTGGTGTTTTAGAGAGAGGAAAGTATTTCCAGTTAGCTGCAAGCAGACAGCGCTGAACACCTGTTTGTTTTCCACTCTCATCCTCAGCTATTTTAATATTGTTTGATGCTTTAATCAGCATGGAGTAATGAAGCTGACCACGACTTGGACTTGTGCTACAGCATACATTCCTAGTGATGGCTGCACTCAAGTCTAGTTAGCTAAGTCACCCAGGTCACAAAAATCCCCAGATTGTTTAGTCAGCTCAAAAGTAATCCTTAAAAGGGAAATTACAGGCTGCACTCGATTACAGTTCAGAAGAAATGTATCTAGAAGAGGTATATATCTTGTAGTTTTTTGTAAACTGTCTGCAACATGTCACTGTTGGCCGCTGGCGCCATCATATCTGTTTGTACCAGGAATAATGTGATTTACTGTTAGTAATGAGTACAGTGCTGCAGTAGACAGAGTAGCTGCTCTCTCAGGGTTTCAGTGACCCCCTGTTTAATCTTGACCCCTGGTGCTGTGTTTGTGAAAATTGCACATTCTGCTTGTGACTTCTGTGGGTTTTCTTTTGTGCTCTGGATTTCCCCTTATCCCTTATCATTGCCATCTGTAAACTGCTGTTTGCCCTTGCTTTATAGGTGATGGGTAGAATGGGAGTGTGTCCATATAGGTTAGAGGAATAGTGGAGGGAATGTAGATTATTGGAAAAATTAGTGGGGGGGGGGGGGCTTGCTCTGTGAGTTGGCATAGCCTTAGCCAAAATGGCGGCCACTAACATCATTCGAAAAAGAGTAGAATATTAGCTGTGCATTTTGTTATTCATCAAAAAACATAGAAATGTTTACATGGCCTCCTCTATGGAACCATATACTTGTTAATTTTCATAATTTGAGGAATTGTGAATGGAACTATCATAGGTTAACGTGAAAGTTCATTGAAGCAACTTATGTTCAGCAGAAATCCTGATGTAGTACACTGAGGATTAGGTGATTATGATTGTGGCTTGCAGAAGTCTCGCCCATTTACTTTGTTGTGAAATATAATAATACTTTGTAGAATGCTTTCAGTAGGTTTCAGTTGGTACATTTAATGTTAGAGAAATATATACAGTATACATCCTAAAGTTCTTTTTCTTTGCAAACATCCATAAAAACAGAGCAGTGCTCCAGAGAATGAATGGCAATTAAATGTTAGAACCCTGAAGCCTCGCCCAGCTCTCCCGTCTCACGCACTAGCAGCAGCAAGGCAATGACTGCCCCCCAACCAGCAAAAAAAAACATTGGTGTCCCCCACCAAGCACTCAAGCGTGCAGCAAAGCATCAATAAAGACTCCAAAGACTGCTCATTCATCCGGTGTTCAACATTCCACAGGTTCCCTTTCCCTCTCCCCCCCCCCCCCTCTCTCCCTCCCCCTCATAAGGGGAAAAGAGATGCCCCCATTTCACAACAAGAGGGGAGACATAGCAAAACAACTTGCTGATTTATAGTGTTAAAAGTCAGTCGCCTCGCTTTTTGGAAGCCTCTTTGTCTCTGGGCATATGACCAACAGCAAGCCCGCTGCTTCTGTTGCAAGATGCAAGCAAAGGAGTTGCCATTTTGCACCGTCATCACTCAGCTCTGCCTCTTCTTTAATCTCATCTAATTTCTGCTTGGTGTTACACTTGATTAATTACTATCTTCATGCTAAAAGTGGTTATCACACCTCTGGGTTTCATTTCATTTGTGAATGTTTGAGCTACTAATGTAATGAAATCTGAGGCTGACTAGTGTTAGAATTGAATTAGTGGCATAGATGCAGGCTGTGGATGATTAAGGTTGATTCCTGGGATAGTGAGCTTGTCACGTGAAGAGAAATTAAGCAGACTAGGCCTATACTATTAAGTTTAGAAGGATGAAGTGTGATCTCATTGAAATATAAAACATCACTCTAGGCCTGACTGTGTAAATGTTGCATTAATGTTTCCCTTGCTGGGATGTAAGGACTGTGGGTCATTACCTCAAAATAAAGACTTGTTTCAGTCAAAACACATCTACCACGTCCACTGTGGTAGCTCATTCCACCCTTACAACACCTCTGAGTGAAGATATAATCTGAGATGGAACTTCACCTTTTATCCTTAACCTATAACCTCCAATTCTAGTGTCACCCAGCCTTGGGAAAAATCCTACATGCATTATCCTTATTTATACCCCTCATAATTTGGTATACCAAATTAAATTTTGCCTCTTTCTCCTGTGCTACAAGGAAAGTCCTGCCCTATTTAACTCCGGTCTTTTATCTATAACTCAGGTCCTGGCAGCATCCTTGTAAATTTTCTCTGTAATCTTTCAAGATTATTGATGTATTTGATGTAGGTAGGTGACCAGAACTGCACACAATACTCCAAATTTGGCCTCAGCAATATCTTGTACAACTTCAACATAGTATCCCAACTCCTGTACTCAGTGCCCTGGTTTATAAAAGCCAATGTGCCAAAGATCTCTTTACAACTCTATCCTGTGATTCTCTTTACAGCCCAGACAATGGTGTGCAGGTTTTACCCTGGTTTATCTTCTCAGAATGCCACAACTCACACTTGCCTGCATTAAATTTCATCTGCCATTTTTTCTGGCTGATTCAGATCAAGCTTTGGTAGCCTTCCTCATTATCTAGTCCAGTGCCAATACTGGTGACATCTGCAAATTTAGTTTACTACATTATCGTCAAAATCATTATATAAATGGTAACAATAGACCCAGCACTGATCCCTGTTGCACACCACTAATTACAGGATTCTCCTGCTATCCAGTGTTCAATCCATTTGACTGCTTCATCTTGAATTCCAAGCAACTTAACCTTCTGGTCCATTGTAGGACTTTGTCAAAGGCCTTACTGAAGTCCATGTAGACAACGTTTACCACCTTTCCTTCATCAACTTTCTAGGTAACCTCCTCAGAAAACTTAAGGTTGGTGAGACATGAACTGCCATAGTTAAAGCTATGTTGATTATTCCTAATCAGGCCCTGACTATCCAAATGCTTATACAGTGGGTTCTGGTTAATTGGACACATCTGGACCAGTACATTTTGGCCTAATTAGCAGAAGTTTCATGGAAAGAGTTAAAAAGGTATAAAAAAGACAAACTAATTTTAACCAAGTAATGAACTATGCATTTAAATAAAATACAGAACAAATTTGAACATTACTAATACTGCTACAGTACTATAAAACTATTAGTTCCTAACAGTTATTGGGGGAGGAATTCAGTCAGTGTACTCTCTCTGCGTGTCCTTTTGATTGACTGTAAATGAACAAAATAAGCACAGATACCTAGTGCAGATAATGGACTGCTTTATACAATGCTTTCAATGATTGCATCTTCGAAACCTTCATCTTCATTTTAATGTTCAAGTTGACTGTTAATACCTTCAAATTCTTCGTAGTTTCTAACTTGCTGAAGTAGTGAAATAGTTTCATTTTCAGTCCTGGCTGTTTCTTGCATCTCCAAGCCTACAGTGAGCAATACAGTTCTAAATTGTCTTGCTGTTTATTTCTTGCCAAATATCAGTGACAAAAAATGCTTGCTTTCTGAATTCAAACGCACACAACTGACACTTTTTAAAAACTATTAGCCTCAGGCACGATGTAGTGTCTAATGGTGAAATGCATGCAATTGACGCTTGTTAGAATCTGTTTGGCAGTGGTCTCCTGTCTCAATTAAGTGGCATAATGTCCCTAAATTAAACTAGGGATTCCCAACATTGGGCTCACTGGCCTATAATTTCTGGGTTTATTCTTAGAGCTTTTCTTGAACGATGGAGCTGTATTAGCTATCCTCCAGGTCTCCAGCACCTCACAGTGCCTAAGAACATTTTAAATATCTTTGCCATGGTCCCTGCAAGTTCTGCACGAGTTTTCCACAAGGTTTAAGGAGCTGCCTTGTCAGTCCTTGAGGATTTATCTGTCCTAATTTGCCTCAAGACAGCTATAATCCAGATATGGAGCATGTTCTTACTACTCCTTTGCTTCAGTTCTGTAGGTAAATCTATCTCCCAGTTAAATACAGATATTCAACTCCATGCATAAATGATCTTCAATAGAACCAGTTTTGTCTCTTGCTACTGGCCTGGAGCGCGGACAGACAGGCGCCGCCTCTAAACCTATTTAGCATACCGAATGTTCACGAGGAACCCGGTGCTAAGGGCTCAGGGTTTCATAAGCAGCAGAGCAGCTACCTTGCTGTGATCTACTGAAAGTCATCCCTTGAGCCAAACTTTTGTCGGTCAATAGATCGTACCTACCTACCGGGGGGGCGGGGGGGTGCGCCCTGTCGCACTCCTCGCCCGGTTGGTGGCTTGCTCTCTCTGGACTCCAACCACCATGGCCCCATCACGGGGACCTCTGGTCCTTGCCTTGTCCTCTCACTCCACCCACAACCAGTGACGTCTGGTGGCTGGAAGCTGGAGTTCGGGCCCGGAGGCTATCTGATGAGGCAGTGAACCCATCAAAACTGCTTTGGTACCTAAAGACAAACCCATTGAGTTCTTTGAGCAGAAAAAAAAAGTGAGCTATTGGGACAGAAGCAAGTACTGAGAGAACTAAATTGCAGAATAGTCTGGACATAAGGAACCCCCTTCGAGTATCGCTATCTCCCATCATCCCTCGATGGGACCGCCTTGTTGCAGGGAAACAAGCTCAGGGCTCCAACTGATTCAGCGATATTGGTGTGTTGCAATGATTTTATGTTCATACGAGGAAAGTATGCACTGTGTGTTTCAATATCCAAACGTTGCTTAAAATTTTATGACGCTATTGACTTATAAGTGACTTATAATTGACTTATCACTGTATTCATGCAAGGAAAATGTGTGCTGTGTGCTTAATATTAAATTTGTTAGATAAACCCTTTTAGAAATGAAATTGAGTGTATTAGCCACTTATAAGTGACTTATAGTTGACTTATCACCTATATTCTGGTCATGATTAACACCACCTCCCCCTCCACCCCCGTCAGCCGGTCCACAAGAATATTGTTAATATTAAACCAGTCCGTGGTGCAAAAAAGCTTGGTGACCATTGGTGTACAATGTTTCACTTTTGAAGGCCTCCCATTTACCAAACATTTCTTTGCCTGCAAGCAGCACATTTAATCCACACCTGCCAGATCTCTTCTGATGCCATCTAAATTAGCCTTTCTGTAAATTAGAATGTCAACCCAAGGACATTCTATCCTTCTGTAATTATCTTGAAATTAATTGACTTATGATCACTAGATCTAAAGGCTGTTTTCTTGAGGCAGCAGGAAGAGTAGAAAGAGTCCATGAAAGGGAACTTAGTTTTTTTGTGATGGAGTGAGCTGTGTCCACAACTCTACAATTTCTCGTGGACTTGGGCAGGACAACTACCATACTGTGGTGAACTACGTATACCTGTCTGGACACGCCCCCTGCTGACTGCTCCTGTGGCTCCTCCCACAGACCGCTGTATAAAGGCGATCAAGGCCTGAGCTCAGCCTCTCAGTCTCCAGGATGTAGTATGGTGGTCACTCACTGCTTGTTCCTTCTTCCAGTCAATAAAAGCCAATATCTCGCCTTACGTCTCAGAGTGGGTTATTGATGGTGCATCAATTTTATTGACTGGAAGTTTTAAAACATGGAAACCGTTTTACGTCCGGAAAGATTGGATTTGGACCCCCAAGACCCTGAAGCAGCTCTTGCCTTTGAACTCTGGCTTGCATGCTTCCAATCATACTTGGACGAGGTTTGTGCAACTGAACCCACTGTTATGTACAGAATTCTCCTCTCGAGGGTCACCCCAAAAGTTTATTCAATTATCAGAGACCTGCCGACCTACGAAGGGGCACTGGACGCCCCCAAAAGACAGTACCTGCGGCCGGTGAACACCGTCTACGCATTACATCGTTTAGCTACCCGGCGACAGCGGCTTGGAGAATCGAGCGCCGAGTTTCTCCAAGCACTACAGACACTCGTCTGAACTTGTGACTGCAAGACGCTCACAGCAGAACAGCATGCGGAGCTGCTAGTACGAGGTGCCTTTGTGACAGGACTGAGGTCAGTGTACGTGCGTCAGAGGTTGCTGGAACAAGCTGATCTTACCTTACGATTAGTGATCGAGACAGCCGACACTCTGGAAGCTGCTGTGCGCAACGCTGATGCTGTCCAGCCGCGCGATTCCCCGCCGGTTCTGTGGATGCCTCAGACCCCCGCCGGTTCCCACGAGCGAATTCGCCAACGCCGCTGCCAGTCGCGATTCCACGAGCTCCCCAAACCCGACCACAGCTGCAGCCCATTAAAAGCCCGTGCTGTGGAGTCGGAAAACATCCCCGAAAACGCTGCTCGGCGCGAGAAGCGACCTGCTCCAGCTGCGGAAAGTGGGGCCATTTCGCCAAGGTCTGTAAGTCTAAACTATGAGCGGAGTGCAGCGCTGCGGGTGAGACATGGGGGCTGCCATCTTGCATGTCTGGATGTGGGCGGCCATCTTTGTCGGCGTCAGCATGCCCAGCCCCGACCCGTGTGAGACGTGGGGGCCGCCATCTTGCATGCCCGGATGTGCGCGGCCATCTTTGTCGGCGTCAACATGCCCCTCCCCCGACCCGCCGGTGTTTACCGGGCACCAAGACGGCTCAACTCTGGTCACGATAACCCTCGACCAAAGTGCCCCACACCAGCTTGCAAGGTCAATGATGGACATCCTGGTGGAGGGGCACAGGACTAGATGCCTGTTTGATACGGGCAGCACTGAGAGGCTGTGCTCAGGCCTTGATCGCCTTTATACAGGGGTCTCCTCTTTCCCAGGAAGTCTGTCACTGGGACCACCCTAACAGTTTGGTTGACGTTCCCAGGGCCAGTGCTGCTCCGGAGACATGTGAGGAGTACTAAATACTCCCCGCTGGTCGAGAGGGTTCACCTTCTACATGCGAACCCCCAGTATGTCTACGTGGTATTACCTGATGGGCGGGAGGACATGGTCTCCATCTGCGACCTGGCGCCCGCAGGTGCAGCAGACCACTACCCTGAACACTCTCCGGTAACTATGAACCCTGTACCCGAGGTGACACCGCGCACACCAGGCCCTACACAGACTCCTCATGACACTCATATACCGGGCGTTTCGTAAGCATATATACCAGGTGCTTGCGTGAGGGATCACTGACGCCTAGTGGACTGGAACCAACACAACCTCCGTCTCCTGTGCAATCACCACCGCCAGCATCTGTGCAATCACAGCCGGTGCTACGTAGGTCACAGCGACAGATTCAACCACCTGATAGACTTAACCTGTAAGAAACTTCGCCACATGGGGACTCTTTTAAAACAAAGGGGGTTGAATGTGGTGAACTACATATACCTGTCTGGATACGCCCCCTGCTGACTGCTCCTGTGGCTCCTCCCACAGACCCCTGTATAAAGGTGATTGAGGCCTGAGCCTGGCCTCTCAGTCTCCAGGATGTAGTATGGTGTTCACTCACTGCTTGTTCCTTCTTCCAGTCAATAAAAGCCGATATCTCATCTTACGTCTCAGAGTGAGTTATTGATGGTGCATCACATACCAAGCCATAATGTATCTGGATAGGATGCTTTCTAAGATGCATCTATAAAAAATTGGTGAGGGTCAACAGGGATGTGTTGAATTTCCTGAGCTTTCTAGAGTTATGATGGTGAAGGCAGAGCTGTAGTCATTAGACTCTATAGCATACTGCCAGAGGAATTAGTGGAGGCAGGCACTTGCAATTAAAACATTTTCTAGATGAACATTTGAGTTGGGTTCCCAGGAGAATAGAGGAATGGAGTTGTAGAACTTTGAACCTAGCCCTAACTGCTTAAAGGCATAGCTATCCATAAAAGAGAAACTGGAAAATTAAAGAAGCACATTTTGATGTGGCTGTAAATGTTCTACTTATTTTTGAGAAGCAGCTGTGGAATGGATCCCAACGTTAGGAAGTGTAGAATTTATCCACTCCCTTCCTCTCCTGTTTTTTATTGTTTGTATGTAAAATGACACTTCTTGTATCCATTTTTCTAATGTTTGAAAATAATGTCAATGATGAGTAATGAAACCATTGTTCATACTTGGCAACAGTGTAACCATCAAACATGACCAGAAGCACAATATTTTCAATTCATTGTGCTTGCATAGTATGCCATAAATCTAAATTCAGTTGAATACTGAATTTCTAGAAACCAGAACATTGTTATGGACTTTTGGACTGGGACTTGAGTAATTTTTTCCAGTTTGTCTCGTATGTGCTTTGTTACAGAAGCTAATAGTGTTAATTTCTTGTGGAATGGTTATTGTAGACTAGTGGTCACCAACCTTTTTAAGCCCAAGATTCCCTACCTTGGCCGGAGTAAAAGGCAAGATCGACCCCACATCAATTAGTTACACACATGCGCACCAGGGCAGAAAAGACTGGAAGTAAAACCCCGCAACCCAGAAGTAGAAATAATATATAAACACCAGGGGTACCCACCCCTTTTTTTTGCATGACGGACCGATTTAGTATTGATAATATTCTTGCGGACTGGCCGATGGGGGCGGTGTTAAACACGACCGAAATACAGCGATACTCAAAGCAGGTTCCTTATGTCCAGTCTATTCTAGTTTTCGTGGCTCACGGCTTCTGTCCCACTTGCCCACTTTTTTTTTCTGCTGAGAAAACTCAGCAGGTTCATCTTTAAGTGCTGGGTGCTTGGACTCAGGGTACTGAAACTGTTTTGAGACACTGCTTCATTAGACAGCCTCTGGGTCCGAACTCAGCCTCCTGCCGCCAGACGCTTCGGTCAGGTGTGGGCGGGGTTAGAGGTCGTGGCGGTCACAGTCCGGAGAGCGCGGCTGACCGAGCGGGGAGTGCGACAGAGCCCCCGCCCGCCCCCCTTGTAGGATCTACCGGCCAACAAATGCTTGTTTCAGTAGATCACAGCAGCGGTAGCTGCTCTGATACTTACGAAACGCTGAGTCCGAATTAGGTCATCTGCGAATATATTAGCACTGGATTCCCCATGAACATTCAATGTGCTAAACAGGTTCAGAGGCAGCGCTCCAGGCCAGTAGCGACGGCACTTCCTGCCAGCTGCCTGAGGACAACTGGTGATCCCTGGTGCGAGGGTGTCACGGCAGTTAGGCGACTGATGACCTTGCGGGTGTTCAAGTTCAACAATGAGCGTGACAGGGAATGAGGAAAGGTGCAGCTGACTCATATTGTTTCCTCGTGGCCCGTTGTTTGGGGACCACTGAATTACACTGTGTAGTGCGGGAGAGCTACACGCATGCGCATTGGACAGAAAGAACAGAACTAAAACCCCGCAACTCGGAAACAATCCCTCAACAGTACTTGAGTATTTATTATTTTTGGGAGTTCAACTGGGAAAGTCTCAAAGATCAACTAGTCGATCGCGATTGACGGGTTGGGGACCACTACTGTAGACCATGCACCCTGTTTTCCCCCGTGGTTGTAGGCCTACCTTAGGCTTACAGACAGTGTGTTCAACTCTGCCACTGTCCTAACCTCTCATTTATCATTTTGCTCAGGAGTTGCTGATCTGATTAAATCATCTGTATGGATGACAGGCAATATAATTTTCACCGTACCTTGGTACATGTGACAATAATAAACACATTTAAGAGAATGCTGATTTAAGAATGCCTTCATTATGTTCAGTTTCTTTCTAAATGTAATCGCTTAATTTAGGGAGTAACTGGTGTTGAGTTTTAATTGATAAATTGTAATTACAATTTCAGATCAATTCGTTTACAATCTCTTGTAAATATGAAATCAGGAAAAAGGTTTTCAAGTGAGCGATACTACAAATAGAGATTTTGCTCTAGAATTTCCCTTGGAACAATATTGTAGCACATCTGTGATTTTGTCTGAACATTATCTATATGTGGGAAAGAGCTTTCATTGCTAATATGTAACTGTGCAGTAATATAATTAGAATTATAATACTTGGGTGTATATCCACATTAATATGGTGTGAACTGACCCAATTAAATATCTTTTTGTGCATGGTCGAGTAGTTGCCTGCCCAATTTTAATTGCCATGTCAAATTGTCAGAGGAGACCAGAAATTAATTGTTTACCTGTTTTTTTTAAAATTTGCAAATAATAAGTGAATACAGAAGATAAATCAAATTTAAATCAATTCTTTCAATTTTCATCTCTAACTTGAGAAAAATATATTTGCCTTGATCTTTAGACTGTTATCTGATTTTTCAATATTACTTTTTTTGACAATTAATTTCAAGATTTATCCACATTTTTCTGTGGGGCTTTCATTATGACATTTAAGAATTGTGTGTTCTTCATTACATCCTTTTGGATGTGGAAAGGCAAGGTTTCAGAACCAACGAGAGTAAGCAATTCCTCTCCACACAGCTTGCTCTAGTCCAGGGGTGGGCAAACTTTTTGACTTGTGGGCCACAAAGGGTTCTAAAATTTGACAGGGGGGCCGGACCAGGAGCAGATGGACGGAGTGTTTTGGTAATACACCTCATAAGAGAAAATAAAATATCAGGGGATATGTAGAAAACATGTGCTTTAATTTCAATTGAAAATGAACAAATGCATTACAACAAAATATGTCTTTGAAGTCCCATGGTATTTAGCTATTTATTGAAATGACTTTTAAAACACTGAAAATTAAATGAATAAAATACAGCTTTTTTTAATAGTAACAGTTATTATTTTAAAGCACTGAAAATTCTGTTATCCTTCAAGATATTATCATCATCACTTTCCTTCTGACTGTCTTTATTTCAAAAACGGTAGGAGATGCAGGTCTACTTGTCCTGCTCCTTCTTATTCAATTGTCCCCCGTGCCAAAACTCAACAACGACCAGCACAAAGACAGACCAATGACAGCGCGCCAGTATGCGGAGCGCGTTATTTGATCTGGAGCGCATTTTTTATTTTGAGAACGTACGTGCACCTGCGCACTACTCGTGTCCATCACTTAACAGAAATGACATGTAACATGTAAGGCTTATTGAAAAAAATATTTTCAAATGCATTTTTTACATAACACAACGAAGAAATTTATTTTTAATTTCAGTGGGAACAGTGTTGTTGGTCTCCCTTTTTAGCCAGCGTATCAAAGTCTGGATTTAGTTTTGTTGTGGCGATTCTCAGGATGGATCTGAGGTGTTGGTCAGTTAACTTGGATCTGTGGCTGGCTTTGTTGATGTTCATGGCGCTGAATGCCTGTTCACACAAATAGGTCGAGCCGAAAAAAGAGTAAAGCGCAAATGTGGAGTAATACGCTGCACCTCAACAAAGGTCAATGTATATAGAGTGCGTCATCTATTGGGAAAACACCAGAATTGCGGGGAAAAAACGTTAACAAGGTTTATTAATATAATTTCATCAAGTTCTGCGGGCCGGATTAAAAAGCTTAACGGGCCGCATATGGCCTGCAGGCCGTAGTTTGCCCATGCCTGCTCTAGTCAGTATTGTTTGATTTCATCTGCATTGGCTTTGATGTAAGTGACTTGGATGTTTTATAATCAATTTATCAGCCAATGCCAATGTCTAGTGTAAGTTAACTGATTAAGAGTGCTTTTAAACCTGTGAAAATTAACTACTTTATAATGCATTATATAACTAGAATTAATTCTGAAACCTCTTGTGAGAAATAAGAAGCTTTTCAAAATTGCATGTTATTACAGCTAGTTCAATGGAGAATGGGGAAAGGTAAAATCTTAACCACTAATGATCCCTTGCAGTATGGCAGAAGCAATTTTGACCTCCTGTTGCATTTTTCTAGACTGTAAAATAATTTTCATGAAACATCTTAGGTTAGCAAAACATGTTGATAAGGGTTTGACAGATACTTTTAAATGGTATGATGTCCAATGTCTTCCACTAAAAAGATGAACATAGTTCACCAACAAGGCTTGTGCAGTGGTTAACAAGAACCATATTTGTATGAGGTGCTTCTGTAAGTTAAAATGTGTAATGGCACAGAGTAGCTGCAGCATGTGCATCTTTGAGCATCATACCTGTTAGCATAGTAGCTAGTCGGAACATCTTCTAAAGCTAACTGTTAAGGGAGTTTGACTCTTTCTTGCAGCTGTCACTGCCACTTGTTAAAATTCTAAAAATGAAAGGCTGGCGAGTCAGCTCGGCCACATCATGGAAGATCGAGTCACTGTTAGTGGTTGACTCAGTTCCCATTTTCCATCTTAATCTTCTGTTATTGAACATCATGCTTTAGTGAAGATATTACATTAAAATACTTGACGTTTGCACTTAAACGTGTTCTTTATTGCTGAATATTCTCAACTGTCTCAATCATTTCACAAAGGCAGACAGCCAAATATTTTCAGTTGTAAAGTATGGAAAGAGGTGAGAATATTGTATAGATAGTTTTCTAAAATTGGCACATTATCTTTATTAACTTTAAAGATTAGAGACAGTAAAATCTCTGATTCAGTGCTGTGCTATTGTCAATTAATTCTCACTGACCCTTTTCCCTTTGTCCTGTGCCTACTGGTGTTTGTTTATTATTTATTTAAAGATACAGTGCAGAATAGGCACTTCCAACCCAATGAGCCGCATCACCCAACAACCTACCTATTTAACACCAGCCTAATCAGAGGACAATGTTACAATGAACAATTAACCTACTAACCAGTCCACCTTTGGGCTGTGGGAGGAAACCAGAGCACCTGGGAGAACATACAAACTTCCTTCAGATAGCTCCAGAGTTGAACTCCAAACTCTGAAATGCCCCAAGCTGCAGTAGTGTCACGTGGACCACTATGCTACTGTGGCACCCAGTACCAGACCAGCCCTCTTGCCAGTTCACCTGTGCCTTTCTCTCTTGGTCTGATATATTCAATATTTCAGACTTCATGTATTTCTGTACCTTCCCATTACTGCATTCATTGGTGGATCAGATAAATTGATTCAGCTTGGTTTGTTGTCACCATTGATGCTGTGATTAAAATCTGCCCATTTCCAGTCATTCTGCTGTAACCATGGCAAGCAGAATTCAATTATATTTACAGAAGTATACATTCATGAACTTTAAATAGTTGAAAAAAATTAGTTTTAGACAAAATTACTGCTTGAGTTACCCCAATTTATTTTAAAGTAAAACCCATCCATAACATGAAACATGCATTACATTTTAACATAAAGGTGGCTTTAATAGCTTGTTTTAGAGTGTGATGGTCAGTGATCAGTAGAAATACATTGCCTCCTAAATGTGCTGGTTTCTTGTAAGAGACTCACTTTGAACTGTCAGCTTCCTTTGCAAAGTGTTGATGTGGTATTACATGTGCATGAAGACAAATTCTGCCGACCAATCAGTCCTAGCAACAATGAAGGTTACTATCATATTCCCATGTACTTTTTTCCATCAACCATCTATTTATCCTTGAACATTGATTGTATCTTTGCTTTAACTACTTTGTTAGTATGTTCTGGTACATTCTAAGACCTCAATTCTAAATCTTATAATTAACCCGCTCAGTCTCAGAAGTCATACAATTCTGTTAAATTTCTTTCAGTGGCGTTGTAGGATAACGAAGTAGGTTTTCAATGCTTGCAGAGAGATTTAGGCCAGTTAGAAAAGTGGGCTGAGCGATGGCAGATGGAGTTTAAAGCTGATAAGTGTGAGGTGCTACATTCTGGTAGGAATAATCCAAATAGGACATATATGGTAAATGGTCGGGCATTGAGGAATGCAGTAGAACAGAGTGATCTAGGAATAATGGTGCATAGTTCCCTGAAAGTGGAATCTCATGTGGATAGGGTGGTGAAGAAAGCTTTTGGTATGCTGACCTTTATAAATCAGAGCATTGAGTATAGGAGTTGGGATTTTGTACATGGCATTGTTAAGGCCAAGTTTGGAGTATTGTCTACAGTTCTGGTCACCGAATTATAGGAAAGACGTCAGCAAATTAGAGAGAGTACAGAGGAGATTTACGAGAATATTATCTGGGTTTCAGCACTTAAGTTACAGGGAAAGGCTGAACAAGTAAGGTCTTTATTCTTTGGAGCGTAGGAAATTGAGGGGGGTCTTGATAGAGGTATTTAAAATTATGGGGGGGATAGATAGAGTTGACGTGGATAAGCTTTTTCCATTGAGAGTAGGGGAGACCCAAACAAGAGGACATGAGTTGGGAATTAGGGGACAAAAGTTTAGGTGTAACAGTGGTAGCTGTGTGGAACAAGCTTCCAGTAGAAGTGGTAGAGGCAGGTTTGATATTGTCATTTAAAAAAAAATTGGATAGGTATATAGACAGGAAGGGAATGGAGCATTATGGGCTGAGTGCAGGTCGGTGGGACTAGGTAAGAGTAAGCGTTTGGCATGGACTAGAAGGACTGAGATGACCTGTTTCCGTGCTGTAATTGTTATATGGTTAAATTTGCAAGTACATTAAATCCCACCCTTTTTCCTTTAGTCAACAAGCTTGTCAAATTGCATATGTTTTCATTTTTGTTCTCTGTACTAAGGAGGAGAATGTTTTTAAGAAATTGCTGCAAAATTGAGTTTACAGCTTGACTTGATAATTTTGCGTAGATCAGGTTTACTTTGGAGAGAATTGTCCTTTGGTATTTATACACTTGTAAAATATTCAGGCTGCTGTATGTGTTAACCTATACATTATTGTTTTGCAGATTTGTATTACGGTGGGGAAGCCTTGTCAGTTGAACAGCCACAGGCTTTTACTTGTCCTTACTGTGGGAAAATGGGGTTCACTGAAACAACTCTCCAAGAACATGTTACTTCAGAGCATGCAGAAACATCAACAGAAGTGGTAGGACTTTACGAACAAATGTTTTATGATGTGGATGAGACTTACAGGGCTACTTTATGGCCCTTAAGTTGTCTTGATGGAATTGAGTCCAGCGCAAAGTTGCTTTGGCCATACTGGGTTGGGGTTGTGATGCCTTACATGAATTACTTAATGATTGTTTGACTTTACTTAATAAAATGGTACTCTCATTGTTGTTTCAGTATATTGAGTTTAATTTTAAATCATGTTATGGTGGCTGTGAACCTTTAACCTCTACGGTGCTTGTTAATGACCATTACTCCAAGATGAATTCACTCCATTTACTAGTTAAGGAAATTCAAATAAACAATCTAACCTTTGCTTTCAGTGCTCCAGTACTAACCCTTCTCCATTTTCTTTTGCACCTAGTGCGCATTCACCATCATTTTTGCCATGCCAGTGATTTTTGTTTTGAATTCATTTCTATCTACTTTCATGTGTATTTTGGATGCTGCTTTGGAGCCAAGCCTGGTTTTGTCTACTTTGTTTTTACCGTCCTTTTGTACGACCTTTACTCTTTATCATCTTCCTGTCAGTGAGGCATTTCAGCTTTAATTTCTTCTATATCTCAACAGTATTCCAAGCCGTTACTGTTCCTCTGCTGTCCTATTCTTTTGTCATTGAATTCAGATTGTTAAGAATTCATGATTGCGTTTTCTCACTGAGAGATAGACAATTACCACCGCTGTCTCTGTGTTACATAAAATCATAGGTTACTCCAATCTCCTGCTCTTGAGGTGCCAACTCCTTCTGTGCATCTTGCATTGTTTGTTTCCATTCAACTCTCCTTGAAATATATTTCCTTCAGCATGCTTTGCCATATATTTCTGAGGGTTCTTTCCAAGTGTGACCTCAGTACTCGGTAATATGTCTTAAACCAACCTAAGCCTTAATTTACTCTTTCCCATCTCTAATGTCATTAGTTTACTGTTTGGCTGTAATTGCACATATACATGTTTCTTAAAATTTTTACGGCCATACTCCTGATGGTGCCTGTATAAAAACAAAAACCTCAGTATCATTGTTGTGGACTGGTAAATAGAGGATTTAGAGGGAAGTTGGCCAAATGTGGGCCTTAGATAGGCAGCTTGGTCGACATGGATGAGTTGTGATGAAGGAGCAGTCTCTGTGCTCTATTACGTTTTCCTTTAGAATGAAATATAGTACTGTGGACAAAACTCTAGAAATCTGATTTTTATTTTAGTGTTTAGGACTTTATTTTAATTAATTTTGCTGAATTTTCAATAGCATTCCCAGTACTCTTATTATCCTGAATTACTTTCAAAGTCTTATGAACTGGTGATAAAACTCCATTATGCTTTCATTCTACTAAACTGTTACATCAAAATATGTCGTCCATGTTAAATTTGATCTATACATGCCTGTTTTATTCGATTTGAATATTATCAATATGATTTATTTGATTTGAACCTGTAAAAACATGACTTATTTATATATGAAAGGCAACAGTTTGATTTGATTTCTTTTTGCTTGAAGCTCTGGTATAGCTTGAAGAAATAGAAGTTCCAAATATTTAATACTCTATGACAATGAGGGCATATACAGTTGAAAGGAAAAGTTTGTGAACCCTTTGCCATTACCAGGTTTTCTGCATTAATTACTCATAAAATGTGGTCTGATCTTCATTTAAGTCAAAATAATAGACAAACACAGTCTGCCTGAACTAATAACACAATCAATTGTGCATTTCATGTCTTTGTTGAACATGTTATTTACTCATTCCTTGTCCAGGCTGGAAAAAGTATGTATTTAATAACTGGTAGAACCTTATTTAGCAGCAATTACTTCCACCAGGTATTCCTCTAGCTTCTGATCAGATTTGTGCAACAGTGAGGAGGAATTTTAGACCATTCCTCTATACAAAACTTTCAGTTCATCAATCTTTCTGGGCGACCTTGCATGAACAGCCCTCTTCAGGTCATGCCACATCATCTCAATTGGTTTAAGGTCTGGATTCTGACTTGGCTATTCCAAAACACAAATTTTCTGCTTTTTAAACCATTCTATTGTTGATTTACTCTCATGTTTTGGATCACTGTCTTATTGCATCCTCCAACTTCTATTAAATTTAAAGGTGATGGACTGCTACCCTGGCATTTTCCAGCACAATGTCTTGATACAATTTTGAATTAATTATTCCATCAATAATTGCAAGCTGTCCAGATCTTAAGGCAGCAAAGCAGCCCCAAGCCATGATGCTCATTGGTGTTGATGTGTGGTGCCCCTTTCCTTTTTCCTCCAAGCATATTGGTGTGCATTTTTGCCAGAAATTTCAACTTTTATATCATATATCTACAGAAAATTGTCACAGAAGCATTGTGAAACATACAGGTGGTCTGGTTTTGACTTGCAGCAGTTTTTTTTTGGGAGAGCAGTGGTGTCCTTCCATGAACACCATTCTTGTTCAGTGTTTTTCTTGTATTGGACGCATGAACAGAGACATCAGCAAATTCTAGAGATTTCTGCAGGTCTTTTGGTGTTAACCTTGGATTGATCTTTGCAGAGCGCTGACTCCTAGGGAGTGTAACAACAGTACTGAGTTTCCTCCATTTGTAGATCAGTTCTCTTACTGTGGGCTGATGAATATTCAGGTCTTTAGAAATGCTTTTGTAGCCTTTTCCAGCTTCATGCATCTCTACAGTTCTTCTAAGGTCCTCTGTAAGTTACTTTGATTGAGGCATGGTGCACATAAACAGATCTTTCTTGAGAATAGTAGGCTCTGTCAGTAACCTGACCTTGTGTGTCTTTTTTTATAGGGCAGGGCACTTCTACAACCCACACCTCCAATTTCATCTCATTAATTGGAACACCTAACTCCAAATAGCTTGTTAGAAGGTATAACTCTAGAGGTTCACACATGTTTTTGAACCTGGACTGTGATTGCTTAAATGCTGTACTCAGTACTGACAAGCAGAAGAACGTAAGAAATAGGAGCAAGGGTAGGCCATCTGGCCTGTCGAGCCTGCTCTGCTATTATATAAGACCATGGCTGATCTGACCATGGATTCATCTTTACCTACTCTTAATTCCCCTACTATGCAAAAATTTATTCGACCTCATCTTAAATATATTTACTGCAGTAGCCTCCACTGCTTCATTGGGCAGTGAATTTCACCGATTCACCACTCTCTGGGAAAAGCAGTTCCTCCTCATCTACGTTCTAAATTTACTCCCCCCAAGTCTTGAGGCTATGTCCTCTAGTTCTAGTCTCACCTACCAGTGGAAACAACTTTTCTGCCTCTATCTTATCTATCCCTTTCATAATTTTATATGTTTCTATAAAATCTCCTCTCATCCTTCTGAATTCCAGTAAGTGCAGTCTCAGGCGACTTAATCTCACCAAATGGTCTAACCCCTCAACTCTAGAATCAACCTCCTCTACACCATCTCCAAAGCCAGTAAGGAGATTAAACTGCATGTAGTTTAAAGCCAGATGTGGCCTCACCAGTACCCTATACAGTTGCAGCATAACTTTGCACTTAAATTCAATCCCTCTAGCAATGAAGGCCAACATTCCATTTGCCTACTTGATAGCCTGCTGCATGTGCAAACCAATCCTTTGCGATTCATGCACAAGCACTCCCACGTTCTTCTGCACAGCAACATGCTGCAGTCTTTTATCGTTAAACAATAATCTGACCTTACATTTTCTCTTCCAAAGTGGATCTCGCATTTACCAACATTGTACTCTATCTGCAAGACCCTTGCCCATTCATTTAACCTATCTATATCTCTCTGCAGACTCTACATATCTTCTGCACAATTTGCTTTTCCACTAATTTAGTATCATCAGCAAACATAGATATACTACACTCAGTCCCCTCTTCCAGATCATGAATGTATATCGTGAACAGTTGTGGGTCCAGCACTGACCCCTGTTGCACACTGCTCACCACAGATTGCCAACCAGAGAATCCCAACATTGTATTGGTTAACCAATTCTCTATCCATGCTAATACATCACCCCAACTTTATGCATCCTTATGGATAAGTTTTTTTTTATGCCAACCTTATTGAACACCTTCTGGAAATTCAGTAATACTAACCATCTGTTCCCCTCTATCCACTGAACTCATTATATCCTCAAAGATCTCCAGTAAGTTTGTCAAACAGGACCTGCCTTTGCTGAATCCATGTTGTGCCTGCCTGATGGATCCATTTCTTTCCAGATGCTATTTCTTCCTTAATAATAGCTTCAGGTGTTTTCCCAACAATGATGTTAACCTAAATGGCCTATAGTTACCTGCCTTTTGCTTACATCCTTTTTTAAACAGTGGCATAATATTTGCTGCTTTCCGGTTTGCTGGGACCTGCTAGAGTCCAGAGAATTTTGGTAAATTATCACCAAAGTCTCAACTGTGCCATTTCTTTCGGTACCCTGGGATGCATTCCATCAGGACCAAGGGATTTGTCTATCCTTAGGCCCACATGTTTGCTCCGCACTACCTCTTTAGTGATAGCTATTGTATTGAGGTCCTCTCCTCCCTTCACATCCATATTATCTCTGTCATGTCCTCCACCGTGAAAACCGGCACAAAATACTCATTCAAAGCCTTTGCCATTCCCTCATTGCCCAATATCAGTTCTCTATGTCCACTTTGGCCACCCTTTTCCGCTTTGTATAATTATAAAAACTTTTACTATTTGTTTTTATATTTTCTACTGGTTTATTTTCGTAATCTGTCTTCCATTTCTTTATTGCTCGTTTAGTGGTTGTTTGTTGCTTTTTAAAGTTTTCCCAATCTGTCTTCCATTACTTTTGACGACTTTGTATGCAGAGCTTTTAGTTTGATGCCTTCCGTTGTTTCCTTAGTTATCCATGGCTGACTCTTCCCACCCTTACTGTCCTTGCTTTTAACTGGAATCTACCTTTGTTGAGCACCATGAAAAATCTCTTTGAAAGTCTTCCACTGTTCCTTAACCATTCCACTATATAGTCTCTGTTCCCAGTCTACCCTCTCCAACTCCTCCCTCATCCCATTTTAGTCTCTCTTGTTTAGGCATAATACACTGGATTTTGTTCGAACTATTGCATCCTCCATTTGTATGAGAAATTCAATCATTCTGTGATCACTGTTTCCAAGAGGATCCCTAACTACAAGAGTGTTTACCTGTCTCATTGCACAGGACCAGATCCAAAATCTGTTATAGGTTCGGTAACATGCTGTTCAAGAAAGCTATCACACATGCATTCCATGAAGTGCTCCTCAAGACTGCCTCAACCAACTTGATTCACCAAATCTATGTGCAAGATAGACTGGCGTTCCATTCTTACATGTCTCAGATGTTTGGTTTATTACCGCTGTTATTTGGTGGCCTATAGACAACTCCCACCAGTGATTCTTTTTCCCTTTACTATTCCTAATCTCTACCCAAATGGATTCACTTTCTACTCCTTGGATCTTGTATCGTCTCTCACTATCGCCCTGATTTCATTCTTAATTAAGAGCACTACCCCACTTCCCTTACCTTCCCTCTGTATTACCTGATATCCTTGGATATTTAATTCCCAATCTTCTCCATCCTGCAACCACTTTTCTCTAATGACCACTTAATCATACCCCTTTATACTGATTTGTGCCAGAAGTTCACTTGTTACAAATACTACAGGCATTCAGATAAAGTGCCCTTACACTCATTGTGCCTTTAAAATCTAATAATCTTTGTCTTTAATGCACTTGACTATTCTGCACTCCCATCCTTGCTTTTTTCTTTTACTTTATCCATACTTCTCCAATCAGTTGAACCCACCCCCCAGCTATTTAGTTTAAAACTCTATCCACAACCCACAACTAAAATGGATAATTATTTGTGTTATTAGTTTAGGCAGATTGTGTTTGTGTATTATTGTGACTTAGATGATGATCAGACCACACTATGAATAACTAATGCAGAAAATCTGGTCATTTCAAAGGGTCCACAAACTCTTTCTTGTACCAGAAAGACCTAGAAGTCCAAGTTCATAGTTCTCTGAAAGTGGCAATATGTTGATCGGTTGATAAAGAAGGAAAATACTGCATTCATTGTTTGGGGCATAGAATATAGGATTTGGAGCATTATGTTGTAACTTTACAAAATGCTGATTAGGCCATACTTGGAGTATTGTGTACAGTTCTGGTTTCCATTCTGTAGAAAGCATTTGATTAAACTGGTGCAAACGAGGGCTCAAAGGAGATTCACCAGAATGTAACCTCATTTGGAAGTCTTTTGTTTAGGGAAATGGCAGCTAGGATATTCTTGCCTTTCCATGAGGCTGCAGAGTGACCTGAAAGAAAATATGTAAGACTATGAAAGGCACAAATAGGATAGACAAAATCTTTATCCTGTGCTATTCACATTAAGATTAAGGTGAGAGGAAGGAATCTCAATGATGATCTTTCTATATAAAGTGGTTGATATCTGGAATGTGCTGCCAGGGAGGTGATGAAAGATACTTACTGTGTTTAAAAGACATTTAAATAGGATTGGTGTAGATGGGCAGAAAGATTGTCATGGTGATACTGGATCAAGGGGCATATTTTTGTGATCTATGACCAATTATATAGCTTTATGAATTGCTTTTGAGTCAACTTCACACTTTAACTGAGCCATACACCTGCTTATTTTTGATCTTCACATGTTACAGACAATTAAAAGCCAGTACAAGATTGGACAAGCCACTACCCCTAGCAGCTAGCTAGAATTTTTATCTGAACTGTCACTATTCTTCAGTATGTTTTGAACAATGCATGGGTAAAGGCATGAAGAATTTAAATGCTTGCATAAGGTAAATATAAATGTCTGTCTCTGTGTGGTCTATTTTAGGGATTGTATTGAGTTGATTGTATTTTTTGGAGTAGATTAACATATTATAACCAGTAGGTTTCTCAGAATCTTAATGCCACAATTAAGGAGCAGATTGAACATAGGAAGTGATATTAATTAAGGGCAGGTGGTTACTTAAGTAGTTGGACAATACAAATGCCTATGTCAGGATGCTGTTTATTGACAACAGTTCAGTGTTTTAACACCATCATTCCTACAGTTCTGATCGAAAAGGTCCGGAAGCTAGGGCTCTGTACATCCATCGCTCTGCTCCCTAAGCAGAAAACCATAATCTGCAGATATGTCCAATTTGCTGACAATCAACACTTGCCCACCTCAGTGCTCTTTTCTCTCTACACCCTTGACCATGTGGCTAGGCACAGCTCAAATACCAGCTACAGATTTGCTGGTGATATAACCATTGTTGGCAAAATCTCAGATGGTAATGAGAGGGCACACAGGCGATATACCAGCTAGCTGAGTGATGTCACAGCTACAACATCAGTAAGACCAAAGAACTGAATATGGACTTCAAAAGGGTAAGATGAGAGAACACATACCAGTCCTCTTTGAGGGATCAGAAGTAGAAAGAGTGAGTAATTTCAAGTTCTTGGATGCCAGTATCTCTGGGGACCTAACCTGGACCCAACTTATCGATGCATCTATGAAGAAGGCAAGGCAGTGGCTATATTTCATTGTGAGTTTGAGGAGATTTGGTATGTCACCAAAAACACTCAAATTTCTGCAGACATACTGTGGAGAGCCTTCTAACTGACTACATCACCGTCTGGTATGGCGTTTGGGGGGGGGGTGTAACTACACAGGATCAAAGTCAACTGCAGAGAGTTGTAAAATTAGTCAGTTCCATCACTAACCTCAGTAGTATCCAAGGAGCGGTGCCTCAAAAAAGCAGCATCCATCATTAAGGGCCCTCATCACCCAGAACATGCCTTCTTCTCATTGTTACCATCAGGAAGGATGTAAAGAAACCCGAAGGCACACACTCAATGATTCAGGAGCAGCTTCTTCCCTTCTGCCATCTGATTCCTAAATGGTCATTGAATCCATCCATGAACACTACCTCACTACTTTTTTTTCTTTCTTTTTTGCAGTACCTAGTTGACTTGTTGGCGTGTGGCCTAGTGGATAAGGCATCAGTCTAGTGATCTGAAGGTCATTGGTTCAATTGTCAGCTCAGGCAGCGTGTTGTGTCCTTGAGCAAGGCACATAACAGCACATTGCTCTGCGATAACACTGTTGCCAAGCTGCTCGGGTCCTAATGACCTTCCCTTGGATAGCATTGGTGCTGTGGAGAGGGGAAGGCTTCCAGCTTGAGCAAGTGCCAGTCTCAAATCCATGGTCTCATGAGACTAACGGATGCCTATAGTTGACTAATATATATATTCATACTGTAATTCACGTTTTTTCTCTTATTATGTATTGCATTGTATTGCACAAAGTTGAACAGATTTCACAACATGCCAGTGATATTAAACCTGATTCTGAACTGCAATAGGGAGTATGATCAGTTGGAATATGTTCTGCCCCCTTGTGGTAATTTCAAGATCAACTTGTATCATTTTTAAGATTCATTTAACCTGAGTAAAAAAAATTGGATGCTACAACTCTATATAGTGTGTGCGCGTGTGTGTTTTTATTTATATATATATATATATATATATATATATATACTGAGTGTGTGTGTGTATATAATCTTGAAACATTTTTAGGGTTTCATAGTGTTGTATAGCAGAGGAATGCACCTTTCAGCCCAAATAGTCCATGCTGAACAAGCCCATCTGCATTAATCACATTTGCCTGCATTTGGCCCAAATGTATATTAAACGTATTATGCCTGCATTCACTACCACATCTGGCAGCTCTTTCCACATATCCTATGTGGAATATCCTATAGGGATCGGGGGTATGGAGAGAAAGCAGGTACAGGGTTCTGAGTTGGATGATCAACCATGATCATACTGAATGGCGGTGCAGGCTCGAAGGGCCGACTGGCCTATTCCTGCACCTACTTTCTATGTTTCTATCCAAAGTTCTGTGTGGGGGGGAAAAAACTTGTCCATCAGTTTCCATTTAAATCCCCCTCACCATTTTAAATCTATGCCCTCTAGTTTTAAATTCCCCTAACCTTGTGATAAACACTGTTGGGTGACACTAAAATTGGTAGTGCACTGAAGGGGTTATTTAAGATTGCAACAGGATCTACATATTCTTTGGATTATATTAGGTGCACTTTGAATTATTTTTATTAACCAACTTGTGCTAATTTTGTTTCATGTGTTCTGTGTGATATGTTCTGTGGCAGAGTGGTTTGGAGGAATGTTGTTTCATTTGGTTGTATACATGTACAGTCAGATGTCAGTAAACTTGAGCTTGATGATCTAGACAAACTGGGGAAGTGGGTCTAGTGATGAAATTTAACACAGAAGTTGGGGTGTTTTATTTTGTTAATTTCAACCAGGGCAGGACTTGTACAGTAAATGGTAAGGTCCTGGATGTAGAGACTTTAGAATAGAAAATGTTGGATATACAGATTCACAATTCCCTAAAAATGAGGAAGCAGGTAGATAGGATGGTGAAGAAGACATTTGGCATTCTAGCTTCATCGGTTGGGAGATTGAGTACAGAAGTTGGGACATCACGTTGGTACTTTTAAGTAGTTGGTGAGCCAACAGTATTGTGCATGGTTTTGGCTACAAAGCTGTAGGTTGGATATTATTAAACTGAAAAGGGGGCAGAAAAGATTCACAAGGATGTTACTGGGCTCAGCGTGTGAGGAGAGGCTGGATAAGCTGGCACTATTTTCCTTGTAGCATGGGAGGCTGAGTGGTGGGTGCCATTATAGAAGTAAGTAAAACCACGAAGGGCATAGATAAGGTGGTTGATCTCGGGAAGTAAAGTTTAAAACTAAAAGACAGTTAAAGTGAGCTGGGAAAGATGTGATGAGCAAGCTTTTCATGTGGGATGGTGTGTGAATATGATATAAGCTATTAGAAGAAGCTGTAGAGCAGTTGCAATTATAATGTTTAAAAGAAATTGAGATATATACTTGTTTGAATTAAACTCCATTAGCCACTCCCTAGCCCCTGTCCCCAGTTGTAAACTTGGCTACTTTTTGTTACTGTCCTCTATACCAGTCATTTTGGAGTCTTTTGCAAACTTATAAATCATGCTGCCTATGTTAAGGACCCAGCATTGCATCCTCTGAATGTCTAATACAAACCAGCTTTGTATTCAATTTGCTCTCACATCCAGGTCTCATGTGATCTAACATTTTGAACCAGCCACTCATCCAATACCTTGTCAAAGGTGCTGAAGTCCATTCAGACAATGTCCACTACACTGCTCTTTTCAAACCTATTGATCACCTCAAAAATGGCACTCAAATTTGTTATGCATGATCTCCCACTAACAAAGCCATGTTGACTATTCCCAGTTACTCTTTGCCTTTCCAAATGCATATAATTCTGTTCCGCAGAATCCCTTCCAGTCATTTCCCCACAACTGATGCAAAACTCATCAGCCTGTAGTTCCATGGTTTGTCCTTGTAACTCTTAAATAAAGGCCAAATGCTATCCATTCCAGAGTCTTCATACCCTCGGCTAATGAAGAAACAAAAATCTCTGCTAGGGCCCCAGGCAGTCTCCACAGTATCCTAGGATGCACCTGGTTGAGCAATGGGATCTTATGCACTTCAGGACTATAAACATCTCTTTTGTAAGGTCATTGTGCTTCAGGATATCACTTATGGAAAAAAAGTTAGTTTGTTTGATAGGTTACCTTGGATTTGTTAAACCTAATTTTTTTAAAGATTTAAAATTTTTGGAAAAAATACTAATGGAACTAATGATTTCATTATCAGGAGATAATATTTAGGAGACTAAAACATAAACTTAATAAAAGGAAAAGATGCTTTTCTTTTTTCTTTTCCAGCTTTGGCAACTACTGTATGTCAAAATTTACCAGTACTGTATTCCAATTTAGATCTCTATAAGATTGTAACAGAGTAAGTTGTCTGCTTGTTGTCTTGATCTTATCCCGACAACACTTTTTAAGGACCCTTAATAGTGTTTTCAATTCTTTTACAAAAATTATTAACACGTCCCTTGAAATTGGAGCCTTTAAAACTGCATCTGTCAAACTCCTACTGAAAAAGCCAAACCTTGGTACTGAGGTACTAGCTAACTATAGGCCTATATCAAATCTCCTGTCCCAGGCAAGATTCATAAGTAATTTACAATCAACTCAACATCTTTCTGAGTAAGAACAATGTTCTAGAAAAGTTTGTCAGGTTTTAGAGGAAACCACAGCCAAAACCTTTTGAAATTTTGGCTCAAACAGGAGGCAGTTTGTCCATAGAAGAGCTGAAGAGTGCTGCGTACCGGATGTTTCCTACAGATTTGGGACTGCATTTGGAGATGGCAATCTAGTCAGAATTAACGGAATTCACAAAGCTGAGAAGTAAAAGCAGATTCTCATCCATCAAGCAGTACCATCAGCAAAGCGACTGATCGGTTCCAATTTCATTTTGCAGCAGGACATAGACCCCCACACACATGGCCAAGGTCATAAAGAACTATCTTCAGTAAAAGAAGAACAAGGAGTTCTGCAACAGATGGTATGGCCTCCGTATAGCACTGATCATCATCTAGGTTGTCTGGGATAACCTGGAGACATAAAAACAAGTGAAACAGCCAAGTCTGCAGAACTGTGGCAAGTTCTTCAAGATGCTTAAAGCAACCTACCAGCCAATTTTCTTATAAAACTGCACAACAGTGTACCTAAGAGAATTGTTGCCATTTTTAAAGTCAAAGTGTGGTCACACTAAATATTGGTTTGATTTGGGTTATTTTATTGTTTGCTGCTCTTTATAGTAATTTTTTTGATATTTAGAAACTTGATTTCATTATTTTTGAAAGCATTTTTACATGTAACAAGACTTTTGTGCAGTACTGTACCTGCCTGTTGAAATCCCTCCACGACTGTTGTAACATTGCCCTTAGTACATGCCTTTTCTATTTCCTGTTGAAATTTATATCCCACATCCTGGCTACTGGATGCGGCATCTCACATCCAGTAGCCAGGAAACAGTCCTGTATTCATCACCCTTTTGATTATGCTTCATCGCATCCTATGGAGTGTAGTTTTGTGCTGTCGTCTGCCCATCCTTGCTCAAGTCTCATTACACACTGCATTGGCTTATGTACCAGCTGCCCCGTCCTCAGCCCAATCACTCCAGTTTCCAACATCCTGCCAAATTAATTTAAACCCTGCCCTTAGAAACATAGAAAGCCTGCAGCATAATAGAAACATAGAAAATCGGTGCAGGAGTAGGCCATTCAGCCCTTCGAGCCTGCACCGCCATTCAGTATGATCATGGCTGATATCCAACTCAGAACCCTGTACCTGCTTTCTCTCCATACCCCCGATCCCTTTAGCCACAAGGGCCATACCTAACTTCCTCTTAAATATAGCCAATGAATCAGTCTCAACCATTTCCTGTGGCAGAGAATTCCACAGATTCACCACTCCCTATATGAAGAAGTTTTTCCTCATCTCAGTCCTAAAAGGCTTCCCCTTTATCCTTAAACTGTGACCCCCCCTCGTTCTGGACTTCCCAACATCAGAAACAATCTTCCTGCATCGAGCCTGTCCAATCCCTTTCGAATTTTATGCGTTTCAATAAGATTCCCCCTCAATATTCTAATTTCCAGTGAGTATAAGCGTTGTCGATCCAGTCTTTCTTCATATGAAAGTCCTGCCATTCCAGGAATCAATCTGGTGAACCTTCTCTGTACTCCCTCTATGGCAAGAATGTCTTTCCTCAGATAAGGGGACCAAAACTGCACACAATATTCTAGGTGCAGTCTCACCAAGATCTTGTACAACTGCAGTAGAACCACCCTGCTCCTGTACTCAAATCCTTTTGCTATGAATGCCAACATACCATTTGCCTTTTTCACCGCCTGCTGTACCTGCATGCCCACCTTCAATGACTGGTGTACAGTGACACCCAGGTCTTGTTGCGTCTCCCCTTTTCCTAATCGGCCACCATTCAGATAATATTCTGTTTTCCTGTACTTGCAACCAAAGTGGATAACCTCACATTTATCCACATTAAATTGCATCGGCCATGAATTTGCCCACTCACCTAACCTATCCAAGTCACCCTGCATCCTCTTAGCATCCTCCTCTCAGCTAACACTGCTGCCCAGCTTCATGTCATCAGCAAACTTGGAGATGCTGCATTTAATTCCCTCGTCTAAATCATTAATATATGTTGTGAACAACTGGGGTCCCAGCACTGAGCCTTGCGGTACCCCACTAGTCATTCTGAAAAGGTCCCGTTTACTCCCACTCTTTGCTTCCTGTCTGCCAACCAATTCTCTATCCACATCAATACCATACCCCCAATACCGTGTGCTTTAAGTTTGCACACTAATCTCCTGTGTGGGACCTTGTCAAAAGCCTTTTGAAAATCTAAATATACCACATCCACTGGTTCTCCCCTATCCACTCTACTAGTTACATCTTCAAAAAATTCTGTAAGATTCGTCAGACATGATTTTCCTTTCACAAATCCATGCTGACTTTGTCTGATGATTTCACCTCTTTCCAAATGTGCTGTTATCACATCTTTGATAACCGACTTTAGTATTTTCCCCACCACCGATGTCAGACTTAGCGGTCTGTAATTCCCCAGTTTCTCTCTCCCTCCTTTTTTAAAAAGTGGGGTTACATTAGCCACCCTCCAATCCTCAGGAACTTATCCAGAATCTAAGGAGTTTTGAAAAATTATCACTAATGCATCCACTATTTCTTGGGCTACTTCCTTAAGCACTCTGGGATACAGACCATCTGGCCCTGGGGATTTATCTGCCTTTAATCCCTTCAATTTACCTAACACCACTTTCCTACTAACATGTATTTCCCTCAGTTCCTCCATCTCACTAGACCCTTGGTCCCTTAATACTTCCGGAAGATTATTTATGTCCTCTTTAATGAAGACAGAACAAAAGTAGTTATTCAATTGGTCTGCCATGTCTTTGTTTCCTATGATCAATTCACCTGTTTCTGACTGTAAAGGACCTACATTTGTCTTGACCAATCTTTTTCTTTTCACATATCTATAAAAAGCTTTTACAGTCAGTTTTTATGTTTCCTGCCAGCTTTCTCTCATAATCTTTTTTCCCATTCCCAATTAAGCCCTTTGTTCTCCTCTGCTGGTCTCTGAATTTCTCCCGGTCCTCAGGTGTGCCACTTTTTCTGGTTAACTTATACGTTTCTTCTTTGGACTTGATACTATCCCTAATTTCCCTTGTCAGCCACAGGTGTACTACCTTGCCTGATTTATTCTTTTGCCAAATTGGGATGAATTTCATCCATGCAATTTTTAAATGCTTGCCATTGCATATCCACCGTCAACCCTTTAAGTATCATTTGTCAGTCTATCTTAGCTAATTCACGTCTCATACCTTCAAAGTTACCCTTCTTTAAGTTCAGAACCTTTGTTTCTGAATTAACTATGTCACTCTCCATCTTAATGAAGAATTCCACCATATTATAGTCACTCTTACCCAAGGGGCCTCGCACGACAAGATTGCTAACTAACCCTTCCTCATTGCTCAATACCCAATCTAGAATGGCCTGCTCTCTAGTTGTTTCCTCGACATGTTGGTTCAGAAAACCATCCCGCATACATTCCAAGAAATCCTCTTCCTCAGCACCCTTACAGATTTGGTTCACCCAATCTATATGTAGACTGAAGTCACCCATGATAACTGCTGTTCCTTTATTGCACGCATTTCTAATTTCCTGTTTAATGCCATCCCCAACCTCACTACTGCTGTCAGGTGGCCTGTGCACAACTCCCACCAGCATTTTCTGCCCCTTAGTGTTATGCAGCTCTACCCATATCAATTCCACATCCTCCAGGCTAATGTCCTTCCTTTCTATTGCGTTAATCTCCTCTCTAACCAGCAATGCTACCCCACCTCCTTTTCTTTCCTGTCTACCCCTCCTGAATATTGAATATCCCTGGATGTTGAGCTCCCATCCTTGGTCACCCTGGAGCCATGTCTCTGTGATCCCAGCTATATCATATTCATTAATAACTATCTGCACATTCAATTCATCCACCTTGTAACGAATGCTCCTCGCACTGACACACAAAGCCTTCAGCTTGTTTTTACAACACTCTTAGCCCTTATACAATTATGTTGAAAAGTGGCCCTTTTTGCTTTTTGCCCTAGATTTGCCTGCCTGCCACTTTTACTTTTCACCTTACTACTTTTTGTTTCTACCCTCATTTTACACCCTTCTGTCTCTCTGCACTTGTTCCCATCCCCCTGCCACATTAGTTTAAAGCCTCCTGAACAGCAGTAGCGAAAGCTCCCCCTAGTAGATTGGTTCCAGTCCAGCCCAGGTGCAGACCGTCCTGTTTATATCAGTCCCACCTCCCCCAGAAATGGTTCCAATGCCCCAGAAATATGAATCCCCCCACCTTGCACCATTTTTCAAGCCACGTATTCATCTGAAATATCCTCCTATTTCTACTCTGACTAGCACATGGCACTGGTAGTAATCCAGAGATTATTACCTTTGTGGTCCTACTTTTTAGTTTATCTCCTAACTTCCTAAATTCACCTTGTAGGACCTCATCCCGCTTTTTACCTATATCGTTGGTATCCATGTGCACCGTGAGCACTGGCTGTTCACCCTCCCTTTCCAGAATGTCCTGCAGCTGCTCAGAGACATCCTTGACCCTTGCACCAGGGAGACAACATACCATCCTGGAGTCTAAACAGGCCCTTTGGCCAACAATGCTGTGCTGAACATGTACTTCAGAAATTAGCTAGTGTTACCCATAGCTCTTTATTTTTATAAGCTCCATGTACTTATCCAGGAGGCTCTTAAAAGACCCTACTATATCCGCCTCCACTACAGTCGCAAGCACTTCATTCCACACACTTGCTACTCTGTGTTTAAAAAAAAACTACTTACCCCTGACATCCCCTCTGTACCCACTTCCAAGCACCATAAAACTGTGCCCTCTTGTGTTAGCCATTTCAGCCTTGGGAAAAAGCCTCTGACTATCCACACAATCAGTGCCCCCTCATCATCTTATACACCTCTAACAGGTCACCTCTCATCCTCCGTCACTCCAAGGAGAAAAGGCCAAGTTCACTCAACCTATTCTCATAAGGCATGCTCCCCAATCCAGGCAACATCCTTGTAAATCTCTTCTGCACCCTTTCAAAGGTTTCCACATCCTTCCTGTAGTGAGGTGACCAGAACTGAGCACAGTACTCCAAGTGGGGTCTGACCAGGGTCCTATATAGCTGCAACCTTACCTCTCGGCTCTTGAATTATGCCTTCTTAACCACACAGTCAGCCGGTGCAGCAGCTTTGAATGTCCTATGGATCCCTCCAATCCTCCATTCTGCCAAGAGTCTTACCATTCTTTAATACTATATTCTGCCATCATATTTGACCTACCAAAATGAACCACCTCACACTTATCTGGGTTGAACTCAATCTGCCACTTCTCAACCCTGTTTTGCATCCTATCAAAATTCTGCTGTAACCTCTGACAGCCCTCCACACTATCCACAATGCCCCCAACCTTTGTGTCAAGAGCAAATTTACTAATCTGTCCCTCCACTTCTTCATCCAGGTCATTTATAAAAATCACAAAGAGTAGGGGTCCCAGAACTGATCCCTGAGGCACACAACTGGTCACCGACCTCCATGAAGAATATGAGCCATCGACAACCACTCTTTGCCTTCTGTGGGCAAGCCCATTCTGGATCTACAAAGCAAGGTCCCCTTGGATCCCATGCCTCCTTACTTGTTCAATAAGCCTTGCATGGGGTACCTTATCAAATGCATCCATATACACTACATCTACTGCTCTTCCTTTATCAATGTGTTTAGTCACATCCTCAAAAAATTCAATCAGGCTTGTAAGGCACGACCTGCCTTTGACAAAGCCATGTTGACTATTCCGAATTATGTTATGCCTCTCCAAATGTTTATAAATCCTGCCTCTCAGGATCTTCTGCATCAACTTAACAACATCCCCTTGTAGTATTTCCATGTGCCTCCTATCCTTGTCCTTGCCTGTTGTGGTTTTGGGAAGTGCTTTTGGAATGGCTGGGTAAATAACTACAATGCATTTTATAGATGGTTCCCACTGCAGTCACTGTGCACCAGTGGTCGAGATAATGAGTGTTAAAGTAACACACAAGATGCTGGAGGAACTCAGCATGTCAGGCAGCAGTGTCTCTGCTCATTCATTTCAATAGACAATAGGCAATAGGTGCAGAAGTAGACCATTTGGCACTTCGAGCCTGCACGCCATTCTGAGATCATGGATGATCATTTACTATCAATACCCGGTTCCCATATCCCTTGATTCCCCTAACCATAAGATACCTATCTAGCTCCTTCTTGAAAGCATCCAGAGAATTGGCCTCCACTACCTTCCGAGGCAGTGCATTCCAGACCCCCACAACTCTCTGGGAGAAGAAGTTTTTCCTTAACTGTCCTAAATGACCTACCCCTTATTCTCAAACCATGCTCTCTGGTACTGGACTGTCCCAGCATCTGGAACATATTTCCTGCCTCTATCTTGTCCAATCCCTTATTAATCTTATATGTTGCAATCAGATCCCCTCTCAATCTCCTTAATTCCAGCGTGTACAAGCCCAGTCTCTCTAACCTCTCTGTGTAAGACAGTCCAGACATTCCAGGAATTAACCTCGTGAATCTATGCTGCACTTCCTCTACAGCCAGGATGTCCTTCCTGGAGACCAAAACTGTACACAATACTCCAGGTGCGGTCTCACCAGGGCCCTGTTCAAATGCAAAAGGATTTCCTTGCTCTTGTACTCAATTCCCTGTGTAACAAAGGCCAACATTCCATTAGCCTTCTTCACTGCCTGCTGCACTTGCTCATTCACCTTCAGTGACTGATGAACAAGGACTCCTAGAACTCTTTGTATTTCTCCCTTACCTAACTCTACACCATTCAGATAATAATCTGCCTTCCTGTTCTTACTCCCAAAGTGGATAACCTCACACTTATTCACATTAACCGTCATCTGCCAAGTATCTGCCCACTCACTCAGCCTATCCAAGTCACCCTGAATTCTCTAACATCCTCATCACATGTCACACTGCCACCCAGCTTAGTATCATCAGCAAACTTGCTGATGTTATTCTCAATGCCTTCATCTAAATCGTAAACAGCTGTGGTCCCAATACCAAACCCTGTGGCACCCCACTAGTAAACCACCTGCCATTCCGAGAAACACCCATTCACGGTTGCCCTTTGCTTTCTATCTGCCAACCAGTTTTCTATCCATGTCAATATCTTCCCCCCCAATGCCATGAGTTCTGATTTTACTTACCAATCTTCTATATGGGACCTTATCAAATGCCTTCTGAAAATCGAGGTACTCTACATCCACTGGATCTCCGTTGTCTTAACTTCCTGGTTACATCCTCGAAAAACTCCCAACAGATTAGTCAAGCATGATTTACCCTTGGTAAATCCATGCTTGCTTGGCCCAATCCTATCACCGCTATCTAGATATGCCACTATTTCATCTTTAATAATGGACTCTAGCATCTTCCCCACTACTGATGTTAGGCTGACAGGTCAATAGTTCTCTGTTTTCTCCCTCCCTCTCTTAAAAAGTGGGATTTTAAGAAATCTTAAAATTTCTCCATTCTCCAATCCTCAGGAACTGAGCCTGAATCTAAGGAACATTGGAAAATGATTACCAATGCATCTGCAATTTCCAGGGCTACCTCCTATAATACCCTAGGATGCAGACCATCTGGCCTGGGGATTTGTCAGCCTTCAGTCAAATCAGTCTATTCATCACCGTTTCCTTCCTAATGTCAATCTGTTTCATTTCCTCTGTTACCCTATGTCCTTGGCCCATCCATACATCTGGGAGATTGCTTGTGTCTTCCTTAGTGAAGACAGATCCAAAGTACTTTTTAAATTCTTTTGCCATTTCTCTGTTTCCCATAACAATTTCACCCAATTCATTCTTCAAGGGCCCAACATTGTTCTTAACTATCCTCTTTCTCTTCACATACCTAAAAAAAAAGCTTTTGCTATCCTCCTTTATATTCCTGGCTAACTTGTGTTCGTACCTCATTTTTTTCCTCCCCGTATTGCCTTTTTAGTTAAGTTCTGTTGTTCCTTAAAAATTTCCCAATCATCTGTCCTCCCACACACCTTAGCTCTGTCATACTTCCTTTTTTTTAATGGTATGCAATTTCTGACTTTCTTTGTCAACCACTGTGGCCCCTTTTCCCCCCTTTGAATCCTTCTTTCTCCGTGGGATGAACTGATTTTGCACCTTGTGCATTATTCCCAAGAATACCTGCCATTGCTGTTCCACTGTCTTTTCTGCTAGGATATCTGTCCAGTTAACTTTGGCCAGCTCCTCCCTCATGGCTCCATAGTTTCCCCTGTTCAACTGCAACACTGACACCTCCGATCTGCCCTTATCCTTCTCAAATTGCAGATAAAAACATCATATTATGATCACTACCTCCTACTGGCTCCTTTACTTCAAGATCGCTTTTCAAATCTTGTTTATTACACAAGACTAAATCCAGAATAGCCTTGTCCCTGGTCGGCTCTCGTGCAATCTGTTCCAAGAAGGCATCCCATAGGCAGTGTACAAACTCCCTATCCTGGGGTCCAGCACCAACCTGATTCTCCCAGTTGACTTGCATGTTGAAATCCCCCATAACTACTGCGACATTACCTTTGCCACATGCCAATGTTAACTCCCTATTCAACTTGCACCCAATATCCATGCTACTGTTTGGTGGCCTGTAGACAACACCCTTTAGGGTCTTTTTGCCCTTACAGTTCCTCAGTTCTATCCACATAGACTCTACTTCTCCTGATCCTATGTCCCCCCCCCCCTTGCAAAGGACTGAATCTCATTCCTCATTCACAGGGCCCCCCCCCCCCCCCGCCCACATTTCTGTTCCTACAATAGCATGTATACCCTTGTACGTTCATTTCCCAGGTCTGATCTCCCTGCAGCCATGTCTCCGTTATCCCAACAACATCATAGTTACCCATTCACACCTGAGCTTCAAGCTCATCCGCCTTATTTCTGACACTTCGTGCATTCAGATATAGAATTTTTAGCCCATTTCTCCTCTTCCTGTTTAAATCGCTGCCTTTTGTGCTTAACCCAGCTCCCTGAACTCCCATCGGGCTATACGCTCCTTGAATTTTGTTGTCCTTCCTAAATATACTTATTCTTTCTGCACATTTAACTCCATGTTCCGTCAGACCATCCCTCTGTACATGTGTCCTCCTTATCACTTGTTCCACCTCACCTTTCTCTACTACACACTTAATATTCCAGAACCATGTAGTCCCCACCTGTCCTCTATTCTTCATCTCGCTATCCTCTCTCGCATTCTGGATCCCTGCCCCCTGCAAATTTAGTTTAAACCCCCCCCCGAGAAGCACTAGCAAACTTTCCTGCAAGGATGTTAGTACCGCTCCAGTTCAGGTGTAAACCGTCCTGTCGGAACAGATCCCACCTTCCCTGGAACAAAGCCCAATTATCTAAAAACCTGAAGCCCTCCCTCCTGCACCATCCTCTCAGCCACGTATTAATCTGTATAATCCTTCTGTTCCTTGCCTCACTTGCACGTGGCACAGGTAGCAATCCTGAGATTGTTACCTTGGGGGTCCTGCCCTTCAGCTTCACACCAGACTCCCTGAACTCACTACACAGGACCCCCTCACTCATCCTACCCACGTCCTTGGTCCCTACATGGACCACAACATCTGGGTTCTTGCCCTCCCTCTTGAGAATAACTTGCACCTGATCTGAGATGTCCCGGACCCTGGCACCAGGGAAGCAACATACCATCCGTGACTCCCGATCTTCCCCACAAGATCTCCTATCTGCCCCCCTGACTATAGAATCCCCTATCACTACCGCTCTCTTCTCTTCCCTCCTCCCCTTCCTAGTCGAGGGTCCAACCTCAGTGCCAGAGACAGGACCACTGCAACTTGTTCCTGGTAGGTCATCCCCACCAACAGAATCCAAAACGGTATACTTATTGTTGATGGGAACGGCCACAGGAGTGCTCTGCTCTCTCTGTCTGCTCCCCCTGCCTCTCTTGACTGTCACCCATTTGTCTACCTCCTGTCTTTTCGGTGTGACTACCTCCCGATAACTCTTATCTATCTCTGCCTCCTGAATGATCCGTAGTTCATCCAGCTCCTGCTCCAATCTCCTATCAGACTCGGTCTGATAGGAGCTGCAGCTGGATGCACCTTTTGTAGGTGTGGTCATCAAGGACAATTGTGTTGACCCTGACCTCCCACATACTGCATACGGAGTACACCACTGCTCTAACTGTCTCTCCCATTACTTGATCCCAGATTAGTCAGAATTTCCATAGATACTGCCTGACCTGCTGAGTTCCTCCAGCATTTGTATGTGTTGCACTAGATTTCCAATATCTACAGAATCTTGCATTTGAGAGTGTTAAAGTGAATGAGAGGGATGCCAGTCCGCAGACTGTTTGTCCTGGATGGTGTTGAGTTTCTTGTGAGTTGTCCAGACAGATGAAAAGTATTCTATCACATTCTTCATATGTTAATCAACATCAAAAATACATCAGTTTCTCCAAAACATGATAGAGCAAACATTATATGGTTGGGAGTTAAGTTACTAATGGTAGAAGAGGTTAATGATTAATGAGGTTAAGTAGGATGGTGCTATTAAGGTATTTGGAAATTTGTTGTCCAAAAGTCGAACCCATATCTTTAAAGGAAAAACAATGTTTGATCTTTTTTCTCAGTTATTTGCTGTTTTATCCTTGAAAATTCTTTACTCTATTTTCGGGTGTATTTTCATATTGTAGAGTCATGAAAGATGAAGCACAGAAACAGGCCCTTTGGTTAATCGTGTCCATACTGACCATCAGCCAGCTTATCCCATTTTTAAATTCTCTTCACATTTCCATCAATTTCCCCATATTCTACCATTCATCTACATACAGTTAATGGCAATTTGAAGTGGCTAATTAACCTATCCACACTCATTTTAGAAATGTGTGAGGAAGCCGAAGAACCTGGATGAAACCCTGGTGATCATGGAGAACGTGCAACTATATTGCAGACAGTAGCTGAGCTTGGAATTGAACCAAGTGTCCCAGGCACTGTAAACAGGCAGCTCAACTAGCTGTGTGACTATACAGCCCTTCTCATTTTTCATGCACTTGTCTGTCAGTGTTAAAGCTATGAAGTCTTAGAGTTTTTTCTCTGAGGATGGAAAGAGCACATTACAGCTGAGCATTATTTACCATTCCCCAGTATCCATTTTCAGAAGTTGCTCAGAGTGACCATGACTGACAGCCTTGCTTAAAATCTTTCGAGCTTGAGTACACTGATACAAGCTTAATATGGCAGACAAATCAAATCAAGCCTTGATATCACTTGAACTTGTATTATGACACTTTTAAAATCTGATGTTAGCCTCTGAATAGTGTTGCAAATATTCTAGTTTTTAGAGAGTGAATATTCACATGTCGAGCTCTTAGGTGAAAAGTAGTTTTTGAAGGCAGTGTTCTTCATGTTTTGATTATTAGATTTCTTTTTTAGCAGCTTCCAAGGTTGTTTGTCATATACGTTTGCACTCAAGATTCTTTGCTCTCTGTTGATGTATGTCTGTATATGTCATGGGTGAAATGTGATTTTACATTAGGAAGCAACATAGGCAGTTTTTAATTCATCTATGAGTACACAGGTATCATGGCGAAATAAATTACCATCTAAAGTAACATTTGTCAGATAGAGTTTGACCTCACTGTAGACCGGGGTGGGCAAACTTTTTGACTTGTGGGCCACAAAGGGTTCTAAAATTTGACAGGGGGGCCGGGCCAGGAGCAGATGGACAGAGTGTTTTGGTAATACACCTCATAAGAGAAAATAAAATATCATGGGATATTTAGAAAACATGTGCTTTAATTTCAATTGAAAATGAACAAATGCATTACAACAAAATATCTGTCTTTGAAGTCCCATGGTATTTAGCAATTTATTGAAATGACTTTTAAAACACTGAAAATTAAATGAATAAAATACAGCTTTTTTTAATAGTAACAGTTATTATTTTAAAGCACTGAAAATTCTGTTATCCTTCAAGATATTATCATCATCCCTCTCCTCCTGACTGTCTTTATTTCAAAGACGGTAGGAGATGCAGGTCTACTTGTCCTGCTCCTTCTTATTCAATTGTCCCCTGTGCCAAAACTCAACAACGACCCGCACAAGGACAGAACAGTGACAGCGCGCCAGTATGCGGAGCGCATTATTTGATCTGGAGCGCATTTTTTATTTTGAGAACGTACATGCACCTGCGCACTACTCATGTCCATCACTTAACAGAAATGGCATGTAACATGTAAGGCTTATTGAAAAAAATATTTTCAAATGCATTTTTTACATAACACAATGAAGAAACTTACTTTTAATTTCAGTGGGAACAGTGTTGTTGGTCTCCCTTTTTAGCCAGCACATCAAAGTCTGGATTTAGTTTTGTTGTGGCGATTCTCAGGATGGATCTGAGGTGTTGGTCAGTTAACTTGGAATTGTGGCTGGCTTTGTTGATGTTCATGACGCTGAACGCCTGTTCACACAAATAGGTTGAGCCGAACAAAGAGTAAAGCGTAAATGTGGAGTAATACGCTGCACCTCAACAAAGGTCAATGTGTAGCGGTGTGCTACATGCAGCGCTAAAATTACGACATGGACTCGGTAACTGCAGTCGAAGAAAAAAACTTTATTGGAAATCCCCAGCCTCACTTTTAAGCCTCCCTCAACCTGCCCCACCTGCGCAGAGGCTCCACAGCTCTGTGCTCGCAAATCCCCGTAGCCAGAACGCTGGCTAATTGTGAGCTGGTTAGGATGTGCCAGGAAATGGGTCGCCACAAATGTATATAGAGTGTGTCATCTATTGGGAAAATGCCAGAATTGCGGGGAAAAACCATTAACAAGGTTTATTAATATAATTTCATCAAGTTCTGCGGGCCGGATTAAAAAGCTTAACGGGCCGCATATGGCCCGCAGGCCATGGTTTGCCCATGCCTGCTGTAGACGATCAATTGAGGGCAATATTGCTTTACTTGTATACATTTACTTTTTGATCATTCTTCTTAATCCTTTTCGCTTCTTATGGAGCATAGGGCCTCAACAAAAGATTTATTTTCCCTCTCAGCCACAATTTTCTGCCTTTTCCCTTTAACCTTTGATACCTTTACTAATTCAGAACCTATCAACCTTCAGTTTAAATACACTCAATGATTTGGCCTCCACAGCCATCTGTGGAAATGAATTCCACAGCTTCACCATTCTCTGGCTAAAGAAATTTCTCCTCATCTCTGTTGTAAAGGACATGCTTCTATTTTGGGGCTGTGCCCTCTGGTCCTTGACTCTCCTACTATTGGAAACATCCTCTGCATGTCCATTCAATTCAGGCTTTTCAATATTTAATAGGTTTCAATGAGAGATCCATATTTTGCACAACTCCAGTGATTACAGGCCTAGAGCCATCAAATGTGGGTTTTTTTTCACATTTAACCCTTTCATACCCACAATTATTCTTTTCAATTTCCTCTAGACACATTCTTAAATAAGGACCCAAAACTGCTCACAATACTTCAAGTGTGGTCTGACCGATGCCTTATAAACACCTCAGCATTACATCCTTGCTTTTATATTCTAGTCCTCTAAAAACGAATGCTAACATTGCATTTGCCTTCCCTACTACCAAATGAATCTCCAAGTTAACCTTTAGGAAATCCTGCACTAGAACTCCTAAGTCCCTGTGCCCTCTGATTTCTGAATTCGCTCTCATTTTATAAAATAATGTAAGTCTTTATTTCTTCTAACAATGTACATTACCATACATTTCCTTATGCTGTTTTCCATCTGCCATTTTTTTGCCCATTCTCCTAAACTATTCAGGTCCTTCAGCAGACTCCATGCATCATTATCATTACCTGCCTCTCCATCTATCTTTATCATCTGCAAACTTGGTCACAAAATCATTAATACAGTCACTTACAGTGTGAAAAGGTAATGGACCCAACACTGGCCCTTGTAGATCACCATTAGCTACTGGCGGCCAACTAGAAAGTAACCCCCTTATTCCCAAACTTTGACTTCTGCCAGTCAGCTAATCTGTCCATGTTAGCATCTTGCCTGTCATGTTTAGCACCTTTCTGTGTGGCATCTTGTCAAGTACCTTTTGAAAATCCAAGTGAACAATGTCTGCTAACTCCCCTTTGTCTATCCTGCCTGTAACTTCCTCATAGAATTCCAGTAGATTTGTCAGGCAAGATTTTCCATGCTAACTTTGGCCTATTTTATTGGACTCTAAACCAGTCTTGCCAACCGTTGAAGTAAAGCTAACTAGCCTAGAATTTCCTGTCTTCTTCTCCCTCACTTCTTAAAGACAGACACACATACTTTATTGATCCCCAGGGAAATTGGGTTTCGTTACAGTTGCATCAACCAAGAATAGTGTAGAAATATAGCAATATAAAACCATAAGTAATTAAATAATAGTAAGTAAATTATTCCAAGTGGAAATAAGTCCAGGACCAGCCTATTGGCTCAGGGTGTCTGATACTCCGAGGGAGGAGTTGTAAAGTCTGATGGCCACAGGAATGATTTCCTGTGACGCTCAGTGTTGCATCTCGGTGGAATGGGTCTCTGGCTGAACGTATTCCTGTGCCTAACCAGTACATTATGGAGTGGATGGGAGACATTGTCCAAGATGGCATGCAACTTGGACAGCATCCTCTTTTCAGACACCACCGTGAGAGAGTCTAGTTTCACCCCCACAACATCACTGGCCTTACGAATGAGTTTGTTGGTTCTCTTGGTGTCTGCTACCCTCAGCCTGCTGCCCCAGCACACAACAGCAAACATGATAGCACTGACCACCACAGACTTATAGAGTAACATTTACGATGTTCAAGTCCTGCAAAACCATTTCAGAATCCGGCATTTCTGAAAGATCACTACTGATGCCTCCACAGTCTCTTCAAGTACCTCTTTCAGAACCCTGGAGTGCAGTCCACCTGGTCCTGCTGTTTTATCTCCCTTTAGGCCTTTAAGCTTCCCAAGCACCTTCTCCTTAGTAATAATGACTACCCTCACTTTTGCCCTCTGACACTCAAATTTCTGGCATGTTGCTGTTATTTTCTATAGTGAAGACTGACATAAAATACTTGGTTCATCCACCATTTTTTTTGTTCCTTTTACCACCTCCCCAGCATCATTTTCCAGCATGTAATTCTACTGCTGCCTCTTTTGGTATCCTCTTGTGTACTATTGACTAGCATAATTTCCTATTTCATCTGTTCTTCTGTTTTTTTAAAGTTTCCCAATTCTCCAGCTTGGTATTATATTTTGGTACATTGTATGCTTCCTCTTTTATTGTTATGCTGCTTTTGACTTCCCAGTCAGCCATGGTTGCATCATCCTGTCTTTAGAAGGCTGCTTCTTAGGGGTGAGCTTTACTTTGTTTTCTAAATTATTCCCAGACACTCCAGCCATTACTGCTCTACCATCATCCCTGCTAGTGTCCCCTTCCAACCAACTGTGGCCAACTCCTCTTGTGCCTCTATAGGTACCCCTTTACTCAATGTGATACCGATAGATCTGATTTTAGTTTCTCCCTCTCAAACAAAAGGGTGAATTATATTATGGTTGCTGTCTTCTGAGGGTTCCTCTACCTCAAGCTCCCTAATCAAATCTGGTTCATTACACATCACCAAATCCAGAATTGCCTTTTTGCAAGTGGGCTTGACCACAAGTTGTTCTAAAAAGCCATGCCTTTTTACCCTCCTATTGTAATTCGAGTCCTGCATCCTAGTTACTATTCAGTGTCCTGTCAGGGTCTTTTACCCATGCATTTTCTTAACCCTTCCCACAAGGATTCTACATATTTTGATCCTAGGATATGATTTTATTTTTTAACTAACAAAGCCCACCCCACCTCCTCTGGCCATCTGACTGTCTTTTCAATAGGAGATGTATCCTTGGATGTTTAGCTCCCAGCTGTGATCTTCCAATCATGACTCTTGTGATGCCCACAACTTCACACCTGCCCTTCTACCTTATTTTGTATACAGTGTGCATTAAATTATACTATTTCAGTCCTGTATTTACCATCCTGCTCAAAGTTGTTTCCTTTCTAAACTTTCTTGGTATTTATTATCTAGATTTTAGTAATCTCTCCTGCACTTTATCCGTACTTTTCCAAATTGTTGAACCTTCTAGCAATCCAGAGATTACTAGCTTTTGGTTCTGTGTTTTAATGTTGTTTCTAGCTGTTCAAATTCCCACAGTAGAACCTCTTTCCTTGTTCTTTCTACTTCAATTGTACCTACATGGGCCATGATGATTGGATCTTAGCCCTCCCACACCAGATGTCTTTGTAGGTCAGGTGAGATGTCCCAAACCCAGGTAGGGAACACAAATTTCAGGACTCTCAATACTTCCTATGTGCCCCACTCCCATCTGCGAAGGGAGCAACAGTCTCAGACCCGTTAGACAAGTTCAAGGCCTGAGGCTCCTCCAACATACTGTCTTTGATCCCCAAACTTGCCTCGCTTACAGTCATACCCTCTTGCCCCTGATCACAGAACACACCCGTTGTTATTCTCTAAATAAGTAATGGGTGTAACTGCTTTCTGAAATAGATCCAGGTAACATTCCCCCTCCTTGATACATTGGAGTATTTGAAGTTCAGAGACCAGTTCAGCAAATTTGTGACTGAATAGTTGTACATAATTTTAAAGCAATCACTCTCAGTTTGTTGTATTGTTGTGATATATCTACCAATTAGAACTAAAGTGGCATTAATACATTTGCCCAAGATTTGCCATATTGTCCTTTGTCCATGGGTAATTGATAATGTTTGCTCTTTCTTGGAAAGGATGAGTAAACATTCCAATTTCTTCCATTGATGTGTATAGATTAAACAAAATGCAACAAGCTCGTCAACGTCTATAGGAAAAAAGGTCAGGCTGATAGGCCATAAATCATCCTGTGTAGTGAATGATAATTATGATTGGTGCTATAAGAGAGGGAGAAAGGCAATATAATTGTGGACTTCAATGAAAAATCAAAAAAAATTATGCAAATCTAAAATTCAAATAGGGAACACTAGAAATGGGGCAATTTAGACCATTTCTGTGGAAGAGAAACAAAAGTTATTGTTTTTAGTTGAAGACCCTTCTCCAGAATTAGGAAGTAGACAGAAGATACAAATGTAAAACTTAATTTCTTGCACTTCTTTGAACAATTAGAAGTGATTGTTAAGCTTTCTTTTAATGTTTTGCAGGTTTGTCCAATCTGTGCAGCATTACCTGGAGGGGATCCTAATCATGTCACAGACGACTTTGCAGCTCATCTTACACTTGAACACAGGGCTCCTAGAGATTTAATATCCTTTTTTGTGTATAAAATTCATTGTAAACAGGTGCATAAAATTTTCCATTAGCCACAAACAAAGGTTTACAAATGGAAACTTTTAAGGTTTACTTTCTCAACAAGGCTGTAAAGCAACATAATAAAGAAGGAAATTCAATAGAATTTGTGTTGACTGTAGTTTGCTCGTGCCATTGTGAGGTGTTGAATTTTTGTATTACATCACTTTTTATTGAAGAAAGTGTTGGCATTATTACATTGGCTTTAGAATCACGTCCTTATATAACTGGCTGTATAAGATAATTTAAGTTTGTCGTGTTGAATCTAATGAGGAAGCTTGTGAAGCTGACAAAACTAGTGACAGGGGTATGGATCTCAGAATCTAAATTGGCAGTAGAATTTTGGATGTAGTGGATTGTGTATGGTCCTGCTCAAGTAAACAAAAAGCAGATAAAGTTGATTCTAGAATTGACAGACCTAAATTAAGATTTTACTAACGAGAAATCAAACAACACACTTAAAATGCTGGAGGAACTCAACAGGCCAGGTAGCATCTATGGAAAAGAGTTAAGATTTTCTTAGTAGAAAGTACAATGGAACTGGGGGGGAGGGTTATGGCTATGGCTGAGTAGCTGTAGGATTTCAGGTAACAAACTTCCATTGAGGGTTAACATATAAAGTTTGGAATGGAACATGAACAGTATGGCTGTTTTTGTGCCTTGAACCAGAACACTTCTGACCATTCATGAGATGTATGAATAATTGTTAATCATCTTCACACTAAAGAATAATTCTGGGAATGAAAGGGCTAATGGGTGGTACTGATGGAACATTTGATGGTTTTGGACCTGTACTAGCTAGAGTTCAGAAGAATGGGGTGGGGAGAGGATGTCATTGAAACCTATTTGAATATTGAAAAGTCTTGATAGAGTGGATGTGGGGAGGATATTTCCTAATAGCTGATGAATCTAGGACCAGAAAACACAGTCTCGGACTAGATGGATGTCCATTTAGAACAGAGATGATGGATTTCTTTAGCAAGGGGGTAGTGAATCTGTGTAATTTGTTTCCACATTCGGCTGTGGAGGCCAGGTCATTGGGTGTATCTAAGGCGGAGTTGATAGGTTCTTGATCAGTCAGGGCATCAAAGAAAAATTGGGAGAAGGCTGGAGAATGGGGTTGAGAGGGATAATAAATCAGCCATGATGGAATGGCAGAGAAGACTCGATGGGCCCAGTGACTTAATTCTGCTCCTATATCTTATGATCTAAAGATTGACCAAACTTAAATTAATACTGAATTCTGAATTGTCACTTTGGTGTTTACCTTCTATTGAGATATGCATGCCCATATATTGAATCAGGCGTATAGTCCAAATTATATTACTTTTCTGGTTTGCATAACTATTTTTCCAATCTGTCAAAGACAGTGAAAATCATTCCTTGAGCACAATTGAATGGCAAAAGTCTCTGGGCTGTTCAAGGGCATTGATGCAATTATCTCAAATCTATCACAGACATGACACACAGAATCAAAGAGGCTTACAAATTCGACAGGAATAACAGTAAGCTTAAAATTTGGGAGTGTTTTAGAATTTGACCGAACAAGATCAAGAAAGTGATTTAAAATAAAGGCAAAATAGAATACGAGTGGACTGGTGAGAATGTAGTTTTGGACAGGAAGACCTTTAAGTAAAAAGAAACCCAGGGAGCAGACATTTTCCCTTTGCAGATCAAGATGGAAATATTTCATTTTGGGGATAAAGAAATGGCAAAAAAATTGAACAATTACTTTGTCTTTCTTTATGGAAAGATGTACACAAAACATGCCAGAAGTAGCACCTAAAGGAAGGCCTAGTGTGAGTAAGCAACTATGTATTAGTTGCAATAGCTGGAAAATTAGTACATCCAGTGGCCTTGATGATCTCCAGAATTTTGAATGAGCTAGTTTTAGAAATAATGGGTACTTTAGTGGTCATTATCTAATGTCCTGCAAATTCTAGAATTATTCCTGTAGTTGAGAGGATAGCAATATGACTGTTATTTAAGAAAAGGGAGAGAGAAAGACCAATAACATACTGATTTGTTAATGCAACATCAGTGGCAGGGAAGATGCTGGAATCTAGTGAAAGATATAGTAATGTGACTCTTGAAAGGATTATAGAATTGAGCAACAGTTTATAAAAGGAAAATGTTTGACTAATTTGTTTCAGTTTGAGGACATGACTAACAGAATCAGGTTTAATATCACCGGCACATGTCTTATATGGCAAAGCAGATGAAGGGGAAACCATTGAAGGTATTTAATCTTCCAGTGGGCTTTTGATAAGATTACTTGCACATGTGGTTAATCAGTAGCTTTAGAACATCTGGGAAACAGGCTGATATGTTTTAGCATTTGTTTATTAACGAAAAAAAAAAATGAATTTGGATAAATAGATCCTTTCTCAGGTTAGCAAACTGTAACTACTCAAGTACTCCCAAGGATTGGTTCTTGGTCCCTGTTATTCATGATCTAGGTCAGTGATTTGGCTAGAGAACTAACATTTTCTTGTGTGCCAATGGTACTAAACCATTGAGACTAAGCATGATTAGAGGGGCTTTCAGGGAACAAAATGGGTGGTTAGGATCATGCAGATCAAATTTGTTGGAAAAGCATGTGGTCACCCATTCTGGAAAATGTTACAGAAAATTAGAGTATTTGTTAGATGTTGAATAATCGGGTATTGTTGATGTTCAAAGGAACCCAAGTGTACTTGTGTGCAAGTCATTGAAGGTTAACATGTCGGATGTGAATACAGGATTAAGGCATCTTTTTGCAGTATAATGAAGTCAAGGTAAAACAGCCAGATTACACTTATTTATTTAAATCTTACATCTGTCCCACAATGTGAGTGAGTAAAAATCTTAGCGTTATGACTTCACAATGTCCAGACGTGTGAACTTACAAGTCCAATGGCTTGTAGAAAGAAGCTGTCCCGTGGACTGTTGGTCCTGGCTTAAATGCTGCTGTACCGTTTGCCAGACAGAAGCAGCTGAAACAATTTATGGTTGGGGTGACTGGTGTCCCCGATGATTTCCCAGGCCTTCTTTATGCACCTGCTGCTGTAAATGTCTTCAATGGAGGGAAGTTCACATCCACAGATGCACTGGGCTGTCTGTAGCACTCACTGCAGTGCCCAGTGATCAAGGTTGTATGCAGTTCCCATACCAGGTGATACAGCCAATGCTGCCCCTGTGGAAGGTCTTGAGGATTCGGGGGCTTATGCTGAACCTCTTCAGTTGCCTAAGGTGGAAGAGATGCTGGTGTGTATTTTTTAACCACATAGCTGGTATGTACAGTCCAGGTGAGATCTTTGGTGAAGTGTATTCTGAGGAATTTGAAACTACTCACCCTCTCAACTGCAGTCCCATTGATGTTGATCAGGATCGAGCCTGTCTCCGTTCCTCCTGTAATCCATGATCAGCTGTTTTGTTTTTTGTGCATTAAGGGTGAGGCTGTTATCTTGATACCGCTGTCAGGTTGTTAACCTCTCCAATGTAGGCTGTCTCGTCACCACTAGAAATAAGGCCGCGACCTATTTTAATCTCTAGGGCAGAAAGCATGTCCTTGTCCTACATGGAGTGCAGGGAAGATTTATTGGTCTGGTCCAAGTAATGGTAAGTTTGCTGTATGAAGAAAAATTGAGTATGTTGTAACTTTGTTCCGTGGAGTTTAAAAGAATGAAAGGAGATACCATTGTTCAAAGGAATCTGGGTATTTTTCAGTGAAATCTATTCCCAGATTCCCAGGGTATGCCATTTCAAAATAAGGGGTAAGGGTCTTTATGATTGGAAGAAAATTCTTCACTGAGTAAGTGGTGAACCTTTAGAATTCTCTAGCTCAAGGGCTGGGGAGTTTGTTTAGTCCATTCAAAGCAAAAGTTAATAGATTTTTGAATCTTACGAATATCAAGGAAATGAAAATAGTGCTGGAAAATGACACCAAGGTAGAAGGTTGGTCATGCCTTGATAAATGTTGATGTAATCAGAAGGCAGGTAGCTTCTCTTATTTCTTATGCTCTGTGGAAGTTTGTGTGCAATTTGTTTACTACAGCACTTCACCCGATCACCTGGCTGTACTTCTACTTTCAGTATATAGGCAGAGACTAAAGACTGTAGCACCAGTGGTGAGGACCAAGAAGGGAGGTGGAGGAGCGCTTATAGGACTGCTTTGAATCAGTGGACTAGATGATACTTCATGATTCATCTTCAAATCTAAGCCACAGTTGTCACCGACATCATCAAGACCTGTATCGATTTGAGAGTGTCTTTGAGAACATACCCAAACCAAAAGCAGTGGATAAACAAAGAGATTTGTAGATTGCTGACGGCTAGATCTGTGGCATTCAAGAGTAGTGATCCGGATCTAAGCAAGAAGCTCAAGTACAACCTATGAAAAGCTATTTTAAGAGCAGAAAACCATTTCTGGTTGAAGTTAGAGACAAAATTGCATGCGCATTAGCTTTGGCGGAGGTTGCAAGGTATTATTTCTTCCAAGGCAAAACCTAACATCATGCATGGCTATGGTACTTCACTCCCAAATATGCTGAACAACTTTTATGCACACATTGAAATGGAAAATAAAATATACCTGTGCGAATTCCTGCATCATCTGGTGACCCTGTAATCTCTGTTTCAGAGGCTGGTGTCTGAACACCTTTCATGAGGTTAAACCAGGTCCTGATGGTGTATCTGGTAGGGAAGCTTGTGCCAATTAACTGGTAGAAATATTCAAGGACATTCTTCCATCTCTTACTGCTGCAGTCTTAGGTTCCTACCTGCTTTAAAAGGGAGAGAATAATACCAGTGCCCAAGAAGAGTACAGTGAACTGCTTCAACAGCTATTGCCCAGTTGCACTCACATCTATACAGTATACCTCCATCAGGCTGTTGCTTATTAGTTACAGCTTAGTTTTCAACGACATCATACCCTCAGTACTAATCAACAAACTCCAAAACCTGAGCCTCTTTGCCTCCCTCTGCTATTCGATCTTTGACTTCCTTATTGAGAGATCAGAGTCAGCGTAGATTGGAAGTAACATCTCCTCCTCGCTGACAATCGACACTGGCGTAACTCAAGGATGTGTGCTTAGCCTACTGCTCTGCTCTCTACAACTATGACTGTGTGGCTAGGTACAGCTCAAATGCCTTCTATAAATTTGCCCATGACTGAACTACTGTCGGCAGAATTTCTGGTGACAAGGAGACGTACAGGAGTGAGATAGATGAGCTGGTTGAGTGGTGTCACAACAACACCTTGCTCTCAACGTCAGTAAAGTCAAGAAAATGCTTGTGGACTTCGGGAAGAGGAAGTCAAGGGAACATGCACCAGTCCTCATCAGGGGAAAGGGTGAAGGGTTTCAGATTCCTGGATGTCAACATCTCTGAAGATCTATCCTGGGTCCAACTTATGCAATTATGAAGAAGGTACAACAGAAACTGTATTTCATTGGGAGTTTGAGGAGACTTGTTATGTCACCAAAGACTTGCAAATGTCTACAGATTTATGTGGAGAGCACTCTGGGTACGTTACCATCTGGTATGGAGGAGCCACTGTACAGGATCAGAAAAGCTGCAGATCTTTGCAGACTCAGCCAGCTCTGGTATGGGCATCAGACTGCCCAGCATCAAGAACACCTTGAAAAGGTGATCCCTCAAAATAATGGCTACCATTATTAAGGACCACCATCACCCAGGACATGCCCTCTTCTCACTACTTCCAAGAAGGATGAGATACAGGAGCTTGAAGACACATGACTTATTTTAGGAACAGCTTCTTTCCCACTGCCGTTGGATATCAGAGTGGGCAGTGAGCCCATCTACGTTACCTCACTTTCTCTTTTTCTTACTCTCTTTTTGCACTAATTTAATTTTAATATGTATGTTATTGTGATTTGTGGTTTTTATCATGTATTGCAATGTACTGCTGCTGCAGAACAATATATTTCATGGCATATGCCAGTGATATTAAACCCGACTCTAATTGATTCCTATGAAATGTTGTAGGAAACAAGTATTCTAAAGGAAGGATGTGGCAACTGTGGCAGACAAGGGAAGTCAAAGACAGCATAAAAACAAAAGAGTGAGCATATAATATTGCAAAACTTAGTGGGAAGTTAAAGGATTGGGAAGTTTTTAAAAAGCACCAGAAGGCAACTTTTTTTTAAAAAAAGTAAAACTTAGAGGAAATATGAAGGTAAGCTGGTCAATAATATAAGAGGATGCCAGAAGTGAGACAGGTGAGAGTGGATATTGGGCTGATGGAAAATGATACTGCAGAGATAGAAATGGGGGACAAAAAATGGCAGATGAATTTTACCATTTTGTGTCAGCCTTCACTGTGGAAGACACCAGCAGTATGCAAGAAATTTGATTGTTATGGGCCAGAAGTGAGTGTAGTTGCCTCCAGAAAGTGTTTGGAAAGTTGAAAAGCCTGAAGTTAGGCAAGTCATATGGACCAGATGGATTACACCCGAGAGTTCTGAAAAAAAGTAGCTGAAGAGACTGTGGAGATTATAGTCGGCCCTCCTTATCCGCGGGGGATTGGTTCCGGGACCCCCGCGGATACCAAAAAACGCGGATGCTCCAGCCCCTTATTTAACATGTCTCAGTGCGGGTGGACTTTAGGACCCGGGGAGCTCTGAACCTTATTTAACCTGTCACAGTGCGGGTGGACTTTAGGACCCAGAGGAGCTCAGACTCGCCGCACATGACTGCTGCTGAATCCAGTGTTTCTGTTCAGTTGACAGAAAACGATCACGATTGAAAATAAAAGTGGAAATAATAAAGTGATCGGAAAGGTGAAATGCCATTGGTCATTGGAAAAGCGTTAGGCTACAGTCAGTCAACGATCAGAACAATATTTTAAAGGATGAAGTGAGAATAATGGAGCATGTGAAAGGCCCTGCCCCGATGAAAACTACAATTATTACAAAGCAATGCTGTGGTTTAATTATTGAAATACATACGTTTCTTAAGTGTTTTATATGCATAGAAAGGTAAAATATATACTATATACCTGTACTAAGAAAAACATTTGACTAACTGACGCTAAATAATACTGGATGTACCTGTTCCGACTTAAGTATAAATCTGACTTAAAGACTGCCTGTACCTGTACTTTAATTTATCTCTAGATTACTTTTTTTTAAAGTGTCACACTAGACAGTCAGCCATTCTTGTCTGGCACGTGGTGTCAGGACTGGTCTCCTTTTCGGATTAACCAGGTCACGATATGAACATTCCTGACTTGACCCTGGTATTTTTTTTATGAGGCTGAGTGGCTAGTTCGACACTCAACCCGGCATGGATGGAAAGCATGCTTGGGGGTGGCCCGACTTGGATTTGAACTTGGGAGTCTTCACTCCGGAGTCCGGCGCTGATGCCATTGTGCCACCATCTAGATTACTTGTAGCACCTATATACAATGTAAATAGTTGTTATACTGTATTGTTTAGGGAATAATGACAAGAAAGGAAGTCTGTACATGCTCAAACAACAAGTGCTGGAGAGAGAACTTCCGGGTTTTCCCCATCCGTGGTTGGTTGAATCCATGCATGCGGAACCCGCGGATAAGACTGTAGTAGCATTCTTTCAATAATCACTTGATTCTGGAAGACTGGAAAATTGCAAATGTTACTTCACCCTTTGAGAGAGGCAAAGAAAGGAAGGTTTAGACCAGTTAGCCTGACTTCAGTAGTTGGGAAGATGTTGGAGTCCATTATTGAGAATGAGGTTTTGGGGAACTTGGAGGCACATGTTAAATAGGCCAAAGTCAGCATGGCTTCAAGGGAAATCTTGCCTGACAAATCTGTTGGAATTCTTTCACATAATAACAGGCAGGATAGAAAAAGGAGTCAGTGGATGTTGTTTATTTGGATTTTCAAAAGGCCTTTGACAAGATGCCCCATGTAAGGCTGCTAAACAGAGTAAGAGCCCATGGTATTACAAGGAAGATACTAGCATGGATAGAAGATTGGATGACGGGCAGAAAACAGATGTAAGTGTGAGAATAAAGGGGGCTTTTTGTGGTTGGGTGCCAATGACTAGCAGTGTTTTGCAAGGGTCAGTGTTGGGACTGCTTCTTTTCACATTACATGTCAAAGATGTTGTGGCCAAGTTTGCGAACGATACGAAGACTGGTGAAGGGGCTTGTGTTGAGAAGCAGGGAGCCTGCTGACAGAGTTTGGGCAAAGATGTGGCATATGAAACGTGGCTAGAAGGAATAAAGATGCAGACTGCTTTCTAAAGAGGGAGAAAATTCAGAATTGCAAAGGAGTCCTTGTGCCGGATTCCCTAAAGATTAACTTGCAGGTCGATTTGCTAGTAAAGAAGACAAATATGATGATAGCATTCATTTTGAGAGGGCTGGAATATAAAAGCAAGGATGTAATGCTGAGGCTTTATAAGGCATTGATCAGACCAATGTAGAGTATTGTGAGCTGCTTATCTAAGAAAAGATGTGCTGGCATTTGAGAGGATCTGGAGGATGTTAAAGAGAATTATTCCAGGAATGAAAGGGTGAAATTATGAGAAATGTTTGACATCTCTGGGCTGGTACTTGCTGGAGTTCGGTAGAATGAATAGGGATCTCATGGAAACCCAATGAATATTGAAAGGCCTGGAAAGAGTGGATGTTGCCTATAGTGGGAAAGTCTAGGACCAGATGGCACAACCTCAGAATAGTGAGGTTCATTTAGAACAGAAATGAGGAGGAATTGCTTTAGTCAGAAGGTGGTGAATCTATTGAAATTATTGCCACAGGCAACTGAGGAGGTCAGATCATTGGGTATATTTAAAGTGGAGGTGCTACAATAAGCCACCAAGATAGTGCACTATGATTAGAAATAATCTTGCCAGAATTCACATTTGTATATTTTTATTAAGTATGAACCAATTTTTAGTCTTAACCTTAATTATTTATAAGATGCATTGTATTTTCTGTTTGTTCATTGTTAAAAGAGCATCTTGATGACCAACTTCTTCCTTCGCTGTTTCTTTCCTTACCTGTATGACACAAACCAGGAATGTGATAACATATCTTTGCCAGTGTGTTTGTGGCTCTTGGAGTGCTGGAAAAGCTCAGTTCCCAGGAGAAAACTGGCTTGGTTGGCATCCCATCCACAGCCCCTTCACCACTGTTCTCTTCTCCTCTCCCCCTTCTTTCTATTGCAGAGTAGCTGAGCATACTAAAATGTCTACCAGCACAAGTGCTTTCTCTGCATCGTCTATCACTTGAATAAGTGGCAGGTGCTCATCATAGAAAATACAGAGTACCTCTGCATTATGGAAGGGTTAGAAAAAAGCCTATATTGATATTGTTTGCAGAACTTCACTGAATCCCTCATTATAAATTAAGATGTATCCTGTGAGAAGTTATTGTTTCAACAGTAATCCACCCTCAGGTGTTTGCTCCATTGGCAGGAGACTCTGATTGCATTGTAATCCAAAGAGAAAGGCTTGTGTTTTTTTTTTCTGAACTAGTAATGCACGATGCATTGTTTAATGAAGTATTGTACAAATATCAATGGAAGAGATTGTCTTGTCATTTTCTAAAGCTAATCCCTTAAGTAGCCACTTGTTTGTGAATCCTCAGCCTGTGATTATTGTCCACGGTAAACTAGTTCAGTTTTCTGTGCATTTTTTTTCACTAATTCTGTGAGAGCAAATTTTTCTGTATCATAGATTGTTTGGTAATATTTATGAATTCCATAAAGATAAGTTTTTATTACCTTACCTGTTATAGCAAAAAGGTATAATAAACAAGTATTCAAGAATTTTAATTCGTTGGTAATTTTCTTACCACCTGTTACATTTCCTTAATGACTATTTATGATGAATCCAGTGGTGTTCGACATGTACGTAGGATGTTTCATCCTGGCCGAGGCCTTGGAGGACCACGTGCTCGTAGGTCAAACATGCACTTTACTAGCAATTCCACTGGCGGACTTTCATCCTCACAAAGTTCATATTCTCCAAGCAATAGGGAAGCTATGGATCCAATAGCTGGTGAGTTTATATTTCTAATGATAATGTAGATGCTGGAAGCTGTGACAGAAAAATTAATTTTGGAAGATTGAGTAGGTCAAGCAGTATCTGAGGAGTCAGAAGTTGTAAGTTTGTTTTGCATCAGAACTGAGAACGAAGTAGAAACATTGACATTGAGGATGAGAGGGTGAATATTGGGAAAAGAAAACTAGGATGAGTGTGTGGGGGAGAGAACACTAGTTGTGTGAGTTAGGTGAAGTTGATAAGTGTAGTGTTCATTCCATTAGTTACGATCTACCCAAGTGGAGTACAAGGTGTTCAAATTGTTGTGGATGAGAGTGGAAAACAAAAGGTTTTCATCGCCATCTACCTGCATTTAACTGATCTCGCTCTCTTTTCGCTGCTGCCATTGCGCAGGAGGTGCAGAAGTCTTGGGTCCCACACTGCCAGGTTCGGGAGCAGTTGTTGCTCTGCAGCCATCAGGCTCCTGGTTGCGCTTACTTAACTAAGTGCTGTTTTTTTTAACTGTTTACATGATTTGACCTCTTGAAAGTTAGATATGTGGTTGTCTTGTGTGTGAATTCTGTTGTGTCTTGTGAGGGCAGAAAGATGAATCTCAAGATTGTATAATGATATACATAGGTTGGTAATAACTTTGAACTTTGTGTTAGGCTTCTCTGTAACAATGGAGAAGGTTGGGGACATGTCATTGTGAAAGTGGGAAAGATAATTAAAATGACGTAACCAAAAACGTAGGGTGATTATTGTAGATGGAGTACAGGTGCTCCTTAACAATTCCCTAATCTGTTCTTGGCTTCACTGATGTAAAGGATGCCATATTGTAAACATCAAATGGAATAGACCAAGTTCGAAGAAGTACAGGTGAACCCCTGCCTTACCTGGAAGGACCAATTTAATTCCTTGGATGCTAGGGAAGGAAGAGGTGAAAGTACAAATATTAAATATACATTTGCAAGGAAAAGTACTAGGGGATGAGGAGTAATGACTGGATCAGTGAATTGGGAAGGTTGGAGTGAGGTTAGAAGCAAGAAGGATGTGACTGGTGGTAGCATCGTATTGGAGCTGGCATGATGATTATGGATGTGTAATCTGAGGCTGGTGTGAAAAATGAAGAGAAAAGAACTCTCAAGCTTGAGATCGCGAGATACTTATTTGGAAAATAGTAAACACGCCATGTTCAAAAAGTGAATGGGACATCAGGAAGTTCTGCAGAGCTTGACATTATTTGGGTTACTGTGCACTTGGCAAGAGCCAATGAAAAGAAGTTAGGTTTAAGTGGAATAGCTGTTGTGCTTTGGCTCGATGTTTTGGTGAAGAGAGGCAGAGGCTAAGATAGATCTCTGGTAAACTTCTTTTGTGGGCGTCCTTTGCAGTTAAAGCATTGAGTGCAGTGGAGTGCTCTTGTGGGATGTGATAAAAACATGGAGGCTTGAGTAGCCCTAACAACCACATCTGTGAAAACTGTATCCAGCTGCAAGTTCTTAGTGCGTTAGTAAGCTGGAGCTCGATGACCTTCAGATCATCTGGGAGACATAGAATTTGATTGACAGGAGATACAGGAAGAAGTTGCACTGTAAGTGCAGGGCACAGGTAACTGGTGCCCGTCATGATGTTGAAAGTTGATAGGCAGCCAGTGCGGGTACCCTTGTGGTATTTCTCCTCAATTACAAGTATGTTGCTTTAGATACTACTGCGGTTGGGGTGGAGAGACTATATAGCCAATTTCATGGACATAATAGTAAGTCTATTCTGAATGGAGTTTCTAAAGACCCAATAAACCAGTGATTCCCAACCTTTTTTATGCCATGGAACTATACCTTTAAGTAAGAGGCCTGCAGACCCCAGTTTAGAAACCCCTGCAATAAACCATGCCCTTCTTCGTCTTGGTTTTGGTAATATTATTGTGATATATTTCAAGATACAGTGAAATACTCGTCTTGTATACTGTTTTGTATATTCAAATCATTATGCGGTGCATTGAGCTAGAATAAGGTAAAACAAAATTGCAGAATAAAGTGTAAAGGCTTCTTTAAAAAAAAGCAGTGCAGGTAAATGATAAAAGTACAAGATCATAAAGATTATGAGGCCAAATGACCATCTTATTATTCAGGGGAGCAACAATTATTAAGAGAGCAATTATTAAAGGAGTGCAACAATTATTTCCACATGGTTTACTGAACAAGGAATTCATGACTTAGACATATGACAATGGAACAGAAGTTAAATGGTTTATAGCAACAACAAAATATCATTGCTAATTTGAATATTTCTTGATGAACCATATGCTGAAGAACAGCAGAGATTTATCTAAGTGCTTGACATTTCAAAATAAAAAAAAACAAACTTCATAAATGTTACTAAATTGGCAGTCAGGTCCTGACAGGGAAGCCAACGTATTAGGTAGTGGGGCAAAGGACACAGAAAGGTAAAGGATCACATAAGTGACAATGGACTTCACAATTATTGCCCTCATAGCTGTGTATAGCCTAACCAGTTAGACTTGTAAAGAGAATGGAGAGGAAATTAATTAAAATGTTTTGTATTTTCCAATAATGCAGCTGATGATTTCAAAGTGAACCTGAGAAGTTTTTTACAACAATATGGTAGTTCTACCATTATCAATGTTATTTATTCGAATGATTTTAACATTCCCTAGTTACCATGATGAAATCTAAACTTGTACCTCCAAATTGTTATCCAGCCTCTCAAATACTATTCTCATTTGGCATGTCTGGTTTCTAATCTGATCCAAGTTTAAATCTTCTAAATTAATAATTCAACATAACCTTTTCCAATTTGTAAATCTGTTTCCTCAACTGTGAAACAGTTGACCTAAGCCAAAGAGAGCAATTTAAGGGTGGAGGTTGCAACAAGTGACGCGAAATGGAGGTTCATGTTCATGGGAGAGGCGGATGGTTGGAGGTGGTGGGTGGAAGCATTATTATTTTAAAAGCTTGCAGCTTTGTTTATGAGTGTGCAAGAGCATTGTATGTTTAGATGCAGCAGAGCCCACTCACTTTATTTACTGGATTAAGATTTCACTCTGTCAACACCATGTTTTGGCTAGTGTCTATTAGGCACTGCATGTTGAAACATCTGCACAAGTATTTTGTGTTCTTCGCTATAGGAGGAGGGAGTGGACATCAATTTGTCTATGACCACCTGAATCACTATCTTCTTTCTCTACAGGTACTGATAGACATGTTCCAGTATTTCCCGATTATCTTTGTCAAGATAACAGCCTGCTCTTAAATTGTCTCTATTTGTTGCAGAACTGTTATCGCAGTTATCAGGTGTGAGACGTTCTGCTGGAGGACAACTCAATTCCTCTGGTCCTTCTGCTTCTCAGTTACAACAGCTGCAAATGCAGCTGCAGTTGGAGAGGCAGCAAGCACAGGCAGCACGGCAACAGCTGGAATCTGCACGTAATGCGACAAGACGCACCAACACAGGCAGTCTCAGCACCACAGTCACACAGACTACAGTGACCAACAACACAACCACCACAGAAAACAGTCACCAAGCCTCCCAAAATTCCCAGTTCTTGCTCACAAGGTAAGAATAATTGGTCCAAAGGGATCTGACAAAACAGTTTTGCCTTGTGAAACAAAATGAACCTTGAAAACATTTGTATTCTTATTTACATGATGTGCTGCTTTATCAAAATTATCTTCCTCCATGAAGCTGCAGATGGAAGCACCGATATTGATTTCCAGCAATAGTTTGACTGATATGCATAGTGTTTACTTTTTATTCCTTAAATTTACAATTTATCTAATGATAAAGCACTGTATTAAAATGTAAGCTATAGGAGGGTGAACCTGAACTGGGTTTGGTGATCTGCTTTTCATTGCAAATAACCATTCTCATCACTTTATTGCAACATCAGAAGGTATAACAATAATCCAGGTCTTTTGTGTGTATGAAATTCAAATTGTTGATGTTTTCCTCTCATAAACAGTTAAGCTTATGTGTGGTTTTCCATTTCAATGCTCTTTATATCACAATGCACAGAGCTGACAAAGGGCTCCCTGGACGCCATTCTTTAACCTTCTCCCCAAATTAAATGTCAATCTTGCCCATTAAAAGGCTGTATTAGACTTGTTCCTTGCTTTAGTCTGACCTTTAGTTTGATTTATTTTCTCTTTGGATTGTATTTTCAACAAATTCCACTCCTCCTTGTGTCTCAAATTTAAAGTCCTTCACTTAGTATTGTTTACCTTTTTCACATCCTTCCAGGTAAAGTGCACAGGTGTAGTATTACTTTTTTATGTCCTGGTGTTTCCCTCCTTAGGAATTAGGATGACCTTCTACAGTATTTGTAGGTTCTGAAGCATCTGATTAATCCATTGTGGGTCCAGCAGATTTTACTACAGTTGGGGCTAGAGGTGCTCGATGAAAGAGCAGTAAAAATGGTGTTAATGTAGAAGGAAGTGTTCTCTTTCAGACACTTCATTTGGGCTTCTGCATTCTGTCAATACATGGACTTAAGATTCTCTGTTATCTCAAATGCTTTCTCTACTTTTAGTTGTAACTAACAGGCAATGTTCCTTCTAATGATTTTTAGTAAGTGTGCGCAAGGATCTTATGTTGTGCAATTTTTTTTCCTGTGACAGAAGGTTGTGCGCACATGGCACAGATTATGTAGGTTTACAAAATATTTGACATAAAATGGCACAGGATAACAACAAAATAACATACATATTTAAGTCACTCAGTTATTTTTTCTCTCTCCTGTCTTTGGCATTTACCCATTCTTTGTAAACTCTATCTAGACTAATAGAACTTCCATCCAATTGATAGCTTTTGATTCTCATTAACATATCCAAATGACATTCACCTAAACGGTTTCTCAGCTTGCTTTTGAGTTGATTCATTAGGCTCACAGTCCGCACTAGATGCAAGAAAGATTCCCCCAATGTTCATCAACTGTGCAAGGTCACAAAACTGTTCATTTTGAAGTACAAATGCCACCATTTGAGCAAAGTTTGAAATAATTAAACTATTACAATATTTTCAGCTAGAAAATCATGATATTTTAGACATTTAAGATTATCTTCAATAAGTATAATTGTTAATTACTACATTATTTTGGGTAACTAACCTTTTGTGCGCACATTAATTTCCTTTGTGCACTGGTTGAAAAACGTGTGTGCGCGTGCACACGAGCACAGCTTAGAGGGAGCATAGCTGAGAGGATTCCCTCAAATTGATGTGATGTTATGAGTTTGCCCCCTATTGGTGGTGTATGGAACCCAACCCCACCCCCTGGGTTTAAGAGTCAAAATATAGACCGAGTTATGATGGCAGCTGATTGCTGAGTTCCTGCTCTGACTAGGTGAATACCATCTAGTGGCCACTTGTGCACTGAGATTCACCAACCCCTCTGCAGGTACCAGAGGATAGCAATATGACAGAAGCTGTAAAGGGGGCAATGTCTGAAGGTTCTTTCAAGTTTTTCTGTATGGCTGCTGGGACTAGCAGATGGATGGGCCTATTGCTATTCAGGGCTGGCTCTGAAGAGAACACGTAGCATTGGTGTTTTGGTTGGCTGTGTTCCAAGAGAGTGAGGGGCTGGAAGTAGATTCTTTTGGGCATGTGAGGCAAGTAGGGTAGTGAGGAAATTGGGAGGTTCACTAAAAGAGAATGAGTTGAGTGAAGGAGAAGGGGGTGACTGTGGGAAGCAGTTAGGAGGGGCAGAGTTAGGGGCGCTGAAGGAGGGAAGAGTTCAGAATGGAGTTCGTGTGAGGGAGAGTTTCAAGGAAAATCTTTGTGTGCACGCATCTACATAGAGTTCGAATGAATGTATTTGCTAAGTTTCTTGAGCAGATTGTGGTCTCCAGTTGCATCTGTTTGCCATTTGAACCAATTAAGACCTTGTTCTGCAAAAGACCATGTGGTAGCTTGTGTGCAAAAAACCATTCATATTAGAATTCATAGCCTTCTTCCATTTCTTTGGGATTGGTGTTGAAGCAAGTCATCTTTGAACCCAAGGGCTTGCTTGGCCTTTCTTAATGAGGCTCCTTCATTACTGTTCCATAGTACATTGGCTAGTGTTGTGGTGTCCTCCCTGCAACCATCATGTTTATCCTCACAGGTGCAAGCAATTTTCACTATTGGATGGGATTAATAGGCAGGTTTTTTTCTGTTTGTTCACTCTCCCTCTTCCCTGTACTTTTGCTGTCCTCTGAAATTTGGTTGTTTTCTGGAGTAAGTGATCCTGTAATTCCTTCTCTGCTATTGTTTAGAGTCTCTAATGCTATTGTTCCATAAAACAAACTATAATGGCAAAATTATATATATTGGAAATCTGTAATTCCTGGTGGATTGGATTTCATCCGTTAGTCTCACGAGACCATGGATCTGTGCCTGGAAAGTCCGAGCGCATTCAGGTAGACTGCTGCTTTCCGTGTTGTGCCGTCGCAGTGAGGCAACGTTGGATTGTCCTCTCCAGGGCGCAGACCTGGGCAAGGTTGTATGGAAGACCAGCAGTCGCCCAAGCAGCAAGTCTCCCCTCTCCACAACACCGATGTTGTCCAATGGAAGGACAAGGACCAATACAGCTTGGCACCATTGACATCTCAGGAGTTGCCAGGGCGAGGTTGAAGACAACGTCGGACTACTTTAGGGACTCCAGCTCCAGATTTGCCCTCAGGGTTTACTCCTAAAGCCTTGCCCATGAGTGGGTATGGCCACAAGGCAGTGGAGGTTTGAAATCAGTGTTTTTCCTCTCTTAGATGGACAGCCTTCCCAGGCTGACGAGCTCCATCTACCCGAAGCACTGGTTTTAAGGTGCCAGGACCCGCCTTCACCCCTTCTCCTGTTAGTAGAAGCAGTTCTGCTGGTTTTAGAGGCTAAGCCACATGAGAAGGCCAGGAGTTGGACTTTGTTGTCAGAGGCTATTTGAGGCACATGCTGTGAGGAACACTTTTAGGTAGTGAGAGCTTATCCCCACTACCACTCCTCGGCTTGGAACTCACTCAACCTTGGAACCTGGTATTAGCCAAGTTAATGAAGAAGCAGCTGAAATGTAGTCTATTTATTAAGGATTAGAGTTCCAATCCTGCTACTGTAGGTGGTTGGTTTTGGTAATGAAATCTGAAATACATAGTAAAGATGAATAATGGTTAGTATAGGACAGGGGTCAGCAACCTTTACCACTGAAAGAGCCACTTGGACCCGTTTCCCACAGAAAAGAAAACACTGGGAGCCGCAAAACCCGTTTGACATTTAAAATGAAATAACACTGCATAAAACGTTTTGTTTTGCCTTTATGCTATGTATAAACAAACTATAATGTGTTGCATTTATGAAATTGATGAACTCCTGCAGAGAAAACGAAATTACATTTCTGCATGCAACAAAAGCATTTTGAACTCCGAAAAAAAGACGTTGGGTTGAAGGTTACTTTTAAGTAAAATACTCAACGTCTATTTGAGTCCTTCTTGTATTTATGAAAAATGCCAAACTTAAATTTGCCGCCAGCAGCAAACCAAAAATAACGTCAGCCAGCTGTCAACCTGAAAAATAAAAGGACTATTTCACTGAACAATGAAAACATATGAATATACGTAAAATAATAGGCAATTAAAGTATTTATCATACTTGGTCAGGTTGACTCACACCTGACAATGCAGTCGTATTCAGTAGGGATGGATCGATGCTTAGGGGAGTGACCGGGAAGGATAATGTGTTTTTTTTCCTCTCTGAACTCACAGAAGCGTTTCCCAAACGATGTTTGCATTGCGATGATTGCAGAATGTAAATACTCCGAATTTATCATGTCGTGACCTTGTTTGAACTCTCTCAAATTGGGGAAGTGAGACAATGTGCCTTTCTGTAAATCTCTGGCAAGCACTGTCAACTTGCGCTCGAATGCCAAAACATCCTCCAACATGTGCAGGGCTGTACGTCCTTACCCCTGAAGAGCTGTGTTCAGCGTGTTCAGGTGCGCTGTCATGTCTACCATGAAGTGTAGCTTTTCCAGCCACTCTGGCTGTTCCAGCTCAGGAAAGGTGAGCCCTTTGCTGCCCAGGAAAGTTTTCACTTCTTCCAGACACGCGACAAAGCGTTTCAGCACCTCCCCTCTGGACAGCTAGCGATAAAAACACGTTGTAGCGGTGTGCTACACGCAGTCAGTAAACTGCAGTCAAAGATAGCTTTATTCGAACTAAACAGCCTTGCTTTTAAGCCTCCCTCAACCCGCCCCCATGGGCGCAGATGCTGCAAAAGACACGTACTCACAAGCCCCCGTAGGCTATCTCCCTTAGCCTGAACGCTGGCTAATTGTGAGCCGGTTCGGATGTGTCAGGAAATGGGTCGCCACAATGTCTTATTTAGATTGTACAAGATCACCATAATCTTCAAATTTAGAATTACATTTCAAAAACTAACAAACTAACATAAAATACATTTTAATTAAATACTGACCAATTATTTCCCAAAGCAACAGGGAGCCGCAGCACAGACGTAAAAGAGCCAAATGTGGCTCCGGAGCCGCGGGTTGCCGACCCCCGGTATAGGACTATGTCCTTCTGTGTTGGAAATCTACATGTTATGACCTACTTGACTAGCTGTTGCTCAGAGGAACAAGGAATTCTGGCATTGCCGGTGATGCTCTCTTGAACAACTAGCACAAATTGTTGAGTATAGTAACTAATTGCCTCAAAATACTATAGTCCTCACTGTGCCATGATGACTTTTCCCATGTTACTATTGGAATGGACTGTTGCATTCAAATTTCTCCCAGTTCCTCTTTTCTTTAATACTCAAAGGAACTGCATTCTTGAATTTTGAAATATATTAATTGGAGAGTGCTGCACTTTTGAATACACTGTGGGTCCATGTTATAATCCCATGGAAGTCCTTCTGTAGAAGAGTTCTGGTTGTCTTTGGGATTTTTTTTAGTGAATATTGTTTTGATGCATTAATCAAAACAATTTGATGCATCCTAAGATATCAAGTGCAACTGACATTGCATCACTGGCAATGCCAGCATTCCTTGTTCTGCTGAGCAGCAGCTAGTTTTTTAAAAATATTTTACTAAAGCTTTTTAGAGTCATCAAGTTTCTTGTAATTAGGAAATTATGTCAATTAGCATGTGGTTTCTCATTAGGAAGAGTAGATGTTGGGTTGTAGTGATAAAAATAATGGTACAAGGAGAACTATGCATTAGGCAACTGATGTTAAATGCTGTGGCTGATACAGATTACAATTTCAAAGTTCAAAATAAATTTAAGGAAATTAAATTCTTGATTTCTAGAGGAAGAACTCAAAAATGGATTGCAACAGAAAGAATACAGTAGATTTGACTATGAATTTCAGTCTTTTCAAAGTTGAGGCTTATGGAAGTGACAGTGGCAGTCTGAATAGGAAATTGACCTAAATGCAGAGGGCTGAGAATGGTTGTTTTTCATACTGGACGATGGTAGACAAAAGGAGAATAGAGAGAGAGAAATAGTACCTGGAAATCATAAAATCAAATTCTTTTGAACTTGTATTGGTTAGGCTTCAACTGGAATATTGCATCAAGCTTTGGTTACTGCATGCTAAGAAAGATGTGAAGCTCTGAGAGTGAGTGCAGAAAAGATTTACTGGAATGATCCAAAGGTTGAGGGATTTTCATATATATGTTTAGAAACTGAGGTGTTTGGAATAAAGAAAATTGTGAAGGAATTCAATCCGGATGAATATATTGATCTGATGTGGAAGGTTGCAAAATAGTTGTGCAACCTGGTTTAAAAGTGAATTAAGAATTATTTAGGATTGATTTTTTTTCCCCCAGATGTGGTCAGTCTCTAAAACACCTTTTTTTAAATTAAAAACCTTGTGATTTCACGGAGACTGTTTATCTAACACTGACAATGGAAGAATGTGTTATATTTTGGGGTATTGAAGTTTATTTTGATTTTGAAATGACACGTAAATTGGTCATGTGATCTTTACATAATATTGTGGTTATGTTGGTTCGAGCCATTAGTGCTTGAATTAAGCCAGTAGATACAGGAACAGAATTAGACCATTTAGCCCAAGAGTCTGCTCTGCCATTTGACCATGGCTGATTAGTTTTACATTTCAACCCCATTTTTCTGCCCTCTCTATGACCCTTGATGCCATTACTAATCAATAATCTTTCAGTGTGTCACTTTAATACCCAATGATGTGGCCTTCAACAAGTTTCACAAATTCACCCTCTGTCTTTAGAAATTCATATTCTCTATTCTGAAATGATGTCCTTTTATTCTGGGGCTGTCCCCTCTGGTTCTAGACTCGCCCATGCTTGGAAACATGCTTTACATGTCTGTTGTATCCAAGCCTTTGAATTGAGACAAGGTCTGATAAAAAGATATATGAAACCATGATACAGTTTGCGTCCCTCTTATCCAAAATACTTGGGGCTGGAAGTATTTTGGATTCTTTTTGGATTGTGGAATTATATGAGATAGCTTGAGATCACCATCATTTCTGACTCTGAATTTATGTGCTATTGGTAAGCAGTCTTTGCCTTACATTTGTTCATTACTTAACAGTAAAAATTAAGTAAAAACAATAAAAATAAGCACTACAGTAGCATCAGGAGAAAAGCTGAATCAGCTGTTGAAAATAAACAGCAGCAGGCTTTCAGACTCCACCTTGTTTTGATCAAATGGTTACAGTACCCTCTATTTGTATTTGCTTAGGTTTTATAAAAGGTGTAAAAACAATCAACATTGTAGACTTGTTCTGCTGTTAGATTTTCATCAGCAATGATTTTGGCAAGCTCATCAATGAATTTCTCTGTTTCATGATCAGCGGATACTTAAAAAAATTCTGCATCCAGACTGCTGAATATTCACAATTACCTTCAGTTTTTAGTTTGTTGTGATTGGTCTTTGCTTATTTCATAATCAGCACATTGTTAACTGGCATATAATTACTTCGATGCTGACGAATCGACTCATTCATGAACGAGATCTTCATGCTTTATGCGGTGTTTTTCTATTTTTCATTAACTTCTGTTCATTACATGTGTGAGATCACTTCTCAGAACTGTCTCTGGTGTGCAGAGACATGCAGGTTGCCTAGGATTCTTCCTAGCACTTTGTGGACTTTTCCATTTGTGACATCAGCACTCAAGAATTTCAGAAGTTTTGGAATTTTGGATAAAGGGGTACTCAACCTGTATTTATTGTGATGTGATTTATTTTCTCAGTTGCATTAGTTCTGAAAATTATTTCACAAGAAATGCAGGGCATCTTCTTTTAACAATGATTATTTTGGGAGAAGCATTCAGTCTCTGAGTTAGAGCATTAAATTGAAATAAAAAGTTATTTTTTAATGCAGTTAGAACGTGCAAATGCTGGATTTAAGCACATAACTTGTACAAGGTTGAGATTAACATTGGAGTTTTGACTCTGGATAAAATTTACTTTGTGTGCTATCCACAGGTTGAATGAACCGAAAATGTCTGAAGGAGAACGTCAGTCACTGGAAAGTGAGCGTGCAGATCACAGCCTGTTTGTGCAGGAGCTTCTCCTCTCCACCCTGATGCAAGAAGAAAGTTCATCCTCAGATGAGGATGAACGAGGGGAATTCACAGATTTTGGTGCTATTGGCTGTGTAGATATTATGCCTTTAGATGTTGCTTTAGAAAACCTAAATTTAAAAGAGAATAATAAAGGAAATGAGCCTCCGCCACATCCTCTTTGATGATGTCCCACTTTGCAGACAATGTCCTCTGTGCTGTAACTGCCAATGAAAGTGGACAACAGCTATCTTTGGGTTTGTTTGGTGATTGTAATTTCAGGTCTGTCACTCTTGTTACATTGTGTACATTCAAGGAAGAAAAAAAATAAGAATTGATTCCACTTACTAATTTTTACTTCTAGCAGGTAAATGTAGGTAGCAGTGCCAGAGGCAATCTCTGCTTCCTGTACCTTGACATGCAAAAGGCTCTCCTAATACTCCACATTCAACCGAAGAGGAAAACAAATTGAAAAATCTCTAATGAAGCTGCTGTGTGTATTTATGAATATTAATGAATAAAACTGCTTGGATGGTTTACCTTAACTACTGCATGAGGTTTTTTGCGGAGTGCATGAGTTTTAGTAGCCTTGTCATTTCAGAAAAAGAATATCCCAAAGCTTTCCTAAAATATGTTTAAAGGTTACCTGTCTAGAAATGACTAGCAATCACAACAAAGAGCTTGTTTTTCAAACGTGTTGTAGCTCTTGAATAATGCATAATTGAACACCTCATTACTCAGCTGTCTATCATGGTGCTTGTAATCTGAGCTCCGCAATGCCATCCTTTGTTAATGTTCTGAGTCTACCATTACCACGGTGACTGTTGAATCATCTGGTAACGTTTCAGCTTTTGAATGCTGTATTTCTTCCCCTCCAAATTCCAGACACAACAGTAAATGACATGGCCCACTTGCCAGTGTGTAGTGACATTAATATATTTGGGTCTTGTTAGTGTGCCCTAGGTGAGAAAAATGCAAAATAATTCATTTTGTTGGACTGTTTTGTTGTAATGATTTTAATTTTTTTAAATATTGCTGATCTAGTTGCTTTGTCTAGTTACAGACATTTTTATGTTTAATCACTTTTTTGGGAAAAAGACCTTGAATCTATTTTGGTAGGGTTTTTTAAAAATCTTTTCTTTTCCCAGATCTCCTCTCAAACTTTCTCCCTCTCTTCTTCCCTCTTTTGTGCTCTCATAGACACATGGATACATGGACACACATACATACATACACACACACCACACACTCTCTCATTCTCTCACTCTCTCTCCCTCTCTCTCTCTCACACTCTCTCTAAAAGTTTTGCATTTATATGTTTTAAAATAGTCTGTGGAGAGTTATCATCAGGAGAGCTTGAGGATTTGGTATCACATTGTGTGCAGTATATACAGTATATTATACCTAAGATTTGAAGTCTAAATGCTAAAGTTAGCACCTTTTTATTTATTGTTTTTTGATTTCCTAAGTAAAAATTAGCCTTTTTTTGATGAAATCATGCCACCTACAGTACATGCCTAAACTATTAATCCTATATGTTTAAAAAAAATGAGATGTACAATGAATTTGTGAGAAAACTTTCATAATGGTTATAGGCCAGGGACTGCGACTTTTTGGAATGTAAAGATAGAAAACAAAGAAAATAAAACTGCGCACAGCTTTTCATGACTTTACCAGTAGTCCTACAGTGATCGTCTTTTTTATGCTCAAAACTTATGTCTGTAAGCCTGACTTCACCATACATTTACCTCTGTCATTGGGTTATACTGCTCAGCAACCTAAAAAAAAACAAGCCTTCGAAAAGAGAACTCGTCAATGCACTTGGTACTTGTCATAGCCTCCAAGACGGGTCACAGTTGTTACTGATTTACTTTGACTGAAATAAATCTTTCGTTTTTAAACTTGATTATAGCACTTGTGAAACTTCAAGTTGTTATTCTATGCAATATTTTTTGATAAATTTTCAGGAATACTGTTTTGAGCACTTTTAAAATACAAAATAAACCATTTTTACAATTCCATATTACAAATAGACAGTATAATTAGTGGGACTAGAGCTATCATGAGTGAAATCTGAATTAACTTTGCATGTAAGGAAAAAACTCAGAATAAGCATGTTTAATATAAATTATCTTTTCGGAGACTTGCATGCCCAGAAAAACCAAGAGACAGCAGCTATTTTAAGTAACAGGTGGTGATACTACTCCATGTGGAGGATTGTAAAACAGTTTATAGAACTAATTCTCAGTCAGTACCATCAGAAGCCAAGGGCACAACAAATGTTTGGTGGAGTAACATTGGCTGACAGGTTTTACCATAGTCAAAATATTTAAAATGTTATTTTAATTATATTTTCATAGTTTGCTTTAATATGCCCTGAATCAATAGAATTAATCTATATAATATGATTTTTTTGTGCAAGCAAGTTACTCAAAATGAATGGCATTTCATTGATAATATCTAGGAATCACATCTTCCAAAAACCTAAATGTGAATTGTGAAATGTGGTCATTGTGAGTAAACCATTGAATATTGGGAAGATTTGCCTATATTGGATATAAGCCAATACAGCATTAAATTTAATGTAAGGTGGTAAATTTAATTAGGATAAAATAATGGAATGTTTTATAAGCTGTAAATTTGAGGATTCCTGATGTATAATCTTGTAAGTAAGAGCCAAAATAACTCTGGAAGGGAAAGATTGTTATAATATCTTTTTATTATAGTGGTTTCCCAGCACTCATTTGATGTATGCTTAAAATTACAAAAAAGGTGTTTAATAAAGTTCTTCCCAAAGGGTTGTAGTTGGAAAGGATGAAAAAAATGAAATTCAACCTGGTTGTGGAAACAGAATGAAAACAATGATGTCATGAAGGGTAAGTATAGAGTGGAGAGGTCTAGGGAAGCAATGTAAGGTTTTTAATGTTTGTGAGGAATGGGCTAAGAACACCCCCTTGTCTCTAATGATCTTGTGAACTCTTCAAAAAAAAACAAATCAATTTATTGAAAATGATTGGCCAAATAAATACCTTGAGTTTCTATAGTCAAGTTATTACAAATTGTATTCCAAGCATTAACTTCTATGTACAATATTGTTAGATTTGTGAAAGTCCCTTTACGAATAAATAATACACAAGAAAGTATAATTCATTACCTTTTCAGGATCAAATTTGTTTGTGAAACTGGCGTTTTCATGAATGGGCGGAACTTTCTTCCTTCTCTTAATTGTTACAGTAAATTTAGTAAAGTGGTTTTCTTTATATGGATACTGCAGGGGAGGAGATCCTGAATAATGACACATAAAAGCTTGATCTGCAAAATTTACTCTTTGTCATATAATGAATATTAAAATATAAAATTATACCAGTAGTACAAATGAGGTCAGTTAATAGGCATACCCCTGTACAATTTGAGATTAACCTTCTGTTCAGTTGTGGTTGCCCTCTTCTCAAGTCAGTGATTTAGGCTTAGTTGTGTACTTGCAATTATTTAACCACAAGGAATGTAAAAATAGATCAAATCTATGCTGGGAAAATTCAGTATGTCAGGTGGCAGCTTTGAAGAGTGTGTTAATATTTTTAATTCATGACTGTGTAGCAATTAGTTTTTCCTCAAAATGGTCATTTTTCATTTGATTTTATTCAGACATTCCTTTCATCAAAAATTAGCGATTCTTTGTAGTTCAAGTAAAACAAAAGGTCATTAAACTTTACAATACTTACTAGTGAACTAGGCGTCTTAGTCGGAATCATTTGGGTAAAGTCTAAGGCAATGTGGAATTTAAAAAGTTGTTTACCTTGTATCTGGAAGCCTGCTGATTGATGGGCTGTCCCATGGAATTGATGATGATGTCTTTAATACTGATGAATGAAATATCCCATCCATGATTTATTTCAATCTTGGATGGCCATTGCCTTCTAAACATCTACAGCATGAAAGAGCGCTCATGTACAGTAGGTACATACACGAGCACTGAACTCCAATTATCTGCTTAATATCTGGTGCTGCCAGATGACTAGCCTTTTAATTACAGGTTCTGATGGTAGTCAGTGGCAGATTCGTGCAGCATCACTCACGTTGCAGTGGCAACCCACTAGTCTTTGATCCTACCACACAATCAGATGTGTTCTTCAGAACTGCCTGGCGAACCTGTTGTAGGTTTCCAGTTTGCAATACTTTTTATTTCAATTCTTTAACATGTACAGTAGTTCCTCACTGGTAATAATCGGTTGTTACTACATTAAAAAATGAACCATTTGCATATAATTAAAACAAAGCCTAAAGTTCATCCCTACTGTAGTTATACTGTTAGATGCTGGAGAATTACTGATTTTAGATGCAGCTGAGTTTGCCATTAAACAACATTTGATTTCAGTAGGTCACTGGGTACAGACTGTAGAAGTAGTGAATTTAGGATCAGTCAACTTTTTAAAACACAATTGGACAGGCCCTTACCAGGACCATAGGGAAAGACTAATTGCAGTGATTGTGCAGGTAAGAGGTGGAATTGGAGAATAAAATAGATGAATTGCTGTATTTCAGGCACTTGCAAAGACTCAAAACTGAATGTCCATTTGTGCTATTGCAGTTTTAATATTTAATATTTGATCATTTTATGAGAAATATGCCACATTTTATAAAAGGAAGGAATTGATTCATTTTCCTAAAAGAATTCATTCAATTTTGGGTATTTAAGTACATCGTTAGCTATACCCTTATTTCAAATTAGGTCTGGGAATACTTGTTTAAAAACTTTATTTTTGGGTGGTCTAATTTGTTATATCACTTTACTATCAAATAATATGTCACCTATCACTTCCAAGGAAAGTCAATAAAATGGGTACTTTACAGCCTGCCACCAGGGGAGAAAATCCTTTAAAAGGTTCACTAATGTCCTTTGGGGAAGAGAAATTGTCACTCTATCTGCCTTCATGTAACTCCAATCAGATTCTATGTGATTAACTTCCATTACTCTGAGAATTGTCATTGATAAAGTATTTTCTTGCTGGTCTACTTGAATCCCCAAGTAATGTTTTTTCTCCTTTGCAGTGTTTGCATTTGAAAACTTGAGGTTCCTTTGAGCTACTGCATCTGAAAAATGGTGAAATCTTTCCTTTTATTCTTAACCATATAACATTTACAGCACGGAAACAGGCCATCTCGGCCCTTTTAGTCTGTGCCGAACACTTAATCTCAGCTAGTCCCACTGGCCCGCACTCAGCCCATAACCCTCCATTCCTTTCCTATCCATATACCTATCCAATTTTACTTTTCAGCTGTGTCAGGGTATCAAGATGTACCAAATCAAGGACATTATTTACAGTGATACAGGATAGAGTAGGTCCTTCTGGCCCTTAGAACCATACTACCCCAGCAACCCCACGACCCAGATTAACCTAATTACGGGGCAATTTACAATGACCAATTAACCTATCTGGTATGTCTTTGGATACCTGGGTGAAAACTCACACATAGTAAGAAGGCACCTTACATGACAGTGAGGGAATTGAAATTCAAGCTCCAGAATGCCCCAAGTACTGATAGCAACTTTGTGGCACCCATTATGGGACGGCCCTAAATATTAACAAAATCTCTTAGAAATTGAAAATGTAGCCAGATTTTTTAAATGCTGCAATTTTTAGAGACTTTCATAAACTAAAGGTGTTTTAACCCTCTATATTGCTGATGGTGTTCTCTGATGAAAGGTCATAAGGATGAAACATTAACTGTTTCTGACTCCACATACACTGCCTTCAAATTTGCTTTCTGCATTTATATTCTTGAACTAAGCAATGCAATCTTTAAGGCTGTTGCAAAATTGTCTCATTTACAATTATTTATTGCAGTAGTCTGCTGAAAAACTCAGATGGAGTTTTCCAGCATCTGTGGGAGGAAAGGAATAGTTGGTATTTCAGGCCAACCAAACCACTACATCGAGGCTTGTCCCAGTCCTGCCTTACAAACTTGTTTGAATTTTCTGAGGAAGTAACAAAGATAATTGATGAGGATAGGGCAGTACATTTTGTGTACATGGTCTTTAGTAAAGTGTTCAGTTAAGTCCCTCTTAGTGGGCTGATCCAGAAGATAAAGGCATATGAGATCCATGGAGATTTGATAAATTGGTTTCAAAATTTACTTGCTTTAGAAGGTAGTAATGGAGGGGAGTTATTTTGATTGGAGGTTTCTGACATGGTGGTCTGCAAGAATCAGTGTTGATCCTTGTAGAGGTATGGGATAAAATCATGAGATAGATAGATGGTCTTCTTCCCCAAAGTGGAAATGTCAAATGCTAGAGCTATAGAGAGTATAACTTTAAGAGGACTCAAGTTTAAGGGAGATTATGAAGCAAGTATTTTACACAGAGTAGTAAATGCCTGAGAAGTGCTGTCATTAGAATGCATTGGTAATGTTTAAGGTGCATTTAGACAGGCAAATGAACAGACAAGGAATGGAGGGAAATAAACTGTACAGGCAGATGCAATTAACTTGAATTGGCATAATGGTCAGTGCAGATAGTATGGGCTGAATGGCTTGTCCTGTGCTGTAGTGTTCTATGTTTTTGGCTAAGATTAGCTCAGATCCACTTTCCAAGGAAGTTGCAGTTAACACAATAAGAGCAATGAGCTTTTGTAGACCAAAGCCAGGATTCTTAAAAGTTAAGTCGGCAACCACAGCATACACATCTTTTTAAATACTTCAAACAGAACTTGTTAGGAACCATATCATTACATATAAAGTAGACTTCTCAGCTATTAGTAGGCTGAAGCCTGTAATTATTGGAATATGAACTATCGTGTAAAGTTGCATCTCAGTAGCATCACATGTAGGTGGAAGAGTTGATACCAGCTTTGGTAGCAACTTTGGCTCTATATCAAAGCATTGTTAAGTCGAGCTGTTCACCAGAGACTCAGACAGCAGAACAAAATGAAGGATGCAAATGAGACGTACAGTGCTGTAACCTACAAAGCTATGAGCAGAAAAATAAGATGAGATTACTGCTGTCTAGTTGACATTTCTGCTTTTATATTATAAATTGCTATGAACTTATAATTAACGTGGAAGATTCAATCTTGGGTAACTAGCTTGTAGAGTCATGTTCATTCTAAGGTTTGTGATTGAGACTGGGATTTATTTTTACTTGAAATAGCAATCTAAAACTATAGTAGCAGCACTTTGGACATCTGCTGGGCTTGGTTGTTTCTGGAATGTGCAGGTTTACTCTCTGGTTGTCATTCCAACATTAAGAACACTTTGTATTTATTTTTAGCCCCGAAGTAACTTTCCTATTAACTTAAAATTAGCCTTTTATTCTTTATTATGCATTGCTCTGTTTTATCTTTTTCATTCATTCATTCTTTCCCCTTAATGTTTTTTTTTCCCATTTCCTGCCAATGGTTCCAAGTCATACAGCATGCAAAGGAAAATGGCTGTGGTTGTTGGAAGTAAATCATCCCAAGCTCAGACACCAGTTCTAGGGGGATCCTCAGGATAGTGTGCTAGACCCAAAAATCTTCAGATGCTTCATCCATAATTTTCAAGTTAAGAGTGTGTGTGTTTGATAATGATTGTACAATGTTCAGTACTATTCCTAACTTTTCAACAAATGGATCTGCTCATCTCTGCATGGTGGAAGACCTGGACAGTGGTCAGGTATGGAAAGATAAGTGGCAATTAACATTTGTGCCATTAAACTGCCATGCAATAAAAGAAGAGAATTAGATACCAGTTGATGTAAAATCCTTGCTAGGATGATAAGTAAAAATCAGCCAGCTCCATTGTGCGTACTAGCCTCCAGACTATCCAAGTCATCTTTAAGGAGTGGTGCCTCAGAAAGGTGGTGTCCAACATTAAGGACCTCCACCACCCAGGACAATTCCCTCTTCTCATTGCTACCCATCAGGAAGGAGGTACTGAAGCCTGAAGTCACACTCTCAATGATTCAGGAACAGCCTCTTCCCCTCTACCATCAGATTTCTGAATCAACAGTGAGCCTAGGAACACTTCCTCTGCTTTTTTTATGCTTCCTATTTTTTGCACAACTTACTTAATTTAACTATTAAACCCTAACCCTACTTACTATACATTCAGTTTTATTTTTCCCTAGTATGTATTTATGGAATGTGGACATTGCCAACTAAGCCAGCATTTCAGAGTGTTTAAGCCAGCCAGGACTTCTTTTCAGAGCGGAGTCTGTGGAAGCAGAGTCCTGGGCTTTGGCTAAGTGGGCTTCGGCGTAAGGGGACTTCGGTAAGCTTGTGTGATTGCTCGCTGAGGGGAAGAAGGTAAGGTTGCTAGGTGCTTTTTAGACTTACTCTATTAATCCAGTTCAGGTATGGGGGAGACGGTCAGAGCAGTGGTGTGCTCCGTATGCAGTATGTGGGAGGTCAGGGTCAACACAGTTGTCCCTGATGACCACACCTGCAAAAGGTGCGTCCAGCTGCAGCTCCTATCAGACTGAGTTACGGAGTTGGAGCAGGAGCTGGATGAACTACGGATCATTCGGGAAGTGGAGGCAGAGATAGATAGGAGTTATCAGGAGGTAGTCACACCAAAAAACCAAGAAGTAGGCAGATGGGTGACGGTCCAGAGAGGCAGAGAGAGCAGAGCACCCCTGCGGCCATTCCCATTAACAATAAGTATACCGTACTGGATACTGTTGATGGGGATGACCTACCAGGAATGAGTTGTAGTGGTCCTGCCTCTGGCACAGAGGTTGAACCCTCAACTAGAAAGGGGAGGAGGGAAGAGAAGAGAGCAATAGTTTTAGGGGACTCTATAGTTAGGGGGGCAGATAGGAGATTTTGTGGGGCAGATCAGGAGTCTCGGATGGTATGTTGCCTCCCTGGTGCCAGGGTCCGGGACATCTCAGATCGGGTGCAGGCTATTCTTGAGAGTGAGGGCATGAACCCAGATGTAGTGGTCCATGTAGGGACCAATGATGTAGGTAAGGTGAGTGAGGGGGTCCTGCTTAGTTCAGGGAGTTAGGAGTGAAGCTGAAAGGCAGGACCTCCAGGGTGACAATCTCAGGATTGCTACCTGTGCCACGTGCGAGTGAGGTGAAGAATAGAATGATTATGCACATTAATACGAGGCTGAGAGCATGGTGCAGGAAGGAAGGGTTCAGGTTTTTGGATAATTGGTCTTTGTTCCAGGGACATTGGGATCTGTTTCGAAGGGATGGTCTACATCCGAACCGGAGGGGTACTAACATTCTTGCAGGAGTATTTGCCAGTGCTGCTCGGGGGGGTTTAAACTAGATGTGCAGGGGGCAGGGATCCAGAGGGTTGGTCAGAAGGTGCATGGGGTTAAATGTGTAGAAGGTTTGGGTGATATTGAGAAGGTCATCAAAATTCAGGGTGCAATTTGCCCGATGGAAGTTCAAGGAGCTGGGTTAGGTACAGTAGACAGTGTTTTAAGCAAAGAGAGGAGGAATGGGCTAAGAATTCTATACTTGAATGCGCGTAGTGTCAGAAATAAGACAGATGAGCTTGAAGCTCAGATGAAAATGGGGAACTACGATATTGTTGGGATAACGGAGACATGGCTGCAAGGGGATCAGGCCTGGGAATTGAGTGTACCAGGGTATACGTGCTATCGTAGAGACAGAAATATGGGAAGAGGGGGTGGGGTGGGCCTGTTGGTGAGGAATGAGATTCAGTCCTTAGCAAGAGGTGACTTGGGAACAGGGGAATTAGAGTCTGTGTGGATTGAGCTGAGGAACAGTAAGGGTAAAAAGACCCTAATGGGTGTTGTGTACAGGCCCCCAAACAGTAGCGTGGATATTGGGTACAAGTTGATTAGGGAGTTAACATTGGCATGTGCTAAAGGCAATGCAGTCGTTATGGGAGATTTCAACATGCAGGTGAACTGGGAGAATCAGGTAGGTGCTGGACCCCAGGATAGGGAGTTTGTGGAGTGTCTAAGGGATGTATTTTTGGAACAGCTTGTGCTTGAGCCAACCAGGAACGAGGCTATTTTGGACTTGGTGATGTGTAATGAACAGGAATTGATAAGTGATCTTGAAGTAAAGGAGCCATTAGCAAGTAGTGATCATAACATGATAAGTTTTTATCTACAATTTGAGAGGGATAGGGGCAGATCAGAGGTGTCAGTGTTGCAATTAAATAAAGGAGACTACGGAGCCATGAGGGAAGAGCTGGCCAAAGTTAAATGGGCGGATGCCCTGGCAGGAAAGACAGTGGATCAGCAGTGGCAGATATTCTTGGGCATAATACAAAAGATGCAAATGCAGTTCATTCCAATGAGAAGGAAGGATTCAAAGAGTGGGAAGGGGCCACAGTGGTTGACAAAGGAAGTCAGAGATTGTATAGCATTAAAGAAAAAGAAGTATGACAGGGCTAAGATGAGTGGGAATACAGATGATTGGGAAAGTTTTAAGGAACAGCAGATCTTAACTAAAAAAGCAATACGAAGAGAAAAAATCAGGTATGAGCTCAGTCTAGCCAGGAATATAAAAGGGGATAGCAAAAGCTTTTTTAGCTATGTGAAGAGAAAGAAGATAGTTAAGAACAATGTTGGCCCCTTGAAGAATGAATTGGGAGAAATTGTTATGGGAAACAGGGAAATGGCAACAGAATTTAATGCATACTTTAGATCTGTCTTCACCAGGGAAGACACAAGCAATCCAGATGTATGGATGGGCCAGGGTCATAAGATATCAGAGGAATTGAGACAGATTGACATTAGGAAAGAAACTGTGATGAGTAGACTGGTAGGACTGAAGGCTAATAAATCCCCGGGTCCAGATGGTCTGCATCCGAGGGTTCTAAAAGAGGTGGCTCAGGAAATTGCGGATGCATTGGTGATCATTTTCCAATGTTCCTTAGATGCAGGATCAGTTCCTGAAGATTGGAGAGTGGCTAATGTTGTCCCACTTTTCAAGAAGGGAGGGAAGGAGAAAATGGAGAACTATTGCCCTGTTAGCCTAACGTCAGTCGTGGGGAAGATGCTTGAGTCCATTATTAAGGACGAAATAGTGGCACATCTAGATGGCAGAAATAGGATTAGGCCGAGCCAGCATGGATTTACCAAGGGCAAATCATGCTTGACTAATTTGTTGGAGTTTTTTGAGGGTGTAACAAGGATGTTAGACGAGGGTAAGCCAGTGGATGTTGTGTACCTAGATTTTCAGAAGGCATTCGATAAGGTGCCACATAGGAGATTGGTGAGTAAAATCAGAGCTCATGGCATTGGGGGCAGGGTTTCAACATGGATAGAAAACTGGTTGGCAGATAGAAAGCAAAGGGTAGCAGTGAATGGGTGTTTCCCGGACTGGCTGGAGGTGACTAGTGGGGTACCACTCTGTATTGGGACCACAGCTCTTTACGATTTATGTCAATGATTTAGATGAGGGCATTGAAAACTATATCAGCAAGTTTGCTGACGATACTAAACTGGGTGGCATTGTGACATGTGAAGAGGACGTTAGGAGAATACAGGGAGACTTGGATAGGCTGAGTGAGTGGGCAGATACTTGGCAGATGTCATTCAATGTGAATAAATGTGAAGTTATCCACTTTGGAAGCAGGAACAAGAGGGCAGAGTATTGTCTGAATGGTGTAGAGTTAGGTAAGGGAGAAATGCAAAGAGACCTAGGAGTCCTAGTTCACCAGTCAATGAAGGTGAATGAGCAAGTGCAACAGGCAGTAAAGAGGGCAAATGGAATGTTGGCCTTTATTACAAGGGGAATTGAATACAAGAGCAAGGATGTCCTTTTGCATTTGTACAGGGCCCTGGTGAGACCACACCTGGAATATTGTGTACAGTTTTGGTCTCCAGGTTTAAGGAAGGACATTCTGGCAATTGAGGAAGTGCAGCGTAGATTCACTAGGTTGATTCCTGGGATGGCAGGGCTGTCTTACGCAGAGAGATTGGAGAGATTGGGCTTGTACACGCTGGAATTGAGATTGAGAGGGGATCTGATTGAAACGTTTAAGATAATTAAAGGATTTGATAGGATTGAGGCAGGAAATATGTTCCAGATGTTGGGAGAGTCCAGTACCAGAGGGCATGTATTGAGAATAAGAGGTCAGTTATTTAAAACAGAGTTGAGGAAGAGCTTCTTCTCCCAGAGAGTTGTGGAGGTGTGGAATGCACTGCCTCGGAAGACGGTGGAGGCCAATTCTCTGGATGCTTTCAAGAAGGAGCTGGATAGATATCTGATGGATAGGGGAATCAAGGGATATGGGACAAGGCAGGGACTGGGTATTGATAGTGAATGATCAGCCATGATCTCAGAATGGCGGTGCAGACTCGAGGGGCCGAATGGTCTACTTCTGCACCTATTGTCTATTGTCTATTGTCTATTTATTGCCATCCCTAGTTGCCCTTGAGAAGGTGGTGATGAGCTGCCGCCTTGAACTGCTGCAGTCCGTGAGGTGTAGGTACACCCACAGTACTGTTAGGGAGGGAATTCCATGACGTTGACCCAGCGACAGTGAAGGAACGGCGATATGTTTCCAACTCAGGATAGTGAGCAACTTGGAGGGCGATTTCCAAGTGATGTTCCCAGGTATCTGCTGTTCTCGTCTTTCCAGATGGTAGTGGTCGTGGGTCTGGAAGGTGCTGCCTTAGGAACTTTGGTGTGTTGTTGCAGTGCATCTTGTAGATCGTACACACTGCTGCAACTGTTCAATGGTGGAGGGATTGGATGCTTGGGGAAGGGATACCAGTCAAGTGGGCTGCCTTGTACCGGATGGTGTCAAGCTTCTTGAATGTTGATAAGAGCTGCACTCATCCAGGTGAGTGGCGAGTATTCCATTACATTCCTAACCTGAACCTTGTAGATGGTGGACAGGCTTTGGGGAGTCAGGAGCTGAGTTACATGCCACAGGATTCCTAGCCTTTTTTGACCTGCTCTGGTAGCCACAATGTTATATGGCTAGACCAGTTCAGTTTCCTGTCAAAGGTAACCCTTAGGATGTTGATAAGGGATTCATGATGGTGATGCCACTGAATCTCTATTGTTTGGAGATGGTCCTTGCATGGCTCGAATGTTACTTGCCACTTGTCAGCCCAAGCCTGGATAGCCTTCGTAGTATCCAGTGCTTTCAGCCATTTCTTGATATCATGTGGAGTGAATTGGATTGGCTGCATATTGACATCTGGGATGCTGGGGACCTCTGGATGAGGCTGAGCTGGATTATTTACTTGGCACCTCTGACTGAAGATTGTTGCAAATGCCTCAGCCTTATCTTTTGCACAGATGTGCTGGGCTCCTACATCGTTGAGAATGGGGATATTTGTGGGGCTGCCTTCTCCAGTGAGTTGTTTGATTGGTACTTGTACTGAAAAATTACAACATTTATGTCTATCTATGCCCTCTGGTACTTAACTGAAAAATGGTGTCATTTCACTGGAACTGCCATACTTTCTAGCCCATCAAAGACATTAAATATCAATTTAAATGTAAGTAAATGAAAGATCATCTGCTTTGACCCAAGAACAAAGCAATTTAATTACCAAATGGTGTAAGCTAGAAGCAAGTGCCAAATAAACTTTGCAGTCCACAAAGATACATCGTTAAAATATAATTGATGTAAAATAATTTAGAGACCTAATAGAATTTTGCTGGGTATCAAGAGGACTGGGACTTTGGTGGGACAATGGTTCAGTTCAGATAGTGGGAAGTTAGGACACCCTATACAAAGAATGTTAGAGATTTGGAACTTTTCTTCAAATGGCAGCATATGCATCTCAAAACCTACAGCATGTAGTTTTAAATTGTGAGATTTTAGTGGACTAAGGGTTATAGGGTTGGATCACAGATAAGTCATGGTCTTGTATAGTTATACTGACTGAAACAGACCTTTCTATCCAACTCATCCGTGTTGACTAAGGTGCCTGCCTGAGCTACATGCACAAAAAGCTGAAGGAACTCTGCAAGTTGGGCAGCACCTGTGGAAGGAAATAAATAATCAACATAAATTGCTGAATGTCTAAAAGCATTTTTTGTCTGTCACTCCATATTCTAGCATCTACAGTCTCTTGTTCCTGGCTGAGTTAGTCCCACTTGCCTGTGTTTGTTTCATATTCCTCAAAAGCCTTTCCTATACATGTACCTTTTAAATGTTGTAATTGTACAAGCCTCTGTCACTTCCTCTGACAGCTCATTCCACATACCCACCACCATCTGCATGAGAGGAAATTTTGCTCCTGAAGACTCCTTTAAATCTTTCCCCTTTCACCTTAAATCTATGCCCTTTGGTTTTAGTCTCCCCTACCGCAGGAAAAAGACTGTGATCCTATCCATGCCCCTCATGATTTATAAATATTTATAATGTCATCCCTTGGTCTTTGTCATTCTAGAAAAAAACAGTTCTTGTCTATCTATTCTCTCATTTTAACTCCAATCCCAGGAACATTGTGGATCTTTCTGCACCCTCTTGAGCTTAATCCTGTCCTCACTGTAGCATTGCAATAAGAACTGCACATAATATACCAAGTGCGGTCTCTCCGATATTTCATACAGCTGTAACATGATGTTCCAATTTTTGTACTCTGTGCATTGACCACACACCTCCGTTATCACACTGTCACCATTTTCTGGAATCTGTTACATTGTACCCCTAAGTGTCTCTGTTCTACAAAACTCCCCAAAGCCCTGCTATTCACCATGTATGCCTCATCTGGTTTGACTTCTCAGCGCTTGAATTCACACTTGAAATTTAACTCCTTCATTTGTTCCTTTGCCAGTTAATCTCGATCTTCTTGTAACTTCTGGCAGCCTTTTTCACTGTCCACCGTATCACCAATTTTGGTGTCTTCAACGTTAACAATCATGCTACCAACTTGCAAAAGGATTGCACCTAATGCACATTGGCATCACCTCCAAATCAAAAGTACAGAAATGAGAGCCAGTTATCTTCAATCATGAATTACAGACAAAGAGAAAGAAGTTAATGATTTCATTAAACATTATGTCACACAAAGAACTGCTCTCTGAGTTACAGCTGTTTGCGGATGCCTATAGAACCAGTCTGGAAGTCCTCTTGGAATAAACTCTAAGTTTAGCTCAGGTTTGAGAGTCTGAATCAGTTCCCTGCCTCAAGGTTATGCAAAGAATTTGTGTAAAATATCTTGCAGTTACTTTAATGAACATTTTGAGTATTGATTATAGGTTTGATTATCTTAGGATTGTCAGTTCCAGCTTGAACTTGTTTAGCAAAATATTCTGAAGATAGGCTAATCAGTTTATCACAGCCTCATTAACATTCACTAGCGAGCAGCAGTAGATGGTCACAGCCTCATCCTGATGAAAGCCTGAGGGAGAGCACTCACATAACCAACTACTGGTACTCAGCAGGTTAACACTGTAGCACAGTGTGGAGCATTTCTGATCTATTCTGAGTATTGTAAGCTATCAACAACACATTGATTTTTTAAAAGCATTAGAATCTGGCTAAATTATAACAGGCTATTTTTCTGTTTTCAGTATAAAGGGCCAGAAAACTTATTTCCTGCTGACTCACTCAAACTTTACACAATAGATGGTCTTTATAGTTTACTTAAGAGGTTGGTGGTGTATTGGATAGTGTAGAAGGTTGTAGATTACAATGGGAAATTGTTAGGATGCAGAGCTGGGCAGAGAAGTGGCAGATGGTGTTCAACTTGTAAAAATATAAAGTACTTCACTTTGGAAAGTTGAACTTAAAGGCAAAATGTAGGGTTAATGGCAGGATTCTTAATAGTGTGGAGGAGCATATACCCTGTATGTTCTTGGGGTTCACATCCATAAATCCCTCAAAGTTGCAGCACAACTTGATAGGGTGGTTAAGAAATTACATAGTGTGTTGGCCTGCTTTAATTGGAGGATTGAGTTCAAGAGACATGAGGTAATTTTGCAGTTCTCTAATATTCTGGTTAGATCACACTTGGAGTAAGTATTGTTTTCAGTTCCAGTCACCTCATTATAGGAAGGATATGTAAGCTTTAGAGAGGGCACAGAGGAGATTTACCAGATGTTGCCTGGATTAGGAAGCATGTCTTATGAGGATACGTAGAAAGAACTAGGACTTTTATCTTCGGAAAGGAGGATGAGAGGTGTCTTGATAAAGGTTTACAAGATGATATGCATAGATTGAGTGGCCAGCCAGAGACGTGTTCCCTGGGCAGAAATGGTTAATACAAGGGGTTATAACTCTAAATTGTTGGGAGGAAACTACAGGGAGAATGTCAGAGGAAGGTTTTTTTTTTAATTACAGAGTGTGGTGGATGTGTGGAATGCACTGCCAAGTGTGGTGGTAGAGACAGATATATTAGAGGCTTTTAAGAGACTCTTGGATAGACACATGGATAAAAAAAAAGAGGGTTATGTGAAAGGGAAGGGTTAGATTGATCTTGGAGTAAGTTAAAGGATCAGCACAGCATTGTTCTGTTCTATGTCAAGTCATGTGAAAGCCATGTTTATGATCATGCATTGCTGTAAGTGAGACAGGGCTGCATGGAGTAAATCCTTGCACAGTAACTTTATTTTCCCAAATTTTGCTTTAAATATGGAACTTCCTTTTAAAGTGCATCTGAAGCTTGCACATTCTGATTACTTTCTGATCTACTGACACGGTGATGTTTGGATAAATCTTGAAAGATATGAGACCTTGGGCTAATGCCTCATCCTAAAAGCAGTGTAGAACTTCCTCAGCATCAGGCTGGATTATACAGTACTTCAAGTCCAGAATAATTAACTCTCAATGAAGCTTCAGGGGAAATTTGGGGGTCTTTAACTGTCAATTCAAATCACCACTTATTAATGAGACTTTTGGGGACACACTCACTGACAATGTATTTTTTAAATCTTTCTGTGTCATCTTGAAGCTTTGATAATTGTTCCAGATCTTCCATTAAACTACTGGAGAAATTATTGCTTGTGGTAAATAAAAGTCAAAGTCACAAATTTATTACTTTTGTTCAGTCTCTAATTGTGCTGAAGATACTTAGAAAATCGACCAATCAAACATGATCCTATTTTCTGGATTTATAATTGAGAGTTTTTAAACTTGTGCTGTAGTCACTTCAAAGCATAACTACAATTTCACGTGAGAGAAGAAAGTAAGACCCAATTATGTCTTCCAGTACAATGGCATGAGCTTTTGGGTAAAGGTTATCAGCTTAGCTTCAAAGGTACTCCAAAATGAAATGAAGCAGGCTGACCTTTTGATTGAGGAATGCTTTCTGCAAGAGTTAAGGTAAGCAAGGAGCATTTGAGAAACGTAAGAGGCAAGTAAGCAAACACTAACTTATATTAAGTAAGGTAATAAAGATCAATGGTGCCCTGAGTATCTGTACAACTACCAGTTGGTGCCAGAAATGTAACATCCTGCTGGTTGGGTAGAGGTAGCCAAAAATTTCTGTGGAATGAGAAGCAAATTCAACTTCCGCTTGGATGGAGGGCAGGAGCTAGAGTGAACTATTTCAAAAGCAAGCTTTCTGATTAATGTAAGGAGGCATGAAGTATCTCTGTCACCTTGAGTGTTCCACGCAAAAATTTGGAGATTATAGAAATGGAGAGAGATACAACTTCTTCAAAGTCCAGGTCAAACTGTTAATGAAGGGAAAATATTTGGTCTCTGGAGAGCAATATAACAGTCCTTTGCCAGCCAATTTTTCAGCTTCCATATCAGGTCAAGGATGGCTGTTTGAGTGCAAGGAATATTAAATCAACGTGTGGCTCCTTGCACTTGCCTCAGTCCTGCACAAAATGATTGAACATGCGCTAAGAGCCACATTGACACCTGCAGCATTTTAGAACTGAACTTGGGTTTCTTAACTAACACAGATGTAAAGAAAACACCATTTATTAGCCTAGAGCAGACAACCCTTGTGAATTGCTGACTGTTGCTTGCATACTTCACAGCATGCTGAAGGATGGGAGGTGGTGACGTGAGAGGACAAATGGAGGAGAAGACATCAGGTGTTCCATTCTTCATGGGCAGTTAAGGAGGCTCTGACAGCCTTGCACTTTCAATGAAAAGTATCCTGAATCCAAATGACTCCTGAGAGATTTCTTTTTCTAACATTCAGTGTTGATTTTGCTCCTGCAATATTAATTATAACTTGAGAGTTTAACTTGTTTAACTCTGTAGACCAGCAATCTCCTCTTCCATCTTGGTCCTGATGTTGATTCTTGCCCCAAGTCATCGACATACACTTTTTTTTTTGTTTCCACAGATACTGCAAGAGTTGTTCAAATAATCTACGTTTTCCCCTCACATGTCTAAAATTCTCTAACCTTGGTTTTAAGATTACATTGCTTTTAATCTCTTGTGAATTATGAGGGGAGTCCATATGTTTTTACTGTGTTTGGAGGAATATTGAAACCTCTGAATAATTCTCCGTGGAACATGTCCTGGGTCATCTGTCTATTCTGGCCACTGGAAGCTTTTCAGAATCAGAATCAGAATCCTTTATTATCGCCAAGTATGAGGACACATACAGGGAGTTTGATGCCGGTTTCCCTGAGCGCGCTCTGTACAGAATTAAAAGCAAACAAAAACAATAGTGCAAATAGTCATAAACTATATACAATGAGGTCCACCTCACTGAATGTACAGGTGGACTTGATTTATAATAGACTAACATTCAAGACTGATGGCATACGGAGAGAAACTGGTCTTGTACCTATTTGTCCTGGCATACAGTGATCTAAAGCACCTACCAGAAGGAAGGAGTTGGAACAGGTGATGTCCAGGATGTGATGGGTCTACAATAATGCTGCTTGCTCGCTTCCTGACTAGATGCATATAAGTCCTGGATCGAGGGCAGCTTCACACCAATAATCCTTTCTGCAGCCCTGACGGTTCTTTAGAGTCTATTCTTGTCTTGTTTGGTAGCTGATCCAAAGCGGACAGTGATGGACGAACAGAGAACAGACTGGATTATTCCTCAATAGAATTGAATCAGCAACTCCTGAGGCAGGTTGTACTTTCTGAGTTGACGTAGGAAATACAATCTCTGCTGAGCCTTTTTGATAAGAGTGTCTGCGATGGGTGTCCACTTCAGGTCCTGGGAGATTGTAACACCCAGAAATCTGAAGGTCTCCACAGCAGACACAATACTGTTGAGTATAGTGAGTGGGGAGGAGTATTGGGGGGGCTCCTCCTGAAGTCCACTGTCATCTCCACAGTCCTGAGTGTATTTAGCTCCAGATTGTTCTGACCACACCAGAGGGCCAGCCATTCCACCTCCCGTCTGTATGCAGACTCATCGCCGTCTCGGACAGGGCCAATGACAGTTGTGTTGTCTGCAAACTTCAGGAGTTTAACAGATGGATCCTGTGGGGTGCAGTCATTAGTATAAAGGGAGAAGGGCAGTGGGGAGAGCACACATCCCTGGGGGGCACCGGTACTGATTGTCCAGGTGCTAGAGATGATGCTCCCCGGCCTCGCTTGCTGCACCCTGTCAGTCAGGAAGCTTGTGATCCACTGACAGATGGCAGGGGAGACAGTAAGCTGGGTGAATTTGGAGTGGAGGATTTCTGGGACGAAGCTTTTGAACAGTGGTTCATCTTGCCATGGTCTATACCTTTTATCCCTATTGGAAGATACTTGGCTTAATTTAACCCCCTTTGATTAGAAAATGTCCTGTAATGAAGCTGTTTGATTTTATTATCCTTTTCATACACCTGAATTTTCATAACCATAGGAATTACAGTATTGTTATTTTTCTTTTTAATTTGTTTTTTCTGAACAGTGGAAGAATGTGTAAGGAAGAGGTAAAGCACCGAGTGCATTTCAGAACTGTCTCGGTGTGAAGTCATCAAATTGGACCTGACTTTGGGTAAGGTGTGGATCTCCTCTGACACTGGTGATAGTGATGGTTTTAGAATGGTTTCATTGTTAAATCATTAAAAGTGTCAGAAAGGAATTACCTTGATATATTTTATCTGATTAGTTTTGCCTTTAATCTGATCCATGCTCAGAGTTCAGAGAAGGGCTTCATTGAAACATAAATCATTGGGGATCTTGAATAAGGAGACAATAAATATCTTGCTGAAGAATATGGAACTAAGAGTCAAATAAAACAAAGTAAATGTTTTTATGCTCTTAAAGGACTTTGAGTTAAAAGATGGTGGTGGAAAAGTCCTAGAAATTTTTTAAGGCAGATGTAGGTTGATCCTCCATAAGTGAGAGCTATAATCCATTCAGAAGAAATTGAACTTTTTCAGGACCAGATTTTAATGCCAGATTTAAAAAGTGTTGGAGCTTTCTCTGGAGATTGAGATTACAGGACGTTATTTGTTGATTTTTAGCAATAGTTTTAAAAAGTGAACAGTGTCTATTGGAACTTCCTGCTCTGATTGAGATCACAGGAATAATCTTTTGTGGATTTTAGCTCTAGATTTGTAAAGTGAACGAGGCCTGGTAGGACTTCCTGCAGAGATCAAGATTGTTTAAGTAACTAGGCACAAGGCAAGGGTCAATAAAAAGAAATAGGGTTTAAATGTAGCAGTCATAGTGTATGTGGAACAGAGTTAGAGTGGGGAGCTGAGGCTTTGTCTGGAGAGGTGGAAGCTTGGGTGAGTTTTTGTCAAGTTTCACTTTTCTTTATTAGTGCCTAGCCAGAGTAGTGAGAATGGATCCCAGGTCAGTGGTGTGCTTCTTATGCAAGATGTGGGAGACCAAATCTACAGGGAGGCAGTCACACCCAAGTTACAGGAGGCAGGTAGCTGTCTGACTGTCAAGAGAGGGAAAGGGAATAGGCAGATAGTGCAGAGATCCTCTGGGGCTATTCCCCTCAAGTAAACCTCTTTGGATACTGTTATGTTACATCAAAAGATTTGTGGATGCAGCTTGGTAAGGCAGAAAGAGACAAACTCCAATTATCTGCTTGGAGCTACAAAACTTTGTTTATTAGGACAGAATTGTAAACATTCAATCGCTTGTGGGTGTGTACGGGCCACTCTCACTGTAGAACACCTCGTTCAGTTCACGGCACCATTTGTGACCAGCCCATTGGCAATGCTTTGAAGACTACTCTTAAACCCTGACCGTACTAGTTCTATACCCATCCCACTGATGTGAAATGCTGCACTGAGCAGATGAGTATAGTAGCACCAGCTCAAACCACCATACCAGAACCTGTCACTGCTCTACATGAATTCAGCCCATGTTCACCATGACCTTCATGTTCTTACGCTTGTATTCTCACAGTCCCAGTCATGTGTGCTCAAGGCACAATGGTGAAGACATTTGACAAGTACAAAGATGAAGCTTTTACAATACAGGTACACTTCACCTGTGAATCTGCTGGGGTTGTCTAATGTATATGGTGCTCCCAATGCAGCCTCCACATTGACGAGCCTGGTATAAATTAAGGGAACCACTTTGAGCACCTCCACTTCATCTGTCAAAAGTGGAACTTCCCAGTGGCTCAACATTTTAATTTTGATTCCTGTTCCAACACGTTCAATGGTTTCATTTAATATCAAAGTCTGTATACGATATATCACCTGAAACTCTTACTCTCTGCAGACATCCGCAAAACAGAAAAACACCAAAGAATGAATGACATAAAAAAACTTAAGAACCCTAAAGCCCCCTACCCCCTCCCATGCACATGCAGCATGAACCCTCCCCACTTATTCCAGTAGAGAGCATTAGCATTCCCATCACCCACAATGCAAGCAACAACATAGCCCAAAGAGACACCATGACCATTGGGGTGAGAGTGAAAGCAAGAGAAAGAGATTGATCACCCGAACACAGAGGCCTCCAATAGCCGCACCTGCTGTCCTGATGCATCGATCTCTGCAACGTCTGAGTTTGTGACACCGCCGAGTAATTGGTATTGCACAGAGTGGTGCAAGGCCATGCTGTCTTTCAAGTTGCTCCTAGAGATATTGGAAACATGGCCAATGGTGAGTTTCAGGAATGGGAACACTGCTGTTTGAGTGTTGTTGCAGATCATGGATTCCAACAGGACCCCGCTCACCTTGTAAAGGTTAAAAGAGGCATTAGAAGAAGAAAAAATTAAACTGTTCAGCTGATAGGCTGGGAGAAGCTCTGCCCCAGTCCATGACCTCTCCTTGTGCCATGTCGAGGCCAACCTCGAGGTGGAGGAGCATCTCCTTGTATTCTGTCTGAATGACCTCCAACCTGATGGTATGAATGTCAGTTTAATTCCTTCCCCCTCCTCTCTTCTTCAATTCCCCACTCTGGCCCCTTGCTTCACCTCACCTGTCTATCAGCTCCCCCAGTACCCTTCTTCCTTCCTTTTCTCCAATGGTCAACTCTCCTCTCCTATCAGATTCCTTCCTCTCCAGCACTTTATCTTCCCTACCCACCTGGCTTCACCTATCACCTTCTAGTTAACTTCCTTCCCCTCTCCCCACCCTTTTATTCTGGCATCCTCCCCCTTCCTTTCCAGTCTTGATAAACAGCCTCAGCCCTAAGCATTGGCTGTTTGTTATTTCCATCTACAATAGGTGTTCAGCGAAACAGTCTCCCAGTCTGTGTTGGGTCAAACCAATATATAAAAGGCTGTACTGTACACAGTACACCTACACTCTGTCTGCCAGAGGAAGCAGGATCTCCCAGTGGCTACACATTTTAATTTCACGTCCCATTCCCATTCTGATATGTCTGTCCATGGCCTCCTCTACTGTCGAGATGAAGCCACACTCAGGTTGGAGGAACAACGCCTTATATACCGGCTGGGTAGCCTCCAACCTGATGGCATGAACATTGATTTCTCTAACTTCAGTTAATGCCCGTCCTTCTTTTCTTACCCCTTTCCTATTTTTAATTTTTCTCTCTTTCCTTTTCACAATAACTTGCCTGTTCTCCATCTTCCTCTGGTGCTCCCCTCCCCCTTTCTTTCTTCAAAGCCCTTCCATCCTCTGATACTCCCCCTTCTCCAGCCTTGTATCTCTTTTGCCAATCAACTTCCCAGCTCTTAGCTTCATCCGTCCCCCTCCTGCCTTCTCCTATCATTTCAGATTTCCCCCTCCCGTTCCCAATTTCAAATCTTTTACTATCTTTTCTTTCAGTTAGTCCTGACGAAGGGTCACGACTCAAAACATTGACAGTGCTTCTCCCTATAGATGCCACTTGGCCTGCTGCGTTCCACCAGCATTTTGTGTGTGTTGCTTGAATTTCCAGCATCTGCAGATTTCCTCGTGTTTGCGTTTTTCCAGGAACCCATTGATTTCATACATAATGAAGCTGCTGCATTATAATTACATTTATTCACTCTTATCCTGTTTTTATCTTATCCAGTTGATATAATCTTGAAATGTTTACATGCTGTAATGCCTCTGGAAGTAAACTCTGCTGAGTTCCTCCAGCATTTTGTGTGTGTTGCTAGGATTTCCAGCATCTGCAGATTCTCTCTTGTTTGTCCTCAGAACTCCCTTTGTGAAAAAGGTTCTTTCAACCTCTGTCTTCATCTCACAATAAGTATTATTTATGATCCCTCTTTCTTGAAAGTTTCTATTGGAAACAGACTTCTTTCTGTATGTTTTCCTTTTTTCATTTAAGTTGCAGGACATTGAGAAGCCTATGGTGAACCACTGTAATGCATTTGGTGATGATATTCTTGTAGTGTTAGAACCAGAGACCATTACAGCACAGAAACAGGCCTTTTGGCTCTTCTTGGCTGTGCCGAACCATTTTTCTGCCTAGTCCCACTGTCCTGCACTGGGCCCATATCCCTCCATACACCTCTCATCCATGTACCTGTCCAAGTTTTTCTTAAATGTTAAAAGTGAGCCGGCATTTACCACTTCATCTGGCAGCTCATTCCACACTCCCACCACTCTCTGTGTGAAGAAGCCCCCCCCACTAATGTTCCCTTTAAACTTTTCCCCCTTCACCCTTAACTCATGTCCTCTGGTTTCTTTCTCCCCAAGCCTCAGTGGAAAAAGCCTGCTTGCATTCACTCTATCTATACAAATCATAATTTTATATACCTCTATCAAGTCTCCCCTCATTCTTCTATGCTCCAGGGAATAAAGTCCTAACCTATTCAACCTATCTCTGTAAGTCCCGACATCCTTGTAAACCTTCTCTGCACTCTTTCAACCTTATTAATATCTGTCTTGTAATTTGGTGACCAAAACTGCATACAATACTCCAAATTTGGCTTCACCAATGCCTTATACAACCTCACCATAACTTTCCAACTCTTAATACTGTGATTTATAAAGGCCAATGTACCAAGAGCTCTCTTTACTACCCTATCTACCTGTGATGCCACTTTTAGGGAATTTTGTATCTGTATTCCCAGATCCCTCTGTTCTACTGCACTCCTCAGTGTCCTACCATTTACCTTGTATGTTCTACCTTGGCTTTTCCTTCCAAAGTGCAATATCTCACACTTGTCTGTATTAAACTCCATCTGCCATTTTTCAGCCCATTTTTCCAGCTGGTCTAGATCCCTCTGCAAGCTTTGAAATCCTTCCTCACTGTCCACTACACCTCCAATCTTTGTATCATCAGCAAATTTGCTGACCCAATTTGCCACATTATTATCCAGGTCATTGATATAGATGACAAATAACAATGGACCCAGCACTGATCCCTGTGGCACACCACTAGTCACAGGCCTCCACTCAGAGAAGCAATCCTCCACTACCACTCTCTGGCTTCTTCCATTGAACCAATGTCTAATCCAATTTACTACCTCACCATGTATACCTAGCGAGTGAATCTTCCTAATTAGCCTTCCATGTAGGACCTTGTCAAAGGCCTTACTGAAGTCCATGTAGACAACATCCACTGCCTTCCCTTCATCCACTTTCCTTGTAACCTCCTCGAAAAACTCTTAGCAGATTTGTTAAACATGACCTACCACGCACGAAGCCATGTTGGCTCTCCCTAATAAGTCCCTGTCTATCCAAATACTTGTAGATCCTATCTCTTAGTACCCCTTCCAATAATTTAGCTACTACTGACGTCAAACTGATCGGCCTATAATTTCCCAGATTACTTTTAGAGCCTTTTTTAAACAACGGAATAACATGAGCTATCCTCCAATCCTCCGGCACCTCACCCATAGATACAGACATTTTAAATATATCTGCCAGGGCCCCTGCAATTTCAACACTAGTCTCCCTCAAGGTCTGAGGGAATACCCTGTCAGGTCCTGGGGATTTATCTGCTCTGATTTGCCTCAAGATAGCCAACATCTCCTCCTCTTCAATCTGTATAGGTTCCATGACCTCACTACCTGTTTGTCTTATTTCCATTGACTCCATGCCAGTTTCCTTAGTAAATACAGATGCCAAATACCCATTTAAGATCTCCCCCATTTCTTTTGGTTCCATACATAGCCGACCACTCTGATCTTCAAGAGGACCAACTTTATCCGTTACTATCCTTTTGCTCTTAATATACCTGCAGAAGCTCTTTGGATTATCCTTCACCTTGACTGCCAAAGCAACCTCATGTCTTCTTTTAGCCCTCCTGATTTCTTTCTTAAGTATTTTTTTGCACTTTTTATACTCCTCAGGCACCTTATTTGCTCCCTGTTTCCTATACATGTCATACATCTCTCTCTTCTGCTTTATCAGAGTTCCAATATCCCTAGAGAACGAAGGTTCCTTATTCTTATTCACTTTACCTTTAATCCTGACAGGAACATACAAACTCTGCACTCTCACAATTTCTCCTTTGAAGGCCTCCCACTTACCAACGACATCTTTGCCAAAGAACAACCTGTCCCAATCCACGCTTTTTAGATCCTTTCTCATTTCTTCAAATCTGGCCTTATTCCAGTTTAGAACCTCAACCCGAGGACCAGATCTATCTTCATCCATGATCAAGTTGAAACTAATGACGTTCTGATCACTGGAACCAAAGTGTTCCCCTACACACACTTCCGTCACCTGTCCTAACTCGTTTCCTAATAGGAGATCTAATATTGCATCCTCTCTAGTTAGTACCTCTATATATTGATTTAGAAAACTTTCCTCAACACATTTTAGAAACTCTAACCCATCGAGACCTTTAACAGTATGGGAGTCCCAATCAATGTGTGGAAAATTAAAATCGCCTACTATCACAACTTTCTGTCTCCTACAGTTGTCTGTTATCTCTCTGCAGATTTGCTCCTCCTATTCTCGCTGACTATTGGGTGGTCTATAATACAACCCCATTAATGTGGTTATACCTTCCCTGTTTCTCAGCTCCACCCATATGGCCTCGGTAGAGAAGCCCTCTAATCTGTCCTGCCTGAGCACTGCTGTAACATTTTCCCTGACTAGCAATGCCACCCCCGCACCCTTCATCCCTCTGCCTCTATCACGTCTGAAATGTCTGAACCCTGGAACATTAAGCTGTCAGTCCTGCCCCTCCTGTAGCCAAGTTTCACTAATGGCTACAGTGTCATAATTCCATGTGTCAATTCACGCTCTTTGATCATCAGCCTTTGTTGCTGAAGGAGGATGGAAATCAGTGCTTCCTTTATCTTTCTAGTTAATACAGATCATCGATTAGGAAAGGCTACCAAATGAATTGACAAATAAGTGGATTTGTAGCTGGTGTACACCCAAAATCATGGTTGCAGGTAATTAGGGAAGGAAATGTTTGGATAAAATAGACTGTTAATCAAATGGGTTACTTTGCATTACACTTGTTCCCATCACTCATGTTATTCTCCATAACTTGTACAATCTCACATCCTCAATGTCAGTAAGACCAAAATACTGATTGTGGACTTTGGGAAGGGTAAGATGAAGGAACACATACCAGTCCTCATAGAGGGATCAGAATTGGAGAGAGTGAGCAGTTTCAAGTTCCTGGGTGTCAATTTATCAGTGCATCTATGAAGAAGGCAAGACAGTGGCTCTAGTTCATTGTGAGTTTGAGGCGATTTGGTAAGTCACCAAAAACACTCGCAAATTTCTACAGACATACTGTGGAGAGCATTCTAACTGGCTGCATCGCCGTCTGGCATGGGGGTTGCTACTGTGCAGGATTTAAGTAAGTTGCAGAGAGTTGTAAAGTTAGTCAGCTCCATCATGAAAACTAGCCTCCATAGTATCCAAGAAACCTTCAAGGAGTGGTGCCTCAGAAATTTGGCATCCATCATTAAGGACGTCCACCAACTAGGACATTCCCTCTCATTGTTACCATCAGGAGGGAGGTACAGAAGCCTAAAGGCACACACTCAATGATTCAGGAACAGCTTTTTCCCCTCTGCCATCTGATTTCTGAATGGACATTGAACCCATGAACACTACCTCACTACTTTTTTATTTGCTATTTATGCACTACTAATTTAATTTAATTATACATATTTACTGTAATTCAACTTTTTCCCCTTGTATTATCATGTATTGCATTGTACTGCTGTGGCAAAGTTAACAGATTTCACAAGATATGCTGATGATATTAAACCTAATTCGGATTCTGATTTTACTGAAATAACTTCATTAGCTACAGATCACTTTTTCAGAATTGCAGCCAGAATGTTATCTGTTCCCAAATACCATACACATTCAGAGATCTTTCCTGTTATCACATGGTGAATTGAATATTGAACAATGTAGAAGTTGCATTTAAACAATCGATCAAAGTGTTTTACAAGCATTTTTAAAACTTTCATTGTATAGCTGATAAAGAAAAGGTTATTGGCCAATTAGTGCACAGTTTGTACATAGAACAATGTGATACTGAATTGATTTAATTTGGGTATTGACTGAAGGAGCAATACAGAGTATGATATTGGGACAACTCCACTGAATATGTTAAAAATAGCATCACTAAATCTTTTATATCCACCTCTAAGGACTGAGAGAGACTCTAATACTGAATCTGGACCAAAAGCTACTACTTCCGATGTTGTGCTTCTATCATTCACTGTTTTAGTTTAATGTCTCAAACATGCTGGAACACTGTTGAAAGGCAGGATTTCAGTCTGAGATGTTAACTATGTGTAAAGGGGGTTTCTTTTTTCTTTGTTACTGTTGGGAAAGGGTTTCCTTTTGTTAACTAGCAGGAATGCTAATTTACTGATAACGAGAATGGTATTCCTTTGTAAACAAAATGGGGATTAATGTTCTTTCTTCTGAGTCTGTAAGCTTTTGTTGACGGGCTTTTGGGCAGATCGGCGCGAGGGGGTCGAGAGAGAGGACGCAATGCTCTAAGCTGGGCGAGGATCGGACCCCAAAGGGGGGTCCGAGGCCGGGAGATTCTCCGAGGAGGGGGGGGGGATGAAGCTAGATGTGCTTGGTTGACCACTCGGAGGGTCCTGAGCTGTTTGGAGAGTCGAGGAGTTCGGAGGGGATCGAATGGTGGCCAGAAGACTTCAGTAATTGAGCTCCAACGGTTGTGCACGAAGTGGTTTGGACTTTGATGTTTGGCGCCTTTTCTTTAATTTTCTCTTCATATATACTGTATCGTTATTAATCACTTAGTTATAGTAACCTTTATAAATTGTACTCATTTAATCGCATATGGTGTACTGTCTGTTTTTGGGCGAGGCGGGGACATCACACAGCATCCACACCAGCTGATTACCCAGTTTGGCGGGGCCGAAGGCTGCTCCCCCTAGACAAGAACGAGCTGAGCGAGCCTGAGGCGACCCAGGGAGTTACATATGTCTCTCTCCGTCGATGCAGTGTGACCAGCAGAAAGTGTATTACAGAAACGCAGGTTGTTGGTGTACTGAAGGGCTAGCCAGTGAGGGATCAAACAGGGTGGGCAGAGTGCAGGGTGATGAATTGGCTGCAGTCTTCACCTAGTGATTTTCCAGCATTTTTCATCTCCATATGTCATGAGGAAGAATCCAGCACTCACAAGAATTCCTATATTTTTATCAGAAATAAAATCTATTGGGGAACCAAACTAAGCACACAAGTAATAGAAAAGAACTGAGATTGGAGGGAGTGAAGAGTCAAATTGAGGTAAGTAGTAGTGAAACAGCACCCATTGTGGTAGCACTAATGAGGACAGGATATTTACACAGGAACAGAGGCTTGAACTGGAAATCTTTAAAGGTGCCTGACCTGGTAAAACCTAAAGAGCACGAGATTTAATTGGCGCAAAGCTAACAAGTCACCCTACCCTGTTAAAACCACTGATTAACCTTCACCTATCCAATTCTGAGCACCAAAATTGTCTATTTTTGGCAATGGAGCTGAAGATATTTTCAAGAATAGTACTGAAAATGGAAAACATCCATTTTGAGCAGAAACTAGGAAAAACTGACTGCTCTCTTTCCAGCAAAGCAGGTCAATAGAGAGGCATTCAAAATCAATAGCAGCTAAATAAACATGCAGTCCAGCTAACCCGACTTTGGCTCAATGACTTTTCCAGTGGAGGATGAAACAACAGAACAGCATCCGGTGCAGCATCACGAGTTCAGCCACAAAGCCTCCAACCGTGTTTAGTGCAGTCTTGAAAAGATGTCCACACGCTGTTTCCTTTGTGATACAAGGCTGTTAGCAAAGCGTACTCCAGTGCCATGTTCAAAATGATCAATATGGTTCTAAGACCGGTTTTAGTTATTCTGAGGGACAATATTATATGTACCCAAGTTTCAGTCCTGTGGCTTGTATTATGGGTATCTTCAGATTACAGAGCAGGTGCTGCCAAAAGATACAGTGTATGTTTTCTACACAAAGTGGTGCTGTGGGGAATGATACTGATAGTATACATGCACACATACCGAATACCGTAGATTCCTATTCATACTATTCTTTGCAGTAATAGAATAGTCCACCAGTTAACTTTTGTGGAAAATCAAATCAAAGGCTTTCTGATTTCTCACCAGGTTTAATGGGTTATAGACCAAGATTCCAAGCTTGTGCTTAATTGATTATGTGAAGGAAGTGATGGGGGATAGGATGGATACCGAGCTGTACCTTCACCAGCAAAACGAAAGCCCACGTTCACTATTCTCCCTCTTTCTACATCCTCCTGTTGGATGTTAATTCCCCACACCTCACTGCCACTCCCTACTTTCCTTTCTGAATGTGGGTATTGTCAGCGGAGGGTCTAATCTCAGGAAACCCTGAACATTCATTAAACAGTGAAAGGAGCTGCAGACTCCAGCATTACTCTGTCATCAGTGACGCTGAAGGCTGATAAAGACAATGTCAGAACATTTGCTACCATAGATGTCCTGAGTGGACCATCCAAATCAACCTTCTCGCAAAACTTCCGCAAACATAGGAAATCAGCCTTCAGCATCAGGATTAACTCAACAGTCTGTCTAGCTTCCCTGTACTGTGGAAATCCATATTGTGAGCACTCTGTTATTGGTAACAGGTCATTATGTATGGGCCCTGAATCTGGTAATCATCTCAAGTTCTCTTTTTACAAACACTTTCTAGCCTCAGTCTATAAAATCCTCCCCAAATTTTATCTCAAGCTGATAGGTTATGTCAAGTCAATGCAACCTATCCTTAGAATGTAACCCTTTTTGCGCCTATGTCATTTGGCTTATACCTAGAACATTGTCCTCTACCTACTGATGGAGGTGCTACACGAGGAGTCGACAAATTCCACAGTGTAGGCTTGTCCAGAAGGTAGAACACATAAGATTCACGCGTGTTTGCAAACTGGATCCGAAATTGGATTGAAGATAGGAGCAGAGTGAAATGGTCGAGCAATGACTTCTGACTGGATGTCCATATGTATTGTATCACTTCTGCTACCACTTTTGTTTGTGATGTATATGAATGACTGGATTGAAAGTATAGTTGGACTGATAAAGTTTGCTGACAGCGTAAATGCTAGTGGGAAAAGAGTGAAGAAGGCTGTGAAAGGATACAGAAGGACATAGTAAAGTCGGGCAGAACAGTGGTAAATAGTATTGAATCTGGGCAAGTGTAAGGGATACATTTTGGGAGGTCAAGTGCAAGAGGAAAATATAAATGTCTCTCAGGAGCATTGAGAAAAATGGGGTGCAGGTCCGTAGCTCCCTGAAAGTGGCAACTTAAAAGGATAAGATGGAAAAGAAGGCATTGGGCATACTTAACTTCACAGGTTAACCCAAGGTGATTAAGAGTTGGATGTCACCCCTTGGCCATACTTGGAATGTTGAGTTCATTTTTGGTAGTCTCGTTATAGGAAGGATGTGGCAACATTAGAACAGATTCACCAGGATATTACCTGGAATGGAAGATTGAGAAGCTATCATTTTTTCACTGGGAAATAGGCTGAGGGGTAACTCTACAGAGGTTTATAACATTGAGGGGCATAGATAGTCAGTCTTCCTAAGATTGGGGCAACTAAAATTAAATTTAGATTTCAGGTGAGAGGGGAGAGATTTATTAAAAAAAAATCTATGTGCCATGTTTTTCACACAGGTGGTGTGCTGGAACTAGCAGCTAGAGTAAGTTCTAGAGGCAAACGTAATTACCACATTTTAGAGGCATCTGGGCAGGCTCTTGGATTAGAGGAGAGTAGAGGGATACGTGCCTATTGTTGGCAATTAGACATCATGATCAGCATGGATACCACTCAAAGTTCAAAGTAAATTTATCGTCAAAGTACATTTGTCACCATGTACAATCCTGAGATTCATTTTCTTGAGGGCATACTCAATAAATCGAATAACCATAATAGAATCAATGAAAGATTGCACCAGCAGGGCATTCAACCAATGTGCAAAAGACAGCAACCTGCAAATACAAAAAGAAATATATTAAAATAATAAGCAATAAATATTGAGAACATAAGATGAAGAATCCTTGAACGTGAGTCAGTAGTGTGAACATTTCAATGATGTGGCAAATGAGGTTGAGTGAAGTTATTCCCTTTGGTTCCAGAGCCTGATGGTCGAAGGGGAATAACTGTAACTGAACCTGGTGGTGTGAGTCCTCAGGTGCCTGTGCCACCTTACTGATGGCAGTAGCAAGAAGAGAGCATGTCCTAGCGGTGTGGGTCCCTGATGATGGATACTGTTTTCCTGCTACCATGCTTCTTGTAGATGTGCTTAGTGGCGGGGAGGGCTTTACCCACGATGGGACTGCTACTTTTCATAGGATTTTTTGTTCGATGTCATTGGTGTTTCCATTCCAGCCTACGATGCAGTCAATATACTCACCGCCACATATCTTTAGAAGTTTGTCTAAGTTTTAGATGCTGTGCCAAATCTTCGTAAACTTCTTGGGAAGCAGAGGTGTTGTGCTTTTTCTTTGTAATTTCACTTGTGTTCTGGGCCCAGGGCAGCTCCTCTGAAGTAGTAACACTGAGGAATTTAAAGTTGCTGATCCTCTTCATCTCTGATCTCCCAATAAGGACTGGCTCATGGACCTCCGGTTTTCTCCTCCTGATTCAATAATCAGCTCCTTTGTCTTGCTGACGTTGGGGGAGAGTGTGTTGCCATGGCACCACTCAGCCAGATTTTCAATCTCTCTTTTACATACTGATTTGTCACCACCTTTTCTTGAGCCTATGACAGTAGTGTCGTCAGCAAACATAAATATGGCATTGGAGAATAATACTATAAAATCTAATGTGAGAAGAGTCCATAAATTGGAAATTTAAATTTAAGCATTCTGTTGAAAAGAGCTTGATGAAAGGCAAAGCATGCAATATTATTATGCAGCTCTGAGCAGATAGTTTTAAATCTTTAGCTTGAACTTGTAATTTCAGCTAAAATGCAGTCAACACCAGGGCCAAAGAAAAGGAAGCAATGCCAAAGTTGAAATGCAGTAAATGACCTGATCATGGACACTCTGTCACACAACTTGAGTTTTATGACATTAGTTCATCATGTATGATGTGAAATTGTATGAAATCTTGTATTTACTCACACAGTTGTGGTAAGTGAAATTCATTGATAGACCATGACTTATTGCTCAGTCTTATTATTTCCTGAGGGATAATATCACCTTCAAACATGGCAAGTGTGCGAAGCTCTCCCACAACTTGTTTAGATAAGCAATACCAGGATATAAAACCGGTGATAATGAAGGGACATCAATTCACCTTCAAGTCAGTTTGATTTAGAGAAAACACAAGTTGTAGTTATAACTTATAGTTGTAACCATACATGCCTAAGGCCCTCATTCTTATGACTGGTAGAGGTCTAGGGAATGGGAAGCATTGTAGAAACCGTGCTAGTAGCTGATATGTATTTTATAAGCTGTCACTTTGACTTTCCTCCTCCAGGTCATTAATGTTCAACCGTAAACAATTGAGGGCCAAGATCTGATCCACTAGTTTCATCCATTCTGTAGCCGCATTTGATTGGTCCAGTTGAGCTTCTATTGAATAGTGAAGGTCCTCATTAGAGATTGACTCTTCTCACAATGGAAGTTGATAATTTGGGAGGATGAGGTAGGGGTGGAAATAGCTTTGGGAATTGGTTGTGTGATTTTAAGAAGTTGGCATTTGATACTACAGTATATAAATCACTTATTGAATGTTAAACTTTTCTCAGTTGTTCAAGGTGCATGTAGTCTTCCACACATTTTACCTTCTGGCATCCTCAGAAAATACTGTACTTAGGAACTGGTAGATTTTTTTTGCAACTTCAAGCTTGATCACATTATTTTCTATTGGGAAAAGAAATGAGTGAGAAAAATAGCTTTGTGTATTTTCCTACAGAGCCTACAAAAAATATTTCCCCTCCCCACCCCACTTAGAAGTCTTCATGTTTTATTGTTTTACTACATTGAACTTAATTTGGCTTTTTTTTGGCACTGATCCTCTCTTGAAGAAGACTCTTTTGTGTCAAAGTCAAAACAGATCTCTACAAAGTGATCTAAATTAATTAAAATTATTAACCACTAAGTAATTGTTTGCATAATAACTCATTCCCCCTTCAAGTCAGTATTTAGTAGAAGCACATTTGGCAGCAATCACAGCCTGGAGTCTGTGGATAGGTCTCTATCAGCTTTTCACATCTGGACACTGCAATTTTTCCCCATTCAGATTGTCAGCCTGTCAGATTGCATGGGGATCATGAATGAACAGCCATTTTCAAGTCCAGCCTTAAATTCTCAATTGGATTGAGGTCTGGACTCTGACTTGGCAACTCCTGGACATTAACTTTGTTGTTTTTAAACCATTCCTACGTAGCTTTCGCTTATTATGTTTGAAGTCATGGTCTTGTTGGAAAACATATCTTCTCCCAGGTCGCAGTTCTCTTGCAGACTGCGTCAGGTTTTCCCCGTAAAATACTGCAATCATTTTACCCTCTGCCTTCACAAGCTTTCCAGGTCCTGCTGCAGTGAAGCATCCCCACAGCATGATGCAGCCGCTACCATGCCTCACGGTAGGGATGGGGTGTTTGGATGATGTGCGATGTTTAGTCAAACATAGTGTTCAGGTTGAACAAGCTCAATTTTGGTTTCATCAGACCATAGAACCTTCTTCCAGCAGACTTTGCAGTTTCCCACATGCCTTGTGACAAACTCTAGCTGAGATTTCATGTGAGATTTTTTCAACAGTGGCTTTCTTTGCCACTCTCTGATAAAGCTGTGACTGGTGAAGCACCCGGGCAACAGTTGTCGTATACACAGTCTCTCCCATCTCAGCCACTGAAGCTTATAACTCTTCTAGGGTTGTCATAGGTCTCCTGGTGGCCTCCATCACTAGATAGATAGATACTTTATTCATCCCCAAGGGGAAATTCAACTAATCCCCTTCTTTCACGGTCACTCAATTTTTGAGGGCTGCCTGCTCTAAGCAGATTTACAGCTGTACCATATTCTTTCCATTTCTTGATGATTGACTTAATTGTCCTCCAAGGTATGTGCAGTTACTTGGACATTTTCTTATATCCATCTCCTGACTTGTGCTTTTTGCGGAGTTGCTGGATGATCTTTTGTCTCCATGGTGTAGTTTTTGCCAGGATACTGAAACTCCAGAAGTTGGAACTTCCAGATCCAGGTGTATTTTTACTACAATCAATTGAAACACCTTGACTGCACACAGATCTCCATTTAACTAATTAAGTGACTTCTAAAACCAATTGGCTGCACCAGTGATGATTTGGTGTGTCATATTAAAGGGGATGTATACTTATGCAATCAATTATTTTGTGTTTTCTATCTTTAATTAGTTTAGATCACTTTGTAGAGATCTATTTCACTTTGAACAAAAGCCTCTTTTTCTGTTGATCAGAGTCAGAAAAGCCAAATTAATCCACTGTGATTCAACGTTATAAAACATGAAAATTTCAGCGGGGAGGGGAGAATACTTTTTGTAGGCACTGTACTTTAGCTACACAGTTGTATAACTTCTGATGAAAACAGTCCAGTTTTTTCTCAATGCCTCACTTCCCAAACTTCTTGTCTCTCTGGAACTTTCTCTTCAGTACCATTTCTTTCACTTTCTGCATTACCTTGCACACAATTCCCTCTCCAATACATGTGAACGTCTCTTTTTGAAAGGCGTGATTGATTTTGTCTCTCTGAACCCTGCAAGTAATGACTTTCGCATTACCTCTGTTCTTCTCCTCCCATTCAAGTGTACTAGGTTTGCACATAATGAACTTCAGAGCCTTCAAATGGATGACTGTATGCTCCATTTCATCTGAGCTGACAGAAATATTAATGTGGTGCCATTGACTGGAATAATTGGCTTATTGTTCATTCATGTCATGTGAGAATTATTCCTAAAACTGCTAAGTTATTTAAGCAGGCATGGGAGAGGTCCATGAGGAAATATTCTTGTTGTAGAAAGCTGCATGATGGGAGATGGCCATGCTGAGCGATCAAATGCAAGTGGTAACAGTGAATGCCCACTATGTTCTGCTGAGCTCTGTACTCTCTAACTTTAGTGCCTACATGGTAGAAAATCCAGCTGGACCCAGACTGAGAAGCACTTGTATGGTCTAAAGATGCACCAGGCCCTGAAATGTGCACTAAATGAGAGATATTTTCCACCATTCCTGATGAACCTGTCTCTTGCCATTGATCAAGTTAATCATTTTTGGTTGATTCTTGAGTTGAATACCTTTGTTAAACCAAACAGGCAGTTATTCTTGTATAACAAAACGTAACTGATAATGTTAGAAAGAATTAGCATTTTTCATATTCTCAAAATGCCCTAAACTGAGCTTATGTCAGTTCATATATAGGAGACTCTCACAGAAATTCCATCAGGAATGTCTGATCTGTTTTCATGATGGAATAGACACAGGCCAGAGCATTTATTTAGCTGTGTTGTAAGGTGCACACTTACGGTGTGACATTCAAATACTTTTACATATAATGAATTATTTAAAAATATTGGCTTAGTTATATAATATGTTTTCAATATTACTTAAATACTAAATACACACCATTCCTCCCTGCTTAGCTGTGAACAACTCAGAACGTATCTCAATTCAAATATGTAACACACTGTATTGCACAGGATTGAAAAAAGCTGCTGGTAGTTGTAAACTTACACGGCTGCATCATGAGTACTCGCCTCCAGGATGTCCTCAAGGAGCAGTGCCTTCAAAAGGTGGCACCACCCAGGACATTCCCTCTCCTCATCAGGGAGGAGGTACAGCAGCCTGAAGACACACTCTCCATGATTCAGGAACAGCTTCTTTCCCTCTGCCATCCGATTTCTGAATGGACATTGAACCCGTAAGCACTACCTCACTTTTATTATTTCTGTTTTTGCATTTTTCATTTAACAACTTAATATACATATAATTGATTTACTTATTTATTTTCTATATTATCTATTGCATTGTGCTGCTGCTGTTAAGTTAATAAATTTCACAACATATGCTGGTGATATTAAATCTGATTCTGATGTCTTTCATGACAAGGAAGGGGTCACTCTGCTTGGCCGGTGAGACTTGTGGCTGTGAAGTGATCTCAGGTTCTGAGGCCTGCTCCAAGTGGTTGTTCGAGTTGTGTCAGAGACTGCAGGAAGTGGTTCTGACAGCTCGGGGCACCTTTCTTCACTAACAACTGACTCCACCGTCCTCAACTGATCGATGTGTTGTCTCCAGATGACATCAGATGTGATCTCCACTGTGTAGGAGAGTGGTCCAGTTCTCTCCTTATTCTTTCCAAGTACCCACTTTTGATCACCCCTGTAGTCCCTCACCAGGACTGCTTGTCCAAGAGTGAAACATCAAACCTCCTTGTTTGAGGAGCCTTCAGCTGTTTGTCCTACATAGTCCTTCTGAGATTGGGTTTGAGGAGATCCAAGAGTGAAGGCAGGATATGACCCAGGAACAGCATGGCTGGTGAGTTGTTTGTTGTGGAGTGTGCCACACTGCAATGTACAAGGAGGAATTTGGCGAGCTTCTGATTCAGTGTCAACATGGTGTGTTCTGCTGAAATTGCTCAGTGCGTTCTTTAGGCTCTGGATGACAAAACTTTCTGCCAAGCCATTTGTAGCTGGGTGGTATGGTGCAGATGTAATATGTCTTGTTCCATCCATTTTCAGGAACAGCTGAAACTGTTCTGTCACAAACTGTGGTCCATTGTCACTGACTGAGTGTTCTGGAACACCAGTCCCTGAGAAGCAGCTTCTCAACACATGAACAGTGTGCGAGGCTGTTGTGGAGGTGACTGGGAACACTTCCAGCCACTCTCCAGTACTACCAAGAAATTTGTGCCCATGAACGGTCCAGCAAAATCCACATGAATCTTCTGCCAGGGCAAAGCAGGGCATTCCCAGGGATGGAGAGGGACCGCTCTTGGCATTTTCTGGGTGTGATGGCATCCCATGCAGTGCATGGCAAGCTGCTTGATCTGATGATCTATCCCAGGACACCAGACAAAGCTCTGAGACAATGCTTTCATTTTGACCATTCCTGGATGACCAGTATGTACATAGCTCCTCCAACACTTTAGCTCTCAGCTTGGATGGGACAACTCTCAATCCCCACATAAGGCAACCTCTGTCAAGGGCAAGTTCATCCCAGTGTTGGCAAAGATGGAGAAACTGGGATTTCCATTGCACACGCCGGCCATTTTACATTGCCATGCAGACCTGAGGCAGTGTGGGGTCTTTTCTGGTTTCTCTTTGAATCATCTCTGCAGTAATAGGGAGACTTCCAGTTTTCATTAGGGAGAATACGTCAAGAGGAGTGTCCTATTTTGTAAATTTTTCAGCATTTTCTTTTCCTGCAGTAAATAGGACAATCCATTAGCATTTCAATGTTTGTCTGTCCTCTTGAATTCCATCTTGTAGTTGCGTCCTTCAAGAAACGGAGCCTAACTCTGCACTTGTGCTATTGTTAGTGGATTGAAAATGGACATCAGTGGTTGATGATCAATAACGAGGGTAAGCAGAAGGAGAGTCATCATGGGTCAGTTTCACTGGATGAGGTAGATCATGGAGTGTGACAAGTGTCTGATGTCCTCATTTCTGTCGTCTTTTGGAAAGCCACCTCACACTGCTTTGTCAGTGCCATTTCTTCCAGATTTGTGACAATGAGTTCATGGGGTGGAGCACTGTAACCAGGTCTGGCAGGAACCTGTTATAGTAATTGACAGCTCTTAAAATGACCATAACTTGACTTGTCCTCTAGCCTAGGGGCTTCGACTGCTGCTTGAATTTTTTCAGCACATTTGTGTAAGCATTGTGATGTGGTGTGACCACATCAAGTGATGTTTGATATAAAGAATTCACACTTGTTGCATCATGCTCTGAGCTCATAATCTTCTAATTTTTTTAATAGTACCTTGAGACTTTCGAGAAGTTCCTTATTATCCCTACCAGTAACAATGATGTCATCCAAGTAACACTGGGTGTCTGGGCAGGCTTGCTGTACCTGGCCCATAACTTTCAGCTATGCTGCAGGTGCAGATGCTACTCTGAAATAAGCTTATTTGTGAGTGTTTATGGTGAGAAACACTTTGGATCATCCTCCTATCTCCATCTGTAGGTGGGCCTCAGCTAAGTCCACTTTGCTGAAGTGTTTCTCTCCAGAAAGGTTTGCAAAAATATCCTGTATCCTGGGCAGAGGGATTGATTTACTTTCAGTACTGGGTTGATGGTGACCTTAAAATCACCACAGATGCTGACTGACCCAATCTCGGCTTCTGTGACCACATGTGGCCCAAAGGATTGTACAGGTACAAAGAACTGGACAAGCTTTGCAAAACCTGGGTGTGGCATTTTCAATTAACACTATTTTACCTTTGATAGGTTTGTGTTTTCCAATGCCATCCTTGAACACTACTGTGGCATTACTCAGTACCTTTCTTAATTCACTTTCAGTGACTCTTTTGCAGGAGATATGGCATGCAAGTTGTGGATCAATATCCAATTAAGTTGTAGTTCTCTCAGCCAATCATGACTCCACAATATTGGCAGTTAAACCTCTAAAATTAAACCACCTATTGCATTCAGCAAACAGGTACTCTTTTCATTGGCTGTTTCATTTGCTTCAAAATACTGCTCAATTAGTTCAGTGTAGATATATATAGGCCAGATAAATGTTATGTTGAACACATTTATCTTTCCAATGTAACCAACCATTTCTGTTCTTTTTTTAATTTATTATCATCCGATACTCACTGTTTACGAACCTGCAAATTTCCTTATTTTCTGCTTTTTTTTTAACTCTACCATTTGTGTCCCCTTTAAAAGAAAATATATATGTATTTTGTGCAGGTTTATTTTCATAATCTATCTTCCCTTTATTGTTCATTGTTTCTTTGTTGTTTTCGAAAGTTTTCCCAATCTTCCAATTTCCCACTATCCTTGGTGACTTTCTATGCACAAACTTCTAGTTTAATGCCTTCTTTTATTTCCTTAGTTATCCAAGGCTGGCTCTCCCCACCCTTACTGTCCTTGCTTTTAACTGGAATATACTTTTGTCGAGCACCATGAAAATCTGTTTGAAGGTCTTCCACTGTCCCTCAATCATCCCACCATATAGCCTGTGTTCCCCATCTACACTAGCCAGATCCTCCCTCGTTCCATTGTTTAGGCATACTACACTGGTTTTAGATCAAAGTATTGCACCCTCCACCCTCTTGAGCAACATGGCTCAGCAACTTAATTAAAATAGAATTGAATTCAGCTGTTTCAGACATTTCACAAAATTAGTTTGAATGGCATTTCAAAGATACTAAACTGAAGCCTGCAGATATCCAACTAAGAACTTATACTGGAGGAAAGGTAACTCCTGTGGTAATGACATTTGGAACAGTGAAATACAACAATCAGCAAGCCCTTTGTGTCTGTCTGTGGCTTAAAAAAAAACAGGAGGACTAGCACTGTGGGGTGTGATTGGCTGAGACAACTACATCTTGATTAAAGATCCATCCACTCTTTGCATTTTACATCTCCTGCAATAAAGTCAACTGAAAGTGAATTTAAGAAGGTACTGGATGATGCCACAACTGTCTTCATGAACTGCTGCCAAACAGAGGGAAAACAGCTGTTGGTGGCAACCTTGGTGCCTTTGGTTGGAAAGCATATTAGACCAAGGAAAGGACTGTGCTGCTCATGAAAGTGACGTAAGCAGTGGTCCGACTACAACAGGTTTTGTAGGCAACATACCTGAGAAAGCTTCTGTTATGATCATCAGGCAGTTACTTTGGAAATGTGGCTTGGTTTTAAGCTGGAAGAGAGTTCAAGGAGCTTTGGGAAAGTTGCAACCATTCGGCTTTTGGGAGTGTGAGGAACCAGAATCTACTCTGTGTTCATGAAGGCTATTGCATGAACTTCAAGTGAGAGACAAAAAGCTGTGTGTAAAAGTAGATGCAAAGACTAAAGCCCAGCTGGATGAACGGAAGGCCAAAAAGAAAGGAGTCATTGGAGATAGAGAAACAGGATTCGTCAGATAATGATGTGGAAACCAAGAGGAGAGATCAGATCATAAAGGGAGCAATAGAAAGATTAATAAGAAAATATTCTGATGAACTAAATGCACCTACCCAAGATGAAAATGCACAAACTAGAAGAAAAAAGAAAGAGAAGAAATGTGTCCCAGGCAGTTAGAACCCACTTTCTGCAGTCCCAGAGTCAATTCCTACACCCACAATTCTCACCAGCCAAGAGGTGTGACCTCCCTTGTTAGGAAAGATGTTATCCCAAAAAAGTAAGAAATACTTCACAGCAATTAAACGTTTAGGCCTGAATAGGACAAATTTAAACATTTGATATGTTTTGGATGTCTATATGTAGTATTATTTAGTATACTTTTGATAGCTGACATGCATTCTTTTTATAGTTGGAGTTTATGGATAAGCAGGGACAGATGTTGTGTATTTAATATTTAAGTAATATTTGCATAATCTTGTAAATATTGTACATTGATTACTAATTCTTGTATATTTAAATAATTAAATATGGGTATTAAATATATAAATATGTGAATTTGCATACGTCATCAGGCTACCACATGGTCCATGCAGACCTTGCTTAAAGTAAAACACAAGTCAGACTCCATTTCAGACTTTCATGTCTACCTTTGAATTAGTTTAATGCTTTAAAATTGCAAAACATAACATGAGTACTCAACATTTAGTAAAAACAGGCAAATAGAGATTGTTATTGAGGGATAAGAATAGGTGAGTGGGAAAAAAATACCCTGGCTCTTCAAACTATGTGTGGAAAATACCCTGGCTGTGCAGATTGTGATGTGGAAAACACCCTGGCTGTGCAGATTGTGATGTGGAAAACACCCTGGCTGTGCAGATTGTGATGTGGAAAATACCCTGGCTGTGCAGATTGGGGTGTGGAAAATACCCTAGCTCTGCAGATAGTGATGTGGAAAATACCCTGGCTGTGCAGATTGTGATGTGGAAAATACCCTGGCTGTGCGGATTGTGATGTGGAAAATACCCTGGCTCTGCAGATTGGGATGTGGAAAATACCCTGGCTCTGCAGATTGGGGTGTGGAAAATACCCTGGCTCTGCGGATTGGGGTGTGGAAAATACCCTGGCTCTGCAGATTGGGGTGTGGAAAATACCCTGGCTCTGCAGATTGGGGTGTGGAAAATACCCTGGCTCTGCAGATTGCGATGTGGAAAATACCTTGGCTCTGCAGATTGTGATGTGGAAAATACCCTGGCTCTGCAGATTGTGATGTGGAAAATACCCTGGTTCTGCAGATTGCGATGTGGAAAATGCCCTGGCTCTGCAGATTGCGATGTGGAAAATGCGCTGGCTCTGCAGATTATGAAGTGGAAAATACCCTGGCTCCGCAGATTACCATGTGGAAAATACCTTGGCTCTGCAGATTATGATGTAGAAAATACTCTGGCTCTGCAGATTACGATGCGGAAAATACCCTGGCCCTGCAGATTGTGGTGTAGAAAATACCCTGGCTCTGCAGATTGTGGTGTCGAAAATATGCTGGCTCTGCAGATTGTCGTGTGGAAAATATCCTGGCTCTGCAGATTGATGTGTGGAAAATGCCCTGGCGCTGCTGATTGAGGTGTGGAAAATACCCTGGCTCTACAGATTACAGTGTTGGAAATACCCTGGCTCTGCAGATTACGGTGTGGAAAATACCCTGCATCTGCAGATAGTGATGAGGAAAATACCCTGGCTCTGCAGATTGGGGTGTGGAAAATACCCTGGCTCTGCATATTGTGATGTGGAAAATACCCTGGCTGTGCAGATTACGATGTGGAAAATACCCTGGCTCTGCAGATTGTGATGTGGAAAATACCCTGGCTCTGCAGATTGTGATGTGGAAAATGCACTGGCTCTGCAGATTACGATATTGAAAATACCCTGGCTGTGCAGATTGTGGTGTGGAAAATACCCCGGCTCTGTAGATTGTGGTGTGGAAAATACCCTGGCTCTGCAGATTGCGATGTGGAAAATACCCTGGCTCTGCAGATTGCGATGTGGAAAATACCCTGGCTCTGCAGATAGGGGTGTGGAAAATACCCTGGCTCTGCAGATTGTGATGTGGAAAATACCCTGGCTCTGCAGATTGGGGTGTGGAAAATGCGCTGGCTCTGCAGATTACGATGTGGAAAATACCCTGGCTGTGCAGATTATGATGTAGAAAGTACCCTGGCTGTGCAGATTACGATGTGGAAAATACTCTGGCTGTGCTGTTCGTGGTGTGGGAAAAACCCTGCCTCTGCAGATTGGGGTGTGGAAAATACCCTGGCTCTGCAGATTGTGGTGTGGAAAATACACTGGCTCTACAGATTGCGATGTGGAAAATACCCTGGCTGTGCAGATTGGGGTGTGGAAAATACCCTGGCTCTGCAGATTGTGATGTGGAAAATGCACTGGCTCTGCAGATTACGATATTGAAAATACCCTGGCTGTGCAGATTATGATATGGAATATACCCTGGCTCTGCAGATTACGATGTGGAAAATACCCTGGCTCTGCAGATGATGATGTGGAAAATACCCTGGCTGTGCTGTTCGTGGTGTGGAAAAAACCCTGCCTCTGCAGATTGGGGTGTGGAAAATACCCTGGCTCTGTAGATTCTGGTGTGGAAAATACCCTGGCTCTGCAGATTGGGGTGTGGAAAATGCGCTGGCTCTGCAGATTACGATGTGGAAAATACCCTGGCTGTGCAGATTACGATGCAGAAAATAGCATGGCTCTGCAGATTATGATGTAGAAAATATCCTGGCTCTGCAGATTGATGTGTGGAAAATACCCTGGCTCTACAGATTACAGTGTTGGAAATACCCTGGCTCTGCAGATTACGGTGTGGAAAATACCCTGCACCTGCAGATAGTGATGTGGAAAATACCCTGGCTCTGGAGATTGTGATGTGGAAAATACCCTGGCTCTGCAGATTGTGATATGGAAAATCCCCTGGCTCTGCAGATTGTGATGAGGGAAATACCCTGGCTGTGCAGATTACGGTGTGGAAAATACCCTGGCTCTGTTGATTACGATGTAGAAAATACCCTGGCTCTGCAGATTGGGGTGTGGAAAATACCCTGGCTCTGCATATTGTGATGTGGAAAATACCCTGGCTGTGCAGATTACGATGTGGAAAATACCCTGGCTCTGCAGATTGTGATGTGGAAAATGCACTGGCTCTGCAGATTGTGATGTGGAAAATACCCTGGCTGTGCAGATTACGATGTGGAAAATACCCTGGCTCTGCAGATTGTGATGTGGAAAATGCACTGGCTCTGCAGATTACGATATTGAAAATACCCTGGCTGTGCAGATTGTGATGTGGAATATACCCTGGCTCTGCAGATTACGATGTGGAAAATACCCTGGCTCTGCAGATGATGTTGTGGAAAATACCCTGGCTCTGCAGATTGTGATGTGGAAAATGCGCTGGCTCTGCAGATTACGAAGTGGAAAATACCCTGGCTGCGCAGATTACAGTGTGGAAAATACCCTGGCTCTGCAGATTACGATGTGGAAAATACCCTGGCTGTGCAGATTACGATGTAGAAAATAGCACGGCTCTGCAGATTATGATGTAGAAAGTACTCTGTCTCTGCAGATTGAGGTGTGGAAAATGCCCTGGCTCTGCAGATTGATGTGTGGAAAATACCCTGGCTCTACAGATTACAGTGTTGGAAATACCCTGGCTCTGCAGATTACGGTGTGGAAAATACCCTGCATCTGCAGATAGTGATGAGGAAAATACCCTGGCTCTGCAGATTGTGATGTGGAAAATACCCTGGCTCTGCAGATTGTGATATGGAAAATACCCTGGCTGTGCAGATTGTGATGAGGGAAATACCCTGGCTCTGCAGATTGTGAAGTGGAAAATACCCTGTCTCTGCAGATTGCGATGTGGAAAATACCCTGGCTCTGCAGATTGTGATGTGGAAAATACCCTGGCTCTGTTGATTACGATGTAGAAAATACCCTGGCTCTGCACATTGGAGTGTGGAAAATACCCTGGCTGTGCAGATTGGGGTGTGGAAAATACCCTGGCTCTGCAGATTACGATGTGGAAAATACCCTGGCTCTGCATATTGTGATGTGCAAAATACCCTGGCTCTGCAGATTGTGATGTGGAAAATACCCTGGCTCTGCAGATTACGATGTGGAAAATACCCTGGCTCTGCAGATGATGATGTGGAAAATACCCTGACTGTGCAGATTACGATGTGGAAAATACCCTGGCTGTGCTGTTCGTGGTGTGGAAAAAACCCTGCCTCTGCAGATTGGGGTGTGGAAAATACCCTGGCTCTGCAGATTGTGATGTGGAAAATAACCTGGCTCTGCACATTGGAGTGTGGAAAATACCCTGGCTCTGCAGATGATGATGTGGAAAATACCCTGGCTGTGCTGTTCGTGGTGTGGAAAAAACCCTGCCTCTGCAGATTGGGGTGTGGAAAATACCCTGGCTCTGTAGATTGTGGTGTGGAAAATACCCTGGCTCTGCAGATTGTGATGTGGAAAATACCCTGGCTCTGCAGATTGTGATGTGGAAAATACCCTGGCTCTGCAGATGATGATGTGGAAAATACCCTGGCTCTGTAGATTGTGGTGTGGAAAATACCCTGGCTCTGCAGATTGGGGTGTGGAAAATGCGCTGGCTCTGCAGATTACGATGTGGAAAATTCCCTGGCTCTTCAGATTGGGGTGTGGAAAATACCCTGGCTCTGCAGATTGTGATGTGGAAAATACCCTGGCTCTGCAGATTGGGGTGTGGAAAATGCGCTGGCTCTGCAGATTACGATGTGGAAAATACCCTGGCTCTGCAGATTGGGGTGTGGAAAATGCGCTGGCTCTGCAGATTACGATGTGGAAAATACCCTGGCTCTGCAGATTGGGGTTTGGAAAATACCCTGGCTCTGCAAATTGGGGTGTGGAAAATACCCTGGCTCTGCAGATTGTGTTGTGGAAAATACCCTGGTTCTGCAGATTGTGATGTGGAAAATACCCTGGCTCTGCAGATAGGGGTGTGGAAAATACCCTGGCTCTGCATTTTGTGATGTGGAAAATACCCTGGCTCTGCAGATTGGGGTGTGGAAAATACCCTGGCTCTTGAGATTACGGAGGGGAAAATACCCTGGCTCTGTCAATTACCATGTGGAAAATACCCTGGCTCTGCAGATTGCGATGTGGAATATACCCTGTCTCTGCAGATTGTGATGTGGAAAATACCCTGGCTCTGCAGATTACAATGTAGAAAATACCCTGGCTCTGCAGATTGTGATGTGGAAAATACCCTGGATCTGCAGATTACAATGTAGAAAATACCCTGGCTCTGCAGATTGGGGAGTGGAAAATACCCTGGCTCTGCAGATTGTGGTGTGGAAAATACCCTGGCTCAGCAGATTGTGTTGTGGAAAATACCTTGGCTCTGCAGATTGTGATGAGGAAAATACCCTGGTTGTGCAGAATACGGTGTGGAAAATACCCTGGCTATGCAGATTGGGGTGTGAAAATACCCTGTCTCTGCAGATTGGGGTGTGGAAAATACCCTGTCTGTGCAGATTGTAATGTGGAAAATACCCTGGCTCTGCAGATTGGGGTGTGGAAAATACCCTGGCTGTGCAGTTTGTGATGTGGAAAATACCCTGGCTCTGCAGATTACGATGCAGAAAATACCCTGGCTCTACAGATTGTAATGTGGAAAATACCCTGTCTCTGCAGATTACGAAGTGGAAAATACCCTGGCTCTGCAGATTACGAAGTGGAAAATACCCTGGCTCTGCAGATTACGATGTGGAAAATACCCTGGCTCTGCAGATTACGATGTGGAAAATACCCTGGCTCTGCAGATTGTGATGTGGAAAATACCCTGGCTCTGCAGATTACGAAGTGGAAAATACCCTGGCTGTGCAGATTACGGTGTGGAAAATACCCTTGCTCTGCAGATTACGATGTGGAAAATGTGCAGGCTCTGCAGATTACGAAGTGGAAAATACCCTGGCTGTGCAGATTGTGATGTGGAAATTACCCTGGCTCTGTAGATTGTGATGTGGAAAATACCCAGTCTCTGCAGATTGGGTGTGGAAAATACCCTGGCTCTGCAGATTGTGATGTGGTAAATACCCTGGCTCTGCAGATTGTGATGTGGTAAATACCCTGGCTCTGCAGATTGGGGTTTGGAAAATACCCTGGCTCTGCATATTGTGATGTGGAAAATACCCTGGCTCTGCAGATTGCGATGTGGAAAATACCCTGTCTCTGCAAATTGGGGTGTGGAAAATACCCTGGCTCTGCAAATTGGGGTGTGGAAAATACCCTGGCTCTGCAGATTGTGTTGTGGAAAATACCCTGGTTCTGCAGATTGTGATGTGGAAAATACCCTGGCTCTGCAGATAGGGGTGTGGAAAATACCCTGGCTCTGCATTTTGTGATGTGGAAAATACCCTGGCTCTGCAGATTGGGGTGTGGAAAATACCCTGGCTCTTGAGATTACGGTGTGGAAAATACCCTGGCTCTGTCAATTACCATGTGGAAAATACCCTGGCTCTGCAGATTGCGATGTGGAATATACCCTGTCTCTGCAGATTGTGATGTGGAAAATACCCTGGCTCTGCAGATTACAATGTAGAAAATACCCTGGCTCTGCAGATTGTGATGTGGAAAATACCCTGGATCTGCAGATTACAATGTAGAAAATACCCTGGCTCTGCAGATTGGGGAGTGGAAAATACCCTGGCTCTGCAGATTGTGATGCGGAAAATACTCTGGCTCTGCAGATTGTGGTGTGGAAAATACCCTGGCTCTGCAGATTGTGTTGTGGAAAATACCTTGGCTCTGCAGATTGTGATGAGGAAAATACCCTGGTTGTGCAGAATACGGTGTGGAAAATACCCTGGCTATGCAGATTGGGGTGTGAAAATACCCTGTCTCTGCAGATTGGGGTGTGGAAATCCCCTGGCTGTGCAGATTGTGATGTGGAAAATACCCTGGTTCTGCAGATTGGGGTGTGGAAAATACCCTGGCTGTGCAGTTTGTGATGTGGAAAATACCCTGGCTCTGCAGATTACGATGCAGAAAATACCCTGGCTCTACAGATTGTAATGTGGAAAATACCCTGGCTCTGCAGATTACGAAGTGGAAAATACCCTGGCTCTGCAGATTACGAAGTGGAAAATACCCTGGCTCTGCAGATTACGATGTGGAAAATACCCTGGCTCTGCAGATTACGATGTGGAAAATACCCTGGCTCTGCAGATTACGATGTGGAAAATGCGCTGGCTCTGCAGATTACGAAGTGGAAAATACCCTGGCTGTGCAGATTACGGTGTGGAAAATACCCTGGCTCTGCAGTTTGTGATGTGGAAAATACCCTGGCTCTGCAGTTTGTGATGTGGAAAATACCCTGGCTCTGCAGATTGGGGTGTGGAAAATACCCTGGCTCTTGAGATTATGGTGTGGAAAATACCCTGGCTCTGTCAATTACCATGTGGAAAATACCCTGGCTCTGCAGATTGCGATGTGGAATATACCCTGTCTCTGCAGATTGTGATGTGGAAAATACCCTGGCTCTGCAGATTACAATGTAGAAAATACCCTGGCTCTACAGATTGTGATGTGGAAAATACCCTGGATCTGCAGATTACAATGTAGAAAATACCTTGGCTCTGCAGATTGGGGAGTGGAAAATACCCTGGCTCTGCAGATTGTGATGTGGAAAATACTCTGGCTCTGCAGATTGTGGTGTGGAAAATACCCTGGCTCTGCAGATTGATGAGTGGAAAATGCCCTGGCGCTGCAGATTGGGGTGTGGAAAATACCCTGGCTCTGTTGATTACAGTGTGGAAAATACCCTGGCTCTGCAGATTGGGGTGTGGAAAATACCCTGGCTGTGCAGTTTGTGATGTGGAAAATACCCTGGCTCTGCAGATTACGATGCAGAAAATACCCTGGCTCTACAGATTGTAATGTGGAAAATACCCTGTCTCTGCAGATTACGAAGTGGAAAATACCCTGGCTCTGCAGATTACGAAGTGGAAAATACCCTGGCTCTGCAGATTACGATGTGGAAAATACCCTGGCTCTGCAGATTACGAAGTGGAAAATACCCTGGCTGTGCAGATTACGAAGTGGAAAATACCCTGGCTGTGCAGATTACGGTGTGGAAAATGCCCTGGCTCTGCAGATTACGATGTGGAAAATACCCTTGCTCTGCAGATTACGATGTGGAAAATACCCTGGCTCTGCAGATTGTGGTGTCGAAAATACGCTGGCTCTGCAGATTGTCGTGTGGAAAATATCCTGGCTCTGCAGATTGATGTGTGGAAAATACCCTGTCTCTGCAGATTGGGTGTGGAAAATACCCTGGCTCTGCAGATTACGATGTGGAAAATACCCTGGCTCTGCAGATTACGAAGTGGAAAATACCCTGGCTGTGCAGATTACGAAGTGGAAAATACCCTGGCTGTGCAGATTACGGTGTGGAAAATGCCCTGGCTCTGCAGATTACGATGTGGAAAATACCCTTGCTCTGCAGATTACGATGTGGAAAATACCCTGGCTCTGCAGATTGTGGTGTCGAAAATACGCTGGCTCTGCAGATTGTCGTGTGGAAAATATCCTGGCTCTGCAGATTGATGTGTGGAAAATACCCTGTCTCTGCAGATTGGGTGTGGAAAATACCCTGGCTCTGCAGATTGTGATGTGGTAAATACCCTGGCTCTGCAGATTGGGGTTTGGAAAATACCCTGGCTCTGCATATTGTGATGTGGAAAATACCCTGGCTCTGCAGATTGCGATGTGGAAAATACCCTGTCTCTGCAGATTGGGGTGTGGAAAATACCCTGGCTCTGCAGATTGTGTTGTGGAAAATACCCTGGTTCTGCAGATTGTGATGTGGAAAATACCCTGGTTCTGCAGATTGTGATGTGGAAAATACCCTGGCTGTGCAGATTGTGATGTGGAAAATACCCTGGCTCTGCAGATTACGATGCAGAAAATACCCTGGCTCTACAGATTGTAATGTGGAAAATACCCTGTCTCTGCAGATTACGAAGTGGAAAATACCCTGGCTCTGCAGATTACGAAGTGGAAAATACCCTGGCTCTGCAGATTACGATGTGGAAAATACCCTGGCTCTGCAGATTACGATGTGGAAAATACCCTGGCTCTGCAGATTGTGATGTGGAAAATACCTTGGCTCTGCAGATTACGAAGTGGAAAATACCCTGGCTGTGCAGATTACAAAGTGGAAAATACCCTGGCTGTGCAGATTACGGTGTGGAAAATACCCTGGCTCTGCAGATTGTGATGTGGTAAATACCCTGGCTCTGCAGATTGTGATGTGGTAAATACCCTGGCTCTGCAGATTGGGGTTTGGAAAATACCCTGGCTCTGCATATTGTGATGTGGAAAATACCCTGGCTCTGCAGATTGCGATGTGGAAAATACCCTGTCTCTGCAGATTGGGGTGTGGAAAATACCCTGGCTCTGCAAATTTTGGGTGTGGAAAATACCCTGGCTCTGCAGATTGTGTTGTGGAAAATACCCTGGTTCTGCAGATTGTGATGTGGAAAATACCCTGGCTCTGCAGATAGGGGTGTGGAAAATACCCTGGCTCTGCATTTTGTGATGTGGAAAATACCCTGGCTCTGCAGATTGGGGTGTGGAAAATACCCTGGCTCTTGAGATTACGGTGTGGAAAATACCCTGGCTCTGTCAATTACCATGTGGAAAATACCCTGGCTCTGCAGATTGCGATGTGGAATATACCCTGTCTCTGCAGATTGTGATGTGGAAAATACCCTGGCTCTGCAGATTACAATGTAGAAAATACCCTGGCTCTGCAGATTGTGATGTGGAAAATACCCTGGATCTGCAGATTACAATGTAGAAAATACCCTGGCTCTGCAGATTGGGGAGTGGAAAATACCCTGGCTCTGCAGATTGTGATGTGGAAAATACTCTGGCTCTGCAGATTGTGGTGTGGAAAATACCCTGGCTCTGCAGATTGTGTTGTGGAAAATACCTTGGCTCTGCAGATTGTGATGAGGAAAATACCCTGGTTGTGCAGAATACGGTGTGGAAAATACCCTGGTTATGCAGATTGCGGTGTGAAAATACCCTGTCTCTGCAGATTGGGGTGTGGAAAATACCCTGGCTGTGCAGATTGTGATGTGGAAAATACCCTGGCTCTGCAGATTGGGGTGTGGAAAATACCCTGGCTGTGCAGTTTGTGATGTGGAAAATACCCTGGCTCTGCAGATTACGATGCAGAAAATACCCTGGCTCTACAGATTGTAATGTGGAAAATACCCTGTCTCTGCAGATTACGAAGTGGAAAATACCCTGGCTCTGCAGATTACGAAGTGGAAAATACCCTGGCTCTGCAGATTACGATGTGGAAAATACCCTGGCTCTGCAGATTACGATGTGGAAAATACCCTGGCTCTGCAGATTACGATGTGGAAAATACCCTGGCTCTGCAGATTGTGATGTGGAAAATACCCTGGCTCTGCAGATTACGAAGTGGAAAATACCCTGGCTGTGCAGATTACGAAGTGGAAAATACCCTGGCTGTGCAGATTACGGTGTGGAAAATGCCCTGGCTCTGCAGATTACGATGTGGAAAATACCCTTGCTCTGCAGATTACGATGTGGAAAATGCGCTGGCTCTGCAGATTACGAAGTGGAAAATACCCTGGCTGTGCAGATTACGGTGTGGAAAATACCCTGGCTCTGCAGATTGTGATGTGGAAATTACCCTGGCTCTGTAGATTGTGATGTGGAAAATACCCTGGCTCTGCAGATTGTGATGTGGAAAATACCCTGGCTCTGCAGATTGGGGTGTGGAAAATACCCTGGCTCTTGAGATTACGGTGTGGAAAATACCCTGGCTCTGTCAATTACCATGTGGAAAATACCCTGGCTCTGCAGATTGTGATGTGGAATATACCCTGTCTCTGCAGATTGTGATGTGGAAAATAACTTGGCTCTGCAGATTACAATGTAGAAAATACCCTGGCTCTACAGATTGTGATGTGGAAAATACCCTGGATCTGCAGATTACAATGTAGAAAATACCCTGGCTCTGCAGATTGGGGAGTGGAAAATACCCTGGCTCTGCAGATTGTGATGTGGAAAATACTCTGGCTCTGCAGATTGTGGTGTGGAAAATACCCTGGCTCTGCAGATTGATGAGTGGAAAATGCCCTGGCGCTGCAGATTGGGGTGTGGAAAATACCCTGGCTCTGTTGATTACAGTGTGGAAAATACCCTGGCTCTGCAGATTGGGGTGTGGAAAATACCCTGGCTGTGCAGTTTGTGATGTGGAAAATACCCTGGCTCTGCAGATTACGATGCAGAAAATACCCTGGCTCTACAGATTGTAATGTGGAAAATACCCTGTCTCTGCAGATTACGAAGTGGAAAATACCCTGGCTCTGCAGATTACGAAGTGGAAAATACCCTGGCTCTGCAGATTACGATGTGGAAAATACCCTGGCTCTGCAGATTACGATGTGGAAAATACCCTGGCTCTGCAGATTGTGATGTGGAAAATACCCTGGCTCTGCAGATTACGAAGTGGAAAATACCCTGGCTGTGCAGATTACGAAGTGGAAAATACCCTGGCTGTGCAGATTACGGTGTGGAAAATGCCCTGGCTCTGCAGATTACGATGTGGAAAATACCCTTGCTCTGCAGATTACGATGTGGAAAATACCCTGGCTCTGCAGATTGTGGTGTCGAAAATACGCTGGCTCTGCAGATTGTCGTGTGGAAAATATCCTGGCTCTGCAGATTGATGTGTGGAAAATACCCTGTCTCTGCAGATTGGGTGTGGAAAATACCCTGGCTCTGCAGATTGTGATGTGGTAAATACCCTGGCTCTGCAGATTGGGGTTTGGAAAATACCCTGGCTCTGCATATTGTGATGTGGAACATACCCTGGCTCTGCAGATTGCGATGTGGAAAATACCCTGTCTCTGCAGATTGGGGTGTGGAAAATACCCTGGCTCTGCAAATTGGGGTGTGGAAAATACCCTGGCTCTGCAGATTGTGTTGTGGAAAATACCCTGGTTCTGCAGATTGTGATGTGGAAAATACCCTGGCTCTGCAGATTGTGGTGTGGAAAATACCCAGGCTCTGCAGATTGTTATGTGTAAAATACCCTGTGCCTGCAGAGTGCGATGTGGAAAATACCCTGGCTCTGCAGATTGTGATGTGGAAAATACCCTGGCTCTGCAGATAGAGGTGTGGAAAATACCCTGGCTCTGCAGTTTGTGATGTGGAAAATACCCTGGCTCTGCAGTTTGTGATGTGGAAAATACCCTGGCTCTGCAGATTGGGGTGTGGAAAATACCCTGGCTCTTGAGATTATGGTGTGGAAAATACCCTGGCTCTGTCAATTACCATGTGGAAAATACCCTGGCTCTGCAGATTGCGATGTGGAATATACCCTGTCTCTGCAGATTGTGATGTGGAAAATACCCTGGCTCTGCAGATTACAATGTAGAAAATACCCTGGCTCTACAGATTGTGATGTGGAAAATACCCTGGATCTGCAGATTACAATGTAGAAAATACCCTGGCTCTGCAGATTGGGGAGTGGAAAATACCCTGGCTCTGCAGATTGTGATGTGGAAAATACTCTGGCTCTGCAGATTGTGGTGTGGAAAATACCCTGGCTCTGCAGATTGATGAGTGGAAAATGCCCTGGCGCTGCAGATTGGGGTGTGGAAAATACCCTGGCTCTGTTGATTACAGTGTGGAAAATACCCTGGCTCTGCAGATTGTGTTGTGGAAAATACCTTGGCTCTGCAGATTGTGATGAGGAAAATACCCTGGTTGTGCACAATACGGTGTGGAAAATACCCTGGCTATGCAGATTGGGGTGTGAAAATACCCTGTCTCTGCAGATTGGGGTGTGGAAAATACCCTGGCTGTGCAGATTGTGATGTGGAAAATACCCTGGCTCTGCAGATTGGGGTGTGGAAAATACCCTGGCTGTGCAGTTTGTGATGTGGAAAATACCCTGGCTCTGCAGATTACGATGCAGAAAATACCCTGGCTCTACAGATTGTAATGTGGAAAATACCCTGTCTCTGCAGATTACGAAGTGGAAAATACCCTGGCTCTGCAGATTACGAAGTGGAAAATACCCTGGCTCTGCAGATTACGATGTGGAAAATACCCTGGCTCTGCAGATTACGATGTGGAAAATACCCTGGCTCTGCAGATTGTGATGTGGAAAATACCCTGGCTCTGCAGATTACGAAGTGGAAAATACCCTGGCTGTGCAGATTACGAAGTGGAAAATACCCTGGCTGTGCAGATTACGGTGTGGAAAATGCCCTGGCTCTGCAGATTACGATGTGGAAAATACCCTTGCTCTGCAGATTACGATGTGGAAAATACCCTGGCTCTGCAGATTGTGGTGTCGAAAATACGCTGGCTCTGCAGATTGTCGTGTGGAAAATATCCTGGCTCTGCAGATTGATGTGTGGAAAATACCCTGTCTCTGCAGATTGGGTGTGGAAAATACCCTGGCTCTGCAGATTGTAATGTGGTAAATACCCTGGCTCTGCAGATTGGGGTTTGGAAAATACCCTGGTTCTGCAGATTGTGATGTGGAAAATACCCTGGCTCTGCAGATTGTGGTGTGGAAAATACCCAGGCTCTGCAGATTGTTATGTGTAAAATACCCTGTGCCTGCAGAGTGCGATGTGGAAAATACCCTGGCTCTGCAGATTGTGATGTGGAAATTACCCTGGCTCTGCAGTTTGTGATGTGGAAAATACCCTGGCTCTGCAGATTGGGGTGTGGAAAATACCCTGGCTCTTGAGATTACGGTGTGGAAAATACCCTGGCTCTGTCAATTACCATGTGGAAAATACCCTGGCTCTGCAGATTGCGATGTGGAATATACCCTGTCTCTGCAGATTGTGATGTGGAAAATACCCTGGCTCTGTCGATTACAATGTGGAAAATACCCTGGCTCTGCAGATTGTGATGTGGAAAATACCCTGGCTCTGTCGATTACGATGTGGAAAATACCCTGGATGTGCAGATTGTGATGTGGAAAATACCCTGGCTCTGTCGATTACGATGTGGAAAATACCCTGGCTGTGCAGATTGTGATGTGGAAAATACCCTGGCTCTGTCGATTACGATGTGGAAAATACCCTGGCTGTGCAGATTGTGATGTGGAAAATACCCTGGCTCTGTCGATTACGATGTGGAAAATACCCTGGCTCTGTCGATTTCGATGTGGAATATACCCTGGCTCTGCTGATTGTGATGTGGAAAATACCCTGGCTGTGCAGATTGTGATTTGGAATATACCCTGGCTCTGCAGATTGTGGTGGAAACTGAACCTGGATGGACTGAAGAATCTGCAAGGGTAGGAGAAATGGCTGCTGTAATCTGCACATTGCAGTCGGAACTCTTGGCAAACTGTAAACCAACAAGTGAACTGGTGGATGTGTAGTATTGAGATTTTGTGAAGGCCTTTGATAAGGCCCACTGTGGGAACTAGTCAACAATGTTGCAACCCATAGCTTTGGCACAGACTGAGAATTCGTTCACATTACAGACAGCAAAGAGTGGAATAAGAGAGTGGTTGTGTCTAGTGAGATACTGCAGAGATCAGTGCCTGGACACTGATTCATGAAGTGTCTGGATGATACAAATAATGGGATTAGAATAGTACTGATTGTTTAAAGAGATGTAAATAAGGTAAGTGGGCGAGAACAGCAGTGTCCTGCAAGATCATCCACTTCAGTACCTAAAAGAGTCGAGCAGAATGTCTTTGAAAGAGGAGATATCAAGAAACATTGATATTCAATAGTACCTTTGAACACAAATGTAGCTTGTATTCTGCAAGCTTAGGTAGCAATTAATACTCGTGTGCTGACTTTAATACGTAAGGATTTGTGTACAAAAGTAAAGATTCTTACTGCAATAAGATCGGGTCTCAGAGAGGCTACTTCTGAAGATTTATGCACATTTAGGTCTCCTTACCAGAGATTTCTCAATGACGAGACTGAATAGACTTGGCCTGTATTCTCTTAATCAGACATCCCAACCTTTTTTATGCTGTGGACCAATACCGTTAAGCATAGGGTCTGTGAATCCCAGGATGGGAACCTCTGGTCATCAATAGTCAAAATTTTTGCAGGGCTACATCAGGTGGATGCAAGAAAGATGTATCCTGTGATTAAGAAATCTGCAACTCGGAGTCACATATCCGGCCATTTTGGACTGGAATGATTAGAAATAGCTTCATTAGGGAGATGGTGAGTGTTTGAAATTGTCAGCCTGACAGGGCTGTGAGGACCCAGTCAAAGATAAAACAAATAGCTGGTGGGAGACGGTGTTGAAGTGTGCATTCTGTCAGCTGTTACCAGATGAAGGAAGGGGTTACTACCTGAAAGGGAAAATGTTGTACATCTCTCAGTAAGATGGTATGAGGCAGAAAAATAAATATTTTGCTGTTAATATGCTACTGAGAATTTCAATATCAGGTCACCTCTGCTGAGTCGGTCTCGCTCCACGAGGTGCCTGTTCTGTGCACGTTCTGGGAGGCTGAGTGGAAAGATGCCATCAATCACATGCCTGGTGGGCAGGGCAGAACTGTGGTCGGGAGTTGGCTTGTTCGAGGGTCAGATCCAGGGATCATAGAGGGCGGAATAGTTATTGTGGATGGGTATGTGGGAGGGAAAGGTGGTCAGGAAGACAATCTCACAAGTTGTGGTATGATCAGTGATCATTGTCCAGAGGAGTGGAGTCTGTTGTTGAATGGTCAGTGGGTGGTTGCAGATTTTGGTCACAAGCGATTGGTGTTTGCCCACGGTGAGAAACTGCCACCTCACGACAGCAAATTGGTGATGGAGTTTAGTAAAAGGTTGTGGGCTTGGGTGGATTAATGGTTTTTTGTAAGGTTTGGGACTTTGGGGATTATGATAACATAACTAATCAGAATCAAAGTCACTTTTTTGCCTGTTCGTGAAACATACCAAGGATAAAACGTGAGACAATACCACAACAGACAACACAATAACAACCAACTACTTAGAAAACAATAGTGCAAACAATCATGAGCAATCAATAATTAGCAGAACGGTCACATGCGCAAACGGCAATAATGAAACTTAATTAAATGTGAACGTACGAACAGACTATATAATTGTCAACAGGGCAGGAGATAAGGAAAGAACGTTGAAATGGATGTGCAGTAACGGTTCGGGTGTTACACCTGAGTGAGTTTTGTTAAGAAGCTGGAGAGCTATGGGAAAGAAGCTTCGGAGATGACGTAGTCCTGGTGGTGACAGACTAATTCCGCCTCCCTAATTGCAATTTGCTGAACAGGTGGAGTCAGTAGTAATTTTAGTAAGTCAGTAGTGGACCACTTGCTGGAACCTGGACTTGGAGAGGGAGGAGTCGGTGGGAAACCGACAGGATAGGAGTGCTCACAACACTCCCAGTGATGGCTGAGTGGAAATTCAGTGAAGTTTCCTGAGCTGGCATGGGAAGATCAGTCTCTGCTGGGCTTTCCCAGTGATGAGCGCAACATGCTTGTCCCACTTCAATGTATTGGTAACGGTAGTCTGTAGTCCGCAGGAATTTGAATGACCTGACCACAGACACAGACAGACCATTGCAGACAGACATACAGACTTTATTGATCTCGGGGGTCAATTAATTTCCAAAGGGGTGGGGCAGGTTGAGGATTGTTGGCAAAAGTCAATCCTCATTTCCACTGTCTTCTTAACATTAAGCTCCAAGTCAGTACGAGCACACCAGTCTGCAAGGCAGTTTACTTCAGTAGCAGGCCACATCATTGTTAGAGATGAGATGAACTATCATCTGCAAACTTTAGGATTTTAATGGATTTTCCTGTGGACGTACAGTCATTAGTATAAAGTGAGAACAGGAGGGGTGAAAGGACCACCCCTAGGGAGAGTCTGCTATAGATATTGGATCGGATAAATAGGAGACCAGCCTCACCCACTGCTTCCTTCCTGCCAGGAAGCTTGTAACCCTCCGACAGATACATGAAGTACACCCGGCTGGGTGAGCTTGCCGTGGAGCGACTCTGGAACGGGAGTGTTGAGGTGGAAATAAGATCCACAAAAAGGATCCTCATGCACACTGGGTGTTGGAGAACGTAACTAAGGCACAAGTGAACTGAGAGATTTGTTCCACTGTAGCAGGTCAAGAAGAGGCTCAGTAATCAGTCAGGTAGACTAACATCAGATGTTGAAATGTTCTAGTAACTACTGAAGTCAGAGTAGTTGAGCATCAAGTCCAGTGATCTTGTCTTGCTTGGGAAATGGAATGACTGCAGCAACTTTAAAGCAGTCCGGAACCCTACAGACCATGTTCAATATCTGATCGAAGACCAGTGCTAGCTGATCCACACACTGCCTCAGAATGCCAGGCAAGACATTATCAGGGCCTGCAACTTTCCATATTCCAAATAGCATGCAATATTCTTTTTGCTTCACGGAAAGTATAGGGTGAGATGGAGGGAGGGGCTGAGGCTGAAAAAGCTGAATGGGGATAGGGTGAAGGAGGGATGGCAACACTGGAATGGCTGTGAAAGTGGCAGAGGGGCTTGGGGCTCAGCGTATCAGGATCAGAGTAAGTGAGAAGATCAGGGGATCTTAGATTAGACCAGTACCAGTACTAGCCTGCAGAGGCATCGGACTTGGAGCAGATCGTGCTGCTGCCTGAGTCACAGAGGCATCAGTGCACGAAGCTGGTGTGCAGTCCAACAGTGAGAAATCATCTTAGTCACTTTTCTTGTGATTTCAAGACCCCATGGGGCATTGCTAATGTGGAATGCTGCAAATCTAACTCAGTAATTTATTAGCAAGCGGTGGGGGAGGTTGTGTGGCCTCGGTTGTTGCGAGGACTGGTCCTCAGCCACAATGTCAACTGTTTAGAGCCACCCAAAGGAAAGATTTGTCGCAGTCTGCGCACCCCACTGGGAGCAGTGTGGCACAGTGTCCGAGCTGGACTCAGTGCTGCCCCCCAGTGATCACTCATCAGAAGACAAGCCAAATTGTGTTCAAATGCAGATTTCTGCAACATTCATGGGATTCAGGGTCCTGGACTTATATATATTTATTTTTGTGTGACTCTATTTTGCAGATACCTTATATGGACAACATGTGCCTTGTGCTGTTGGTAATGTGATTTATACCTTGGCCCCAGAGTCTGGCTGTATTCACGAGTGTGGTTTAATGACAATTAAATTTGAACTAACTAATCATTAAAGATTTAAAAAGAGATATCAGGGCATGTATTACAAATAATTCAACATCAAATGCATGGACAGTGTCTCAAATTGTGGACTTTGAGTAACTCGTACAGTGTGTGCCATTGGATTTTCAGTTCCAAGGTTTCCAGTGGAGTCGGGATATGTGGCACTGCAAGATGTTGTACAGCTTAATCCATTGTCGAGGAAAACCTGTTGTCTTCCTTTGCTTATTAGTTGACACAATATAAATGCTAAAAAATGAATGAAGCACTTGAATACTTTCTTGTCATTTATGTAAATTCTTTAATTTGTCTTTATCTTATCACATATCGCTAACTAATTCCAAAGTCTGCACTTACCTCCTGCCCCCAGTTCATACATGCCCTCGGATTCAGTCACTCCTGTCTGGTGTTTGTTCTTTAAGAAGTAAATGAACTGTAGTTTCTCAGCTATATATAATTTGCTCAGTTGGAGTGTAAAGTCCTTCACCAGGTTTTGTGTGACTTATTCCATATAAAATAATCCTCTTTTTTTCCAGAATGATCAACATGTTATCCCAGTGAAAGGTGACCCAGTAACCCAGCATTGCAGGACTCTGCTAATAACCACTGAATAATTTTCAGGTTTATTTATCACATGTACGTCAAAGCATTCAGTGAAATGTGTTGTTGCCTGAACAACCAACAGACCTAAGGATGCGCTGGGGGCAGCATGCATGTGTTATCACACATTCCAGCACCAACAGAGTATTCCCCCCATCCCCATGCTTGGGAGAACACAACAAAACAGAACATACCAGGTGACAGAGCAACAAGAGCAAAACAAGCTTCATTCCTCCCTTGCGCGCGCGCACACACGCACACGCACACGCACACGCACACACACACACACACACACACACACACACACACACACACACACACACACACACACAGTCTCACCCAAGGAGAGCAGTCGTCGGCCTCTATCCTCATGGATCTGCAGACATAAGGCCTTCACCTTCCCCAGCGAATTCACAGACTCGAGGCTTCACTGGGCCTTGACTACTAGACTTCCAATTGACCTCAGGCTTCAACCTTTGGTATCATCCCAGAGCTCATCGGTGAAGACAAATGAAGAGCCTGGATGAAAACCCAAACTTCAGGCCTTGAACAGTGGATTCGCCGATGATGGGACTCGAATACTGAGTCTCAAACTTCAGTCTTGCCGATCTGCATACACCTGCCTCATGCCTCCTACCCATAAGAAAGCCTCGTCCTCGATGGTCTGCCGGCATGACATATGATCACGTCCCATTGCTGGCCTTCAAACAAGGAACGCAAGCTTAGACTCCAGCCTGTCCTCCAATTCCCCCACATCCCCGCCCGCCTCTGCAAAGCCATCCCTATGAACCTAAAAACACAATCAGCTGGCTAGAAGTTTGGAAAGGCAGCACTTCACAGCAGTTTTTTTGGATTTGGCTGAGCCCGATCAGTGAGTGGGAACGTGGAAAGAGAGCTACATTTTCTCTTGGGTTCAAACTCAACATTGAAAAGGCAGCGCTTCGTGGCAGTATTTTGGATTTGACAGAGCCCAATCAATGAGTGGGATTCATTAGAAAGAGCAAATAAAAAGCAAAACAGCGGCAAGCGGAGTGACCATTTTTGTGAGTGGGGAGGCTTTGGTGAAATCAAGCTTTGGTGACGTAGGTGTCTGATAAGTTTCTTTTTCTTCTTTATTCTTGATTCCCTCTCTGTTGGGGTAGAGTTAGTGAAGTGAGAATTTGCCTGTCTGGCAAATAACAAGCAGGATAGCCAAGGAGAATTAGTGGATGTTGTGTACATGGATTTTCAGAAGGCCTTTGACAAGGTGCCACACACATAACCATATAACTTTTTATATGTTATAAAACTGAGCAAATCCATGAGGATAGAGGCCGACGACTGCTCTCCTTGGGTGAGACTGTGTGTGTGTGTGTGTGTGTGTGTGTGTGTGTGTGTGTGTGTGCGTGCGTGAGGGAGGAGTGAAGCTTGTTTTGCTCTTGTTGCTCTCTCACCTGGTATGGTCTGTTTTGTTGTGTTCTCCCGAGCATGGGGTTGAGGGGAATGCTCTGTTAGTGCTGGATCACTCGGGAGGCAGAGAGATAGATAAGAGTTATCAGGAGGTAGTCACACCGAAAAGACAGGAGGTAGACAAATGGGTGACAGTCAAGAGAGGCAGGGGGAGCAGACAGAGAGAGCAGAGCACCCCTGTGGCCGTTCCCATCAACAATAAGTATACCGTTTTGGATATTGTTGGTGGGGATGACCTACCTGGAACAAGTTGCAGTGGTCCTGTCTCTGGCACTGAGGTTGGACCCTCGACTAGGAAGGGGAGGAGGGAAGAGAAGAGAGCGGTATTGATCGGGGATTCTATAGTTAGGGGGGCAGATAGGAGATCTTGTGGGGAAGATCGGGAGTCTCGGATGGTATGTTGCTTCCCTGGTGCCAGGGTCCGGGACATCTCAGATCGGGTGCAGGTTATTCTCGAGAGGGAAGGCAAGAATCCAGATGTTGTGGTCCCTGTAGGGACCAATGACATGGGTAGGATGAGTGAGGGGGTCCTGCGTAGGGAGTTCAGGGAGTTAGGTGCAAAGCTGAAGGGCAGGACCCCCAAGGTAACAATCTCAGGATTGCTACCTGTGCCACGTGCAAGTGAGGCAAGGAACAGAAGGATTATACAGATTAATACGTGGCTGAGAGGATGGTGCAGGAGGGAGGGCTTCAGGTTTGTAGATAATTGGGCTTTGTTCCAGGGAAGGTGGGATCTGTTCCGACAGGATGGTTTACACCTGAACTGGAGCGGTACTAACATTCTTGCAGGGAAGTTTGCTAGTGCTTCTCGGGGGGGGGGGGGGGGGGGTTTAAACTAAATTTGCAGGGGGCAGGGATCCAGAATGCGAGAGAGGATAGCGAGATGAAGAATAGAGGACAGGTGGGGACTACACGGTTCTGGAATATTAAGTGTGTAGTAGAGAAAAGTGAGGCGGAACAAGTGATAAGGAGGACACATGTACAGAAGGATGGTCTGACAGAACATGGAGTTAAATGTGCAAAAAGAATAAGTAAATTTAGGAAGGACAACAAAATTCTAGGGGCGTATAGCCTGATGGGAGTTCAGGGAGCAGGGTTAAGCACAATAGGCAGCGATTTAAACAGAGAGAGGAGAAATGGGCTAAAAATTCTATATTTGAATGCACCAAGTGTCAGAAATAGGGCGGATGAGCTTAAAGCTCAGGTGTGAATGGGTAACTATGATGTTGTTGGGATAACGGAGACATGGCTGCAGGGAGATCAGACCTGGGAAATGAACGTACAAGGGTATACGTGCTATCGTAGGGACAGAAATGTGGGCAGAGGGGGTGGGTTGGCCCTGTTGGTGAGGAATGAGATTCAGTCCTTTGCAAGGGGGGACATAGGATCAGGAGAAGTGGAGACTGTGTGGATAGAATTGAGGAACAGTAAGGGCAAAAGGACCCTAATGGGTGTTGTCTATAGGCCACCAAACAGTAGCATGGATATTGGGTGCAAGTTGAATAGGGAGTTAACATTGGCATGTGGCAAAGGTAATGTCGCAGTAGTTATGGGGGATTTCAACATGCAGGTCAACTGGGAGAATCAGGTTGGTACTGAACCCCAGGATAGGGAGTTTGTAGAGTGCCTACGGGATGCATTCTTGGAACAGCTTGTACAAGAGCCGACCAGGGACAAGGCTATTCTGGATTTAGTGTTATGTAATGAACAGGATTTGATAAGCGATCTTGAAGTAAAGGAGCCAGTAGGAGGTAGTGATCATAATATGATAAGTTTTTATCTGCAATTTGAGAAGGATAAGGGCAGCTTGGAGGTGTCAGTGTTGCAGTTGAACAGGGGAAACTATGGAGCCATGAGGGAGGAGCTGGCCAAAGTTGACTGGACAGATATCCTAGCAGAAAAGACAGTGGAACAGCAATGGCAGGTATTCTTGGGAATAATGCACAAGGTGCAAAATCAGTTCATCCCCCGGAGAAGGAAGGATTCAAAGGGGGGAAAGGGGCCACAGTGGATGTCAAAGAAAATCAGAAATTGCATAGCATTAAAAAAAAGGAAGTATGACAGAGCTAAGGTGAGTGGGAGGACAGATGATTGGGAAGTTTTTAAGGAACAACAGAACTTAACTAAAAAGGCAATATGGGGAGAAAAAATGAGGTATGAACGCAAGCTAGCCAGGAATATAAAGGAGGATAGCAAAAGCCTTTTTAGGTATGTGAAGAGAAAGAAGTTAGTTAAGAACAATGTTGGGCCCTTGAAGAATGAATTGGGTGAAATTGTTATGGGAAACAGAGAAATGGCAGAAGAATTTAATAAGTACTTTAGATCTGTCTTCACCAAGGAAGACACAAGCAATCTCCCAGATGTATGGATGGGCCAAGGACATAGGGTAACAGAGGAAATGAAATAGATTGACATTAGGAAGGAAACAGTGATGAGTAGACTGATGGGACTGAAGGCTGACAAATCCCTGGGTCCAGATGGTCTGCATCCTAGGGTACTAAAGGAGGTGGCCCTGGAAATTACGGATACATTGGTAATCATTTTCCAATGTTCCTTAGATTCAGGATCAGTTCCTGAGGATTGGAGAATGGCTAATGTTGCCCCACTTTTTAAGAAAGGAGGGAGGGAGAAAACAGAACTATTGACCTGTCAGCCTAACATCAGTAGTGGGGAAGATGCTAGAGTCCATTATTAAAGATGAAATAGTGGCATATCTAGATAGCAGTGATAGGATTGGGCCGAGCCAGAATGGATTTACCAAGGGTAAATCATGCTTGACTAATCTATTGGAGTTTTTCGAGGATGTAACCAGGAAGTTAGACAAGGGAGATCCAGTGGATATAGTGTACCTCGATTTTCAGAAGGCATTTGATAAGGTCCCACATAGGAGATTGGTGGGTAAAATCAAAGCTCATGGCGTTGGGGGGAAGGCATTGACATGGATAGAAAACTGGTTGGCAGATAGAAAGCAAAGGGTAGCGGTGAATGGGTGTTTCTCGGAATGGCAGGTGATGACTAGTGGGGTGCCACAGGGCTCGGTATTGGGACCACAGCTGTTTACGATTTACATAAACGATTTAGATGAAGGCATTGAGAATAACATCAGCAAGTTTGCTGATGATATTAAGCTGGGTGGCAGTGTGACATTTGGTGAGGATGTTAGGAGAATTAAGGGTGACTTGGATAGGCTGGGTGAGTGGGCAGATACTTGGCAGATGACGCTTAATGTGAATAAGTGTGACGTTATTTACTTTGGGAGTAAGAACAGGAAGGCAGACTATTATCTGAACGGTGTAAAGTTAGGTAAGGGAGAAATATAAAGAGATCTAGGAGTCCTTGTTCATCAGTCACTGAAGGTGAATGAGCAAGTACAACAGGCAGTGAAGAAGTCTAATGGAATGTTGGCCTTTATTACAAAGGGAATTGAGTAAAAGAGCAAGGAAATCCTCTTGCATTTGTACAGGGCCCTGGTGAGACCACACCTGGAGTATTGTGTACAGTTTTGGTCTCCACGGTTAAGGAAGGACATCCTGGCTGTAGAGGAAGTGCAGCGTAGATTCACGAGGTTAATTCCTGGGATGTCCGGACTGTCTTACGCAGAGAGGTTAGAGAGACTGGGCTTGTACACGCTGGAATTAAGGAGATTGAGAGGGGATCTGATTGCAACATATAAGATTATTGAGGGATTAGACAAGATAGAGGCAGGAAATATGTTCCAGATGCTGGGAGAGTCCAGTACCAGAGGGCATGGTTTGAAAATAAGGGGTAGGTCATTTAGGACAGAGTTAAGGAAAAACTCCTTCTCCCAGAGAGTTGTGGGGGTCTGGAATGCACTGCCTCAGAAGGCAGTGGAGGCCAATTCTCTGGATGCTTTCAAGAAGGAGCTAGACAGGTATCTTATGGATAGGGGAATCAAGGGATATGGGGACAAAGCAGGAACCAGGTATTGATAGTAGATGATCAGTCATGATCTCAAAATGGCGGTGCAGACTCGAAGGGCCAAATGGTCTATTTCTGCACCTATTGTCTATTGTCTATAACAATTACAGCACGGAAACAGGCCATCTCGGCCCTTCTAGTCAGTGCCGAACACTTACTCTCACCTAGTCCCACTGGCCTACACTCAGCCCATAACCATCCATTCCTTTCCTGTCCATATACCTATCCAATTTTACTTTAAATCACAATACCGAACCTGCCTCTACCACTTCTACTGGAAGCTCATACCACACAGCTACCACTCTCTGAGTAAAGAAATTCCCCCTCGTGTTACCTTTAAACTTTTTCCCCCTAACTCTCATGTCCTCTTGTTTGAATCTCCCCTGCTCTCAATGGAAAAAGCCTATCCACGTCAACTCTATCTATCCCCCTCATAATTTTAAATATCTCTATCAAGTCCCCCCTCACACTCCAAAGAATAAAAACCTAACTTGTTCAACTTTACCCTGTAACTTAGGTACTGAAACCCAGGTAACATTCTAGTAAATCTCCTCTGTACTCTCTCTATTTTGTTGACATCTTTCCTATAATTCGGTGACCAGAACTGTACACAATACTCCAAATTCGGCTTTACCAATGCCTTGTACAATTTTAACATTACATCCCAACTCCTATACTCAATGCTCTGATTTATAAAGGCCAGCATACCAAAAGCTTTCTTCACTACCCTATCCACATGAGATTCCACCTTCAGGGAACTATGCACCGTTATTCCTAGATCACTCTGCTCTACTGCATTCTTCAATGCCCTACCATTTAGCATGTATGTCCTATTTGAATTATTCCTACAAAAATGTAGCACCTCACACTTATCAGCATTAAACTCCATCTGCCATTGTTCAGCCCACTCTTCTAACTGGCCTAAATCTCTCTGCAAACTTAGAAAACCTACTTCATTATCCACAATGCCACCTACCTTAGTATCATCTGCATACTTACTAATCCAATTTACCACCCCATCATCCAGATCATTAATGTATATGACAAACAACATTGGACCCAGTACAGATCCCTGAGGCACACCACTAGTCATCAGCCTCCAACCTGACAAACAGTTATCCACCACTGCTCTCTGGCATCTCCCATCCAACCACTGTTGAATCCATTTTACTACTTCAATATTAATACCTAATGATTGAACCTTCCTAACTAACCTTCCGTACGGAACCTTATCAAAGGCCTTACTGAAGTCCATATAGAAAACATCCACTGCTTTACCCTCATCAACTTTCCTCGTAACCTCTTCAAAAAATTCAATAAGATTTGTCAAACATGACCTTCCATGCACAAATCCATGTTGACTGTTCCTAATCAGACCCTGTCTATTCAGTTAATTATATATACCATCTCTAAGAATACTTTCCATTAATTTACCCACCACTGACATCAAACTGACAGGCCTATAATTGCTAGGTTTAGAACCCTTTTTAAACAATGGAACCACATGAGCAATACACCATCCCCGTTTCTAATGACATTTGAAATATTTCTGTCAGAGTCCCTGCTATTTCTACACTAACCTCCTTCAAGGTCCTAGGGTATATACTGTCAGGACCTGGAGATTTATCCACTTTTATATTCCTTAAAAGTGCCACTACTTCCTCCTCTTTAATCGTCATAGTTTCCATAACTTCCCTACTTGTTTCCCTTACCTTACACAATTCAATATCCTTCTCCTTTGTGAATACCGAAGAAAATAAATTGTTCAAAATCTCCCCCCATCTCTTTTGGCTCCACACACAGCTGTCCACTCTGATTCTCTAAGGGACAAATTTTATCCCTCACTATCCTTTTACTATTAATATAACTGTAGAAACCCTTTGGATTTATTTTCACCTTACTTGCCAAAGCAACCTCGTATCTTCTTTTAGCTTTTCTAATTTCTTTCTTAAGATTCTTCCTACATTCTTTATATTCCTCGAGCACCTCATTTACTCCATGCTGCCTATATTTATTATAGATATCTCTCTTTTTCCTAACCAAGTTACCAATATCCCTTGAAAACCATGTCTCTCTCAAACTTTTAACCTTTCCTTTCAACCTAACAGGAACATAAAGATTCTGTACCCTCAAAATTTCACCTTTAAATGACTGCCATTTCTCTATTACATCCTTCCCATAAAACAAATTGTCCCAATCCACTCCTTCTAAATTCTTTAACATCGCCTGAAAGTTAGCCTTTCTCCAATCAAAAATCTTTACCCTGGGTCCAGTCCTATCCTTCTCCATAATTATATTGAAACTAATGGCCTTGTGATCACTGGACCCAAAGTGCTCCCCAACACGTACCTCCGTCACCTGACCTATCTCATTCCCTAACAGGAGATCCAACACTGCCCCTTCTCTAGTTGGTACCTCTATGTATTGCTGCAAAAAACTATCCTGCACACATTTTACAAACTCCAAACCATCCAGCCCTTTTACAGAATGAACTTCCCAGTTTATGTGTGGAAACTTAAGATCTCCCACAATCACAACCCTGTGCTTACTACAAATATCTGCTGTCTCCTTGCAAATTTGTTCCTCCAATTTTTGATCCCCATTAGGTGGTCTATAATACACCCCAATAAGTGTTGCTACACTTTTCCCATTCCTCAATTCCACCCAAGTAATCTCCCTAGACGAGCCCTCTAATCTATCCTGCCAGAGCACCGCTGTAATATTTCCTCTGACAAGCAACACAACACCTCCCCCTCTTGTCCCTCTGATTCTATCACACCTAAAGCAATGAAATCCAGGAATATTTAGTTGCTAATCACATCCCTCCTGCAACCATGTTTCACTAATAGCTACAACATCATATTTCCAGGTATCAGTCCATGCTCTAAGCTCATCCACCTTTCTTACAATGCTCTTAGCATTAAAATAAATGCATTTAAGAACTTCTCTAACAGTACAAAGAACTTTACTATCTTCTTTTTCTTCCTTCTCCCGTACATCTGTTCCTATACTTTGGTTCCCCTTCTCCCTCATATCTAGTTTAAATCCACTGGAGCCTCTCTAGACAGATTAGGAGAATGTGCAAAGAAATGGCAGATGACTATTTTCTAATGTTACGCCTGCAGCCCCCTCCTTTTTGAGAATTGCAGGATCGCTATTGATTTGGGTCAGATGACCCAGGAAATGAGAGAGACGCATTTGGAATGTCTTGACCCCCCCCCCCCCCCCAGTGATATAAAGCTACAGGAAACGGCCATTGTCTCTTGGAGACGGAATTGTGTATTAAAATACTGTGCTTCATGGAAGCCCTAGGGCAAAGTGGGCTGGTTGGTGGAGGGATTGCATCACCCCAACCTGATTGACATTTGAGACCCTGTGAGTGAGGATAAAAGAGGGTCTGTGGGAACAGCCCCTCAGATGCACCAGAAGAAATGCTAGCGATCCTGTAATAGCGAAAGCCGGTGGGAAGGCCACGTGCGTCCATTTCCATTTGCCCCGGAATCGGTGGTCCTTTACCACAGAAGAACGGTTTTTAGCTAACAACAGGGAAATCAACTCCCAACGACTCTCGAAGGATTGACATCATAAAAGGACTGGGCAAGTTTTAACCAGTCTTTCTCTCCAACCAGAAAGCTGCAGCTTGAATGAACTAAAGTGACTTTTATATTTCCATCGGACAGTACACTATCCCCCTAGACAATGATAGAGCTATTCCTTATTGATTATTATTATACCCGCGCTTTTGGTATTGATGATGTATATTATCTGTATGTTTGCATTAATATTATTTTTGTGTATTTTTATCAATAAATACTGTTAAAAATAGTACCATCAGACTTCAATGGACCTCTCTGTCTTTGCTGGTAAGTGACCCAGTTACAGGGTATGTAACACTAGACAGAGAGAGAAGTCAAAAATCTGAGGGGCAAAGAGTCTTGGGATTCCTCATGCAGGATTCCCTAAAGGAGTCTGTGGTGAGGAAGACAAATGTGATGTTAGCATTCATTTCAAGAGGACTGGAGTATAAAAGCAAGAATGTAATGTTGAGGCTTTATAAAGTACCGTTGAGCCTTCACTTTGAGAGTTCTGAGCAATTTTGATCCCCTTATCTAAGAAAGGATGTGCTGGCATTGAAGAGGATTCAAAGGAAGTTCATGAAAATGAATCCAGGATTGAAGGGCTTAACATATGAGGAGTGTCTGATGTGACTCTGGGCCTGTATTCACTAGAATTCAGTAGAATGGGGGGTGACCTCATTGAAACCTACTGAATGTTGAAAGGCATCAATAGAGTGAATGTGGAGAGGATCCTTCCGATGGTGGAAGAGTCTAAGACCATCCTTCGGAATACAGGCCTAGAGCCATCAAATGTTCTTCATATGACAAGACATTCAATTCTGGAATCATTTCCTGGACTTCCTTTGAACCCTCTCCAGTTTCAGCACATCCTTTCTAAGATAAGGGGCCTCAAACTGCTCTCAATACTCCAAATGAGGCTTCACCACTGCTTTATAAAGCCTCAATATTACAAATTATGAGAGTATTAGTGAGGAATTAGGAATTTGATTAGTCATTTAGATTCAGAATCTACTTTCCTACAAAAGACCGAGGTAATGGTCAATGGGACTTAATCTTTTTGGAGGTCTGTGACTAGAAGTTCTTCAGGGCCCACCATAGGACCTCTGCTGTTTGAGATAAATGTCCTGGCTGAAATGATAGATTGGTGGGTTAACAAGTTTGCAGACAATATGAAGATTGGTGGTGTCGTGAATAGTATCGAAAACAGGCATAGGATACGGCATACAGATAATGGCTGAGAAATGGCAGATGGAGTTTAACTTGGCCAAATGTGAAGTGCTGCACTTTGAGAGATCAATGTAAAAAGTTAGTACATAGTTAATGCAAGACCCTTAGCAGTGCTGATGTGTGGAGGGATCTTGGGGCCCAACTTCATAGCTCTATAAAAACAGCTACACAAGTTTATGGGAGGGGGAAGGGGTAAAGAAGGCACTTTCCATGCTTGCCTTGATTGTATTCGAGAGTTGGGATGTTGCAGCTGTACAGAAACTCTGGTTTGGCTACATATAGAGTATTGTGTTCAGTTTTGGCCATCCTGTTATTGAAAGGATGCAAAGGGATTGGAGAGGGTGTAGAAGAGGTTTACCAGGATGCAACCTAGATTAAAGTTTGGACAAACTTGTCTACCGATAGCCATTCAGGTGTTAAATATATCAGTTGCAGGAAATTGAGATTTGTATATAAAGTCTAGAAAAATATGCTGTTTGGTCTGCAGGTTTGTGCAACCCATCGAAAGATACCATGGAATAAATATCTGATTAATTGAATAGTGGTCTAAATGAAATAAGGTGGGCTGTCTGATTGCTTTTGCCATATTACTATGGTCACAGAACCCCATGTACAGGATAGTAGTGACAGAAAAGAAATCACACATGCAGTCATCTGAGCCGACTTTGAATGCAGTAGCCGCAGTATTTCAGCAGCGAAATGGGTAAACAGTTTCCACCAAGCCACATCTCAGAAACAATATTGGAGAATTCAATTTACTTTTTATGGTCACTTTGCACCCATTTACATTGAGTTTTGCTCATGTGTCAGTGTAAAGCTGATTATCTAATGCCTTGCAGGACACTGGACCTGTGCGCAGGAACACAGCCAATCCTGTTCCAAGGATGCAGTTGTAATTTGGCTTACGTAAAATTATTACATTTTTAAAGTGCCTTGAATCATACAAATTCTTCAGGAAACTAACTTATAAATTCTAATGGTTTCTTGGAAAAAGCACGTATTTTTTAGAATTTAAGTTTGGCCTCTTGTGTCAAGATGTGATTATAGAATAAAAGAAGTAATTGTTTAACGTGTTGCATCTACAGTGTTTGCGTCACTGGGAGAATGAAAAAGTAATTATTTAATCCTTTCTACTTGTAGCATTTTGCATCAAGGGCAAAATCATGGAGTCACTGATTAATCTGGTAAACTTTAGTTTTACATCACAGCTAGACAGGTGATTAATATTATCAGTGTAGGATCACAATAAGAATTTAAAGGTTTTTAATGCTATATACACTGACTTAAAATTACATTCAGTGGCCACTTTATTAGGTACACCTGTACCTCTGCTTGTTAATGCAAATATCTGATCAGCCAATCACGTGGCAGCAACTCAATGCATCAAAGCGTGGGGACACGGTCAAGAGGTTCAGTCGTTGTTCAGACCAAATGTCAGAACAGGGAAGACATGTGATCTAAGTGACTTTGACAGTGGAATGGTTGTTGGTGCCAGATGGGGTGGTTTGAGTATCTCAGAAACTGCTGATCTCCTGGGATTCTCATGCAAAATAGTTGGAATATACAGTATTTCCCAATAGTGAACAAAAACCTAATAAAAGGGTAAATTTGAAAGACAAAAGATATATTAATCATTGCCAATCAAATCTCTACAACATTATCTCATTCATATCTGTGGGGTTTTGATCTTTGAATATTTGGTTGCTATATTTCCAGCAATATTCAGTTAGTTTGGTTTGAATGTCATTATGTAAGTGAAAATCTTTTTCATATTGACCATTGTCAAATACATTTGGAAAAGTGAGTGGTTGTAACTATTTGACAATTTGTAGGGACATCTTTAGACACTGTGTTCTGCATTGTAACCTTATAGTTTTGAAGGACAAGCCTGACTGAGGGTGGGATCCCCTGGTGGAACAGACCCAATGATTTCTGCAGATGTTTGGACCCTGTTCAACCTACCTGCTGGGCCATGCCAGGACAACAATATTGAGTGCAATTCATATTCATAGCCACTAGTTAAAGGTGACTTTTCATCGATGTGGAAGGTGACTGCTGAACAGAAGAGTGGTAGGCAATAATTAGAATGCGATATGCCAAAGCTGAGTTTGCAATGTTTTCTTAAAGAATTAAGAAAACAGGGCTGTCAGTAAGATAGTTAATGGTATGGGGTACTTATAGGCTAAGGAGATCAGGGCTCTATTTTTGCACTTGTCTAGTGGAGAGAGATTGGAGTTTCAGGGTCAACACCAGGGGGTTGCAGAGTGTTGGAGCTTTTGGTACCATGGTGGCAAACTGCCCAAGGACCCCAATGGAATAGGAATGATGTCTTGGAGTCCTATCTCAGTGCTGTGGGTGTTGTGAAACCTCATTTGAGCTGGGTCTCCCCAGTACTGGTCACACTCAGGATGACTTTGGAATGATGTAGTCCTCCACCTGGCTCGCACTGAGTTCAGCAAGAAAGGCAAATGCTAATTGGACGCATCCAGTCACACTTCCTGAGTGGAGTGACTCTAGTCCAAACTTCCCCATTGAAGTCATCAAAAGCCAGTGAGGTCATAGACGTCATCAAAAGCCAGTGATGTCATAGACATCAGCATAAGCCAGTGATGTCATAGACGTCAGCATAAGCCAGTGATACCATAGACGTCATCAAAAGCCAGTGATGTCATAGACGCCAACATAAGCCAGTGATGTCATAGACATCATCAAAAGCCAGTGATACCATAGACATCAGCATAAGGAATAGGGGGACTGCTTCTATCTTAGTACAGACCAGAGCAGTTAAATACAGTGGCAAACGCAATTATATTCTACTATATAGGTTGATCCAACACACATGTCTGCTTAAATACACTCCAGCATATAAATTGTTAAACCATCTCTTCATTCACATCACACTGTCCCTCTGTTTTTAAGCATTTTGTTGCATCTCAAATATCCATTTAACCAATAATTTTTGACATTGAGTATATGATCTTCTGCCAAGTTTCCTTCTCCCTCATCTCCTCCCACTTTGGATACTTCAGGGAATCCAGCATTACTCCCGTCGTCGATCCATTAGAGAATACATCATTACTCCCGTCGTCGATCCATTAGAGAATACAGCATTATTCCCGTCATCGATAGTTTAGAGAATACAGCATTGCTCCCGCCATCGATCCATAGGAGAATACAGCATTACTCCCATCGTCGATCCATTAGAGAATACAGCATTACTCCCGTCATCGATAGTTTAGAGAATACATCATTACTCCCGCTTTTGATCGTTTAGAGAATACAGCATTACTCCCACCATCAATCCTTTAGAGAATATAGGATTACTCCCGTCGTCGATCCTTTAGAGAATAAAGCATTACTACCGCTGTTGATCCTTTAGATAATACAGCATTAATCCCATCGTCGATCCTTTACAGAATACAGCATTACTCCCGTCGTCGATCCTTTCGAGAATACACCATTGCTCCAGTCGTCGATCTTTTAGAGAATACAGCATTACGCCCACCATCGATAGTTTCGGGGTTACAGCATTGCTCCCGTCGTCGATCCTTTGGAGAATACAGCATTATTCCTGGCACCGATCCTTTACAGAATACAGTATTACTCCCGGCATTGATCCTTTAGAGAATACAGCATTACTCCTAGCCTGGATGGTTTATGGCCTACAGCATTACTCCTGCCTTCGACCCTTTAGAGAATATAGCATTACTCCCATTGTTGATCCTTCAGGGAATACAGCGTTACTCCCACCATCGATAGTTTAGAGAATACAGCATTGCTCCCGTTACCGATCCTTTACAGAATACAGCATTACTGCAGTCATCGATCCTTTAGAGAATACAGGATTACTCCCGCCATTAATCCTTTAGAAAATACAGCTTCAATCCCACCATCGATCCTTTAGAGAATACAGCATTACTCCCGTCGTCGATCCTTTACAAAATACCGCATTACTCCTCTCATCGATCTTTTAAAGTATACAGTATTACTCCAGTCATTGACTCTTTAGAGAATACAGCATTATTTGCGCCAGCGATAGTTTAGAGAATACAGCATTAATCCTGTCATCGATCGTTTAGAGAATAAAGCATTACTACCGTCATTGATCCTTCAGAAAATACAGCATTACTCCCGTCATTGATCCTTTAGAGAATACAGCATTACTCCCATCATTGATCCGTTAGAGAATACAGCATTACTCCCATCATTGAACCTTTAGACAATACAGCATTATTCCCAAAATTAACCCTTTAGAAAATACAGCGTTACTCCCGTCATTGATCCTTTAGAGAATACAGCATTACTCCTTTCGTCGATCGTTTAGAGAATACAGCATTCCTCGCGTCATTGATCCTTCAGAGAATACAGCATTACCCCCGCCATTGATCTTTTATAGAATGCAGCATTACTCCCAACGTCGATCCTTTAGAGAATGCAGCATTAATCCTGTCGTCGATCCTTTAGAGAATAAAGGATTAACCCCATCATCGATCGTTTACAGAATACAGCATTACTCCCGCCATTGATCCTTTAGAAAATACAGCTTCAATCCCACCATCGATCCTTTAGAGAATACAGCATTACTCCCGCCTTCAATCTTTTAGAGAATACAGCATTACTGCCACCCTCGATGGTTTAGAGCCGTCTTCATTACTCCTGACATCGATCCTTCAGTGAATACAGCTTTACACACATCATCTATCCTTAGAGAATATGAGCAATACTCACCTCATTGATCCTTCAGGGAATACAGCGTTACTCCCGCCATCGATAGTTTAGAGAGTACAGCATTACTCCCGTTACTGATACTTTACAGAATACAGCATTACTGCAGTCGTCGATCCTTTAGAGAATACAGGATTACTCCCTCCGTCGATAGTTTCGGGGCTACAGCATTACTCCCGTCATTGATCCTTCTGGGAATACAGCATTAATCCCGTTGTCAATCCTTTAGAAAATACCGCATTACTCCTCTCGTCGATCCTATAAAGAATACAGTATTACTCCGGTCATTGACCCTTTAGAGAATACAGCATTACTCCCGTCATTGATCCATTGGAGAATAAAGCATTACGCCCGTCATTGATCTTTTAGAGAATACAGCATTAATCCTGTCATTGATTCTTTAGAGAATACAGCATTACTCCTTTCGTCGATCATTTAGAGAATACAGCATTACTCCCATCATTGATCCTTTAGAAAATACAGCAATACTCCCATCATTGAACCTTTAGAGAATACAGCATTACTCCCAACATCGATCCTTTAGAGAATACAGCATTACTCCTTTCGTCAATCATTTAGAGAATACAGCATTACTCGCGTAATTGATCCTTTAGAGAATGCAGTATTACTCCCATCATTGATCCTTTAGAGAATACAGCATTACTCCCAACATCGATCCTTTAGAGAATACAGCATTACTCCTTTCGTCGATCTTTTAGAGAATACCGCATTACTCCCGTCATTGATCCTTTAGAGTATGCAGCATTACTCCCGTCATTGATCCTTTATAGAATACAGCATTACTCCCTCCGTCGATAGTTTAGAGAATACAGCATTACTCCCGTCGTCGATTCTTTAGAGAACACAGCATTTCTCCTGTCTTCGATCCTTTAGAGAATACAGCATTACTCCCGCCATTGATCCTTTAGAAAATACAGCTTCAATCCCACCATCGATCCTTTGGAGAATACAGCATTACTCACAATGTCGATCCTTTAGAGAATGCAGCATGAATCCTGTCATTGATCCTTTAGAGAATACAGCATTACTCCTGTCTTCGATCCTTTAGAGATTACAGCATTACTCCCATCATTGAACCTTTAGAGAATACAGCATTATTCCCAAAATCGACCCTTTAGAAAATACAGTGTTACTCTCATCATTGATCCTTTAGAGAATAAAGCATTACTCCTGTCCACGATCCTTTAGAGAGTACAACATTGCTCCCGTAGTCAATCCTTTAGAGAATACAGCATTACTCCTTTCGTCGATCATTTGGAGAATACAGCATTATTGCTGTCATTGATCCTTTAGAGAATGCAGCATTACTCCCGTCATTGATCCTTTAGAGTATACAGCATTAATCCTAATGTCGATCCTTTAGAGAATGGAGCATTACTCCCACCATCGAACCTTTACAGCATTACTCCCGTCATTGATCCTTCAGAGAATACAGCCTTACACCCAACGCCGATCCTTTAGGGAATGCAGCATTACTCCCGGCATTGATCCTTTGTAGAATACAACATTACTCCCAACGTCGATCCTTTAGAGAATACAGCATTACTCCCGTCATTGATCCTTTAGAGAATACAGACTTACACCCAACGTCGATCCTTTAGAGAATACAGCATTACTCCCGTCATTGATCCTTTAGTGAATGCAGCATTATTCCCAACATCGACCCTTTAGAAAATACAGTGTTACTCCCATCATTGATCCTTTAGAGAATGCAGCATTATTCCAAACATCGATCCTTTAGAGAATACGGCATTACTCCTTTCGTCGATCGTTTAGAGAATACAGCATTACTCGCTTCAATGATCCTTTAGAGATTGCATCATTACTCCTGTCATTGATCCTTTAGAAAATACAGCATTACTCCTACCATCGATCCTTCAGAGAATAAAGGATTACCCCCATCGTCAATCCTTTAGGGAATACAGCATTACACCCGTCATCGATCCTTTAGGGAATACAGCATTACTCCCATCAGCAATAGTTTAGAGGCTGCAGCATTACTCCCGCCGTCGATCCCTTAGAGAATACAGCATTACTCCAGCTGTCGATCCTTTAGAGAATAAAGGATTACCCCCATCATCGATCCTTTAGAGAATACAGCATTACTGCCGTCGTCAATCCTTTAGAGAATACAGCATTACTCCCGTCGTCGATCCTTTACAAAATACCGCATTACTCCTCTCGTCGATCTTTTAAAGTATACAGTATTACTCCAGTCATTGACTCTTTAGAGAATACAGCATTATTTGCGCCAGCGATAGTTTAGAGAATACAGCATTATTTGCGCCAGCGATAGTTTAGAGAATACAGCATTAATCCTGTCATCGATCGTTTAGAGAATAAAGCATTACTACGGTCATTGATCCTTTAGAAAATACAGCATTACTCCCGACATTGATCCATTGGAGAATAAAGCATTACGCCCGTCATTGATCTTTTAGAGAATACAGCATTAATCCTGTCATTGATTCTTTAGAGAATACAGCATTACTCCTTTCGTCGATCATTTAGAGAATACAGCATTACTCCCATCATTGATCCTTTAGAAAATACAGCAATACTCCCATCATTGAACCTTTAGAGAATACAGCATTACTCCCAACATCGATCCTTTAGAGAATACAGCATTACTCCTTTCGTCAATCATTTAGAGAATACAGCATTACTCGCGTAATTGATCCTTTAGAGAATGCAGTATTACTCCCATCATTGATCCTTTAGAGAATACAGCATTACTCCCAACATCGATCCTTTAGAGAATACAGCATTACTCCTTTCGTCGATCTTTTAGAGAATACCGCATTACTCCCGTCATTGATCCTTTAGAGTATGCAGCATTACTCCCATCATTGATCCTTTATAGAATACAGCATTACTCCCTCCGTCGATAGTTTAGAGAATACAGCATTACTCCCGTCGTCGATTCTTTAGAGAACACAGCATTTCTCCTGTCTTCGATCCTTTAGAGAATACAGCATTACTCCCGCCATTGATCCTTTAGAAAATACAGCTTCAATCCCACCATCGATCCTTTGGAGAATACAGCATTACTCACAATGTCGATCCTTTAGAGAATGCAGCATGAATCCTGTCATTGATCCTTTAGAGATTACAGCATTACTCCCATCATTGAACCTTTAGAGAATACAGCATTATTCCCAAAATCGACCCTTTAGAAAATACAGTGTTACTCTCATCATTGATCCTTTAGAGAATAAAGCATTACTCCTGTCCACGATCCTTTAGAGAGTACAACATTGCTCCCGTAGTCAATCCTTTAGAGAATACAGCATTACTCCTTTCGTCGATCATTTGGAGAATACAGCATTATTGCTGTCATTGATCCTTTAGAGAATGCAGCATTACTCCCGTCATTGATCCTTTAGAGTATACAGCATTAATCCTAATGTCGATCCTTTAGAGAATGGAGCATTACTCCCACCATCGAACCTTTACAGCATTACTCCCGTCATTGATCCTTCAGAGAATACAGCCTTACACCCAACGCCGATCCTTTAGGGAATGCAGCATTACTCCCGGCATTGATCCTTTGTAGAATACAACATTACTCCCAACGTCGATCCTTTAGAGAATACAGCATTACTCCCATCATTGACCCTTTAGAGAATACAGACTTACACCCAACGTCGATCCTTTAGAGAATACAGCATTACTCCCGTCATTGATCCTTTAGTGAATGCAGCATTATTCCCAACATCGACCCTTTAGAAAATACAGTGTTACTCCCATCATTGATCCTTTAGAGAATGCAGCATTATTCCAAACATCGATCCTTTAGAGAATACGGCATTACTCCTTTCGTCGATCGTTTAGAGAATACAGCATTACTCGCTTCAATGATCCTTTAGAGATTGCATCATTACTCCTGTCATTGATCCTTTAGAAAATACAGCATTACTCCTACCATCGATCCTTCAGAGAATAAAGGATTACCCCCATCGTCAATCCTTTAGGGAATACAGCATTACACCCGTCATCGATCCTTTAGAGAATACAGCATTACTCGCTTCAATGATCCTTTAGAGATTGCATCATTACTCCTGTCATTGATCCTTTAGAAAATACAGCATTACTCCTACCATCGATCCTTCAGAGAATAAAGGATTACCCCCATCGTCAATCCTTTAGGGAATACAGCATTACACCCGTCATCGATCCTTTAGGGAATACAGCATTACTCCCATCAGCAATAGTTTAGAGGCTGCAGCATTACTCCCGCCGTCGATCCCTTAGAGAATACAGCATTACTCCCATCGTCGATACTTTAGAGAATACAGCATTACTCTCGCCCTCGATAGTTTAGAGCCTACAGCATTACTCCTGTCTTCGATTCTTTATAGAATACAGCATTACTCCTCGTGCCGATCCTTTAAAGAATACAGCATTATGCCTATCATCGATCCTTTAGAGAACAAAGGATTTCCCCCATCGTCGATCCTTCAGAGAATACAGCATTACTCCTGCCTTCAATCTTTTAGAGAATACAGCATTACTGCCACCCTCGATGGTTTAGAGCCGTCTTCATTACTCCCGACATCGATCCTTCAGTGAATACAGCTTTACACAAATCATCTATCCTTAGAGAATATGAGCAATACTCACCTCATTGATCCTTCAGAGAATACAGCATTATTTCCGCCAGTGATAGTTAAGAGAATACAGCATTACTCATGTCATCGATCCTTTAGAGAATACAGCATTACTCATGTCATCGATCCTTTAGAGAATACAGCATTACTCCAGCTGTCGATCCTTTAGAGAATAAAGGATTACCCCCATCATCGATCCTTTACAGAATACAGCATTACTGCCGTCGTCAATCCTTTAGAGAATACAGCATAACTCCCGTCGTCGATCCTTTACAAAATACCGCATTACTCCTCTCGTCGATCTTTTAAAGTATACAGTATTACTCCAGTCATTGACTCTTTAGAGAATACAGCATTATTTGCGCCAGCGATAGTTTAGAGAATACAGCATTATTTGCGCCAGCGATAGTTTAGAGAATACAGCATTAATCCTGTCATCGATCGTTTAGAGAATAAAGCATTACTACGGTCATTGATCCTTTAGAAAATACAGCATTACTCCCGTCATTGATCCATTGGAGAATAAAGCATTACGCCCGTCATTGATCTTTTAGAGAATACAGCATTAATCCTGTCATTGATTCTTTAGAGAATACAGCATTACTCCTTTCGTCGATCATTTAGAGAATACAGCATTACTCCCATCATTGATCCTTTAGAAAATACAGCAATACTCCCATCATTGAACCTTTAGAGAATACAGCATTACTCCCAACATTGATCCTTTAGAGAATACAGCATTACTCCTTTCGTCAATCATTTAGAGAATACAGCATTACTCGCGTAATTGATCCTTTAGAGAATGCAGTATTACTCCCATCATTGATCCTTTAGAGAATACAGCATTACTCCCAACATCGATCCTTTAGAGAATACAGCATTACTCCTTTCGTCGATCTTTTAGAGAATACCGCATTACTCCCGTCATTGATCCTTTAGAGTATGCAGCATTACTCCCGTCATTGATCCTTTAGAGAATACAGCATTACTCCCGTCGTCGATCCTTTACAAAATACCGCATTACTCCTCTCGTCGATCTTTTAAAGTATACAGTATTACTCCAGTCATTGACTCTTTAGAGAATACAGCATTATTTGCGCCAGCGATAGTTTAGAGAATACAGCATTAATCCTGTCATCGATCGTTTAGAGAATAAAGCATTACTACGGTCATTGATCCTTTAGAAAATACAGCATTACTCCCGTCATTGATCCATTGGAGAATAAAGCATTACGCCCGTCATTGATCTTTTAGAGAATACAGCATTAATCCTGTCATTGATTCTTTAGAGAATACAGCATTACTCCTTTCGTCGATCATTTAGAGAATACAGCATTACTCCCATCATTGATCCTTTAGAAAATACAGCAATACTCCCATCATTGAACCTTTAGAGAATACAGCATTACTCCCAACATTGATCCTTTAGAGAATACAGCATTACTCCTTTCGTCAATCATTTAGAGAATACAGCATTACTCGCGTAATTGATCCTTTAGAGAATGCAGTATTACTCCCATCATTGATCCTTTAGAGAATACAGCATTACTCCCAACATCGATCCTTTAGAGAATACAGCATTACTCCTTTCGTCGATCTTTTAGAGAATACCGCATTACTCCCGTCATTGATCCTTTAGAGTATGCAGCATTACTCCCGTCATTGATCCTTTATAGAATACAGCATTACTCCCTCCGTCGATAGTTTAGAGAATACAGCATTACTCCCGTCGTCGATTCTTTAGAGAACACAGCATTTCTCCTGTCTTCGATCCTTTAGAGAATACAGCATTACTCCCGCCATTGATCCTTTAGAAAATACAGCTTCAATCCCACCATCGATCCTTTGGAGAATACAGCATTACTCACAATGTCGATCCTTTAGAGAATGCAGCATGAATCCTGTCATTGATCCTTTAGAGAATACAGCATTACTCCTGTCTTCGATCCTTTAGAGATTACAGCATTACTCCCATCATTGAACCTTTAGAGAATACAGCATTATTCCCAAAATCGACCCTTTAGAAAATACAGTGTTACACTCATCATTGATCCTTTAGAGAATAAAGCATTACTCCTGTCCACGATCCTTTAGAGAGTACAACATTGCTCCCGTAGTCAATCCTTTAGAGAATACAGCATTACTCCTTTCGTCGATCATTTGGAGAATACAGCATTATTGCTGTCATTAATCCTTTAGAGAATGCAGCATTACTCCCGTCATTGATCCTTTAGAGTATACAGCATTAATCCTAATGTCGATCCTTTAGAGAATGGAGCATTACTCCCACCATCGAACCTTTACAGCATTACTCCCGTCATTGATCCTTCAGAGAATACAGCCTTACACCCAACGCCGATCCTTTAGGGAATGCAGCATTACTCCCGGCATTGATCCTTTGTAGAATACAACATTACTCCCAACGTCGATCCTTTAGAGAATACAGCATTACTCCCATCATTGACCCTTTAGAGAATACAGACTTACACCCAACGTCGATCCTTTAGAGAATACAGCATTACTCCCGTCATTGATCCTTTAGTGAATGCAGCATTATTCCCAACATCGACCCTTTAGAAAATACAGTGTTACTCCCATCATTGATCCTTTAGAGAATGCAGCATTATTCCAAACATCGATCCTTTAGAGAATACGGCATTACTCCTTTCGTCGATCGTTTAGAGAATACAGCATTACTCGCTTCAATGATCCTTTAGAGATTGCATCATTACTCCTGTCATTGATCCTTTAGAAAATACAGCATTACTCCTACCATCGATCCTTCAGAGAATAAAGGATTACCCCCATCGTCAATCCTTTAGAGAATACAGCATTACTCCCGGCATCGATCCTTTAGAGAATACAGCATTACTCGCTTCAATGATCCTTTAGAGATTGCATCATTACTCCTGTCATTGATCCTTTAGAAAATACAGCATTACTCCTACCATCGATCCTTCAGAGAATAAAGGATTACCCCCATCGTCAATCCTTTAGGGAATACAGCATTACACCCGTCATCGATCCTTTAGGGAATACAGCATTACTCCCATCAGCAATAGTTTAGAGGCTGCAGCATTACTCCCGCCGTCGATCCCTTAGAGAATACAGCATTACTCCCATCGTCGATACTTTAGAGAATACAGCATTACTCTCGCCCTCGATAGTTTAGAGCCTACAGCATTACTCCTGTCTTTGATTCTTTATAGAATACAGCATTACTCCTCGTGCCGATCCTTTAAAGAATACAGCATTATGCCTATCATCGATCCTTTAGAGAACAAAGGATTTCCCCCATCGTCGATCCTTCAGAGAATACAGCATTACTCCTGCCTTCAATCTTTTAGAGAATACAGCATTACTGCCACCCTTTATGGTTTAGAGCCGTCTTCATTACTCCCGACATCGATCCTTCAGTGAATACAGCTTTACACAAATCATCTATCCTTAGAGAATATGAGCAATACTCATCTCATTGATCCTTCAGAGAATACAGCATTATTTCCGCCAGTGATAGTTAAGAGAATACAGCATTACTCATGTCATCGATCCTTTAGAGAATACAGCATTACTCCAGCTGTCGATCCTTTAGAGAATAAAGGATTACCCCCATCATCGATCCTTTAGAGAATACAGCATTACTCCAGCTGTCGATCCTTTAGAGAATAAAGGATTACCCCGATCATCGATCCTTTAGAGAATACAGCATTACTGCCGTCGTCAATCCTTTAGAGAATACAGCATTACTCCCGTCGTCGATCCTTTACAAAATACCGCATTACTCCTCTCGTCGATCTTTTAAAGTATACAGTATTACTCCAGTCATTGACTCTTTAGAGAATACAGCATTATTTGCGCCAGCGATAGTTTAGAGAATACAGCATTATTTGCGCCAGCGATAGTTTAGAGAATACAGCATTAATCCTGTCATCGATCGTTTAGAGAATAAAGCATTACTACGGTCATTGATCCTTTAGAAAATACAGCATTACTCCCGTCATTGATCCTTTAGAGAATACAGCATTACTCCCATCATTGATCCTTTAGAGAATACAGCATTACTCCCATCATTGAACCTTTAGAGAATACAGCATTACTCCTTTCGTCGATCGTTTAGAGAATACAGCATTACTCGCGTAATTGATCCTTCAGAGAATACAGCATTACTCCCGTCGTCGATCCTTTACAAAATACCGCATTACTCCTCTCGTCGATCTTTTAAAGTATACAGTATTACTCCAGTCATTGACTCTTTAGAGAATACAGCATTATTTGCGCCAGCAATAGTTTAGAGAATACAGCATTAATCCTGTCATCGATCGTTTAGAGAATAAAGCAATACTACGGTCATTGATCCTTTAGAGAATACAGCATTACTCCCATCATTGATCCTTTAGAGAATACAGCATTACTCCCATCTTTGAACCTTTAGAGAATACAGCATTATTCCCAACATCAACCCTTTAGAAAATACAGCGTTACTCCGGTCATTGATCCTTTAGAGAATGCAACATTACTCCCATCATTGATCCTTTAGAGAATACAGCATTACTACCAACATCGATCCTTTAGAGAATATAGCATTACTCCTTTCATCGATCGTTTAGAGAATACAGCATTCCTCGCGTCATTGATCCTTCAGAGAATACAGCATTACTCCTGCCATTGATCCTTTATAGAATATAGCATTACTCCCAACGTCGATCCTTTAGAGAACACAGCATTACTCCAACCATCGATCCTTTAGAGAATGCAGCATTACTCCTGCCATTGATCCTTTATAGAATACAGATTTACTCCCAACGTCGATCCTTTAGAGAATGCAGCATTAATCCTGCCATCGATCCTTTAGAGAATACAGCATTACTCCCGTCATCGATCCTTTAGGGAATACAGCATTACTCCCATCAGCAATAGTTTAGAGGCTGCAGCATTACTCCCGCCGTCGATCCCTTAGAGAATACAGCATTACTCCCGTCGTCAATCCTTTAGAGAATACAGCATTACTCCCGTCGTCAATCCTTTAGAGAATACTGCATTACTCCCATCGTCGATACTTTAGAGAATACAGCATTACTCTCGCCCTCGATAGTTTAGAGCCTACAGCATTACTCCTGTCTTTGATTCTTTATAGAATACAGCATTACTCCTCGTGCTGATCCTTTAAAGAATACAGCATTATGCCTATCATCGATCCTTTAGAGAACAAAGGATTTCCCCCATCGTCGATCCTTCAGAGAATACAGCATTACTCCTGCCTTCAATCTTTTAGAGAATACAGTATTACTGCCACCCTCGATGGTTTAGAGCCGTCTTCATTACTCACGACATCGATCCTTCAGTGAATACAGCCTTACACACATCATCTATCCTTCGAGAATATGAGCAATACTCACCTCATTGATCCTTCAGAGAATACAGCATTATTTCCGCCAGTGATAGTTAAGAGAATACAGCATTACCCATGTCATCGATCCTTTAGAGAATACATCATTACTCCAGCCGTCGATCCTTTAGAGAATAAAGGATTACCCCGATCATCGATCCTTTAGAAAATACAGCATTACTCCCGCCATTAATCCTTTAGAAAATACAGCTTCAATCCCACCATCGATCCTTTAGAGAATACAGCATTACTGCCGTCGTCGATCCTTTAGAGAATACAGCATTACTCCCGTCGTCGATCCTTTACAAAATACCGCATTACTCCTCTCGTCGATCTTTTAAAGTATACAGTATTACTCCAGTCATTGACTCTTTAGAGAATACAGCATTATTTGCGCCAGCGATAGTTTAGAGAATACAGCATTATTTGCGCCAGTGATAGTTTAGAGAATACAGCATTAATCCTGTCATCGATCATTTAGAGAATACAGCATTCCTCGCGTCATTGATCCTTCAGAGAATACAGCATTACTCCCGCCATTGATCCTTTATAGAATACAGCATTACTCCCAACGTCGATTCTTTAGAGAACACAGCATTTCTCCTGTCTTCGATCCTTTAGAGAATACAGCATTACTCCCGCCATTGATCCTTTAGAAAATACAGCTTCAATCCCACCATCGATCCTTTGGAGAATACAGCATTACTCACAATGTCGATCCTTTAGAGAATGCAGCATGAATCCTGTCATTGATCCTTTAGAGAATACAGCATTACTCCTGTCTTCGATCCTTTAGAGATTACAGCATTACTCCCATCATTGATCCTTTAGAGAATACAGCATTACTCCCATCATTGAACCTTTAGAGAATACAGCATTATTCCCAAAATCGACCCTTTAGAAAATACAGTATACTCTCATCATTGATCCTTTAAAGAATAAAGCATTACTCCTGTCCACGATCCTTTAGAGAGTACAACATTGCTCCCGTAGTCAATCCTTTAGAGAGTACAGCATTACTCCTGTAGTCGATCCTTTAGAGAATACAGCATTACTCCTTTCGTCGATCATTTGGAGAATACAGCATTATTGCTGTCATTGATCCTTTAGAGAATGCAGCATTACTCCCGTCATTGATCCTTTAGAGTATACAGCATTAATCCTAATGTCAATCCTTTAGAGAATGGAGCATTACTCCCACCATCGAACCTTTACAGCATTACTCCCGTCGTCGATCCTTTAGAGAATGCAGCATTACTCCTGTTGTTGATCGTTTAGATAATACAGCATTACTCCCGTCATTGATCCTTCAGAGAATACAGCCTTACACCCAACGCCGATCCTTTAGGGAATGCAGCATTATTCCTGGCATTGATCCTTTGTAGAATACAACATTACTCCCAACGTCGATCCTTTAGAGAATACAGCATTACTCCCATCATTGATCCTTTAGAGAATGCAGCATTACTCCCGTCATTGATCCTTTAGAGAATACAGACTTACACCCAACGTCGATCCTTTAGAGAATTCAGCATTACTCCCGTCATTGATCCTTTAGTGAATGCAGCATTATTCCCAACATCGACCCTTTAGAAAATACAGCGTTACTCCCATCATTGATCCTTTAGAGAATGCAGCATTATTCCAAACATTGATCCTTTAGAGAATACGGCATTACTCCTTTCGTCGATCGTTTAGAGAATACAGCATTACTCGCTTCAATGATCCTTTAGAGATTGCATCATTACTCCTGTCATTGATCCTTTAGAAAATACAGCATTACTCCTACCATCGATCCTTCAGAGAATAAAGGATTACCCCCATCGTCAATCCTTTAGAGAATACAGCATTACTCCCGCCATTCATCCTTTAGAAAATACAGCTTCAATCCCCCCATCGCTCCTTTAGAGAATACAGCATTACTCCCACGTTCAATCTTTTAGAGAATACAGCATTACTGCCACACTAGATGGTTTAGAGCCTACAGGATTACACCCGACATCGATCCTTCAGTGAATACAGCTTTACACACATCATCGTTCCTTTAGAGAATACAGCATTAATCGTATCGTCGATCCTTTAGAGAATACAGCATTACTCCCATCAGCAATAGTTTAGAGGCTGCAGCATTACTCCCATCGTCGATACTTTAGAGAATACACCATTACTCTCGCCCTCGATAGTTTAGAGCCTACAGCATTACTCCTGTCTTCGATTCTTTATAGAATACAGCATTACTCCTCGTGCCGATCCTTTAAAGAATACAGCATTATGCCTATCATCGATCCTTTAGAGAACAAAGGATTTCCCCCATCGTCGATCCTTCAGAGAATACAGCATTACTCCTGCCTTCAATCTTTTAGAGAATACAGTATTACTGCCACCCTCGATGGTTTAGAGCCGTCTTCATTACTCCCGACATCGATCCTTCAGTGAATACAGCTTTACACAAATCATCTATCCTTAGAAAATATGAGCAATACTCACCTCATTGATCCTTCAGAGAATACAGCATTATTTCCGCCAGTGATAGTTAAGAGAATACAGCATTACTCATGTCATCGATCCTTTAGAGAATACAGCATTACTCCAGCTGTCAATCCTTTAGAGAATAAAGGATTACCCCCATCATCGATCCTTTAGAGAATACAGCATTACTGCCGTCGTCAATCCTTTAGAGAATACAGCATTACTCCCGTCGTCGATCCTTTACAAAATACCGCATTACTCCTCTCGTCGATCTTTTAAAGTATACAGTATTACTCCAGTCATTGACTCTTTAGAGAATACAGCATTATTTGCGCCAGCGATAGTTTAGAGAATACAGCATTAATCCTGTCATCGATCGTTTAGAGAATAAAGCATTACTACGGTCATTGATCCTTTAGAAAATACAGCATTACTCCCGTCATTGATCATTTAGAGAATACAGCATTACTCCCATCATTGATCCTTTAGAGAATACAGCATTACTCCCATCATTGAACCTTTAGAGAATACAGCATTACTCCTTTCGTCGATCGTTTAGAGAATGCAGCATTAATCCTGTCGTCGATCCTTCAGAGAATACTTCATTACTCCTGCCATTGATCCTTTATAGAATACAGCATTACTCCCAACGTCGATCCTTTAGAGAATGCAGCATTAATCCTGTCGTCGATCCTTTAGAGAATACAGCATTACTCCAACCATCGATCCTTTAGAGAATACAGCATTACTCCAGCTGTCAATCCTTTAGAGAATAAAGGATTACCCCCATCATCGATCCTTTAGAGAATACAGCATTACTGCCGTCGTCAATCCTTCAGAGAATACAGCATTACTCCCGTCGTCGATCCTTTACAAAATACCGCATTACTCCTCTCGTCGATCTTTTAAAGTATACAGTATTACTCCAGTCATTGACTCTTTAGAGAATACAGCATTATTTGCGCCAGCGATAGTTTAGAGAATACAGCATTATTTGCGCCAGCGATAGGTTAGAGAATACAGCATTAATCCTGTCATCGATCGTTTAGAGAATAAAGCATTACTACGGTCATTGATCCTTTAGAAAATACAGCATTACTCCCGTCATTGATCCTTTAGAGAATACAGCATTACTCCCATCATTGATCCTTCAGAGAATACAGCATTACTCCCATCATTGAACCTTTAGAGAATACAGCATTACTCCAACCATCGATCCTTTAGAGAATGCAGCATTACTCCCGCCATTGATCCTTTATAGAATACAGATTTACTCCCAACGTCGATCCTTTAGAGAATGCAGCATTAATCCTGCCATCGATCCTTTAGAGAATACAGCATTACTCCTACCATCGATCCTTTAGAGAATAAAGGATTACCCCGATCATCGATCCTTTAGAGAATACAGCATTACTCCCGCCATTAATCCTTTAGAAAATACAGCTTCAATCCCACCATCGATCCTTTAGAGAATACAGCATTACTCCTTTCGTCGATCGTTTAGAGAATACAGCATTCCTCGCGTAATTGATCCTTCAGAGAATACAGCATAACTCCCGTCGTCGATCCTTTACAAAATACCGCATTACTCCTCTCGTCGATCTTTTAAAGTATACAGTATTACTCCAGTCATTGACTCTTTAGAGAATACAGCATTATTTGCGCCAGCGATAGTTTAGAGAATACAGCATTAATCCTGTCATCGATCGTTTAGAGAATAAAGCAATACTACGGTCATTGATCCTTTAGAGAATACAGCATTACTCCCATCATTGATCCTTTAGAGAATACAGCATTACTCCCATCTTTGAACCTTTAGAGAATACAGCATTATTCCCAACATCAACCCTTTAGAAAATACAGCGTTACTCCGGTCATTGATCCTTTAGAGAATGCAACATTACTCCCATCATTGATCCTTTAGAGAATACAGCATTACTACCAACATCGATCCTTTAGAGAATATAGCATTACTCCTTTCATCGATCGTTTAGAGAATACAGCATTCCTCGCGTCATTGATCCTTCAGAGAATACAGCATTACTCCTGCCATTGATCCTTTATAGAATATAGCATTACTCCCAACGTCGATCCTTTAGAGAATGCAGCATTAATCCTGTCGTCGATCCTTTAGAGAATACAGCATTACTCCAACCATCGATCCTTTAGAGAATGCAGCATTACTCCTGCCATTGATCCTTTATAGAATACAGCATTACTCCCAACGTCGATCCTTTAGAGAATGCAGCATTAATCCTGTCGTCGATCCTTTAGAGAATACAGCATTACTCCAACTATCGATCCTTTAGAGAATAAAGGATTACCCCCATCATCGATCCTTTAGAGAATACAGCATTACTCCCGCCATTGATCCTTTAGAAAATGCAGCTTCAATCCCACCATTGATCCTTTAGAGAATACAGCATTACTCCCGCCTTCAATCTTTTAGAGAATACAGCATTACTGCCACCCTCGATGGTTTAGAGCCGTCTTCATTACTCCCGACATCGATCCTTCAGTGAATACAGCTTTACACACATCATCTATCCTTAGAGAATATGAGCAATACTCATCTCATTGATCCTTCAGAGAATACTGCATTATTTCCGCCAGTGATAGTTAAGAGAATACAGCATTACTCACGTCATCGATCCTTTAGAGAATACAGCATTACTCCTTTCGTCGATCGTTTAGAGAATACAGCATTCCTCGCGTCATTGATCCTTCAGAGAATACAGCAATACTCCCGCCATTGATTCTTTATAAAATACAGCATTACTCCCAACGTCGATCCTTTAGAGAATGCAGCATTAATCCTGTCGTCGATCCTTTAGAGAATACAGCATTACTCCAACTATCGATCCTTTAGAGAATAAAGGATTACCCCCATCATCGATCCTTTAGAGAATACAGCATTACTCCCGCCATTGATCCTTTAGAAAATGCAGCTTCAATCCCACCATTGATCCTTTAGAGAATACAGCATTACTCCCGCCTTCAATCTTTTAGAGAATACAGCATTACTGCCACCCTCGATGGTTTAGAGCCGTCTTCATTACTCCCGACATCGATCCTTCAGTGAATACAGCTTTACACACATCATCTATCCTTAGAGAATATGAGCAATACTCATCTCATTGATCCTTCAGAGAATACTGCATTATTTCCGCCAGTGATAGTTAAGAGAATACAGCATTACTCACGTCATCGATCCTTTAGAGAATACAGCATTACTCCAGCCGTCGATCCTTTAGAGAATATAGCATTACTCCCATTGTCAATCCTTTAGAGAATACAGCATTACTCCCAACGTCGATCCTTTGGAGAATACAGCATTACTCCCATCATCGATCCTTCTGGGAATACAGCGTTACTCCCGCCATCGATAGTTTAGAGAATACAGCATTACTCCCAACGTCGATCCTTTAGAGAATACAGCATTACTCCTTTCGTCGATTGTTTAGAGAATACAGCATTACTCGCATCATTGATCCTTTATAGAATACAGATTTACTCCCAACATCGATCCTTTAGAGAATGCAGCATTAATCCTGCCGTCGATCCTTTAGAGAATACAGCATTACTCCTACCATCGATCCTTTAGAGAATAAAGGATTACCTCCATCATCGATCCTTTAGAGAATACAGCATTACTCCAGCCGTCGATCCTTTAGAGAATATAGCATTACCCCCATTGTCGATCCTTTAGAGAATACAGCATTACTCCTCTCTTTGATCCTTTGGAGAATACAGCATTACTCCCATCATCGATCATTCAGGGAATACAGCGTTACTCCCGCCATCGATAGTTTAGAGAATATAGCATTACTCCTGTTACCGATACTTTACAGAATACAGCATTACTGCAGTCGTCGATCCTTTAGAGAATACAGGATTACTCCCTCCGTCGATAGTTTAGAGACTACAGCATTACTCCCGACATCGATCCTTTGGAGAATACAGCGTTAATCCCGTCGTCGATCCTTTAGAGAATACAGCATTACTCCCGCCTTCAATCTTTTAGAGAATACAGCATTACTGCCACCCTCGATGGTTTAGAGCCGTCTTCATTACTCACGACATCGATCCTTCAGTGAATACAGCCTTACACACATCATCTATCCTTCGAGAATATGAGCAATACTCACCTCATTGATCCTTCAGAGAATACAGCATTATTTCCGCCAGTGATAGTTAAGAGAATACAGCATTACCCATGTCATCGATCCTTTAGAGAATACATCATTACTCCAGCCGTCGATCCTTTAGAGAATAAAGGATTACCCCGATCATCGATCCTTTAGAAAATACAGCATTACTCCCGCCATTAATCCTTTAGAAAATACAGCTTCAATCCCACCATCGATCCTTTACAGAATACAGCATTACTGCCGTCGTCGATCCTTTAGAGAATACAGCATTACTCCCGTCGTCGATCCTTTACAAAATACCGCATTACTCCTCTCGTCGATCTTTTAAAGTATACAGTATTACTCCAGTCATTGACTCTTTAGAGAATACAGCATTATTTGCGCCAGCGATAGTTTAGAGAATACAGCATTATTTGCACCAGTGATAGTTTAGAGAATACAGCATTAATCCTGTCATCGATCATTTAGAGAATACAGCATTCCTCGCGTCATTGATCCTTCAGAGAATACAGCATTACTCCCGCCATTGATCCTTTATAGAATACAGCATTACTCCCAACGTCGATTCTTTAGAGAACACAGCATTTCTCCTGTCTTCGATCCTTTAGAGAATACAGCATTACTCCCGCCATTGATCCTTTAGAAAATACAGCTTCAATCCCACCATCGATCCTTTGGAGAATACAGCATTACTCACAATGTCGATCCTTTAGAGAATGCAGCATGAATCCTGTCATTGATCCTTTAGAGAATACAGCATTACTCCTGTCTTCGATCCTTTAGAGATTACAGCATTACTCCCATCATTGATCCTTTAGAGAATACAGCATTACTCCCATCATTGAACCTTTAGAGAATACAGCATTATTCCCAAAATCGACCCTTTAGAAAATACAGTGTTACTCTCATCATTGATCCTTTAAAGAATAAAGCATTACTCCTGTCCACGATCCTTTAGAGAGTACAACATTGCTCCCGTAGTCAATCCTTTAGAGAGTACAGCATTACTCCTGTAGTCGATCCTTTAGAGAATACAGCATTACTCCTTTCGTCGATCATTTGGAGAATACAGCATTATTGCTGTCATTGATCCTTTAGAGAATGCAGCATTACTCCCGTCATTGATCCTTTAGAGTATACAGCATTAATCCTAATGTCAATCCTTTAGAGAATGGAGCATTACTCCCACCATCGAACCTTTACAGCATTACTCCCGTCGTCGATCCTTTAGAGAATGCAGCATTACTCCTGTTGTTGATCGTTTAGATAATACAGCATTACTCCCGTCATTGATCCTTCAGAGAATACAGCCTTACACCCAACGCCGATCCTTTAGGGAATGCAGCATTATTCCTGGCATTGATCCTTTGTAGAATACAACATTACTCCCAACGTCGATCCTTTAGAGAATACAGCATTACTCCCATCATTGATCCTTTAGAGAATGCAGCATTACTCCCGTCATTGATCCTTTAGAGAATACAGACTTACACCCAACGTCGATCCTTTAGAGAATTCAGCATTACTCCCGTCATTGATCCTTTAGTGAATGCAGCATTATTCCCAACATCGACCCTTTAGAAAATACAGCGTTACTCCCATCATTGATCCTTTAGAGAATGCAGCATTATTCCAAACATTGATCCTTTAGAGAATACGGCATTACTCCTTTCGTCGATCGTTTAGAGAATACAGCATTACTCGCTTCAATGATCCTTTAGAGATTGCATCATTACTCCTGTCATTGATCCTTTAGAAAATACAGCATTACTCCTACCATCGATCCTTCAGAGAATAAAGGATTACCCCCATCGTCAATCCTTTAGAGAATACAGCATTACTCCCGCCATTCATCCTTTAGAAAATACAGCTTCAATCCCCCCATCGCTCCTTTAGAGAATACAGCATTACTCCCACGTTCAATCTTTTAGAGAATACAGCATTACTGCCACACTAGATGGTTTAGAGCCTACAGGATTACACCCGACATCGATCCTTCAGTGAATACAGCTTTACACACATCATCGTTCCTTTAGAGAATACAGCATTAATCGTATCGTCGATCCTTTAGAGAATACAGCATTACTCCCATCAGCAATAGTTTAGAGGCTGCAGCATTACTCCCATCGTCGATACTTTAGAGAATACACCATTACTCTCGCCCTCGATAGTTTAGAGCCTACAGCATTACTCCTGTCTTCGATTCTTTATAGAATACAGCATTACTCCTCGTGCCGATCCTTTAAAGAATACAGCATTATGCCTATCATCGATCCTTTAGAGAACAAAGGATTTCCCCCATCGTCGATCCTTCAGAGAATACAGCATTACTCCTGCCTTCAATCTTTTAGAGAATACAGTATTACTGCCACCCTCGATGGTTTAGAGCCGTCTTCATTACTCCCGACATCGATCCTTCAGTGAATACAGCTTTACACAAATCATCTATCCTTAGAAAATATGAGCAATACTCACCTCATTGATCCTTCAGAGAATACAGCATTATTTCCGCCAGTGATAGTTAAGAGAATACAGCATTACTCATGTCATCGATCCTTTAGAGAATACAGCATTACTCCAGCTGTCAATCCTTTAGAGAATAAAGGATTACCCCCATCATCGATCCTTTAGAGAATACAGCATTACTGCCGTCGTCAATCCTTTAGAGAATACAGCATTACTCCCGTCGTCGATCCTTTACAAAATACCGCATTACTCCTCTCGTCGATCTTTTAAAGTATACAGTATTACTCCAGTCATTGACTCTTTAGAGAATACAGCATTATTTGCGCCAGCGATAGTTTAGAGAATACAGCATTAATCCTGTCATCGATCGTTTAGAGAATAAAGCATTACTACGGTCATTGATCCTTTAGAAAATACAGCATTACTCCCGTCATTGATCATTTAGAGAATACAGCATTACTCCCATCATTGATCCTTTAGAGAATACAGCATTACTCCCATCATTGAACCTTTAGAGAATACAGCATTACTCCTTTCGTCGATCGTTTAGAGAATGCAGCATTAATCCTGTCGTCGATCCTTCAGAGAATACTTCATTACTCCTGCCATTGATCCTTTATAGAATACAGCATTACTCCCAACGTCGATCCTTTAGAGAATGCAGCATTAATCCTGTCGTCGATCCTTTAGAGAATACAGCATTACTCCAACCATCGATCCTTTAGAGAATACAGCATTACTTCAGCTGTCAATCCTTTAGAGAATAAAGGATTACCCCCATCATCGATCCTTTAGAGAATACAGCATTACTGCCGTCGTCAATCCTTCAGAGAATACAGCATTACTCCCGTCGTCGATCCTTTACAAAATACCGCATTACTCCTCTCGTCGATCTTTTAAAGTATACAGTATTACTCCAGTCATTGACTCTTTAGAGAATACAGCATTATTTGCGCCAGCGATAGTTTAGAGAATACAGCATTATTTGCGCCAGCGATAGGTTAGAGAATACAGCATTAATCCTGTCATCGATCGTTTAGAGAATAAAGCATTACTACGGTCATTGATCCTTTAGAAAATACAGCATTACTCCCGTCATTGATCCTTTAGAGAATACAGCATTACTCCCATCATTGATCCTTCAGAGAATACAGCATTACTCCCATCATTGAACCTTTAGAGAATACAGCATTACTCCAACCATCGATCCTTTAGAGAATGCAGCATTACTCCCGCCATTGATCCTTTATAGAATACAGATTTACTCCCAACGTCGATCCTTTAGAGAATGCAGCATTAATCCTGCCATCGATCCTTTAGAGAATACAGCATTACTCCTACCATCGATCCTTTAGAGAATAAAGGATTACCCCGATCATCGATCCTTTAGAGAATACAGCATTACTCCCGCCATTAATCCTTTAGAAAATACAGCTTCAATCCCACCATCGATCCTTTAGAGAATACAGCATTACTCCTTTCGTCGATCGTTTAGAGAATACAGCATTCCTCGCGTCATTGATCCTTCAGAGAATACAGCATAACTCCCGTCGTCGATCCTTTAGAGAATATAGCATTACTGCCGTCGTCAATCCTTTAGAGAATACAGCATAACTCCCGTCGTCGATCCTTTACAAAATACCGCATTACTCCTCTCGTCGATCTTTTAAAGTATACAGTATTACTCCAGTCATTGACTCTTTAGAGAATACAGCATTATTTGCGCCAGCGATAGTTTAGAGAATACAGCATTAATCCTGTCATCGATCGTTTAGAGAATAAAGCAATACTACGGTCATTGATCCTTTAGAGAATACAGCATTACTCCCATCATTGATCCTTTAGAGAATACAGCATTACTCCCATCTTTGAACCTTTAGAGAATACAGCATTATTCCCAACATCAACCCTTTAGAAAATACAGCGTTACTCCGGTCATTGATCCTTTAGAGAATGCAACATTACTCCCATCATTGATCCTTTAGAGAATACAGCATTACTACCAACATCGATCCTTTAGAGAATATAGCATTACTCCTTTCATCGATCGTTTAGAGAATACAGCATTCCTCGCGTCATTGATCCTTCAGAGAATACAGCATTACTCCTGCCATTGATCCTTTATAGAATATAGCATTACTCCCAACGTCGATCCTTTAGAGAATGCAGCATTAATCCTGTCGTCGATCCTTTAGAGAATACAGCATTACTCCAACCATCGATCCTTTAGAGAATGCAGCATTACTCCTGCCATTGATCCTTTATAGAATACAGCATTACTCCCAACGTCGATCCTTTAGAGAATGCAGCATTAATCCTGTCGTCGATCCTTTAGAGAATACAGCATTACTCCAACTATCGATCCTTTAGAGAATAAAGGATTACCCCCATCATCGATCCTTTAGAGAATACAGCATTACTCCCGCCATTGATCCTTTAGAAAATGCAGCTTCAATCCCACCATTGATCCTTTAGAGAATACAGCATTACTCCCGCCTTCAATCTTTTAGAGAATACAGCATTACTGCCACCCTCGATGGTTTAGAGCCGTCTTCATTACTCCCGACATCGATCCTTCAGTGAATACAGCTTTACACACATCATCTATCCTTAGAGAATATGAGCAATACTCATCTCATTGATCCTTCAGAGAATACTGCATTATTTCCGCCAGTGATAGTTAAGAGAATACAGCATTACTCACGTCATCGATCCTTTAGAGAATACAGCATTACTCCTTTCGTCGATCGTTTAGAGAATACAGCATTCCTCGCGTCATTGATCCTTCAGAGAATACAGCAATACTCCCGCCATTGATTCTTTATAAAATACAGCATTACTCCCAACGTCGATCCTTTAGAGAATGCAGCATTAATCCTGTCGTCGATCCTTTAGAGAATACAGCATTACTCCAACTATCGATCCTTTAGAGAATAAAGGATTACCCCCATCATCGATCCTTTAGAGAATACAGCATTACTCCCGCCATTGATCCTTTAGAAAATGCAGCTTCAATCCCACCATTGATCCTTTAGAGAATACAGCATTACTCCCGCCTTCAATCTTTTAGAGAATACAGCATTACTGCCACCCTCGATGGTTTAGAGCCGTCTTCATTACTCCCGACATCGATCCTTCAGTGAATACAGCTTTACACACATCATCTATCCTTAGAGAATATGAGCAATACTCATCTCATTGATCCTTCAGAGAATACTGCATTATTTCCGCCAGTGATAGTTAAGAGAATACAGCATTACTCACGTCATCGATCATTTAGAGAATACAGCATTACTCCAGCCGTCGATCCTTTAGAGAATATAGCATTACTCCCATTGTCAATCCTTTAGAGAATACAGCATTACTCCTCTCTTTGATCCTTTGGAGAATACAGCATTACTCCCATCATCGATCCTTCTGGGAATACAGCGTTACTCCCGCCATCGATAGTTTAGAGAATACAGCATTACTCCCAACGTCGATCCTTTAGAGAATACAGCATTACTCCTTTCGTCGATTGTTTAGAGAATACAGCATTACTCGCATCATTGATCCTTTATAGAATACAGATTTACTCCCAACATCGATCCTTTAGAGAATGCAGCATTAATCCTGCCGTCGATCCTTTAGAGAATACAGCATTACTCCTACCATCGATCCTTTAGAGAATAAAGGATTACCTCCATCATCGATCCTTTAGAGAATACAGCATTACTCCAGCCGTCGATCCTTTAGAGAATATAGCATTACCCCCATTGTCGATCCTTTAGAGAATACAGCATTACTCCTCTCTTTGATCCTTTGGAGAATACAGCATTACTCCCATCATCGATCATTCAGGGAATACAGCGTTACTCCCGCCATCGATAGTTTAGAGAATATAGCATTACTCCTGTTACCGATACTTTACAGAATACAGCATTACTGCAGTCGTCGATCCTTTAGAGAATACAGGATTACTCCCTCCGTCGATAGTTTAGAGACTACAGCATTACTCCCGACATCGATCCTTTGGAGAATACAGCGTTAATCCCGTCGTCGATCCTTTAGAGAATACAGCATTACTCCCGCCTTCAATCTTTTAGAGAATACAGCATTACTCCTGCCTTCAATCTTTTAGAGAATACAGTATTACTGCCACCCTCGATGGTTTAGAGCCGTCTTCATTACTCACGACATCGATCCTTCAGTGAATACAGCCTTACACACATCATCTATCCTTCGAGAATATGAGCAATACTCACCTCATTGATCCTTCAGAGAATACAGCATTATTTCCGCCAGTGATAGTTAAGAGAATACAGCATTACCCATGTCATCGATCCTTTAGAGAATACATCATTACTCCAGCCGTCGATCCTTTAGAGAATAAAGGATTACCCCGATCATCGATCCTTTAGAAAATACAGCATTACTCCCGCCATTAATCCTTTAGAAAATACAGCTTCAATCCCACCATCGATCCTTTAGAGAATACAGCATTACTGCCGTCGTCGATCCTTTAGAGAATACAGCATTACTCCCGTCGTCGATCCTTTACAAAATACCGCATTACTCCTCTCGTCGATCTTTTAAAGTATACAGTATTACTCCAGTCATTGACTCTTTAGAGAATACAGCATTATTTGCGCCAGCGATAGTTTAGAGAATACAGCATTATTTGCGCCAGTGATAGTTTAGAGAATACAGCATTAATCCTGTCATCGATCATTTAGAGAATACAGCATTCCTCGCGTCATTGATCCTTCAGAGAATACAGCATTACTCCCGCCATTGATCCTTTATAGAATACAGCATTACTCCCAACGTCGATTCTTTAGAGAACACAGCATTTCTCCTGTCTTCGATCCTTTAGAGAATACAGCATTACTCCCGCCATTGATCCTTTAGAAAATACAGCTTCAATCCCACCATCGATCCTTTGGAGAATACAGCATTACTCACAATGTCGATCCTTTAGAGAATGCAGCATGAATCCTGTCATTGATCCTTTAGAGAATACAGCATTACTCCTGTCTTCGATCCTTTAGAGATTACAGCATTACTCCCATCATTGATCCTTTAGAGAATACAGCATTACTCCCATCATTGAACCTTTAGAGAATACAGCATTATTCCCAAAATCGACCCTTTAGAAAATACAGTGTTACTCTCATCATTGATCCTTTAAAGAATAAAGCATTACTCCTGTCCACGATCCTTTAGAGAGTACAACATTGCTCCCGTAGTCAATCCTTTAGAGAGTACAGCATTACTCCTGTAGTCGATCCTTTAGAGAATACAGCATTACTCCTTTCGTCGATCATTTGGAGAATACAGCATTATTGCTGTCATTGATCCTTTAGAGAATGCAGCATTACTCCCGTCATTGATCCTTTAGAGTATACAGCATTAATCCTAATGTCAATCCTTTAGAGAATGGAGCATTACTCCCACCATCGAACCTTTACAGCATTACTCCCGTCGTCGATCCTTTAGAGAATGCAGCATTACTCCTGTTGTTGATCGTTTAGATAATACAGCATTACTCCCGTCATTGATCCTTCAGAGAATACAGCCTTACACCCAACGCCGATCCTTTAGGGAATGCAGCATTATTCCTGGCATTGATCCTTTGTAGAATACAACATTACTCCCAACGTCGATCCTTTAGAGAATACAGCATTACTCCCATCATTGATCCTTTAGAGAATGCAGCATTACTCCCGTCATTGATCCTTTAGAGAATACAGACTTACACCCAACGTCGATCCTTTAGAGAATTCAGCATTACTCCCGTCATTGATCCTTTAGTGAATGCAGCATTATTCCCAACATCGACCCTTTAGAAAATACAGCGTTACTCCCATCATTGATCCTTTAGAGAATGCAGCATTATTCCAAACATTGATCCTTTAGAGAATACGGCATTACTCCTTTCGTCGATCGTTTAGAGAATACAGCATTACTCGCTTCAATGATCCTTTAGAGATTGCATCATTACTCCTGTCATTGATCCTTTAGAAAATACAGCATTACTCCTACCATCGATCCTTCAGAGAATAAAGGATTACCCCCATCGTCAATCCTTTAGAGAATACAGCATTACTCCCGCCATTCATCCTTTAGAAAATACAGCTTCAATCCCCCCATCGCTCCTTTAGAGAATACAGCATTACTCCCACGTTCAATCTTTTAGAGAATACAGCATTACTGCCACACTAGATGGTTTAGAGCCTACAGGATTACACCCGACATCGATCCTTCAGTGAATACAGCTTTACACACATCATCGTTCCTTTAGAGAATACAGCATTAATCGTATCGTCGATCCTTTAGAGAATACAGCATTACTCCCATCAGCAATAGTTTAGAGGCTGCAGCATTACTCCCATCGTCGATACTTTAGAGAATACACCATTACTCTCGCCCTCGATAGTTTAGAGCCTACAGCATTACTCCTGTCTTCGATTCTTTATAGAATACAGCATTACTCCTCGTGCCGATCCTTTAAAGAATACAGCATTATGCCTATCATCGATCCTTTAGAGAACAAAGGATTTCCCCCATCGTCGATCCTTCAGAGAATACAGCATTACTCCTGCCTTCAATCTTTTAGAGAATACAGTATTACTGCCACCCTCGATGGTTTAGAGCCGTCTTCATTACTCCCGACATCGATCCTTCAGTGAATACAGCTTTACACAAATCATCTATCCTTAGAAAATATGAGCAATACTCACCTCATTGATCCTTCAGAGAATACAGCATTATTTCCGCCAGTGATAGTTAAGAGAATACAGCATTACTCATGTCATCGATCCTTTAGAGAATACAGCATTACTCCAGCTGTCAATCCTTTAGAGAATAAAGGATTACCCCCATCATCGATCCTTTAGAGAATACAGCATTACTGCCGTCGTCAATCCTTTAGAGAATACAGCATTACTGCCGTCGTCGATCCTTTAGAGAATACAGCATTACTCCCGTCGTCGATCCTTTACAAAATACCGCATTACTCCTCTCGTCGATCTTTTAAAGTATACAGTATTACTCCAGTCATTGACTCTTTAGAGAATACAGCATTATTTGCGCCAGCGATAGTTTAGAGAATACAGCATTAATCCTGTCATCGATCGTTTAGAGAATAAAGCATTACTACGGTCATTGATCCTTTAGAAAATACAGCATTACTCCCGTCATTGATCATTTAGAGAATACAGCATTACTCCCATCATTGATCCTTTAGAGAATACAGCATTACTCCCATCATTGAACCTTTAGAGAATACAGCATTACTCCTTTCGTCGATCGTTTAGAGAATGCAGCATTAATCCTGTCGTCGATCCTTCAGAGAATACTTCATTACTCCTGCCATTGATCCTTTATAGAATACAGCATTACTCCCAACGTCGATCCTTTAGAGAATGCAGCATTAATCCTGTCGTCGATCCTTTAGAGAATACAGCATTACTCCAACCATCGATCCTTTAGAGAATACAGCATTACTCCAGCTGTCAATCCTTTAGAGAATAAAGGATTACCCCCATCATCGATCCTTTAGAGAATACAGCATTACTGCCGTCGTCAATCCTTCAGAGAATACAGCATTACTCCCGTCGTCGATCCTTTACAAAATACCGCATTACTCCTCTCGTCGATCTTTTAAAGTATACAGTATTACTCCAGTCATTGACTCTTTAGAGAATACAGCATTATTTGCGCCAGCGATAGTTTAGAGAATACAGCATTATTTGCGCCAGCGATAGGTTAGAGAATACAGCATTAATCCTGTCATCGATCGTTTAGAGAATAAAGCATTACTACGGTCATTGATCCTTTAGAAAATACAGCATTACTCCCGTCATTGATCCTTTAGAGAATACAGCATTACTCCCATCATTGATCCTTCAGAGAATACAGCATTACTCCCATCATTGAACCTTTAGAGAATACAGCATTACTCCAACCATCGATCCTTTAGAGAATGCAGCATTACTCCCGCCATTGATCCTTTATAGAATACAGATTTACTCCCAACGTCGATCCTTTAGAGAATGCAGCATTAATCCTGCCATCGATCCTTTAGAGAATACAGCATTACTCCTACCATCGATCCTTTAGAGAATAAAGGATTACCCCGATCATCGATCCTTTAGAGAATACAGCATTACTCCCGCCATTAATCCTTTAGAAAATACAGCTTCAATCCCACCATCGATCCTTTAGAGAATACAGCATTACTCCTTTCGTCGATCGTTTAGAGAATACAGCATTCCTCGCGTCATTGATCCTTCAGAGAATACAGCATAACTCCCGTCGTCGATCCTTTACAAAATACCGCACTACTCCTCTCGTCGATCTTTTAAAGTATACAGTATTACTCCAGTCATTGACTCTTTAGAGAATACAGCATTATTTGCGCCAGCGATAGTTTAGAGAATACAGCATTAATCCTGTCATCGATCGTTTAGAGAATAAAGCAATACTACGGTCATTGATCCTTTAGAGAATACAGCATTACTCCCATCATTGATCCTTTAGAGAATACAGCATTACTCCCATCTTTGAACCTTTAGAGAATACAGCATTATTCCCAACATCAACCCTTTAGAAAATACAGCGTTACTCCGGTCATTGATCCTTTAGAGAATGCAACATTACTCCCATCATTGATCCTTTAGAGAATACAGCATTACTACCAACATCGATCCTTTAGAGAATATAGCATTACTCCTTTCATCGATCGTTTAGAGAATACAGCATTCCTCGCGTCATTGATCCTTCAGAGAATACAGCATTACTCCTGCCATTGATCCTTTATAGAATATAGCATTACTCCCAACGTCGATCCTTTAGAGAATGCAGCATTAATCCTGTCGTCGATCCTTTAGAGAATACAGCATTACTCCAACCATCGATCCTTTAGAGAATGCAGCATTACTCCTGCCATTGATCCTTTATAGAATACAGCATTACTCCCAACGTCGATCCTTTAGAGAATGCAGCATTAATCCTGTCGTCGATCCTTTAGAGAATACAGCATTACTCCAACTATCGATCCTTTAGAGAATAAAGGATTACCCCCATCATCGATCCTTTAGAGAATACAGCATTACTCCCGCCATTGATCCTTTAGAAAATGCAGCTTCAATCCCACCATTGATCCTTTAGAGAATACAGCATTACTCCCGCCTTCAATCTTTTAGAGAATACAGCATTACTGCCACCCTCGATGGTTTAGAGCCGTCTTCATTACTCCCGACATCGATCCTTCAGTGAATACAGCTTTACACACATCATCTATCCTTAGAGAATATGAGCAATACTCATCTCATTGATCCTTCAGAGAATACTGCATTATTTCCGCCAGTGATAGTTAAGAGAATACAGCATTACTCACGTCATCGATCCTTTAGAGAATACAGCATTACTCCAGCCGTCGATCCTTTAGAGAATATAGCATTACTCCCATTGTCAATCCTTTAGAGAATACAGCATTACTCCCAACGTCGATATTTTAGAGAATACAGCATTACTCCCAACGTCGATCCTTTAGAGAATACAGCATTACTCCTTTCGTCGATTGTTTAGAGAATACAGCATTACTCGCATCATTGATCCTTTATAGAATACAGATTTACTCCCAACATCGATCCTTTAGAGAATGCAGCATTAATCCTGCCGTCGATCCTTTAGAGAATACAGCATTACTCCTACCATCGATCCTTTAGAGAATAAAGGATTACCTCCATCATCGATCCTTTAGAGAATACAGCATTACTCCAGCCGTCGATCCTTTAGAGAATATAGCATTACCCCCATTGTCGATCCTTTAGAGAATACAGCATTACTCCTCTCTTTGATCCTTTGGAGAATACAGCATTACTCCCATCATCGATCATTCAGGGAATACAGCGTTACTCCCGCCATCGATAGTTTAGAGAATATAGCATTACTCCTGTTACCGATACTTTACAGAATACAGCATTACTGCAGTCGTCGATCCTTTAGAGAATACAGGATTACTCCCTCCGTCGATAGTTTAGAGACTACAGCATTACTCCCGACATCGATCCTTTGGAGAATACAGCGTTAATCCCGTCGTCGATCCTTTAGAGAATACAGCATTACTCCCGCCTTCAATCTTTTAGAGAATACAGCATTACTGCCACCCTCGATGGTTTAGAGCCGTCTTCATTACTCACGACATCGATCCTTCAGTGAATACAGCCTTACACACATCATCTATCCTTCGAGAATATGAGCAATACTCACCTCATTGATCCTTCAGAGAATACAGCATTATTTCCGCCAGTGATAGTTAAGAGAATACAGCATTACCCATGTCATCGATCCTTTAGAGAATACATCATTACTCCAGCCGTCGATCCTTTAGAGAATAAAGGATTACCCCGATCATCGATCCTTTAGAAAATACAGCATTACTCCCGCCATTAATCCTTTAGAAAATACAGCTTCAATCCCACCATCGATCCTTTAGAGAATACAGCATTACTGCCGTCGTCGATCCTTTAGAGAATACAGCATTACTCCCGTCGTCGATCCTTTACAAAATACCGCATTACTCCTCTCGTCGATCTTTTAAAGTATACAGTATTACTCCAGTCATTGACTCTTTAGAGAATACAGCATTATTTGCGCCAGCGATAGTTTAGAGAATACAGCATTATTTGCGCCAGTGATAGTTTAGAGAATACAGCATTAATCCTGTCATCGATCATTTAGAGAATACAGCATTCCTCGCGTCATTGATCCTTCAGAGAATACAGCATTACTCCCGCCATTGATCCTTTATAGAATACAGCATTACTCCCAACGTCGATTCTTTAGAGAACACAGCATTTCTCCTGTCTTCGATCCTTTAGAGAATACAGCATTACTCCCGCCATTGATCCTTTAGAAAATACAGCTTCAATCCCACCATCGATCCTTTGGAGAATACAGCATTACTCACAATGTCGATCCTTTAGAGAATGCAGCATGAATCCTGTCATTGATCCTTTAGAGAATACAGCATTACTCCTGTCTTCGATCCTTTAGAGATTACAGCATTACTCCCATCATTGATCCTTTAGAGAATACAGCATTACTCCCATCATTGAACCTTTAGAGAATACAGCATTATTCCCAAAATCGACCCTTTAGAAAATACAGTGTTACTCTCATCATTGATCCTTTAAAGAATAAAGCATTACTCCTGTCCACGATCCTTTAGAGAGTACAACATTGCTCCCGTAGTCAATCCTTTAGAGAGTACAGCATTACTCCTGTAGTCGATCCTTTAGAGAATACAGCATTACTCCTTTCGTCGATCATTTGGAGAATACAGCATTATTGCTGTCATTGATCCTTTAGAGAATGCAGCATTACTCCCGTCATTGATCCTTTAGAGTATACAGCATTAATCCTAATGTCAATCCTTTAGAGAATGGAGCATTACTCCCACCATCGAACCTTTACAGCATTACTCCCGTCGTCGATCCTTTAGAGAATGCAGCATTACTCCTGTTGTTGATCGTTTAGATAATACAGCATTACTCCCGTCATTGATCCTTCAGAGAATACAGCCTTACACCCAACGCCGATCCTTTAGGGAATGCAGCATTATTCCTGGCATTGATCCTTTGTAGAATACAACATTACTCCCAACGTCGATCCTTTAGAGAATACAGCATTACTCCCATCATTGATCCTTTAGAGAATGCAGCATTACTCCCGTCATTGATCCTTTAGAGAATACAGACTTACACCCAACGTCGATCCTTTAGAGAATTCAGCATTACTCCCGTCATTGATCCTTTAGTGAATGCAGCATTATTCCCAACATCGACCCTTTAGAAAATACAGCGTTACTCCCATCATTGATCCTTTAGAGAATGCAGCATTATTCCAAACATTGATCCTTTAGAGAATACGGCATTACTCCTTTCGTCGATCGTTTAGAGAATACAGCATTACTCGCTTCAATGATCCTTTAGAGATTGCATCATTACTCCTGTCATTGATCCTTTAGAAAATACAGCATTACTCCTACCATCGATCCTTCAGAGAATAAAGGATTACCCCCATCGTCAATCCTTTAGAGAATACAGCATTACTCCCGCCATTCATCCTTTAGAAAATACAGCTTCAATCCCCCCATCGCTCCTTTAGAGAATACAGCATTACTCCCACGTTCAATCTTTTAGAGAATACAGCATTACTGCCACACTAGATGGTTTAGAGCCTACAGGATTACACCCGACATCGATCCTTCAGTGAATACAGCTTTACACACATCATCGTTCCTTTAGAGAATACAGCATTAATCGTATCGTCGATCCTTTAGAGAATACAGCATTACTCCCATCAGCAATAGTTTAGAGGCTGCAGCATTACTCCCATCGTCGATACTTTAGAGAATACACCATTACTCTCGCCCTCGATAGTTTAGAGCCTACAGCATTACTCCTGTCTTCGATTCTTTATAGAATACAGCATTACTCCTCGTGCCGATCCTTTAAAGAATACAGCATTATGCCTATCATCGATCCTTTAGAGAACAAAGGATTTCCCCCATCGTCGATCCTTCAGAGAATACAGCATTACTCCTGCCTTCAATCTTTTAGAGAATACAGTATTACTGCCACCCTCGATGGTTTAGAGCCGTCTTCATTACTCCCGACATCGATCCTTCAGTGAATACAGCTTTACACAAATCATCTATCCTTAGAAAATATGAGCAATACTCACCTCATTGATCCTTCAGAGAATACAGCATTATTTCCGCCAGTGATAGTTAAGAGAATACAGCATTACTCATGTCATCGATCCTTTAGAGAATACAGCATTACTCCAGCTGTCAATCCTTTAGAGAATAAAGGATTACCCCCATCATCGATCCTTTAGAGAATACAGCATTACTGCCGTCGTCAATCCTTTAGAGAATACAGCATTACTCCCGTCGTCGATCCTTTACAAAATACCGCATTACTCCTCTCGTCGATCTTTTAAAGTATACAGTATTACTCCAGTCATTGACTCTTTAGAGAATACAGCATTATTTGCGCCAGCGATAGTTTAGAGAATACAGCATTAATCCTGTCATCGATCGTTTAGAGAATAAAGCATTACTACGGTCATTGATCCTTTAGAAAATACAGCATTACTCCCGTCATTGATCATTTAGAGAATACAGCATTACTCCCATCATTGATCCTTTAGAGAATACAGCATTACTCCCATCATTGAACCTTTAGAGAATACAGCATTACTCCTTTCGTCGATCGTTTAGAGAATGCAGCATTAATCCTGTCGTCGATCCTTCAGAGAATACTTCATTACTCCTGCCATTGATCCTTTATAGAATACAGCATTACTCCCAACGTCGATCCTTTAGAGAATGCAGCATTAATCCTGTCGTCGATCCTTTAGAGAATACAGCATTACTCCAACCATCGATCCTTTAGAGAATACAGCATTACTCCAGCTGTCAATCCTTTAGAGAATAAAGGATTACCCCCATCATCGATCCTTTAGAGAATACAGCATTACTGCCGTCGTCAATCCTTCAGAGAATACAGCATTACTCCCGTCGTCGATCCTTTACAAAATACCGCATTACTCCTCTCGTCGATCTTTTAAAGTATACAGTATTACTCCAGTCATTGACTCTTTAGAGAATACAGCATTATTTGCGCCAGCGATAGTTTAGAGAATACAGCATTATTTGCGCCAGCGATAGGTTAGAGAATACAGCATTAATCCTGTCATCGATCGTTTAGAGAATAAAGCATTACTACGGTCATTGATCCTTTAGAAAATACAGCATTACTCCCGTCATTGATCATTTAGAGAATACAGCATTACTCCCATCATTGATCCTTTAGAGAATACAGCATTACTCCTTTCGTCGATCGTTTAGAGAATGCAGCATTAATCCTGTCGTCGATCCTTCAGAGAATACTTCATTACTCCTGCCATTGATCCTTTATAGAATACAGCATTACTCCCAACGTCGATCCTTTAGAGAATGCAGCATTAATCCTGTCGTCGATCCTTTAGAGAATACAGCATTACTCCAACCATCGATCCTTTAGAGAATGCAGCATTACTCCCGCCATTGATCCGTTATAGAATACAGATTTACTCCCAACGTTGATCCTTTAGAGAATGCAGCATTAATCCTGCCATCGATCCTTTAGAGAATACAGCATTACTCCTACCATCGATCCTTTAGAGAATAAAGGATTACCCCGATCATCGATCCTTTAGAGAATACAGCATTACTCCCGCCATTAATCCTTTAGAAAATACAGCTTCAATCCCACCATCGATCCTTTAGAGAATACAGCATTACTCCTTTCGTCGATCGTTTAGAGAATACAGCATTCCTCGCGTCATTGATCCTTCAGAGAATACAGCATAACTCCCGTCGTCGATCCTTTACAAAATACCGCACTACTCCTCTCGTCGATCTTTTAAAGTATACAGTATTACTCCAGTCATTGACTCTTTAGAGAATACAGCATTATTTGCGCCAGCGATAGTTTAGAGAATACAGCATTAATCCTGTCATCGATCGTTTAGAGAATAAAGCAATACTACGGTCATTGATCCTTTAGAAAATACAGCATTACTCCCGTCATTGATCCTTTAGAGAATACAGCATTACTCCCATCATTGATCCTTTAGAGAATACAGCATTACTCCCATCATTGAACCTTTAGAGAATACAGCATTATTCCCAACATCAACCCTTTAGAAAATACAGCGTTACTCCCGTCATTGATCCTTTAGAGAATGCAGCATTACTCCCATCATTGATCCTTTAGAGAATACAGCATTACTACCAACATCGATCCTTTAGAGAATACAGCATTACTACCAACATCGATCCTTTAGAGAATACAGCATTACTCCTTTCATCGATCGTTTAGAGAATACAGCATTCCTCGCGTCATTGATCCTTCAGAGAATACAGCAATACTCCCGCCATTGACTCTTTATAAAATACAGCATTACTCCCAACGTCGATCCTTTAGAGAATGCAGCATTAATCCTGTCGTCGATCCTTTAGAGAATACAGCATTACTCCAACCATCGATCCTTTAGAGAATAAAGGATTACCCCCATCATCGATCCTTTAGAGAATACAGCATTACTCCCGCCATTGATCCTTTAGAAAATACAGCTTCAATCCCACCATTGATCCTTTAGAGAATACAGCATTACTCCCGCCTTCAATCTTTTAGAGAATACAGCATTACTGCCACCCTCGATGGTTTAGAGCCGTCTTCATTACTCCCGACATCGATCCTTCAGTGAATACAGCTTTACACACATCATCTATCCTTAGAGAATATGAGCAATACTCATCTCATCGATCCTTCAGAGAATACTGCATTATTTCCGCCAGTGATAGTTAAGAGAATACAGCATTACTCATGTCATCGATCCTTTAGAGAATACAGCATTACTCCAGCCGTCGATCCTTTAGAGAATATAGCATTACTCCCATTGTCAATCCTTTAGAGAATACAGCATTACTCCTCTCTTTGATCCTTTGGAGAATACAGCATTACTCCCATCATCGATCCTTCTGGGAATACAGCGTTACTCCCGCCATCGATAGTTTAGAGAATACAGCATTACTCCCAACGTCGATCCTTTAGAGAATACAGCATTACTCCTTTCGTCGATTGTTTAGAGAATACAGCATTACTCGCATCATTGATCCTTTATAGAATACAGATTTACTCCCAACGTCGATCCTTTAGAGAATGCAGCATTAATCCTGCCGTCGATCCTTTAGAGAATACAGCATTACTCCTACCATCGATCCTTTAGAGAATAAAGGATTACCTCCATCATCGATCCTTTAGAGAATACAGCATTACTCCAGCCGTCGATCCTTTAGAGAATATAGCATTACCCCCATTATCGATCCTTTAGAGAATACAGCATTACTCCTCTCTTTGATCCTTTGGAGAATACAGCATTACTCCCATCATCGATCCTTCAGGGAATACAGCGTTACTCCCGCCATCGATAGTTTAGAGAATATAGCATTACTCCCGTTACCGATACTTTACAGAATACAGCATTACTGCAGTCGTCGATCCTTTAGAGAATACAGGATTACTCCCTCCGTCGATAGTTTAGAGACTACAGCATTACTCCCGTCGTCGATCCTTTAGAGAATACAGCATTACTCCCGCCTTCAATCTTTTAGAGAATACAGCATTACTGCCACCCTCGATGGTTTAGAGCCGTCTTCATTACTCACGACATCGATCCTTCAGTGAATACAGCTTTACACACATCATCTATCCTTCGAGAATATGAGCAATACTCATCTCATTGATCCTTCAGAGAATACAGCATTATTTCCACCAGTGATAGTTAAGAGAATACAGCATTACTCACGTCATCGATCCTTTAGAGAATACAGCATTACTCCAGCCGTCGATCCTTTAGAGAATATAGCATTACTCGCATTGTTGATCCTTTAGAGAATACAGCATTACTCCTCTCTTTGATCCTTTGGAGAATACAGAATTACTCCCATCATCGATCCTTCAGGGAATACAGCGTTACTCCCGCCATCGATAGTTTAGAGAATACAGCATTACTCCCGTTACCGATACTTTACAGAATACAGCATTACTGCAGTCGTCGATCCTTTAGAGAATGCAGCATTACTCTCATCGTCGATCCTTTAGAGAATACAGCATTACGCCCGCCGTTGATCCTTTAGCGAATACAGCATTACACCGGCCATTGATAGTTTCAGGGCTACAGCATTACTCCTGTCATTGATCCTTCTGGGAAAACAGCATTAGTCCCATCGTCCATCCTTTAGAAAATACCGCATTACTCCTCTTGTCGATCCTATAAAGAATACAGTATTACTCCGTTCATTGACCCTTTAGAGAATACAGCATTACTTGCGCCAGTGGTAGTTTAGAGAATACAGCATTACCCCTGTTATCGATCCTTTAGAGAATACAGCATTACTGCAGTCGTCGATCCTTTAGAGAATACATTATTACTCCTGTCATTGACCCTTTAGAGAATACAGCATTACTCCCATCATTGATCCTTTAGAAAATACAGCAATACTCCCATCATTGAACCTTTAGAGAATACAGCATTACTCCTTTCGTCGATCATTTAGAGAATACAGCATTACTCGCGTAATTGATCCTTTAGAGAATGCAGTATTACTCCCATCATTGATCCTTTAGAGAATACAGCATTACTCCCAACATCGATCCTTTAGCGAATACAGCATTACACCGGCCATTGATAGTTTTGGGGCTACAGCATTACTCCTGTCATTGATCCTTCTGGGAAAACAGCATTAATCCCATCGTCAATCCTTTAGAAAATACCACATTACTCCTCTCGTCGATCCTATAAAGAATACAGTATTACTCCGGTCATTGATCCTTTAGAGAATACAGCATTACTCCTGTCATCGATCATTTAGAGAATACAGCATTACTCCCGTCATTGATCCATTGGAGAATACAGCATTACTCCAGCCGTCGATCCTTTAGAGAATATAGCATTACTCCCATTGTCGATCCTTTAGAGAATACAGCATTACTCCAGCTGTCAATCCTTTAGAGAATACAGCATTACTCCCGTCGTCAATCCTTTAGAGAATACAGCATTACTCCCGTCGTCGATCCTTTACAAAATACCGCATTACTCCTCTCGTCGATCTTTTAAAGTATACAGTATTACTCCAGTCATTGACTCTTTAGAGAATACAGCATTATTTGCGCCAGCGATAGTTTAGAGAATACAGCATTAATCCTGTCATCGATCGTTTAGAGAATAAAGCATTACTACGGTCATTGATCCTTTAGAAAATACAGCATTACTCCCGTCATTGATCATTTAGAGAATACAGCATTGCTCCCATCATTGATCCTTTAGAGAATACAGCATTACTCCCATCATTGAACCTTTAGAGAATACAGCATTACTCCTTTCGTCGATCGTTTAGAGAATGCAGCATTAATCCTGTCGTCGATCCTTCAGAGAATACTTCATTACTCCTGCCATTGATCCTTTATAGAATACAGCATTACTCCCAACGTCGATCCTTTAGAGAATGCAGCATTAATCCTGTCGTCGATCCTTTAGAGAATACAGCATTACTCCAACCATCGATCCTTTAGAGAATACAGCATTACTCCAGCTGTCAATCCTTTAGAGAATAAAGGATTACCCCCATCATCGATCCTTTAGAGAATACAGCATTACTGCCGTCGTCAATCCTTCAGAGAATACAGCATTACTCCCGTCGTCGATCCTTTACAAAATACCGCATTACTCCTCTCGTCGATCTTTTAAAGTATACAGTATTACTCCAGTCATTGACTCTTTAGAGAATACAGCATTATTTGCGCCAGCGATAGTTTAGAGAATACAGCATTATTTGCGCCAGCGATAGGTTAGAGAATACAGCATTAATCCTGTCATCGATCGTTTAGAGAATAAAGCATTACTACGGTCATTGATCCTTTAGAAAATACAGCATTACTCCCGTCATTGATCATTTAGAGAATACAGCATTACTCCCATCATTGATCCTTTAGAGAATACAGCATTACTCCTTTCGTCGATCGTTTAGAGAATGCAGCATTAATCCTGTCGTCGATCCTTCAGAGAATACTTCATTACTCCTGCCATTGATCCTTTATAGAATACAGCATTACTCCCAACGTCGATCCTTTAGAGAATGCAGCATTAATCCTGTCGTCGATCCTTTAGAGAATACAGCATTACTCCAACCATCGATCCTTTAGAGAATGCAGTATTACTCCCGCCATTGATCCTTTATAGAATACAGATTTACTCCCAACGTTGATCCTTTAGAGAATGCAGCATTAATCCTGCCATCGATCCTTTAGAGAATACAGCATTACTCCTACCATCGATCCTTTAGAGAATAAAGGATTACCCCGATCATCGATCCTTTAGAGAATACAGCATTACTCCCGCCATTAATCCTTTAGAAAATACAGCTTCAATCCCACCATCGATCCTTTAGAGAATACAGCATTACTCCTTTCGTCGATCGTTTAGAGAATACAGCATTCCTCGCGTCATTGATCCTTCAGAGAATACAGCATAACTCCCGTCGTCGATCCTTTACAAAATACCGCACTACTCCTCTCGTCGATCTTTTAAAGTATATAGTATTACTCCAGTCATTGACTCTTTAGAGAATACAGCATTATTTGCGCCAGCGATAGTTTAGAGAATACAGCATTAATCCTGTCATCGATCGTTTAGAGAATAAAGCAATACTACGGTCATTGATCCTTTAGAAAATACAGCATTACTCCCGTCATTGATCCTTTAGAGAATACAGCATTACTCCCATCATTGATCCTTTAGAGAATACAGCATTACTCCCATCATTGAACCTTTAGAGAATACAGCATTATTCCCAACATCAACCCTTTAGAAAATACAGCGTTACTCCCGTCATTGATCCTTTAGAGAATGCAGCATTACTCCCATCATTGATCCTTTAGAGAATACAGCATTACTCCTTTCATCGATCGTTTAGAGAATACAGCATTCCTCGCGTCATTGATCCTTCAGAGAATACAGCAATACTCCCGCCATTGACTCTTTATAAAATACAGCATTACTCCCAACGTCGATCCTTTAGAGAATGCAGCATTAATCCTGTCGTCGATCCTTTAGAGAATACAGCATTACTCCAACCATCGATCCTTTAGAGAATAAAGGATTACCCCCATCATCGATCCTTTAGAGAATACAGCATTACTCCCGCCATTGATCCTTTAGAAAATACAGCTTCAATCCCACCATTGATCCTTTAGAGAATACAGCATTACTCCCGCCTTCAATCTTTTAGAGAATACAGCATTACTGCCACCCTCGATGGTTTAGAGCCGTCTTCATTACTCCCGACATCGATCCTTCAGTGAATACAGCTTTACACACATCATCTATCCTTAGAGAATATGAGCAATACTCATCTCATCGATCCTTCAGAGAATACTGCATTATTTCCGCCAGTGATAGTTAAGAGAATACAGCATTACTCATGTCATCGATCCTTTAGAGAATACAGCATTACTCCAGCCGTCGATCCTTTAGAGAATATAGCATTACTCCCATTGTCAATCCTTTAGAGAATACAGCATTACTCCTCTCTTTGATCCTTTGGAGAATACAGCATTACTCCCATCATCGATCCTTCTGGGAATACAGCGTTACTCCCGCCATCGATAGTTTAGAGAATACAGCATTACTCCCAACGTCGATCCTTTAGAGAATACAGCATTACTCCTTTCGTCGATTGTTTAGAGAATACAGCATTACTCGCATCATTGATCCTTTATAGAATACAGATTTACTCCCAACGTCGATCCTTTAGAGAATGCAGCATTAATCCTGCCGTCGATCCTTTAGAGAATACAGCATTACTCCTACCATCGATCCTTTAGAGAATAAAGGATTACCTCCATCATCGATCCTTTAGAGAATACAGCATTACTCCAGCCGTCGATCCTTTAGAGAATATAGCATTACCCCCATTATCGATCCTTTAGAGAATACAGCATTACTCCTCTCTTTGATCCTTTGGAGAATACAGCATTACTCCCATCATCGATCCTTCAGGGAATACAGCGTTACTCCCGCCATCGATAGTTTAGAGAATATAGCATTACTCCCGTTACCGATACTTTACAGAATACAGCATTACTGCAGTCGTCGATCCTTTAGAGAATACAGGATTACTCCCTCCGTCGATAGTTTAGAGACTACAGCATTACTCCCGTCGTCGATCCTTTAGAGAATACAGCATTACTCCCGCCTTCAATCTTTTAGAGAATACAGCATTACTGCCACCCTCGATGGTTTAGAGCCGTCTTCATTACTCACGACATCGATCCTTCAGTGAATACAGCCTTACACACATCATCTATCCTTCGAGAATATGAGCAATACTCATCTCATTGATCCTTCAGAGAATACAGCATTATTTCCACCAGTGATAGTTAAGAGAATACAGCATTACTCACGTCATCGATCCTTTAGAGAATACAGCATTACTCCAGCCGTCGATCCTTTAGAGAATATAGCATTACTCGCATTGTTGATCCTTTAGAGAATACAGCATTACTCCTCTCTTTGATCCTTTGGAGAATACAGAATTACTCCCATCATCGATCCTTCAGGGAATACAGCGTTACTCCCGCCATCGATAGTTTAGAGAATACAGCATTACTCCCGTTACCGATACTTTACAGAATACAGCATTACTGCAGTCGTCGATCCTTTAGAGAATGCAGCATTACTCTCGTCGTCGATCCTTTAGAGAATACAGCATTACGCCCGCCGTTGATCCTTTAGCGAATACAGCATTACACCGGCCATTGATAGTTTCAGGGCTACAGCATTACTCCTGTCATTGATCCTTCTGGGAAAACAGCATTAGTCCCATCGTCCATCCTTTAGAAAATACCGCATTACTCCTCTTGTCGATCCTATAAAGAATACAGTATTACTCCGTTCATTGACCCTTTAGAGAATACAGCATTACTTGCGCCAGTGGTAGTTTAGAGAATACAGCATTACCCCTGTTATCGATCCTTTAGAGAATACAGCATTACTGCAGTCGTCGATCCTTTAGAGAATACATTATTACTCCTGTCATTGACCCTTTAGAGAATACAGCATTACTCCCATCATTGATCCTTTAGAAAATACAGCAATACTCCCATCATTGAACCTTTAGAGAATACAGCATTACTCCTTTCGTCGATCATTTAGAGAATACAGCATTACTCGCGTAATTGATCCTTTAGAGAATGCAGTATTACTCCCATCATTGATCCTTTAGAGAATACAGCATTACTCCCAACATCGATCCTTTAGCGAATACAGCATTACACCGGCCATTGATAGTTTTGGGGCTACAGCATTACTCCTGTCATTGATCCTTCTGGGAAAACAGCATTAATCCCATCGTCAATCCTTTAGAAAATACCGCATTACTCCTCTCGTCGATCCTATAAAGAATACAGTATTACTCCGGTCATTGATCCTTTAGAGAATACAGCATTACTCCTGTCATCGATCATTTAGAGAATACAGCATTACTCCCGTCATTGATCCATTGGAGAATACAGCATTACTCCAGCCGTCGATCCTTTAGAGAATATAGCATTACTCCCATTGTCGATCCTTTAGAGAATACAGCATTACTCCTCTCTTTGATCCTTTGGAGAATACAGCATTACTCCCATCATCGATCCTTCAGGGAATACAGCGTTACTCCCGCCATCGATAGTTTAGAGAATATAGCATTACTCCCGTTACCGATACTTTACAGAATACAGCATTACTGCAGTCGTCGATCCTTTAGAGAATACAGGATTACTCCCTCCGTCGATAGTTTAGAGACTACAGCATTACTCCTGACATCGATCCTTTGGAGAATACAGCGTTAATCCCGTCGTCGATCCTTTAGAGAATACAGCATTACTCCCGTCGTCGATCCTTTAGAGAATACAGCATTACGCCCGCCGTTGATCCTTTAGCGAATACAGCATTACACCGGCCATTGATAGTTTCGGGGCTACAGCATTACTCCTGTCATTGATCCTTCTGGGAAAACAGCATTAATCCCATCGTCAATCCTTTAGAAAATACCGCATTACTACTCTCGTCGATCCTATAAAGAATACAGTATTACTCCGGTCATTGACCCTTTAGAGAATACAGCATAACTTGCGCCAGCGGTAGTTTAGAAAATACTGCTTCAATCCCACCATCGATCCTTTAGAGAATACAGCATTACTCCCACCATCGATCCTTTAGAGAATGCAGCATTAATCCTGTTGTCGATCCTTTAGAGAATACAGCATTACTCCTGTCTTCAATCCTTTAGAGAATACAGCATTTCTCCCATCATTAATCCTTTAGAGAATACAGCTTTACTCCCATCATTGATCATTTAGAGAATACAGCATTACTCCCATCACTGATCCTTTAGAGATTACAGGATTACTCCCAACATCGATCCTTTAGAGAATACATCATTACTCCCGTCATTGATCCTTCAGAGAATACAGCATTAATCCTATCGTCGATCCTTTAGAGAATACAGCATTACTCCCGCCTTCAATCTTTTAGAGAATACAGCACTTCTGCCACCCTCGATGGTTTAGAGCCTACAGCATTACACACGAGATCGATCCTTCAGAGAATACAGCTTTACACACATCATCGATCCTTAGAGAATACAGCAATACTCACCTCATTGATCCTTCAGAGAATACAGCATTACTTCCGCCAGTGATAGTTTAGAGAATACAGCATTACTCCCGTCAACGATCCTTTAGAGAATACATCATTACTGCCACCCTCGATGGTTTAGAGCCTACAGGATTACACCCGACATTGATCCTTCAGAGAATACAGCTTTACACACATCATCGATCCTTAGAGAATACAGCAATACTCACCTCATTGATCCTTCAGGTAATACAGCATTACTCCCGCCATCGATAGTTTAGAGAATACAGCATTACCCCTGTTATCGATCCTTTAGAGAATACAGCATTACTGCAGTCGTCGATCCTTTAGAGAATACAGCATTACTCCTGTCATTGACCCTGTAGAGAATACAGCATGACTCCCATCGTCGATCCTTCAAGGAATACAGCTTTACTCCCACCATCGATAGTTTAGAGAATACAGCTTTATTCCGGTTATCGATCCTAAAGAGAATACAGCATTACACCCGCCATTGATAGTTTTGGGGCTACAGCATTACTCCCATCACGGATCTTTCTGGGAATACAGCATTACTCCCATCATTGGTCCTTTAGAGAATACAGCGTTACTCCCATCATTGAACCTTTAGAGAAAACAGCATTATTCCCAACATTGACCCTTTAGAAAATACAGCCTTACTCCCTGTCATTGATCCTTTAGAGAATGCAGCATTTCTCCCATCTTTGATCCTTTAGAGAATAAAGCATTACTCCCAACATCAATCCTTTAGAGAATACAGCATTACTCCTTTCATCGATCGTTCAGAGAATACAGCATTACTCACGTCATTGATCCTTTAGAGAATGCAGCGTTACTCCCGCCATTGATCCTTTATAGAATACAGCTTTACTCCCAACGTCGATCCTTCAGAGAATGTAGCATTAATCCTGTCGTCGATCCTTTAGAGAATACCGCATTACTCCTACCATAGATCCTTTAGAGAATAAAGGATTACCCCCATCATCGATCCTTTAGAAAATACAGCTTCAATCCCACCATCGATCCTTTAGAGAATACAGCAATACTCACCTCATTGATCCTTCAGGGAATACAGCCTTACTCCCGCCATCGATAGTTTAGACAATACAGCATTACTGCCGTTAGTGATCCTTTAGAGAATACATCATTACTGCAGCCGTTGATACTTTAGAGAATACAGCATTACACCCGCCATTGATAGTTTCGGGGTTACAGCATTACTCCCGTCATCCATCCTTCTGGGAATACAGCATTAATCACGTCGTCAATCCTTTAGAAAATACCGCATTACTCCTCTCGTCGATCCTTTAAAGAATACAGTATTACTCCGGTCATTGACCCTTTAGAGAATACAGCATTACTTGCGCCAGGGGTTGCTTAGAGAATACAGCATTACTCCTGTCATCGATCGTTTAGAGAATACAGCATTACTCCCACCATTGATCCATTGGAGAATAAAGCATTACTCCCGTCATTGATCCTTTAGAGAATACAGCATTACTCCCTTCATTGATCCTTTAGAGAATACAGCATTACTCCCATCTTTGAACCTTTAGAGAATACAGCATTACTCCTTTCGTCGATCGTTTAGAGAATACAGCATTACTCGCGTCATTGATCCTTTAGAGAATGCAGCATTACTCCCATCATTGATCCTTTAGAGAATACAGCATTACTCCCAACATCGATCCTTTAGAGAATACAGCATTACTCCTTTCGTCGATCATTTAGAGAATACAGCATTACTCGCGTCATTGATCCTTTAGAGAATGCAGCATTACTCCCGCCATTGATCCTTTATAGAATACAGAATTACTCCCAACGTCGATCCTTTACAGAATACAGCATTACTCCCGCCATTAATCCTTTAGAAAATACAGCTTTAATCCCACCATCGATCCTTTAGAGAATACAGCATTACTGCCGTCGTCGATCCTTTAGAGAATACAGCAATACTCCTGTCTTCGATCCTTTAGAGAATACAGCATTTCTCCCGTCATTAATCCTTTAGAGAATACAGCATTACTCCTGTCTTCGATCCTTTAGAGAATACAGCATTTCTCCCGTCATTAATCCTTTAGAGAATACAGCTTTACTCCCATCATTGATCTTTTAGAGAATACAGCATTACTCCCATCACTGATCCTTTCGAGATTACAGGATTACTCCCAACATCGATCCTTTAGAGAATACATCATTACTCCTGTCATCGATCGTTTAGAGAATACAGCATTACTCCCACCATTGATCCATTGGAGAATAAAGCATTACTCCCATCATTGATCATTTTGAGAATACAGCATTACTCCCATCATTGAACCTTTAGAGAATACAGCATTATTCCCAACAATGACCCTTTAGAAAATACAGCGTTACTCCAGTCATTGATCCTTTAGAGATTGTAGCATTACTCCCATCATTGATCCTTTAGAGAATACAGCATTACTCCCAACATCGATCCTTTAGAGAATACAGCATTACTCCTTTCGTCAATCGTTTAGAGAATACAGCATTACTTGTGCCAGCGGTTGTTTAGAGAATACAGCATTACTCCTGTCATCGATCGTTTAGAGAATACAGCATTACTCCCACCATTGATCCATTGGAGAATAAAAGCATTACTCCCATCATTGATCCTTTTGAGAATACAGCATTACTCACGCCAGCGATCCTTTAGAGAATTCAGCATTACTCCCGTCATTGATCCTTTAGAGAATACAGCATTACTCCCATCATTGATTGTTTAGAGAATACAACATTACTCCCATCATTGAACCTTTAGAGAAAACAGCATTACTCCCAACATTGATCCTTTAGAGAATGCAGCATTACTCCCGTCATTGATCCTTTAGAGAATGCAGCATTACTCCCATCATCGATCCTTTAGAGAATGCAGCATTACTCCCATCATCGATCCTTTAGAGAATACAGCATTACTGCCGTCGTCAATCCTTTAGAGAATGCAGCATTACTCCCGTCATTGATCCTTTAGAAAATACTGCTTCAATCCCTCCATCGATCCTTTAGGGAATACAGCATTACCTCCGCCTTCAATCTTTTAGAGAATACAGCATTACTCTTTTCGTAAATCGTTTAGAGAATACCGCATTACTCCCATCATTGATCCTTTAGAGAATACAGCATTACTCCCATCATTGATCCTTTGGAGAATGCAGCATTACTCCCATCATTGATCCTTCAGAGAATACAGCATTACTCCCAACATCGATCCTTTAGAGAATACAGCATTACTCCTTTCGTAAATCGTTTAGAGAATACAGCATTACTCCTACCATCGATCCTTTAGAGAATAAAGGATTACAGCCATCGTCGATCTTTTAGAAAATACTGCTTCAATCCCTCCATCGATCCTTTAGGGAATACAGCATTACTCCCGCCTTCAATCTTTTGGAGAATACAGCATTACTGCCACCCTCGATGGTTTAGAGCCTACAGGATTACACCCGACATCGATCCTTCAGTGAATACAGCTTTACACACATCATCGATCCTTAGAGAATACAGCAATACTAACCTCATTGACTCTTCAGAGAATACAGCATTAGTTCCGCCAGTAATAATTAAGAGAATACAGCATTACTCCTGTTATCGATCCTTTAGAGAATACAGCATTACTCCAGCCATCGATCGTTTAGAGAATATAGCATTACTGCCAACGTCGATCCTTTAGAGAATACAGTATTACTCCCGTCGTCGGTCCTTTGGAGAATACAGCATTACTCCCATCATTGATCCTTTAGAGAATACATCACTACTCCTGTTTCGATCCTTTAGAGAATACAGCATTACTCCCCTCATTGATCCTTTGGAGAATGCAGCATTACTCCCATCATTGATCCTTCAGAGAATACAGCATTACTCCCAACATCGATCCTTTAGAGAATACAGCATTACTCCTTTCGTAAATCGTTTAGAGAATACAGCATTACTCCTACCATCGATCCTTTAGAGAATAAAGGATTACACCCATCGTCGATCCTTTAGAAAATACTGCTTCAATCCCACCATCGATCCTTTAGAGAATACAGCATTACTCAAACAGTCGATCCTTTAGAGAATGCAGCATTAATCCTGTTGTTGATCCTTTAGAGAATACAGCATTACTCCTGTCTTCAATCCTTTAGAGAATACAGCTTTACTCCCATCATTGATCATTTAGAGAATACAGCATTACTCCCATCACTGATCCTTTAGAGATTACAGGATTACTCCCAACATCGATCCTTCAGAGAATACAGCATTAATCCCATCGTCGATCCTTTAGAGAATACATCATTCCTCCCGTCATTGATCCTTTAGAAAATACAGCTTCAATCCCACCATCGATCCTTTAGAGAATACAGCATTACTCCCGCCTTCAATCTTTTAGAGAATACAGCACTTCTGCCACCCTTGATGGTTTAGAGCCTACAGCATTACACACGAGATCGATCCTTCAGAGAATACAGCTTTACACACATCATCGATCCTTAGAGAATACAGCAATACTCACCTCATCGATCCTTCTGGGAATACAGCGTTACTCCCGCCATCGATAGTTTAGAGAATACAGCATTACCCCTGTTATCGATCCTTTAGAGAATACAGCATTACTGCAGTCGTCGATCCTTTAGAGAATACATTATTACTCCTGTCATTGACCCTTTAGAGAATACAGCATTACTCCCAACATCGATCCTTTAGAGAATACAGCATTACTCCTTTCGTCGATCGTTTAGAGAATACAGCATTACTCGCGTCATTGATCCTTTAGAGAATGCAGCATTACTCCCGCCATTGATCCTTTATAGAATACAGAATTACTCCCAACGTCGATCCTTTACAGAATACAGCATTACTCCCGCCATTAATCCTTTAGAAAATACAGCTTTAATCCCACCATCGATCCTTTAGGGAATACAGCATTACTCCTGCCTTCAATCTTTTAGAGAATACAGCATTACTGCCACCCTTTATGGTTTAGAGCCTGCAGCATTACTCCAGCCGTCGATCCTTTAGAGAATATAGCATTACTGCCGTCATCGATCCTTTGGAGAATACAGCATTACTCCCGTCGTCGATCCTTTGGAGAATACAGCACTACTCCCATCATTGATCCTTTAGAGAACACATCATTACTCCCATCATTGATTCTTTAGAGAATACAGCATTACTCCCAACGTCGATCCTTTAGAGAATACAACATTACACCCGCCATTGATAGTTTCGGGGCTACAGCATTACTCCCGTCACTGATCCTTCTGGGAATACAGCATTAATCCCGTCGTCAATCCTTTAGAAAATACCGCATTACTCCTCTTGTCGATCCTATAAAGAATACAGTATTACTCCGGTCATTGACCCTTTAGAGAATACAGCATTACTCCCATCATTGATCCTTTAGAAAATACTGCTTCAGTCCCTCCATCGATCCTTTAGAGAATACAGCATTACTCCCACCGTCGATCCTTTAGAGAATGCACCATTACTCCCATCATTGATCCTTCAGAGAATACAGCATTACTCCCAACATCGATCCTTCAGTGAATACAGCTTTACACACATCATCGATCCTTAGAGAATACAGCAATACTAACCTCATTGACTCTTCAGAGAATACAGCATTAGTTCCGCCAGTAATAATTAAGAGAATACAGCATTACTCCTGTTATCGATCCTTTAGAGAATACAGCATTACTCCAGCCATTGATCGTTTAGAGAATATAGCATTACTGCCGACGTCGATCCTTTAGAGAATACAGTATTACTCCCGTCGTCGGTCCTTTAGAGAATACATCATTACGCCCATCATTGATCCTTCAGAGAATACAGCATTACTCCCAACATTGATCCTTTGGAGAATGCAGCATTACTCCGATCATTGATCCTTCAGAGAATACAGCATTACTCCCAACATCGATCCTTTAGAGAATACAGCATTACTCCTTTTGTAAATCGTTTAGAGAGTACAGCATTACTCCTACCATCGATCCTTTAGAGAATAAAGGATTACAGCCATCGTCGATCCTTTAGAAAATACTGCTTCAATCCCACCATCGATCCTTTAGAGAATACAGCATTACTCCCACAGTCGATCCTTTAGAGAATGCAGCATTAATCCTGTTGTCGATCCTTTAGAGAATACAGCATTACTCCTGTCTTCGATCCTTTAGAGAATACAGCATTTCTCCCATCTTTAATCCTTTAGAGAATACAGCTTTACTCCCATCATTGATCATTTAGAGAATACAGCATTACTCCCATCACTGATCCTTTAGAGATTACAGGATTACTCCCAACATTGATCCTTTAGAGAATACATCATTACTCCCGTCATTGATCCTTCAGAGAATACAGCATTAATCCGGTCGTCGATCCTTTAGAGAATACAGCATTACTCCCGTCATTGATCCTTTAGAAAATACAGCTTCAATCTCACCATCGATCCTTTAGAGAATACAGCATTACTCCCACCGTCGATCCTTTAGAGAATGCACCATTACTCCCATCATTGATCCTTCAGAGAATACAGCATTACTCCCAACATCGATCCTTTAGAGAATAAAGGATTACATCCATCGTCGATCCTTTAGAAAATACTGCTTCAATCCCACCATCGATCCTTTAGAGAATACAGCATTACTCCCACCGTTGATCCTTTAGAGAATGCAGCATTAATCCTGTTGTTGATCCTTTAGAGAATACAGCATTACTCCTGTCTTCAATCCTTTAGCGAATACAGCATTTCTCCCATCATTAATCCTTTAGAGAATACAGCTTTACTCCCATCATTGATGATTTAGAGAATACAGCATTACTCCCATCACTGATCCTTTAGAGAATACAGCAGTACTCTTTTCGTAAATCGTTTAGAGAATACCGCATTACTCCCGTCATTGATCCTTTAGAGAATGCAGCATTACTCCCATCATTGATCCTTCAGAGAATACAGCATTACTCCCAACATCGATCCTTTAGAGAATACAGCATTACTCCTTTCGTAAATCGTTTAGAGAATACAGCATTACTCCTACCATCGATCCTTTAGAGAATAAAGAATTACACCCATCGTCGATCCTTTAGAAAATACTGCTTCAATCCCACCATCGATCCTTTAGAGAATACAGCATTACTCCCACCGTCGACCCTTTAGAGAATGCAGCATTAATCCTGTTGTTGATCCTTTAGAGAATACAGCATTACTCCTGTCTTCGATCCTTTAGAGAATACAGCATTTCTCCCATCATTAATCCTTTAGAGAATACAGCTTTACTCCCATCATTGATCATTTAGAGAATACAGCATTACTCCCATCACTGATCCTTTAGAGATTACAGGATTACTCCCAACATCGATCCTTTAGAGAACACATCATTTCTCCCATCATTGATCCTTCAGAGAATACAGCATTACTTCCGCCAGTGATAGTTTAGAGAATACAGCGTTACTCCCGCCATCGACAGTTTAGAGAGTACAGCATTGCTCCCGTTATCGATCCTTTAGAGAATACAGCATTACTGCAGTCGTTGATCCTTTAGAGAATACAACATTACTCCTGTCATTGATCCTGTAGAGAATACAGCATGACTCCCATCGTCGATCCTTCAGGGAATACAGCATTACTCCCGTCATTGATCCTTTAGAAAATACATCTTCAATCTCACCATCGATCCTTTAGAGAATACAGCATTACTCCCAACATCGATCCTTTAGAGAATACAGCATTACTCCAGCCGTCTATCCTTTAGAGAATATAGCATTACTGCTGTCGTCGATCCTTTAGAGATCACATCATTACTCCCATCATTGATCCTTTAGAAAATACTGCTTCAATCCCTCCATCGATCCGTTAGGGAATATAGCATTACCTCCGCCTTCAATCTTTTGGAGAATACAGCATTACTGCCACCCTTGATGGTTTAGAGCCTACAGGATTACACCCGACATCGATCCTTCAGTGAATACAGCTTTACACACATCATCGATCCTTAGAGAATACAGCAATACTAACCTCATTGACTCTTCAGAGAATACAGCATTAGTTCCGCCAGTAATAATTAAGAGAATACAGCATTACTCCTGTTATCGATCCTTTAGAGAATACAGCATTACTCCAGCCATCGATTGTTTAGAGAATATAGCATTACTGCTGACGTCGATCCTTTAGAGAATACAGCATTACTCCTCTCATTGATCCTTTAGAGAATACAGCATTACTCCCATCATTGATCCATTAGAGAATACATCATTACGCACATCATTGATCCTTTAGAGAATACAGCATTACTCTTTTCGTAAATTGTTTAGAGAATACCGCATTACTCCCGTCATTGATCCTTTGGAGAATGCAGCATTACTCCCATCATTGATCCTTCAGAGAATACAGCATTACTCCCAACATCGATCCTTTAGAGAATACAGCATTACTCCCAACATCGATCCTTTAGAGAATACAGCATTACTCCTTTCGTAAATCGTTTAGAGAATACAGCATTACTCCTACCATCGATCCTTTAGAGAATAAAGGATTACAGCCATCGTCGATCCTTTAGAAAATACTGCTTCAATCCCACCATCGATCCTTTAGAGAATACAGCATTACTCCCACAGTCGATCCTTTAGAGAATGCAGCATTAATCCTGTTGTTGATCCTTTAGAGAATACAGCATTACTCCTGTCTTCGATCCTTTAGAGAATACAGCATTTCTCCCATCTTTAATCCTTTAGAGAATACAGCTTTACTCCCATCATTGATCATTTAGAGAATACAGCATTACTCCCACCGTCGATCCTTTAGAGAATGCAGCATTACTCCCATCATTGATCATTTAGAGAATACAGCATTACTCCTGTCTTCGATCCTTTAGAGAATACAGCATTTCTCCCATCTTTAATCCTTTAGAGAATACAGCTTTACTCCCATCATTGATCATTTAGAGAATACAGCATTACTCCCACCGTCGATCCTTTAGAGAATACAGCATTACTCCCAACATCGATCCTTTAGAGAATAAAGGATTACACCCATCGTCGATCCTTTAGAAAATACTGCTTCAATCCCACCATCGATCCTTTAGAGAATACAGCATTACTCCCACCGTTGATCCTTTAGAGAATGCAGCATTAATCCTGTTGTTGATCCTTTAGAGAATACAGCATTACTCCTGTCTTCAATCCTTTAGCGAATACAGCATTTCTCCCATCATTAATCCTTTAGAGAATACAGCTTTACTCCCATCATTGATCATTTAGAGAATACAGCATTACTCCCATCACTGATCCTTTAGAGAATACAGCATTACTCTTTTCGTAAATCGTTTAGAGAATACCGCATTACTCCCGTCATTGATCCTTTAGAGAATGCAGCATTACTCCCATCATTGATCCTTCAGAGAATACAGCATTACTCCCACCATCGATCCTTTAGAGAATACAGCATTACTCCCACCGTCGATCCTTTAGAGAATGCAGCATTACTCCCATCATTGATCCTTTAGAGATTACAGGATTACTCCCAACATCGATCCTTTAGAGAATACATCATTTCTCCCGTCATTGATCCTTCAGAGAATACAGCATTAATCCGTTCGTCGATCCTTTAGAGAATACAGCATTACTCCCACCGTCGATCCTTTAGAGAATGCAGCATTACTCCCATCATTGATCCTTTAGAGATTACAGGATTACTCCCAACATCGATCCTTTAGAGAATACATCATTTCTCCCGTCATTGATCCTTCAGAGAATACAGCATTAATCCGTTCGTCGATCCTTTAGAGAATACAGCATTACTCCCGTCATTGATCCTTTAGAAAATACAGCTTCAATCTCACCATCGATCCTTTAGAGAATACAGCATTACTCCCACCGTCGATCCTGTAGAGAATGCAGCATTACTCCCTTCATTGATCCTTCAGAGAATACAGCATTACTCCCAACATCGATCCTTTAGAGAATACAGCATTACTCCTTTCGTAAATCTTTTAGAGAATACAGCATTACTCCTACCATCGATCCTTTAGAGAATAAAGGATTACACCCATTGTCGATCCTTTAGAAAATACTGCTTCAATCCCACCATCGATCCTTTAGAGAATACAGCATTACTCGCACCATCGATCCTTTAGAGAATGCAGCATTAATCCTGTTGTCGATCCTTTAGAGAATACAGCATTACTCCTGTCTTCGATCCTTTAGCGAATACAGCATTTCTCCCATCATTAATCCTTTAGAGAATACAGCTTTACTCCCATCATTGATCATTTAGAGAATACAGCATTACTCCCATCACTGATCCTTTAGAGATTACAGGATTACTCCCAACATCGATCCTTTAGAGCCTACAGGATTACACCCGACATCGATCCTTCAGAGAATACAGCATTACTCCCATCATTGATCCTTTAGAAAATACAGCTTCAATCCCACCATCGATCCTTTAGAGAATACAGCATTACTCCCACCGTCGATCCTTTAGAGAATGCAGCATTACTCCCATCATTGTTCCTTCAGAGAATACAGCATTACTCCCGCCATCGATAGTGTAGAGAATACAGCATTACCCCTGTTATCGATCCTTTAGGGAATACAGCATTACTGCAGTCGTCGATCCTTTAGAGAATACAGCATTACTCCTGTCATTGATCCTGTGGAGAATACAGCATGACTCCCATCGTCGATCCTTCAGGGAATACAGCTTTACTCCCGCCATCGATAGTTTAGAGAATACAGCATTACTCCGGTCATTGACCCTTTAGAGAATACAGCATTACTCCTGTCATCGATCGTTTACAGAATACAGCTTTACTCCCGTCATTGATCCTTTAGAGAATACAGCATTACTCCCGCCTTCAATCTTTTAGAGAATACAGCATTTCTGCCACCCTCGAAGGTTTAGAGCCTACAGCATTACACCCGGCATTGATCCTTCAGAGAATACAGCTTTACACACATCATCGATCCTTAGAGAATACAGCAATACTCACCTCCTTGATCCTTCAGAGAATACAGCATTACTTCCGCCAGTGATAGTTTAGAGAATACAGCATTACTCCTGACAACGATCCTTTAGAGAATACAGCATTACTCCTGTCGTCGATCCTTTGGAGAATACAGCATTACTGCCACCCTCGATGGTTTAGAGCCTACAGGATTACACCCGACATCGATCCTTCAGTGAATACAGCTTTACACACATCATTGATCCTTAGAGAATACAGCAATACTCACCTCCTTGATCCTTCAGAGAATACAGCATTACTTCCGCCAGTGATAGTTTAGAGAATACAGCGTTACTCCCGCCATCGACAGTTTAGAGAGTACAGCATTGCTCCCGTTATCGATCCTTTAGAGAATACAGCATTACTGCAGTCGTTGATCCTTTAGATTACTCCTGTCATTGATCCTGTAGAGAATACAGCATGACTCCCATCGTCGATCCTTCAGGGAATACAGCTTTACTCCCGCCATTGATCGTTTAGAGAATACAGCATTACTCCAGTTATCGATCCATTAGAGAATACAGCATTACTCCATCCGTCGATAGTTTAGAGACTACAGCATTACTCCCAACATCGGTCCTGTGGATAATACAGCATTAATCCTGCCGTCGATCCTTTAGGGAATACAGCATTACTCCCATCATTGATCCTTTAGAGAATACAGCATTACTCCCATCATCGATCCTTTAGAGAATACAGCATTACTCCCGCCATTGATCCTTTATAGAATACAGCATTACTCCCAACGTCGATCTGTTAGGGAATGCAGCATTAATCCTGTTGTTGATCCTTTAGAGAATACAGCATTACTCCAACCATCGATCCTTTAGAGAATAAAGGATTACTCCCGCCATTGATCCTTTAGAAAATACAGTTTCAATCCCACCATCGATCCTTTAGAGAATACAGCATTACTCCCGCCATTGATCCTTTAGAAAATACAGCTTCAATCCCACCATCGATTCTTTAGAGAATACAGCATTACTCCCGGTTTCAATCTTTTAGAGAATACAGCATCACTGCCACCATCGATGGTTTAGAGCCGTCTTCATTACTCCCGACATCGATCCTTCAGTGAATACAGCTTTACACACATCATCGATCCTTAGCGAATACAGCAATACTCAACTCATTGATCCTTCAGAGAATACAGCATTAGTTCCGCCAGTGATAGTTAAGAGAATACAGCATTACTCCCATCATTGATCCTTTAGAGAAAACATCATTACTCCCATCATTGATCCTTTAGAGAATACAGCATTGCTCCTGTCATTGATCTTTCAGAGAATACAGCATTACTCCTGGCCTCGATAGTTTCGGGGCTACAGCATTACTCCCGTCATGGATCCTTTAGAGAATAAAGCACTACTCCCGTCCACAATCCTTTAGAGAGTACAACATTGCTCCCGTCGTTGATCCTTTAGAGAATTCATCATTACTTCCTTCGTCGATCCTTTAGAGAATACATCCTTACTCCCATCATTGACCCTTTAGAGAATTCAGCTTTACTCCCATCATTGATCCTTTAGAGAATTAAGCTTTACTCTCGTCGTCGATCCTTCAGTGATTACAGCATTAATCCTGTCATTGATATTTTAGAGAATACAACATTACTCCCAACATCGACCCTTTAGAAAATACAGCGTTACTCCCGTCATTGATCCTTTAGAGAATGCAGCATTACTCCCATCATTGATCCTTTAGAGAATAAAGCATTACTCCCAACATCGATCCTTTAGAGAATACAGCATTACTCCCGTCATTGATCCTTCAGAGGATACAGCATTAATCCCGTCGTCGATCCTTTAGAGAATACAGCATTACTCCTTTCGTCGATCGTTTAGAGAATACCGAATTACTCCTGTCATTGACCCATTAGAGAATGCAGCATTACTCCCATCATTGATCCTTTATAGAATACAGCATTACTCCCAACGTCGATCCTTTAGAGAATGCAGCAATAATCCCGTCGTCGTTCCTTTATAGAATATAGCAATACTCCTGATGTCGATCCTTTATAGAATACAGCATTACTCCCGCCGTCGATCCTTTAGAGAATACAGCATTACTCCCGTCATTGATCCTTCAGAGACTACAACATTACTCCCAACATCAATCCTTTAGAGAATACAGCATTACTCCCGCCATTGATCCTTTAGAAAATACAGCTTGAATCCCACCATCGATCCTTTAGAGAATACAGCATTACTCCCGCCTTCAATCTTTTAGAGAATACAGCATTACTGCCACCCTCGATGGTTTAGAGCCTACAGCATTACACCCGACATCGATCCTTCGGAGAATACAGCTTTACACACTTCATCGATCCTTAGGGAATACAGCAATACTCGCCTCATTGTTCCTTCAGAGAATACAGCATTACTTCTGCCAGTGATAGTTTAGAGAATACAGCATTACTCCCGTCGTCGATCCTTTAGAGAATTCATCATTACTCCCGTCGTCGATCCTTTAGAGAATACAGCATTACTCCCGTCGTCAATCCTTTGGAGAATACAGCGTTACTCCCATCATTGATCCTTTAGAGAATTCAGCTTTACTCCCATCATTGATCCTTTAGAGAATTCAGCATTACTCCCGTCGTCGAACCTTTAGAGAATACAGCATTACTCCCATCGTCGATCATTCAGGGAATACAGCGTTACTCCCGCCATCGATAGTTTAGGGAATACAGCATTACTCCTGTTATCGTTCCTTTAGAGTAAACAGCATTACTCCCTCCGTCGATAGTTTAGAGAATACAACAGTACTTCCGTCATTGATCATTTAGAGAATACAGCATTACTCCCGACATCGATCCTTTAGGGAATACAGCATTACTCCCATCACCAATAGTTCAGAGGCTACAGCATTACTCCCGTCATTGTCCCTATAGAGAATACAGCATAACTTGCGCCAGCGATAGTTTAGTGAATACAGCATTACTCCTGTCGTCGATCGTTTAGAGAATACAGCCTTACTCCCGTCATTGATCCTTTAGAGAGAAAAGCATTACTCCCGTCATTGATCCTTTAGAGAATACAGCATTACCCCCATCATTGTTCCTTTAGAGAATACAGCATTACTCACGCCAGCGATCTTTTAGAGAATACAGAATTTCTCCGGTCATTGATCCTTTAGAGAATACAGTATTAATCCTGTCGTCGATTCTTTAGAGAATACAGCATTATTGCCGTCATTGATCCTTTAGAGAATAAAGCATTACTCCCAACATCGACCCTTTAGAAAATACAGCGTTACTCCGGTCATTGATCCTTTACAGAATACAGCGTTACTCCCAACATCGATCCTTTAGAGAATACAGCATTACTCCCAACATCGACCCTTTAGAAAATACAGCATTACTCCCATCATAGATCCTTTACAGAATACAGCGTTACTCCCAACATCGATCCTTTAGAGAATACAGCATTAATCCCGTCGTCGATCCTTGAGAGAATACAGCATTATCCCCATCATTGATCCTTCAGAGAATACAGGATTACTCCCATCATTGATCCTTTAGAGAATGCAGCATTACTCCCATCATAGATCCTTTACAGAATACAGCGTTACTCCCAACATCAATCCTTTAGAGAATACAGCATTACTCCCGTCATCGATCGTTTACAGAATACAGCTTTACTCCCGCCATTGATCCTTTAGAGAATAGAGCATTACTCCCATCTTCGATACTTTAGAGAATACAGCATTACTCCCGTCATCGATTCTTTAGAGAATACAGCATTACTCCCGTCATTGATCCTTTAGAGAATACAGCATTGCTCCTGCCATCGATAATTTAGAGAATACAGCATTACTCCCGTCGTCGATTCTTTAGAGAATACAGCATTACTCCCGTCATTGATCCTTTAGAGAATACAGCATTACTCCCGTCATCGATCCTGTAGAGAATACAGCATTACTGCTGTCGTCTATCCTTTATAGAATACAGCATTACTGCTGTCGTCTATCCTTTAGAGAATACAGCATTACTCCCGTCATTGATCCTTTAGAGAATACAGCATTGCTCCTGCCATCGATAATTTAGAGAATACAGCATTACTCCCGTCGTCGATCCTTTTGAGAACACAGCATTATTCCCACCATCGATCCTTTAGAAAATACTGGATTACTCCCGTCGTTGATGTTTTAGAGAATACAGCATTACTCCCGCTGTTGATCCTTTAGAGAATATCGCGTTACTCCCATCATCGATCCTTTAGAGAATACAGGATTACTCCCATCATCGATCCTTTAGAGAATACAACATTACTCCCACCACCGATTGTTTAGAGAATACAGCATTACTCCCACCTTTGATCCCTTAGAGAATACAGCATTACTCCCTTCATTGATCCTTTAGAAAATAGAGCATTACCCCCATCTTCGATACTTTAGAGAATACAGCATTACTCCCATCGTTGATCCTTTGGAGAATACAGCATTACTCCCATCATTGATCCTTTAGAGAATACAGCAATACTCCCGCCATCGATCCTGTAGAGAATACAGCATTACTGCTGTCGTCTATCCTTTATAGAATACAGCATTACTCCAGCCATCAATCCTTTAGAGAACACAGCATTATTCCCACCGTCGATCCTTTAGAGCCTATTGTATTACTCATGCTCACAGAAGATCAGGGAAAGGTAGGGAACTGGAGATATGTCTCTAGCCTGGCAGATTTCACGACCATCTGAAGCCAGAATGTGGTGGTCTCAGAAGAAGCTCGTGATCGAATGCTATATTACAAGCAATATTCACTTTGCTGGATTTAAATGAGATGTTCTAATTGTATTGCTGGTAAATAGTAAATCTGGCAGCATCTGCAAATAGTGAAGCAGAAATGGAACATTTCAGATCTTTGGTAAAACGTTTCCTCTTCTGCCTGACCTGCTATCTGATTGCAGTGACCTCTGTGGGCATTTCCGATTTCCACCTCTAAATTTGTTCCTATACTTGCTGGATTCGAACTGAGACCAAAGTTTGCAATCCCCTTTGTTCAGGATCAGAATCAGGTTTAATATCACTGGCATATGTCGTGAATGTGTTGATCTTATGGCATCAATACACTGAAATACATGATAAATATAGAGAAAATAAATTGAATTTTTGTAAGTATATATTAGTCTATTAAATAGCTAAGTTAAAGGAAGTAGTGCAAAAAAACCAAATAACAAGTAATGAGGTCAAGTTCATGGGTTTAATGTCCATTTGCAAATACGATGGCAGAGGGGAAGAAGCTGTTCCTGAATCGCTGAGTGTGTGTCTTCAGGCTTCTGTACCTCCTACCTGATGGTAACAGTGAGAAGAGGGCAGGTCCTGGGTGATGGGGGTGTCCACTGCTTAACTAAAGAAAGAAAATCTTAACAGGCAATCTGACCATAATCATATGTGAGGGGAAGGATAATCTTATCCTAGTTGAGTTTTACAGGCAAATAGACAGCAAGAACTCAGTTCTGTTGCTTTCCAAATTACCATTTGTAACATCAAATGGAACTATACTAAGCACATTTATTTAATTTGAAGTTAGGTAACATTTTCATTACGTATGTAGCCATGACCCTGACCCTTTAGAATGACTGTATAAAAGTTCTCGTGAAGCAGTTTCCAGAGTTCATTTCTAAACTTCAACGTCTTTCCACTGCACAAAACCAAGTTTAGCAAATCATTGCTGGATCATGGGTAAACAACGTGTCAATAATGTCTATCACAGAGGCAGCAGACATTGCTGACGTATAAACTGAAAAACATGAAGTGATGGAGTAATTCCTGCTGCCTCTGTCCAGAGGAAAACATTAACAAGTGTTACCGTTTGATTTCTCTGTCACGTCTTCATGCAGAAAACTACACTTTACAAATTCAGCAAAGTTCTATGACATCTTTTTTGCCAGTAATCATTAATTCTATCACAAACATGAGAAAATCTGCCGATGCTGGAAACCCTAGGGTCTCGGCCCAAAATATCGACTGTAGTCTTTTCTATAGATGCTGCCTGGCCTGCTGAGTTCTTCCAGCGTTTTGTGATCTTTAGTTTTATACCATTTCAGTGAAAGGAATTGAGTTTCAGTTTATCTTTCATAACCTCAGGAAAGCCCAAGACCCTCTTATGCACTTCTGAAACACAGACATTGCTGTGATATTGGAAAGAATGTGTGCACAGGAAGATTCTACAAGCAGCAATTGGGATAAATAGCAAGATAATTTCTCTTAATGATGTTGATTAAGAGATAAACGTCAAATGTGATGCAGAACTTTGCTGGTCTTGTAAACTCTGCCTCCAGCATTGAGGACATCCTCAAAAGGTGATGCCCCAAAAAGGCGGCATCCATCACTAAGGACCCTCATCACCGAGGACATGTCCTCTTCTCATTGCTACCATCAGGGAGGATGTACAGGAGCCCAAAGGCACACACTCAATGACTCAGGGCCAGCTTCTTTCCCTCTGCCATCAGATTTCTGAACTGACAGTGAACCCATGAACACTACCTAACTGTTGTTTTTTTGAACTCCTTACCTAATTTAATTTTTATATATCTATTTTTGTGTAATTTATAGATTACTGTATTATTATTTATTTCAACCTACCACTGCTGCGAAACTCCAAATTTCACAATGTATTAAACCTGATTCTGATTGCTGAATAATTTTCTTACATCCATCTGAAAGGACAGCTGGGACATTGATAAAATCTGCTCCCAAAGCTGACACCACTTCCAGTGTAGAGCATTGGGGTTTAGACCCGACCAAGTGATCAGTGGATAGATACTTCATTGATCCCAAAGAAAATTAGTGTCACAGCAGCATTACAAGTTCACAGATTTACAAATAGTAGAAGAGAAGTAAGAAAGAATAAAAAATAAGTTGCCTCAAACAGTCCAACAGGAGGGGGTCATCACTTCCCCGGGTATAGATTGACTCATTATAGAGCCGAATGGCTGAGACTAAGAATGACCTCACATAACGCTCGCTGGAGCAGTGCAGTCATCTTAGTCTATTACTGAAAGTGCTCCTCTGTTCAGCCAAGGTGACATTCAGAGCGTGAGAAACATTGTCCAGAATTGCCAGGATTTTCTGGAGGGTCCTTTGTTCTACCACAGCCTCCAGTGTGTCCAGATTGACTCCTATAACAGAGCCAGCCTTTCTAATCAGTCTGTTGAGCCTGACGGCACCACCCGTGTTGATGCCATTGTCCCATCACACCATCACATAGAAGATTGTACCGGCAACAACAGAATGGTAGAACATATGAAGGAGAGGCCTGCATACTCCTAAGGATGTCAGTCTCTTCAGCAAGTAGAGGTGACTCTGGTCCTTCTTGTTCACAGCCTTGAGTTGGTGCTCCGCTCAAGTCTGTTGTCCAGGTACACCCCCAGGTCGTCACCATCCATAGTAACAGGGAGCAGTGCAGGCTTAGTCTTCCTAAAGTCCATCACCATCTCCTTTGTCTTACTGATGTTAAGCTGCAGATGATTCAGCTTGCACCATTTGACAAAATCCTCCACCAGGGCCCTGTGTTCATCCTCCTGTCCTCCCTGTATAACCCAATCATTGCTGAGTCATCAGAGAATTCCTGCAGATGACGTGACTGTGTTGTATCTCACACTGTTGTATCAGGTCTCAGGAGTGGAATTTGATCTGATGATCTTTTTATTCAGGGGCATGATTAAGTGTTAGTAAAGCCATGTTGTTTTTGATTGCATTGGTCTAGGAATGGGTTTATGCCATGCAAGAGAAGTTATAGTAAAATGGGCAATATCTAATCAGTATAGCAACATGCTGAGCAGGAGAATCTTTGTAGGTCAAATTGTAATGAGATTTATAAAGTAATGTACAAAAATGAACACTAGGCCAGAGCAAGATTGGTACGTGAGCTCTGAGACGTCCCACATCAGCCAATATGGAGGTCTCCTTTATCCTTGTGCTTTGGTCTTGTCCTCGCAGCTTGAGCCCCACCGATAAGGTTTGTCTCCAATTAAGTATGTTAACTTTGGCTGAGCTAATGGAGAAGTTAAGGGGGCTTCAGTTTCATGTTTCAAATGAAGTGCCAAGACTTTATTTTCCAGAATGATTGCCTGGTGCTCCTGCCATCATTCTAATTTGATAGACTCTGCCAGTGAGTTAGGACATACCAGCAGCTGGTGCTGAGACAAGGTTACCGGCTGGTAGTGTGATTCTCAGGGTGTGAGATCGACTGCTTGTGAGTGTCAATCTTACTTTATCTGATAGCAACACACACACAATGCTGGTGGAATGCAGCAGGCCAGGCAGCATCTATAGAGAGAAGCAGTGTCGACGTTTTGGGCTGAGAGCCTTTGTCAGGACTTTACTTTTTACTTTATCTGATGTTAGTTTTGTGTATTACTATACAATCTCATCAGAAACTATCTCCAAAGAATTCCTCTAATTACTTTGTCGTTGGCTTTGATTGGTCATTGGCTATTTTCCCATTACTGCTGTGTGTATCTCAAAACCATTCTTCAGCCAATGTGTTGAACAGCAACCTAGCAACATAACACTCATTCCTACTTACTGTGCTGAACGTCCAGTCCCCCCCGCAAGGTTTTTTTTGCTGTGCTTGGATCAACGACTTCCAGAATTTAAAACAGGTTGCCACAAGTGAACTAGGTTGTTGAATTTTAATCAGTTTATCTTGAGGGATGACTTTGCACTATTAGAAGGATTTGTGTTGTTTCCACTAATACAAGTTGTCTGAATGGTACGTGAAACGTCAGAGATCTGTTGTAGTTCAATCTTTACCTACCCACTGATGTGGCACATGATTGCATTTGCCACTCCAGTGGGAATCTTATCATTAATGAATGGCTAATCCCACTGATGACACGTCTTCATTTCTGTGCCCCACGTGTTCTCTGGGTCCCAGAGTGAAACTGTTAGTCCACATTGCACAAGCCACCGCACTAGTTACTGTGCTGACGGCTGTTCTTCAGTGCGAGTGGGAGGCTGGCCCTGAAGTACAGAGTAGGATTGTTATCTGGTTTCAACCTATCTCTTTATTTTATTTGATGATATGTTTATTCATTAAAGTCGGTTGCCAACTGCAGCCAAACATGCTTCTCATGTAAATTCACTTGATTTTGTAGGAATGAGTTTCTCACCTGCTGTAAAACTCTTAGGTGCTGTGGTACCTTGTACAGATTGATCTCTGTACAGATTGATTTATGATTCAGAATGATCTTTCAAAGAAAAGCAATAAAGATAAAGTTCAATTCACAAAAAATATCTCACAAACTGCAAATAGATACATGGCAAACAATCTTAACTGAAGGATTGACCAGAATATTGGGAGGGGCATCCAGCTCTTCTTCATAATAGTGCCAAGGGATTACTTGCGTACATCTGAGATGGCAACCTTAGTCTCAGTGGGAAAATGGTATCTCTGACCATGCAACTCACTTCAGTTCTGTACTGAAATATCAGAGCAGGTTATGTGTTCGCTTCTCTGAAGTGGAATGTGAACATAATTCCTTCCAGCTCTGTGGCAAGGTTGCTCCCCCATGGCAAAACAGAGGCCACATCTTGCCCTCCAGCGTGGTGCCACAGATTCACAGGCGACTAGTTTGAAAACAGTTCAGGGCCTTAGCTAAGTGAAGACCCCAATGCCATGTTATTGCTTGATCTGGGCAGCATTCCACTCTCCACTCACCACAGGGATTCCAGCTACCAGGAGCTCAACGAGGCCAAAGCCCTAAATGCTGAATTGTATCAGGAGAAGAGCTGGTACTCTTCTCTGCACCAAACAGAAATGTTCTCATCTGCATTGTCTACTCTCCCTTTGACCCAGTAGCACATCAACTGACTACCAGAAACTAGGCGAGGGACCATTACACTGAGAGCTAAGGCAACACCAGACAATGAATTGCCACAGCTGCTTATCCTGCTGGCTTCATGCTCCCTCTTTGCCTGGTAATTAATAATGAGCTGTCATTTCTCATCTTTTATACAGCTCAGGGAGAAGTGGAAATGATGCATATCAAAGTACTATGGAAACAGTTGCTGACATCAAGGCTGGCTAAGTAGATTTCTTACACTGTGCAATCAAATCCGGCCTCAGTTTGAAACATACTTCATTGACTACATTTCACTGCATCAACTGTTTGAAGAGCTCATCCTACCCCATTTATTCAATAAACAGATACACCTTCACTATTTCGTGTGGAAAGAATTCCACAGAGTCCCAGAAGTTATTTCTGAAGGCTGAAGCAATGATGGTATTTTTGTTCTTGTAGGCAGTACTGTAGAATTTTAGTTTGTATGGCTGTTTGTGAAAGGAAACCACAATTGATAGTGTGTGTGATCACATTACTCTAGTCTAACTATAGAGGGCGCTGGATGTCTTTAGTTTCTTAGATTTTGAATACTTTTTGCAAATGGAATCTTTTTGTACCTCAGAGAAGAGTTGGGAGCAGTGGAAAACAGAAAGGGAACAGAAGAGAGTGTGATGGGAAATTGGAAAGCTGACAGAGAAAAGATTGTGGACCAAGGAAGAAAACAGAAAAGGAAGAGAAAGTGAGAGGGATAAGAGAGAACACGAGGAAAACTGCAGATGCTGGAACTTCAAACAACACGCACAAAATGTTGGTGGAATGCAGCAGGCCAGGCAGCATCTATAAGGAGAAGCACTGTCGACATTTCGGGCCGAGACCCTTTGTCAAGATAAGAGAGAAATTGTAACAGGAGAAAAGGGGACAGAAGAGAAAAAGAAAATAAAAGGTCAGGACAGGAGAAGGAGAGCAGAGGAAAGGAATATTGTCTAATTGACAGAATGTAACATGATATAACCTAATGACTTAATGACCTTTATCAAGGGTTTTCATGATATTCATCCATGTTCATGTTGGAGTTATAGAATAATCCAATATGAAAACAAGCCCTTTGACCCAACTCTACCAATCATGGTGCCCACCAAGCTGATCCTATTTGCCTGAAACTCTTCCTAACTACATACTTAATCAAATTGCTTCTAAACGGTCTTATTAATTGTTCCACCACCTTATTTTAGCTTCTGCCCCCTTTCTTTCCAGTCCTGCAATGTTGACTGGTTATTCTCCTCTATAGATGCTGCCTGACTTACTGAGGCCCTCCAGCTTTTTGTGTATACGTTTCTCAGGATTTCCAGCATTTGCAGAATCTGTGTTTATGACTCACTGTACCTGCCTCAAGCACTTCCTCTGGCAGAGTATTCCACATATGCACCACTCTTCACATGAAGAACTTTCCCCTTAGTTCCCCTTTTTAAATCTTTCCCCTCAGTCCCCCTTTTAAATCTTTCACCTCTCACCTTAACCATATAACAATTACAGCATGGAAACAAGCCATCTCGGCCCTTCTAGTCTGTGCCGAAAGCTTACTCTCACCTAGTCCCACTGGCCCGCAGGCAGCCCATAACCCTCCATTCCTTTCCTGTCCATATACCTATCCAATTTCTTTTTTAAATGACAAAATCGAACCCGCCTCTACCACTTCTACTGAAAGCTCGTTCCACACAACTACCACTCTCTGAGTAAAGAAGTTCCCCTCGTGTTACCCCTAAACTTTTGCCACTTAACTCTCAACTCATGTCCTCTTGTTTGAATCTCCCCTACTCTCAATGGAAAAAGACTATCCACGTCAACTCTATCTATCCCCCTCATAATTTTAAATACCTCTATCAAGTCCCCCCTCAAACTTCTACGCTCCAAAGAATAAAGTTGTTCAACCTTTCTCTGTAACTTAGGTGCTGAAACCCAGGTAATATTCTAGTAAATCTCCTCTGTACTTTCTCTAATTTGTTGACATCTTTCTTATAATTTGGTGATGAGAACTGTACACAATACTCCATATTTGGCCTCACCAATGCCTTGTACAATTTTAACATTACATCCCAACTCCTATACTCAATACTCTTGATTTATAAAGGCCAGCATACCAAAAGCTTTCTTCACCACCCTATCCACATGAGATTCCACCTTCAGGGAACTATGCACCATTATTCCTAGATCACTCTGTTCTACTGCATTCTTCAATGCCCTACCATTTACCATGTATGTCCTATTTGGAATATTCCTACCAAAATGTAGCACCTCACACTTATCAGCATTAAACTTCATCTGCCATCATTCAGCCCACTCTTCTAACTGGGCTAAATCTCTCTGCAAGCTTTGAAAACTTACTTCATTATCCACAACGCCACCTATCTTAGTATCATCTGCATACTTACTAATCCAATTTACCACCTCCATCATCCAAATCATTAATGTATATGACAAACAATATTGGACCCAGTACAGATCCCTGAGGCACCCCACTAGTCACCGGCCTCCAACCTGACAAACAGTTATCCACCACTAATGTCTGGCATCTCCCATCCAGCCATCATCGAATCCATTTTACTACTTCAATATTAATACCTAACGATTGAACCTTCCTAACTAATCTTCCGTGTGGAACCTTGTCAAAGGCCTTACTGAAGTCCATATAGACAACATCCACTGCTTTACCCTCGTCAACTTTCCTCGTAACCTCTTCAAAAAATTCAATAAGATTTGTCAAACATGACCTTCCATGCACAAATCCATGTTGACTGTTCCTGATCAGACCCTGTCTATCCTGGTAATTATATATACCATCTCTAAGGATACTTTCCATTAATTTACCCATCACTGACATCAAACTGACAGGCCTATAATTGCTAGGTTTAGAACCCTTTTTAAACAATGGAACCACATGCGCAATACACCATCCCCGTTTCTAATGCCATTTGAAATATTTCTGTCCGAGCCCCTGCTATTTCCACACTAACTTCCCTCAAGGTCCTCAGGAATATCCTGTCTGGACCCGGAGTCTTATCAACTTTTATATTCTTTAAAAGCTCTAGTACTTCCTCCTCTTTAATCATCGTAGTTTCCATAACTTCCCTACTTGTTTTCCTTACCTTACACAATTCAATATCCTTCTCCTTAGTGAATACCGATGAAAAGAAATTGTTCAAAATTTCCCCCATCTCTTTTGGCTCCACACATAGCTGTCCACTCTGATTCTCTAAGGGACCAATTTTATCCCTCACTATCCTTTTACTATTAATATAACTGTAGAAACCCTTTGGATTTATTTTCACCTTACTTGCCAAAGCAACCTCGTACCTTCTTTTAGCTTTTCTAATTTCTGTCTTAAGATTCTTTTTACATTCTTTATATTCCTGGAGCACCTCATTTACTCCATGCAGCCTATACTTATTGTAGATCTCTCTCTTTTCCCAAACCAAGTTTCCAATATCCCTTGAAAACCCATGCCATTTATTTTTTAGTTCCATTTCGCTGTGCCTTTACCTGGTCTATACTTCTGTCATTTTATGTACTTCTGGAAGGTCACTCTTCAATCTCCTGCATTTCAAGGAATGAAGTCCACGTCCTCCCAATCTCCCCCTGGCAGCAGCCTCACAAATCTTCTCTTCACTCTTTTCAGTGTCAGTGCAGAGATGTCAAGGAAGTGTAAAACGAAAAGGTTATGTACAGAAAGTCTGGAACAGGTCAGATGACAAGGAACATGAGTACTGGCTACTAGTAAGATATTTTAAAGAAAGGAAGTGAGAAAGGGACATGGCATTGATAATGGTACAAGCACAAAACGTTGCAGGAGTTCGATAAGTCTGGAGGTTGTATAATCAATTAGAGTTTCGGACTGAGACCAGTGAGGGTCTGTGGTTTGTGTCACTGTCCACTGTAGTATGGAAAGGTGCCGTCAGGGAAGTCTCTTGATCAATGATGTCATATTGAGAAGCTACTCTGCTTGTGACCACAAGGAAGTGCAGAGTTTTGGACACAGCTGTCAACACAACACAGAATCCCATCTCCCCTCCATAAACTCTCCTCAGTTCCTCAGTAAAACAGCCGGCATAATCAACACGGAGACCCATCTCCCCCCATAGACTCTCCTCTGTTCCTCAGTAAAACAGCCGGCATAATCAACACGTAGACCCATCTCCCCTCCATAGACTCTCCTCTGTTCCTCAGTAAAACAGCCAGCATAATCAACACGGAGACCCATCTCCCCCCATAAACTCTCCTCAGTTCCTCAGTAAAACAGCCGGCATAATCAACACGTAGACCCATCTCCCCTCCATAGACTCTCCTCAGTAAAACAGCCGGCATAATCAACACGTAGACCCATCTCCCCTCCATAGACTCTCCTCAGTAAAACAGCCGGCATAATCAACACGGAGACCCATCTCCCCCCATAAACTCTCCTCAGTTCCTCAGTAAAACAGCCGGCATAATCAACACGTAGACCCATCTCCCCTCCATAGACTCTCCTCAGTTCCTCAGTAAAACAGCCGGCATAATCAACACGTAGACCCATCTCCCCTCCATAGACTCTCCTCAGTTCCTCAGTAAAACAGCCGGCATAATCAACACGTAGACCCATCTCCCCTCCATAGACTCTCCTCAGTTCCTCAGTAAAACAGCCGGCATAATCAACACGGAGACCCATCTCCCCTCCATAGACTCTCTCAGTTCCTCAGTAAAACAGCTGGCATAATCAACACGGAGACCCGTCTCCCCTCCATAGACTCTCCTCAGTTCCTCAGTAAAACAGCCGACATAATCAACACGGAGACCCATCTCCCCCCATAGACTCTCCTCAGTTCCTCAGTAAAACAGCCGACATAATCAACACGGAGACCCATCTCCCCTCCATAGACTCTCCTCAGTTCCTCAGTAAAACAGCCGGCATAATCAACATGGAGACCCATCTCCCCCCATAAACTCTCCTCAGTTCCTCAGTAAAACAGCCGGCATAATCAACATGGAAACCCATGTCCCCCCATAGACTCTCCTCAGTTCCTCAGACACCTCTTTCTCCCTTATCAGGGAGAGAGAGAGAGCCTGTGGTATGTCGAATACCGGGTGAAACACAAAGTCTTTGGGGTAACTGCAAGTCTACGTCTTTTTTGTTGCTTTGCTCACGTTTGAGTGCTCAGTGGCACTGCCGATGCTTTTTTTGCCGGTGGGGAGGGGGATTGTTGCTTTGCCGCTGTTTACACATGGGAGGGAGGGGAGCTGGGGGGGACTTCGGGTTTCTAACTGTCATTTAACTGTCATTCATTCTTTGGGGCACTCTGTTTTTGTGGATGGTTGTGAAGGAAAAGCATTTTAGGATGTATATTGTATACACTTCTCTGACATTAAATTCATCTTTGAACCTGCACTATACTTCTCCATAGTTGTAACACTATAGTCTGTTATTGTGCTACTTCAACGAACAGTGAACTATAAGAACAATTTGGACGACAAGCCTTTCATTGTATCTCAGTACATTTGACCAAAGTTAACCAACTCTAATTCCAATTCTTCATAAGAATTCCCAAGAAGCACCATTCCTTGTAATGACTCTCCAATGAAAACAACAATAATTTCATTTTCCCTTAAATTTCAGGGCAGTGAAATCCTGTCAACATTCATTAAGCCTCAGTATGAATCAAATGAGAAAATTACATCTCTGCCCAGGGAAACAATAATTGCTTACTACATGCCCCTGGTGTTTAGGGCAGCAGTGAATGTCCTCCATCTCTGACGGTGCTCAGGGCTTACTTCATCGTGTCAGTAGCTTCCTCTCGGTTTTCACTACTGTCAGCTATGCAAGTCCCTGGTGGAGACTCAGGAATACTGTCACACTCAGATGTGGAATGATTTGCCACTGTTGTTTCAGTAACAGTTTTGTTTTACCGGTCAGGGTTGCTAGTCCTGAGTTGAATCCCCAAACCTGGAGAACTGGTGTACCACTCTTAGTCTGTCCTGAATCCTTGACCTACCAAGAGCCAAAGCACAGAGGCCTGACTCCAGTCAGCAGAGCTCTCCACGTCACTTAGGTATGCAAGCCTCCAAAGCACAGGGTTAGGGCCCTCTCGGAGACAGGGGAACAATAGTAGAGGTTTATGGCTAACACCTCACAGTCAAAAGATAATGTGGCTATCAGACATAATGAAGCACTGATCTGATAGAAATAGATATGAGAAATTCTGAAAAGAATAGGTTACTTTTCTTATTAATGTTCTGAGCTCATTTATTGGGTAATAAGACAAATGGATTGGAAGCTCTGCTGAGAACTGTTTGGGATTCAATGGGCTGAATGGTCTCCTTTGTGTCCTAATAAGGTGGGTGAGATTATTTTTACCCAACAACACCTTCCCAAGAAAGCCTCAGCTATTTGAATATGACAGACAGTTAATCAATTATTCTGGTAGACCTAGATGAGCCACCCAAGTGGCTGAATAAAACATTTGTTCCCAACTACCTCCCATGTCTAATGCAGAGAGATTGTGAGGCAAAGGCATTGATGTGAAAGCTTGCCTGCTATTGAAGATAATTCAGTTCACATCATAGATTTTTTTAACACTTGTCTTAGCAGGTCGAGGCGAGTTGATGCAGTCTGGATAGATGTGCAACTATCATACACCAGGAATGCATTCAGTGAATCTTCAGGGTGATAACTGCATGCCAGTCAGATGAATGTTTCTGGAACTGATCTCATCCTGGCATTATGTTTCAAAGATGATGAGAGAGCATTCCTCCAGCTGGCCTGATTGGAAAGTTTTGGAGAAGGCTGCTTGGAGACACTACGATGTTTATACATTGGATGTATTCTACATCAGTTTTAACAAAGCTATTGACGCAGTCTCAGGTGGCTGATGCGTCAGTCAAGGAAAGGCAACACAAAGATGAAACTCCATAAATGTTGTAGCACTTTTCAATTCAATCATCTGTTGACTGCTACCTTTTGTCACTGAAGTGACTGGTCATTTGGTGTGCCTATATCAGATTTTCAGAACTTCTGTGCTTACAATCACAAATGCTGGATGAATGGGGTATGTTTTAATTCCCTTAACTTTAATTTTATCAAGAGCCTTGAAGGGCTTGGATTTTGAACAATAGGACAGGTGAGTGTTAGATCCAGATTCACCATTACTACACTTGCTTACATGAAGTTTGAGGTCTTCTTTTAGGAAGGTGACTTCGTATGAGAGATGAACATGACCCGTTGGAGGAACTCAGCAAGTAAGGCAGCATCTATGGAGGGGAATAAACAGTCAGTTTTCAGCTGAGGCCCTTCATCAGGGTTGGAAAGGAACGGGGGAGAAGCCAGAATAAGAAGGTGGGAGGAAGGACAAGGACATGAGCCCGAGCTGGCAGATGATTGGTGACATGTGGCTGTGGTAGCAAGTCTTGGTGAGCCGGAGAGCAGCAGAGATGGCAGACAGATGGAGCACTGCGAGAGGCTCTGCTGTCTCTGGCACTGAGGTTGGACCCTCGACTAGGAAGGCGAGGAGGGAAGAGAAGACAGCGGTAGTGATAGGGGACTCTATAGTCAGGGGGCAGATAGGAGATTTTGTGGGGAAGATCGGATGGTATGTTGCTTCCCTGGTGCCGGGGTCCGAGACATCTCAGATAGGGTGCAGGTTATTCTCGAGAGGGAGGGCAAGAATCCCGATGTTGTGGTCCCTGTAGGGACCAATGACATGCGTAGGATGAGTGAAGGGGTCCTGCGTAGGGAGTTCAGGGAGTTAGGTGCGAAGCTGAAGAGCAGGACCTCCAGGGTAACAATCTCAGGATTGTTATCTGTGCCACGTGCGAGTGAGGCAAGGAACAGAAAGATTATACAGATTAATACGTGGCTGAGAGGATGGTGCAAGAGGGAGGGCTTCAGGTTTTTAGATAATTGGGCTTTGTTCCAGGGAAGGTGGGATCTGTTCCGACGGGACAGTTTACACCTGAACTGGAGTGGTACTAACATCCTTGCAGGAAAGTTTGCTAGTGTTTCTTGGGGGGGGGGGGGGTTTAATCTAAATTTGCAGGGCGTGGGGATCCAAAACGTGAGAGAGGATAGTGAGAGGAAGAATAAAGGACAGGTGGGGACTACACGGTTCCGGAATATTAAGTGTGTAGTAGAGAAAGGTGAGGCGGAACAAGTGATAAGGAGGACACATGTACAGAGGCATGGTCTGACGGAACATGGAGTTAAGTGTGTTGAAAGAATAAGTAAATTTAGGGAGGACAACAAAATTCTAGGGGCGTATAGCCCGATGGGAGTTTGGGGAGCTGGGTTAAGCACAATAGGCAGAGATTCAAACAGAGAGAGGAGAAATGGGCTAAAAATTCTATATCTGAATGCACGAAGTGTCAGAAATAAGGCGGATGAGCTCAGGTGCGAATGGGTAACTATGATCTTGTTGGGATAATGGAGACATGGCTGCAGGGGGATCAGACCTGGGAAATGAATGTACAAGGGTATGTGAAGAGAAAGAAGATAGATAAGAACAATGTTGGGCCCTTGAAGAATGAATTGGGTGAAATTGTTATGGGAAACAGAGAAATGGCAGAAGAATTTAATAAGTACTTTAGATCTGTCTTCACAAAGGAAGACACAAGCAATCTCCCAGATGTATGGATGGGCCAAGGACATAGGGTAACAGAGGAAATGAAACAGATTGACATTAGGAAGGAAACGGTGATGAGTAGACTGATGGGAATGAAGGCTGACAAATCCGCAGGCCAGATGGTCTGCATCCTAGGGTACTAAAGGAGGTGGTCCTGGAAATTACGGATGCATTGGTAATCACTTTCCAATGTTCCTTAGATTCAGGATCAGTTCCTGAGGATTGGACAATGGCTAATGTTATCCCACTTTTTAAGAAAGGAGGGAGGGAGAAAACAGAGAACTATCAACCTGTCAGCTTGACATCAGTAGTGGGGAAGATGCTAGCGTCCATTATTAAAGATGAAAAAGTGGCATATCTAGATAGCCTTGATAGGATTGGGCCAAGCCAGCATGGATTTACCAAGGGTAAATCATGCTTGACTAATCTGTTGGGAGTTTTTCGAGGATGTAACCAGGAAGTTAGATGGGGGAGATCCAGTGGATGTAGTGTACCTCGATTTTCAGAAGGCATTTGATAAGGTCCCACATAGTAGATTGGTGGGTAAAATCAAAGCTCATGGCGTTGGGGGGAAGACATTGACATGGATAGAAAACTGGTTGGCAGATAGAAAGCAAAGGGTAGCGGTGAATGGGTGTTTCTCAGAATGGCAGGTGGTGACTAGTGGGGTGCCACAGGGCTTGGTATTGGGACCACAGCTGTTTACGATTTACGTCAATGATTTAGATGAAGGCATTGAGAATAACATCAGCAAGTTTGCTGATGATACTAAGCTGGGTGGCAGTGTGACATGTGATGAGGGTGTTAGGAGAATTCAGGGTGACTTGGATAGGCTGGGTGAGTGGGCAGATGACGTTTAATGTGAATAAGTGTGAGGTTATCCACTTTGGGAGTAAGAACAGGAAGGCAGATTATTATCTGAACGGTGTAAAGTTAGGTAATGAGAAATACAAAGAGATCTAGGAGTCCTTGTTCATCAGTCACTGAAGGTGAATGAGCAAGTGCAGCAGGCAGTGAAGAAGGCTAATGGAATGTTGGCCTTTATTACAAAGGGAATTGAGTACAAGAGCAAGGAAATCCTCTTGCATTTGCACAGAGCCCTGGTGAGACCACACCTGGAGTATTGTGTACAGTTTTGGTCTCCAGGGTTAAGGAAGGACATCCTGGCTGTAGAGGACATGCAGTGTAGATTCACGAGGTTAATTCCTGGGATGTCAGGACTGTCTTACGCAGAGAGGTTAGAGAGACTGGGCTTGTACACGCTGGAATTAAGGAGATTGAGGGGGGATCTGATTGCAACATTTAAGATTATTAAGGGATTGGACAAGATAGAGGCAGGAAATATGTTCCAGATGCTGGGAGAGTCCAGTACCAGAGGGCATGGTTTGAGAATAAGGGGTAGGTCATTTAGGACAGAGTTAAGGAAAAACTTCTTCTCCCAGAGAGTTGTGGGGGTCTAGAATGCACTGCCTCAGAAGACAGAGGATGCCAATTCTCTGGATGCTTTCAAGAAGGAGCTAGATAAGTATCTTATGGATAGGGGAATCAAGGGATATGGGGACAGCAGGAACTGGGTATTGATAGTAGATGATCAGCCATGATCTCAAAATGGCAGTGCAGGCTCGAAGGGCCGAATGGTCTACTTCTGCACCTATTGTCTATTGTCATATCCCATTCATTACTGAGTCCCATCATTAAATCCCAACTGCTCCCCAACCATAAAGGTGGCACTCCCTGCTTCCTCCTCCTACTGGAACCTCTGCACAGCCCAACCCAATGTTCCACCAAGATCTGCTCTCCCTTCCTCACAACTTTCCCCCACTGATCCCTCAATACAGTCCTTTCCTTTGGATATTTCCCATTTCCTCCAGCTTCAATAATACACCTCCTCCACTACTTCCCTTCTCCTCCAAGACACATAGCAGCTGTAATCCCCATGCATAGAAGCTTAAGGCTTGTGTCCAGTAGAGTCTGGGAGCTTGGGGGTCATCTAACAAAACCAGTGCAAGCCCCACTCCCACCACATGGCTACTTTAACATGTGTTTAGGCTCATTATGATGCCCAGCCTCTGCGTGTAAATGTCTATTCTGATTATGTGGTCCACGATGATGATGATTTCCAGAACAAGCTCACAACATCATCACACGAACAACTGACTGAAAAACGAAACCCTGTCAAAGCAAAGGAATTGCCAGCTCACAATGCTTTGTGATTTTTACTTCAACAAAAAAAAACCTGATTTATCAGGTTTGCTGAAATGATGAATTCATTCTGCTTGGTGCTGGATCCTCACTCAACATTTTAACCAGAATCATGTGTCGAATAAATTGCTGCTCTCACTGAATCTTTTGTCAGCTTTGTTTATGAGAGAGGACTGTGATTTCTTTCTCTTTTTGCTGTCAGGAGATAAACAATGTTTTGTGCTTCTGCAAACTGTGTGAATGGCAAATGCATTTAGAGTAAAGCAGTTTCTAGTGTCTGTACCAAAGGCCGGGCAGCTGGAAAAATCACAAAGAGCTGGCTCACGTGGGTCTGAATGACCAGGCTGTTCAGAAGGAGTGGAAAAATGACAACAGAATATTTCAACCTGAGATTTCAGCATTGCCTAAACTCTGCCAGACATTCTGTAGAGCAAGATTCTATCTGCTAGGCATGAACAGGTTAAAAAACTGTGTTTCAGGGACAGACTGTCAAGAGCTTCTCACCCACTCCAAGTGCAGGATGCGAAGAGGTGCGAGAAAACTTCATATATGGCCCACAGGAAGCAAAAGAATTCTCCTCCTTCAGTGAAAAGCTGGAGCTGTGTAAAACTCAAGCAACATTTTAGGTGAAACCTGTCTTGTGAACTGTTAAAACTGAGGCAAGTGTGGCAATTGACATTCCCCAGACCTACTGTACACTCTGAAGGTGGAGCAAGGCTTAGAAAGAAGAGTTTCTGCACTCCAACTCAAAAAAGAATTTTGTCCTATTCCCAAATCACATGAAAACTCAATGGTTCCTAACCCTGCTTCTACAGCCTTCAACCTTCCACCTGCCCAGGGGGAGGGGGTATCTGCAAATCCCTGATTCATGGAATTTCAGCCCCTTGTATCCCCACTTGAAGCATGTCCCAAGTGTAGTCTGCTCCAGCACTAAAGGAGTGGACCAGTATTGACAAGAACCTCCCAGGCTCCAAAAGCGATTGGTACAGAACATCTCATATGGCTAGGTTGTACTTGAAACATAAGGGACAGGTTCTGGGTGGGGAATTTTGGCATGATTCAAGGTGCTGAGATCCTATCACCAATCTCTCAGCTGCTACATATGTCCTGAGCCACAAGTTGGAGTCAGTAATGCACCTACTTGAAGACATCCACGAAACAACTTTTCTCACCGTTCCTGAGCTCAGGTCAAATGCTGCTTTTGAAGTCCAAAGGATGGCAAAGTTAATGGTAGATAGCCAATGCTTCTACACTCATTGAATCTGCCTGTGGCAGGACCTGGTGTTGATCGAGCTGCCTCTGTATGAATTTGTGTGATTCTCTGTAGCAATGTTGAAGATACAAGACTTTTCATATCCTTTCAACATGATTCCTATATTTGGCCACATGCCAGTCCATTGGATAAGGAGGGGTTCACTGCTGCTTGTTAAACCTGGAGCTGGGCTTCAGATTGAATGTTTTGGCCATTGAAAAGCACTGTACATTAAACAATGATGCATTTCTCCATTGTCAATCTGCCAGCAGTGATAGACTGGTTCATTGAGTTAAGACATTTGTCCCATTGCCCAATGGAAATGGCCTGTTTTCAAAACCTACATTTGTTAAGGTATCTGACACTAACAGTTGCAATCTGGAGCCAAAGCTGCTGCAAGCTTTGCTGCACTCCCTCAGTGAACACATATTTGCCCAGGAATTTGGGAAATTGATATGAGTTCAGAAGGTGGGATTTTCCATCAATGATCTCCAAATGAGCAGTTTGCAGCCCTGATATTTCTGGAACTTAGGAAGGCTGCCTAATTGCACCACTGTGATAAATCAACCTACTAACCCAAAGAGAACGTCTTTGGAATGTGGGAAGAAGCTGGAACTCCCAGAGGAAACACATGAGGCCACGGGGAAAATGTACAAGCTCCTTACAGACAGTGGCAATACAGTAATAGTCTGCAACACCACCCATTCAACAATAAATATTTCCCATATTTGAAGCCGCCTCTAACAGTGATGCCTATTCCCCAACAATTAATTAAGCAACTCCAACTAAATTCTGCCTCATTAAACTATTCTCCCTTATTTGCTGTAAATACTCTCCACTTGGCCTCTCTACAGGCCATCTAATTTTGTCAAGAACAGACTTGATTGACTGGAAAGCATAAAGCGAATCCTGTAGGATAATTAGCTTTCTTAACACCCATTAGAAACTGATGATGATACACTATTTATCTGTCTGAACAGCCTGGGAATTTTACATTGTTATTTTCATTCCTCCGGGAATGTTACATTGGCAGCCTTGACAGAGTCAAAATGTTTTTGAAAGAGATCGTATCTTTCATAACCTCAAGGTGTCTCAAAATGCCTCATTTAAAATCAAAGTCTTCTTACTGGGATTGAGGACAACTTGCCCATGTGGAACTGGAGAGATGAAATGAGTTGATAACTAATGCAGGAGTCTCCCACATCCTTTACAAGAGGCTGACAATGTGATTATCACCAGTTTTACCGAAGTACTGACTAGGGGTTTTGAGTAACTGATAACTAACCAGAATTCTGTGTCGAGTCATAACATGTCTTTATGTGAGACTGACAGATAATAAAATCTAAATGTAACAGCTGAATATAAAGTTCCTTTCCCAACATCTCACCTCCCTTTGTTACAAACTAATCCCTATGGATTATTCCTAGCAATTACCTGCCAGTAATCTGTAAGAAATATCTTCCCAGTGAGTAAGATAACAGAACACTGGAAGAATTCAGCAGGTCAAGCAGTATCTGTGCAGGCAAAAGGAGTCAGTTGACATTTCAGGTCTAGATTCTGCATCAGATCCTAATGCAATGTCTCAAACGGAACTCTTTTGGCTCCCCATTATTGATCCACTGAGTTTGTCCAGCATTGTTTTGGTTCTGGATTCCAGCATCTGCAGTCTTTTGAGTCTCTTCCAATTTCCCACGAACGACCAGTTCACCTCCCTGAAAGAAGCTCCTTTTTAGTGATCCACTGTCTCTGTTCCCAGAAAGGAAGCAAGAATGTTTGCATGAGAAACTAAGAGAGGAGTGGCAACTTTGGCCATCTGGGGAATTTGTGCATAAATATCCATAAGACCATAGGACATCTGGCCCATCAAGTCTGCTCCACCATTCAATCATGGCTGATTCTTTTTTTTCCTATCTCCTCCTCAACCCCAGTTCCCGGCCTTCTCCCTGTAACCTCATCCAATCAATCTCTGCCTTAAATACGCCCACCAACCTGGCCACCACAGCTGCATGTGGCAACAAATTCCACAAATTCACCACCCTTCGGCTAAAGAAATTTCTCTGCATCTCTGTTTTGAAATGGTGCCCCTCTATCCTGAGGCTGTGCCTTCTGGTCCTAAACTCTCTCACCATGAGAAACATCCTTTCCACATCTACTCTGTCTCGGCCTTTCAACATTCACAAGGTTTCAATGAGATCCCCTGTCATTCTTCTGAAGTCCAGCAAGTACAGACCCAGAGCCATCAAATGACCCTCTCCAATGCTAGCACATCCTTTCTAAGATGAGGGACCCAAAACTGTTCACAATATTCAAGGTGAGGCCTCACAAGTACCTTATAAAGCCTCAGCATTGCATTCTTGCTCTTGTATCCTAGACCTCTTGAAATGAATGCTAACATGGCATTTGCCTTCCTCACCACCAACTCAACCTGCAAGTTAACCTTCAGAGTGTTCTGCACAAGGACTCCCAAGTCCCTCTGCATCTCAGATTCCTGGATTTTCTCCCCATTTAGAAAACAGTCTGTGCATTTATCTCTATTACCAAAGCGCATAGCCGTGCATTTTCCAATATTGTATTTCATTTGCCACTTTCTTTCCCATTCTCCTAATCTGTCTAAATCCTTCTGCATCTTACCTGTTTCCTCAACACTACCTGCCCCTGCATCAATCTTTGTATCATCTGAAAACTTGGCAACAAAGCCATCTATTTCATCATCTAAATCATTTATATACAACATAAAAAGAAGTGGTCCCAACACCGACCCCCGTGGATAACCACTAGCAGTACCAGCCAGCATTTGGGGTTATCACTTTGAAACTCTTGATGCGACGTTAATAGAACATGAGATTCATCTCCAGTAGAATGATCACAAACAAAGAACATTCACTGAAAAAAGTGCACCAAACAGGCTTAAGATAGATTTTTCCACTGGTTTAGTGAATTGTGTTCCGATGATGATAGGGGGCCTTGCGGGAGAGTTTTTAAAGTGGAAAAGATGTAGTTCTGGGGCAGTTTTACTTTCTTGACCTCAGAAGTCCAGGCAGGTCTAGTGGTATGAACAAGCATCATAAACTGGGGTCTTCCTTGGTTATAGTGGTTACTGGACTTCTTCAGTGTCTTGTCATGCCTTTCTGTCTCCACAGAGCATTACAGAATCACCTTCCTGGCTGTGGATCTCATCGGCACGGTCTGCTGGAGTTGACTTTGCATGCTAGGACAGGCGTGTCCCTATTACACCGGGATAGGAAACCTGCTGGCTACCCTCACCTGCTTTAGCCCTCCTGTTGAAGTGATGTATGGGAATGTGGGCACATCGCATACAAACAGCTAGTCGGAGCCACAGGTGAGAGCTGAGTGTCCGGCGGGGACCAAAGGTGATGGAGCTGCCCTTGGATGGACATGACAAGCCCCTTGACCCGACATGCTACCCCTCCCGGACACCCCACACACCCCCGTTTAGCAAATACCATAGGAATAAGTGCTTTGTACACTCTCTGTGGTAAAGAGTGACCACAGATAGTTTGTTCTTTTTGATTTGCAGATGACCTCCCAAACTGTAGGAGCAAGTTGAATTTCTGCTGGCTCCAACATATTCCCATCACCAGTAACATCATCTGCTCTCCTCCCTTTCTGCATTTTCAAATCTGGTTCCGGTAAGATGGTGGCACGTTTGATTAAAACAGCTTCTATGGGATCAAGAAAGGGTGCTATTGCCCCTTATAAATGTATTTTTTATGATCACAGGATCAATAACTTAAAAGCACTGCCGATCCACCCCATCTACAAGTTGCCCATTGGCAGAGAAAATGAAGGATCTGCGCATTGTGCTACTGCCTGCATCGAAGGAAGCATACAGTCTAATAGCGAGTGACTGTCTTGGTCCCTTTTCTTGTGAGCACAAGGCCCTTTTGGACATTATTAACATGGACTGCTGCAAACTCAATTCACTGATCTATTGTCAGGGAGCTGGGACAGATGGCAGGGGAGCAAGGACTGGGCCCCAAGCTGTTGTGTCACCAGGAGAGCCGGTGCCACACTGGTGTCTGGTGTGGCTCAGTGTCTGGGCTGGAGTTGGCACGGCCCACGGCAGAAGACAAGCTGTGTTGTGGTTGACTGCAGATTTCTGTGGCATTCACAGGTCAGGCGCTGAACTATTTTTTTTACGCGGCTGTACCTTACTGATATCTTTATCTGCTTGCTATTTTGTATGTGCTGTGTGACTGTTGCTACTGTGTTTAGCATCTTCACCCTGGACTAACACTGTTTCATTTGGCTGTATTCATGGGTATTCATGTATGGTTGAATGACAATTAAACTTGAATCAAACTGAATTAAATTTTGCAAGGACCTCCCATTTCTTGACTCCCTGATCTACCCATCAATTCTGATACCATGGCAGCTTCCCATGCAACACTTACCCAGTCACCTTGTGCCTTCCCACCATCCAGGGAACAAAACCTTTCCAGATGAAGCAGTGATTCACTTGCAGTTTTTCCAATCTAGTCTACTGCACAGTGTTCACAATGGGGCTGCTGTCATAGGGAAGAAAGCAAATGCGGGTCACTTTGCAAATTAGCTGTCTTCAGCTTGCAAGGGCAATCCTGACCTTCATATTGCCTGTCCGTTTTAATTCTCAATCCTACTCTCATTCTAACCTTTCGACTTACAGCACAGTGAGAGCCAACGTAAACAAGGTGAAACACCTTCTCTGGCAACACAAGTGAATCTGCAGATGCTGGAAATAAATAAAAAAATAAAAACACAAAATGCTGGCAGAACTCAGCAGGCCAGACAGCATCCTGATGAAGGGTTTCGGCCTGAAACGTTGTCACTACCTCCTCCCACAGATGCTGTCTGGCCTGCTGAGTTCTGCCAGCATTTTGTGTTTTTTTTTTGGAAACATCTCTTTTGTCTAGGCAACTCACAAACCTCTGGAATGAAAACTGAGTTTCCTTCATGTAAACTGCTCTCTCATACAAACAAACTCTATGATTTCTTTGTGATTTTCCTCCATAGATGCTGCCTGACCTGCTGAGTCCTCCAGCATTTTTTATATGTTGGTTCAAATTTCCAGCACATGTAGTCTTTCTTGTATTTTTATAGCTTCTTTGTGGGAGCACAGATTTGAGGAGTAGAAAATGCATAGCAAATTTTCATTGGGTCACACAGGAGTGAAATAAGCAACTTTTAGTTTGGCCATGTTAACCACGGACTTGCAAATCATGCAGTCATTCCTTATAAGTTTACAGCCTGATGATACAAGTCACAGGTTAATTCCATTGGGGATCATTGACCTGTTAGGATACGCTAATACTGAGGAAGAGCTGGGACAATTGATAGGCAGAAACATGCCAATATCCCACATATAGTTAAAACTGCCAGGTTGTATGCAATAAAGGCATTTTAGTTAACACTTAGATGAGCTGCAAGGTTATACTAACCAGTAAAACATCTGGAATGTCCTCTTAAGTTCACTTGAAATGAAAAGCAACAAACTACAATTTAGATTAGCAAAACTTCAAGCAAAAAAGATGACTATTATTTATTCTTTAGAGGAGGTTCAGGAGGTAGGATGGGTGTAGTTGATACTTCATGGAAAAAGAACACAGTTTATGGCTTTTTTGTTGAAAGCAGAACCAAGTGATTCAAGTTTGAGGGGTCAAAGTCAAGACCCTTACTCAAAGAAGAGTCAAGCTGTCATGTGTGGAGTCAAAGTAACAATGGAACAACAGATTCTTAATACTTCATTGATCCCAGGCCCCTGTAATTTCTGTGCCTGGACAAGTCCACATTCTGTATATATATATAAATCAGACTGTACTTAAACTTTATGCTCCTAATCATTGGACATTCAGTGGTAAGAGTGGCGAGTCTCTCAGGGCTTCCACAACGGGCTTCTCGTGTGCTTTGCCACTGTGGCCATTTATGGCTCTAGTCAGAAGACCATTCAGGGGTATAGATAGCTGTGATGATTGTCTACCCAGCTCTCCTCCAAGGTTTTATCCTGGCTGGGTGCCCCTGGAGAGGGAGCAGGTAGTGTTTCCACCACCAGTAGGCACTGCAAGGCTGGGTCAAATTCTTCTCACAGATGGCAACATTTTAATTTGTATTGCGCTAATGTTATAAATTAAATTACTTCAAAATGAAAAGAAAGACAGAAGCTAAAAATGAGTTTTTCAAGACTATTCCTGGAGAGAGAGAGTGTAGAACCACTCAAGACTAAAGGAGGGAATAAAGAAGTCAGAGGATGTGAGTGAGGAATTTTATATTGGTATTCACCAGGGAGAAGGGCATGGAGGACAGAGAGATCAGTGAGGGGAGTACTTACATGCTCAGGTGTTTTGAGATCAAAGGGGAAGTGATAGTGGACTTCTTGAAAAAAGGTGGATAAGCCCCACAAGGCCTGATGGAATTTATCGTCCGTTAGTGCCTTGACTGAGATCTTTGCATCCTTTCCAGCTATGGGCAATTTCCCAGAGGACTGAAAAATAACCATTACTGCCCCTTTGTTTGAATAGAGGAATTGGATCATCCGGGAAATACGTGTGTGAGTCTCATGTTAGTGTGGGGATTCTTAGGGGTAAGATTTATATACATTTGCAAAGCCACGGCCTGATCAGAGACAGTGATTAGAGCATGCCTTTATGTGGGTCACGTCATGTCTTACAAACTTTTGAGGTTTTTGAGGAGGTAACAAAGCTGATTGATGAGGACAGGGTACTGGATGTTACCTGATGCCATAGGAAATTCGGTCTTTGACAAAGCCCCACATAGGATGCTGTGTGCAGAAGGGTTGAGCACCTGGGACCCAGGGTAGCTAGTTTGGTGGAAAGAGTCAGAGGGTGGTTATTGAGGGCTGATTTCAAAGGACTTTGACCAGTGTCACAGGCATTGATGTTAGCTCCCCTGTTGTTACATATTTTAACGATTTGTATAATAAAGTAGGTGATATGATCAATAAATTTGTGGATGTTGCCAGAACTGGTGGTATATAATGAATAGCTTAGGTTATAGTAGGATCTAGGGTTACCTTGGGTTACAGCAGGATCTAGAGAAATTGTGAAAGTGGGCAGTGTATTGTCAGATGGAACTTAACTCAGACAATGGAAGGTGATCCCAGTTGGAAAGAAATCGGAGTCCTCGGGCTTATCATAGAAGTGGATGTGGTGCCTGTCAAGTGGGCAGCGATGCCTTTGGGTGTCAAGCCTCTCGAGTGTCGTTGAAGCTGTGTTGGTCAGGGCAAGCGGAGAGATCTCCATCACTCTCCTGTAGACAGCGGACAGGCTTTGGAAGTGAGGAAGCAAGTCACTTGCTGCAGGATTGCTGCCCTTGGACCTGTTCTTCTTGTCACATTGTGTACACAGTACAGTTTCTGGTCAATGGTGACTTCCAGGATATTAATAGGGAGGGATTTAGTATGGTTATGTCATCAAATGTCAAGGGACAAAAGCTGAGTTTTCTCTTTATCTCTTCATATTATCATTGCCTAGTTTTTGTAAGGCATAGATGTTACTTGCTACCTGTCTGCCCAGGCCTGGATATTGTCCAGGCCTTGCTGCAGCTGGATGTGAACTGTGCCATTACTTGGGGATTTGAATGCTGCCAAGCATTGTGCAAAGGCCAGCAAACATTCAGACATTATGATAGAAGAAAGGTCATTGTAAAGCAGCTGAAGATGGTTCATCCTAAAACACTACCCTGAGGAACTGGTGTGGTGATGAAGAAACATTTCAAATGGCACTGAGAGTGCTGAGCTTCTGCATTTGAAGTACACAGAACCCCTCCATAAATGGCACTTCCCAAACATCCCACCCATGTGCATCAGCAAACACTACATGCCACCTGAAGGCACCATCAGTCCCCTCAGCACAGACAGGCAGTGGAAGGAATTTATCATCAGTTACAAAGGGCTGTTAAAGAAGAAAACAGAGAAGAGGGGTTGGAGGTCAAGGTGCTAATGAAGGCGTAAAACTTTGCCCCCTGTTACTAGATTATCCTGTTCTGGAGCAAACTGCATCAGCTAAGAAAAGTATATGTGCGTTGTAAGTATTACTCGGCAAGGTAAATTCTCAAAGTGTGAGCCAACCTTAATTATATTTTAATCTTCCTTTGGCACAGTATGTCTTTTTCATTCATCAGGGCATGAATTTTCGAGTCAAAAAATTAACTCATGCATGAATTGTAGATGTTTAAATCTAAGCTTGCATTTTTCTTATATTTAACTCATGAAACTTTTTTAAAAGCTTTGGCTAGTATCTAAATGGTGTATATTTTATCAGAATAAAGAACTTTTTACATGAAATGTGTAATTTATGTACAACAGGGATAAAAGAAAGTTAAAGAATAACATCATTCTCTGCTCTTAGCCTTCACATTGAAGAGTGAGAATGTTCTCGTGACATTTTTTTTTGCTCTAACTTTGGCTGATTGTTTCATTCATCTTAATGTTTAATTATCAAGTTTGGAAGAAGGAAATGTTTCTATTATTAGTCTATTTCATGTAAACCATTTGGAGGAGCATTGGGTCAATGTGGATCTGCAGTCTGAGAGGGAGGAACTAAGATCAGATGTATTGATACAAGAGTTAAGTAAAGGAACTAGATAAGCGTTAGGGAGGACCTGGCCAAAGTTAATTGGAAGGAGATCCAAGCAGGGATGATGGTAGACCAGTAAAGGCAGGAGTGACCAGGAGTAATTCAGAAGGCACAGGATTATTTCATCCCAAAGAAAAAAGCATTTAAACAGAGGATGAGACAGCAATGGCTGACAAAGTTAAGTCTTAGTCTGACCACCTGGGGACACAAGAATCCTCCAGGCTTCAACGATTCTCCTCCCCTGATTATTAGTTGATTATTTTCATCCGTATCTTGTTTTAGTTAGCAATGCAGCTGTGCCTTGTTTTGTTTGCCTATTTAAGTTAATAGAAACATAGAAAACCTACAGCACAATACAGGCCTTTCAGCCCACAAAGTTGTGTCAAATATGTCCCTACCTCAGAAATTACTGGGCTTACCTATAGCCCTCTATTTTGCTATGCTCTATGTACCTATCTAAAAGCCTCTTAAAAGACCCTATCGTATTCGCTTCCACCATCTTTGCTGGCAGTCCATTCCACGCACTCACCACTTTCTGAGTAAAAAACTTACCGCTGACATTTCCTCTGTACCTACTCCCCAGCACCTTAAACCTGTGTCCTCTTGTGGCAACCATTTCAGCCCTGGGAAAAAAGCCTCTGACTATCTACACGATCATTCTTCTCATCATCTTGTACACCTCTATCAGGTCACCCCTCATCCTCTGTCGCTCCAAGGAGAAAAGGCTGAGTTCACTCAACCTATTCTCATAAGGCATGCTCCCCAAACCAGGCAACATCCCTGTAAATCTCCTCTGCACCCTTTCTATGGCTTCCATAGAACGAACTCTGGTTTGTTCATCTTTGCTCAGTCTTGAGCCTACCTAACTTGTGTGTAGTTATCCTTGAGTCCTAGCCAGAGTTTTTCTACAAGTAAAGTTTCTTTGTCCATCTCCTTTCTCATCTCTTGTCTTGTCTGTACTTGGATCCATCTGTTCTAAGCCTCTCCTGATGGTCACTGGTTGAAGATGTGGAGCTTCACCATAACTCTGGATCAAGCCCAGCCCGACACCGTGACTGAGCCAAAACATGGACCTAGTGGAGTATGAGCATCTCTGATTGGTCATGGCGAGTGGGCATGAACCGATGCTCCATCAGACCTTAACACCTTGCAAATGCTCACAGATAACATCCGGCTGAGCCAGCAAACCCCTGCTGCCATCCCAAATCCCTAAGTCTTCAGCCAACATAGAAGTGTCACCTGCTTGTCCTGTTCAGGTTCCATGGTGGTGCTGGCAAACCAGGGACAGGTAGAGGGTTTCTCTCCCTGTTATCTCTGGCTTTTGAGCTGCAGCCCGCCAAGTTTTTCCTCTGTGTCCCCCTTCTGGCAAAGCTCTCGTATAGGCATTGGTGCTCTGGTGAAAATAATTCTCCAAGATCTGCAGATATATCCCTCTTCACCAGGGAGATGAAGAGGGTGTTTGACCACCCAGTCAGTGGACAAAAGACAGCCAATCGACTTCTTCAACTTCGTCAGGTTACCTGTAGCTTCACTGGGCAATTGAGTTTTGGACCTGGTGGTAGAGAGAAGTTGGATCACTGAAGCCCTTGTAGCCATGTTCCACTGTGGGTTATTGGGTGAAATTAAAGATGGGGCAGCCAGAGACCCAGTTGAAGTTCTTGAGACTCTCATTGATACCTCCATCTAGGTCTATAGCCGACTCCAGGAAAGGAGAAGAGAGTGCTGCAGTGAGATCTCTGGGCTTCAGCCTCTGAGCCACACCAATATCATCACCCTCAGAGCTGTCACGTACTCTCCCCAGCTCCCCTCAATGTCCTCCCAAGGAGCCAGTGCATTTGAGCAGAAACGGACTTTTCCCAGCCTCACGGCACTGGGAAAGGAAGGGGAAATGTTGCCTCTACTGTGGTGAGCTGAGCCATTTCTTTTTTGCCTGTTTTTAGTTGTGGAAAAACGTCCATAGCCATGCAGGGAAGGGAAGTCTGTGATAGACTCCCCCATTCCTCCCAGGTCTGTTACAGCCAACATCATGCTATCTTCTGGGGAAAACAACAATATGCCCTTGGAGCCTTTGTGGACTCTGGCACATCAGTCAATTTCACGGTCATTGGCTTAGCGAGACTTTTCCATGCTCCCATGGCCACTCTTGACCAATCAGTCATGGCCATAGCTTTGGACCAATGAACTCTGGGCCCTGGGAGGATCTGCCCTCACACTGCTCCCATCTTTCCACATATAGAGTAGCATATGGAGACACTCCAGTTTCACCATATTCATTCTTCTGAGTTCCTGTTGTTCTTAGTACACCCCGGATAGTCCTGCACAACCTGCAAATTAACTGGTCCATCGGTCCACTCCACTGCTGACTGTGGACGAGTCAGAGGAGAGAGACAAGTACAAGAAGAGTTAAGCAGGTGTGGACATGGCTCAGATTAACAAGGTGGTTGGGAAAATGGGATCATCTGGTGAGAAATTGGCTACTGGAATGAAGTTTAAATGGATGAAACTGGACAACATGGAATTAATGGAATGCTTCTTCAATGGCCACTGACGTGAATGAGGATACATGAAGCACACATGGGCACTCTGGCAACAATGAGACCATTACCCACAGTCACAGGAAAACAACTGGTTAACCAACGATCAAACATTGCCAACAGAGGATTGCTATCACATCTTGAGTTGGAGACATACAGTCACGATGCCCACAGCAACATCACTGCAAAGCCAAGCCAATCGGGAAATACAAGTTCAAACCCCACCTCCACAACTCACAGATGGTGCAAACAGAATATGCAAGTTCGAACCTCACCTTGGGGCATATCAACACTGGCTGCTGCAATCAGAGAGAAGATCATGGATAAACTGGCGACTGACAATCAATGAACTAGGGTCCCCGGACTGAGTGATAAAATTCCATCAGACAGCTTGCTAGAAGCAGCCAATGAAGCACTACTCACAATTGTAACCTCCAACGTAACTGAGACCAATAACCTGATATATACATTGGCAGCAGTCCTAGAAATGCTGGGCTACAAAATGAAATACAGTAGAAGGTACTGTTATAACTCCTCCTGGAGATGATGATTGGAAGCTAAGATGAGAACCACAAGGGTGGAGCTCAGCAGATTAACTGAGCTGCAGAAAAGTGGGAAGACCAAAGACTCATCTCGGCTACTGAGGAAGTTCAGAGGGATGTCCATAGCTGAAGCCCTGCAAACTGCCGAGCAACGGTCGACAGCTCTGGCTACCAGACTACAGAGAGGCACTAAGCACACAGAGGCCAATCAGATATATGCGCTCTTCTCCAAAGAACTAGGAAAAGTATTTGCGCAGTTCCAGTGCAACAATGTGCCAGTACAGAGACTGAGGAGTACTGGAAGAGTATGTGGGAGAAAGAAGCTTCACATAACACCAGAGCCCAATGGCTGAGAGACCTACAAGCAAGCCTCTGCAATCTCCCAGAGGAAGGACCAGTCACCAGCACAGCAGCAGATGTCCAGTAGCAAGTATGAAGAAATGGACATCAGGGCCTGACACGATCCACACCTGTTGGCTGAACAAACTAACAGCATTAGATACATGCTGGGAGCTCAAATGCACCAGCTGCTTGAAGCGGGCTCCCACCTTGATGGCTGACTCAGTGAAGGACAGTATTCACATGAAGGATCCTCTCAAAGCAGCAACACCATCAAACTACCAGCCTGTAACCTGCCTGACAACAACTTGGAAGCTCCTGTCAGGCGTTATAGCCACCAAGCTGAAGGAACATGTGTGTAAATTCCTGAGCCCTGCTCAGAAGTGGCTTTGGTAATGGAACCAGAGGCTCCAAGCACCAACTACTGATAGATAAAGCAGTCCTGCGAGACTCCAAAGCTAGGCACAGCCTGGATCGACTACCAGAAAGCATATGACTCAATGCCCCACACATGGATCCTGGAACGCCTGTCTCTGTACAGGTCAACAAGACACTAAGGATCTTTATTAAGAACTCAATGGGTCGTTGGAGGACAATGCTAGAAGTTAACTCAAAGCCAACAGCACAGGTGACCATTAGATGTGGAATATACTGGGGAGATGCCCTATCCCCACTGCTGTTCTGCAAAGGCTTGAACCCCCTCAGCCAGATCATCTCAAAGAGTGGATATGGGTACAGGTTTAAGAGTGGAGTGACCATCCACCACTCACTGTACATGGATGACATCAAGCTGTAGGCCAGAAATGAAAGAGATAATGACTCACTAATCCACCTGACAAGTTTGTACAGCGGAGACATCAGTTTGTCATTTGGACTGGAAATAGTGAAAAGAGGCAAACTGAAGGAGTTGAACTACCTGAAGGCCACATACCAGATGTACAGGACATCTACAAATACCTGGGGATCCTGCAGACTCATTGAAACCACAATGAGGACACGAGGCATGCTGCGACATCCAAGTATCTCCAAAGAGCGAGACAGGTCCTAAAATTCCAGCTGAATGGGAAGAACAAGATCAAAGCCATCAACACATTCAGCCTTCCAGTCATCAGATACTCTGTCACAATAGTGTGCAGGCCAAGGAACAAACTGGAAGCTGCTGACATCAAGACCCAGAAACTACTAAGAATACATGGAGAATTCCGTCCACAGTCCAATGTTGAGCAACTGTTCACCCGCTGGAATAAAGGAGAATGGGGACTTGGATGTGTCAAGGCCACAGTCCTGGAAGAAATGCAAAACATCCATGAGCATGTCAGGAAGGTAGCCCCTAAGGATGACCTGCTAGAATACCTCAGACAGCAGACAGGGGACATGGAAATGGAAGTGGGTGAAGCAGAGCCAGAGGACCGGAGGCCATGGCAGGACAAGCCACTGCACAGGATGTACCATCACCAGATATCAGAGGTGGCTGACATAAGGAAGTCCTACCAATGGCTGGAAATGGCAGGGCTGAGGGACAGCACAGAGGCACTGCTCATGGCTGCACGAGAGCAATAGAAGCAGGGGTCTATCACATCAGACAAGACCCAGGATGCAGACTGAGCAAGGAATCTGCTGAAACCATCCAGCACATAGTAGCATGGTGCAAGATGCAGGCAGGGATGGCATATATTGAAGGGCACAACCAAGTTGCAGGAATCTGTGCTGAATATGGACTGGACACTCCCAAGTCCAAATGGGAATCACCCGAGAAGGTCATGGAAAATGACAGAGCTAAGATCCTGTGGGACTTCCAAATACAGACTGATAAGCAGGTACTGGACAACCAACCAGACATAGTAGTGTTGGACAAGGAACAGAAGAAAGTAACAGTAATAGATGTGGCAATCTTGAATGACAGTAACATCAGGAAGAATGAATACGAGAAGCTGGAGAAATACCAGAGCTTGAAAGAACAGAGAGAAAGGATGTGGCAGGTTAAAGCCAGAGGGATCCCGGTGGTGACAGGGGCACTTAGAGCAGTGACACCTGGACTGGGAGAGTGGCTCCGACAACAACTGGGATCTCGGTCCAGAAGACTGCTCTACTAGGAACAGCAAGGACACTGCGCCAAACTCTCAAGCTCCCAGGCCTCTGGCAGAGGACCCGAGATCGAGGGAAAAATACACATACACACCACCCATAAGGGTGAGAAAAAATACACATATATGTAAAATAGTTAGGTTAAAATGAGTAGTGCAAAATAACAGAAATAAAAAAAAGTAGTGAGGTGGTGCTCACGGGTTCAATGTCAATTTAGGAATCAGATGGCAGAGGGGAAGAAGCTGTTCCTGAATCATTGAGTGTGTGCCTTCAGGCTTCTGTACCTCCCTCCTGACAGTAGCAATGTGAAGAAGGCGTGTCCTGCTGTGACGATCCTGAACGGTGGACGCTTCCTTCCTAAGGCACCACTCCTTGAAGCTGTCTTCAGTGGAGGCTGGTACCCATGATGGAGCTGACTAACTTTACAAGTTTCTGCAATTTATTTCGATCTTGTGCGGTAGCTCCTCCCCCCCCCCCCCCCCCCGCATACCAGATGCTGATGCAGCCAGTCAGAATGCTTTGCACAGTACATTTGTAGATGTTTTTGAATGTTTTAGTGACAAAGCAAATCTCCTTAAACTCCTAATGAAATTTAGCCACTGTCTTGCCTTCTTTGTAGTTGCATCAATATGTTGCACCCAGGAAATTGAAACTGCTCACTCTCCCCACTTGTGATCCCTCTATGAGGATTGGTTTGTGTTCCGTCATTTTACCCTTCCTGGAGTCCACAATAAGAAAGGAGCTACAACACTCCTGCCTCATCAAACCTATGGCTACACAATTGAATTGCTACCTGGATTCTGCTCACGGCGTTCATCTCTCCTCCTGTCAGCTTCCGGAAGGATGGCCATGGAGTGGTACATTGATAACTCCCTAGTATCCAGTTTCATCAGCCCTACCACACCCCCTGCTGCTGCGGGCTTCTTCTTCGAGGCAGGAAAGGATGATGGACTGCGACCGCGTATAGATAATTGAGATCATAGTGGAGAGCTGCTACTCCTTGCTACTGGTGACCCTGACTTTCAGTTTGCTGCAAGTGGCAACCATCTTTGCTAATCTGAATCTCCTCAATAAATGCAAGCTGGTCTGCATTCTAGAGGGAGATGAATGGAAGACTACGCTCACTGCTCACTATGAATATCTCATGAAGCCGTTCAGTTCAGTCAATGCCCTGTGGTCTTCCAGATGCTTATCAAATTCATTCTCCAAGAGATGCTGCATTAATTTGTCTTCATGTACCTGGATGATATACTCATTTTCTCCAAGACCTGCCATGAACACGTCCAATACATTTTGGTGCTTAATTCAGAACCAACTCTTCAGCAAGCTGGAGAAGAGTGAGCTCCATGTCTCTACGGTCTCCTTCCTTGGGTCAAAGTATGCACCTCAGCAAGACCAGGCTGTCCGAGATTGGCCACAACCCACCACTATCAAGCAGCTCCAGCTGATTTCTGGGAGTTGCAAACTTTTACAAAAAGGTTCATCATTGCCTACCACTCTGACTAATTTTTCCAGAACCAACATTTCCCAAATCTCCAATCCAGTTCCACGTAACCAGGCAATGTCGCTCGCCTGCCCAACACCAGATTTCTAATACACAGAAGTTAATTTTCCAGCTTCTGCAGAATCCTTTGAGTCTCCATACAAGACTTGTAAAACATGCATGCCACTCGGCAACAGCAAGTGATTACCAGGTGGGTTGAGGAAATGATCTGACAATGTTTTTCAAAGCCTCTTTGAAAACGTGTAGCATTCCCCACGACTTTCAAAAGCCCGATGTTAGGTACAGATTTCCCACAAATGTAGTGTGAAAACAGTTGATTTAGTGTCTGCCTTGTTATTCTTCCAGTCTTAGTATTACTCATTTTATAAACCCACTAAACATCATATTCAGATTACTGTGATTACTAGATTCAAAGCTTAGTTTACAACTTCAGTGCTCTGCTGACGCTTTGTAACTTTTCGTTAATCCTCATGTGAAGAAATGTTTTATTGCATCACACCTAAACAGCCGAGTTTGTCTTTTGAGTTCGTGCCCCACATTCTGATTTCCCAATAAGTCCTCTAATCATCTTAAACACATCAATTATTTAACTCCTTGATCTTATGGTCTGATTAGACTGAACTGTTAAAACTGGGTTCACAATTCAACCCGTTTTAGTCTAAATCACAGAGCCTTTGATGCAGAATACACCAGCAAGGAGACTGGTTAGCTGAACACCCATCATTTGGAGAATCAGTTGTGAAGGAGGCAAATTAAAAAGTCAAGCAGAGACAGCTTGATCTCAGGAAAGGGAAACTGCCTTTAACAAACTTCAAAGAAGTCTTTGCTATAAAATTAATAACCGGTAGAAAAAGATGAATCAGTACATATTTCAGCTCAGGTTTCCAGAAGATATTTGATAAGGTGTTAGTTAACAAGTTACTTCCCATATTGGCATGGAGAAGGGACTGCCTAACCAACAGAGAATAGTTAGGTGAATAGCTCATCTTTGGATTGGCAATCAGTAACTATTGGAGTATCACAGTAACAGCACTGGGAACTCAACTATCTATAGCAGGGGTTCCCAAACTGGGGTCTACGGAGCCACCCTCAGTTAATGAGGGTTAATTGATTAATTTTAATTAATTAATTCTAATTAATTAAAATTAAAATTAATTCATAATAAAAATCAATTCATTTAAATCAGATAATTGGGTTACAAATGGCATAAAAATTGTTGGGAACCCCTGATCTATGATCCATATTAATGACCGAAATGAAGGGATTGACTACATTGCAGCCAAGTTTGTTGATGTGATGTTATCCATCTTGGAAGAAAGAATAATAGCATTTAAAATTATCAATGGAGTGAGACTACACAATGTGTGGGAACACAAAAGGTTAGCTTACAGGTAAAACAAGTAATTAGAAAGCTGAATGGTAGAAGTCTGGAGTATAACAAATGAATGTTCTGTTGCAACTTCGCAGTGAAACTAATAAGTCATGGTCTTGGATATTTTTCAGGGAGCTACTGATTGATTACATGCACTGAATTCGCCTAACTATTCGTCTATAGACTTGTTGCTTAGAGTGCTGTTATGGACCAATGTCCTTGGTTCCTTTGAATGACATTCCCTTACATTGAATTATGTTCTTTTACTTTCATGTCTCTGTTTAGTCATGGCTGGTTTCTCAGTTTTTGCTCCAGACGGTTCAGACCCGTTCTGCATCTTTCGGCCTGCCTGTCACTTTGAAAATCTTCTAGTTTGCCTTTCAGTAGTGAGTTATATCTTCCTTTTCTTAACTTCAGCTTTTCTTTAGACTCGTTACCTCCTTTAGCTTTGAGACATCTTTTTGCATTTGAGTCTTGTTAACGGATGTTTATGCAGTGACCTTTCTTTCAAAATAACCTCCTCTGAATTAGATCATTGCAATCTATAAAATGGGTGTTGACCTAAACAAAATGGGAACAATATTTTCTATTGTATACTGTGGTGTATCTTTAAAATAAAAGAAAGTATTCCATTTGGAGCCACACGTGCACTGGGTTCAATATAGTCTCATACCACTTTACCAAGCTAACTTCATGATATCCATATGTTAATCAGATGGGTCAAAAGGTGCAGAGCAAAACAAAAGCATAGTTAGAAATAAAATATATTATGCACACATTTTAACAAACGATAATAGAGCAATTTATAGATATTCCTAGGATAGAGTCTGCAAATGGCCAATAATTCTTCACAAGAACCTCTTTGACTGCAATAATAAAGGCTGTGTTGGTTCACAAAACAGTTTACAGACAATTATGGTCAAATGTCACATGTGACAAGTCAGTAAACGATATCCCAACAAATACTGGCCCATATGTATTCAAAATTTCATAAGGATATTGCAATTCTTCTAAGTGTTGCCTTTGAATTGAGGATGACTCTTTTCTACTCCAGTGGCGTGTGTCCTGACGTGCCTGGGGAGGCCAAGCTGAGAGCTGCAGGCTCTGCAACAAATAAGGCAGGAGATGGCTGAAGGAGGTGAAGAGTTTCGGAGGAGGGCACCATTCCTGCTGTATACACGTGACTTCCGAGTGCTGCTGATGCACAGTCTTGTGATTTGCAATCCCATTCCCTGTTTTGGGAGCTCATAGACCAGGAATTACCATGAGTTTACAAGGATATTACTTTAGCACATCCCTCAGTCATGGCTTTGATCTGTCCGGTTCAGGAGTCTGGCATCAGGGATGTGAAGAACGTAGCCTGTCCGCTAAATGATGTCTCGGTCAGCAGCTTCTGGTTACTGCGGATGTCCTGCTCCACAAACAAGCCACTGCTCTCCCCTGTTTTCTCATCTGACCACATCCTGCTGAGGACTTCTGCTTGTTGAAAAATTAATTCGTTTAAATCAGATAATTGGGTTACAAAATATCTTTCCTGTTGTGTGCCTGTGTTTTACCTGCTCCACAACGTTTTACACTGAATTAAATAGTGCAAATTCAGTCTGGTTTAGTTCTTTGCAAGATGTTGTAACCCCTCCAATCAGGATTAGCTTGCTTTAGGTGAGAAAGTAAAATTAAAACAAAATCTGAAACAGGACCTGATATTATGGGAGCAAAGAAAGGAAATAATTTTATTCCACAATAAGGTGTCAGAAACAAGAGGATGTGGGTGAGAAGGGCGTCTGAGGGGTGTTTTTACACAGAGAATTGTTGATATCTAAAACATGCTGTTGGGGAAGAGGTGGAATTAGGTACAGTGTCTACAGCAGCTCAATGGACAGTATTCAATCTGGTTGTATCACAGCCTGGAGCACAGGCCTGCAAGAAGCTGAAGAGGATTGTAGACTGAGCCCGATCCATTATTGGTACAACCCACCCCACCATCGTGAACATCCTCAAGAGGAGGTGTCGCAAGAGAGCAGCATCCATCATTAAAGACTCACAACACTGGAGACATGCCTTCTTTCTGTTGCTAATATCTGAAAGGAGGAACAGGCGCCTGAAGCTCCCTTCTATGTTTTAGGAAGAGCTTCTTCTCTCGGCCCTCAGGTTTATGAACACCACCTCATCATTCATCTTTTGTAGTGTTTATTTTTGTGACGGAGTAATTTTTTAATGTCTTGCACAGTACTGCTGTCTCAAGGTAACAAATTTCATAGCATATGTCAGTCATAATAAACCTGATTTTGACTCTGATACATTTAAGAGACACATAGACAGGCACTGAAATAGACAAGGCATAGAAAGGTATGGCCCTGAATCAGGCTTTTGGGTAGATGTGCAAAACTATCTGGTAGACTGAGGGCCTGTACTTCTCTATGACTCGATGACATCAGCTTTCCCTTTAACGAGTCTGCCTCTAACTTGAACAGTTTTCATTTTTAAGCAGGTTTTGTGGAGCACCAAAGGAAAGGCTTTATTCATTGGTTTTTGGTGCCCTGCTAGTGAGGCAGGAAAAGCAGCAGTAGTTCCCTCAGAGCCAACAGCTGAACCTGTAAGCTGCATGGCCAGAACCTGTGCTATCTTCCTTCTAAATCTTCCCACTCCCCTCACCACGGTCTGCACAAGCACCAGGGTAGTTACAGTCACCAGTGTTGACTTCAAGCTTAATTTAATGGCATACTGGCACTTCTGTGACCTTAAAGTGTTTTTATTAATGTCATAGTTTTCCTAATATTGTCAATTCAGAAGAAGATATCTTTGCAAAGGCTCCAGTTTGAAGTCTCTTTGAGTACCTGACTGGATTCTCCTCCAAGTCCATGGCCAGTCTATAATGATCTGAGTCATGGGGTCAGATATTCTCCACATCTTTATTCCAGTCATAGCTGTCATATCTTGTGAGGGCCTCTATCGGTCAGAGTTGACCACGGATGTGGCATCCTAGCTGTCTAGATACACAAGCCTGGGCAGTACGATATGGAGAGCAAACTGTTGCTCATGTAGCAGGCTCCCCCTCTTCGCACATCTGACGAACCCAAAGGAGCGATACACTTTGGTGCCAGCAGTGTAGTAAGAGTTGCCAATCGGCATTGAACTCAATGCATGACTGCCTTCGGGACTCCAGCTCCAGATTTTTCCCTTGGGGTTTACTCATATCTTACATGGCCCGAAAAGGAGTCACAGACCTTCAAGAAAAAGATTGAAAATGTATTAATGAAAATTGTGATATACCCAATTAATTTATATATATTAACATATGTCTATATACATCAATATAAACCAAGATATAACTAGTTGGAAATTTGTGTGGAGAAATGGTGATGGAGTTTAACCTGGACAAGCGTGAGTGTGCCAATGGGAAAGTTCACAGTCAATGAAGATGTAAGGAGGGATGTCGGGATGCAGTTGGACAGGGTGATAACAAAGGCTTACTGCATCGATGGAAGCTGAGAAGCCAGGTTGATGATATACATAACTCTGCTTGCATCATGTTTGCAGGATCGTGTGCTCTTCTAATCACCACAATATAGGAAGGATGTGGAAACTTCAGAGACGGAGCAGGTGTGGTTCTCCATGGATTATAGTGTACAGGTGTAAGGAGAGGCTGGACACACTTGGATTGTTTTGCCTGGAGTGCTGGAAGCTGAGGGGTGACCCAAGAAAAATATATTCACTTATATGCACAGGTGCTGGTTCACAACGACGGTTCATGGTGACGGTTCATATCGACTGTTGCTAATAATAGTGACTGTTGCAGGATATTTTAAATAAACAAGATTAGAAAGAGAATTAAGTGCAATAGTTGGAAACAATAGAAGAACTAGTTATCTAAAGTTAGGACGTTCAGTGTTCGTTTCAGAGGATTGCAAAGTGCTCAAATGGACGATTTAGTGTTCCTTTAGTTGATGTTCGTCCTTTCTGTGGCAGTGGAGGAAATGTCAAACAGGCAGAAAAGGGACTGAGAATGAAAATGACATTTAACAGGAAGTTCAGGATTGCCCAGCATTGTAGTTTTCTTGTTGTTAATTACTTTGTGAGATCATTCCCTCCTTTTCTTCTCCTTAGTTGGCTCTTTAGGATCGAAGATGGCTCTTCATGATTGAAGATCATAATCGATGGCCTGGTAAGACTGAGGGTCATTATTAGGATTAGGATCGAGGATCATTATTAGGATTGATGATGACCTGCTTCGATGGCCATTTAGGTTCGTGGATGACTTGCTTCTCCTCCAGTTCTATGTGTTCCCAGGATGCTGATGGGCCAACATGGACCCACAAACTGCATAGAAAGGGCAGAAGGTGTTGGGCAGACCAAGTTGTTTGGGGAACTCTTTCTGCTGTTTATACTGGGCTTCTCTGTGGCCTGGTCAATGGGCTTGAGGGCTGTCAGTGGTTGAGGTTGGGGATGGGCAAGAAGGTCAGCTTTGGAAGGAAGTATGAAAAAAACAAAATTATTATTGGTAAAATGTTGCTTTCCATGGGAACTGGAGAACACAAAGAACAAGGAATTGGTGTGCAGATAAGGCCAATGGAATGTTGATCTTTACAGCAGAGGGTGTGGAGAGAGGTTTTGATGCAATGTTACACTGTGGCCACACCCAGAAAGCTGCACCAGTGTCAGTCTCATATGTAATGAAGGATGTCCTTGCAAGGTTGATTCATGGGTGGAGCAGTTGACGTAAGGACATGTTCGGCACAGCATCATGAGCCAAAGGGCCTGTATTGTGCTGTAGTTTTTCTATGTTTCTATGATAAGAAGTTGAGTAAGCTGGGTTTGTCCTGAATGGATTGTAGAAGAATCCAGGCCTGCCCTTCCTAAAGTCATTTCCTGCCTGCCACTAACAGGGCAAGGCTGTGTCAGAATGAGCTTCATTAACCCATTTCCTGGGTAAAGAGCCAACAGCAAAGGTCTTAACAACAGGAAAGGGATTGTGACCACTTCAAACTTGTTTTTACCAGGACTTCATCAGCTCCAATCAGCAGTACTCCCGGAGACTGGTTCTAGTCCAGGGCTACAACTAAAATTGTTTCACGGTTCTGCCCACCCCAGCCTTTCAGACATGACTGGTGCAAACTAGTTAACTATATGATCCAGACAGAGTCTAATGAGATTATAGCTGGGTTCCATGGTGGGCCTGGCATTTTACATTGTAAATAACCACTCGCCTGAGAATGGTCTCAGGTTTATCTGAAGCTCCTTGTGTCCACGTTCAGTTGCTCTGATTAGATTATCCCAGAGCAAGAATCAGTTCAAAATCCACAAAATTAAGGTGTTTTAAGATGCTTGGAAGTAGATACCGGGATGTCAGGGGTAAGCTTTTTACTCAGAGAATGGTGGGTGCATGGCTGGCGATGGTGGTAAAAGCCGATACCATAGGGTCCTTTAAAAGACTCTTAAGTACACGGAGCTTAGAAAAATAGAGGGCTATGTGATAGGTGAATTCTAGGCAGTTCCTAGAGTAGGTTACATGGTCGGCACAACATTGTGGGCTGAAGGGCCTGTAATGTGCTATAGGTTTCTATGATTCCGATAGGGCTCCACTGCCACCAGCTCCGTACAACCAGAGTCAAATGGGACTTAGTGGGTCTGTCACTGGGACATTTCACCACTCCACTTTTGGGTGGTTTAGGTTAAAATGATACCCGCACCGTCATCTCTGTCAGAAAATCCAAGTGTTGTTTCACATCAATACATACAAATATTGAAAATTTTCCATTTGAATGGGTGCAGCCATTATACATTTTGTAACAGGGATACAATTCTTCTGATTGGAAGAAAACAAACCAAATCCAAAGCACCTGCTTAAAAATCGACAATCCATAAGAACCCGTGTCTGTAACCTGTCAGCTTTGAAGCAGACTGGTTGGATTTTTTGTGATCTTATATAATTTCCTTTGGATATCATTTTCAAACGAGTCACTGGTAAAGAGACTCCGTGGAATGGAACTTTGCCTCTGAGTGGCTCTGTTATATGTCATTCTTAAGACTGAAGTATTTCAAAGACATAAGCAGGGTCTGTCGGGAGTAAGAGAGATGTTAGTTATGCAGCATCTTTCATGGACTTATGATATCCTAAACTCTTTAAGGTTGAAGGAGTACTTCAGAACCGTGCACACTATTATGTTGGCAAACACTGCAGCAAGATGTCTTAGTTTGTAGACTAGTAGATCAGTGTAGGCCAGGGCACTATGGGGATGCCCAGAGTCATGCAGTGAGAGCTTTTGCTGCCATCAGAGATAGCAGGTGGATTCCTCTTACTGCAGCAGAGAGTCGGGCTAGCGTTGTGGACAAGGCTTTTGGGCAGAATTGACTGATTCAGGGGAGATGGTGTCACTGACACAGTGGAGTGAGGACAAGGCAGAGGTGCTGAACTGGGCACAAAGGGATGAGGGAGGGCACATTGCTAAGGAAAAAATATCCAAGACACTTTCCGATAGTAATTAGGTAAGATTAGGATAGAATTGTAACGAGATACAGCGCAGAAACAATTAATTCCGACCATCGAGTTCTCACTGACCATCAACCACCCATTAATCCCAGTTTCAATTCTCCCCCCATTTTGATCAACTCTCACCACATTTTACCAGTAGGGGCAATTCAGTTTTATAGCACACTGGTTTTAAAAAGCAAGCGGAGCCTGTCGGAACGTGTCTGCAGAGCGGGAGATCGCGGAGTGTGTTGGAGACACTTCCTTGTGGACTTCGCACACACACTTAAAAAGCAAGCATGGCCCGTCAGGACTTGCCTGTGGAGTGGAAGATTGCTTAGGTTAATAGTGATTAGGGTTAATTAGTAAGCGCCAATAAAAATGAAGCAGGGTCTCAGCAGATCGGCCATTGTTGGAGGGGCCATTATTAGAGAGGTCAGGCTTTGGCTCTAGAGGCTTGGGCAAGAACAGACACAGGTTACAACTTACAATTAAGAAGTTAGAGGCTAAAAGTCCAGATAAAAATGTATTTGATATAATATTAATTTGAAACCCTTCTGTAATGCATCTATAACTAATATTTATGGTATGTTGTTGGGAATGAGAAATATTCCTTTAGATAAAATTAAAAATTTTTAGGAACACGATTTACAGATTTCAATTTCTGAGGACGCTTGGAATGAAATTTTTAAATTGGTTAATACCTCATTGTTACGTGCCTATCATTTCCCCTCTACAATTTGAAGTGGTTCATAGAGCCCATATGTCTAAAGATGAGCTGTCTCATTTTTATTCAGATATATCTCCCTATTGTGACAGATGTAATAATGGAGAAGCTTCACTAATCCATATGCTTTGGACTTGGCTGAATCTTGAAAAATATTGGAAGGAAGTATTTCAAACTTTTTCGGTGCTTTTTAAAGTAAATTTTAAACCTAATCCTTTGACTTATTTGGTATTGTTGGAGTAAATGATATAATTTTGGAGACACACCATTTGCACACTCTGGCCTTTATTTCTCTCATAGTCAGGAGGGCATTATTGCTTAAGTGGAAGGATGCCACTCCACCTACTCATACTCATTGGTTACATGATGTTATGCCTTGCTTAAATTTAAAGAAGATTTGCTGTTCAATTTCTGAACCTGGACAAGATTTTATAACATTGTGGGGACCTTTCTTGACTTACTTTCAAAATCTTTGATTTGCTATTAAGCACAGATGTTAGCTAATAATATGTTTTAATATACGTTAAGGATTTTTTTCTTTTTTTTTAACCAAACAGCTTTTTAAAAATTTCTGATAATGGGTTTATATTTTTTGTATAATAAAAATATTTCTTTTCAATTTTATGTTTAAAGTTAATCTATATGGATATGGGGTAATTACACTTCATCTGTGATTTCAATATATTGTAATCAATATATATTATATATCACTGTACCCTGTATACTTTCATGTAAGAAATTAATAAAAATATTGTAAAAGAGAAGAAAGAAGTTAGAGGCATAGCAAGTGTAATCAGGATGGTAGTTCAGGTAGTAGAACGCACCTCCTGTAGGAGTTCTTGTACCTAATGGTCTCCCTGATGACCACATCTGCAGGAAGTGCACCCAACTTCAGCTCCTGATTGGCAAGGTCAAGGAACTGGAGCTGCAGTTGGATTCACTTAGGACCATCTCTGGAGGCCGATAACTTCACAGATGAGACTTTTACTGAGGCGGTCACGCCTGGTGTACAGGTTCCAGAGGTGGCATAGGATTGGAAGATGTAGAATCCCTGTGGATAGAGTTAGGAAACTGTAAGGCTAAAATAACTTGATGGGAGTTATATACAAGCCTCTGAACAGTAGCCAAAACATGGGATATAAATTTCAATGGGAAATAGAAAAGACATGTAATCAGGGAAATGTTACAATAGTCCTGGGGGATTTCAATATGCAAGTAGATTGGGCAAATCAGGTTGGTGTTGGATCACAAGAGAGAGGGAGTTTGCAGAATGCCTATGAGATAGCTTTTAGAGCAGCTTATAGTTGAACCCACTAGAAGAAAGGCAATCCTGGATTGGTGTTGTGTAATGAACCGGGTTTGATCAGGAGGCAGTGATCATAATATGCAGTTTGAGAGGAAGGAGATAAAATCTGATGTATCAGTATTAAGGTGGAGTAATAGGAATTACAGAGGCATGGGAGAGGAACTGGCCGACGTAGATTGGAAGCGGCACTAGCAGGGATGACAGCAGAACAACAATGGCTGGAGTTTATAGGGCAATTCTGAAGGCAGAGGATAGATACGTCCCAAAGATGAAGTATTCTAAAGGGAGGACAAGGCAACCATAGCTAACAAGGAAAGTCAAAGGCAGCATAAAAGCAAATGGGAGAGCATGAAATAGCAAAAACTAGTGGGAAGTTAGAGATTGGGAAGCTTTAAAAACAAAAGAAAGTAACTAAAAACTGTTGGAGACCTTGAGGTTTCAGGGTTCTTGAAGCCTTTATGATAAAGTAGGGAAGAGTCAGCAAGGTTTCCTCAAAGGAGAAATCTTTCCTGACAAATCTGTCAGAATTCTTTGAGGAAATAACAGGTTTGCAGATGATGCAAAGATAGGTGTAGGGGTAGATAGTACTGAGGAAGCAGAAGGACACAGACACATTGGGAGAATGGACAAAGAAGTGGCAGATGGAATACAGTGTGGTGAAGTGTATGGTCATGCACTTTGGTAGAAGGAATAAAGGGATAGACTATTTTGTAACAAGGGAGAACATTCAAAAATTGGAAATACAAAAGGGCTAGGGAGTCCTTGTGCAGGATTCCCTTAAGGTTAACTTGCAGGCTGAGTTAATGGTAAGGAAGGTATATGTAATGTTATCATTCATTTCGAGAGAATTAGAATACAAAAGCAAGGATGTGATGCTAAGGCCTTAAAGGCATTGATCAAGACCACACGGAGTATTATGAGCAGTTTAGGACTCTTTATGTAAGAAAGGCTGTGCTGCCATTTCAGAAGGTGAAGAGAAGGTTCATGAGAATGTCTGTATTAATGAAAGGGTTATTGTATGAGGAACATTTGATAGTTCTGAGCCTGTACTCACTGGAATTTAAAAGAATGATGGGTAGATCTCATTGCAACCTATTGAACATTGAAAGGTCTAGACAGAGTGGATGCGGAGAGGATATTTCCTACAGTGGGTGAGGTACAACCTCAGACTACAGCAATGTCCATTCTACTCTATGCTGTTGTCTGTGGGGGCAACAGGGTGAGAGCAACTGATGCCAAGAAGATTGAGGAGCTCATCAAGAAGGCCGATTCTGTTCTGGGGGGGTGGAACTGGATTCTCTGGGGGTTGTGTCTGAGAGGTGGATGCTGCAGAAACTACGGAGCACTGTGGACAATCCCTGTCAACTCGAGCACCTTTAGTAACAGACTGATTCCAACAAGGTGAATCACTGAGCACCACAGGAGATCCTTTCTCCCCATAGCTACACAACAACTCCTCCTTAAATATATTGCGCATCTGTACTTTGCACTATGACTTTTTATATTCAAATTTTGTACCTTGTACCCCAATGCTTACACTTTGTATTTCAGAGTATATAATTCTCACTAAGCAACCTTGCAACAATAACTTCCTTTGGGTTGAAGTTTTATCTTATCTTACCCTGTTTAGAACATAGATGAGATTGAATTTCTGTAGCCAGAGGGGGTAAATCTGTAGAGTACATTGCTGTCGAGGCCAAGTCATTGAGTACATTCAAAACAGAGGATGACAGGTTCATGGTTGGTCAGGGCGTCAAAGGTTACAGGGAGAAGGCAGGAGAAAGAGGTTGAGACAGATAGTAAATCAGCCATGATGAAATGTCAGAGCAGAGCCGATGGGCTGATTGGCCTAGTTCTCCCTCTATGTCTTATGGTTTCATGGTCAATTCACATGCACTAGGGGCAATTTACAGCAGCCAATTGACCTATCAGTCCTCATGTGTTGGGATATGGGTGGACAACAGCGCTCCCAGAAGCAACTCAGGCAGTTACAGGGACGACGTGCAAATTCCACACGGACAGCAGCCGAGGTCAGAGTTGAACCCAGGTTTTTGACACTGTAAGATGGTGGCTCTGCTGTCTGCAGTCACTGTGCTGCCCACACATTGTAAAGGTTGTAGTTGTTCAGGCCTCTCGTTGGGCCTAACTGACTTCATTGAGTAATGCAAGATCAAATGTTTTGTGACTCCTTTTAGATATAGTTCCTTCCGTCCAACAGTATTTAGAGTGGATTTTTCTTGCTTATTTGTATGTTTAAAATTAATAGTTGTATATTTGTTGCTGCTTATGTGTGATTCCCTGGCTCAGTTAGCATATGTTTAGTGTTTCTGTTTTTGTTTGTGTTCAATAAAAATAAAAAAAAGTGAAAAAGAAAGATCAAATTCTCACTGTACAGGACTGGTACACAGTCTTCCAACTGGAAGCATTTTATATGAAGGGAGAGCAAGGAACTTTATTTTCAGAAACTGGATTTTGTTAAATCATGAACTTACATTCATTTTCTGAGACATTGAAAATCTTCCTTGTGATTGGAATAATCAGATGTATTAAAACCTCAGGCAGCTCTGCTCCTTAATATTGGCAGCTTAGCCACACAATTATTTTGCTCATAATTGCCAGGTTGAAAACAAATCCTGGCTTTTTCTCTAATAACTTAGTTTAAATCCCTTTCAGCAGCATTAAAAGCCTTAAGGAGTGAAGGGAATGTAGATTTTGGTGTCTGCCTTCCAAGCATTTGTTCACTACCCCTGGTCTGTTGGTTTTCATTTTCCTCCACTGGTGAGACAAATATTCCTGTCCTTTCAAACCTCATTGCACAACATGGTCGCCATACTGCTGTCTGTAAACATTCCTGAAGCACTGACCCAAATGCTGGACAAAGATTACCATGGAGAAATTCATCTTTGATCAATGGCTTGTGATGCAGTTGGACCATCAGCCTCCGCAGTACTCATAACCAATGTTCACACACATTTTCCAGGTACTTTGTCTTTGCAAGGATATGGATAAATCTAATCTACACAATCACTCTAATTGTTAGTATAACAAAGCAATGGAAGGTGTTGTCAGGTAGCACCTGCCATTTACACTCATTTGCGTTTCTCCAAGACCCTTCTGTTCCAGAGCTCACCATGACATTGAATTCCAGGGGTGGAATGAAAGTGACTGACTTTGATTCAGAATGGTTCCAGTCAAACTGAAGTCAAAGGGCTTCAAGGGGCAAACACTCTGTGACATGGGTTGGTAGTTGTCTCTGCTGGAGGTCAACCATCCCATCCAGGACATAACCGTAGTTTTTCTTCAGGGCACTGTCTGAGCCCAGCCACCTTCAGCTGTTTCATTATTACATAAGATCAGAAGTAGGGATGATTGTACAATATTCAAATCCTTTTACAGGGAAAGCAGTCTATGCCTACAAGCAGGAAGAACTAAACTCCGTTCCGGCATGGGCCACAACATGGCTAGCAACACATGGGCTGTTGAAAAATTGGGCAATGACTAGCTCAAAACAAGAGAATCTACACACATCTACCAGGCCATAGGACATTAAGAGATAGCAGCAGAATTAGGCCATTCAGCCCATCAATCCTGCACTGTCATTTCGTCATGGCTGATCCATTTTCCTTCTCAACCCCACTCTCCAGCCCTCAGTCCATAACCTTCCAAGCCCTGACTAATCAAGAACCTATCAACGACTTGGCTTCCACACTCACCTGAGCAATGAATTCCACATGCCAGGGGTCCTCTTTTATGTTAACTGCTAAGGCTAATAAAATGGCTTCTCTAATGTTAACTGCTGAGGTAGTCGGTTCTCTGTAGCAGCATGTTTGGGTTATAGTTAGTGATAATAGGACTTGTATTCACTTGCTAACCAATGGAAGAGATGTTATTCTTCCTGTCTGTGTGAAAGCTATTAGCTTGAGTGGGCTTCGGGGAGAAGGCGTGAGGAGGATGAAGAGAGAAGACACGGCTTGAGGAGATGGTGGATTGCCAGGCCCTCTGGGTCCTGGGCTCGAGGCGGAAGCCCAGAGGTCGCAAACGGTCGAGGGAGAATCCATGAGCTCCAATGATTTGTGCACTAATGAGATTATTGGCACCTTTTTATTTTATATTTTGTTTCTCTACTAACTCCGTAACCAAATATAAAATCTTAATCGTTTAATCACACATTGTGTACTGCTAGTTATTTCGGGGTACTAATATTACACAAGGGGACACTACACACAGCATCCACCCAAGTTTGGCTGGGTAGGGGGTCATCACCCCTTTGATCATGCCACGAGACCAATCGAGTGTTACACACAGATTTACCACCCTCTGACAAAAGAAATTCCTTCTCATCTCCTTTCTAAATGGATGTCCCTCTATTCTGAGGCTGTGCCCTCTTGTCCTAGACTCCCCCAACTATAGGAAGTGTTCTTTCCACATCCACTCTCAACATTCAATAGGTTTCAATGAGGTCCTCTCTACATTCCAATGAGTACAGGGCAAGGCCATAGAGCACCTGCTCATACAATAACGCTTCCATTCACAGAATCATTCGCGTGAACCTCCTGGGTCAGTCAGGGTTGAGCATGGATGTTACATCCTGCCTGTCAGGATACACAAGCCTGGGCAGTACGATTTGCAGAGCAAGCTGTTGTCCACGTAGCAGGCTCCCCTCCTCTACGCATCTGATGAACCCAAAGAAGCAGCAAAGACCGACACAACTTGGTACCGGCAGTGTCACAGGAGCTGCCAGTCAGCACTGAACTCAATCTAGGACTCCATATTTCCCTTGGGGTTTACTCCTAAAGCGTTCCCTAAGAGTGGGCATAGCCACGAGGCAGTGGAGGTTTGAGATCAGAATTTCCCTTCTCCTAGATGAGCTGCCAACCATGGCTGAAGAGACCCATCTGCCTGAAGCGACTGAATTTTAATGTGCCAGTAACTCAGCTGTGCCTCTTCTCCTGTCAGTAGAAATGGTTCCTCTGGGCTCAGCAGCTAAGCCACACGTGAAGGCCAGGAGCTGGATTTGGTTCTCAGAGGCTGTTTGAGGCACACTCCATCAGGAGCATTTAATAGTTACTGGGAGCTTGTCACTTGTCCCCACTACCACCACTGGCAATACTATATATTATATACAGTATATATATCGTGTTAACATGGAACATAGACATCTACAGCACATGACAAGCCCTTCGGCCCACAATGTTGTGCTGATCATGTATCCTATTCTAGAAACAGCCTAGAATTCCCAACCGCATAACCCTCTATTTCTCTAAGCTCCATGTACCTATCTGAAAAACTCTTAAAAGACCCTGTCGAATCTGCCTCCACCACCTTCGCCAGCAGTGTATTCAACGCATGATATCTGCCTCTACCAACTTCGCTGGCAGTGCATTCCACGTACTCAACTTACCCCTGATATCCCCTACATACCTGCTTCCAAACACCTTAAAACAATGTCCTTTGGTGTTTGCCATTTCAGCCCTGAGGAAAAAACCTCTAGCTATCGACATGATCAATGCCTCTCATCACCTCCTACATCTCTATCACATCACCTCTCATCCTCCGTCGCTCCAAAGAGACACAGCCAAGTTCACTTCACCTATTTTCATAAGGCACATTCCCCAATACAGGCAACATCCTTGTTAATCTCCTCTGCACACTTTTGATAGTATCCCCATCCTTCCTGTAATGAGGTGACCAGAACTGTACACCGTACTATAAGTGGGGTCTGACCAAGGTCTGATGCAAATGTAACAATACCTCACAGCTCTTGAACTCAATCCCATGGTTGATGAATGCTAACACATCATATGCCTTCTTAACAACATTCTTGAAGTGCACAGCAGCTTTGAGTGTTGTATGGACATGGACCCCAAGATCTCTCTGATCTTCTCCGAGAAGGGGTCCCAGAACAGATCCCTGAGGCCACCACTGGTCACTGACCCATCTACAACCACTCTTTGCCTTCTGTGGGCAAGCCAGTTCTGGATCCACAAAGCAATGTCCCCTTGGATCCCATGCCTCCTTACTTACTCAATAAGCCTTGCATGGGGTACCTTGTCAAATGCCTTGCTGAAATCCATGTACACTACATCTACTGCTCAATGTGTTTAGTCACATCCTCAAAAAATTCAATCATGCTCGTAAGACACAACATGCCTTTCACAAAGCCATGGTGACTATTCCTAATCATATTATACCTCTCCAAGTGTTCATAAATCCTGCCTCTCAGGATCTTCTCCATCAATTTACCAACCACCGAAGTAAGACTCACTGATCTATAATTTCCTGGGCTATCCCTACTCCCTTTCTTGAACAGCATTTGCAACCCTCCAATCCTCTGGAACCTCTCCCATCCCCATTGATGATGCAAAGATCATTGCCAGAGGCTCCTCCCTCACCTCCCACAGTAGTCTGGCGTATATCCCATCTAGTCCTGGTGACTTATCCAACTTGATGCTTTCCAAAAGCTCCAGCACATCCTCTTTCTTAATATCTACATGCTCAAGCTTTTCAGTCCACTGTAAGTTATCCCTACAATTGCCAAGATCCTTTTCCGTAGTGAACACTGGAGCAAAGTACTCATTAAGTGCCTCTGCTATCTCCTCTGGTTCCATACACACTTTTCCACTGTCACACTTGATTGGCCCTATTCTCTCACATCTTATCCTCTTGATCTTTACATTCTTGTAGAATGCCTTGGGGTTTTCCCTAATCCTGTCTGCCAAGGCCTTCTCATGGCTCCTTCTGGCTCTCCTAATTTCTTTCTTGAGCTCCTTCCTGCTAGCCTTGTAAAATTCTAGATCTCTATCATTACTTAGCTTTTTGAACCTTTTGTAAGCTTTTCTTTTCTTCTTGACTAAATATACAACAGCCTTTGTACACCACAGTTCCTGTACCCTTCCATCCTTTCCCTGTCTCATTGGAACTTACCTATGCAGAACTCCACGCAGATACCCCCTGATCATTTGCCACATTTCTTCCGTACATTTCCCTGAAAACATGTATTCCTAATTCATGCTTCCAAGTTCCTGCCTGATAGCCTCATATTTCCCCTTAGTCCAATTAAAGGCTTCCCTAACTTGTTTGTTCCTCTCTTGCTCCAAAGGAGATAGAATTGTGATCACTATCTCCAAAATGCTCCTCCACTGAGAGATCTGACACCTGACCAGGTTCATTTCCCAATACCAGATCAAGTACAGCCTCTCCTCTTGTAGGCTTATCTACAAATTGTGTCAAGAAACCTTCCTGAACACACCTAACAAACTGCACCCCATCTAAACCCCTCGCTCTAGGGAGATGCCAATCAATATTTGGGAAATTAAAATCTCTCATCACGACCACCCTGTTATTATTACTCCTTTCCAGAATCTGTCTCCCTATCTGCTCTTTGATGTCCCTGTTACTGTTGGGTGGTCTATAAAAAAACACCCAGTAGAGGAATTGATCCCTTCCTGATCCTAACCTCCACCCACAGAGACTCCATGTTCTTCATGTTTATTATGTTTTTTGTGCTGCATCACATTTGGAATAACAATCACTTTGTTCTCCATTACACTCGTACTGAAGAATGACAATAAAGAATCAAAACTTACTGATTCCCATGGTCACCATGACTATCCCTCTTCCCATCCTATCTCCTGTAAAAATGCTACTCCCTTTTCTCAGTTTCTTTGTCTGCTTTGCATCTGTCCCCAGGATACATCTTTCCATTCCAAGTCTTTAAAGGGAATTCCCTCCCTCCTCTATTGATGCTGCCCTCACCCGCATCTCCTCTATTTCCCGTACATCTGCGTTCACTCCATCTTCCCACTACTCTGTTAATGAGAGAGTCCCTCTTGTCCTTACCTATCACCCATCAGCCTCCACCTCCGACACATTAGCCCTGTGCAACTTCCACCATTTCCAAACAGATCCTACTTCCAAACATATTTTTACTTCTCACACCTCCCCTTTCTGCAGAGATTGCTTCCTCCTCAATTCCCTTGTCCATTCATCCCTCTCCACACCTGCCCATACACCTCCTCCCTCACCTCCATTCAGGACCCCAGGCAGATCGTCTAGGTGAGGCAACACTTCACCTGTGAATCTGCTGGGATCACCCATTGTGTCCACTGCTCCTGATGCAGCCTATTCTACCTTGGTGAGACCCATCATAAATTGGTGGACTGCTTCACCGAGCCACAAGTGGGACTTCCTGGTGTCCAAACATTTTAATTCTGATTCCCATTCCCGTTCTAACATGTCGGATCATGGCCTCCTTTGTGCCAAGATGAAGCCACCCTCAGGGTGGAGGAGCAACACCTTATATTCTATCTGGGTAACCTCTAACCTCATGACATGAATATTGATTTCTCCTTCTGGTAACAGACCTCCTCCCCCCTCCCCCCATTCTCCCTTGGTCTCCTCCTCCTCCTTCCCTTTCTCCTACTGTCCACTCTCCTGTCAGATTCCTTCCTCTCTAGTCCTTTACCTTTCCCACACACCTGACTTCACCTACCACCTCCCAGCCTCCCCTCCCTCCACCTTTTTATTCTGGCACCTTACCCCTTCCTTTTCAGTCCTGAAGATGTATCATGGCCCAAATTGTCGACTATCTGTTCATCTCCATAGATGCTGCCTGACCTGCTGAGATCCTCCAGCATTTTGTGTGTGTTGCAATAAACAACCTTGAACAAAAGCACATTACTATATTTCAAGAAGCCAGCTCAGAATCACCTTCTCAAGGGCACTTAAAGATGGGAAATAAATGGTGATTTTGCCAACAATGCTCAAATCCCAAAACTGAGAGAAAAAAGTAAAGAAATAATAATAAATAAGATTACCTCACTCTTTGCTTTTCGGTAATAAATCTCTAAACCTTTGCATATAGTATAGTGACAGGAGGACTAAATCCAGTATGATATTGCATGATCTCAAATGTTCATCACTCCTTTAAAGAATGCTTTGGGGTGTGCGCCAAAGAACTGGATATGGAGATCAACTCTGCTCGTACACTGGAGCTTTGTACTGGAGAGTTTAAACTTACCCCAACTCCTTTTATTTGTTTTGTCACAAGCCCATGAACAACAACAAACCTTTATGCTCAGAGATGAAGGAATAGAAATCCTTTTCAAATATCTTCAATACTTCAGTGCCAGGAGTAAGGTGATGAACTTCAAGCATGGATCAGTACATGGAACTATGATGTAGCCATTAGTGAAACTTGGTTGAGAGAGGGGCAGGAATGGGTGATTAATGTACCAGGTTTTTGAAGTTTTAGAAAAGATAGAGAAGGAGGTGGGGTGGAGTTGCACTACTAATTAGGTTCAATATCACAGCTACACTCAGGGGAAACATAATGGAGGGTTCAGACACCGAGTCCATTTGGTTGGAACTGAGGAATAGAAAGGGTGCAATCACTCTGATGGGATTGGGTTCCCCCAATAGCCACTGAAACATTGTGGAACAAATATGTAATCAGATTAAGGAAATGTGTAAAAATAATAGGGGTGTTGTCATCGGGGATTTTAACTTCCCTAATATAAACTGGAACTTTCTCAGTGCAAGGGGTTTAAAAGGGGCTGACTTTACTAAGTGTATCCAGGAAGGTTTCTTAAATCAGTACATGCATAGTCTATTGAGAGGAGGGGTTGTACTGGAGCCGGTGTTGTGTAATGAGGCTGGCCAGGTGACTGACCTTTCAGTGGCTGTGAACAGAGAACAGTGACGTAATTCTGTGACTTTTGGGATGGCTGCAGGCAAGAATAGGTACTGTCCTTGTGGGAGAGATTTAAATTGGAGTAGGGCTAATTATGAAGACATCAAGAAGTATTAATTGCAAACACCTTTTCTCTGGCAAGTGCACATAAGTCATGTGGAGGGTGTTTAAAGATCACTAACACAGAGCACAGGAAAGGCATGCCTCTGGTAGAAGCAGGACAAGATCACTAACACAGAGCACAGGAAAGGCATGCCTCTGGTAGAAGCAAGGACAAGAATGAGAAGAGAACCTTGGATGCCCAGAGAGGTGATGAACTTAGTCAAGAAGGAAAAGGAAAAGTATGTAAAGCTTTGCAAGTCAGGATCAATCAAAGCACCAGGAGGAGATAAAGAAGCCAGAAAAGAACTAAAGAAGGGAATTAGGAAAGCCAGGAGGGACCATGACAAGTCCTTGGCAAGTAGGGTTAAAGTGAATCCCAAGGCATTCTATACAAACATCAAGAGCAAGAGGATAACTAGGGAGAGGGTGGGACCACTCAACGATAAAGGGAGGAACATTTGCTTGGATGCAGAGAATGCGAGTGAGGTACTTCATGAGCATTTATCAAGGGAAAGGACATGGAGGGCCAGGAGATCAGAGCTGAGTGTATGTATATGTTGGGGCGGGTAGAGGTCAATGAGGAGGCAGTGCTGGGCCTTCAAAGGAATATTAAGAAGTTACGTCCCTGGGGCCTAATGAGGTTTACTCCAGGTTATTGAAGAAGGCAAGAGACAAGATTGCTAGGACCTTAATCAGTTCCTTCGTGTCCTCTCCAGCCACAGGTAAGGTCCAGAGCACCAGCGAGTGACTAATGTTGTACCTCTATTTAAGAAGGAAACAAGGAAAAATCTTGGGAGCAATATACTGGTGAGTTTCACGTTAGTTTTCGGGAAATTGCTGGAGAAGATTCTTCGGGATAGGGTATCTGAGTACTTGGAAACCTGTGGCCTAGTTAAGGAGAACCAGCATGGCTTTGTGCAGGACAGGTCCTGTCTTATCAACTTGATTGAGCTTTTTGATAAGGTGGTTAGAGATGTTGATGTGAGAAGGGCAGTGGATGTTATCCACATGGATTTTAGTAAGGTGGTTGACAACGTCCCTCACGGGAGGCTAATCCAGAAGATTAAGATGCTGGGATTTGTGGCGAGTTGGCTATTTGGATTCAGAACTGGCTTCCACATAAAAGATGGTATACGTTGAAAGGACTTATTTGAGCTGGAGGTCTATAATTAGTAGAGTTCTGCAGGGATCTGTGCCTGGACCTTTGATGTTTGTGATATATATAAATAACATGGATGAAAATGTAGATGGGTGAGTTAGTAAGTTTCAGGTGATACCAAGATTGGTGGAGTTATAGATGGTATAGACGATTGGTTAAGAATAAAGCACAATATAGATGAAATGGGCCGAGACATGGCAGCTGGAGTTTAACCCAGATAATTGTGAGGTGTTGCGCCTTGTTGGGACAAATGCAAGGAGACTGTGCACTGATCCTGAACAGTGTTGCTGAGCAGAGAGATCTTTGGATCACGTTCATAGCTCCATGAAAGTGGCTACACAGATCAAGAAGGTGGTTAAGAAGGCTTATGGAATGCTTGCTTTTATTAATCGGGCATTGAGTTCAAAAGTTAGGAATTATGTTGCAACTTTATAAAACTCTAGTGAGGTCACATCTGTAGCATTGCACATTGTTCTGGTTGCCCCACTATAGGAAGGTTTTGGAGAGAGAGTGTAGGAGAAGTTTTTGAGGATACTGCCTGCTTTGGAGGGGGTGGGCCTATAGGAGAGGCTGGATTGTTTTCTCTGGCACACTGGAGGCTAAGGGGACATCTGATACAGGTTTACAAGATTATGAAAGGCATGGAAAGAGTGAACAGGGAGTATCTGTTTCCCAGGGTTGAAATGTCTAATACCAGAGGGCATACATTGAAAGTGAGGGGGGGGTAGGTTTTTTACTCAGAGTGGTGGATGGCTGGAATGTGCTGCTTGATATGTTGGCAGAGGCAAATGCACTGCAGGCTCTTAATAGACTTTTGATCGGCACATGGATGTAAAGACGATGGAGAGATATGGGCATGGTGTAGGTAGGAGGGATTAGTGTCTGGGATTTTTTGATTTGGTTTTTAGTTGGCTCAGCACAACATTGTGGGCTGAATGGCCTGTGGCTGTGCTATACTCTTCTATCTATCTTTCTGTTTTGATGATAATTGTAATTCAGGTACTCTTATGGAATGAGAGAATCATAACCCAAGGCTGACCCATTTGTCCATTTAGGCAAATCTTATTTGCCCACAATATGCCCAGATCTTTCTATGTGTGGCTGTCATTTCCCTATCGTAGTTTGCACACATAGATACCACATGCAGTGCTCACCTGATACATGTTGAGAAATTAGATAAACAGGTTGTGACCTTCAAACCTTATTTATAAACAAGAAACAACTCACAGAGAGAATGAGAATCTAAAGCCTCCTCTATGGGACTGCAATTTTATATTTATTGACCATTCATTTTGATAGTTTGTACTTTTACACACGAAGGCAAGAATATGGTGATCAAAGTCAAAGTCAAGTTTATTTCCATATGCACAAGTACATGAAAGGACAGGTCCAATGAAAAACCTACTTGCAGCAGTATCTCAGGCACATTGCATTGTATGAACAGCATTCACAAAAAAACATAAATTATCCATAACTTTTTTTAAAGCATTTTTAAAGAAACAGAATTAAAACCAAAAAAATCAAAATTCATTGTAAAGCAGAGTGGTCACAATGTAGCTAAATTGTAATAATTAGGCAACTAAACTCTTCTCAGGCTTCCAGCCAGGCACAGGTATCGATTATAACCATAGTTTCAATGACAAACTCTGCCATCTTCTTCAGGGATGATGCCTAGTCCAGTCTAGTCCTGTACTATTTATGCCCCTGTAATCCATCCCTCCTGATTGGTTAATCCTCATCCAATCAGGTTTCTGCTTTCCCACCTTGCTTACAATCAAATTCCAGTTCTTACTTAGAGCGAGACTTTTGTCTTTGTTAAAATTCTTTTCCTCTAGTTTTATTTCAACAGCTTTGTTTACCATTAATGATTAGGATTTGCCTTGGTGGTTCATGAACCAAATGGTTGGATGGAGTTAACTGTTCTTGAACCTGGTCATGTGGAACTTCAGTCTCCCGTACCTCATGCCCAATGGAATTAGTTGTTCTTGAACCTGGTGATGTGGAACTTCAGTCTCCTGTACCTCATGCCCAATGGAATTAGTTGTTCTTGAACCTGGTGATGTGGAACTTCAGTCTTCTGTACCTCATGCCCAATGGAATTAGTTGTTCTTGAACCTGGTGATGTGGAACTTCAGTCTCCTGTACTTCCTGCCCAATGGTAGCTGAGAAGATTGCATAACCCAGATAATGGAGATCTTTGATGATGTAGGTGCTACTGGTGATGGGGAAGGATATGCCTCTGACGTATTGGGCAGAGTCCACTATTCTTTGCAGCTTCTTACATTCCTGCTTTAGTTGAATTGCCTTACCAGTCAGGCTACCTTTAACAGTACACCTGTAGAGTTTACTAGAGTTGTTTAGTGACAAGCTAGACCTCATTTACCTCTTAAGTAAGTAAAGACACATTGGTGTATTTTCCTGCATCTATGTGTTGGGCCCAGAGCAGGTCATCTGAAATGTTAATACTCATGAATGTAAAGCTGACTACTCTTTTCACTGCTGATCCCTAATGTAAGCTCACTTATGTTTATCCCCCTGGCTTCCTCTTCCTGAAGTTAACAATTAGCCGCTTAGTTTAGCTTGCTCTAAATGTGAGGCTGTTTTTGTGGAGCCACTCAGCGATGTGTCCTATCTTACTCATCACCACCTGTGAGTCATTCAACAACAGCAGTGTTATTGAAGGTGGCATTAGAGCTGTGTGTGTTGATGGTCAGGGAGGAGGAGATTTTGTTACCATTTGTCACTTTTTGAACTCTGCCAAAGAGGAAGTTGAGTATCCACTTGCAGAGGGAAGTCTTAAAACATGATGACGATAGACAATAGACAATAGGTGCAGAAGTAGACCATTCAGCCCTTCAAGCCTACACCGCCATTCTGAGATTATGGCTGACCATCTACTATCAATACCCGGTTCCTGCCTTGTCCCCATATCCCTTGATTCCCCTATCCATAAGATACCTGTCTAGATCCTTCTTGAAAGCATCCAGAAAATTGGCCTCCACTGCCTTCCGAGGCAGTGCATTCCAGACCCCCACAACTCTCTGGGAGAAGAAGTTTTTCCTTAACTCTGTCCTAAATGACCTACCCCTTATTTTCAAACCATGCCCTCTGGTACTGGACTCTCCCAGCATCTGGAACATATTTCCTGCCCCTATCTTGTCCAATCCCTTAATAATCTTATATGTTGCAATCAGATCACCTCTCAATCTCCTTAATTCCAGCGTGTACAAGACCAGTCTCTCTAACCTCTCTGTGTAAGACAGTCCGGACATTTCAGGAATTAACCTCGTGAATCTACGCTGCACTTCCTCTACAGCCAGGATGTCCTTCCTTAACCCTGGAGACCAAAACTGTACACAATACTCCAGGTGTGGTCTCACCAGGGCCCTGTACAAATGCAAAAGAATTTCCTTGCTCTTGTACTCAATTTCTTTTGTAATAAAGGCCAACATTCCATTAGCCTTCTTCACTGCCTGCTGCACTTGCTCATTCACCTTCAGTGACTGATGAACAAGTACTCCTAGATCTCTTTGTATTTCTCCCTTACCTAACTCTACACCGTTCAGATAATAATCTGCCTTCCTGTTCTTACTCCCAAAGTGGATAATCTCACACTTATTCACATTAAACGTCATCTGCCAAGTATCTGCCCACTCACCCAGCCTATCCAAGTCACCCTGAATTCTCCTAACATCCTCATCACACGTCACACTGCCACCCAGCTTAGTATCATCAGCAAATTTGCTGATGTTATTCTCAATGCCTTCATCTAAATCGCTGATGTAAATCATAAACAGCTGTGGTCCCAATACCGAGCCCTGTGGCACCCCACTAGTCACCACCTGCCATTCCAAGAAACACCTATTCACTGTTACCCTTTGCTTTCTATCTGCCAACCAGTTTTCTATCCATGTCAATGTCTTCCCCCCGATGCCATGAGCTCTGATTTTACCCACCAATCTCCTATGTGGGACCTTATCAAATGCCTTCAGAAAATCGAGGTACACTACATCCACTGGATTTCCCCCGTCTAACTTCCTGGTTACATCCTCGAAAAACTCCAATAGATTAGTCAAGACGAGTCATGATGATGGGAAGATTGCATTGAAGCTGATGAACAGCAGTCTGATTTACAAATTCCTGTTCTCCAAGTGGTCCAGAGCAGGGTGAAGAGCCAGAGAAATAGCTTCTTTTGTTCTATTGTGGCAATAGACAGGTTGGAACAGATCTAGGTCATCTCTGAGGCAGAAGCTGATTGATGTCAATACCAACCTCTCAAAGCATTTCATTACAGTTGATGTGAGCTTCACCGGATTGTAGTCATTGAGGCAGATCACCACACCCGTACAATGGATGGAATGTGTGGCCCAATTCTAGCAGTTACAGTGGATCAATATCAGAACAGGGGACTACTGACCACTCCAATGTGGAGCAATCTCATCAAGGACCAATATGCCATTTTACACCCCCCCCCCACACACACACACACACACACACACACACACACACACACACACACACACACACACACAAACACACACACACACACTTCTCCAATTTTTCCTTCTCAATTTTCTCTTTAATTTCTTCTTCTCAGCTTCCTCTTTGCCCTGATTCTACCTACACCTGTTTTTCCATCTGCCTCTTCGTTCCCATCCTCTGTGTGTTAGTTCTCCCCTATATGACTAGTGGATCTTATATATGAAGTTCCAAATCAGGTGCTGTTGCTTCCAAATGGAAGAAATCTATGACTGTAATTTCTTAAAAACAAGATGGTCACAATTTGCAATTATTTTGGGTGATCTTTATTTTGCATGAAGGCAAATGTAGCACCCACACAGCACATCACAAATGAATAAAATTGAAACTCTAGGACACGTTGTAGGTTTTAAGCAGATTTGGATCCCATTCCACCATTCATGAATAACAGAGAATTCTTGATATCCTGGTTAAGTTTAGTCCTCTCAACCAACATCTTCAGAAAATGATTTGGCACTTGTTGGGTGTGAAACCAATCTGGGGTCAAATTGGCTGCCTTATTTCCTGATGCATCATCTCTGAGACTTGAAGTCAAAATATTGGCTTTTATTGACTGGAAGAAAGAACAAGCAGTGGTTGACCACCATACTACATCCTGGAGAATGAGGGCCGGGCCTTTATACAGGGGTCTGTGGGAGGAGCCACAGGAGCAGTCAGCAGGGGGCGTGTCCAGACAGGTATATGTAGTTCACCACATTTCCTTAGACAACTATGAGTCGACAATGGGAAGTGAATCCTGCTGGACTCAGCAGCTGCCACACTGCTGCACCTGGACATAGATCCAGATGTGGCAGGCCAAGTGCTCACTAGAACTGCTCCATGAGGTTTGCAGATATTGATCTACAGGCAAGACTCAACTCTGTATGCTATCCTTTTCCCATCCCACACCTTCCTCTTGAATGCCCAGATGGGTGCAGATTTGGTCACCTAATTACAGGAAAGATATTAATAAGGTTGAGAGAGTGCAGAGACGGTTTATAAGGATGTTGCCAGGACTTGAGAGACTGAGTTACAGAGAAAGGTTCAATAGGTTAGGACTTTATTCCCTGGAGCGTAGAAGAATGAGGGGAGATTTGATAGAGGTATATAAAATTATGATGGGTATAGATAGAGTGAATGCAAGCAGGCTTTTTCCACTGAGACTAGGGGAGAAAAAAACCAGAGGACATGGGTTAAGGGTGAAGGGGGAAAAGTTTAAAGAGAACATTGGGGGAGCTTCTTCACACAGAGTGGTGGGAGTGTGGAATGATCTGCCAGATGAAGTGGTAAATGCAGGCTCGCTTATAACATGTAAGAAAAATTTGGACAGGTACATGGATGAGAGGTGTATGGAGGGGTATGGTCCATGTGCAGGTCAGTGGGACAAGACAGAAAAATGGTTTGGCACAACCAAGAAGGGCCAAAAGGCCTGTTTCTGTGCTGTAATGTTCTATTACATATTCATATGGTTCTATGGTTTTTGACCCAGATATGGTGAACCACTTTCAAAGGCATTTAAAGTGTTCTTAAATAATTACAACAAAATTATTATTTAGAAATAATCGTTAAGAACAGTAAAACAATAATTAAATGCACCTTAAATTTATTAAAAATATTGGAAAACAAGTAAACCAACTCGTTTCCCACAGGGCCTCTGTTGGTAAGCCAACATTCACTGATGTGATGCTGACAGATTGGATGTAAAGTGCCTTGGTTGTCCATGTGTGGCCAAGTAGACCTTCTAAATCACAAAGTACTGACAGCTAAAGGTTCCCTATAGGCTGACTGACAGTTTGATTGATCCCTAGACTACAATGTGTGTTCATGAATGCACAACATAAATGGAAATTTTTCGTTCATGAAAAGTTTGAGAGCTTGATAAAATCTGCACTGTGCAGCCACTGGTTACTGATCATGTGTCATTGTGGAAACTCAGATCTTCTAGGTAAATTCAACCACAGAAATGCTTACTCCTCCATATATGACATTCTCTAGCTGTTGCTGCACCTTCTGCAGATGACTGGTGTGCATGCAGAATCGGAGGCAGCAATTGTAGGGAACCGCCCCCTTGAAATTCCTGGCTATTACTAATCATCTGTTGTTTCTGCAAATACTGAGGGTCAGCTGGGCTTTTCCAGTAATTTCCCAGGTTTGCTTTTGTTTTAGACTTGCAAATTTTGCAGCTTTTAGTGAAATTTTGCTGCTTGGGACTATTCATTAAATAGCCCTTTAGGCTCAGGCAAGACTAATTCCCATTCCATTTCTGAGATGTCTGCTGCAGTCTTCGCCACAGTAGGGGCAGGGTCGGAGGCTGGGGAATGAGAGAAGTGGGCAGTTTCAAAGACAGTGCACTACTATCACCATTTTTACAGAACTTGGTGAAGATACTCCAGGTTTTATACAATTTCCTAGATGCTGCTTCTCAGTTTTGGATTGAAGGATATTCACAAGTCAGTGAGATTGTTGGAATTTTTTTCTAGGAGGCTTTAATGGCATCCTTGAACATTTTGTCTGTTCATCTGGTAATCTCTTGTCATGATGGGCTACAGATTAGAGGGTTTGTTGCTGGAGTCTCATGTCAGATATGCAAGCCATGTGGCACAGCTCAGCCAGCTGAGTGTAAATGGGAATCTCAATGCTGGAGACATTGGCAGAAGATAAAGCAGTCTACAGGTTTGACACCCCCATGCATCTCCCTAACCATTCAAGCCTTCCAACACCACCCCTACATGTTCCAGTCTATTTTCAAAATGCAATGTAGTCTGCCAGGGCATTTTCTTTTTTGGCAGCAGTTCAGAAACACATAGTTTCCACTGCCAAGAGAGACGAGGCAGCATGAAGATGACACCTTCATCTGCAGGTAGCCTTGAGCTTGCTTGGCATTTTGATATCCACTGTCTAACTGTTCATAATCTCAATAATTCAGCATCTGGCTCCCTAATCCCTGATTCCCTTTCACACACTGAGGCCTGAATCATCTCTTCCTTCCATTAACCCAGGCCACAGTTCCCAATATCCACTCTGATCCACCTCCACAGGGGCTCAGGTTCCACATATTCTCTTCCGCATACCACAGCCTGATTCTGTTCCCCCCTACTCCCTTTAGTTTTACTGGCTTCACTGAAAGGTTAATAATGTTAGGAACCAACTAGAGAGCAGGCCATTCTAGACTGGGTATTGAGCAATGAGGAAGGGTTAGTTAGCAATCTTGTCGTGTGAGCCCCCTTGGGTAAGAGTGACGATAATATGGTGGAATTTTTCATTAAGATGGAGAGTGACATAGTTGATTCAGAAACAAAGGTTCTGAACTTAAGGAAGGGTAACTTTGAAGGTATGAGACGTGAATTAGCTAAGATAGACTGGCAAATGATACAAAGGGTTGATGGTGGATATGCAATAGCAAGCATGGATGAACTACAACAATTGTTCATCCCATTTTGGCAAAAGAATAAACTAGGGAAGGTAGTGCACCCGTGGCTGACAAGGGAAATAGGGATAGTATCAATTCCAAAGAAGAAACATTCAAATTAGCCAGAAAAAGCGGCACCCCTGAGGACTGGGAGAAATTTGGAGTCCAGCAGAGGAGGACAAAGGGCTTAATTAGGAAAGGGAAAAATGATTATGAGAGAAAGCTGGCAGGGAACATAAAAACTGACTTTATAGATATGTGAAAAGAAAAAAGATTGGTTAAGACAAATGTAGGTCCCTTACAGTCAGAAACAGGTGAATTGATCATGGGGAACAAGGATATGGCAGACCAATTGAATAACTACTTTGGTTCTGTCTTCACTAAGGAAGACATAAGTAAACTTTTGGAAATAGTAGGGGACTGAGGGTCTAGTGAGATGGAGGAACTGAGGGAAATGCATGTTAGTAGGAAAGTGGTGTTAGGTAAATTGAAGGGATTAAAGGCAGATTAATCCCCAGGGCCAGATGGTCTGCATCCCAGAGTGCTTAAGGAAGTAGCCCAAGAAATAGTGGATGCATTAGTGATAATTTTTCAAAACTCTTTAGATTCTGGATTAGTTCCTGAGGTTTGGAGGGTGGCTAATGTAACCCCACTTTTTAAAAAAGGAGGGAGCGAGAAACTGGGGAATTATAGACCGGTTAGTCTGACGTCGGTGGTGGGGAAAATGCTAGAGTCGGTTATCAAAGATGTAATAACAGCACATTTGGAAAGCGGTGAAATCATCGGACAAAGTCAGCATGGATTTGTGAAAGGAAAATCATGTCTGACGAATCTTATAGAATTTTTTGAGGATGTAACTAGTAGAGTGGATAGGGGAGAACCAGTGGATTTAGTATATTTAGATTTTCAAAAGGCTTTTGACAAGGTCCCACACAGGAGATTAGTGTGCAAGCTTAATGTCCAAGCACACAGTATTGAGGGTATGGTATTGATGTGGATAGAGAATTAGTTAGCAGACAGAAAGCAAAGAGTGGGAATAAATGGGACCTTTTCAGAATGGCAGGCAGTGACTAGTGGGGTACCGCAAAGCTCAGTGCTGGGACTCCAGTTGTTTACAATATATATTAATGACTTAGACGAGGGAATTAAATGCACCATCTCCAAGTTTGCGGATGACATGAAGCTGGGCGGCCATGTTAGCTGTGAGGAGGATGCAGGGTGACTTGGATAGGTTAGGTGAGTGGGCAAATTCATGGCAGATGCAATTTAATGTGGATAAATGTGAGGTTATCCACTTTGTTGGCAAGAACAGGAAAACAGATTATTATCTGAATGGTGGCCGATTTGGAAAAGGGGAGGTGCAACGAGACCTGGGTGTCATTGTACACCAGTCATTGAAGGTGGACATGCAGGTACAGCAGGCGGTGAAAAAGGCGAATGGTATGTTGGCATTCATAGCAAGAGGATTTGAGTACAGGAGCAGGGAGGTTCTACTGCAGTTGTACAAGGCCTTGGTGAGACCACACCTAGAGTATTGTGTGCAGTTTTGGTCCCCTAATCTGAGGAAAGACATTCTTACCATAGAGAGAGTACAGAGAAGGTTCACCAGATTGATTCCTGGGATGGCAGGACTTTCATATGAAGAAAGACTGGATCAACTAGGCTTATACTCGCTGGAATTTAGTAGATTGAGGGGGGATCTTGTTGAAATGTATAAAATTCTAAAGGGATTGGACAGGCTAGATCCAGGAAGATTGTTCCCGATGTTGGGGAAGTCCAGAACGAGGGGTCACAGTTTAAGGATAAAGGGGAAGCCTTTTAGGACCGAGATGAGGAAAAACTTCTTCACACCGTGAGTGGTGAATCTGTGGAATTCTCTGCCACAGGAAATGGTTGAGGCCAGTTCATTGGCTATATTTAAGAGGAAGTTAGATATGGCCCTTGTGGCTAAAGGGATCAGGGGGTATGGAGAGAAAGCAGGTACAGGGTTCTGAGTTGGATGATCAGCCATGATCATACTGAATGGCGGTGCAGGCTCGAAGGGCTGAATGGCCTACTCCTGCACCTAATTTCTTTGTTTCTATGTTTCTAAATCTAATAAAAAGTGAATTAAAAGTGTGTTGAAGTATTATAATGTATAGTTTATGTTAAAGTCAAAGATCACTTATGTTTGTCACGTTTGCAATACATTGAGCTTCAAAAGACTAACTTTCATGACATTTTATCTTGAGATTCTTTTTTCTGTGGGCATACTTACGAATCTATATAACAGTACCTTTAAACAGGAGCAATGAACAACAAATGGTGCAACTGCAAATATAAATAAATAGCAATAAATAACAAGAGTATGAAATAACAAGATGAAGAGTCCTTAAAGTGAGACCACTGATTGTGGGAACAGCAGAAGCAGAATGAGTGTTCAAGAGCACTGATGGTTAAGGGGTCGTAACTGTTTTTTCAACCTGGTAGTATGAGTCCTGAGGCTCTTGTACCACCTACCTAATAGCAGCAATGAGAAAAGAGCATGGCCTGAGTAGTGAGGGTCTTTGCCTTCTATAGGATTTTCGACATTGGTGTTCCCATATCAGGCCATAATGCAGCCAGTCAGTACATCATCCAGCACATATCTATAGTAGTTTGTCACGGTTTTTGATGATGTGCCGAATCTCCACATACTCCTAAGTAGAGTCACTGTTGCAATTACATTTATATGATGTGTCCAGGACAGGTCCTGTGAGATAGTGACACCCAGGAATTTAAAGTTACTGACCCTCTCCACCTCTGATTCTCCAATGATTACTGGCTCATGGACCTCTGGTTTCCCTCTCCTGAAGTCTCCAATCAGTTCCTTGTCCTTATGACATTGAGTGAGAGGTTGTTGTTATTACACCACTCAGCCATATTTTCACTTTCACTCCTGTATGGTGATTCATCACCCCCTTTGATACGGCCCATATCAGTGGTGTCATCAGCAAACTTGTCCATGGTGTTGGAGCTGTTCTTGGCCCCAGTCACAGGTGTGAAGCAAGTAGAGTAGGTGCTAAGTACACATTCCTGAGGTGCTCCTGCCCTGATGGAAATTATTATTTGTTAGTTTATCTTCATATTTTACCTTTTCTTTCCTTATTGATTTTTAGTTGTCTTCTGTTGATTTTTAACAGCTTCCCAATCTTCTAACTTCCCACAAAAATTTGCTCTATTATATGCCCTCCCTTTTGCTTTTATGCTGTCTTGATTTCCATTGTTGGCTATGGTTGCATCATCCTCTCTTTTTTAGGATGAATCTATTCTGTGTCTTCTGAATTGTTCCCAGAAACTCCAGCCATTACTGTTCTGCCATAATCCCTGCTAATGTTCCCTTCCAATCAACTTTGGCCCGCTCCTATCCCATGCCTCTGTAATTCCCTTTATTCCACTGTAATATTGATAATCTGATTTTTTTGTGTCTCCCTCTCAAACCGAGGTGTGAATCCTATCATATTATGATCATTGCTTCCTAATGGTTCCCTTACCTTAAGGTGCCTAATCAAATCTGGTTCATTACAAAATACCCAATCCAGAATTCCCCTTACATTAATGGGCTCGACCACAAGATGCTCTAAAAAAGAATCTGAGGCATTCCACAAATCCTCTCTTGGGATCCAGCACCAATCTAATTTTCCCAATCTATTTGCATATTGAAATCCCTCATAACTGTTGAAACATTGCCCTTTTCTATTTCCTATTGCAGTTTGTTTCCCACATGCTAGCTGCTGTTCAGAGGCCTGTACATATCTTTCACCAGGTAAAATGACCCTAATAGCAGTTGTATACAGGCCTCCAAACAGCAGCTGGGATGTGGGTTACAAATTACAGGAGGAGATAGAAAAGGCATGTCAGAAGGGCAATGTCATGATGTTCTTTGGGGATTTTAACATGAAAGTGGATTGGGAAAACTAGGCCAGTACTGGACCTCAAGAGAGAGAATTTGAAGACTGTCTAAGGGATGGCTTTTTAGAACAGCTCATTGTTGAGCACACTAGGGTCTCAGGTGTGCTGGATTGGGAGCTGTGCGATGATCTGGAGGTGATAAGAGAGCTTAAGGTTAAGGAACCCTTAGGGAACAGTGATCACAATATGATTGAGTTCACTTTGAAATTTGAGAAGGAGAAGCTAAATTCCTATGTATCGGTATTTCAGTGGAATAAAGGAAATTACAATGGCATAAGACAGGAACTGGCCAAAGTTGATTGGAAAGGGACACTGGCGGGAAAGACAGCAGAGCAGCAATGGCTGGAGTTTCTGTGAAAAATGAGGGAAGTGGAAGACAGATATATTCCAAATAAGAAGAAAGTTTTGAAGGATAGAAGGACAAGTGAAATCAGAGCCAAAGTTTAAACAAAAGAGAGGGCATACAAGGAAGCCAAACCTAGTGGGAAGATAGAGGATTGGGAAGCTTTTATAAACTTACAAAAAGAAACTAAGAAGGTTTTCATGAAGGAAATGATGAATTATGAAAGACAGCTGGCAACTAAGATCAAAGATGATACTATAAGCTTTTATAAGTATATAAAGGGTAAAATGAGTAGAGGGTAGATATAGGACAATAAAAATAACACTGGAGATATTGTAATGAGAGATGCAGAGGTGGCAGAGGAACTGAATTGGTATATTGCATCAGTCTTCACAGTGGAAGACATCTGCAGTATACTGAACATTCAAGAGTGTCAGGGGAGTGAAGTACGTGTAGTGAAAATTACTACTATGAAGGTGCTCAGGAAGCTTAATGGTCTGAGGGTGGATAAATCTCCTGGACCTGATGGAATGCACCCTTGGGTTCTGAAATAAGTAGCTGGAGAGATTGCGGAGGCATTAACTATAGTCTTTCAAGAATCGCTAGATTCTGGCATTGTACCGGATGACTGAAAAATTGCAAATGTTACTCCGCTACTTAAGAAGGGTGGGAGGCAGCAAAAAGGAAATGATAGACTTGTTAGCCTGACAGTCTAGGACAAGAGGGCACAACTTCAGGATTGAAGGACATTCATTTAGAACAGAGATGCGGAGAAATTACTTTAGTCAGAGGGTGGTAAATCTGTGGAATTTGTTGCCACAGATGGCTGTGGAGGCTAAGTCATTAGGTGCATTTAACACTGAGATAGATATGTTCATGGTTAGCAATGGCATCAAAGGGTATGGGGAGAAGGCAGGGGAGTGGGGATGACTGGAAGAATTGGATCAGCCCATGAATGAATTGTGGAGCAGACTCAATGGGCCGAATGGCCTACTTCTGCTCCTATGGCCTCATGGTCTTTTAACCCTTTCAGTTTCTTAGCTCTACCTGCAAGGTTTCTACATCTTCTGATCCTATGTTGCCTCTTTCTGAGGATTTGATTTAATATTTTACCAATAGAGCCACCTGACCCACTCTGTCTGTTTGCCTGTCCTTTTGATACAATGCATATCCTTGTGATGCACCATCAATAACTCTCTGAGACGTGAGGCGAGATATTGGCTTTTATTGACTGGAAGAAAGAACAAGCAACAATTGACCACCATGCTACATCCTGGAGACTGAGGGCAGGGCTCAGGCCTCAATCACCTTTATACAGGGGTCTGTGGGAGGAGCCACAGGAGCAATCAGTGTCCCGACAGGTATATGTAGTTCTCCACACCTTGCTCCCAACTATGATCTTCATTCTGCCATGACATCATACCTCCCATTTCTAACTGCGCTACAAGTGATCAGATACGGCCCAAGTGTGGAGAGAGAGACACTGAAGTGGGCCAACTATTCACTGACTTTAAAGAGAACTGTTGCAGAATTTAAAGGGACAGAAACACTAGGCCAACAGAACCGTTAACAAAGCTCTCAAACAGAAAGTTAACGCTAACTCTGCAACTGAAATCAATAACTATATACGGAATGAATACCACTCCAGTTGTCTTCTTTGCTGGACAAGGATGAGAGGAAGCAGGGAGTGTAAATGTTGCTGAGCTTTTGGTCAAATCTTGACAAGATTAGAACAAAAAGGAGTTAAAAACCACCATAACAGAACACCAATCAGCTGGAACCAGCATACTCACCAGCGCGATTGTTGAACTGTTGTCAAATCGCCTATGTGGGCACGTAGACCCTGCAGCAGAGACCATGGTAATGACAACAAGATCATCTAATTCTGTATACTGCAAGCATTAAAACATAACATTTCAATCCTGTCAGCCATTTTGATTTTGCTGCTATGTTACTCTTCAACTCATCCTTCTGATGCAATTTTGCCCTTTTGTTTGCCTATCCTTCCTCATTGTTGGCAAGGCAGTAGTTTTTGTCCATCTCTAATCTTTCCTTTGGAAGTAGCCTTCTTTCACACTTGGACTCTTAAACACATATTTGCTGAAGACAGAGTTTGAGAATGCTTGTTCAATGAAAATGACATATTGGGATAGATTACCAAGTCAAGATGCTTGTTCAATGAAAATGACATATTGGGATAGATTACCAAGTCAGGATGGTGTGTAACTTCAGGAAGTATCTGAAGCTGATGGGGTTTCTATTAGTCTTCCTCTCTTGTTACTATGACTGAGGACACGGATTGCAAGCTGCCTTCCCTAGATGCTGTAGTGCCCTTCGTGGATGGTACTCACTGCAGCTGAGCATGAAGGGAATGAAAGTACTCTGGATCTGGATAACATCGGCTTCCTTCTTAGTCCTGGATATTGTCGAGCTCTTGTTGCTGGAGCTGCTCTCATTCAGGCCAGTGGAAAGAATTGCAACACACTTCCTGTGAGTTGTGGGAAGGCAGATGCAAGAAGGAGGTGAGTCATTGGATTTTAGGTTTTTGTAGCTGCATTATTTATGTGGCTTGTGTCCAGTTCAGTTATTTGTCAGTTACGAGTGGGATGTTCTTGTGGAAGGCTTAGTAATGTCAAAGGGATGTGGTTACACTCTCACTGTGCATGGTCATTGAACGCCACCTTGGAGGTGCAAATATTAATTGTCACTTCTTCAATCTTCCAGTAAAATGGCAGCGGGCCCAGATGCAATGGCTGTTATAAGGCCAACCAAAAGTGTTACTGTCTTTCTTATTCATAATTTTTGTGATGGCAAGGCCTTGCTGGACGTTAGAAATGTAAAGGTCTAGCCCATCAGCGAGTTGTTTGTTGTTGGAGATTGTGAAGGAGCTGAACTTGGTGCAGATCGCGTTGCTGTCTGCTCGTGAGAGGCATCAGAGTCAGTGAGCAAAGGCGGTGGTCCAGTCTGACAGGGACTGGTCATCTTAGTCGCTTTTCTTGTGATCACAAGCTGATGTGGAATGCCGTGGGTCCGTTTCACTCGTTTATCGGCAGGACCAATGACCTGGGAGCTGCGTGGCCTTGGTCGTCGAGAGGGCTGGGCTGAGCTACGGTGTCGCCTGTTTGCCACCACCCAGGAGCGAACCACCAGGGTTGGTGCCGAAGGTGGTGTGGTGTGGCGCCAAGCTGGCGTTGAAGCTGCACTCCAGTTTTCAGTCGGCCGAAGGTTAACTGTATTGTATTCAACTGCAAATCGCCGCAACGTTCATGGACTTGGACTATCTATTTTCTGTGTGACTGTATTTTGCTGCTATCTTGTATGTCCTATATGGACTGTGTTTTGCACCTTGGCCCTGGAGTAACACTGGGCGTGTTCATGGGTGTTCAGGTTTGGTTCAATAACAATTGAACTTGAATCCATACAAGTGTTGTTTGGGCCTTGTTGTGTGCTTCTTTATCCTAAGAGTGTATCATGAAGTTGTTGCAGCAAGTGTCAATTTTACCTGTTCATCGAAAGCCGCTATCCTGTGCTAGTTCGGGACTGGCCCATTTATGGAGCATTGCAGCCTTTCCACTGGCTGCCATTTGGCACAAGGTGCTGGCTGTTGACATCACGGCACTGGTAGAGTATAAATCCGGTGTGCTGAAAGCACCAAGTCTCTTTTGCTCTGGGGACTGCAAACTACAGCCAGTGCCACGGGAACAGCGGAAGTGTGTTGCAATGAGAAAGGGTCAGAGCACACACTTTAGATAAATATTTGTAACTGGGTCTAACGTGACGGGTTTACTGAATGTTAGTGTCTGTCTTGTCCTGTATTATTAGTTATTTATTAATAGTTAACTTACTAACTGGTAGTGAGTGTCTTCTGTTCCCACTCATCAAACCTGTGAACCTGATTTCACATTACAAATGACACTGCAAGCAGGGTTCTGTGATTGAACAGGATTTGAACAGAAGATTCATGTGTTTAAAAACAACAATGACAGAGAGAGCTCCTCTGTGTGAGGATTATTGAGTCCTGGGGTGGACCATTAACAATGTGGGATTTGGAAGTTACTCCAACCTACTGGTGGGCCGTGGTACACCAGTTGACAGATCAGCCAAGGTGCACTCCCATGGGGTGAAAATGGGACACCACATTGTGTCTGTACCTAACGAGGTAGAGGAAGGGGAGCCTGAGGAGTGCTTTTGGGATGCTGGCAGCCATAGTAGAGCAGCAGTACAAGACAATCTCACAGAAGGAGAAAGTGATAGCTAACTTGAGAAGCAATAAGGAGGTATTAAACCAGCGATTTGTTACCGTGAGGTAGGTTGCTTGGTCAGTGCCAACTAACTCTAGAGGATAGGAGTACAGAGATGACCTGTCGTTAGTAAAGATGAAGCAGTTAGAGGCTGCCCTCAGAGTCAACAGGAGACTAATGCCCACTGAGCTCAAGACCTGATGTTGTAGGGAAGCAACCCCAACATGTGGACAGAAGATGGGGACACCTGGTTAGATAGTGTGGAATTCAGAAGAAAGTCTCGGGGCTCCCCCTCTGAGTGAGCGCCCGCCCTCCTATGCGGCTGCACCTATACAGGCCAGACCAGTGGCCACGCAGCCCATAGATTGTCCAGGGTGAGGGAGAGCTGCAGGCTGGGGAGAGGAACAGTGCGAGAGAGAGGGATCAGCGTGTTTCACCAGCTGAGCTTCTGCCTATGTTGTTGCTGAGGATCTAGGATGTTGGTTTTGGGGTCGTGGGGAGTTGCTGGAGTTTTTATTCGAGAGGGAGGGTGTGCTGGAAACGGGACCTTCATCGCACCATGTGACTAGCAATCCCCTGAGAGTGCCACCATGGGAGTGATGAATCATTATGGGGCAGAGCAATTGTGGCTATTAAGGCCATGTATCCCTTCCTCTTTGAGTGGAATTTGAAGCTCTGCGAGGAGCTGACCACAGCGGAGGGGGGGTCGGAAGGACTTCACCATTGCGCTCAATTAAAAGGATAAGGGGTACCATAGCCGTCGCCAGCAGATTCTTGGAGGGATCTGGGGTGCCTATAGTTGGACTAGCTAGTTAGATAAGCAGTGAAAGGCCCTGTGTGGCTGTAAGGATGTTGCTCGGAGCTAGGGTCCTGAGGGAGCAGGTAGATGGGATTCCCACTCTATTCTCTGTGGAGGGAACACTGCCAGGGGAAGGGAGGCAAGGAGGCCGTTAAAGGAGAAGGGTCATTCTCCAAGCCCTCCCCCAAAGAGAGCTCCTTCAGCCCTTGATAAGACAAGGGGCCGCCTAGTACTCACCATACAATAGTATTCTGGGCAGCGGGAGATACCGGATCGGACCAAGCACAAGATCTTGGTTGTTGTGGTCCCCACCTACCAGGAGGAGATGCAGTGCTTTGTGAGCTTCCTGGAGTATTGGCATCAGCACATCTCCCAACTGGCAATGATGCTTCTCTCCCGGTACCGGGTCTCCTGGAAAGCAACTGTTTTCCAATGGGCTCCCAAGTAGCCTTGGAAACCGCCTTTGGCAGATTTCAGCTGGCCCCCAGGGTAACTGAGTGGAGCCAGTGGCAGATGATGAAGGGGCATTGTGTTCCCAGGAGTTTTGGACAAAATCCCTTCTCAAGATGGCGACCTGACACACCCATCTTAACAGGCAGCTGTTGGCCTGCTACTGGCTTCCCCCAGCCACAGGACATCAGACCATCTCTGAATCAGTCATGCTATGACCACACCTCCCTACCATGCAGTGGGTAAAGTTTGACACTGGAGCCCTGTATGTTATCAGGGTTGATGGATCAACCCCGTCCCCGCAGAGCAGTGGCTACCTTACCCAGGGCCACAAGCACGTCGCCTTTGTAGTGCAATACAGTGTAATGACTGTACAAACTGTATCCCCCCCGCAGCTCCTGGGACTGTGGACGTAGCTCTGCGGGAGGAGGCAAAGGGTGTACTGTCTACCCTCCTAGGTAAAAGCACACTGTTCCTGGGACTCCAGAGAACGTGACCCACAGAGGGGGCCATGTCCAGCCACCTTCCATTGTCTGGTGGAAGAGGTACATTGCAGACAGGACAGAGAAGGGTCCCGATGGCTCTCCCCGATACACCCCTGATGAAGTTCCCACTGTCGAAGCCTCACCAATGCAGTGGGGTAAACCCAGTGACAACCTGATTTCTGAGCAGAAGCAGCAGGTCTGGTTTAGCAGTGGCAGAGGCTGTTGGCACAGAGGGAATCAGTGGCAGAAGGCTGTCGCTCTCTACTCTATCAGGGAGTGTCGTTACCGAGGAGGGTGAGGGGATCTCGCCAACTGGCTGAGCTGGTGCTGTGACCCTGCCACTCCAGGAGGTGATGGGGGCCTGTGAGGGTCTGTACCAGTTCCTGGACGGTGGATGACAGAATGGCGGTGCGGATGTCCCATTGTTGTGGGGGCGACCCCTCGAGGGTTGTTCATTTGAGAACGCATCTGGGAGGCTGTGCAATGTGGAGCAATCGCTGTCACCATGTAAATGCTAACAACTCTCGGGACAATGAGGAGGCCACACACAATGCTGTTGTCACAATGTTTTCGGAGGGGGAGGAACTTGGATGGTCAGCACACCAGAAAAGTGGCCATGAAATGGGCTGAAGTTCGAGGGGTGGCTATGACATTTGACAAGGACTGGGCAGTGACTGGGAGCTGCCCCATCTGCCAGCAGGTTAAGCCCAGGGTGTAGCCAGTGGGTCCCTCGGGATACATCTGAAAAGGTCAGGAACTGACCACGTATGGCAGTGAGATATGTGGGCTCTCTGCCACCACAGAACCAGAAGCGACAGGTGCTCACATGGTGGACACACATTCCGGGGTCCTGCTGACCAGGAAAGCACAATAAAAGGCTTGTGACACTTGTCATCCACGTATGGGATTCTCTGGGAGACCCAGTCAGACAATGGATCACATTCTGCAGGAGCTGGCTGCAGAGTCCAGCAGTTAGTGGGTGTTCCTCAGGTGGCAGGGCCGATTGAGCGTATGAACAGGCCATTGAAACAGAAAATTATACCCCTTCCAGGGGTGGCAAAGTCGCTCAGCAGGGATGCACATCCTGAACTTCCCAGTGTCCTGTGAGTCAGCAGTGTTAGACATTCCAAAGCTGGAGCTGGAGATGGATTGGATGCATCACGACAGCGATCAGCAGGGCATGCAGACCTGTGAATACTGAGAGGGTGGAATTATGGTGGGAGTAGGGGATATACCCTTCGACTAACCAGGAGTGTGTGAGAATGGCAAACTGGAGGAAGCTGATGGCAGTGTCGATGACGGTGGCAGGTCTGAGATCCTACAACATGTTCCTACAGACAGCATACAAGTACGCAACGCACACCAACACTTCAGACTGTCGGATCTGCATGAGGACCCAACCCACACCAACACTTTGGACTGTCGGATCTGCATGATGACCCAACCCAGACCAACACTTCGGAGTGTCAGATCTGCATGAGGACCCAACCCACACCAACACTTCAGACTGTCAGATCTGAATGAGGAACCAACCCACACCAACACTTCGGACTGTCGGATCTCCATGAGGACCCAACCCAGACCAACACTTCGGACTGTCAGATCTGCATGAGGACCCAACCCAGACCAACACGTTGGACTGCCAGATCTGCATGAGGACACAACCAACACTTCGGAGTGTCAGATCTGCATGAGGACCCAACCAACACTTTGGACTGTCGGATTTGCATGAGGACAAAACCCAGACCAACAATACGGACTGTTGGATCTGCATGACGACCAAACCCAGACCAACACTTCGGACTGTCAGATCTGCATGAGGACACAACCAACACTTCGGAGTGTCAGATCTGCATGAGGACCCAACCCAGACCAACACTTCGGACTGACCGATCTGCATGAGGACACAACCAATACTTCGGAGTGTCAGATCTGCATGAGGACCCAACCAACACTTTGGACTGTCGGATCTGCATGAGGACAAAACCCAAACCAACACTTCGGACTGTTGGATCTGCATGACAACCAAACCCAGACCAACACTTCGGAGTGTCAGATCTGCATGAGGACCCAACCCAGACCAACACTTCGGACTGACCGATCTGCATGAGGACACAACTAACACTTTGGACTGTCGGATCTGCATGAGTACCCAACCCAGACCCACACTTCGGACTGTTGGATCTGCATGAGGACCCGACCCTGACTAACACTTCGGACTGTCATATCTGCATGAGGATCCAACCCAGACCAACAGTTCAGACTGTCTGATGTGCATGAGGTCCCAACCCACACAAACAATTCGGTCTGTCGGATCTGCGTGAGGATCCAAACCAGACCAACAGTTCAGACTGTTGGATCTGCATGAGGACCCAACCCAGAAGAACACTTAAGACTGTCGAATCTGCATGAGGACACAACCCACACCAACACTTCGGACTGTCGGATCTGCATGAGGACCCAACCCACACCAACACTTCAGACTGACGGATCTGCATGAGGACCCAAACCAGACAAACACTTCGGACAGTCGGTTCTGCATGAGGACCCAACCAACACTTTGGACTGTCGGATCTGCATGAGTACCCAACCCAGACCCACACTTCGGACTATTCGATCTGCATGAGGACCCAACACTGACTAACACTTCGGACTGTCATATCTGCATGAGGACCCAACCCAGACCAACAGTTCAGACTGTCGGATCTGCATGAGGACACAACCCAGAAGAACACTTAAGACTGTCGAATTTGCATGAGGCCCCAACCCAGACCAACTCTTAGGACTGTCGGATCTGCATGAGGACCCAACCCAGACCAACAGTTCAGACTGTCGGATCTGCTTGAGGTCCCAAACCAGACCAACACTTCGGACTGTTGGATCTGCATGAGGACCCAACCCAGACCAACACTTCGGACTGTCGGATCTGCATAAGGACCCAAACCAGACCAACACTTCGGACCGTCAGTTCTGCATGATGACCCAACCAACACTTTGGACTGTCGGATCTGCATGAGTACCCAACCCAGACCCACACTTCGGACTGTCGGATCTGCATGAGGATCCAACCCAGACCAACAGTTCAGACTGTCTGATGTGCATGAGGTCCCAACCCACACAAACAATTCGGTCTGTCGGATCTGCATGAGGACCCAACCCAGACCAACAGTTCAGACTGTCGGATCTGCATGCGGACCCAACCCAGACCAACTGTTCAGACTGTCGAATCTGCTTGAGGGCCCAACCCAGACAAACACTTCGGGTTGTTGGATCTGCATGAGCACCCAACCCAGACCAACACTTCGGACTGTCGGATCTGCACGATTTCCCAACGCAGACCAACACTTCAGACTGTTGGATCTGCATGGGGAACAACCCAACACTTTGGACTGTCGGATCTGCATGAGGACCCAACTCAGGCAAACACTTCGGACTGTCAGATCTACATGAGGACCCAACCAACACTTTGGACTATCGGATCTGCATGAGGACACAACCCAGACCAACACATCGGACTGTCTGATCTGCGTGAAGACCAAACCCACACCAACACATCCCACCGTTTTATCTGTATCATGACCCAAACCACACCAACACTTCGGACTGTTGGATCTGCATGAGGACCCAACCCAGACCCACACTTTGGACTGTCGGATCTGCATGAGGATCCAACCCAGACCAACAGTTCAGACTGTCGGATCTGCATTAGGACCCAACCCAGAAGAACACTTCGGACAGTCGGTTCTGCATGATGACCCAACCAACACTTTGGACTGTCGGATCTGCATGAGTACCCAACCCAGACCCACACTTCGGACTGTTCGATCTGCATGAGGACCCAACACTGACTAACACTTCGGACTGTCTGATCTGCATGAGGACCCAACCCAGACCAACAGTTCAGACTGTCGGATCTGCTTGAGGGCCCAACCCAGACCAACAGTCAGACTGTCGGATCTGCATGAGGATCCGACCCTGACTAACACTTCGGACTGTCATATCTGCATGAGGACCCAACCCAGACCAACACTTTGCACTGTCGGACCTGCATTAGGACCCAACCCACATCAGCACTTCAGACTGTTGGATCTGCATGAGCACCCAACCCAGACCAACACTTCGGACTGCCAGATCTGAATGAAGACCCAACCCAGACCAACAGTTCAGACTGTCTGATGTGCATGAGGTCCCAACCCACACAAACAATTCGGGCTGTCGGATCTGCATGAGGACCCAACCAAGACCAACAGTTCAGACTGTCGGATCTGCATGAGGACCCAACCCAGAAGAACACTTCGGACTATCGGATCTGCATGAGGACCCAACCCACACCAACACTTCAGACTGTCGGATCTGCATAAGGACCCAAACCAGACAAACACTTCGGACAGTCGGTTCTGCATGAGGACCCAACCAACACTTTGGACTGTCGGTTCTGCATGAGGACACAACCCAGACAAACACTTCGGACTGTCGGATCTGCACGTGGACCCAACCCAGACCAACACTTCGGACTGTCGGATCTGCATGAGGTCCCAACCCACACAAACAATTCGGACTGCCGGATCTGCATGAGGACCCAACCCAGACCAACAGTTCAGACAGAGGATCTGCATGAGGTCCCAACCCAGACCAACAGTTCAGACTGTCGGATCTGCATGAGGACACAACCCAGAAGAACACTTAAGACTGTCGAATCTGCATGAGGCCCCAACCCAGACCAACTCTTAGGACTGTCGGATCTGCATGAGGACCCAACCCAGACCAACAGTTCAGACTGTCGGATCTGCTTGAGGTCCCAAACCAGACCAACACTTCGGACTGTTGGATCTGCATGAGGACCCAACCCAGACCAACACTTCGGACTGTCGGATCTGCTTAAGGACCCAAACCAGACCAACACTTCGGACCGTCAGTTCTGCATGATGACCCAACCAACACTTTGGACTGTCGGATCTGCATGAGTACCCAACCCAGACCCACACTTCGGACTGTTGGATCTGCATGAGGACCCAACCCAGACCAACAGTTCAGACTGTCGGATCTGCATGAGGACCCGACCCTGACTAACACTTCGGACTGTCATATCTGCATGAGGACCCAACCCAGACCCACACTTTGGACTGTCGGATCTGCATGAGGATCCAACCCAGACCAACAGTTCAGACTGTCTGATGTGCATGAGGTCCCAACCCACACAAACAATTCGGTCTGTCGGATCTGCATGAGGACCCAACCAAGACCAACAGTTCAGACTGTCGGATCTGCATGAGGACCCAACCCAGAAGAACACATCGGACTGTCGGATCTGCATGAGGACCCAACCCAGACCAACAGTTCAGACTGTCGGATCTGCATGCGGACCCAACCCAGACCAACTGTTCAGACTGTCGAATCTGCTTGAGGGCCCAACCCAGACAAACACTTCGGGTTGTTGGATCTGCATGAGCACCCAACCCAGACCAACACTTCGGACTGTCGGATCTGCACGATTTCCCAACGCAGACCAACACTTCAGACTGTTGGATCTGCATGGGGACCAACCCAACATTTTGGACTGTCGGATCTGCATGAGGACCCAACTCAGGCAAACACTTCGGACTGTCAGATCTACATGAGGACCCAACCAACACTTTGGACTATCGGATCTGCATGAGGACACAACCCAGACCAACACATCGGACTGTCTGATCTGCGTGAAGACCAAACCCACACCAACTCATCCCACCGTTTTATCTGTATCATGACCCAAACCACACAAACACTTCGGACTGTTGGATCTGCATGAGGACCCAACCCAGACCCACACTTTGGACTGTCGGATCTGCATGAGGATCCAACCCAGACCAACAGTTCAGACTGTCGGATCTGCATTAGGACCCAACCCAGACCAACACTTAAGACTGTCGAATCTGCATGAGGACACAACCCACACCAACACTTCGGACTGTCGGATCTGCATGAGGACCCAACCCACACCAACACTTCAGACTGTCGGATCTGCATAAGGACCCAAACCAGACAAACACTTCGGACAGTCGGTTCTGCATGAGGACCCAACCAACACTTTGGACTGTCGGATCTGCATGAGTACCCAACCCAGACCCACACTTCGGACTGTTCGATCTGCATGAGGACCCAACACTGACTAACACTTCGGACTGTCTGATCTGCATGAGGACCCAACCCAGACAAACAGTTCAGACTGTCGGATCTGCTTGAGGGCCCAACCCAGACCAACAGTTCAGACTGTCGGATCTGCATGAGGATCCGACCCTGACTAACACTTCGGACTGTCATATCTGCATGAGGACCCAACCCAGACCAACACTTCGGACTGCCAGATCTGAATGAAGACCCAACCCAGACCAACAGTTCAGACTGTCTGATGTGCATGAGGTCCCAACCCACACAAACAATTCGGTCTGTCGGATCTGCATGAGGACCTAACCAAGACCAACAGTTCAGACTGTCGGATCTGCATGAGGACCCAACCCAGAAGAACACTTCGGACTATCGGATCTGCATGAGGACCCAACCCACACCAACACTTCAGACTGTCGGATCTGCATAAGGACCCAAACCAGACAAACACTTCGGACAGTCGGTTCTGCATGAGGACCCAACCAACACTTTGGACTGTCGGTTCTGCATGAGGACACAACCCAGACAAACACTTCGGACTGTCGGATCTGCACGTGGACCCAACCCAGACCAACACTTCGGACTGTCGGATCTGCATGAGGTCCCAACCCACACAAACAATTCGGACTGCCGGATCTGCATGAGGACCCAACCCAGACCAACAGTTCAGACAGAGGATCTGCATGAGGTCCCAACCCAGACCAACAGTTCAGACTGTCGGATCTGCATGAGGACACAACCCAGAAGAACACTTAAGACTGTCGAATCTGCATGAGGCCCCAACCCAGACCAACTCTTAGGACTGTCGGATCTGCATGAGGACCCAACCCAGACCAACAGTTCAGACTGTCGGATCTGCTTGAGGTCCCAAACCAGACCAACACTTCGGACTGTTGGATCTGCATGAGGACCCAACCCAGACCAACACTTCGGACTGTCGGATCTGCTTAAGGACCCAAACCAGACCAACACTTCGGACCGTCAGTTCTGCATGATGACCCAACCAACACTTTGGACTGTCGGATCTGCATGAGTACCCAACCCAGACCCACACTTCGGACTGTTGGATCTGCATGAGGACCCAACCCAGACCAACAGTTCAGACTGTCGGATCTGCATGAGGACCCGACCCTGACTAACACTTCGGACTGTCATATCTGCATGAGGACCCAACCCAGACCCACACTTTGGACTGTCGGATCTGCATGAGGATCCAACCCAAACCAACAGTTCAGACTGTCTGATGTGCATGAGGTCCAACCCACACAAACAATTCGGTCTGTCGGATCTGCATGAGGACCCAACCAAGACCAACAGTTCAGACTGTCGGATCTGCATGAGGACCCAACCCAGAAGAACACATCGGACTGTCGGATCTGCATGAGGACCCAACCCAGACCAACAGTTCAGACTGTCGGATCTGCATGCGGACCCAACCCAGACCAACTGTTCAGACTGTCGAATCTGCTTGAGGGCCCAACCCAGACAAACACTTCGGGTTGTTGGATCTGCATGAGCACCCAACCCAGACCAACACTTCGGACTGTCGGATCTGCACAATTTCCCAACGCAGACCAACACTTCAGACCGTTGGATCTGCATGGGGACCAACCCAACACTTCGGACTGTTGGATCTGCATGAGGACCCAACCCAGACCAACAGTTCAGACTGTCGGATCTGCATGAGGACCCGACCCTGACTAACACTTCGGACTGTCATATCTGCATGAGGACCCAACCCAGACCCACACTTTGGACTGTCGGATCTGCATGAGGATCCAACCCAGACCAACAGTTCAGACTGTCTGATGTGCATGAGGTCCCAACCCACACAAACAATTCGGTCTGTCGGATCTGCATGAGGACCCAACCAAGACCAACAGTTCAGACTGTCGGATCTGCATGAGGACCCAACCCAGAAGAACACATCGGACTGTCGGATCTGCATGAGGACCCAACCCAGACCAACAGTTCAGACTGTCGGATCTGCATGCGGACCCAACCCAGACCAACTGTTCAGACTGTCGAATCTGCTTGAGGGCCCAACCCAGACAAACACTTCGGGTTGTTGGATCTGCATGAGCACCCAACCCAGACCAACACTTCGGACTGTCGGATCTGCACAATTTCCCAACGCAGACCAACACTTCAGACTGTTGGATCTGCATGGGGACCAACCCAACATTTTGGACTGTCGGATCTGCATGAGGACCCAACTCAGGCAAACACTTCGGACTGTCAGATCTACATGAGGACCCAACCAATACTTTGGACTATCGGATCTGCATGAGGACACAACCCAGACCAACACATCGGACTGTCTGATCTGCGTGAAGACCAAACCCACACCAACTCATCCCACCGTTTTATCTGTATCATGACCCAAACCACACAAACACTTCGGACTGTTGGATCTGCATGAGGACCCAACCCAGACCCACACTTTGGACTGTCGGATCTGCATGAGGATCCAACCCAGACCAACAGTTCAGACTGTCGGATCTGCATTAGGACCCAACCCAGACCAACACTTAAGACTGTCGAATCTGCATGAGGACACAACCCACACCAACACTTCGGACTGTCGGATCTGCATGAGGACCCAACCCACACCAACACTTCAGACTGTCGGATCTGCATAAGGACCCAAACCAGACAAACACTTCGGACAGTCGGTTCTGCATGAGGACCCAACCAACACTTTGGACTGTCGGATCTGCATGAGTACCCAACCCAGACCCACACTTCGGACTGTTCGATCTGCATGAGGACCCAACACTGACTAACACTTCGGACTGTCTGATCTGCATGAGGACCCAACCCAGACAAACAGTTCAGACTGTCGGATCTGCTTGAGGGCCCAACCCAGACCAACAGTTCAGACTGTCGGATCTGCATGAGGATCCGACCCTGACTAACACTTCGGACTGTCATATCTGCATGAGGACCCAACCCAGACCAACACTTCGGACTGCCAGATCTGAATGAAGACCCAACCCAGACCAACAGTTCAGACTGTCTGATGTGCATGAGGTCCCAACCCACACAAACAATTCGGTCTGTCGGATCTGCATGAGGACCCAACCAAGACCAACAGTTCAGACTGTCGGATCTGCATGAGGACCCAACCCAGAAGAACACTTCGGACTATCGGATCTGCATGAGGACCCAACCCACACCAACACTTCAGACTGTCGGATCTGCATAAGGACCCAAACCAGACAAACACTTCGGACAGTCGGTTCTGCATGAGGACCCAACCAACACTTTGGACTGTCGGTTCTGCATGAGGACACAACCCAGACAAACACTTCGGACTGTCGGATCTGCACGTGGACCCAACCCAGACCAACACTTCGGACTGTCGGATCTGCATGAGGTCCCAACCCACACAAACAATTCGGAGTGCTGGATCTGCATGAGGACCCAACCCAGACCAACAGTTCAGACAGAGGATCTGCATGAGGTCCCAAACCAGACCAACACTTCGGACTGTTGGATCTGCATGAGGACCCAACCCAGACCAACACTTCGGACTGTCGGATCTGCTTAAGGACCCAAACCAGACCAACACTTCGGACCGTCAGTTCTGCATGATGACCCAACCAACACTTTGGACTGTCGGATCTGCATGAGTACCCAACCCAGACCCACACTTCGGACTGTTGGATCTGCATGAGGACCCAACCCAGACCAACAGTTCAGACTGTCGGATCTGCATGAGGACCCGACCCTGACTAACACTTCGGACTGTCATATCTGCATGAGGACCCAACCCAGACCAACAGTTCAGACTGTCGGATCTGCATGAGGACACAACCCAGAAGTACACTTAAGACTGTCGAATCTGCATGAGGCCCCAACCCAGACCAACTCTTAGGACTGTCGGATCTGCATGAGGACCCAACCCAGACCAACAGTTCAGACTGACGGATCTGCTTGAGGTCCCAAACCAGACCAACACTTCGGACTGTTGGATCTGCATGAGGACCCAACCCAGACCAACACTTCGGACTGTCGGATCTGCTTAAGGACCCAAACCAGACCAACACTTTGGACCGTCAGTTCTGCATGATGACCCAACCAACACTTTGGACTGTCGGATCTGCATGAGTACCCAACCCAGACCCACACTTCGGACTGTTGGATCTGCATGAGGACCCAACCCAGACCAACAGTTCAGACTGTCGGATCTGCATGAGGACCCGACCCTGACTAACACTTCGGACTGTCATATCTGCATGAGGACCCAACCCAGACCAACAGTTCAGACTGTCGGATCTGCATGAGGACCCAACCCAGAAGAACACATCGGACTGTCGGATCTGCATGAGGACCCAACCCAGACCAACAGTTCAGACTGTCGGATCTGCATGCGGACCCAACCCAGACCAACTGTTCAGACTGTCGGATCTGCATGCGGACCCAACCCAGACCAACTGTTCAGACTGTCGAATCTGCTTGAGGGCCCAACCCAGACAAACACTTCGGGTTGTTGGATCTGCATGAGCACCCAACCCAGACCAACACTTCGGACTGTCGGATCTGCACAATTTCCCAACGCAGACCAACACTTCAGACTGTTGGATCTGCATGGGGACCAACCCAACACTTTGGACTGTCGGATCTGCATGAGGACCCAACTCAGGCAAACACTTCGGACTGTCAGATCTACATGAGGACCCAACCAACACTTTGGACTATCGGATCTGCATGAGGACACAACCCAGACCAACACATCGGACTGTCTGATCTGCGTGAAGACCAAACCCACACCACACATCCCACCGTTTTATCTGTATCATGACCCAAACCACACCAACACTTCGGACTGTTGGATCTGCATGAGGACCCAACCCAGACCCACACTTTGGACTGTCGGACCTGCATGAGGATCCAACCCAGACCAACACATCGGACTGTCTGATCTGCGTGAAGACCAAACCCACACCAACACATCCCACCGTTTTATCTGTATCATGACCCAAACCACACAAACACTTCGGACTGTTGGATCTGCATGAGGACCCAACCCAGACCCACACTTTGGACTGTCGGATCTGCATGAGGATCCAACCCAGACCAACAGTTCAGACTGTCGGATCTGCATTAGGACCCAACCCAGACCAACACTTAAGACTGTCGAATCTGCATGAGGACACAACCCACACCAACACTTCGGACTGTCGGATCTGCATGAGGACCCAACCCACACCAACACTTCAGACTGTCGGATCTGCATAAGGACCCAAACCAGACAAACACTTCGGACAGTCGGTTCTGCATGAGGACCCAACCAACACTTTGGACTGTCGGATCTGCATGAGTACCCAACCCAGACCCACACTTCGGACTGTTCGATCTGCATGAGGACCCAACACTGACTAACACTTCGGACTGTCTGATCTGCATGAGGACCCAACCCAGACCAACAGTTCAGACTGTCGGATCTGCTTGAGGGCCCAACCCAGACCAACAGTTCAGACTGTCGGATCTGCATGAGGATCCGACCCTGACTAACACTTCGGACTGTCATATCTGCATGAGGACCCAACCCAGACCAACACTTCGGACTGCCAGATCTGAATGAAGACCCAACCCAGACCAACAGTTCAGACTGTCTGATGTGCATGAGGTCCCAACCCACACAAACAATTCGGTCTGTCGGATCTGCATGAGGACCCAACCAAGACCAACAGTTCAGACTGTCGGATCTGCATGAGGACCCAACCCAGAAGAACACTTCGGACTATCGGATCTGCATGAGGACCCAACCCACACCAACACTTCAGACTGTCGGATCTGCATAAGGACCCAAACCAGACAAACACTTCGGACAGTCGGTTCTGCATGAGGACCCAACCAACACTTTGGACTGTCGGTTCTGCATGAGGACACAACCCAGACAAACACTTCGGACTGTCGGATCTGCACGTGGACCCAACCCAGACCAACACTTCGGACTGTCGGATCTGCATGAGGTCCCAACACACACAAACAATTCGGACTGCCAGATCTGCATGAGGACCCAACCCAGACCAACAGTTCAGACAGAGGATCTGCATGAGGTCCCAACCCAGACCAACAGTTCAGACTGTCGGATCTGCATGAGGACACAACCCAGAAGTACACTTAAGACTGTCGAATCTGCATGAGGCCCCAACCCAGACCAACTCTTAGGACTGTCGGATCTGCATGAGGACCCAACCCAGACCAACAGTTCAGACTGTCGGATCTGCTTGAGGTCCCAAACCAGACCAACACTTCGGACTGTTGGATCTGCATGAGGACCCAACCCAGACCAACACTTCGGACTGTCGGATCTGCTTAAGGACCCAAACCAGACCAACACTTTGGACCGTCAGTTCTGCATGATGACCCAACCAACACTTTGGACTGTCGGATCTGCATGAGTACCCAACCCAGACCCACACTTCGGACTGTTGGATCTGCATGAGGACCCAACCCAGACCAACAGTTCAGACTGTCGGATCTGCATGAGGACCCGACCCTGACTAACACTTCGGACTGTCATATCTGCATGAGGACCCAACCCAGACACACACTTTGGACTGTCGGATCTGCATGAGGATCCAACCCAGACCAACAGTTCAGACTGTCTGATGTGCATGAGGTCCCAACCCACACAAACAATTCGGTCTGTCGGATCTGCATGAGGACCCAACCAAGACCAACAGTTCAGACTGTCGGATCTGCATGAGGACCCAACCCAGAAGAACACATCGGACTGTCGGATCTGCATGAGGACCCAACCCAGACCAACAGTTCAGACTGTCGGATCTGCATGCGGACCCAACCCAGACCAACTGTTCAGACTGTCGAATCTGCTTGAGGGCCCAACCCAGACAAACACTTCGGGTTGTTGGATCTGCATGAGCACCCAACCCAGACCAACACTTCGGACTGTCGGATCTGCACAATTTCCCAACGCAGACCAACACTTCAGACTGTTGGATCTGCATGGGGACCAACCCAACACTTTGGACTGTCGGATCTGCATGAGGACCCAACTCAGGCAAACACTTCGGACTGTCAGATCTACATGAGGACCCAACCAACACTTTGGACTATCGGATCTGCATGAGGACACAACCCAGACCAACACATCGGACTGTCTGATCTGCGTGAAGACCAAACCCACACCAACACATCCCACCGTTTTATCTGTATCATGACCCAAACCACACAAACACTTCGGACTGTTGGATCTGCATGAGGACCCAACCCAGACCCACACTTTGGACTGTCGGATCTGCATGAGGATCCAACCCAGACCAACAGTTCAGACTGTCGGATCTGCATGATGACCCAACCAACACTTTGGACTGTCAGATCTGCATAAGGACCCAAACCAGACCAACACTTCGGACTGTCGGATCTGCATAAGGACCAGTCCAGACCAACACTTCGGACCGTCAGTTCTGCATGATGACCCAACCAACACTTTGGACTGTCGGATCTGCTTGAGGGCCCAACCCAGACCAACACTTCTGGTTGTTGGATGTGCATGAGCACCCAACCCAGACCAACACTTCGGACTGTCGGATCTGCATGAGGACCCAATCCTGAACAACACTTCGGACTGTCATATCTGCATGAGGACCCAACCCAGACCAACACTTTGGACCGTCGGATCTGCATGAGGACCCAACCCAAACACCAAAATGTCAGACTGTCGGATCTGCTTGAGGTCCCAAACCAGACCAACACTTCGGACTGTTGGATCTGCATGAGGACCCAACCCAGACCAACACTTCGGACTGTCGGATCTGCTTAAGGACCCAAACCAGACCAACACTTTGGACCGTCAGTTCTGCATGATGACCCAACCAACACTTTGGACTGTCGGATCTGCATGAGTACCCAACCCAGACCCACACTTCGGACTGTTGTACTGCATGAGGACCCAACCCAGACCAACAGTTCAGACTGTCGGATCTGCATGAGGACCCGACCCTGACTAACACTTCGGACTGTCATATCTGCATGAGGACCCAACCCAGACACACACTTTGGACTGTCGGATCTGCATGAGGATCCAACCCAGACCAACAGTTCAGACTGTCTGATGTGCATGAGGTCCCAACCCACACAAACAATTCGGTCTGTCGGATCTGCATGAGGACCCAACCAAGACCAACAGTTCAGACTGTCGGATCTGCATGAGGACCCAACCCAGAAGAACACATCGGACTGTCGGATCTGCATGAGGACCCAACCCAGACCAACAGTTCAGACTGTCGGATCTGCATGCGGACCCAACCCAGACCAACTGTTCAGACTGTCGAATCTGCTTGAGGGCCCAACCCAGACAAACACTTCGGGTTGTTGGATCTGCATGAGCACCCAACCCAGACCAACACTTCGGACTGTCGGATCTGCACAATTTCCCAACGCAGACCAACACTTCAGACTGTTGGATCTGCATGGGGACCAACCCAACACTTTGGACTGTCGGATCTGCATGAGGACCCAACTCAGGCAAACACTTCGGACTGTCAGATCTACATGAGGACCCAACCAACACTTTGGACTATCGGATCTGCATGAGGACACAACCCAGACCAACACATCGGACTGTCTGATCTGCGTGAAGACCAAACCCACACCAACACATCCCACCGTTTTATCTGTATCATGACCCAAACCACACAAACACTTCGGACTGTTGGATCTGCATGAGGACCCAACCCAGACCCACACTTTGGACTGTCGGATCTGCATGAGGATCCAACCCAGACCAACAGTTCAGACTGTCGGATCTGCATGATGACCCAACCAACACTTTGGACTGTCAGATCTGCATAAGGACCCAAACCAGACCAACACTTCGGACTGTCGGATCTGCATAAGGACCAGTCCAGACCAACACTTCGGACCGTCAGTTCTGCATGATGACCCAACCAACACTTTGGACTGTCGGATCTGCTTGAGGGCCCAACCCAGACCAACACTTCTGGTTGTTGGATGTGCATGAGCACCCAACCCAGACCAACACTTCGGACTGTCGGATCTGCATGAGGACCCAATCCTGAACAACACTTCGGACTGTCATATCTGCATGAGGACCCAACCCAGACCAACACTTTGGACCGTCGGATCTGCATGAGGACCCAACCCAAACACCAAAATGTCGGACTGTCGGATCTGCATGAGGATCCAACCCAGACCAACACTTCGGACCGTCGGATCTGCATGAGGACCCAACCCAAACACCAAAACTTCGGATGTCGGATCTGCATGAGGATCCAACCCACACCAACACTTCGGACCGTCGGATCTGCATGAGGACCCAACCCAGACCAACAGTTCAGACTGTCGGATCTGCTTGAGGGCCCAACCCAGACCAACGCTTCGGACTGTTGGATCTGCATGAGCACCCAACCCAGACCAACACTTTGCACTGTCGGATCTGCATTAGGACCCAACCCACACCAACACTTCGTACTGTCAGATCCACATGAGAACCCAACCAACACCTTGGACTGTTGGATCTGCATGAGTTCCCAACGCAGACCAACACTTCAGACTGTTGGATCTGCATGGGGACCAACCCAACACTTTGGACTGTCGGATCTGCATGAGGATCCAACTCACACCAACACTTCGGAGTGTCGGATCTGCATGAGGACCCAACCCACACGAACACTTCAGACTGTCCGATCTGCATAAGGACCCAACCCAGACCCACACTTCGGACTGTCAGATCTGCATGAGGACCCAACCCAGAACAACAGGTCTGACTGTCTGCTCTGCATGAGGACCCGACCCACACCAACAATTCGGACTGTCGGATCTGCATAAGGACCCAAACCAGACCAACACTTCGGACCGTCAGTTCTGCATGATGACCCAACCAACACTTTGGACTGTCGGATCTGCATGAGTACCCAACCCAGACCCACACTTCGGACTGTTGGATCTGCATGAGGACCCAACCCAGAAGAACACATCGGACTGTCGGATCTGCATGAGGACCCAACCCAGACCAACAGTTCAGACTGTCGGATCTGCATGCGGACCCAACCCAGACCAACTGTTCAGACTGTCGAATCTGCTTGAGGGCCCAACCCAGACAAACACTTCGGGTTGTTGGATCTGCATGAGCACCCAACCCAGACCAACACTTCGGACTGTCGGATCTGCACAATTTCCCAACGCAGACCAACACTTCAGACTGTCGGATCTGCATGAGGATCCAACCCAGACCAACAGTTCAGACTGTCGGATCTGCATGAGGACACAACCCAGAAGAACACTTAAGACTGTCGAATCTGCATGAGGCCCCAACCCAGACCAACTCTTAGGACTGTCGGATCTGCATGAGGACCCAACCCAGACCAACAGTTCAGACTGTCGGATCTGCTTGAGGTCCCAAACCAGACCAACACTTCGGACTGTTGGATCTGCATGAGGACCCAACCCAGACCAACACTTCGGACTGTCGGATCTGCATAAGGACCCAAACCAGACCAACACTTCGGACCGTCAGTTCTGCATGATGACCCAACCAACACTTTGGACTGTCGGATCTGCATGAGTACCCAACCCAGACCCACACTTCGGACTGTTGGATCTGCATGAGGACCCAACCCAGACCAACAGTTCAGACTGTCGGATCTGCATGAGGACCCGACCCTGACTAACACTTCGGACTGTCATATCTGCATGAGGACCCAACCCAGACCCACACTTTGGACTGTCGGATCTGCATGAGGATCCAACCCAGACCAACAGTTCAGACTGTCTGATGTGCATGAGGTCCCAACCCACACAAACAATTCGGTCTGTCGGATCTGCATGAGGACCCAACCAAGACCAACAGTTCAGACTGTCGGATCTGCATGAGGACCCAACCCAGAAGAACACATCGGACTGTCGGATCTGCATGAGGACCCAACCCAGACCAACAGTTCAGACTGTCGGATCTGCATGCGGACCCAACCCAGACCAACTGTTCAGACTGTCGAATCTGCTTGAGGGCCCAACCCAGACAAACACATCGGGTTGTTGGATCTGCATGAGCACCCAACCCAGTCCAACGCTTCGGACTGTCGGATCTGCATGAGGACCCATCCCAGACCAACACTTCAGACTGTTGGATCTGCGTGAGGATACATCGCAGACCAACACTTTAGATTGTCGGATCTGCATGAGTACACAACCCAGACCAACAGTTCAGACTGTCGGATCTGCATGAGGACCCAACCCAGACCAACACTTCGGACTGTCGGATCTGCATGAGGACCCATCCCAGACCAACACTTCAGACTGTTGGATCTGCATGAGGACCCAACCCAGACCAACACTTCGGACCGTCGGATCTGCATGAGGACCCAACCCAAACACCAAAATGTCAGACTGTCGGATCTGCTTGAGGTCCCAAACCAGACCAACACTTCGGACTGTTGGATCTGCATGAGGACCCAACCCAGACCAACACTTCGGACTGTCGGATCTGCTTAAGGACCCAAACCAGACCAACACTTTGGACCGTCAGTTCTGCATGATGACCCAACCAACACTTTGGACTGTCGGATCTGCATGAGTACCCAACCCAGACCCACACTTCGGACTGTTGTACTGCATGAGGACCCAACCCAGACCAACAGTTCAGACTGTCGGATCTGCATGAGGACCCGACCCTGACTAACACTTCGGACTGTCATATCTGCATGAGGACCCAACCCAGACACACACTTTGGACTGTCGGATCTGCATGAGGATCCAACCCAGACCAACAGTTCAGACTGTCTGATGTGCATGAGGTCCCAACCCACACAAACAATTCGGTCTGTCGGATCTGCATGAGGACCCAACCAAGACCAACAGTTCAGACTGTCGGATCTGCATGAGGACCCAACCCAGAAGAACACATCGGACTGTCGGATCTGCATGAGGACCCAACCCAGACCAACAGTTCAGACTGTCGGATCTGCATGCGGACCCAACCCAGACCAACTGTTCAGACTGTCGAATCTGCTTGAGGGCCCAACCCAGACAAACACTTCGGGTTGTTGGATCTGCATGAGCACCCAACCCAGACCAACACTTCGGACTGTCGGATCTGCACAATTTCCCAACGCAGACCAACACTTCAGACTGTTGGATCTGCATGGGGACCAACCCAACACTTTGGACTGTCGGATCTGCATGAGGACCCAACTCAGGCAAACACTTCGGACTGTCAGATCTACATGAGGACCCAACCAACACTTTGGACTATCGGATCTGCATGAGGACACAACCCAGACCAACACATCGGACTGTCTGATCTGCGTGAAGACCAAACCCACACCAACACATCCCACCGTTTTATCTGTATCATGACCCAAACCACACAAACACTTCGGACTGTTGGATCTGCATGAGGACCCAACCCAGACCCACACTTTGGACTGTCGGATCTGCATGAGGATCCAACCCAGACCAACAGTTCAGACTGTCGGATCTGCATGATGACCCAACCAACACTTTGGACTGTCAGATCTGCATAAGGACCCAAACCAGACCAACACTTCGGACTGTCGGATCTGCATAAGGACCAGTCCAGACCAACACTTCGGACCGTCAGTTCTGCATGATGACCCAACCAACACTTTGGACTGTCGGATCTGCTTGAGGGCCCAACCCAGACCAACACTTCTGGTTGTTGGATGTGCATGAGCACCCAACCCAGACCAACACTTCGGACTGTCGGATCTGCATGAGGACCCAATCCTGAACAACACTTCGGACTGTCATATCTGCATGAGGACCCAACCCAGACCAACACTTTGGACCGTCGGATCTGCATGAGGACCCAACCCAAACACCAAAATGTCGGACTGTCGGATCTGCATGAGGATCCAACCCAGACCAACACTTCGGACCGTCGGATCTGCATGAGGACCCAACCCAAACACCAAAACTTCGGATGTCGGATCTGCATGAGGATCCAACCCACACCAACACTTCGGACCGTCGGATCTGCATGAGGACCCAACCCAGACCAACAGTTCAGACTGTCGGATCTGCTTGAGGGCCCCAACCCAGACCAACGCTTCGGACTGTTGGATCTGCATGAGCACCCAACCCAGACCAACACTTTGCACTGTCGGATCTGCATTAGGACCCAACCCACACCAACACTTCGTACTGTCAGATCCACATGAGAACCCAACCAACACCTTGGACTGTTGGATCTGCATGAGTTCCCAACGCAGACCAACACTTCAGACTGTTGGATCTGCATGGGGACCAACCCAACACTTTGGACTGTCGGATCTGCATGAGGATCCAACTCACACCAACACTTCGGAGTGTCGGATCTGCATGAGGACCCAACCCACACGAACACTTCAGACTGTCCGATCTGCATAAGGACCCAACCCAGACCCACACTTCGGACTGTCAGATCTGCATGAGGACCCAACCCAGAACAACAGGTCTGACTGTCTGCTCTGCATGAGGACCCGACCCACACCAACAATTCGGACTGTCGGATCTGCATAAGGACCCAAACCAGACCAACACTTCGGACCGTCAGTTCTGCATGATGACCCAACCAACACTTTGGACTGTCGGATCTGCATGAGTACCCAACCCAGACCCACACTTCGGACTGTTGGATCTGCATGAGGACCCAACCCAGACCAACAGTTCAGACTGTCGGATCTGCATGAGGACCCGACCCTGACTAACACTTCGGACTGTCATATCTGCATGAGGACCCAACCCAGACCCACACTTTGGACTGTCGGATCTGCATGAGGATCCAACCCAGACCAACAGTTCAGACTGTCGGATCTGCATGAGGACACAACCCAGAAGAACACTTAAGACTGTCGAATCTGCATGAGGCCCCAACCCAGACCAACTCTTAGGACTGTCGGATCTGCATGAGGACCCAACCCAGACCAACAGTTCAGACTGTCGGATCTGCTTGAGGTCCCAAACCAGACCAACACTTCGGACTGTTGGATCTGCATGAGGACCCAACCCAGACCAACACTTCGGACTGTCGGATCTGCATAAGGACCCAAACCAGACCAACACTTCGGACCGTCAGTTCTGCATGATGACCCAACCAACACTTTGGACTGTCGGATCTGCATGAGTACCCAACCCAGACCCACACTTCGGACTGTTGGATCTGCATGAGGACCCAACCCAGACCAACAGTTCAGACTGTCGGATCTGCATGAGGACCCGACCCTGACTAACACTTCGGACTGTCATATCTGCATGAGGACCCAACCCAGACCCACACTTTGGACTGTCGGATCTGCATGAGGATCCAACCCAGACCAACAGTTCAGACTGTCTGATGTGCATGAGGTCCCAACCCACACAAACAATTCGGTCTGTCGGATCTGCATGAGGGCCCAACCAAGACCAACAGTTCAGACTGTCGGATCTGCATGAGGACCCAACCCAGAAGAACACATCGGACTGTCGGATCTGCATGAGGACCCAACCCAGACCAACAGTTCAGACTGTCGGATCTGCATGCGGACCCAACCCAGACCAACTGTTCAGACTGTCGAATCTGCTTGAGGGCCCAACCCAGACAAACACTTCGGGTTGTTGGATCTGCATGAGCACCCAACCCAGACCAACACTTCGGACTGTCGGATCTGCACAATTTCCCAACGCAGACCAACACTTCAGACTGTCGGATCTGCATGAGGATCCAACCCAGACCAACAGTTCAGACTGTCGGATCTGCATGAGGACACAACCCAGAAGAACACTTAAGACTGTCGAATCTGCATGAGGCCCCAACCCAGACCAACTCTTAGGACTGTCGGATCTGCATGAGGACCCAACCCAGACCAACAGTTCAGACTGTCGGATCTGCTTGAGGTCCCAAACCAGACCAACACTTCGGACTGTTGGATCTGCATGAGGACCCAACCCAGACCAACACTTCGGACTGTCGGATCTGCATAAGGACCCAAACCAGACCAACACTTCGGACCGTCAGTTCTGCATGATGACCCAACCAACACTTTGGACTGTCGGATCTGCATGAGTACCCAACCCAGACCCACACTTCGGACTGTTGGATCTGCATGAGGACCCAACCCAGACCAACAGTTCAGACTGTCGGATCTGCATGAGGACCCGACCCTGACTAACACTTCGGACTGTCATATCTGCATGAGGACCCAACCCAGACCCACACTTTGGACTGTCGGATCTGCATGAGGATCCAACCCAGACCAACAGTTCAGACTGTCTGATGTGCATGAGGTCCCAACCCACACAAACAATTCGGTCTGTCGGATCTGCATGAGGACCCAACCAAGACCAACAGTTCAGACTGTCGGATCTGCATGAGGACCCAACCCAGAAGAACACATCGGACTGTCGGATCTGCATGAGGACCCAACCCAGACCAACAGTTCAGACTGTCGGATCTGCATGCGGACCCAACCCAGACCAACTGTTCAGACTGTCGAATCTGCTTGAGGGCCCAACCCAGACAAACACATCGGGTTGTTGGATCTGCATGAGCACCCAACCCAGTCCAACGCTTCGGACTGTCGGATCTGCATGAGGACCCATCCCAGACCAACACTTCAGACTGTTGGATCTGCGTGAGGATACATCGCAGACCAACACTTTAGATTGTCGGATCTGCATGAGTACACAACCCAGACCAACAGTTCAGACTGTCGGATCTGCATGAGGACCCAACCCAGACCAACACTTCGGACTGTCGGATCTGCATGAGGACCCATCCCAGACCAACACTTCAGACCGTTGGATCTGCATGAGGACCCAACCCAGACCAACACTTCGGACCGTTGGCTCTGCATGCGGACCCAACCCAGACCAACACTTCGGCCTGTCGGATCTGCATGAGGACCCAACCCAGACCAACACTTCAGACTGTCGGATCTGCATGATGACCCAACCCAGACCTACACTTCGGACCGTCGGATCTGCATGTGGCCCCAACCAACACTTTGGGCTGTCGGATCTGCATGAGGACCCAAGCCAGACGCACACTTCAGACTGTCTGATCTGCATGAGGACCCAACCCAGACCAACACTTCGGACTGTTGAATCAGCGTGAGGACCCAACCCTGACCCACACTTTGGAACATCGGATCTGCGTGAGGACACATCGCAGACCAACACATCAGATTGTCGGATCTGCATGAGGACCCAACCCAGACCAACACATCGGACTGTCGGATCTGCATGAGGACACCACCCACATCAGCACTTCAGACTGTCGGATCTGCATGAGGACCCAACCCAGACCAACAGTTCAGACTGTCGGATCTGCATGAGGACCCAACCCAGACCAACTCTTAAGACTGTCAGATCTACATGAGGACCCAACCAACACTTTGGACTGTCGGATCTGCATGATGACACAACCCAGACCAACACTTCGGACCGTCGGATCTGCATGAGTACCCAACCCACACCAACACTTCAGACTGTCGGATGTGCATAAGGACCCAACCCAGACCAACACTTTGGACTGTCGGATCTGCATGAGGACCCAACCCACACCAACACTTCGGACTGTCGGATCTCCATGAGGACCCAACCCAGACCAACACTTCGGACTGTCAGATCTACATGAGGACCCAACCAACACTTTGGACTGTCGGATCTGCATGATGACACAACCCAGACCAACACTTCGGACCGTCGGATCTGCATGAGTACCCAACCCACACCAACACTTCAGACTGTCGGATCTGCATAAGGACCCAACCCAGACCCACACTTCGGACTGTTCGATCTGCATGAGGACCCAACACTGACTAACACTTCGGACTGTCATATCTGCATGAGGACCCAACCCAGACCAACAGTTCAGACTGTCGGATCTGCATGAGGACCCAACCCAGACCAACTCTTAGGACTGTCAGATCTACATGAGGACCCAAACCAGACCAACACTTCGGACTGTCGGATCTGCATAAGGACCCAAACCAGACCAACACTTCGGACCGTCAGTTCTGCATGATGACACAACCAACACTTTGGACTGTCGGATCTGCATGAGTACCCAACCCAGACCCACACTTCGGACTGTTGGATCTGCATGAGGACCTGACCCTGACTAACACTTCGGACTGTCATATCTGCATGAGGACCCAACCCAGACCCACAATTTGGACTGTCGGATCTGCATGAGGATCCAACCCAGACCAACAGTTCAGACTGTCTGATGTGCATGAGGTCCCAACCCACACAAACAATTCGGTCAGTCGGATCTGCATGAGGACCCAACCCAGACCAACAGTTCAGACTGTCGGATCTGCATGAGGACCCAACTCAGAAGAACACTTAAGACTGTCGAATCTGCATGAGGACCCAACCCAGACCAACAGTTCAGACTGTCGGATCTGCTTGAGGGCCCAACCCAGACCAACACTTCAGGTTGTTGGATCTGCATGAGCACCCAACGCAGATCCAACACTTCGGACTGTCGGATCTGCATGAGGACCCAACCCAGACCAACACTTAAGACTGTCGAATCTGCATGAGGACAAAACTCACACCAACACTTCGGACTGTCGGATCTGCATGAGGACCCAACCCACACCAACACTTCAGACTGTCGGATCTGCATAAGGACCCAAACCAGACAAACACTTCGGACTGTCGGATCTGCATAAGTTCCCAACCTAGACCAACACTTCGGACTGTTGGATCTGCACGTGGACCCAACCCAGACCAACACTTCGGACCGTCGGATCTGCATGAGGACCCAAACCACACCAACAATTCGGACAGTCGGGTCTGCATGAGTACCCAACCAACACTTTGGACTGTCGGATCTGCATGAGAACACACCCCAGACCAACACTTCAGACTGTCGTTTCTTCATGAGGATCCAACCCACACCAACACTTCGGACTGTCAGATCTGCATGAGGACCCAACCAACACTTTGGACTGTCGGATCTGCATGAGGACACAACCCAGACCAACACATCAAACTGTCGGATCTGCATGACGAACAAACCCAGACCAACACTTCGGACCGTCGGAACTGCATGGAGACCCAACCCACAACAACACTTCAGACTATCGGATCTGCATGAGGACCCAACCCAGAACAACACTTCGGACTTTTGAATCTGCATGAGGACCCAACCCAGACCAACAGTTCAGACTGTCAGATCTGCATGAGGACCCAACCCTGACCCACACTTCGGACTGTTGGATCTGCATGAGGACCCAACCCAGACCAACAGTTCAGACTGTCTGATCTGCATGAGGACCCAACACAGACCAACTCTTCGAACGGTTGGATCTGCATGATGACCCAACCCACACCAACACTTTGGACTGTCAGATCTGCATGAAGACACAACCCAGACCAACACTTCGGACTGTTGAATCTGCATGAGTACCCAACCCAGTCCAACGCTTCGGACTGTCGTATCTGCATGAGGACCCATCCCAGACCAACACTTCAGACTGTTGGATCTGCATGAGGACCCAACACAGACCAACACTTCGGACCGTCGGCTCTGCATGCAGACCCAACCCAGACCAACACTTCGGCCTGTCGGATCTGCATGAGGACCCAACCCAGACCAACTCTTCGGACTGTCGGATCTGCATGAGGACCCAACCCAGACCAACACTTCGGACCGTCTGATCTGCATGAGGACCCAAACCACACCAACAATTCGGACAGTCGGGTCTGCATGAGGACCCAACCAACACTTTGGACTGTCGGATCTGCATGAGAACACAACCCAGACCAACACTTCAGACTGTCGTTTCTTCATGAGGATCCAACCCACACCAACACTTCGGACTGTCAGATCTGCATGAGGACCCAACCAACACTTTGGACTGTCGGATCTGCATGAGGACACAACCCAGACCAACACATCAAACTGTCGATCTGCATGACGAACAAACCCAGACCAACACTTCGGACCGTCGGAACTGCATGGAGACCCAACCCACAACAACACTTCAGACTATCGGATCTGCATGAGGACCCAACCCAGAACAACACTTCGGACTTTTGAATCTGCATGAGGACCCAACCCAGACCAACAGTTCAGACTGTCAGATCTGCATGAGGACCCAACCCTGACCCACACTTCGGACTGTTGGATCTGCATGAGGACCCAACCCAGACCAACAGTTCAGACTGTCTGATCTGCATGAGGACCCAACACAGACCAACTCTTCGAACGGTTGGATCTGCATGATGACCCAACCCACACCAACACTTTGGACTGTCAGATCTGCATGAAGACACAACCCAGACCAACACTTCGGACTGTTGAATCTGCATGAGTACCCAACCCAGTCCAACGCTTCGGACTGTCGTATCTGCATGAGGACCCATCCGAGACCAACACTTCAGACTGTTGGATCTGCATGAGGACCCAACACAGACCAACACTTCGGACCGTCGGCTCTGCATGCAGACCCAACCCAGACCAACACTTCGGCCTGTCGGATCTGCATGAGGACCCAACCCAGACCAACTCTTCGGACTGTCGGATCTGCATGAGGACCCAACCCTGACCAACACTTCGGACTGTCGGATCTGCATGAGGACCCATCCCAGACCAACACTTCAGACTGTTGGATCTGCATGTGGACCCAACCCAGACCAACACTTCGGACTGTTGAATCTGCATGAGTACCCAACCCAGTCCAACGCTTCGGACTGTCGGATCTGCATGAGGACCCAACCCAGACCAACACTTCAGACTGTTGGATCTGCGTGAGGATACATCGCAGACCAACACTTTAGATTGTCGGATCTGCATGAGTACACAACCCAGACCAACAGTTCAGACTGTCGGATCTGCATGAGGACCCAACCCAAACCAACTCTTCGGACTGTCGGATCTGCATGAGGACCCAACCCAGACCAACACTTCGGACTGTCGGATCTGCATGAGGACCCATCCCAGACCAACACTTCAGACTGTTGGATCTGCATGAGGACCCAACCCAGACCAACACTTCGGACCGCCGGCTCTGCATGCGGACCCAACCAACACTTTGGACTGTCGGATCTGCATGAGGACACAACCCAGACCAACACATCAAACTGTCGGATCTGCATGACGAACAAACCCAGACCAACACTTCGGACCGTCGGAACTGCATGGAGACCCAACCCACAACAACACTTCAGACTATCGGATCTGCATGAGGACCCAACCCAGAACAACACTTCGGACTTTTGAATCTGCATGAGGACCCAACCCAGACCAACAGTTCAGACTGTCAGATCTGCATGAGGACCCAACCCTGACCCACACTTCGGACTGTTGGATCTGCATGAGGACCCAACCCAGACCAACAGTTCAGACTGTCTGATCTGCATGAGGACCCAACACAGACCAACTCTTCGAACGGTTGGATCTGCATGATGACCCAACCCACACCAACACTTTGGACTGTCAGATCTGCATGAAGACACAACCCAGACCAACACTTCGGACTGTTGAATCTGCATGAGTACCCAACCCAGTCCAACGCTTCGGACTGTCGTATCTGCATGAGGACCCATCCGAGACCAACACTTCAGACTGTTGGATCTGCGTGAGGATACATCGCAGACCAACACTTTAGATTGTCGGATCTGCATGAGTACACAACCCAGACCAACAGTTCAGACTGTCGGATCTGCATGAGGACCCAACCCAAACCAACTCTTCGGACTGTCGGATCTGCATGAGGACCCAACCCAGACCAACACTTCGGACTGTCGGATCTGCATGAGGACCCATCCCAGACCAACACTTCAGACTGTTGGATCTGCATGAGGACCCAACCCAGACCAACACTTCGGACCGCCGGCTCTGCATGCGGACCCAACCCAGACCAACACTTCGGCCTGTCGGAACTGCATGATGACCCAACCCAGACCTACACTTCGGACCGTCGGATCTGCATGTGGCCCCAACCAACACTTTAGACTGTCGGATCTGCATGAGGACCCAAGCCAGACGCACACTTCAGACTGTCATATCTGCATGAAGACCCATCCCAGACCAACACTTTGCACTGTCAGATCTGCATTAGGACCCAACCCACATCAGCACTTCAGACTGTCGGATCTGCATGAGGACCCAACCCAGACCAACAGTTCAGACTGTCAGATCTGCTTGAGGCCCCAACCCAGACCAAATCTTAGGACTGTCAGATCTACATGAGGACCCAACCAAAACTTTGGACTGTCGGATCTGCATGAGGACCCAACCCAGACCAACACTTCGGACTGTTGAATCTGCGTGAGGACCCAACCCTGACCCACACTTTGGAACATCGGATCTGCGTGAGGACTTATCGCAGACCAACACATCAGATTGTCGGATCTGCATGAGGACCCAACCCAGACCAACACATCGGACTGTCGGATCTGCATGAGTACACAACCCAGACCAACAGTTCAGACTGTCGGATCTGCATGAGGACCCAACCCAAACCAACTCTTCGGACTGTCGGATCTGCATGAGGACCCAACCCAGACCAACACTTCGGACTGTCGGATCTGCATGAGGACCCATCCCAGACCAACACTTCAGACTGTTGGATCTGCATGAGGACCCAACCCAGACCAACACTTCGGACCGCCGGCTCTGCATGCGGACCCAACCCAGACCAACACTTCGGCCTGTCGGAACTGCATGATGACCCAACCCAGACCTACACTTCGGACCGTCGGATCTGCATGTGGCCCCAACCAACACTTTAGACTGTCGGATCTGCATGAGGACCCAAGCCAGACGCACACTTCAGACTGTCATATCTGCATGAAGACCCATCCCAGACCAACACTTTGCACTGTCGGATCTGCATTAGGACCCAACCCACATCAGCACTTCAGACTGTCGGATCTGCATGAGGACCCAACCCAGACCAACAGTTCAGACTGTCAGATCTGCTTGAGGCCCCAACCCAGACCAAATCTTAGGACTGTCAGATCTACATGAGGACCCAACCAAAACTTTGGACTGTCGGATCTGCATGAGGACCCAACCCAGACCAACACTTCGGACTGTTGAATCTGCGTGAGGACCCAACCCTGACCCACACTTTGGAACATCGGATCTGCGTGAGGACTTATCGCAGACCAACACATCAGATTGTCGGATCTGCATGAGGACCCAACCCAGACCAACACATCGGACTGTCGGATCTGCATGAGGACCCAACCCAGACCAACACTTCGGACTGTCATATCTGCATGAGGACCCATCCCAGACCAACACTTCAGACAGTTGGATCTGCATGAGGACACCACCCACATCAGCACTTCAGACTGTCGGATCTGCATGAGGACCCAACCCAGACCAACTCTTAAGACTGTCAGATCTACATGAGGACCCAACCAACACTTTGGACTGTCGGATCTGCATGATGACACAACCCAGACCAACACTTCGGACCGTCGGATCTGCATGAGTACCCAACCCACACCAACACTTCAGACTGTCGGATCTTCATGAGGAACCAACCCACACCAACACTTCTGACTGTCAGATCTGCATGAGGACCCAACCAACACTTTGGACTGTTGGATCGGCATGAGGACACAACCCAGACCAACACTTCAAACTGTCGGATCTGCATGACGACCGAACCCAAACCAAAACTTCGGACTGTTGAATCTGCAGGAGGACCCAACCCAGCCCAACACTTCGGAACGTCGGATCTGCATGAGGACACAACGCAGACCAACACTTCAGACTGTCGGATCTGCATGAGGACCCAACCCAGAAGAACACTTCGGACTGTCAGATCTGCATGAGGACACAACGCAGACCAACACTTCAGACTGCCGCATCAGCATCAGTACCCAACCAAGACCAACACTTCGGACTGTTGGATCTGCATGGGGACCCAACCAACACTTTGGACTGTCGGATCTGCATGAGGACACAACCCAGACCAACACTTCGGACGGTCTGATCTACATGACGACCGAACCCAGACCAACACTTCGGACCGTCGGATCTGTATGAAGACCCAACCCACATCAACACTTCAGACAGTCCGATCTGCATGAACACCAAACCCTCACCAACACATCCAACCGTCGGATTTGTATCAGGACCCAACCCACACCAACAATTCGGACTGTCAGATCTGCATGAGGACACAACGCAGACCAACACTTCAGACTGCCGCATCTGCATCAGTACCCAACCAAGACCAACACTTCGGACTGTCAGATCTGCATGAGGACCCAACCCAGAACAACACTTCGGACTGTCAGATCTGCATGAGGACACAACGCAGACCAACACTTCAGACGGCCGCATCTGCATCAGTACCCAACCAAGACCAACACTTCGGACTGTTGGATCTGCATGGGGACCCAACCAACACTTTGGACTGTCAGATCTGCATGAAGACACAACCCAGACCAACACTTCGGACTGTTGAATCTGCATGAGTACCCAACCCAGTCCAACGCTTCGGACTGTCGTATCTGCATGAGGACCCATCCCAGACCAACACTTCAGACTGTTGGATCTGCATGAGGACCCAACACAGACCAACACTTCGGACCGTCGGCTCTGCATGCAGACCCAACCCAGACCAACACTTCGGCCTGTCGGATCTGCATGAGGACCCAACCCAGACCAACTCTTCGGACTGTCGGATCTGCATGAGGACCCAACCCTGACCAACACTTCGGACTGTCGGATCTGCATGAGGACCCATCCCAGACCAACACTTCAGACTGTTGGATCTGCATGTGGACCCAACCCAGACCAACACTTCGGACTGTTGAATCTGCATGAGTACCCAACCCAGTCCAACGCTTCGGACTGTCGGATCTGCATGAGGACCCAACCCAGACCAACACTTCAGACTGTTGGATCTGCGTGAGGATACATCGCAGACCAACACTTTAGATTGTCGGATCTGCATGAGTACACAACCCAGACCAACAGTTCAGACTGTCGGATCTGCATGAGGACCCAACCCAAACCAACTCTTCGGACTGTCGGATCTGCATGAGGACCCAACCCAGACCAACACTTCGGACTGTCGGATCTGCATGAGGACCCATCCCAGACCAACACTTCAGACTGTTGGATCTGCATGAGGACCCAACCCAGACCAACACTTCGGACCGCCGGCTCTGCATGCGGACCCAACCCAGACCAACACTTCGGCCTGTCGGAACTGCATGATGACCCAACCCAGACCTACACTTCGGACCGTCGGATCTGCATGTGGCCCCAACCAACACTTTAGACTGTCGGATCTGCATGAGGACCCAAGCCAGACGCACACTTCAGACTGTCATATCTGCATGAAGACCCATCCCAGACCAACACTTTGCACTGTCGGATCTGCATTAGGACCCAACCCACATCAGCACTTCAGACTGTCGGATCTGCATGAGGACCCAACCCAGACCAACAGTTCAGACTGTCAGATCTGCTTGAGGCCCCAACCCAGACCAAATCTTAGGACTGTCAGATCTACATGAGGACCCAACCAAAACTTTGGACTGTCGGATCTGCATGAGGACCCAACCCAGACCAACACTTCGGACTGTTGAATCTGCGTGAGGACCCAACCCTGACCCACACTTTGGAACATCGGATCTGCGTGAGGACTTATCGCAGACCAACACATCAGATTGTCGGATCTGCATGAGGACCCAACCCAGACCAACACATCGGACTGTCGGATCTGCATGAGTACACAACCCAGACCAACAGTTCAGACTGTCGGATCTGCATGAGGACCCAACCCAAACCAACTCTTCGGACTGTCGGATCTGCATGAGGACCCAACCCAGACCAACACTTCGGACTGTCGGATCTGCATGAGGACCCATCCCAGACCAACACTTCAGACTGTTGGATCTGCATGAGGACCCAACCCAGACCAACACTTCGGACCGCCGGCTCTGCATGCGGACCCAACCCAGACCAACACTTCGGCCTGTCGGAACTGCATGATGACCCAACCCAGACCTACACTTCGGACCGTCGGATCTGCATGTGGCCCCAACCAACACTTTAGACTGTCGGATCTGCATGAGGACCCAAGCCAGACGCACACTTCAGACTGTCATATCTGCATGAAGACCCATCCCAGACCAACACTTTGCACTGTCGGATCTGCATTAGGACCCAACCCACATCAGCACTTCAGACTGTCGGATCTGCATGAGGACCCAACCCAGACCAACAGTTCAGACTGTCAGATCTGCTTGAGGCCCCAACCCAGACCAAATCTTAGGACTGTCAGATCTACATGAGGACCCAACCAAAACTTTGGACTGTCGGATCTGCATGAGGACCCAACCCAGACCAACACTTCGGACTGTTGAATCTGCGTGAGGACCCAACCCTGACCCACACTTTGGAACATCGGATCTGCGTGAGGACTTATCGCAGACCAACACATCAGATTGTCGGATCTGCATGAGGACCCAACCCAGACCAACACATCGGACTGTCGGATCTGCATGAGGACCCAACCCAGACCAACACTTCGGACTGTCATATCTGCATGAGGACCCATCCCAGACCAACACTTCAGACAGTTGGATCTGCATGAGGACACCACCCACATCAGCACTTCAGACTGTCGGATCTGCATGAGGACCCAACCCAGACCAACTCTTAAGACTGTCAGATCTACATGAGGACCCAACCAACACTTTGGACTGTCGGATCTGCATGATGACACAACCCAGACCAACACTTCGGACCGTCGGATCTGCATGAGTACCCAACCCACACCAACACTTCAGACTGTCGGATCTTCATGAGGAACCAACCCACACCAACACTTCTGACTGTCAGATCTGCATGAGGACCCAACCAACACTTTGGACTGTTGGATCGGCATGAGGACACAACCCAGACCAACACTTCAAACTGTCGGATCTGCATGACGACCGAACCCAAACCAAAACTTCGGACTGTTGAATCTGCAGGAGGACCCAACCCAGCCCAACACTTCGGAACGTCGGATCTGCATGAGGACACAACGCAGACCAACACTTCAGACTGTCGGATCTGCATGAGGACCCAACCCAGAAGAACACTTCGGACTGTCAGATCTGCATGAGGACACAACGCAGACCAACACTTCAGACTGCCGCATCAGCATCAGTACCCAACCAAGACCAACACTTCGGACTGTTGGATCTGCATGGGGACCCAACCAACACTTTGGACTGTCGGATCTGCATGAGGACACAACCCAGACCAACACTTCGGACGGTCTGATCTACATGACGACCGAACCCAGACCAACACTTCGGACCGTCGGATCTGTATGAAGACCCAACCCACATCAACACTTCAGACAGTCCGATCTGCATGAACACCAAACCCTCACCAACACATCCAACCGTCGGATTTGTATCAGGACCCAACCCACACCAACAATTCGGACTGTCAGATCTGCATGAGGACACAACGCAGACCAACACTTCAGACTGCCGCATCTGCATCAGTACCCAACCAAGACCAACACTTCGGACTGTCAGATCTGCATGAGGACCCAACCCAGAACAACACTTCGGACTGTCAGATCTGCATGAGGACACAACGCAGACCAACACTTCAGACGGCCGCATCTGCATCAGTACCCAACCAAGACCAACACTTCGGACTGTTGGATCTGCATGGGGACCCAACCAACACTTTGGACTGTCGGATCTGCATGAGGACACAACCCAGACCAACACTTCGGAACGTCGGATTTGCGTGAGGACCCAACCCAGACCAACACTTCGGACGGTCAGATCTACATGACGACCGAACCCAGACCAACACTTCGGACCGTCGGATCTGTATGAAGACCCAACCCACATCAACACTTCAGACAGTCCGATCTGCATGAACACCAAACCCTCACCAACACATCCAACCGTCGGATCTGTATCAGGACCCAACCCACACCAACAATTCGAACTGTCGGATCTGCATGAGGACCCAACCCAGAAGAACACTTCAATCTGTCAGATCTGCATGAGGACACAACGCAGATCAACACTTCAGACTGCCGCATCTGCATCAGTACCCAACCAAGACCAATACTTCGGACTGTTGGATCTGCATGGGGACCCAACCAACACTTTGGACTGTCGGATCTGCATGAGGACACAACCCAGACCAACACTTCGGACGGTCAGATCTACATGACGACCGAACCCAGACCAACACTTCGGACCGTCGGATCTGTATGAAGACCCAACCCACATCAACACTTCAGACAGTCCGATCTGCATGAACACCAAACCCTCACCAACACATCCAACCGTCGGATCTGTATCAGGACCCAACCCACACCAACAATTCGGACTGTCGGATCTGCATGAGGACCCAACCCAGAAGAACACTTCGGACTGTCAGATCTGCATGAGGACACAACGCAGACCAACACTTCAGACTGCCGCATCTGCATCAGTACCCAACCAAGACCAACACTTCGGACTGTTGGATCTGCATGGGGACCCAACCAACACTTTGGACTTTCGGATCTGCATGAGGACACAACCCAGACCAACACTTCGCACTGTCGGATCTGCACGTGGACCCAACACAGACCAACTCTTCGGACGGTTGGATCTGCATGAGGACCCAACCCACACCAACAGTTCAGACTGTCGGATCTGCATGAGGACCCAACCCAGACCAACTCTTAGGACTGTCAGATCTACATGAGGACCCAACCAACACTTTGGACTGTCGGATCTGCATGAATTCCCACCCCAGACCAACACTTCGGACTGTTGGATCTGTATGAGGATCCAACCCAGACCAACACTTCGGACTGTCGGATCTGCATGAAGACACAACACTGAACAACACTTCGGACTGTCATATCTGCATGAGGACCCAACCCAGAACAACACTTTGGACTGTCATATCTGCATGAGGAAGCATCCCAGACCAACACTTTGCACTGTCGGATATGCTTTAGGACCCAACCCACAACAGCACTTCAGACTGTCGGACCTGCATGAGGACCCAACACAGACCAACAGTTCAGACTGTCGGATCTGCATGAGGACCCAACCCAGACCAACAGTTCAGACTGTCAGATCTGCATGAGGACACAACGCAGACCAACAATTCAGACTGTCGGATCTGCATGTGGACCCAACCCAGACCAACTCTTAGGACTGTCAGATCTACATGAGGACCCAACCAACACTTTGGACTGTCGGATCTGCATGAGTTCCCAACCCAGACCAACACGTCGTACTGTCAGATCTGCATGAGGACCCAACCCAGACCAACAGTTTGGACTGCCGGATCTGCATGAGGACCCAAACCAGACCAACACTTCGGACTGTCGGATCTGCATGAGGACACAACCCAGACCAACACTGCAGTCTGTCGGATCTGCATGACTTCCCAACCCAGACCAACACATCGGACCGTCAGATCTGCATGAGGACCCAACCCAGACCAACACTTCGGACTGTCGGATCTGCATGAGGACCCAACCCACACCAACACTTCGGACTGTCGGATCTGCATGAGGACACAACCCAGACCAACACTGCAGTCTGTCGGATCTGCATGACAACCTAACCCAGACCAACACATCGGACCGTCAGATCTGCATGAGGTCCCACCCCAGACCAACACTTCGGACTGTTGGATCTGCATGAGGACCCATCCCAGACCAACACTTTGCACTGTCGGATCTGCATTAGGACCCAACCCACAACAGCACTTCAGACTGTCGGACCTGCATGAGGACCCAACAGAGACCAACAGTTCAGACTGTCGGATCTGCATGATGACCCAACCCAGACCAACTCTTAGGACTGTCAGATCTACATGAGGACCCAACCAATACTTTGGACTGTCGGATCTGCATGAGTTCCCAACCCAGAACAACACATCGGACTGTCGGATCTGCATGAGGACCCAACCCAGACCAACACTTCGGACTGTCAGATCTACATGAGGACCCAACCAACACTTTGCACTATCGGATCAGCATGAGAACACAACCAAGACCAACACTTCAGACTGTCTGATCTTCATGAGGAACCAACCCACACCAACACTTCTGACTGTCAGATCTGCATGAGGACCCAACCAACACTTTGGACTGTTGGATCTGCATGAGGACACAACCCAGACCAACACTTCAAACTGTCGGATCTGCATGATGACCGAACCCAAACCAACACTTCGGACTGTTGAATCTGCATGAGGACCCAACCCAGCCCAACAGTTCGGAACGTCGGATCTGCATGAGGACACAACGCAGACCAACACTTCAGACTGTCGGATCTGCATGAGGACCCAACCCAGACCAACAGTTCAGACTGTCGGATCTGCATGAGGACCCAACCCAGACCAACTCTTAAGACTGTCAGATCTACATGAGGACCCAACCAACACTTTGGACTGTCGGATCTGCATGATGACACAACCCAGACAAACACTTCGGACCGTCGGATCTGCATGAGTACCCAACCCACACCAACACTTCAGACTGTCGGATCTTCATGAGGAACCAACCCACACCAACACTTCTGACTGTCAGATCTGCATGAGGACCCAACCAACACTTTGGACTGTTGGATCGGCATGAGGACACAACCCAGACCAACACTTCAAACTGTCGGATCTGCATGACGACCGAACCCAAACCAACACTTCGGACTGTTGAATCTGCAGGAGGACCCAACCCAGCCCAACACTTCGGAACGTCGGATCTGCATGAGGACACAACGCAGACCAACACTTCAGACTGTCGGATCTGCATGAGGACCCAACCCAGAAGAACACTTCGGACTGTCAGATCTGCATGAGGACACAACGCAGACCAATACTTCAGACTGCCGCATCAGCATCAGTACCCAACCAAGACCAACACTTCGGACTGTTGGATCTGCATGGGGACCCAACCAACACTTTGGACTGTCGGATCTGCATGAGGACACAACCCAGACCAACACTTCGGACGGTCTGATCTACATGACGACCGAACCCAGACCAACACTTCGGACCGTCGGATCTGTATGAAGACCCAACCCACATCAACACTTCAGACAGTCCGATCTGCATGAACACCAAACCCTCACCAACACATCCAACCGTCGGATTTGTATCAGGACCCAACCCACACCAACAATTCGGACTGTCAGATCTGCATGAGGACACAACGCAGACCAACACTTCAGACTGCCGCATCTGCATCAGTACCCAACCAAGACCAACACTTCGGACTGTCAGATCTGCATGAGGACCCAACCCAGAACAACACTTCGGACTGTCAGATCTGCATGAGGACACAACGCAGACCAACACTTCAGACGGCCGCATCTGCATCAGTACCCAACCAAGACCAACACTTCGGACTGTTGGATCTGCATGGGGACCCAACCAACACTTTGGACTGTCGGATCTGCATGAGGACACAACGCAGACCAACACTTCGGAACGTCGGATTTGCGTGAAGACCCAACCCAGACCAACACTTCGGACGGTCAGATCTACATGACGACAGAACCCAGACCAACACTTCGGACCGTCGGATCTGTATGAAGACCCAACCCACATCAACACTTCAGACAGTCCGATCTGCATGAACACCAAACCCTCACCAACACATCCAACCGTCGGATCTGTATCAGGACCCAACCCACACCAACAATTCGAACTGTCGGATCTGCATGAGGACCCAACCCAGAAGAACACTTCGATCTGTCAGATCTGCATGAGGACACAACGCAGATCAACACTTCAGACTGCCGCATCTGCATCAGTACCCAACCAAGACCAATACTTCGGACTGTTGGATCTGCATGGGGACCCAACCAACACTTTGGACTGTCGGATCTGCATGAGGACACAACCCAGACCAACACTTCGGACGGTCAGATCTACATGACGACCGAACCCAGACCAACACTTCGGACCGTCGGATCTGTATGAAGACCCAACCCACATCAACACTTCAGACAGTCCGATCTGCATGAACACCAAACCCTCACCAACACATCCAACCGTCGGATCTGTATCAGGATCCAACCCACAGCAACAATATCGACTGTCGGATGTGCATGAGGACCCAACCCAGAAGAACACTTCGGACTGTCAGATCTGCATGAGGACACAACGCAGACCAACACTTCAGACTGTCGGATCTGCATCAGTACCCAACCAAGACCAACACTTCGGACTGTTGGATCTGCATGGGGACCCAACCAACACTTTGGACTGTCGGATCTGCACGTGGACCCAACACAGACCAACTCTTTGAACGGTTGGATCTGCATGAGGACCCAACCCACACCAACACTTCGGACTGTCGGATCTGCATGAGGACACAACACTGAACAACACTTCGGACTGTCATATCTGCATGAGGACCCAACCCAGACCAACACTTCGGACTGTCATATCTGCATGAGGAAGCATCCCAGACCAACACTTTGCAAAGTCGGATATGCTTTAGGACCCAACCCACAACAGCACTTCAGACTGTCGGATCTGCATGAGGACCCAACACAGACCAACAGTTCAGACTGTCGGATCTGCATGATGACCCAACCCAGACCAACTCTTAGGACTGTCAGATCTACATGAGGACCCAACCAATACTTTGGACTGTCGGATCTGCATGAGTTCCCAACCCAGAACAACACATCGGACTGTCGGATCTGCATGAGGGCCCAACCCAGACCAACACTTCGGACTGTCAGATCTACATGAGGACCCAACCAACACTTTGCATTATCGGATCAGCATGAGAACACAACCAAGACCAACACTTCAGACTGTCTGATCTTCATGAGGAACCAACCCACACCAACACTTCTGACTGTCAGATCTGCATGAGCACGCAACCAACACTTTGGACTGTTGGATCTGCATGAGGACACAACCCAGACCAACACTTCAAACTGTCGGATCTGCATGACGACCGAACCCAAACCAACACTTCGGACTGTTGAATCTGCATGAGGACCCAACCCAGCCCAACAGTTCGGAACGTCGGATCTGCATGAGGACACAACGCAGACCAACACTTCAGACTGTCGGATCTGCATGAGGACCCAACCCAGACCAACAGTTCAGACTGTCGGATCTGCATCAGTACCCAACCAAGACCAATACTTCGGACTGTTGGATCTGCATGGGGACACAACCAACACTTTGGACTGTCGGATCTGCATGAGGACACAACCCAGACCAACACTTCGGACGGTCAGATCTACATGACGACCGAACCCAGACCAACACTTCGGACCGTCGGATCTGTATGAAGACCCAACCCACATCAACACTTCAGACAGTCCGATCTGCATGAACACCAAACCCTCACCAACACATCCAACCATCGGATCTGTATCAGGACCCAACCCACACCAACAATTCGGACTGTCGGATCTGCATGAGGACCCAACCCAGAAGAACACTTCGGACTGTCAGATCTGCATGAGGACACAACGCAGACCAACACTTCAGACTGCCGCATCTGCATCAGTACCCAACCAAGACCAACACTTCGGACTGCTGGATCTGCATGGGGACCCAACCAACACTTTGGACTGTCATATCTGCTTGAGGAAGCATCCCAGACCAACACTTTGCACTGTCGGATATGCTTTAGGACCCAACCCACAACAGCACTTCAGACTGTCGGACCTGCATGAGGACCCAACACAGACCAACAGTTCAGACTGTCGGATCTGCATGAGGACCCAACCCAGACCAACAGTTCAGACTGTCAGATCTGCATGAGGACACAACGCAGACCAACAATTCAGACTGTCGGATCTGCATGTGGACCCAACCCAGACCAACTCTTAGGACTGTCAGATCTACATGAGGACCCAACCAACACTTTGGACTGTCGGATCTGCATGAGTTCCCAAACCAGACCAACACATCGTACTGTCAGATCTGCATGAGGACCCAAACCAGACCAACAGTTTGGACTGTCGGATCTGCATGAGGACACAACCCAGACCAACACTGCAGTCTGTCGGATCTGCATGACTTCCCAACCCAGACCAACACATCGGACCGTCAGATCTGCATGAGGACCCAAACCAGACCAACACTTCGGACTGTCGGATCTGCATGAGGACCCAACCCACACCAACACTTCGGACTGTCGGATCTGCATGAGGACACAACCCAGACCAACACTGCAGTCTGTCGGATCTGCATGACAACCTAACCCAGACCAACACATCGGACCGTCAGATCTGCATGAGGTCCCACCCCAGACCAACACTTCGGACTGTTGGATCTGCATGAGGACCCATCCCAGACCAACACTTTGCACTGTCGGATCTGCATTAGGACCCAACCCACAACAGCACTTCAGACTGTCGGACCTGCATGAGGACCCAACACAGACCAACAGTTCAGACTGTCGGATCTGCATGATGACCCAACCCAGACCAACTCTTAGGACTGTCAGATCTACATGAGGACCCAACCAATACTTTGGACTGTCGGATCTGCATGAGTTCCCAACCCAGAACAACACATCGGACTGTCGGATCTGCATGAGGACCCAACCCAGACCAACACTTCGGACTGTCAGATCTACATGAGGACCCAACCAACACTTTGCACTATCGGATCAGCATGAGAACACAACCAAGACCAACACTTCAGACTGTCTGATCTTCATGAGGAACCAACCCACACCAACACTTCTGACTGTCAGATCTGCATGAGGACCCAACCAACACTTTGGACTGTTGGATCTGCATGAGGACACAACGCAGACCAACACTTCAAACTGTCGGATCTGCATGAGGACCCAACCCAGACCAACACTTCGGACTGTCAGATCTACATGACGACCGAACCCAGACCAACTCTTCTGACCGTCGGATCTGTATGAAGACCCAACCCACATCAACACTGCAGACTGTCCGATCTGCATGAACACCAAACCCTCACCAACACATCCAACCGTCGGATCTGTATCAGGACCCAACCCACAGCAACAATATCGACTGTAGGATGTGCATGAGGACCCAACCCAGAAGAACACTTCGGACTGTCAGATCTGCATGAGGACACAACGCAGACCAACACTTCAGACTGTCGGATCTGCATCAGTACCCAACCAAGACCAACACTTCGGACTGTTGGATCTGCATGGGGACCCAACCAACACTTTGGACTGTCGGATCTGCACGTGGACCCAACACAGACCAACTCTTTGAACGGTTGGATCTGCATGAGAACCCAACCCACACCAACACTTCGGACTGTCGGATCTGCATGAGGACACAACACTGAACAACACTTCGGACTGTCATATCTGCATGAGGACCCAACCCAGACCAACACTTTGGACTGTCATATCTGCATGAGGAAGCATCCCAGACCAACACTTTGCACTGTCGGATATGCTTTAGGACCCAACCCACAACAGCACTTCAGACTGTCGGACCTGCATGAGGACCCAACACAGACCAACAGTTCAGACTGTCGGATCTGCATGATGACCCAACCAAAACCAACTCTTAGGACTGTCAGATCTACATGAGGACCCAACCAATACTTTGGACTGTCGGATCTGCATGAGTTCCCAACCCAGAACAACACATTGGACTGTCGGATCTGCATGAGGGCCCAACCCAGACCAATACTTCGGACTGTCAGATCTACATGAGGACCCAACCAACACTTTGCACTATCGGATCAGCATGAGAACACAACCAAGACCAACACTTCAGACTGTCTGATCTTCATGAGGAACCAACCCACACCAACACTTCTGACTGTCAGATCTGCATGAGGACCCAACCAATACTTTGGACTGTTGGATCTGCATGAGGACACAACCCAGACCAACACTTCAAACTGTCGGATCTGCATGACGACCGAACCCAAACCAACACTTCGGACTGTTGAATCTGCATGAGGACCCAACCCAGCCCAACAGTTCGGAACGTCGGATCTGCATGAGGAGACAACGCAGACCAACACTTCAGACTGTCGGATCTGCATGAGGACCCAACCCAGACCAACACTTCGGACTGTCAGATCTACATGACGACCGAACCCAGACCAACACTTCTGACCGTCGGATCTGTATGAAGACCCAACCCACATCAACACTTCAGACAGTCCGATCTGCATGAACACCAAACCCTCACCAACACATCCAACCGTCGGATCTGTATCAGGATCCAACCCACAGCAACAATATCGACTGTCGGATGTGCATGAGGACCCAACCCAGAAGAACACTTCGGACTGTCAGATCTGCATGAGGACACAACGCAGACCAACACTTCAGACTGTCGGATCTGCATCAGTACCCAACCAAGACCAACACTTCGGACTGTTGGATCTGCATGGGGACCCAACCAACACTTTGGACTGTCGGATCTGCACGTGGACCCAACACAGACCAACTCTTTGAACGGTTGGATCTGCATGAGGACCCAACCCACACCAACACTTCGGACTGTCGGATCTGCATGAGGACACAACACTGAACAACACTTCGGACTGTCATATCTGCATGAGGACCCAACGCAGACCAACACTTCGGACTGTCATATCTGCATGAGGAAGCATCCCAGACCAACACTTTGCACTGTCGGATATGCTTTAGGACCCAACCCACAACAGCACTTCAGACTGTCGGATCTGCATGAGGACCCAACACAGACCAACAGTTCAGACTGTCGGATCTGCATGATGACCCAACCCAGACCAACTCTTAGGACTGTCAGATCTACATGAGGACCCAACCAATACTTTGGACTGTCGGATCTGCATGAGTTCCCAACCCAGAACAACACATCGGACTGTCGGATCTGCATGAGGGCCCAACCCAGACCAACACTTCGGACTGTCAGATCTACATGAGGACCCAACCAACACTTTGCATTATCGGATCAGCATGAGAACACAACCAAGACCAACACTTCAGACTGTCTGATCTTCATGAGGAACCAACCCACACCAACACTTCTGACTGTCAGATCTGCATGAGGACGCAACCAACACTTTGGACTGTTGGATCGGCATGAGGACACAACCCAGACCAACACTTCAAACTGTCGGATCTGCATGACGACCGAACCCAAACCAACACTTCGGACTGTTGAATCTGCATGAGGACCCAACCCAGCCCAACAGTTCGGAACGTCGGATCTGCATGAGGACACAACGCAGACCAACACTTCAGACTGTCGGATATGCATGAGGACCCAACCCAGACCAACAGTTCAGACTGTCGGATCTGCATGAGGACCCAACCCAGACCAACTCTTAAGACTGTCAGATCTACATGAGGACCCAACCAACACTTTGGACTGTCGGATCTGCATGAGTTCCCAACCCAGACCAACACATCGTACTGTCAGATCTGCATGAGGACCCAACCCAGACCAACACTTCGGACTGTCAGATCTACATGACGACCGAACCCAGACCAACACTTCGGACCGTCGGATCTGTATGAAGACCCAACCCACATCAACACTTCAGACAGTCCGATCTGCATGAACACCAAACCCTCACCAACACATCCAACCGTCAGATCTGTATCAGGACCCAACCCACACCAACAATATCGACTGTCGGATGTGCATGAGGACCCAACCCAGAAGAACACTTCGGACTGTCAGATCTGCATGAGGACACAACGCAGACCAACACTTCAGACTGTCGGATCTGCATCAGTACCCAACCAAGACCAACACTTCGGACTGTTGGATCTGCATGGGGACCCAACCAACACTTTGGACTGTCGGATATGCATGAGGACACAACCCAGACCAACACTTCGCACTGTTGGATCTGCACGTGGACCCAACACAGACCAACTCTTTGAACGGTTGGATCTGCATGAGGACCCAACCCACAGCAACACTTCGGACTGTCGGATCTGCATGAGGACACAACACTGAACAACACTTCGGACTGTCATATCTGCATGAGGACCCAACCCAGACCAACACTTTGGACTGTCATATCTGCATGAGGAAGAATCCCAGACCAACACTTTGCACTGTCGGATATGCTTTAGGACCTAACCCACAACAGCACTTCAGACTGTCGGACCTGCATGAGGACCCAACACAGACCAACAGTTCAGACTGTCGGATCTGCATGAGGACCCAACCCAGACCAACAGTTCAGACTGTCAGATCTGCATGAGGACCCAACCAACACTTTGGACTGTCGGATCTGCATGAATTCCCACCCCAGACCAACACTTCGGACGGTTGGATCTGCATGTGGACCCAACCCACACCAACAGTTCAGACTGTCGGATCTGCATGAGGACCCAACCCAGACCAACTCTTAGGACTGTCAGATCTACATGAGGACCCAACGAACACTTTGGACTGTCGGATCTGCATGAATTCCCACCCCAGACCAACACTTCGGACTGTTGGATCTGTATGAGGACCCAACCCAGACCAACACTTCGGACTGTCGGATCTGCATGAGGACACAACACTGAACAACACTTCGGACTGTCATATCTGCATGAGGACCCAACCCAGACCAACACTTTGGACTGTCATATCTGCATGAGGAAGCATCCCAGACCAACACTTTGCACTGTCGGATATGCTTTAGGACCCAACCCACAACAGCACTTCAGACTGTCGGACCTGCATGAGGACCCAACACAGACCAACAGTTCAGACTGTCGGATCTGCATGAGGACCCAACCCAGACCAACAGTTCAGACTGTCAGATCTGCATGAGGACACAACGCAGACCAACAATTCAGACTGTCGGATCTGCATGTGGACCCAACCCAGACCAACTCTTAGGACTGTCAGATCTACATGAGGACCCAACCAACACTTTGGACTGTCGGATCTGCATGAGTTCCCAACCCAGACCAACACATCGTACTGTCAGATCTGCATGAGGACCCAACCCAGACCAACAGTTTGGACGGTCGGATCTGCATGAGGACCCAAACCAGACCAACACTTCGGACTGTCGGATCTGCATGAGGACACAACCCAGACCAACACTGCAGTCTGTCGGATCTGCATGACTTCCCAACCCAGACCAACACATCGGACCGTCAGATCTGCATGAGGACCCAAACAAGACCAACACTTCGGACTGTCGGATCTGCATGAGGACCCAACCCACACCAACACTTCGAACTGTCGGATCTGCATGAGGACACAACCCAGACCAACACTGCAGTCTGTCGGATCTGCATGACAACCTAACCCAGACCAACACATCGGACTGTCAGATCTGCATGAGGACACAACGCAGACCAACACTTCAGACTGTCGGATCTGCATCAGTACCCAACCAAGACCAACACTTCGGACTGTTGGATCTGCATGGGGACCCAACCAACACTTTGGACTGTCGGATCTGCACGTGGACCGAACACAGACCAACTCTTTGAACGGTTGGATCTGCATGAGGACCCAACCCACACCAACACTTCGGACTGTCGGATCTGCATGAGGACACAACACTGAACAACACTTCGGACTGTCATATCTGCATGAGGACCCAACCCAGACCAACACTTTGGACTGTCATATCTGCATGAGGAAGCATCCCAGACCAACACTTTGCACTGTCGGATATGCTTTAGGACCCAACCCACAACAGCACTTCAGACTGTCGGACCTGCATGAGGACCCAACACAGACCAACAGTTCAGACTGTCGGATCTGCATGATGACCCAACCCAGACCAACTCTTAGGACTGTCAGATCTACATGAGGACCCAACCAATACTTTGGACTGTCGGATCTGCATGAGTTCCCAACCCAGAACAACACATTGGACTGTCGGATCTGCATGAGGGCCCAACCCAGACCAACACTTCGGACTGTCAGATCTACATGAGGACCCAACCAACACTTTGCACTATCGGATCAGCATGAGAACACAACCAAGACCAACACTTCAGACTGTCTGATCTTCATGAGGAACCAACCCACACCAACACTTCTGACTGTCAGATCTGCATGAGGACCCAACCAATACTTTGGACTGTTGGATCTGCATGAGGACACAACCCAGACCAACACTTCAAACTGTCGGATCTGCATGACGACCGAACCCAAACCAACACTTCGGACTGTTGAATCTGCATGAGGACCCAACCCAGCCCAACAGTTCGGAACGTCGGATCTGCATGAGGACACAACGCAGACCAACACTTCAGACTGTCGGATCTGCATGAGGACCCAACCCAGACCAACACTTCGGACTGTCAGATCTACATGACGACCGAACCCAGACCAACACTTCTGACCGTCGGATCTGTATGAAGACCCAACCCACATCAACACTTCAGACAGTCCGATCTGCATGAACACCAAACCCTCACCAACACATCCAACCGTCGGATCTGTATCAGGATCCAACCCACAGCAGCAATATCGACTGTCGGATGTGCATGAGGACCCAACCCAGAAGAACACTTCGGACTGTCAGATCTGCATGAGGACACAACGCAGACCAACACTTCAGACTGTCGGATCTGCATCAGTACCCAACCAAGACCAACACTTCGGACTGTTGGATCTGCATGGGGACCCAACCAACACTTTGGACTGTCGGATCTGCACGTGGACCCAACACAGACCAACTCTTTGAACGGTTGGATCTGCATGAGGACCCAACCCACACCAACACTTCGGACTGTCGGATCTGCATGAGGACACAACACTGAACAACACTTCGGACTGTCATATCTGCATGAGGACCCAACCAAGACCAACACTTCGGACTGTCATATCTGCATGAGGAAGCATCCCAGACCAACACTTTGCACTGTCGGATATGCTTTAGGACCCAACCCACAACAGCACTTCAGACTGTCGGATCTGCATGAGGACCCAACACAGACCAACAGTTCAGACTGTCGGATCTGCATGATGACCCAACCCAGACCAACTCTTAGGACTGTCAGATCTACATGAGGACCCAACCAATACTTTGGACTGTCGGATCTGCATGAGTTCCCAACCCAGAACAACACATCGGAGTGTCGGATCTGCATGAGGGCCCAACCCAGACCAACACTTCGGACTGTCAGATCTACATGAGGACCCAACCAACACTTTGCATTATCGGATCAGCATGAGAACACAACCAAGACCAACACTTCAGACTATCTGATCTTCATGAGGAACCAACCCACACCAACACTTCTGACTGTCAGATCTGCATGAGGACGCAACCAACAAATGGACTGTTGGATCTGCATGAGGACACAACCCAGACCAACACTTCAAACTGTCGGATCTGCATGACGACCGAACCCAAACCAACACTTCGGACTGTTGAATCTGCATGAGGACCCAACCCAGCCCAACAGTTCGGAACGTCGGATCTGCATGAGGACCCAACCCAGACCAACACTTTGCACTGTCGGATCTGCTTTAGGACCCAACCCAGACCAACAGTTCAGACTGTCAGATCTGCATGAGGACACAACGCAGACCAACAATTCAGACTGTCGGATCTGCATGAGGACCCAACCCAGACCAACTCTTAGGACTGTCAGATCTACATGAGGACCCAACCAACACTTTGGACTGTCGGATCTGCATGAGTTCCCAACCCAGACCAACACATCGTACTGTCAGATCTGCATGAGGACCCAACCCAGACCAACACTTCGGACTGTCAGATCTACATGACGACCGAACCCAGACCAACACTTCGGACCGTCGGATCTGTATGAAGACCCAACCCACATCAACACTTCAGACAGTCCGATCTGCATGAACACCAAACCCTCACCAACACATCCAACCGTCAGATCTGTATCAGGACACAACCCACACCAACAATATCGACTGTCGGATGTGCATGAGGACCCAACCCAGAAGAACACTTCGGACTGTCAGATCTGCATGAGGACACAACGCAGACCAACACTTCAGACTGTCGGATCTGCATCAGTACCCAACCAAGACCAACACTTCGGACTGTTGGATCTGCATGGGGACCCAACCAACACTTTGGACTGTCGGATATGCATGAGGACACAACCCAGACCAACACTTCGCACTGTTGGATCTGCACGTGGACCCAACACAGACCAACTCTTTGAACGGTTGGATCTGCATGAGGACCCAACCCACACCAACACTTCGGACTGTCGGATCTGCATGAGGACACAACACTGAACAACACTTCGGACTGTCATATCTGCATGAGGACCCAACGCAGACCAACACTTTGGACTGTCATATCTGCATGAGGAAGCATCCCAGACCAACACTTTGCACTGTCGGATATGCTTTAGGACCCAACCCACAACAGCACTTCAGACTGTCGGACCTGCATGAGGACCCAACACAGACCAACAGTTCAGACTGTCGGATCTGCATGAGGACCCAACCCAGACCAACAGTTCAGACTGTCAGATCTGCATGAGGACACAACGCAGACCAACAATTCAGACTGTTGGATCTGCATGTGGACCCAACCCAGACCAACTCTTAGGACTGTCAGATCTACATGAGGACCCAACCAACACTTTGGACTGTCGGATCTGCATGAGTTCCCAACCCAGACCAACACATCGTACTGTCAGATCTGCATGAGGACCCAACCCAGACCAACAGTTTGGACTGTCGGATCTGCATGAGGACCCAAACCAGACCAACACTTCGGACTGTCGGATCTGCATGAGGACACAACCCAGACCAACACTGCAGTCTGTCGGATCTGCATGACTTCCCAACCCAGACCAACACATCGGACCGTCAGATCTGCATGAGGACCCAAACCAGACCAACACTTCGGTCTGTCGGATCTGCATGAGGACCCAACCCACACCAACACTTCGGACTGTCGGATCTGCATGAGGACACAACCCAGACCAACACTGCAGTCTGTCGGATCTGCATGACAACCTAACCCAGACCAACACATCGGACCGTCAGATCTGCATGAGGTCCCACCCCAGACCAACACTTCGGACTGTTGGATCTGCATGAGGACCCATCCCAGACCAACACTTTCCACTGTCGGATCTGCATTAGGACCCAACCCACAACAGCACTTCAGACTGTCGGACCTGCATGAGGACCCAACACAGACCAACAGTTCAGACAGTCGGATCTGCATGATGACCCAACCCAGACCAACTCTTAGGACTGTCAGATCTACATGAGGACCCAACCAATACTTTGGACTGTCGGATCTGCATGAGTTCCCAACCCAGAACAACACATCGGACTGTCGGATCTGCATGAGGGCCCAACCCAGACCAACACTTCGGACTGTCAGATCTACATGAGGACCCAACCAACACTTTGCACTATCGGATCAGCATGAGAACACAACCAAGACCAACACTTCAGACTGTCTGATCTTCATGAGGAACCAACCCACACCAACACTTCTGACTGTCAGATCTGCATGAGGACCCAACCAACACTTTGGACTGTTGGATCTGCATGAGGACACAACCCAGACCAACACTTCAAACTGTCGGATCTGCATGACGACCGAACCCAAACCAACACTTCGGACTGTTGAATCTGCATGAGGACCCAACCCAGCCCAACAGTTCGGAACGTCGGATCTGCATGAGGACACAACGCAGACCAACACTTCAGACTGTCGGGTCTGCATGAGGACCCAACCCAGACCAACACTTCGGACTGTCAGATCTACATGACGACCGAACCCAGACCAACACTTCGGACCGTCGGATCTGTATGAAGACCCAACCCACATCAACACTTCAGACAGTCCGATCTGCATGAACACCAAACCCTCACCAACACATCCAACCGTCGGATCTGTATCAGGACCCAACCCACAGCAACAATATCGACTGTCGGATGTGCATGAGGACCCAACCCAGAAGAACACTTCGGACTGTCAGATCTGCATGAGGACACAAAGCAGACCAACACTTCAGACTGTCGGATCTGCATCAGTACCCAACCAAGACCAACACTTCGGACTGTTGGATCTGCATGGGGACCCAACCAACACTTTGGACTGTCGGATCTGCACGTGGACCCAACACAGACCAACTCTTTGAACGGTTGGATCTGCATGAGGACCCAACCCACACCAACACTTCGGACTGTCGGATCTGCATGAGGACACAACACTGAACAACACTTCGGACTGTCAGATCTACATGAGGACCCAACCAACACTTTGCATTATCGGATCAGCATGAGAACACAACCAAGACCAACACTTCAGACTATCTGATCTTCATGAGGAACCAACCCACACCAACACTTCTGACTGTCAGATCTGCATGAGGACGCAACCAACACTTTGGACTGTTGGATCTGCATGAGGACACAACCCAGACCAACACTTCAAACTGTCGGATCTGCATGACGACCGAACCCAAACCAACACTTCGGACTGTTGAATCTGCATGAGGACCCAACCCAGCCCAACAGTTCGGAACGTCGGATCTGCATGAGGACCCAACCCAGACCAACACTTTGCACTGTCGGATCTGCTTTAGGACCCAACCCAGACCAACAGTTCAGACTGTCAGATCTGCATGAGGACACAACGCAGACCAACAATTCAGACTGTCGGATCTGCATGAGGACCCAACCCAGACCAACTCTTAGGACTGTCAGATCTACATGAGGACCCAACCAACACTTTGGACTGTCGGATCTGCATGAGTTCCCAACCCAGACCAACACATCGTACTGTCAGATCTGCATGAGGACCCAACCCAGACCAACACTTCGGACTGTCAGATCTACATGACGACCGAACCCAGACCAACACTTCGGACCGTCGGATCTGTATGAAGACCCAACCCACATCAACACTTCAGACAGTCCGATCTGCATGAACACCAAACCCTCACCAACACATCCAACCGTCAGATCTGTATCAGGACCCAACCCACACCAACAATATCGACTGTCGGATGTGCATGAGGACCCAACCCAGAAGAACACTTCGGACTGTCAGATCTGCATGAGGACACAACGCAGACCAACACTTCAGACTGTCGGATCTGCATCAGTACCCAACCAAGACCAACACTTCGGACTGTTGGATCTGCATGGGGACCCAACCAACACTTTGGACTGTCGGATATGCATGAGGACACAACCCAGACCAACACTTCGCACTGTTGGATCTGCACGTGGACCCAACACAGACCAACTCTTTGAACGGTTGGATCTGCATGAGGACCCAACCCACACCAACACTTCGGACTGTCGGATCTGCATGAGGACACAACACTGAACAACACTTCGGACTGTCATATCTGCATGAGGACCCAACGCAGACCAACACTTTGGACTGTCATATCTGCATGAGGAAGCATCCCAGACCAACACTTTGCACTGTCGGATATGCTTTAGGACCCAACCCACAACAGCACTTCAGACTGTCGGACCTGCATGAGGACCCAACACAGACCAACAGTTCAGACTGTCGGATCTGCATGAGGACCCAACCCAGACCAACAGTTCAGACTGTCAGATCTGCATGAGGACACAACGCAGACCAACAATTCAGACTGTTGGATCTGCATGTGGACCCAACCCAGACCAACTCTTAGGACTGTCAGATCTACATGAGGACCCAACCAACACTTTGGACTGTCGGATCTGCATGAGTTCCCAACCCAGACCAACACATCGTACTGTCAGATCTGCATGAGGACCCAACCCA